>NC_087225.1:4920487-6330977 GCF_034640455.1 Diachasmimorpha longicaudata
TTCAGACCAATACCTATTCGAATAATGATTTTTGTCGCATAACTAAAGATTACGAGTAACATGTAGCAAAGTTGTCGTTATTATGTTGGAATCCGACAAAACAGTTATTATTGGTTCACGAGATAACATGTCATTGATGTTTTCATGCACAACAATCGATTGGAAATGTAAATGTATTTTTCATCATTTCGCCATATCATCTACGTTTTATTAGAAAACGGAAGCGACAAAAATGAGAAATTCCTAAATTTAATAGTCTCATAATACAATGGCGCTTTATCGGTCAGAATTTCTTGTCTACACTATTTAAACCAGTTGCGCTACCATCAGTCCATCAGTTTTCTGTACTTTCCCCGTAAATCAACAAGTTTGTAACGATGAAGCTCGATTACGCATGGACAGTAGTTTTTTTCATCCTACAATTAAAGTTTTCCCATGCAGAACTTTTGCTAACTCAAATTCTTGTACATCACGCAGAGTCTACTCCAAGTCGACTTAGTGTACAAGCTAAGTTTCCTTTCCTATCAAAAATCAATAAGTCCTACATACCAGAAGGATCCAACAGATTGACGAAAGTATGAAGCAATTATTAGTAATTGTGTCTTTGAACTATCGGTTTTATTCTATACCGACGCAGTTTACACTTTTATATTCAAATAACTAATCCAGGGCAAAAGTTTTCTAAACCTCTATTCTACCGAGCAATTTTTTTTTACCATAGTGTTAAGAATTCCTAGTTCACTGGGTGGAGCAAGTCTGTAGTTGATCGAAGTGGAACTTGAAAAAGTTGGTAGAGGTACATAGCAGAGCAAAATGGAACAGGACTCCCATATATTTAGGCCCAGGATAAGAAAACAATGATTAATCCGATCCAAGTTTCTCCCACTTCAAATGATCCCATTTAGAAAAAATAATCCAAAAAATATTTCTTAGTTCCAAGGCAAAACTTCACATGTTCTGTGAATTGGGATTTTTTTTTTGGATGTATAGAGAGGGGAGGTTTATTCTGGGCCTAAATATCGTGTCCCCATGAAATTGAAATTTTAGACCCAACATTGCACTATAAAAATTAGCTTAAACGAAACACCGTGTATGACACCATTTATCAAGGAGGAAATCAAATGCACAAGAAATTAATTTCACTTTTTATTACAGCTTGGGCGAAATAAGGCACGAGAATTAGGGGCATCCCTGCGTGAGGCGTATAAAAATTTAATTGATGCTAAGGAAATTTATTTCCGTCCGGAGAAAACACATGTATCAATTCAATCAGCGATGCAATTAGCACAGGGACTGGTCCCAGATTACGTTCCAACCGATCAAGAGATCGCCAACATGACGTTCAAAAGCAATTCTTGGTTCAATGTAGTTCGATTGGAAGTGGATCCATTATTCGTTGGCTGGCTTAAATGTCAACCTATTTTGTCCAAAGTTGCCGTCCATAATTCCGAATTGGTTGCAGACTGGAACAACTTCACAGAACGCTTTCAGCTATACTTTGAAGAATGCACTGGTAGTAATTTAGTCGGGAACTTTCGAAGCGGATTTTTGTTTCGTCAAATTCGTGCTATGGTTTGAAGCTTTTTCATTAACTACCATCATTTAATTAATTCATATGTAATTCATCATTTCATATTCGCGTTACCTTGGTGATCAGGAAGCCATGCAACTATATGGTTATCATGTTGCTATTATATCATGATTTTTATGGCTGTTGTGTCATTGAATTATCCGGAATGGATAAATTTTTCAAAATTATCAGGGTCAAAAGGGGCAAAATGAAATCTCTCCAATGGTCAATAATTCAGAATCTGCAGAAATATATATATATTGATATAAAAGACCATATTCCAAATGAAAATGCTAGAGGCACCAGGCTCTTGGTGGCACTAGCTGGGGTGGAAATTTCGCCCAGAATAGCTAGCATAGTCGACTTAACCCAAAAACTCACAGCTTGATCATGAATGACACCCTAAAATAAAATATACTAAAATCCTTTTAGGCACAGGTTGGCATTCCCATAGATGACTGCATCAAAGATGTATACCCTGACGGAATATTGAAATTACACGTTTTATACGAATATGATATCCAGTCTGCAACGGATGATTTCATTCGATACAATGGAGGCACCCAGCTTGCCTTTTTCTTACGCAATGTAGATAATTACTTGAATGATGTGGAAATGAGTAGATTATCCATTCTAGTAGGTAACGATATCAATATTGTTGGACTTCTCAGAGCTCTAGATCTTCATTCCGACCCCCATGTTCCTTATTACGGTAGTTATATTGCGTTGGAGTTGCACCACATTGATGAAGAATTTGTTGTTAGGGTTCGTAGTCATTGGAGAAAAATAACATGATTAAGAATCATTATTATCTAGACAATGAGATGCTTTTTTTTTCATTCAGGTCATGTACCAGAATGGCACATTTCCGAAGGAACCACCTGAACAACTGTGGCTGCCATACTGTACCGATGAGTGTCTGCTAGACGAATTCAACACAGTGTACCAAGACCGGATACTACGTGAGAATATGGCAGAACTATCCTGCAGGGCGTATCGCAATAGCACAGGGCAAAACTGATGTCAGTTTTTCCAAATATTTTAGAGCGGATCTGCCAGGTTCGATACGCTTGTATGTTAATTCAGTAAAGGTAAATAAGATAATGACATAAATCAATTCTACGGTAAAATCATGAAAAGATATTAGGCAACTCAAATCTGTACATCGAAGGGTGGTAGAGATTTTGATGTTTGTCTTGTTTGTAAAGTGGAGGAAGATCTACAAAAAATATGATGATATAAATTTGAATAAACTCTTTATATTTGGAGATATTGTTTGTAACCTTTGAAATTAAAAAATCAGTTCATTTAGTGACTACTGGAAATGTTCTATGTTACCCCATTCTCCTGTAATTATTTTAAAAGGTAGTTTCCAATGCAATCAAAAAAGTTTTTTTCTCAGCAAATATGTGTGGACAAACATATGTTGGAAAATTTTTTTATAGTTAATTATAGAGTAAATGATGAGCTGTATTATTTCTGTTGTTTAATGCTTGATTGATGTATTAGTGTGTACTGAAGATATACCCCAGATAGCCAGCGCTCTCGTTGGGAGATTATGAGCAGAGACCATGGGGGAGATCAGCAGGGCCAGTCCTGGGAGATCAACCACGAAATGTCCTAGCGGTAGCGCTGGAACTAATTTTGCAGCCGGATTTGTTGGTAAGGTACCGAACATTACGGCTGCAAAGTCGGAGCAGAGGGAAAAGTCGGTAACGGAGATAGCGTGGGGTGGGGGAATAGAAGGAAATAGGGGAAATTAAACGGCTCGGCAGGCGTTCTGGATACCCGAACGGCGTTGAGGGAAGCGTTTCCCTCATTAGGGGTGGGGGGGATTAATTTTTAGGAATACAGCATCAGTTCTCGGCGACGGCAAACGAGAATTTCCAATAAACCCTCACGATTCAAAAATTCATTTCTCCCGTTCTACTTGAGATGAAGAAATGAAACCAACGTCATTCAATTGTTCATTAAATTGTTCATTAATGACGGTAGTTTCGTTTCTTAATCCGAGTTAAGAAGGGAGGGAATAATTATGAAAAATGTAGCTTGACGCGCATCAGTTTTCGGCGGCGTCAAGCGAGAATATCAAATAACTCCCCACGATTCAAAAATTAATTTCTCCCCCTCTAGTTGTGTGCGGGGTAGTTACCGTGATGATCAACTGGAAGGAAAAATCGAGTCTTCCAGTTTGATCCTTCCCTACGGTTGTAAGTCGCAGGTATACACCTTGGTGCGGCAACACTGTCTCCTGCACTACTACTCCCCAAAAGTAATTCCCAAGCAGCGATGTTCTTGTTTATGTGAAGGGAATCTATAATCTCAATCACATAAATTGATGTTCACAAATAATTAGAAAATCTTTAATTATTAGACTAGATTATTTATTCCCTTCACATAAACAAGAACATCGCTGCTTGGGAATTACTTTTGGGGAGTAGTAGTGCAGGAGACAGTGTTGCCGCACCAAGGTGTATACCTGCGACTTACAACCGTAGGGAAGGATCAAACTGGAAGACTCGATTTTTCCTTCCAGTTGATCATCACGGTTACTACCCCACACACAACTAGAGGGGGAGAAATTAATTTTTGAACTCTGGGGGGTTATTGGGTATTCTCGCTTGACGCCGCTTAGAACTGATGCACGTCAAGCTGCATGTTTCAAAATTAATCCTTTCCCCCCTAATTCGGATTGAGAAACGAAACCATCGTTATTCATCAGAGATTTAATGAACCATCGAATGACGTTGGTTTTATTTCGTCATCTCAATTAGAGGGGGAGAAATGAATTTTTGAATCCTGGGGGGTTATTGGGTATTCTCGCTTGACGTCGCCGAGAACTGGTGTGCGGCAAGCTGCATTTTTGAAAATTAATGCCTCTCCCCGTAATTCGGATTAAGAAACGAAACCACCATCATTAATGAAGAATTTTACGAGCAATCGAATGGCATTGGTTTTATTTCTTCATCTCAATTAGAGGGGGAGAAATTAATTTTTGAATCGTGGGGAGTTATTTGATATTCTCGCTTGACGCCGCCGAAAACTGATGCGCGTCAAGCTACATTTTTCATAATTATTCCCTCCCTTCTTAACTCGGATTAAGAAACGAAACTACCGTCATTAATGAACAATTTAATGAACAATTGAATGACGTTGGTTTCATTTCTTCATCTCAAGTAGAACGGGAGAAATGAATTTTTGAATCGTGAGGGTTTATTGGAAATTCTCGTTTGCCGTCGCCGAGAACTGATGCTGTATTCCTAAAAATTAATCCCCCCCACCCCTAATGAGGGAAACGCTTCCCTCAACGCCGTTCGGGTATCCAGAACGCCTGCCGAGCCGTTTAATTTCCCCTATTTCCTTCTATTCCCCCACCCCACGCTATCTCCGTTACCGACTTTTCCCTCTGCTCCGACTTTGCAGCCGTAATGTTCGGTACCTTACCAACAAATCCGGCTGCAAAATTAGTTCCAGCGCTACCGCTAGGACATTTCGTGGTTGATCTCCCAGGACTGGCCCTGCTGATCTCCCCCATGGTCTCTGCTCATAATCTCCCAACGAGAGCGCTGGCTATCTGGGGTATATCTTCAGTACACACTAATACATCAATCAAGCATTAAACAACAGAAATAATACAGCTCATCATTTACTCTATAATTAACTATAAAAAAATTTTCCAACATATGTTTGTCCACACATATTTGCTGAGAAAAAAACTTTTTTGATTGCATTGGAAACTACCTTTTAAAATAATTACAGGAGAATGGGGTAACATAGAACATTTCCAGTAGTCACTAAATGAACTGATTTTTTAATTTCAAAGGTTACAAACAATATCTCCAAATATAAAGAGTTTATTCAAATTTATATCATCATATTTTTTGTAGATCTTCCTCCACTTTACAAACAAGACAAACATCAAAATCTCTACCACCCTTCGATGTACAGATTTGAGTTGCCTAATATCTTTTCATGATTTTACCGTAGAATTGATTTATGTCATTATCTTATTTACCTTTACTGAATTAACATACAAGCGTATCGAACCTGGCAGATCCGCTCTAAAATATTTGGAAAAACTGACATCAGTTTTGCCCTGTGCTATTGCGATACGCCCTGCAGGATAGTTCTGCCATATTCTCACGTAGTATCCGGTCTTGGTACACTGTGTTGAATTCGTCTAGCAGACACTCATCGGTACAGTATGGCAGCCACAGTTGTTCAGGTGGTTCCTTCGGAAATGTGCCATTCTGGTACATGACCTGAATGAAAAAAAAAGCATCTCATTGTCTAGATAATAATGATTCTTAATCATGTTATTTTTCTCCAATGACTACGAACCCTAACAACAAATTCTTCATCAATGTGGTGCAACTCCAACGCAATATAACTACCGTAATAAGGAACATGGGGGTCGGAATGAAGATCTAGAGCTCTGAGAAGTCCAACAATATTGATATCGTTACCTACTAGAATGGATAATCTACTCATTTCCACATCATTCAAGTAATTATCTACATTGCGTAAGAAAAAGGCAAGCTGGGTGCCTCCATTGTATCGAATGAAATCATCCGTTGCAGACTGGATATCATATTCGTATAAAACGTGTAATTTCAATATTCCGTCAGGGTATACATCTTTGATGCAGTCATCTATGGGAATGCCAACCTGTGCCTAAAAGGATTTTAGTATATTTTATTTTAGGGTGTCATTCATGATCAAGCTGTGAGTTTTTGGGTTAAGTCGACTATGCTAGCTATTCTGGGCGAAATTTCCACCCCAGCTAGTGCCACCAAGAGCCTGGTGCCTCTAGCATTTTCATTTGGAATATGGTCTTTTATATCAATATATATATATTTCTGCAGATTCTGAATTATTGACCATTGGAGAGATTTCATTTTGCCCCTTTTGACCCTGATAATTTTGAAAAATTTATCCATTCCGGATAATTCAATGACACAACAGCCATAAAAATCATGATATAATAGCAACATGATAACCATATAGTTGCATGGCTTCCTGATCACCAAGGTAACGCGAATATGAAATGATGAATTACATATGAATTAATTAAATGATGGTAGTTAATGAAAAAGCTTCAAACCATAGCACGAATTTGACGAAACAAAAATCCGCTTCGAAAGTTCCCGACTAAATTACTACCAGTGCATTCTTCAAAGTATAGCTGAAAGCGTTCTGTGAAGTTGTTCCAGTCTGCAACCAATTCGGAATTATGGACGGCAACTTTGGACAAAATAGGTTGACATTTAAGCCAGCCAACGAATAATGGATCCACTTCCAATCGAACTACATTGAACCAAGAATTGCTTTTGAACGTCATGTTGGCGATCTCTTGATCGGTTGGAACGTAATCTGGGACCAGTCCCTGTGCTAATTGCATCGCTGATTGAATTGATACATGTGTTTTCTCCGGACGGAAATAAATTTCCTTAGCATCAATTAAATTTTTATACGCCTCACGCAGGGATGCCCCTAATTCTCGTGCCTTATTTCGCCCAAGCTGTAATAAAAAGTGAAATTAATTTCTTGTGCATTTGATTTCCTCCTTGATAAATGGTGTCATACACGGTGTTTCGTTTAAGCTAATTTTTATAGTGCAATGTTGGGTCTAAAATTTCAATTTCATGGGGACACGATATTTAGGCCCAGAATAAACCTCCCCTCTCTATACATCCAAAAAAAAAATCCCAATTCACAGAACATGTGAAGTTTTGCCTTGGAACTAAGAAATATTTTTTGGATTATTTTTTCTAAATGGGATCATTTGAAGTGGGAGAAACTTGGATCGGATTAATCATTGTTTTCTTATCCTGGGCCTAAATATATGGGAGTCCTGTTCCATTTTGCTCTGCTATGTACCTCTACCAACTTTTTCAAGTTCCACTTCGATCAACTACAGACTTGCTCCACCCAGTGAACTAGGAATTCTTAACACTATGGTAAAAAAAAATTGCTCGGTAGAATAGAGGTTTAGAAAACTTTTGCCCTGGATTAGTTATTTGAATATAAAAGTGTAAACTGCGTCGGTATAGAATAAAACCGATAGTTCAAAGACACAATTACTAATAATTGCTTCATACTTTCGTCAATCTGTTGGATCCTTCTGGTATGTAGGACTTATTGATTTTTGATAGGAAAGGAAACTTAGCTTGTACACTAAGTCGACTTGGAGTAGACTCTGCGTGATGTACAAGAATTTGAGTTAGCAAAAGTTCTGCATGGGAAAACTTTAATTGTAGGATGAAAAAAACTACTGTCCATGCGTAATCGAGCTTCATCGTTACAAACTTGTTGATTTACGGGGAAAGTACAGAAAACTGATGGACTGATGGTAGCGCAACTGGTTTAAATAGTGTAGACAAGAAATTCTGACCGATAAAGCGCCATTGTATTATGAGACTATTAAATTTAGGAATTTCTCATTTTTGTCGCTTCCGTTTTCTAATAAAACGTAGATGATATGGCGAAATGATGAAAAATACATTTACATTTCCAATCGATTGTTGTGCATGAAAACATCAATGACATGTTATCTCGTGAACCAATAATAACTGTTTTGTCGGATTCCAACATAATAACGACAACTTTGCTACATGTTACTCGTAATCTTTAGTTATGCGACAAAAATCATTATTCGAATAGGTATTGGTCTGAATATTCAGAGGCCTTCAATTTAATTCCTTGAGGGTATTGGCAAATCAAAGGGGTTTTTCTCTTAGTTAGGATATCGGCACTCTGAGGTGAGAGGGAGACGTGACATCAGGGTGTTAATAGAAATACGTGGATAATTGCAGAAAGGCTCGGAGGTGTATTAGGGCAAACTCCAGGGAACGAGTATTATTTTGTGCGAGGTCCGGAATTAACAACTTTCGTTAAGACAAATGTAGAGGCACATAGAAGGGGAGGCTCTTAATTATTAGTATTGATAAATAATATTATTATTTTGTAAAGAGGTGACTCATAATGATTACATAATCAAAAAGCGCCAAATCATACAGCCGTAAAGACAAAATCAAATTCCAATCTATATGTCGTGAGTCATCATTTCCCTCATCTATTTTTTAAAGTATTCCAGAAAGTAATAATTCTATGCATCGGGGAAGTTTACAACTTTAAATAATCTTATCGTATTGTATTCCACGTGTAACTGCAAATTCCATAAAATCTCTTGACGTAAAGAAGATGAATAAAATTGATTCTTGAAAAGAATTTCCGATTTCTCATGGACAGATCTCGTATATTCTTTGTGTGTCCTTCTTATGTAATTTATTATGATTTTTCAAGTATATCTTCAAAACCACTTATAAATAATATATGAGAAAACAAGAGAATAAGATTTTTTTTTTAGGTATTTTTTCGATTCAATTTTTTTTCCTTCCAAAATACACATTGGTTCACTGATTCGTAAATTGACAAAGAATCTATGGACTATCGGCGGCAATCAAGTCGACTAAAGCTCTCTAGCTGCATGCGATCATTAAAAATGTTCTCAAATGTAAATAATGGACAGTCCGGGGTGGCCGAACATTCAGGAATTACCCGAGGTACAGGTGGTTCTCTGGAAGACGTGCCTTTGTGATACACAACCTAAATGTAAAAATAAAATCGTCATATCATCGAAAAAAAATGGTATCCGCCTCGTCTCATTGTCATAAAATATCTACCAACCCTGACAATCAATTTTCTATTGATTCCGCGCAGTTCTAATGCAATGTATCTACCGTAATCGGGAATATGGTGTTGGTCATAAACATCTAGAGCTTTGAGAAGTCCGACCATGTGGATATCGTCACCAACAAAAATGAATAGTTTCCTATTGTCCAAATAATCTAAGTAATTGTTGACTAAACGCAGGAAAAGTCCGCTGTGGGCACCTCCATTCGGATGGATGTCATAGGTCGACTGAGCCTCATACTCCTCCATCATGAGTTTCTGTAACAGCCCATCGTGATACGCGTACTTCATTCAGGGCTCTAGGGGAATGCCAGCGCTCTCCTAAAAGAATCCAATGGTATTTTATGTCAATTATGAATGTAGACGATGATGCGGTATTTTGAAAATAATCAAAATCCGAAATATCGATTATTTTTTGGGCGAAGTGTTGGGCTATTATCCAAATATCGGTCTATGGAACTTGTAAAAATTTAACCAAATTTTTACTGAAGCCTTTTCCTCAATCAAACATGAATTCAGAAGCGAAGTAGTAAAACGAATGATCTCCCGACTGCGAGACAAGTCAATTATCTCCTTTTGGTATTTCGCTACTCAATTTTACGGAAATTGTATTCATTATTATTATTACTATTCGCCGGAAACATTTGTGTAGTGTTTGAAACGTGTCGGAAACAGGAAAAATTTAGAATTCCTTTTAGTTGAATAAAAAGGGATGAAAATTAAGAAAAAAGTCGAACCCTCGCGTGCAGATGACGGTACAGAATTCCACTTTGAAGGGTCCCGAACACATTGCTTCCTGTATGATTTAACAGATATCTGTACGGGGAATCTAAGGGTTCAGTAATCATATCGCCATATCGCTCGAATGCATCGTGAGCGAAAAATTGAGAAAAGTTTTGACAGTGGAACCAGCCCATGTACATCGGATCCATTCGGAGGATAGCTATATCGAACCATTGGTTGCTTTTGAATTTCCCATGGGCGACATCTTCGTTGGGAACGTATTCAGGTACAAGCCCATGTGCAATTAGAGAGGCTGTTTCAATTGCCTCCTCGGTGCGCTCTGGGCGCATATAAATTTTCGTATTGCCATACAAATTCCCATAGGCCTCACGTAAGGAGACTCCTAATTTCTCGGCATTCACTCTTCCTTTCTGCAAAAAAAAACCCTTCACTTTCTGTTTTGATGATGGTGATGATCAAAATAGGAATTCAGAAAAGACTGCACTGAAGATTTTGGAATGTTTATCTGGATGCGTAAATATCGACTGTCGAAGTCTGCAACATTTAACGGCTCTAGGGTTGAAAACTAGGGGCATAACCTTTTCCACATTCCACATTTATAAATTAGGTTACACGGAGACATATTGTTCAATAAAAGTAACGCAAAAGTTGTATAGTTATCGTGTGAAATGGTCTGATGCGAATTAGGAAGGCTCCATAAAAAAGACCCTCTGAACTTCTACGTAATCTTTACTGAATATTTTTTTTTCCATGAATACGACCTTATTCCACTCTATGCAACTAAAAATCTGGCAATGGCAATGGCAATAGGAGCATTCTTCACATGGAGGGCATTATATTCAATAATTTGTTCATACCTGCGTCAACATGATGGATCCCTGCAGTATGGTAGAACTGTTGATGGTAGGCATCAAAGGAAACAAATTTGTCATGTTCTTGTCTGGTTTATACTCTGTGTGATACGCCAGGACTTGAACAAGTAGAAGTTTTGCATTAGAGAACTCTGAATGCAAGAGGAAACAAAGTATTGTCCATCCGTAATGGATCTTCATTGTCGAAGCTTTCTGGCTTTCGGTGATGATAAAGAAGACTAACTATGATTAAGGCTAGGTGAGTTCGCTTAAATAGTTTGACCAGGTCTCACAGAGTGATTCAAGGGATACGTTAGCCTTGGGGTATGGCATAACCAACTTTATCGATAAATTCACAAATTAATGGTAACGATAGTCCATTAATAGCTATTAGAGATCCCACCATCTTTGTTCCACCTGCTTATTCCAATAGACGTAACGTGTGATAGATACTCAAAAATCTATTTAGCTCCTAAGCGATTATTCAATAAAATATACTTAGCATGTCAATTCTTCAAGCAAAAATAATGAAATTTTGATAGTTGTTTATCGAGATTTCTTTTTTTATTTACTTTAAACTGGATATTTATATAGTTTTTATCATAATGTATGTTTGAGAATTTGTCTTTACTTTCTTCCATTTGATTACGAAATTGATGATGAAAAGCCTCGCACTCGAAAAATTCCTGAAATTTATGCCATTTTCGAATCAACCATTGACAATGTTCCATATTGTCCCGATCGTCCCAATGGAGAAAATCTCTCTCGAAAAAAAATTCTTATGCTGTAATTTCTGCGTGTTATCAGAGGTCGCAAGTGTTAACGATAAATGTAATACGTTTCAGAGCCAAATGAGACTTTTATCCCTCGGAAAACATGAGATAGTACGTGCACCAGCTTGTATTGAACTTGAGATTGATAGTTGGACGCTGGAAGACAGTGGGAAGGCATCATGAATTACTTTGTCGGGGTTGATGTAGGGACTGGTAGCATCCGGGCTGCACTTTTTGACGGCGATGGAAAATTAATTAAGATCTCCAACAGTCCCATTGAGATATTTAACTCTGTTCTGGATTTTTATGAACAGTCCTCGGAGGACATCTGGGATTCTGTCAAGAAAGTTATCAAGGTCTGGATTTTTAGAGAAATAACAGATTTATTTCCATGGTTTTTTGATGAATGGATGTTTGTAAAATATTTATAGGGGCATTCATCGAAAAGTTGATGAATATTTTTTTACGAACCCTATAAAAAGTAATTGTTTACTGTTTGAGCTTTTCAACGTGATTTTATTTTATTTGCGTATAATATTGTTAATTGAACGCCCAAGGAATTTATCAAGGGTATTAGGTTCGATGCGACTTGCTCTCTGGTGCTTCTGGATGGAGCTGAAAGGCCTGTGACAGCGAGTTTAAATGGTAAATGATTAATTTGTTGGGGAATCAGATGGACAGAGGAGGGGAAGGAGAGGAAGGACAAAGAGGGGCGGAATGAGAAAGACCCTTGTGAGCCACGTGAAGGAAGGGGGAAGAGAGCGCAGAAAAGGAGAAGGGAGAAACCACACCAAGAAAGGACGGAAGAAGAGAGGAAAGAGGGGAAGAAATGACTGAGAAAGCAAGGAAAGGGCGGGAGGGGGAGGAGAACGAGGACAGACAAATGTGGTTGTACATGTGGACCCAGCGCCACATGTACAGCTTACCTTTTTGTCTCGACAGTTGAATCCCTGCACTCAGGTGCTCTCAACGTTAGAAAATTCTCTGTACAGTTGATCATTTGTACATTTGGAAAAGTACAAACGGAGCCCCCCCAAGTAGAGGCTCAGTTCTGGGGGTTTGACTGACGCCAGTTTCTCCACGTTACCGACACGATTTCACCCCCGAGGAGACGGGGCGCCACGAGTCCTACTGGGGTATCTGGATACCGGCCAAGCGGGGGGCTCCGTTCGTACTTGTTCAACTGTACAAATGATCAACTGTACACAGAATTTTCAAACGGTGAGAGCACCGTTTGAAAATTCTAAAATTCTAAAAAGCTAGGCTGTACATGTAGCGCTGGGTCCACATGTACAGCCTAGCTTTTTCTCTCGACAGTTGAATCCCTTCACAGTGGTGCTCTCACCGTCTGAAAATTTTGTGTACAGTTGATCATTTGTACAGTTGAACAAGTACGAACGGAGCCCCCCCGCTTGGCCGATATGCAGATACCCCAGTAGGACTCGTGGCGCCCCGTCTCCTCGGGGGTGAAATCGTGTCGGTAACGTGCAGAAACTGGCGTCAGTCAAACCCCCAGAACTGAGCCTCTACTTTGGTCTATCCTCTTTGCCTTGTCCCCTGTTTTTCACTTGAGATTACCTGCCTGAATCATACCTTAATGGGGTGCTGGACCACCCTGCTGTACAAGTGCGGGAAGGTTTGAAGTGAATCATTGATTGATAACAGGCACAGTTAAATTTATTTAACTGTGTCATTCCAACTTTGTTGAACTTGGGAAGGTTCTCCAAGAAAATCTTTAGTTGCTACTTATTCTAATACAAAATTAACTGTGATATTGTCTTGCAAGTCTTTGAACAATCTTAGCCTAACTTGTTCTACAACATACCGTAGAGAGAAAAATTGGGGGGCCAATCAGCCACAGCGTTTTAGTTAGGGGGTTGGACTTTTCATCCCCACTTGCAAACTTTCAACACAACCCCTCTCTTTGGGCCACAAACAGGGGCTAGCTGGCTAGCACATGCGCGCAAACACTGAGAGAGAGACCACCTTTTATAGTTCTTCCGAGGGCCTTTTCACGGAGGGCCTTTTACGACTTTCGAGTTTGAAGGGTTTCCAATGACAATAAAGTATTTATCTAGTGTTCCCGGGAACACACTAGTCGCGGCGAAAGATTAAATGGGAGAATTTTCGGAAAGATTTATTTTGAACGGAACGTGAAAGTGTTAATGACAGACTGGAATTTTCGGGATTTTGAGAAACGGTTTTATGACGGTCGAAGGATAATTTTGCTCGTACGAAGATAAATTTGTATGAAACGGTAGACTATGGCTGGAAAAATCGTACTGAGTGAGAAATCGGCTTGGAGATTTTTTGGAAACGCATTAACACAAATGTTTGAGAAATGTCTAGATTAACTCCCGATAAATGAGACATGCGATATTTAAATATAATTTTCGGTACGAAACAGCATTTCTGTCTGATTCCATCGACTACATAAAATTCAACGTGGCGCTCGCATCCAGAAACATTAACAGCTCTCCAGGTATTGATGGCATTGATTATTCGATATTAAAAAGACTGCCTAATAAATACAAGTTAATACTATTGGACATATTTAATGAATTATATAAGTCTGAAGCGTACCCTAAGGATTGGCCTAAACAATGTATTCACTTCATACCCAAATCAAATGCAGAAAGTGTGAGACCTATTTCATTATCCTCATGTGTGTGTAAACTTTTCAAGACAATAATTAAAAATGGACTGGACTGGTGGGTGGAGCGTGAAGGAATTATGACGCACAATCAAACAGGCTTCCGGAAGGGAAATTCTTGCCTAAATAATCTAGCGAACATCACAATGACCATCAGTGAAGGGTATTCAAAGTAAGAAGCCACACTGGCGGCATTTTTAGATGTTCGTGGGGCTTTTGACAACGTCAATTGTAATATATTATTAGATAAACTTGCGAAGATAGGATGCCCTTTCAGCCTGCTTCAATTTGTCAAGTGCATCATGTACCGACGTGAAGTCTCCACTGCTCATTCGGAACAAGTAAAATATCTTTACAGGGAAGTTCCCCAGGATGGTGTTTTGGGCCTTCTGCTTTACTCAATCTATGTGCTAGATATTGTTAAAAATGTTCCTGAGGGTGTTGTTGTCTCCCAGTTTGCTAATGACACTGCTGTTTATTGTCGAGCAAGACCATCGATCAAAATATCTCAAAAATACAGAGGGCTGTTAAAATTCTAGGAAGAAATTTAGATGAACTAGGTCTTGAGCTTGCTCCACAAAAAACGTAATTGATCCATTTCACCCTCAAGAAAAAGATAAAACCAGAAGACTCACAAATAACAATTGGAGATTTTACAATCACGTCGTCATAATCAGCCAGACTTTCGGAAATTATCCTCGATTGTAAATTGCAGTTTCATCTACAGGTAGAATATATTCAAAGAAAGGCTCTCAAGGCTCGCAATCTAATCAGATTCCTACGTGGCACTTGGTGGGGGTGCGATCTAAGTACACTTCTGATCAGATGTAGAAGCTTTGTTAGGACTCTTGTGGAATATGCTCTGGGAATCTATTATCCGACAACGAAAAAATTGGATTACTTAATAGAAAAAATTCAAAACGACGTTCTCAGGTCTCTCATGGGATATAGGGAAAGTACTCCAATTGACATAATTACTGCCGAAGCAATGCTCCCTAACATCAGGGAAGGAGCGAAATTTCTACTCAAGAATTTTTATGTCAAAGTACTGAGTACTGAGTTTGACAAATCTCTCACTATACTCGGAACGAAATCTATTGGCAAAAAGTGAGACGATGGCGGTATTTCTTGATATTAAATCAGCCTTCGACAATATTGAGGTAAGAATATTATTAGACAAACTAGCGGGCATGGGGTGCCCTGTTAATCTCGTGAAATTCGTCGAATCAATCTCATACGAATGAAATATTACCTCTTTATTCAATAATCAGCCTAGAAAAGTTTATAAAGGAGTTCCTCAAGGAGAGGCACTCTCGCCCCTACTATATATCATTTATGTTAATGACCTAACTAAAAATATTCCCTCGGAAGTGGTAGTCTCTCAATTTGCTGTCATGACATTAGTGTCTATACCAGCTTTTCTTCACTCACTCAAGGTTCTAATATAATGAAGATTTCGATTGAGATGCTAAAAAATAATTTAAGCTCTATTGGTCTGACATTATCCCAACAAAAAACATCATTTACACTCATCACTTTAATAAAAAAGACGACCAATCACTAGTACAGCTCTTACAATTGAAAGCCAGAAAACCCAGTGCAGTCCATCTGCCCGATTTCTTGGTTTGATTTTCCATCCCAAATTATCATTTAAACACCATTTACTTAAAGTACAAAGTTTAGCTCTCAAGGCGTTAAACATTATAAAGTTTACGAGGGGTACGTGGTGGGGGCTGATCGTGAGACTCTCATCATGATTTAAAAATCATTGGTGCGTCCGATAATGAAATATGGATTGGTTATACAAGTATCCTGGCCGAAAGATTAACAACTCAAAATTAAAACGAATACAGTACGCTGCCATTAGATATTGTATGGGATATAGGATATCAACTCCTGTTCATACCTTACTGGCTGAACGCAGACGCCCCACAATTACGAACCGACCTTCATTTCTCTGTAAAACCTATCTAATGAAAGTGCTCTCTATTGTCGATCTCCAAGTCTCAACCGCCATTGGGGAATCAATCACTCCAATTGATTCCTCTACATGATGACTTGCTACCCTAAAAACATGTTCGAAAGAAATCGAAAATTTGTTGAAAAATATAGATATTAAGAGCTGCTTCAATATTTATAGTTGTCAGTACTGTACTGCGCTCAGCTCTTTACCAATCGATGCAGGACTCGGAAAAACTATTAGAACTCATGCTGCTCTTCATAATAACCCAAACCCTATCATAGATAATTAGTCTCCAGAAACTATAGCAATATACACAGACGGCAGTAGGACGATGGGTGGTACCTCTACTGGTGCAGCTTTTCATTGCCCTCAGCTGAATATTCAAAAATCATTTTCAATTAACCTCAGAGCTTCGACATTGACAGTGGAATATTTAGCAATTAGTGAGGCTGTGAACTTCGTGTATATGCATTTAGACAAAAATTGTATGTTGATAAACGACTCTTTAAGCACTCTACAATCCCTTTCTCAGCCATCCACAAGCATTAAATCTAACAAGTTCATAATACACGCCAAAATAAAATACGAACAAATCGTACGGCACAATAATCAGGCTCTAAAATTAGTCTGGGTTCCTTCACATTTGGGGATGGAGGGTAATGAACCAGCCGATCGGCTGGCGAGGGATGCCACCACTCGTGACAGCGATGAAGCTTATCACCTCTCTTTCACTGATTTCAGTGAGGAGTTCAAGCAAGAATCTTTTGACAAAACTTGCGGCCTGGCTCTTGAACTTGGTCAAACCAACGGAACGACGTATTTCAAAGATTACCACACAAGAAGAAGAAAACTCTGGTTTAAGGGAAAAGAGTTGAGTCGTAAGATCATATCGTGGGTAAATAGAGCTAAGACCAATCATCACAGTCTAGCAGAATCCCTGGCGCGAGTTGGGATCATCAGCTCGCCAAGCTGTAAATGTGGACACGGGGAGGAAAATATCGAACACGTCCTGTGAAAGTGTTCATTATATAATGAGACTAGACCGCTAATGATTAAAAAATTATGTGACCAGAAGTTCTTTCCACCATACCAGTCTGGAGAATTTTTGGCCAGACTAGAGAAAAAATCCATTGTGATCATCAGTAAATTTCTAGAAAAATTGTCGATAAGAGTTGAAGATTAATATAACCGCCTTGTATCCTACCATTTGTATGCAAATTAAACCCACCAGCTTTAAAAATGCTTAAAAAAAAAGTACTGAGTCATACTCGTCTCCATTTCCACACCTCATTACATAAATTCATGTCCAATTATTCTCTTGTTAAGAAAAGACAAAATAAACTGATGTTCTAGTGTGCAAGAGAAATAAAACCGTCAATAGAGCATATAGACTCAAAACCTCATTTTAGTATCTACAACCACCAGTACAATGATGTGATCACGTCAATCCCGTTTGACTTAGAGACTGCAAAAATGTGCAAGGTAGGGAAGGTCCTAGAATCGTGAGCAACTTTATTCACGGAATAGGCGATGAAGTTGACGAAATATATACAAACGATATCAAAATATCAGGAGCTACTGCGTTAGTGCAGCTATTTATTGCCCACAATTGGATTGACTTCAGAGAACAATTCAACGCAAAATTTACAAAAATACAACAGATTCGTTAATAGAGCAAGGACAATCGAAGAGTAAAAGATACTTTCAACATCTTTTTGAAAAGTTATCTAAACCGTGGTTGCATAGGCGTGAAAAACTTCGTCGACGCATAATTGTATGGGTCAATCGTATTAGGACTGACCACTACAATTTGAACTCACCATTGTTCAGGATTGGGATCTTGAACGATCCTTCATGTGAATGCGGTTATGCGGAAGAAGATATCGATCACATCGTATGGCAATGTCCACGATTTGAAGACCAGCGAAAAAGAATGATATTAAAAATTGCTGAATATTGTACACTACCCTGTAGAATGCTAGACATTCTACTCGATCTTGGACCCTCTGTTATTGATGCCATCGATAAATTTCTCAAGGATTGAGAGCTCAAAATCTAAAGAAGCAATACGGTCCAGACATGAATTCTATATATTTTCACTTTATAGCTGATAGACTTTGTTAATGAGTTTCAAATGCTTAATAAAAAAAATCTATTCATAAATTTAATTCTCGCAGAGGAATTCAATCGACGAAATCCGCTGTTCTTGGTCTAAAAGGGATTATGGATAAGGAAAAAAATTGTTTCAACTGCGGGGACTCGTCCGTTGAGAAGGGAAAATCGAATGATTTCTTTCATAGAACTTGAAAGCGCCCTCCAAGAATATCTGTCGAAAAATTCTTCTGGAACCCGTTACTTAGAAAATAACAACGATGATTTCTCCAATCTACAATAAGAAAAAAAAATTTTTTATAGGTAGATAACTGACTAACTATTCTATTAGGTGTGTGAATAAGTCTTTCCCGTTTTTTGTAAGAGATGCCGCCACCAATACTGTGCGAGTATTCAATGGTTACATATGTCATAATCAAAGCTTATTCATCTGTCAACAATTCCACACTAACACATTAGTTGAAATTTTTTCGCATCATAAATTTTTGATATCGTGAAAATGTCGAAATTTGAGCCGAGTCGACGTCATTTGCGGAAGTTTCACTTTATTGGTTCAATTTGAAGAAATCTGCTGCCGAGGCGCATCGATTGCTTCAAGAAGCTTATGGAGAAGGTTGTGTCGATGATTCAAGTGTTCGCGGATGGTTTCGAGGCTTCACAAATGGTGATTTCGACGTGGAAGACAAGGAGCGTTCCGGGCGGCCGCAAATCTTTGAAGATCAAGAATTGGCGACTTTGCTTGATGAAGATTCGTGTCAAACGCAAGAAGACGATGGCCAATACTTTCAATAATTCATTTGTAACCATTTTTTCACAATAAAGGCTCAAAATTTGAAAAAAACGGGAAAGACTTATTCACACTCCTATTATTTAGAGAATATTGATTGATCGAGAAACATTAGAAGACAACAGCAAATGATTTCCTCTCCTAGAGGCTTTTATCATATATAGATTTCACATAATAATCCCACATGGAAATGCGTTATGCCCTCTATTTATTATATGATCATCTTGACAATGAACAATGTCAGACGCAATTATTGAATACTTTTATTCTGTATAAAAATTATCCAGAGAGTATAATGCCCATCACAATTTCCTCTTGAAATCCCTCTTTGTTGTAGATGAACGAACATATTCGATCTATAGAGCGAGCTTGAAACTTCCAACATACTTTTTCAAAAATAATAAAATTTTAATAATACTTCAAAATACCCATTGTAATTTTGTGACAGTGAGATAATTAAGATAATTGATATCGAGCGATGCCCTATGTGTAATACTCCTGCTGAAAGTCTTTCAATATCTCTGTCTTTTATTTATTTATCACTGAAAAAACAATCCACGAATATACATTCAAACTCTTCAGAATCATGCGTTCTTTATGGTTTTGTTTGCCTTTTCGGGTCTGTTTTATCGTTTTTGGAGCTCACCTGCAATGCAATGATGAAGAAAAAATGTTTAACAGACATTCAACAATAATTGATTGATAACAAGGTAAAATTAATCGAATAAGAGAATATTCATCCTCCGCCAACACTGAGATCTTTGGATAGTTGTGGGAAATTGGCACCCCACTTTCACCGATTGAAGAATTTGACCGCTTATTTGGAGCAGATTGATGCGCCGAAGAGGGTGGCAATAATTTTTTCGTGTGTAGTTAAACCATTAGGCCGGAATTCATTTTTTAAATTCTCCAATAACATCGTTCATTCACGGCATAGAACCCACAAGTCGCCCCGAAGTATAACATTGAAAGAAGATGTGAATAAGCACATGAATGTTGAATTCGCACACAAAATTTTGGAGCTGTCTCGTAAATTTGTTCTTTGGACGCCTGTTATGCCTCGATTATATCAAGCTAGACATCACCAGATACAAGAGGCTGAAAGAGCATCATCAGCACGGAGTGAGCAATACTTCAAAGATTTTAAAGAATACATAAAGCACAAACAATAAAATTTGAGATTGGACAAAGTAGTACTTCATCATTTGAATACGCTCAGTGGTACTACTAACTTATTAGGTGCCAGAATGCGTACTAGGAAGCCGATTAATAACAAGTATTCTGCGCAATCAGAAAGCATCTTATCCTCCTCAACAGAGTCTGATACTATGGACAATGATGTGAACATGACGCTGATGTCTGTGCGCAAGAACGAGAGCCTGTATGTGGCACCAGCGGTGGAGAACGACATTATACCAAACGAATCAAGAAATTTTAGTTCTGTCATTTCATCGGTCCTGGCGAATGACGACTCAGCACAAACTACTAAAAATTCTGTAGTGTTCCAAATATTAGCCGTAATGATAGAAGTCCTGTTCACTCTGCATCTTTTTTGCTGAACAACATTCCCACGGCAAGTACAGCTCTCATTCAATGATATTATAACAATTCGGGCCCTTCACCAGAGAAACATTTGCAGAGTCAAACGGAGCCCTCCTCATTAACATCACAAGTGGATACATCATCTATACTGCCCCCGTTGAAGAAAAGAAAAATTATCATTGATGATTCGCCTGATAAGCCAGGGCAAACGACTAAGCCAGTGATAGTTGGAAAAATATTACAAGAGATCTTGACAAATGAGAATTTGTACCTAAATGAATAGGACAATTGCAAAGGCATGTTTGGGGAAAAAAAATCGAAAAGTCTTTATTTGGAATGTTGCCCTGATATTGAAAATATTTACATGCAACCGAAGGAAAGACTAAAAAAACTGTCTCTTTTGATAATGGCTCTAGTATGCCACCAGTGAATACTTCAATGGGACTCATGAAATTCACAAATACGTGTAGTGTCGCCTCAATCCTTCATTGCCTACGTGCTGCATACGTCGATTGGATGTCATACCAGAAATTTGTTGCTCATTTGAAAATCAAAAATCGGGCTATGGATACAATGAAAATGTTGTCTATTGTGGGAACCAGAGTTAAAGTTTATAAGGCACGAGGTGAAATGATACTCGGATTCAAAGCGCCAATTAATCATTTGGTTGACTATGACTCCAATATTAGTAACGTAGCAGATGAAATTTTGAAGAACGTGTCCTCCCTCACCACAATTAGAACTTGTCATGGTTGCAACAGGCAAACATCGCGAAATTTAACAGCGTTAAACATTAATCTGATTTCTTTGCACAAAAATAGTATTGCAGACCTTCAAGAATCGCTAGGTGAATTTAATCAGGAATATTCGGAACCGTGTAAAACTTACAGCGCAGAGAGAACAACCTCATTCAAACATGCAAACCATCTTTTCGTTGACCTAGAAGCGTTACAATGGGACAGTCTTGTTAAGAATCAAAACTACCATGAAGACCATCAAGAACAATTATCACTCACAGCTTTACCAAGCTGTTCAAACTTGGCTGGTAAAGCCTACAAATTCTAGAACGTGGATGGGGGTGGCTGGCAACAGTTGACTGCGTCACGACGTTGTCCAGCCCCTCCCCGCCACTTTTTATTTTTACCATTTCAATAGATAAGGAAGATAGAGAATGCGTGCGCAATCTAAAACTAGAATTTGGGATGCACGTGTGACCCGCCAAAAATGACGTTCTTTTGTTTAATACAAAGAATATAAAGGGAGATCTGTTGGGATTAGACATGGACCGTTACCAGGAAATTTACATCTGAATTCATGTATTTATGACAACGCCAGTAAATCAACAGGCGTTCAATATTTGTTGTATACCCACTATTTTACTAGAATTGTTTTCCCAAAACCTTATATTTTTCCAAGCATCGGCCAAATAATCCTGTTCCCAAAACCTTTCCGAAAAATTTATTACTTTTATTATTGTTGGATTCCCGTAATAAATTAAAAACACAGAAGTTTTATTTAAATAAAAACTGATATTTATTAGAAAATTCACTCAACGTGTAAATATTGTGACAACAGATTTATGTGTTCGAAGAGATATCTGATCTTAGAGTGGACTCTTGGTGAAATTCGGAATCTAACTGATTAACAAGAATAATGTTAGAGTACTCAGTTCCGTACTTGAGGAGACAAGGAGAAAATAGAGGGCCTGGAGGGAAGCATGACTATTTTTTGGGCATGCAGATGCTAGCCTTTCGTAAATGGAAAATGTGGAAAATTCGTAGTGACGCCAGGGTTTATGGTGGGATTAAGAGTTTGGGCCAGACGTAGTTGGGGGAAACCCTGAGCAATAATTGGGAATCTTCTAGGAGAGGTGAATGGGAAGCAGAAATATTAATGTAAAATATAAAGTGAAATATAGGGGTATACAACACCTTCCCATTTAAGATTGGAAATATCATTTACAATCATAAAAATTAATTGAGTCGGTATATATATGAATATTAAAAATCCGTTGTAACTTAATCTAAATTTAAATTTCTCGTTATCTGGCTGTTTTATTTTTATCACCTATGATTAAAATTATTTCAATAGAGAAAATAAAATAAGAAAATAATTATACTAAAATTCATAATTAGAATTCAAACCACATTAAAAGGTCTGAATTCTAAATTTTCAATTCTAAAATCTAAATAAGACGGCGTATCAAATGTTGTTTTTATAAGGGAGTAGTACTTCTTCTGGTTCTGCTGCGGTTGGAACGCCTCAGCTGGAGTGTAGGTTCGTAATCCGATGCATCGGTGGGTTCTGAGTTTCTCTCGACCATTGGCGGTAAAGATCTACTGCGGTTGAAAGTGACTTCTGGTGATGATGGCAGCAAGGGCTCCAGATGAATATCGGAATCTACGTTGCAATTCACATAATTTTTTTATTACTGGTACAAGAGATTCTGTACGTGAATTTGCTATGGTTGAACAAAATCGTTTGAAGAGTTCAAGACCATTACAGCATCGGCAGCAATAGCAGTAGTTGGTTATTATGAACATTATGAAACCAAATCCACTGAGGGTCATTCTGAACCAAAATGTCTGTGGACTAGTCAGCGTTTCATTCAGTTTTGATGATAGGATATTGTTAATCTCTTCGAGTTTCTTGTTGGTAATTTTTAGATCATTTATGTCTATGTTGGTCAGTTGTATCGTTTTCTGATGAATTAGAACTGGAGAATTTCCTTCGGCTTCTTGAGTAGCCAGTATTATAGGAACATCACCCAGAGTTCCTATAATACTGGCTAGCCAGTACATCACCCAGAGTTCCTATAATACTGGCTAGCCAGTATTATAGGAACATCACCCAGAGTTCCTGTAATACTGGCTACTCAAGAAGCCGAAGGAAATTCTCCAGTTCTAATTCATCAGAAAACGATACAACTGACCAACATAGACATAAATGATAGCCAGTATTATAGGAACATCACCCAGAGTTCCTATAATACTGGCTACTCGTTTCAAGGATCTGGGTGTTGGTATAACCTCTGCAGTTGTGAAGTTGGATGATTCCGGGTCCATGGAGAACGAAATCTTCGATATGATATCGTGGTTTGCCGTTACAAATTACTGTCACGGTGGTAGACTTCTGGAGGGTGTACATCGATTCGTTGGCATCCAGATAATGCCAAAATTCAGCGATTGCTCTAGTTGTTGTAATTTCGCAGGAACTCGGAATACGGTCGACATGAGAGAGGAGAAGTTGGACTTCACAGCTGGGTCGATCTAATGTCTCGATGATATGTTGTCCATAGCAAATGTACCTTCTACTCAGATGCTCTTTACGTTGCGAAAGAGATGGAAGGTTTAAGAATTGGGAATTTAATTGGGACATAAGGAGGTAATCGATTTTTGATTGGATAAATGTGAAGGTAGAAAATAATTCATTCAAAATTGGAAACATGATCTTCTGATAGATAGTGAAAACGTTTTTGGTAACTAATGGAACATTGAGATTAAAAATTATATTGTTTTTCGTTATGGAGACTTGAATGTCTGAAATTTTGTCAAATGACGCAATATTTTGAGGGTCTGGTTTTACCATAAATTCTGATTGGTCTTCATACTTATTCAATTCTTCGTAGAACATTTGAGGAGTGATGATTGATGGTGAAATTATATTATGTAATGCAAGTCTAATAGTTTCGATATATTGATTAGATTCTTTCAAAATGATTGAACGTAAGGTAAACAGTCTTGAAATTTGATCGTTAAGTGTAGTTTCTAGATTCAAGGCAGAAAGCCGGAAATTTGTTTGAGCTGAAACTTCATCAATTTTTTTCAAATTGCTATTCATTGTAATCTCTTGATTTTTGATAAGACTGAACGAGTCATTGAAATTTTTCATGGTGTTTGCGATGATTCGATTCTGTGATTTGATTGCACTCCGCATTTGGTTATCATTTTTAAATAGTTCAATATTATCATTATAATCAGCCACGGTATGATATTCGAAAAACCAATTAAATACTTGCTGTTTTATATGTGGAGAGCACAACTCAATGACCTCACACTGTTTTTGTGTATATTATTTTATTTATTGAACGTTTGGAGCAATGTCGTCCATTAACATTTTAAAATGCCCGTTATGGTAATTCTGCGTTGGGCTACAATAACGTTTTCATGAGTATGCCCAAGCAGTGAATCTGCTTGGATCAAGACTTATTTGAAGTGGAACGGTCACTTCGTCTTTTCAATTTAATTGACCCTGTCTTAAGCGGAGCGGTCGCTTCGGGGTTGCAGTGCGCACTGACTTTCTTTCAACTTCTCTATCTTGGCTAGAATTTTGTAAAATGGAGGGTGTGTGTGAGTGCAACGTTTGGTGAAAACAGAAAAGGTCTGTTTCCTATATTTCAAATCTATCTTTCTCTCTAAACTGTAAGTTGATAGATGACCATGCAATCGAGCCTTAAGGGTAATAAAATTTCTCAAAAGGTTAGCTATGCTGGAGTTAAGTTACAGTTTTACGACTAGTCCCTTATTGTAGTTTTTCTAAATTTCTACGGATACATTTTGTGGGTCTGTGCACTACATGTGACTGAAAAGCTTGAATACAATGGGTCCTTATTTTCTAGACGATACTGGAGAACAATATATTAACTCTTCTATTCAAATAATTCTACCGAACACTTGGAAAACTCCATTGATCAGTGAGCGACGTTTTCGTTTCGACGGGTCTATGGTCAATTGCTGCAAGATTTTATATTTTTCATGAATTGCATTTATTTCTCTGTTAATTATTTCTAGACTGCGTTCGCACTGGAAATTGCTATCCTGTATTTGGGGTAATTCCTTTCGTAGTCTAGTGCAATATTTTTGTGTGGATGCTGAGTTTTTTGTTAATATTTGTCGAGCCTTATTCAAGTGTGTATAATCAATGTGGTTTATGAGTGTCAATTTAGAATTTGCAATTTGCGCGGTGCCTTTCTCATAAAAGAGTATCGCGTTCGAATCATTCAATGGACGAATATTATAATGAAGCCACTCAACTAGGAGTAAGGGGAAAAGAAGTGGAAGGAATTTAGAGATCATCTGGGAAATACCGTTTCCGGAGATTAGTGTGGTATTTAATTGTTTTATTGCCTATTTCTATGTCTGCTGTATGATTGTCAAGTGAGATCTTTCCAACGCACCGTAGGGTTTGTGGGTGATAAGGCGTCGTGGTTAAATGTTTTGCTCAATTGGCGAGAATGGCATGATTTTACGGATTTACGAATATCATTTTTCATAGTAGTCCAGTAGTAGGGTTCCTTGATTTTTGCGTACGTCTTGTTGAAACCATAATGTCCTGCTAATTTGCTAGAATGATTTTCTTCGAGGATAATTTTGATTTCATCTTTAGTTTTGGGAGTAATTTTACTGATGTTGAACAATCTAATATCTGACTGTGGAAATATGAATTTCAACATTTTATTTAAGAGTTGAGTTTGGATGTTGGGACTTTTCACGGGTGGAACAAAAACAAACGATTTATTATTTAGTAATTTCTTGAGATTTTTCAAACTTTCAAAAATGTCTCCATATTTAAATTTATCGTGATGACAGTTCTTTGCATAAAGTAAATAAAAAGTTTGATCGTTACTTTTTAGCTTGTTAATTTCATTGATGCCAGATTTCAATTCTCTTGTACCAAAATTATTGGAAATATAATCAGAGTACTGATTACTTTCATCAAGTTCTTGGAACCAGAGTAGAACCACATGAATTTTGGTTTGAGTTAAAGGGGTATTATCTTTTGAAGATTCAATGACATTTTGATTCGTGTAGTGAATTTTAATAAAGTCCTTGTAATTAAATTCAAGTACAGCTTTGTAAGTGATCTGGATTGACTTTGCTTCTGTTTCTTCCTCGGGAATTTCTTTCAA
The DNA here is from genome assembly GCF_034640455.1 of Diachasmimorpha longicaudata. NCBI lineage: Eukaryota > Metazoa > Arthropoda > Insecta > Hymenoptera > Braconidae > Diachasmimorpha > Diachasmimorpha longicaudata. Next base: position 4,947,086 of record NC_087225.1, read on the forward strand.
AATTTTAATACTTTTTTCGCGACTATTTTCACTCAATCCTGGAGCGACTTTAAAGATTGTGATCTCCTTGGATATAGGTTGTACAGTGAGTTGAGGAATTTGTATAGTTTTTAATTCATTCGATAAATTAATGGTTGCACTGGGAATCATAAGATTTGGATCACTTGCAATCTTCTGAGAGGGGATTACGCCTTCATGCAACCCGTGAGGATTTGAAATACTGACTTTCATGATCATCTCAGCTCTTGCACCGATTGTAATCATGGTTTTACTTTTAGGCTGAGGTACATTTTGAAAAAATGGGTAGGCTCTGCGATCGAAGCCATCGTGATATTACAATGTTCATAGTCAATTTTACATCTGTGCTGACTGAAAAAATCAAATACCAATAAGCCGTCAAATGGAATAGTAGTGTGAGCATCAAGTAAGTGGAACTTGGAATTGAGTTGTTTGTTATTATGGAGAGGGAGAGAAATGAATTTTCGAATCGTGGGGAGTTATTGGATATTCTCGCTTAATGCGGCCGAGAACTGATGTGCGTCAAGCTGCATTTTTCAAAATTAATCTCTCCCCTCCTAATTCGAATTAAGAAACGAAACCGCCGTCCTTAATGAACAATTTAATGAGCAATCCAATGAGGTTGGTTTCATCCCTTGATCTCAATTAGAGCGGGCAATATCGATTTTTAAATTGAGGGCGAATCTGCTGTAATCGGTGCTTGAAGGGAAAAGCTTCCCTCAACGCCGTTCGGATATTCAGAAGGCCTGCCCAGCTGTTTAATTTCCCTACTTACTTGTATTCCCCCACCCCAGGCTATCAGCGTTGCCGACTTTTCCCTCTGCTCCGATTTTGCAGCCGTAACGTTCGGTACTGTACCGACAAGTCCGGCTCCAAAATTAGTTCCGGCGCTGCCGCTAGAATATTTCGTCGTTGATCGGGGGGGGGCTACGTTTGTACTTGTTCAACTGTACAAATGATCAACTGTACAGAGAATTTTCCAACGTTGAGAGCACCACTGTGCAGGAATTCAACTGTCGAGACAAAAACGTAAGCTGTACATGTAGCGCTGGGTCCCGATGGGGGGGGGCTCCGTTTGTACTTGTTCAACTGTACAAATGGTCAAAAGCACCACTGTGCAGGGATTCAACTGTCGGGAGAAAAAACTATCGATCTCTACCTTGTCGACGCTGTTTAACCCACCTTGCGCCGCCTGTACAGATGTGGCTGTGATGTCCTGGGGTTGAATATTGTAGATGGCACTATTTATCAGCCATTTTGATCCGCGAATTTTGAAAATATTATAAAGAGCAAAATGATAAATCAACGCCATATGGAATTTTAGAAAGTCAGAAGGAATGCCAAAAAATAAACAGCGGGACAATGAACAAAGGAGAAATAAATTTACGGGCGTGAGAAAACCATTCCACAAAAACGTAGAATCAAGTGTCAAGTATTCGAGTTCTAATCCAAATTTATTACTCTCCCAAACGCACTGCAGAAAGGCAGTTCCTCGAAACATAAAATATAAAAACAAAGTAAATTCAAAAGTCACGGTCTAAAGTCATAAAACTCGAGTACTGTTTACTTCAAACATTTCTCTGTCTCATGTGTTTAACACATGTGAGCTTTCCTTTGTCCATTGTCCTGCTGAACAGAGAATCCGGGAATTCTCTGTGGAAAACTGTGACATCACGCGCTCTCCTTGTTTCCCTCTTTCTCTTATGATTTAATATGCCCCTTGGGCCAGGGTTGCGTGCGCCACTTTTGGACTAGTGGGGGTTACTGGACCCAACCCTTAGAAGTTTAAGTTGAGATAAGTTAGTATTAATACAATTATCCTGCTAGCAGCTTCTCTCCGTTAGCCTGTTCAATTAGTTTTCAAGAGCTAAATTAGGGTCAGTAATTAGAATAACTTTTGTATGAGGATCCAAAATACGGTTAGTTTTTACCAAATAAAGTGTTAGTGTGCTCTTCTAAGCAGTTGTGTAATTGATTTATTATTGAATTACCCAACAATTCAATTACCCTCAACCTGGAGAAACAGACTTCGATGGAGTCCTCATTAGAGGTTTAGCGGCTCACGGATCCCGTTTTTAAAATCTGGCGCTCAATAACACAAACAGCGCTAGTGTCCTGCTAGTAACTTGGGTAGGACGTAACAATTGGTGACAGCGGTGGGATAGCCGCATCCATCGAATCTTGAATTTGAATTTGGAAATTCTGGAAATCTTCGTGACAACGGTGCTGAGCCAAGCAGAGTTCCGGTGATCGCAGTCAAAGGATCCAAGGGCAGTTGCAGCCAAGCAGTTTCCACTGACAAGACAACGCAGTTTCATCCGGCAGAATTTCTTGTGGTGTTGAGTGAAAATTGAAAAAGGGCAATAAGTGAAATTAAAGTGAAATTAGAGTGGAAACGTGAAACATTGGATTATTAATAATACTTCAAAAATTGTAAGTCTAGATATAAGTATTGTTATTGAGGGTGGATAAGTCAGAGTATTGCCCAGGTTTTCTGCGGTTTTACTGGGTAGTAGCGAGATACACTGATGATAGGCCGCAGCCTCGTCCATACCTTGTAAAAGAGAGCACAAACTAATTCAAATTTAAATTATCAAAGTAGTTTAGTAAGGAGAGAAGCTCAGAACTTATTTTATTTAGGAATTTATTGTTTGACATTAGTTAAATTTAAGTTTTTAAAATGCCGCGCACCCGGAGAAGTAGCAGAAATATGCCAAATGCAGAAGGGTCGGTGCCCACAACGCATGCTAGAGATTCAGGTTCGATAAGCGATATTGTTACTACTAGCACAATTAACGCAAACGACACGCAGCAGCCTTTAGTGTCCATCAAAGATATCTCCAATCTGATTCCCAATTTCACTGGAGAAAATATTCCCGTAAATAATTTTATCGATTTGTGTAAACAAGCAGTCGCGCTTGCACCTTCTTCCCATCATATGTATTTCACGCAACTGATAAAGTCCAAAATTTCCGGTAAAGCCAGCCAATACATCGCGAATCAGACCACTTTGACTATTGACGGTATTTTTGCCAATTTAAAACAGGCTTTTGCGCCTCGCCAGACTTTATCACAGTGGCAAGGCTTACTTGCCAATGTCCATCAGAAATCTAACGAGAAAATCATAGATTATGTTGCAAGAATAAATGTTTTGATTCAGGGAATCACTGAGTTGGTTCAAGAAAAATATCCCATTGATATCGCACGCGGGGTTTTAGCTACGACTCAGGAAGGAGCTCGAGACAGCTTCGTTCGCGGTTTGAGAGGTGAATTAAGTTCACATGTCGCGAATGAAAAGCCCATCAGTTTTGAGGCGGCTGTTAAAATTGCAATTGAGAAACAAAAAGAAATTGAACAACGTAATGATTTGTTTAAGTATGAACAATCTAAAGTTTCATTTGATACACAAAATCACGTTACTTCAAATAACCAACGAAATTTCCACGATCGTCATTTCCGGCACTTCAAAAATCAGGGCCCGTATAATTTGCAAAATCGACCCCAGAAATATATACCTGCTAGAGTCAATGCTATGCAGATTCAATCTCAAGATTCCGGTAATCTATTCAAAAATCGTAGAATTTGTTATGCATGTGGCAAAATGGGTCATATGATTAATCAATGTCGCAGTAAATTCCAGCCGGGATATTGTGTGAATTGTAAAATAACTGGGCATACGTTTCGTAATTGTCGTCAAAGTAATTCTGCTGGTAGTAGCCAAAATATCCCATCAAGCTCTCAAAATTCTCCACAAAAAGCGTCAATTAATATTAACCGGGCTGAACAAATGACACTCCCATGCGTAACTATCACAAGTGACGATTTATTAAATATGAAAAATTGACTTCTTATCGACTCTGGGGCTGACATTAATTTGTTGAAGGAAAGCGTTCTAAAACCTAGTGTCAAAATTAATCCAAATAAACGTTTCGTCTTAAGAGGAATCACCCCAGGGTCTGATGAAACGATTGGTGAGGCTCATATTATTTTTAATTCAGTCCCTTGTTATTTTCAAATTGTGCGTGGAGATTTTCCGATCAAATACGATGGCATACTAGGTGCACAATTTTTACGGGACGAAAAAGTAACCCTATGTTTTTCTAACAGTAGTCTGCGCATAAATAGTAAAGGAATCTCAATTCCATTAATGCAAACCAGAGTTACCATTCCTCCTCGTTGTAAGAAAAAAGTGGGAATTCACATATTAAACACTGAAATGAAACAGGGGTATTTACCGAGACTAAATTTGGGGGTTGGTGTTTATGGGGGAGAAGCGCTGGTCACAAATAACCAAGGAATTCTGTGGATCTATGTAATTAATTGCAACGAGAAGGAACGAGAACTCAATATTCCCGCACAGTACTTAGAGGAAATTGAAAACTATTCAGGGAGACCCATTAAAACATGTTGTTTGACTGAGACAGAATCACTAGAGAAAAGGATGGAAAGGCTCACAAATAATCTCCACTTAGAAAACCTCAATTCAGAGGAAAGAAATAGTATTCTCAGAGTATTTGCGAAATACCCCTATCAGGTCCACCTTCCAGGCGATCGTTTGCAAGGTACGAATGTACTCACTCACAAAATTCCAACTAACGATGAAATTCCGATTTCCACGAAGCAATATAGGTTTCCTCCAATTCATAAGGAGGAAATTCAGAAGCAAATTAAGGAACTCCTCGCGTCTGATATAATTGAACCCTCTTCGTCCCCATATAATTCCCCTATCTGGATAGTTCCTAAAAAGGCCGATTCCGCGGGCAATAAGAGATGGCGTATGGTGATAGATTTCCGGAATTTGAATGAAAAAACAATCGCGGACGCTTACCCACTTCCCAATATCATCGACATTCTTGACCAGTTGGGAGGTGCAAAGTACTTTTCAGTGCTTGACCTTGCTTCTGGTTTTCATCAAATCCCCATGGATGAGAATGATAAGGCCAAAACAGCGTTTTCCACACCAAATGGACATTATCATTTCGCGCGAATGCCTTTTGGTCTCAAAAACGCCCCTGCGACGTTTCAACGTCTCATGGATCAGGTGCTCACTGGTCTTCAGGGTACAGACCTTTTTGTTTATCTTGATGACATAGTTATTTATGCTTCATCTCTAGAAGATCATGAACGGAAATTAGTTAAATTATTGGGTAGGCTACGTACAAGTCGATTGACATTACAAATTGATAAATGTCGTTTTTTGCAGACTAGTGTCACCTATCTAGGACACATTGTCAGTGATAAGGGAGTAATGCCTGACCCTGGGAAAGTAAAATCGGTTAAACAGTTTCCAATTCCTAAATCAGCAAAAAACATCAAAGAATTCTTGGGTCTCATTGGTTATTATCGACGTTTTATCCCCAACCTCGCGAAAATTTCCCGGCCATTGACCCAGTTGCTAAAGAAAAATCAAGTTTTTGTTTGGAGTGTCGAGTGTCAAAATGCTTTCGAATACTTGTGTGAACTCCTGTGTAAAGAGCCCATACTTCAATTCCCTGATTTTGAGAGAATTTTCATTGTTACGACAGATGCTTCACATTATGCTCTTGGAGCTGTTCTCAGCCAGGGTGAAATTGGCAAGGATTTACCCATCTCTTATGCTTCAAAGTTATTAAGGGGTGCAGAACTCAATTATTCCGTCATCGAGAAAGAATTGTACGCAATAGTCTTCGCTGTAAAGCATTTCCGCCCCTATTTGTATGGAACCAAATTTCAACTAGTGACAGATCATAGACCTTTAGTATGGGCCCATAAGATTAGGGATCCAGCATCACGACTCCTTCGTTGGGTATTATTATTACGGGAGTATCAGTATGAAGTAATCTATAAGCCAGGACGACTAAATTCTAATGCAGATGCATTATCACGAAATCCTACAGATCTAGCAGACTTATCAATAGCAAATATTAAGTTTACGGAAAGTTTATTCACTGAAAATAAGCCAATGGACTTCCTGACGATTCGCTCACAGAATAGGAGCTTAATGACAGATTGTCAAAGTAAAGGATTGAGCGAGATCCAAAACTCAGACCCCATTGAGCGTAATGAGAGGTCCAGTGTGTGTAAGATACAGTTCGTTAGTGACAAGGGAGAAATTCAAACTCTGGGTCAGAGGGCCCCTGGAGAACAGGAAAAAGTTGGCCAAACGGACACAGTACTGTCTGTAGGGCATCCCACTGACCTGAAGGAATCCTCTGCTTGTCCTAATGAGTTAATGAGTTGTGATGTAAGTGTGAAGGTTGTAGTTTTTCCGGGCCCGGAGGCATGGAGCGGAGGCATGCTCAGTGAAGTTTATGACTGTAAGACGTGCACGCATGATCCAAAAGAGTTACAGAATATAATAGGAAAACAACGAAAAATACTAACACAGGAGGTATCCAAAGGAAGTCCTATTAATCAGAGTTTATTAAGCAATCAATTAAAAGTCTGTGAGAGTAGTCCCAACGAGGATAGTCGTGTTTGCCAGGAGTGTGCTATTTTTCATATGGAGAATACTAGGTCTATCTTCCACTCAGATCCAGAATTAGAACAATTACCTCCTTCTATTCAAGTTATGGATGAACAGTTTCCCAATGAAATAAGTGATTACGATGATTGGAATAGCTCTTCAGACGAAGAAATTAAGGCCCCTGAAAAATCCGTAGTAGTTAAATATGGCAAAAGAGTGAAGAAACGTACCCCATTAAACATTTTCAGTGACACTAGAGATGGCATTTTTATGAAGAAGGACAATATCGCGACCTTCATTTCCGCTGATTTTAAAATAAGAACTCCAGTCTTTCAAGAACTTTTGCGAAAAAAATTTATTGATGAGAGTAAATTCCCGAAAGATAAACCCGAAATCGGTGATGTTGTAGTGTTCAGACATGGAAGTTTTCATGTCTTTCTAGTTGTAATCAAAGATTCAGCTGAGGCTAAAACCACTTTAAATAACGTGAGTCTCTGTATTTCAAAGTTGAGGGAAATTATGGACTATTTTGATGTCAGAACTGTGAGAATCGCGAGGACTGGGGGCGGACTTGATAAGCTACCCTGGGGTAATATCAAAATGTACTTGGAAAGAACATTTCCGCAAGGCTACCATATAACTCTTTGCCTAGATCAAACCGAGGTCCCCGCGATTGACAAGCGAGAAAAAATTATAAAAGAATTGCATGAGTCCGCAGTGGGTGGTCACAAGGGTGTGATAAAAACTTACGGTAGAATTCGACAGTTGTATTTCTGGGAGAATATGAAATCTCAGATTCAACACTTTATTAAACATTGCGTGACTTGTCAGAGGAATAAATTGGTTCGAGTAAAGACTAGACAACCAATGATAGTGACGGATACCCCACAATCAGCATTTGAGAAAATTGCACTCGATATCGTTGGACCATTACCCATTACTACTTCAGGCAATAGATATATTCTAACTATTCAAGACAATTTGACTAAATATTCACTAGCCGTTCCTTTAGCCCAAACAAAAGCAATTGATATTGCAAAGGCCTTCACGGAAAATTTCATTTGTGTTTTTGGTTGTCCGGAAGCAATTCTGACTGATCAAGGATCAAATTTCATTGGGGAAGTAATGAAACATTTAGCAAAATTATTCAAAATTCAACAGTTAAAGACTACAGCATTTCATCCTCAGACTAACGGGTCTCTCGAGAGAAGTCACTTGGTTTTAGTCGAGTATTTGAAGAATTTTATTGACTCTGACAGAGACTGGGATACTTGGATCAAATATGCTATGTTCTCATATAATACATCCGTTCATGAGTCAACAGGGTTCACACCACATGAATTAGTTTTTGGTAGATTAGCGCGATTCCCATCTAGCTTCGTAAAAGAGAGCAGAACACCTGTATATACTGATTATTTAGGCGATTTAGTAGATAAATTACGTACCACACAGTTAAGCGCAGCAGATAATGTTGATTTAGCAAAATTTAGATCTAAGCTGTATTATGATAGGGCTATGAATCAGAGACATTTCCAGCCGGGGGATTGGGTATTTTTAATTAATGATGCTAAAACCTGTAAATTAGATGCGAACTATCTAGGACCATATGAGGTACAGAAAGTTACAAACAACGAGAATGCAGTGATAAAATTGACAGACTATCGAACGAAAACTGTACACGTAAATAAGCTGAAGCCAGCATTTCTACAGAAGAAGTAATTAAATAGAACATAGACTTCTAAGATTATGTATAAAGAGATAGCAAGTAGTAAACTTTAAACAAGTAATAACATACATAAGATTCCTATTAAGATGAATTGAATAATAGAATAAGTGTCTAAAAATTAGACTCGTGTAGAGTCTAATTTTTATTATATGGGGGAAGGTGTGATGTCCTGGGGTTGAATATTGTAGATGGCACTATTTATCAGCCATTTTGATCCGCGAATTTTGAAAATATTATAAAGAGCAAAATGATAAATCAACGCCATATGGAATTTTAGAAAGTCAGAAGGAATGCCAAAAAATAAACAGCGGGACAATGAACAAAGGAGAAATAAATTTACGGGCGTGAGAAAACCATTCCACAAAAACGTAGAATCAAGTGTCAAGTATTCGAGTTCTAATCCAAATTTATTACTCTCCCAAACGCACTGCAGAAAGGCAGTTCCTCGAAACATAAAATATAAAAACAAAGTAAATTCAAAAGTCACGGTCTAAAGTCATAAAACTCGAGTACTGTTTACTTCAAACATTTCTCTGTCTCATGTGTTTAACACATGTGAGCTTTCCTTTGTCCATTGTCCTGCTGAACAGAGAATCCGGGAATTCTCTGTGGAAAACTGTGACATCACGCGCTCTCCTTGTTTCCCTCTTTCTCTTATGATTTAATATGCCCCTTGGGCCAGGGTTGCGTGCGCCACTTTTGGACTAGTGGGGGTTACTGGACCCAACCCTTAGAAGTTTAAGTTGAGATAAGTTAGTATTAATACAATTATCCTGCTAGCAGCTTCTCTCCGTTAGCCTGTTCAATTAGTTTTCAAGAGCTAAATTAGGGTCAGTAATTAGAATAACTTTTGTATGAGGATCCAAAATACGGTTAGTTTTTACCAAATAAAGTGTTAGTGTGCTCTTCTAAGCAGTTGTGTAATTGATTTATTATTGAATTACCCAACAATTCAATTACCCTCAACCTGGAGAAACAGACTTCGATGGAGTCCTCATTAGAGGTTTAGCGGCTCACGGATCCCGTTTTTAAAATCTGGCGCTCAATAACACAAACAGCGCTAGTGTCCTGCTAGTAACTTGGGTAGGACGTAACAATTGGTGACAGCGGTGGGATAGCCGCATCCATCGAATCTTGAATTTGAATTTGGAAATTCTGGAAATCTTCGTGACAACGGTGCTGAGCCAAGCAGAGTTCCGGTGATCGCAGTCAAAGGATCCAAGGGCAGTTGCAGCCAAGCAGTTTCCACTGACAAGACAACGCAGTTTCATCCGGCAGAATTTCTTGTGGTGTTGAGTGAAAATTGAAAAAGGGCAATAAGTGAAATTAAAGTGAAATTAGAGTGGAAACGTGAAACATTGGATTATTAATAATACTTCAAAAATTGTAAGTCTAGATATAAGTATTGTTATTGAGGGTGGATAAGTCAGAGTATTGCCCAGGTTTTCTGCGGTTTTACTGGGTAGTAGCGAGATACACTGATGATAGGCCGCAGCCTCGTCCATACCTTGTAAAAGAGAGCACAAACTAATTCAAATTTAAATTATCAAAGTAGTTTAGTAAGGAGAGAAGCTCAGAACTTATTTTATTTAGGAATTTATTGTTTGACATTAGTTAAATTTAAGTTTTTAAAATGCCGCGCACCCGGAGAAGTAGCAGAAATATGCCAAATGCAGAAGGGTCGGTGCCCACAACGCATGCTAGAGATTCAGGTTCGATAAGCGATATTGTTACTACTAGCACAATTAACGCAAACGACACGCAGCAGCCTTTAGTGTCCATCAAAGATATCTCCAATCTGATTCCCAATTTCACTGGAGAAAATATTCCCGTAAATAATTTTATCGATTTGTGTAAACAAGCAGTCGCGCTTGCACCTTCTTCCCATCATATGTATTTCACGCAACTGATAAAGTCCAAAATTTCCGGTAAAGCCAGCCAATACATCGCGAATCAGACCACTTTGACTATTGACGGTATTTTTGCCAATTTAAAACAGGCTTTTGCGCCTCGCCAGACTTTATCACAGTGGCAAGGCTTACTTGCCAATGTCCATCAGAAATCTAACGAGAAAATCATAGATTATGTTGCAAGAATAAATGTTTTGATTCAGGGAATCACTGAGTTGGTTCAAGAAAAATATCCCATTGATATCGCACGCGGGGTTTTAGCTACGACTCAGGAAGGAGCTCGAGACAGCTTCGTTCGCGGTTTGAGAGGTGAATTAAGTTCACATGTCGCGAATGAAAAGCCCATCAGTTTTGAGGCGGCTGTTAAAATTGCAATTGAGAAACAAAAAGAAATTGAACAACGTAATGATTTGTTTAAGTATGAACAATCTAAAGTTTCATTTGATACACAAAATCACGTTACTTCAAATAACCAACGAAATTTCCACGATCGTCATTTCCGGCACTTCAAAAATCAGGGCCCGTATAATTTGCAAAATCGACCCCAGAAATATATACCTGCTAGAGTCAATGCTATGCAGATTCAATCTCAAGATTCCGGTAATCTATTCAAAAATCGTAGAATTTGTTATGCATGTGGCAAAATGGGTCATATGATTAATCAATGTCGCAGTAAATTCCAGCCGGGATATTGTGTGAATTGTAAAATAACTGGGCATACGTTTCGTAATTGTCGTCAAAGTAATTCTGCTGGTAGTAGCCAAAATATCCCATCAAGCTCTCAAAATTCTCCACAAAAAGCGTCAATTAATATTAACCGGGCTGAACAAATGACACTCCCATGCGTAACTATCACAAGTGACGATTTATTAAATATGAAAAATTGACTTCTTATCGACTCTGGGGCTGACATTAATTTGTTGAAGGAAAGCGTTCTAAAACCTAGTGTCAAAATTAATCCAAATAAACGTTTCGTCTTAAGAGGAATCACCCCAGGGTCTGATGAAACGATTGGTGAGGCTCATATTATTTTTAATTCAGTCCCTTGTTATTTTCAAATTGTGCGTGGAGATTTTCCGATCAAATACGATGGCATACTAGGTGCACAATTTTTACGGGACGAAAAAGTAACCCTATGTTTTTCTAACAGTAGTCTGCGCATAAATAGTAAAGGAATCTCAATTCCATTAATGCAAACCAGAGTTACCATTCCTCCTCGTTGTAAGAAAAAAGTGGGAATTCACATATTAAACACTGAAATGAAACAGGGGTATTTACCGAGACTAAATTTGGGGGTTGGTGTTTATGGGGGAGAAGCGCTGGTCACAAATAACCAAGGAATTCTGTGGATCTATGTAATTAATTGCAACGAGAAGGAACGAGAACTCAATATTCCCGCACAGTACTTAGAGGAAATTGAAAACTATTCAGGGAGACCCATTAAAACATGTTGTTTGACTGAGACAGAATCACTAGAGAAAAGGATGGAAAGGCTCACAAATAATCTCCACTTAGAAAACCTCAATTCAGAGGAAAGAAATAGTATTCTCAGAGTATTTGCGAAATACCCCTATCAGGTCCACCTTCCAGGCGATCGTTTGCAAGGTACGAATGTACTCACTCACAAAATTCCAACTAACGATGAAATTCCGATTTCCACGAAGCAATATAGGTTTCCTCCAATTCATAAGGAGGAAATTCAGAAGCAAATTAAGGAACTCCTCGCGTCTGATATAATTGAACCCTCTTCGTCCCCATATAATTCCCCTATCTGGATAGTTCCTAAAAAGGCCGATTCCGCGGGCAATAAGAGATGGCGTATGGTGATAGATTTCCGGAATTTGAATGAAAAAACAATCGCGGACGCTTACCCACTTCCCAATATCATCGACATTCTTGACCAGTTGGGAGGTGCAAAGTACTTTTCAGTGCTTGACCTTGCTTCTGGTTTTCATCAAATCCCCATGGATGAGAATGATAAGGCCAAAACAGCGTTTTCCACACCAAATGGACATTATCATTTCGCGCGAATGCCTTTTGGTCTCAAAAACGCCCCTGCGACGTTTCAACGTCTCATGGATCAGGTGCTCACTGGTCTTCAGGGTACAGACCTTTTTGTTTATCTTGATGACATAGTTATTTATGCTTCATCTCTAGAAGATCATGAACGGAAATTAGTTAAATTATTGGGTAGGCTACGTACAAGTCGATTGACATTACAAATTGATAAATGTCGTTTTTTGCAGACTAGTGTCACCTATCTAGGACACATTGTCAGTGATAAGGGAGTAATGCCTGACCCTGGGAAAGTAAAATCGGTTAAACAGTTTCCAATTCCTAAATCAGCAAAAAACATCAAAGAATTCTTGGGTCTCATTGGTTATTATCGACGTTTTATCCCCAACCTCGCGAAAATTTCCCGGCCATTGACCCAGTTGCTAAAGAAAAATCAAGTTTTTGTTTGGAGTGTCGAGTGTCAAAATGCTTTCGAATACTTGTGTGAACTCCTGTGTAAAGAGCCCATACTTCAATTCCCTGATTTTGAGAGAATTTTCATTGTTACGACAGATGCTTCACATTATGCTCTTGGAGCTGTTCTCAGCCAGGGTGAAATTGGCAAGGATTTACCCATCTCTTATGCTTCAAAGTTATTAAGGGGTGCAGAACTCAATTATTCCGTCATCGAGAAAGAATTGTACGCAATAGTCTTCGCTGTAAAGCATTTCCGCCCCTATTTGTATGGAACCAAATTTCAACTAGTGACAGATCATAGACCTTTAGTATGGGCCCATAAGATTAGGGATCCAGCATCACGACTCCTTCGTTGGGTATTATTATTACGGGAGTATCAGTATGAAGTAATCTATAAGCCAGGACGACTAAATTCTAATGCAGATGCATTATCACGAAATCCTACAGATCTAGCAGACTTATCAATAGCAAATATTAAGTTTACGGAAAGTTTATTCACTGAAAATAAGCCAATGGACTTCCTGACGATTCGCTCACAGAATAGGAGCTTAATGACAGATTGTCAAAGTAAAGGATTGAGCGAGATCCAAAACTCAGACCCCATTGAGCGTAATGAGAGGTCCAGTGTGTGTAAGATACAGTTCGTTAGTGACAAGGGAGAAATTCAAACTCTGGGTCAGAGGGCCCCTGGAGAACAGGAAAAAGTTGGCCAAACGGACACAGTACTGTCTGTAGGGCATCCCACTGACCTGAAGGAATCCTCTGCTTGTCCTAATGAGTTAATGAGTTGTGATGTAAGTGTGAAGGTTGTAGTTTTTCCGGGCCCGGAGGCATGGAGCGGAGGCATGCTCAGTGAAGTTTATGACTGTAAGACGTGCACGCATGATCCAAAAGAGTTACAGAATATAATAGGAAAACAACGAAAAATACTAACACAGGAGGTATCCAAAGGAAGTCCTATTAATCAGAGTTTATTAAGCAATCAATTAAAAGTCTGTGAGAGTAGTCCCAACGAGGATAGTCGTGTTTGCCAGGAGTGTGCTATTTTTCATATGGAGAATACTAGGTCTATCTTCCACTCAGATCCAGAATTAGAACAATTACCTCCTTCTATTCAAGTTATGGATGAACAGTTTCCCAATGAAATAAGTGATTACGATGATTGGAATAGCTCTTCAGACGAAGAAATTAAGGCCCCTGAAAAATCCGTAGTAGTTAAATATGGCAAAAGAGTGAAGAAACGTACCCCATTAAACATTTTCAGTGACACTAGAGATGGCATTTTTATGAAGAAGGACAATATCGCGACCTTCATTTCCGCTGATTTTAAAATAAGAACTCCAGTCTTTCAAGAACTTTTGCGAAAAAAATTTATTGATGAGAGTAAATTCCCGAAAGATAAACCCGAAATCGGTGATGTTGTAGTGTTCAGACATGGAAGTTTTCATGTCTTTCTAGTTGTAATCAAAGATTCAGCTGAGGCTAAAACCACTTTAAATAACGTGAGTCTCTGTATTTCAAAGTTGAGGGAAATTATGGACTATTTTGATGTCAGAACTGTGAGAATCGCGAGGACTGGGGGCGGACTTGATAAGCTACCCTGGGGTAATATCAAAATGTACTTGGAAAGAACATTTCCGCAAGGCTACCATATAACTCTTTGCCTAGATCAAACCGAGGTCCCCGCGATTGACAAGCGAGAAAAAATTATAAAAGAATTGCATGAGTCCGCAGTGGGTGGTCACAAGGGTGTGATAAAAACTTACGGTAGAATTCGACAGTTGTATTTCTGGGAGAATATGAAATCTCAGATTCAACACTTTATTAAACATTGCGTGACTTGTCAGAGGAATAAATTGGTTCGAGTAAAGACTAGACAACCAATGATAGTGACGGATACCCCACAATCAGCATTTGAGAAAATTGCACTCGATATCGTTGGACCATTACCCATTACTACTTCAGGCAATAGATATATTCTAACTATTCAAGACAATTTGACTAAATATTCACTAGCCGTTCCTTTAGCCCAAACAAAAGCAATTGATATTGCAAAGGCCTTCACGGAAAATTTCATTTGTGTTTTTGGTTGTCCGGAAGCAATTCTGACTGATCAAGGATCAAATTTCATTGGGGAAGTAATGAAACATTTAGCAAAATTATTCAAAATTCAACAGTTAAAGACTACAGCATTTCATCCTCAGACTAACGGGTCTCTCGAGAGAAGTCACTTGGTTTTAGTCGAGTATTTGAAGAATTTTATTGACTCTGACAGAGACTGGGATACTTGGATCAAATATGCTATGTTCTCATATAATACATCCGTTCATGAGTCAACAGGGTTCACACCACATGAATTAGTTTTTGGTAGATTAGCGCGATTCCCATCTAGCTTCGTAAAAGAGAGCAGAACACCTGTATATACTGATTATTTAGGCGATTTAGTAGATAAATTACGTACCACACAGTTAAGCGCAGCAGATAATGTTGATTTAGCAAAATTTAGATCTAAGCTGTATTATGATAGGGCTATGAATCAGAGACATTTCCAGCCGGGGGATTGGGTATTTTTAATTAATGATGCTAAAACCTGTAAATTAGATGCGAACTATCTAGGACCATATGAGGTACAGAAAGTTACAAACAACGAGAATGCAGTGATAAAATTGACAGACTATCGAACGAAAACTGTACACGTAAATAAGCTGAAGCCAGCATTTCTACAGAAGAAGTAATTAAATAGAACATAGACTTCTAAGATTATGTATAAAGAGATAGCAAGTAGTAAACTTTAAACAAGTAATAACATACATAAGATTCCTATTAAGATGAATTGAATAATAGAATAAGTGTCTAAAAATTAGACTCGTGTAGAGTCTAATTTTTATTATATGGGGGAAGGTGTGATGTCCTGGGGTTGAATATTGTAGATGGCACTATTTATCAGCCATTTTGATCCGCGAATTTTGAAAATATTATAAAGAGCAAAATGATAAATCAACGCCATATGGAATTTTAGAAAGTCAGAAGGAATGCCAAAAAATAAACAGCGGGACAATGAACAAAGGAGAAATAAATTTACGGGCGTGAGAAAACCATTCCACAAAAACGTAGAATCAAGTGTCAAGTATTCGAGTTCTAATCCAAATTTATTACTCTCCCAAACGCACTGCAGAAAGGCAGTTCCTCGAAACATAAAATATAAAAACAAAGTAAATTCAAAAGTCACGGTCTAAAGTCATAAAACTCGAGTACTGTTTACTTCAAACATTTCTCTGTCTCATGTGTTTAACACATGTGAGCTTTCCTTTGTCCATTGTCCTGCTGAACAGAGAATCCGGGAATTCTCTGTGGAAAACTGTGACATCACGCGCTCTCCTTGTTTCCCTCTTTCTCTTATGATTTAATATGCCCCTTGGGCCAGGGTTGCGTGCGCCACTTTTGGACTAGTGGGGGTTACTGGACCCAACCCTTAGAAGTTTAAGTTGAGATAAGTTAGTATTAATACAATTATCCTGCTAGCAGCTTCTCTCCGTTAGCCTGTTCAATTAGTTTTCAAGAGCTAAATTAGGGTCAGTAATTAGAATAACTTTTGTATGAGGATCCAAAATACGGTTAGTTTTTACCAAATAAAGTGTTAGTGTGCTCTTCTAAGCAGTTGTGTAATTGATTTATTATTGAATTACCCAACAATTCAATTACCCTCAACCTGGAGAAACAGACTTCGATGGAGTCCTCATTAGAGGTTTAGCGGCTCACGGATCCCGTTTTTAAAATCTGGCGCTCAATAACACAAACAGCGCTAGTGTCCTGCTAGTAACTTGGGTAGGACGTAACATGGCTATGCCTAGTTTTTTCTCTCGACAGTTGAATCCCTGCACAGTGGTGCTCTCACCGTTTGAAAATCCTGTGTACAGTTGACCATTTGTACAGTTGAACAAGTACGAACGGAGCCCCCCCGGTTGATCTCTCGTGATTGGCCCTGCATATCTCCCTTATGATCTCTGGCAAGAGCTACAAAACAGAATTCAACGGAGTGTTGAATGACCATCTGAGCAATGAGAATTTTATTATTATGAGTTTCATCTCGAGTGTTAGCTCTTATCATGAATTCAATCTAAAAATTGGAAAATTTCCAATGAGTGATTTGTTAAATATCAATTTCTAAGGTTTACAGGTAAGGTCAGGAGTGCTACACTCATAAATATGTTGATGGTCATTACAACTACATGAGAATTGTTAAATAAATACACCTGACCGTAACGATAAAAAGTGTACATTCAACTATTACATTCATGTAAATTACATCACAGTATTTATAAAACTATTTGAGATGTTTAGTAGAACGATAAATTCTAGTTTATTCTGCGGCATATATTGTTATTGAAAATATAGTCTTTGTGACAATTCTCATTTACTTGGAATTGCGATGAACATTGACGTTTTACTTATCAAAAATATAATACCAAGGCGATTATTTTCTTAGTGACGTGGTAAAATGGGGTTGAGAGAATCAATGAAAATTTTATTTGTTATTAGACCCGATAAACTAGGATTCTAACCTCGCTGTACTCAAATCGCGAGTTTCGCATTCACTGGGCAACGATATGAGATGTTGGATGTCACACAATTATAAAACACAGATTATCTGATAATTATAAAATCATATTCGCCAAGAAAATTCCATAATGAATCAATAATTAACTTGAAAAAATTAGTTTTCAATTAAAATAATCATTAAAGTTCATTATCAATTGAATAATTCAATTGTTTTATCTGTAATTAAAAAAAAAATTGGTCACGTAAGCTCTTTGGAAGAGATGGACAAATTTTTGGTAGAAAAATGTTCAGGCGAAAAATTTTACAATTTCTCTCAAGAAAACCCTCCCCAGGGTTCGTTACTAATTTATGTTTCGAAAAAAAATTATCCCTGAATTCTTTGAAATATATTCCTCGCTTTTTGAACATTTTTTCGTTATTTAACCGTATGCAAATTGTATTAGAAAAAGGTCACTCATGAAAGAAAATTGAAAATCAACTTATGCAGTTGGAAAATTAGAGTCTCCAGCCTATTTTTGGTATTTTAGGCGTCTGCCTAATCAACAACCATTACACAATCCTGCTGTACGAATTATTAATTTTTATGCATACCTAACCCATCTTCCACGCACGAAAAATCTCAAAGTCAACAGTCCTTTATATCCCCCCCCCTCAGATTTTTTGAGAGGAAAAATTATGTATTAAAATTTCTCTGTTATTTTATGTTTCGATCATTTTAAGTATCTTTCGCTCATCTATGGATGACAACAACTCCAACAATTAATTCTAACAATTAATTACAGAGTGAGCACGTCCTCGAAATGCTACAACCGAAAAACTTCCGCGACATGACACTAGACATTGGAAGATTGAGATTAAACATGGCAATTATCAACACGAGGAATGATATCTGGCTGCAACTGCCAAAAGAAGGATTCATCGAAAAAAGACGAAGAATGAGAAAAGTTTACCGCTGTGTTACTCGTAAAAGCAGTCGTGTTGCTATTGCTAGACAAAGGAGACAATGGGAGATAATTCCGGAAATATTCTCGTGTAAGGTATGCGTCGAAGACGACACATGTGTCAACCTCAGAAATCTCAATATCAATTCGGATGCTGGCACGGCCGATCAAGAGCTCGTTACGAAAATGGCAACACTCTCGTGTGATCAAAACAGGACAACGAATTGGTGCGACGAACGGTGTGAGCTTGTGGAAGAATGGAAAACGGTCATGAA
The DNA here is from genome assembly GCF_034640455.1 of Diachasmimorpha longicaudata. Classification (NCBI taxonomy): domain Eukaryota; kingdom Metazoa; phylum Arthropoda; class Insecta; order Hymenoptera; family Braconidae; genus Diachasmimorpha; species Diachasmimorpha longicaudata. The sequence goes on from NC_087225.1 coordinate 4,965,433, forward strand.
TGATTTTTTGGTTGAGAAAATTGACGATCAAATTAGTAATTTAAAGATCGATGAAATCGATAATGGAGGGAGTAACGGAATGAATGTCAATCCGTTCAAACCCTAGAGTTAATTCGTACAAAATATTGAAAATATTTGTAGACTAGTATTTATACTGAATAGAGACATAAAACGTTGGTGATAAGATAGAAATTAATACGTAGTCATTGTGATGGTGATAGAACGAGTGGAGAATACGTCGCAGATGACATGTGTTCAACGTTAAGAAATTAAATATGAATAAAAAAATGTGGATAAGTTTGCCGTCCAATGGAACATCGTCCTGAGTAATTTTGTGATTGACGGAATTGATGGGAAAATTAATAATTCAACGATCGACAAACGTAATCGCGTTAGAAACAACTAAAAGAGAAATGTATATAAATAATATGTACGTAAAAATGAAAGAAATGTACACAAAAATATTTAATAGCTAATACGAATAATGAGTCATGGTTGAAAGTAGGATCTTTAACAAATAGAAATATATAACGTTTTCGATGATAAAACCCAAGTGGAGTGTGTATCAAAGATGACACATGCATAAACCTTAACAAACTTAACAGCAATGAGAAAAAAAAATGCATGACATTAAAGTTTCGGGTTCTAGGATAATCTCAAGTGATTTCTTAATGGACATAATTTTTAGTGAAATGACTAACTTAAATGATCTATTCGTTTCAGTGAAATGCACTTCAATTCGCTCAGATGCAAATGTTAATGCGATGTAAAGTATTGAAATTATACATTGTATGTAGAAAATTACTTAGTTGTACTGCCCGCACATATAGGTTTGTATTTGCCCCATTGGTCTTGTGAACCTTTGCAATTTTTTCGGCAAAAATCAGTTGGGTATGTTAATCACGACGAAGTAACTACAAAGTGAATACCACCAAAAAAAACTCATTGTTTCATTTGAACTTGTGTGTTTGATTTACTCATCCTGGTCCATTCCCATACATATCATACTTAATATGATAATTATCATTACGATATTATGTGGCAAAAATGGAAAAAATCGACATTCCCATAAAATTATTTGACATTCGATTCTAACAAAAAGTAATCGAAGGCGAAGCCCTAACGTAAGAGCACACCTTATTGTCTTTGATAGTGAAAATGCTGGAAGATTTATAATGAAGAGAGATATACCAAATCTTGATGATAAAATCAGCGAATGAGTAACTAGATTAGCTCGCAGTCAACGGGAAGAGGATCCTAGACGATCCGTCTGCGTTGGTGATGAAATTGACGGTGAAATGAGTAATTTAAAGATCGATAAAACCGATAACGCAAAGAATTACGAAATAACTGTCACTTCGTTCAGATAGTAGAGCTGGTTCAGTGGAAAGTACATATTGCAATTATCTGATGGAACCAGGGAGGAAGCGAAATTTACATAAAGGTATTTAACTATCAACGCGAATAATGACTAATTGATGGGAAAAACCTAACGTAAGAGCCCCCCCCCCCCCCCAACATCGCCATTAATTTTCGAAACTCTGGATTCCAGGACATATTGCTGAACCTGCGCCTATACCAGGATTTATAATATCTAGAGATAGACAAAATGTTGGAGATAAAACTAGAGATAGATACGTGGAAATTATGCCATCGATAGAAGACGAGGGGAGTTCGTTGAACTTTGATAAGAATCATTTGTCGTTATTGCACTTGTATTCAGGGAAAGTTTATAAACAAGTTAACTGTACAACTGCCTTCATAACGTGCACATTGTTCCGAGAGAAAATGATAATTGGCTGTTTTCAGGTGATTTTCACAATTGTACGAATTTAATTAGTGTGCCACAACGAGAAAAACCATTGCCATCTTATTTCCAAGACGATAGATAACAATCACGTACGAAAAAAATTGTCCATAAAAAAGATTCACCGATTTTTTTAGAAAATTCTATTAGCTTTATACTTGAAAAAATCAACAGAGTTTGATTTCTCAGTCCAATTCATTCTACTAAGACTCCTCTAATAAGAAAAATGTGCAAAAAATGTGTACAAATAAACCATGTAAATATGTAATTTTGCGGAATATATTTTCTCGTATGGATATTCTGTAGTAGAATATTTGAATCTGTTAACTCGTTCTTACGGCATATTTACCGCTGAAAATTTACATTAAAAAACACACAGAACAGTTGCGAAATTTCTCGAAACAATCAACGAAAAAATATCAAACTTTCAATAGTTTTACCATAAGAATTTTTCGAGCCTTTCATTCAAGAATAATTGCTCCCTGAGGGCTGTACTATTACCCCAAATCTATCGTTAACAAAAAAATCAAAAATAATAACGACGTAACAGTCCTCGTGCATTAAAATATACCTCGCTAACGATTGCTAAATTCCTGAAAATGAAAGGTTTCCAACGAAAAATTCACCTCGAATACTGAAGGCCATCGAGACAAAGAGCGCTAAAGTCACTAGTGGAAAAGTTGCTGTTCAAGGACAATCAACTCGATTATGACTGTATAATAAAATAGTGTCCCGACACTAATCACGAGCAATGAATTTAGCTTGAATATCCCTCCAACTGCTAAATACCCTCAACACTGAGTCCCAAAGCATTGATTACAAAACAAAGAGAACGTACCGCGAGAATCCCCCCAAATCATTATTAAACTAATATTCGTTAATTAAATAATTGTGCCATAAATTGAAACTCTTAATTAAGAAGACCACTAATGACAACTACACTGTTCTATTTAACAATGTAATGTTACTATTGTTGTCAATACCACCGACGAGGTCAGTGTCTGCAAAATATTCTGGATAAATTCAACAAACTCACGTTTTTCGAGTGAAAATATGTCCATTGGAGAGAGATTTGTGGGTGAAAAAATGATGCAGAGGGCTGTGGTGAATGCAGTCGAACAAAAGTGGGCACAAGTGCCTCTCCTTCGTGGAAAAAACAGGATACCCCTGGCACCCAACTGTTGGCTACGACGCTGAGTCAGTCGGTTCTCAGCCGGCCCCGATGTACGATCATCGGCTGCCGGGGCGTACACGTCAATTCGTAAACTTGTCTCAACTTTCGTTCTCTCATCGTCAGTTAACGTGTGATAATCATTGATTTCGTTTATTCATTACTGTTTATTACTTAGTCCAGTGTCTTGTGTTGTTCCTAGAAGATAAAGGCACATCATTGGAGAATTGTTTTTCGTACAATTGGTATTGATAAAGCGTTCGTTATTGGTGAAGAGGCAATTGAGGCCTCAAGTACACAATAGAAAGGACTTTACTCCGGGTCACGAGCCTTCGCTGGAGCAAATCACGTCCCTATTTCTCCAAAAGGTGAGTTTATTTTTACATCACTTACCCAGTTTTAAGACGATTTTTCACCGGTTAAGGAGTATTATCAGGCAACAGCCTCCGTTCATTTATTTATTTTTTACATTCTTTCACGTTTTGTTGTTTTCTTTTTTGCTCATGGCGCAATCACGTTCCACCACACGAATCAACTGGCGGGTGCGGTATGAGAAAACGATTAAAATGTTTCGACTTGTTGGTTTATTATCCGCGAGAAGTCGCCGTAAATTTTACCCGTAAATAAAGGCGCGTCGAGATACCTGCATGACACACTCGATATGTTTCTTTTTCTTCCTCTTCAGACTGTATTTCGGCCTTTTCTCGGAGGGAGTTTGTCATGCGTCTGGAAAATGACTCACGAGTATTAGCGAATGATGTGTGAAGGATTTTTCTATTGCTCCCGGGTATCTCGTGCGGAAACAAAAGGTGAACTTCCAGTAGCAAAACGGTACAATGATTTAAGGATATGCGAGTTGATTTTACAGTTTCGTGAAGACCAGACTGCACTCCATCATTTTCGATCGTTAAAGTTGTCGAAAGGATTGCGAGCAGAAAATTGAAAAAATGGCGAATATTTTGCGTTATTTAGTTGATTTTGCATGTGGTGCTTGCAAATGAGTGATCGATATTGAGTAAATTTTCCGAAAGACCATCTTTTTGAGTGTAACGGAATGGAAAACGTTTCTGGAAAATCCTAATCACTTTCAGTGATGAATTTCTAAGGTATTTCCTTATTTTTTTTCCAATTGAACTTTCTATTTTTTTCATATTTCTATGACGTTTGGGAACGGTTTAATATTGAGATTGAAATTCAGACCTACAAAGTTCTGTTTAGACCTACAAAAATAGTTAATCCATTATAATGTGTTCGGAAAATTAGGGTCAAGTGGGGCTTAATGAAACTAGGAAAGTATATCACTGAAAGAACCTTTTACCGTTTGCCAGGCATTTTCAATCATCACTTTGTTGATTAAATTGCGTGCGGAACATTTGATAAGATTATAAATATTTAGTGTTCTTTAAATCACATTTTAGACAGTGTTATTATTTTAAACATTTATTCGTTGGCTATAAATAAATTGTAGTGATTATTCGAGGTTTCAGAGTTTAAAACCTCGATTAAAAAAGTTGAGAAATATTTCATGGAAATTAGTTGCAAAAGTTTGTAGGAAATTCGATAAACTTTTTTTTTCATATACAGGCGTTTGTCGGATTTGTTCCTAAACTAGACATTCATGGATTGAAAGCCGCCAAAAGCGAGAATAAAAGTTGACAGTGATAAGAGAAAATTTTCTTAATCTACTGGCAAAGGAAAAACTTGGGATACTCTGCAAATAATGCAGGTATTTCAATTTATAAGTTTCGTATAACCACATGCTAGTGACTGCATTCCTCGTTTTTCTTTTATCGCTGAACAATCAACTCGTATTGGTGAACTAAAATTTTCATCAACACGAAGAGGACAATTATATGCCCATTAACGGAGAGAAAAAATTAGCTCTATTAAAAATATATTTATATTTGTATTATATTTAAGTAATTTGACGCAAAATGTAACTGGCCATCGCCAGTGAATATTAAGACAAGAAAAATTTACTCAGCACAACATTCATGTCTTCAACAGAGCAATTTTTATTCTCAGTGTGAGTTAAAAAATTGACAATTGGTCAAGTGTTTTCCACTTCGGTTAAACATTTATAATACTGAATATTTCGTCAAGGCGATATTCAGGAGAGCGTGACAACAAAGAAAGTTGAATCGTGCAATATATCACGTGTTGTTCAGGTTTTTGTACTGCACAGTGTGCATTTTTTTAATGTTTATATCGTTTGTGTACCCCTCCCCCCTTAGTAATTGTATATCCCAACACATTGAAAACTGGTAATTGCGAATGAGTGTGGTAGCTCGCAAATGATGAAAACACTCGGCGCACCCGTGTGTTTATCCCTCGACGAATGAATGGGAAGTCAATTGGTGGGATTGGCGGGGTAAGGGGAAGGTAGCAGAGTAATTCGATGAATATAGTTGAAACGCCGATGAAATCCCGGAGAAGAGGAAAGATCTAGTATCCATACACTGAGAGAACAATTTTGTACAGCGGAACGATTATTTGTGTCAAATGTCTATTTACTTCAGAGGAGTATTTATTTTTTAAATCTTTTATTTCCAAAATCGAGTAATTTCCTGATAATTCTGATTAGCTCGATTATATTGTTCTAGAACATGATCATGGTAATTATAACTTTGAGTGGATTCCTGCGATAATTATCAGCATTAGATAACTCATTGGAATTCTTCCTTCAAGAACATCAGAAATTTAGAAAAACTAAATAATAATGGAGTTCATTGAAGGTCACATACAAAATACTCATCTTCTAGAGTCATATAATTATCATAATTTAAACCTAATTCGGTCCCCTTTGGGAGTGATTAGACCGAAGAAATAGAGGTTTGACAAATTAAATATTTTTCTGACGTAAATAGATATTTGGCAAAAATAATCGTTCCGCTGTACAAAATTTTTCTCTCAGTGTACGGATGCTAGATCATTAGTAAAAAGAATTTTAGACCGAGAAGATATTTAGTAAAAACAATTTTTCTCTCCGTGCAACCACTCAGTCTTATTTAATAATACCGACGGATTAATTAATTGATATAATGTAATATCTCGACACTTGTAGAGGGTTGTGTGATTAAATTTAATGCTCCCATCGTATATTGGTTCATATTCCCTAGATATTCCATCGAATTTAAATGGTCGTTTGAATGCATCGCCTCTCGTTCATCTGAGAACTTATTGTAGGCGATATCAATGGAATCGCATGCAATGAGACATTTTTAATGGAATAATGACCCAGTTTTAACGGAATATTTCATTATCTTCGCTCTATCGAGAATCCACTGTGACAATCAAGAATTGAAACGTTGAAACAATAGGAGTCTATTTTGATACGAAAGAATATGCATCGAACGAGGTATATTACGTAAAATCTCTTATATGTTTCTCTCACTGTATTTAATGAGATTCCAAGGGAAGCTCATGGGGTCGGACTATTTTTATATTTCTGAAGACCTTAGGCTCTGGTACTTCCCATTCTTATATTTATGGGGACGGATTGGGATTTTAGAGGATTGGGATGGTGGGGACAACTGCGTCAAAAAAGAACATCTTCGACTGTACCAAATGCTGCTAACGCGTTCAATTTTATATTTGTTAAGTTGTTCTATAAAACAAATTTATATATTTATATGCATAATATAACGTAAAATAGGACACTTTGGCTTCGCAAAATATAGTTAATTAACAATCTGAGACTAGAGTGAGCTCAGTTGATGAATTTGTGCAATTGTTTGCAGCTGATGCATTTTTTCTCGGAAGGATGCGATCGGAAAATAACTGATAATTTCGGAGCACGTCGTACACGTGTTACTGCTATGAATAATCTAACGGAATTCCTGAGTTCATTTGATTTTTTTAGTCAACATATGGATATTAAGCACCAAATTACTCTGAATTTTTAATTAATTGAAATTTTAGAAATATATTGAGCCGATTTTTCTTTTCCTGAACTAGTTAAATAGAAATCGGCTATTTTCACCCACTTTTTACATGAAATAATGAATTTTCATGGACAAAATGCATTGAAATTCCAGCGAAAACAGCGTTTAATAAATTTTTCAGAAGCGCATTGTGACTGTGAGATAAAAATGCTGTTGAGTTAACTGGAGCTTGAGAAATTATTTACCAACCGTTTGTAATATTCATTCGTCGATTGGTGCTAATTATCAATTGGGGCGCGATGATATTGTGACGCTAATTCCTCAAAATTGAACAATTAATTATTCAGCTATATTGAGTTTTATTTCATATTTATGTAACATTTTTTTAAAGTGGAGCCTTGAAAAGATGAACTCCTGGTTATCAATGCATTCCTCCAACTACGAATAACAAGTGCGATAGTCGAGGTCATTAATAATCTGGGACGGTACTTTTGTCCGTAATATTTTAGGTGCAACCTCCAAATACAATTCTCCTCTCATCTCGTACGTAGGTCTATGGAAGATGGAACGTTCAATGACCCATAGGGAGAAGAGGGATCGAGAGGGAATGGAGGGAAAAAAAGCCACGAGTAGAACGGGGAGAGAAACATATTTATATGTATATATATATACTCGTACATATATGTCGCGAGAATCGAGTAGCGGCGCGAGTTTTGGGCCCGTTAGGTACTCGCAGGTATGAGCGCCAAGGAGTCAGGACATGAGTCACATTAGACGATCCACTCTATTATTTCAGGAAATTAATACAATTTTTTACGATATCGTATTGGCTAGATTTGGTACATCATCAGTTATTCGTGGAATCGCTGGTGTTACCGGGGATTGAAGTATGTAAGATGTGAATTGATGGTGTGAAAGTCGGGTGTTTTGTCAGGGAGAAAGTACATTTGTATGCTGGATTAAATGTGAAGTGGAAAAAAAGTAAATAATTAAATGTGGATAACTAATGTATCTGGTAGTAGAGCACATGTGGAGCGGTTTTTTTTTTCTTGTGGATTTTAAAGAGCTGTACGGAAAAGTTAACAGTTATACCAGTATAATGCGGACGTGAGGTATTCCGGAGTTCTTTGGGTGCATATGTACTGCCGGAATACCAGGCTTTTCCGCATTTAGTCACGTATTGCGTACTTGGCGATGTGGCCAAATTCAAGCTCAAGTTTGTTCCGGTTGATGAGCATTTGGCGATGCTGATGAGGGGATACGGAGGAATTTATATTTCACTGTATGGTGATTCGTGTCAGTAACCGAGGGTTTTTTTTATTTTTAGGAGTGAATTAGTGATCAATTTGTTGTTAGTTAGTTTTTCTATTTGTAGGGGCAAATTGGACATGGACTTGAGCACTTGGTCAATGACTGGGTGATCGTTAATCGATGACTAGAGGTGATGATTAATCAATTGATGGTCGAATGCCAGTCGATTGCTAGTCAATGGCCAGTTGATAGTTGGCTGATTGCTAGTTAATGGTCGATCGTTATTCCATTGCTGGTCGATAGTCAGTCGATCGATTTAGCAGAGGGCGAACAGTAATTGACGGGGCGCGCAACTCAATCTCGCTGCTGTTTTCGTAACTTTATAAATTTGGAACTTATTATGTGTAATCTAGTGAAGAAAAAAATGATCGAATGTTACAAGTCCATGTACATCATAGAAATATATTGTATGTTGCAGACGAGTGCCTCGAGAATTCCGTGAAGTAGTCATGACTAGATTTTTTTTCTGGTCCAGAAAATCGAGACTGGGCGATTCCAGTTCGAATGATCCAATTTAGGCGGATTTAGAGGTGTAGATATATTTATAAGTTGTGGAGAAACTCTGAGGTTTACAAGTATGATTTTCTAACGCTCAAACTGTTAGATTTCTTCATTGTTGACCCCTTGACGCATATTTTGGCCCATGAAAATGAAAATGCAAATTATCGTATCCTTTTGTAATCGTTGTGTTTTGCTTGTTTGAAGCAAAGTACAGTGCAGGTTAATATAATTCGTCAATTTGCTTAATAACAGTTATCTAGTTATTCGAGAAAAATTAATAAGCAGCTGACAAATTTTACTGTACGGTAATTTTCTACGAACAGCCAAGACATAACACAATTACCAAACGGTACGTTAATTACTACTGAATTTTTCTCTCTGTGTAGTTTTAGCTTATCTCGACAAATCGATTGTTCAATAGTCAAGGAATTCATCCAGAGAATAATGAATCATCGGCTTTGGTGGTGACTGAATGGAATCATGCGAAGGAAAATTTCTAGAAATTTTTTAACGGGTTTTATCTGTAAAAAATGACGCTGAATCCAAATTGCCTCGCTTCTTATTGATTTTTTTCCTTATCATTAAGAGAATGCTATCTTTATGGTTGAGATTCTTTTTGGCTGAATGTGCCGAAACATTTCTCGGCAGTTTTTATCTTGTTCTATTGGATTAATTCAATAAATTTAATTCATTGAATTTAATCTCCTGAAATATTGATATCGCAAAATCAAAATTTAATAAATGGAAACTGGGAGTCTTCGTCGAATGATTGCATAGAAATTGGTTCAATTCTGAAATTTAGGAATTTACGAATGTTAAGAAATATGAATAAGTTCTTCGATAAATCGTCGACTTAATTTTTCACAAAATTTTAAATTTCAATGACGAAATTCCCGGAAATTTCAGTGAAACCATAATGCGATAAGAATTTCCAAGAGTTGTACCGGAAATGTCAGCTAAAAATTCTCAACACGGCAGTCAACTGGCCATGAAATTTCAATTTTCTTCCTAGAATTGTTCTTTCGAAAAGTAATTAAAAAATTTCACCCGGTGGTAGCCCTTCGTCGATTGGAGAATTATTGTTTTTCACAGATTCAACTGTTTTTTCATGCTATAAGTGTGATTTTCCCTAGGTGCAATGAGGTTGCGACCGTCCCAGGGAGAGCCTGTTTTTTTTTTTCAAGGAGATCTCTCACATGTCACTGGACAGAAATGGTGAAAAGAACGAGTGCTCGGCACAATTAAGAGACTATCTAGGAAATAAAAGCGAGGGAAAAATGATATATAAATATGGGAGAATGAGGACAACTGGGTAGCTTTCTGATAGTCAAACTTGGGGATGGGAAAGTACAAGTTAAAATGGTTCATCGAGTTGTGAAAATCCCTATCGATGTTTCATCACAACGATGAGGGGATCTCCAATCGAGAGAAATGGAATAATTCTGACTGTGTGAAGAGTGTGTGATTAAAAAAAATTCATCGTATCGCGCGGTGGAATCTTAATAACTCACTTGTGCTCCGATGAATTCAACTCCTTGTACGTATGATGATTCTGATAAGTCTATTAGCATTCAGATAAGTGGGAAAGTCCCTTACGGAAGTTGTCTATATTGCCCCGGATCGAGGAACACACGTGTACCGGGTATATTCCTTACAATTATGATGACAGTGGATAGCTTGCAATGAATTTAACGAGAGAAAGTTCAAGCGCATCACCCGCACACACGTCTCGTTCATTCAATGAGTTTTGATTGTTAGAGTGTAATGAGTGTGCAAAATTTCATCGTAATTGCTATATCAATTAAATATGATGATTCAATGTAGTCTCTCCAGTGAAAGGAAAATTCAGCTCCTTTTTAAATTAAAGAAATCGCCGATTTTGCAAGTATTTTGGATATTTGATGCCTTTCTAGGAAACCGATGTGGAGAATAAAAACCAATGAATATTTGCATTTTTGGGGGGGGGGGGGACAACATTATCAAATAACTGCCGGGGAAGGTATATAAGGACATCGTCGCTCGTAGCTGTGGGAATGCAGATTGCGATATTTGCAAAACGTCAGCGCAATTCTGAAATCAAATGCCACATCCAGCCGGAAACCAACTTTACCACTAAACATGGCTACGAAAGGCTTAAAACTAAGATTGTTGAATTAATTTTGGTCTGTAAAAGGATCGTGAAGAAATAGAAGTGATAAATAATGCTGATATTTACATTTGTAAAAAAATGCCAATTACCTAGGCTTTAATTTAGAATGGATCAATGTGTGTGACGACATTGAGTAGAATATTTTCAATTTAGCAGACATTAAAAACTAAAAAGCAGTTAGAATAAAAGGACATTAATTGAATTTTTTTTTAATACGAAAAAAAGTAGTTTTCATTTGTTTGTGGATTGATGTGTCAAGAAACCGCCAATTGTAGATGGCTCCTGAAAAGTTATGATAGTATTGAATGTAAGAATTTCGTACTCATTGAATTTCCTAGTCATGAAATCCCATTAATTTGTAGATAAATTACTAAAGAATAATGGCGTGTCCCTGAAAATCACAGGTTTTACTTTTCTACGAAAGTTTAATTTAAAGAAACAGTTTATCTATAAGCAAGCAATATATCTGCAAATTAGCTCAAATAATGCTGATTGTTAGATGTTTTCCCAGTGAACCTTGCCGATAAATTCCTCAAAATTATAGATGATTACCTGAAAGTCAGTGGAATTATCCTGGAAATTAGCACTGGTGTCATAAAAAATTCCTGACATATATCATTCAATTCTCCAATCTCGGATCTCAAACAGCTAAAAATGAATTCCTAAAAGCCTATGAAATATACCTCGAAACCAAATCAAATTACCCTTGCAAAACATAACTAATCGAAAAAAGTGAATGCAAATGAACTGTCATTAAAATTCTCCATTACCGTCCTTTCAAACTCCAACGCAACATCACTGACCCCCCAATTTAATTCTCGAAAGGTCAACTATCTCCGGCTCCCCGTGAATAATAACCCCTTTGTTTTTTAATTGCTTCCAGGAAGTTATGCCGAGAGTAATGAAAATTAGTCGAGTGTAAAAAACGATAAAAATGTCGAAGGAATGCCGATACTTCGTGCAGCATGCCTGGAAGAAGGAACTCTGTGCCAACTGTTTCGAATCCAGGCAGGATCATCAGCGTTCAGCGCCATGTACAAAGCCATTAATAGCACGAGAAATTAAAAATGTTCAGGTGAATACTTTCCTCCTCAAACACCCCTTCCTCCCCGTTGTTACCCAATAAAATCCAAGTCTAGGTCAATTAAAGTTTGCACATTTGTATCGTAATGGAAGGTGAAAAGAAAAAAAAAATGTCAAAGTACAAAATTGCCGATGGTGAACCGTTGATGGGTCGGGGTTAATGGCCGTGTCCCATAATACCTAACGTTAATCCCACCAGCCATTGGTGTATTTATCGTTACCCAAGGCACCACTCGGTTTTGCGCGAAAAGAAGTGGGTTAGCCGGTCTTGGAAATGCGGAAGTGAGAAATTGTATTTTTACCGTGTACACAAAACAACTTGTTCACAGGGTATTCTTCGTGGACTTAGAACAACGGCTGTGACAGGATCTAGACGTCAAAAAAATCATGTGGTATTTCCGGAAGAGTTGACGAAAATCATTGGATACGGTGGTGATGATTACTCCGACAATGATGATGACTTAGATCCAATGTCCAACGATGTACAGATCACAGATAGCTCGAAGGTAAATGAATCAAAATGTCAAAGTACCGATGATGAGGAGGATAGTGATTCAATCCAAGACAGCGATGAGGATCGGGCACTCAGCAATCTCACTCGTGTCAATACAAATTTTAATATGGTAACGGCTAATTTAACGAGTGCACCTAGTGAAACAAAGCCAAAAACAGTTGGCCTTATGCTGGGTAGAATTCAGAAAGACGCCGATGGCAATAAAACCACATTACTCATATCTGTAACACCGTTTGGAGCTGATGACGTTAGTGTGCCAACAGCCCGAAGGCCAATAGAGAGAAAACGAGCCGATGAACGGCCAGTTGCACTTGAAAAAATCGTTGATATGCCGTTAATTGGATCGAATAATCTAATGGCAATCAAGAAAAATGATGCACCAAGTAGTCCAGCATCGATTCGTGTCCCTGACCTCGAAATTGAGACCAAATTGTCAGCAATTAGTTCGGAGTATCCAGTTAAAAATACGTGCGAAACGAGAGAATGTGAAAATGTCAATTCAGCGTTGAAAAAAATCGAGTGCAATTACAAAAAAGTAAATAATGAGTCAGAAAAAATAGTCAGTAATGGGGACATTTTGGGTGTGAATAATCGAGAGACTGTTGTTGGTGATTCGACTTACGATGATTTGGGTGAACGAACGGTCGAAGGTGAATCAGAGCCCATCGAGAATACCGAGTGTGCAGGACTTATTGACGATAACAATAGCCGTGAAGAGGCCGGTGCGCCCGATGGAAGAGCAGATGAGGATGAGATATCTTTGGAATGTGGCATTACCACTGAGCCCAGACGATCATTTCTACATTCAGATACACTCCCTGGAAAAAAATCCACTGCCATTTCAAAGACCATATCAGTCGAGGCTGAAGAAATCACTATAATTCCTAGACTCGATGATGCAATTCCTCGAAATGTCGATATCAAACTTGAGAATGTGGAAAATGACGAACGATACTCGGAGTTGTCTATCAAAGACGACGATTGTGGCTTTGATAATCAATCCAGTGGCAATGGAAAACGCCGGATGGCACCAAAACCCCCGGAAATCAATTCCGACGACTCTTCCGGTCCTCTTTTCACTCGTAAACCAAATTTCAAGATTAATATAAAGTCTGATTGCCCAGTTGTTCGGGAAAAGGAGAAACGTGAACGTGCAACGTCTTCTTCAAGTCCAAAATTGAAAAAATCACTGGGACCAATGGTGTCTGATGACTCCATAAGCTTTTCCGTGGGGAATCAACCACCTGAGGATTCACCGAAACCACGTAGAGGTATTTCCCTGTCGCATCAGGACATTCTCTCGTCCTCGATGGTCCCTGACAAAGCTGAAGAGAAGAAAAAAAGCAAGTCACGTTTTTCATTGAAAAAATTGCTGAGAATGGGGGGCTCGAGAAAGGATATTAATTTAATAACTACAATGACCTCGTCGGCAACAAAAGTGGACGAAATACCGGGCATCATTCAGCCTAAACCGAGATTGGAGATTATTCATCCGTTGGAGTTGGATGGAGCGGCTGTGGAAGTGTTACGACATGATAAACTTACCAAGTGCCAGGAGGAACTCGTGGTCAATGATTCGAGACAAGAATCGGGGAGTAATGTCATTGGTTAGTTGAATGGATATTTATGAATAATGAGATACGGTGGGAGGAATTTCAACGATAAATAAATATTTTTTTTTAATGCCTTTGTGGGATATGTATTTAATTTTCAAATTATGCAACTTTGAAAAGTAGATCACGCCACGTGAATTTATTGAGCGTAAACCTTTCAATTCTTATTGTTATTTCTATTTCTTCTTTCATCTACTAGAAAAGTTGATAGAAAAAATAACGATTCTTTAGCAAATTTGATGAGAGTGAAAACTTGTTATTTAATTTTTTCGTGAATATTCATTTGGGAAAGAATTCACAGATGTGCATTTTTCTATAGTTTTCTTTTGTTGTGATTTTTTTCTCTGAAGACGACTCTCACAACTTTTATTTCTCGGATTTTATTTTAATTAAGATCTTATGATTAATTTTCCACTCCAGCGAGACTGGGAAAGCCACCGCCACCCCCTAGAAATGGTCAATCATCGACAAATTTACCGAGCAAGCAGACATCGCCAAGGCCACCACCTCCCACACCAGACAATCCAACAAAATCTTCATCACCAGTGAGAGCATGGCAAACAGCTCAGCATGGAACAGTCGCTGGGGATTCAATTTACGCGAATTTAGGTAAGTTTCGGCCCATTCAGTGCAATTGATTTTAACATTTAGTAATCCATTATTCAATTATCCATAGGACGTGATGTAGGTGCTTAATATTTTTGTTCGTTTTAATGAGAGAAAAGCCTCTAAGGTCAACAATCAATCCATTAATTATTGTATCATTCTCACAATGCCAATAGTTATTAACTAATTGCCTCTCATCATCTCCTCCCGTTTTTTTTTTATATTAAAAGGCCATATTACTGATTTGTTATGAGAATGTTAAGCTTTTTTTTACATTTTTGTTATAAGCGATAATCGTTATGCATAATTTAAGTGAAGAAAGAATATTAATGACGATAAATACTGTGATACATCACTCTCTGTATTTCTAAAGAAAGAGAACAAAAAACAATGCTGATTGAAAAAAAAAATACTGTAAATTCTCATTCTGAAATAAACGTGATTTTCTGAATTCTACTAATGAAGTATATCGATTCCCAAAATGATATGAAAAAAAAATTGTTAAAATGTTTATTGAACATTTGTAATGCAAACGTGGAATAGAATACAGGGTAAGTGCGACTAAGGGCATGCTGCTACTGATCTGGCATGTGTTTTATTTATTTTATTATTTAATAAACGAATGGCTATTGAACAAAAAACACCCAATAAATGTGGTTGTAACTAACCCCTGGCGCTTGATGAATGGCGTGGTGGGCATGCAGCACCGGAGAATGTTGCAGGTGAGGTGAGAAGTACACTAGCACCATCCAAACCACAACGTACAGCCAGCATAAAACGTGAGAGTGAAACGATGAAGAGTAATCACTCGAGTCCAAGGGAAATGGCTGCCTCTCAACGTTACGAAAAATCATGTCTCGATGTACCAACGAATTCGGATTCACTCGACTCGGTACATAAATAATCATAAATTACTGGTATAGACGTAGAATGCTTCAGGGATCTATTGACTTTCTACTCATTTTGTTTATTTATCTGCTAAACTCTTTCTCTCTTCCTCCTGTTGGTCGTTTTTTTTTTCAATGTGGAAATTTTGATATGTAGACTTCGAGTGACAGTCACGATGTCTACGAGTTTCTCTCGAGTTCACCGGAGTGTGATTCGAATCTGGAGCTTCGTAGGCATGCCAATGAGGCAACAAGAACAAATACCAATAAAAGAAACTCAGAGGGTGGTGGTGGTGATCATTACCGACAATTCAAGTATACCAAGTCAATATTTGCGAGGTCTAATTCACTGCCTTACTGCCAGAGCGAAACTGAGAGCGATGGATTTTATACTGGGAATGAGGCAAGTATCGTTGATAATAGACTGATGGTAAAAAATATTTTTGCCAGAAGAATTTAAGTTTAATCAGGCAGCATTTGGGTATAGATTTTCAGATGAATGTATTTTTTGGAATAGATCAGGAATAGTCATGTTCATGAATTGGAGTTATTGTCACCTCTGGAAGGTATCAGTTGACATCGCTCTTAATTTTTTAATTACAGTAGGAATAGCTATTTAAAATAATTGAAACGGATTCTTAAAGTAATCATCAATAACTCAGGAAGATGGGCAGTTGATAGAGGACAAGTGTTCTTTATTTTTGCCGGAAATAAGGAGACTTGTCAGAAAAGGCCAAGCATTACGTCCTAGAATTTTTCCCTTGAAGCCATCATCATGAAAATTTAATGTTCAATTGACTTTTGCAGTTGATCACTTCATTAATCTCGGGAAAAATGCTCAAGGACCATTAAGAATTAGCAGTACATGTATGAAGACATGGCAATTGAAATTGTAATTTCAATCTAATTCCAGTGAAAATCCCAATCGTCGTATTGAGAATTCTCATTAGCATTTTTTTAAGGATATTTTTATAAAAATACAGATAGTTTTTTCTAGATTGTTACGATTTCAAAAGGAAACCTCCAGAAAGGTATTCATTCCGAAAGATATAAATCTATTGATTTGCATATTGAGCATTTATTGGAAAACCGCACAGCAAAATCAGGCTGGCACGTGCATTATTAGCCGTTTACGCATGTCTTAATGTAAATTTCCGTACGAAACACGTTCGGTATCGATTTTCTGATTCTTGCGATAATAAAACTCGCTTGCGGCTCGTTTTTCAGTCCTCACATTCGTTGGAAAATCCTTGCCTCACTTGTTGCGTAATCTACTATTTCCATACACGAACTGCTGTAAAAATCAAGCCCCAGAGACATTGAAAAAAAATAACAAATTAATTTGAACAAAAGGGCGCTGAAGAGGATCAAGACTGGAAGATAAAGAACGAGGATTTCGTAATGAACCGAGTGCGACAGAGAAGAAATCGAACTGTTGTTCATCGAAGTTTGGAGGACAATTACGGTGCCGTTGTCATAGCCAATCACGAGTCTCTGGCACAATTACTAGAACGAGTGAGTTGGAATGTTTAAAAATCTCTGGAATATAACTTGAGAAATTCCAAACTCATGAAAAACTATTGTAGCTATCCCAAGTGGACCACTCATCTCTTTCCCTTCATCTGCGACCCTTGGGTGCCTCGAATCCACGTCTTAAAGACTTTCACATCGAAGCTGACACGCTACGAACAATTGGGAAACGAGCTTTCTGTTCTGCCTCGTGGAACGACCACCCAGTGACAATTTGTTTGTCTTCTGACAGTCTCACCTCACCAGTCTCTCACAAAGAATTCTGCCTTCTTTCGATTCTCGAATTTGCTGATCGAATTCCTGATGAGGCACCATTCAATCGGGTCACTACACTCACCAAGAATGAAGAGGGTAGAGTCAATAATTTGCCAAGTATGAAAAAAATTCGATAGAGTGCATAATTGGGTGGCTAGAAAATTTTACTGAATTTCTCTTTATTTGCATCGATTTCTATTTGAAATTATACAACTTTGTCATGTTTTCCTATAGATATTCAATGAAAGAAAGTTACAAATTCTTATTCTTCCATTCAACGTACTTGAATAGAATTTTTTCTGGGAAAATTAATGAATGTAAATTTATCAGTTTTTTTCTGAATTTTGTACTCAAAAATGTGAAAAAAAACAGCAGAAAAATTATGCATATTTATACAAATAAAATGATTTCTGAGAGGACTTCAATAGAAGTTGTACAGTTCCGTTGAAATTCCTTAGAGACAGTACAAGGCTTTCTATCAATTTTTTTTCATACGCTAATTCACTTCCCTCACGAATAATTAATCCTCATCTTCATTATGAATTTCAGTCACGGTATCGGTTCTGCCACCTTACCAAGTATGCTCGATGAAGTCATTCATCTCAAATCTACCGCGACAACTTCGTAATAATATCAGCAATGAGACCATAGTGAGAGAATGTTGCCTAGTTCTTCTACAATTTGTAACAGCAATGAAAAATCTCCAGGCACGTGGAATCGAGGAATTGCCCAAGAGTCTGGGTAATTTCGTACTGTGCAAAGAGGAGAGAGATCCCTCATATCGTCTCTATCACCTGCAGAGGTAATTAATTTTAATGCTTAATTAATGTTTTATATTCACGCTTCAGCAATCTGCAGGTGGATTGTCATTAACAGAAATATCAAGAAATCAAATCTTTTATAAATGATCCATTCCACTATTGATATTTAAGAATTTACAAATAGTTCAGCAATTTTCTTTACACTTTAATGCTTTTATAGTTTCGTTCTTGAGTATCAGAACTTTTATTTGAGCCCCATGTGACCCAGTGTTTTCAGACCTTTTGCAATGATGATTTTATTATTTGCTTCTCGATATTGAACCGTTAGAAAACCTTTTTGAAATATCGAAACTGACAGGGAATTTGCAAATGCAATTTATGTTGTGGTCTGTATCAGGCTGTAAAAAACTTGGAGATCCCTAAGAAAAAAAACTTTCAAAGGCCTTCTCAGTAGACAAAAAGTGACAGCTGAAAAAGGCCTCGTTATCCCTCATAGGCCCATATTCCTCGAAAACAAAATTAGAAATTACCTCGCCTCATATAGTTTTCCCTCTTCCTTAATTAATGTTTCATATTAAACATCCTGCAGTCTACACGTGGATCATATAAACGACGATGAGGAACAAGTTTCACTATGTCAGAGTGCTCTAGTTGCCCTACGGGAACTCAATCTAACGAACAGACTTCCGGTAATAAGAGAATTACTCGTGCGTGAACGTGCAGTGAGCCTCTCCCAGGTAAACTCATAAAAATCACTGTTCAACAATTTTACCTCACCTATAATCTTGGCTCAACTCATTCATTCGCTTGTCCAGGTGAAAGCAGTGCTTGAGTATTCATTGTGGGGACCAGCAGATGTGACATTAGACGTCTGGAAAGAGAGGGAAATTGTTTTGCAGAGGTGGTTAGACCTTGAGAGGGCGACAATTCTTCACGCTCTAGTGAGAACACGACTACCTCTCATTGTTGCTGATGAGTATCAGCTCATTTTTTTGGTTCAAACGACAGCAAAAAATATGTGCGAGGCATCTGTACTTCTCGATGAGCAACGATCAAAGTTTCATTCTCTTCAGCAGACTTGATTAATTGGGCTGTGAAGTGATGGGGCGGTATGAAAAAGGCCAACTCTACATGTTTCTTAAATGTGAATTAGTCTAGGAGACGTGGCATTTCCGGAGGAAATGAAAGATCGACCTCTTTATAGACCAACAAATGTTCATGAGCTATTATCGTTCTCATTTGCATGATATCGATTAATTAAAGAAAGATAATTAGCCATTCTAGGGAAGAGCTTATTTCTCTGATGTCCCTTGGTCTTCCATAAATTCAAATGCCGGGATATTTTCCTCGGTAGATCTAAGATTGAATGGAAAAATTTACAGAATTGTTGAACTCATTTTTAAATTTTATCTGTTGTTTTGCGTCCATTCTAGTTAATATTTTTGTTTGAAAAGCCTAATTATTAATTCATCACTATAATTTATTTTGTTGATATTGAAATTTGGACCGAATAGAAGACATTAAGACTTTTTGTTTTCATCTGAAAAATCTCGGGCAAAAGTAACGTAAATATTTTCCTCTAAAATCACTAATTATCAAGATAATTCAATATTTAATAAGGAAGAATGTAGAACATCCTATCATTTCGTTCAAGTACTTCAGTACTAAATGAAATAACTCTCTCTCTCTCTCTGTTACGCTCAATTAACATATCCCATTGTTCACATCGTTTTGTATTCTATTTTGTATAATTTATTCCTCAAAAATCGTTATTTATTCTTAAATTAATCATAAATTTGTTACACATTTTTAATTTTCCTCTTTCATGAGGTTATCGTTCTCCCCATGTGAATGTTTTTTCATTAAAGAAAAAAATGCATAAATCCGTGTTCATCATAATCCTTTGTGGTAGTAAAGTCTGTCTGGGTTTTCTTTAAACACAGTTTGGAATTCTTCGTACTCTCGCCGAGATAGTCTCAGGAGATTTGAGCTTAATGAACTTCAAAGGACACGATCGTTTACAAATTATTCATTGAAATGTTGAAATGAAGGGAATGAAATGTCTTACTGAGTCTCGGGATATATCGCCAGGGCTGACGGAATCATGAATAAGAGACTGAAAAAAAGATCTGTTTAAATATAGAATAAACGAGGACTTGAAAGCACAGAAGAGAAAAACGTCAAAGAAAATCTTGGTGACTTTCGACTAAAATTGTATGGGATTTCACTTGAATTTTAATAGCCTTTTAATAAGTTCTATAAAAAAATCATAAGCTAACGGATTTAATCGGTTAAAAACTAATAAAAATTTCTATAGAATTCCAATAACAGTTTCTAGTCAGGTAACAAGTTTTTCATAAGTGTTGAGATTTACTAACAAGAATTTAACGAGGATAGCTTCTGATGGTGAGCCGAGCCACGCTCTGCGCTGATAAAAACTCAGTAGTTGAATTTTTTTTATTATTACTGGTATGAGCAGCATACCAGGTGCTGCCATAATAATTCTAGACAGAGTACACTCTGAGATAGCTTTGACCGCTGCTACTCTTGAGTTCATAACTTGGGGGTTCGTTGGATCATTGTGAAATAGGGGAATGCCTGTTTCAATTTCTCTTTTTCTCATTATCGGCAAGCTAACTGCATTTCCTGCCGCAACAGCGAAGAATGGCGACCATTTCTATTTATAAATAGGATGGAAAGAGAGTTTTAGGAGGGTTTACAGTGTGGGAGAGCTTCGTAATTTGGAATGACGTCAACTAACGGCGATGAGGGGCCCACGGGTGGCAAAAAAATGGTTAAAACCAATGGCAATTATGCAGCTGGCAAATGTTGCACCAATGAAGGCTTGTTTCAATGTTTCAGGGTCTTGTGGTATGCGGGAGGTCGGCTGGTTCATATAATTAACGGCTGCATTGAAGGCTTGATTGAGGATCTGCCAAGCTACCATTGAACGAGAAGTTCTAAGAGAAATTATTAGTTCAGAAAAATTTAGAAATGATTTTCAATCTTTTGAGGTATCAGGGAATTGCAATTATTTTTCAATTATTTTGTGAACTAATGAGTTTCATTTTTCATTACTGAGAGCAACATTTTGATGATATTGCGTCGGTCTGACTTTATTTTAGTCAACTTTATATAACTCTGCCCTTTCCCAAGCGTTAATTTCTGGATAATTGGTAAATTTCGAAAGGATTTTACAATATTTCAGTTTTATGGGACATTTTGCATTGGAAAATGAATTTTCCACACGATTCGAGAGTTTCTAGAGCATTAATTGTGGAGGATAGTAAAGTAAAGATTTTTTCCAGACTGGTGCCTGAATAATGTCAAAGAGTATAAAGGAAATTTTTTACTTGTAATATGTAAGCATCCCGGTGGTTAGAAAAATATTTCCAGGAAGCTGAAATGACATTCTACCGATTAAATTCAATGGTTGACCCGTATCTGGATGAAAGGAACTGTCTCTCAATTTTTTAGCCCACCTTATATCGGCTTCTGTTACCCACTGTGGCTCCTTTTTCTCCCTGATTCACAGAAACGACAATATTAACATTTTTCCTCACACAGCGGAAGAGTATCATTTACTTGTATAGATCACAGAGCTTTTTAGCCTCCCATAGCTTCCTTTCAGATACAAATATCGTCCGCATGTCCATGATGAAGACGAAATGCCGCCAACGTCCATAGTAAGTGTTCAAATCCCACAAGGGTTTATCAATGTCAATTCTCACAGAATTGTTCGACTCTTCGTTACTGTTCTTAAATAAATTACCACTAGACATCAACTTTAGTATCAGTTTTATACCTTTCATAATTTAACCATCTTTTCCATGGATTTATCCCTAGGAGAATTCGACTTACTTCACGATTATCAATTTCTGTTCATTATTCGTTGGAAAATTGAGGATTAAAATGGAAAACGCATGGAGCTGGCGGTTCCTAAAGAAACGTTACTTAATTATTAGTTTTTAATGAAAGGTATCTTCATCCTTAGATCATCCGTTTAGAAATAAAAGTAAAACATCATTGGTATTTGAGAAAAGCCGGAAGTCTTAAACTCATTATGAAAATAAAACAAACATTCAGTGGACTGTGCAGTCAATCGGAAATACAAAATAATTATTGGCTCAGCTTGCTCAATTTTTATTGCCACAGTGACAGGATAATTTTATTTTCGTTCTACATTTCAGAAATTAAATAATTTGCCACAAAAAAAAATAAATATGGAAATTTCATATCAATAATTCGTTAAATATTTTCCACATGAAATAGAAGAAGTAAATACATATGAAAGTTCAAGAAACGTTCCTCGGGGTTTACTGACATGATTTACGATCTAATTGATCAAGCGACTGCTACAATAGATCATAGTAGATTTGAAGTCAAGCTACGTTACTCTCTAATGTATTGTGCCCTTATATCTGACGATACATATCGAAACAATATATTGTGCGTTACCTCGCTTTAAAAGCCTTCACACGCCCAGCAATAAAAAATAAAACTTCTCCATAAAAACAACGTAAATTGACATTGCATAATGTTCCTGTATATTTACACATAATAACTCAGTCAAAAATGGTTGAAATAATAAAAAAGACAGTGAACAATGAGTCGTAGCGATCAATTTTTCCGTCCACCTCGTCTTTTCATGGAAGACGTACACTGAGGACAGTACCATTTACCTTTTGGTGGCGCGGCGATACCCACACACGGGTAATGGAACCACTCGAAGGGACACTAAAAAATAAAGAAATGCCATTAGTATATCGCCAAAAAGACGTCAAAAAGGACACGTGCGAAAAAATTTCATGGGAACCCCCATCGAATTCACTATTAGAGATCTGAAAAGACCAGTAGATGTTCATTTTTTAACAGAGCTTATTCCATTGCAACATTTTTTATCGAAACATTCCGGCGATGTTTTTATCGATTCGTTAGAATATTGGCAGTAAAAAATTAGTTCAAAAGTTGGAGCTGTCTCGGCCCTCAGTTAGTTCCTTCAGGCATCAAAATGGCTCCAATTACCCTACGAGTCTACCAAAAACGAATAGAAGTTTAATAAAAAAAATCCACGAGAATTTCTTATGAATTCGTCAGAGCTTCCAATGTAATGTTTTCGCTCGTGAAAATCTTCACAACGTACATCAGAATTATCACATGCAACCATGTCTCCATAAGACACTTGATTACAAACACAGTAACGTGGCTCATTAGGATCATATGTCCAGTCCGGATTATCAGGATCAATAACCGCGGTTGTGGTTGTAGTAACCGGTGGTGATACCGGTGGTTGAACTGCCGGAGTTACAACACTCGAGCTTGGTACGGCAGTTGTTACTTTTCTAAAAACGCAAATTCATGATGAAGAATAATATTTCAGGTTAATTAATCCAATCCATCGTCAAATAAGTGAACTGTTCACTTGTGGAGGTAATGTCATTACTTTTTATGTTTCTTCGTTGATTCGTGAATTGCTGCAATAGCTGTTTGAGCAGCACCAGCCAATTCCCGACTGAACTCAGTGGCATGAACGCCACCACCAGTATTAATAGCCTCATAACTGGCCTTTAGGCTGGCTGTACGACGACCCTGTTGCATTTGTTGGGTGGCAGCTATTGCTTGAGATGCAGCGGCTGCTATTGCATTACCACCGGCACCAATGTGGCCAAGATTGTAGCTAACAGGGCCAACAGAATTACCAATGGCGGTTGGTGTTGCTGGTAAACTTGTGGAATTGTTGGAAATCAGAGGACCTGAGTTGGCCGATGCTGGCCTAGATTCAGGGAGATTTGTGGGCACCTTCTCCACCGCCAGACGCTTCTCCACAGAGGCAGAAGACGCGTTGGAATCTCTTCTTTTTTCGGAACGAGCTAAAATTTTTTTTGTTTTTCAATTTTACTTCATAAAATCTGGGAAAGTGTCTTCAATCGTTATTCTCTTAGTGACGTTTTGTGACAAAAAGGCACAAGAGATTTCATAGTTTGAGACACTTAATCGAAGAAAATTTAATGAATTTGTTTTCCTGGAACAATAAAATTTCTCTTTAATTAGCCATTCGTTTACTTACAATGACTATGATGGTCTCGAGATCTACTCGATGGAAAACTGTAGCGATTCTCCTTTTGACTGCTATTCGTGGGAGGCTGATCCAACTCCAGGGAACGCTTCTCCAGCACTTCAGTTATACCTTTATTATCTGCCTCTAATTCCATCTTGAATTTGTGGAGTTCTTGATCGAGACGTCGGAGATATCTGTCCACTAAATCATACATTTGATTGGCGAGATGAACCTTTTCGTCAGCATCCTCCAGGGTTTTATAATACTCCTTACGAATATTCTCATATTCAGCTTCTTTGTCAAGGGGCTTCATCTTCTTGGCGTTTGAAAAAAAAGTCTTGACTTTTTTTTCTAAACTGTCCATGGAATCTGAAATGAAATTATTTGATTTTTTATTCACTATTATCGGATTATATATTGAAAAATGTTGCTATTGAAAGTTATCCAGTGGAATAAGCTGAGTTGAAAAATCAGCATCTGATAACTTCTGAATGGAACAACACTATTACGAATAGACATCTAATTTAACATTCATCTACAATAAATGAAAATCTATATCATGAATATTTTTTTAAAACAAATAAAGATTTTTGAAGATGCAGCTTTTCCGTTAAATGTTCCATATTTGATAACTGCTTACAATAAAAATTATAAAATATTATTCAGATTATTGTTTTAAACTTTAATATTATCAATTTATACTTACTCTGTACACCTAAATCCATTTCCCTCATTTCCGTAAATCGATCCCTGAGCTCCTGAGGGAGATGCTCGATCACTGAAAAACAACAAGTTTAAATATTCAACAATTGCAAGCCCCCGATTTTTGAAATTCCAAGGGAGAATGTTTCGATACTACTACTTGTTTTGAAAACATAGACTTAACCTCAAAAACATGGAAATTTGAATAATCTTTCGATTGTTCTTTGAATAGTGTCGACCCCGCCCGCATAAAAAAACACCTTGATTGGAAAAATCATTCAGATCACAGAGAAAAAATTGACAGCTTGAATAATAACAACAAATCTAAAGACTTCACAAAACTGTGCCTAAGCAGAAAGGTTAGTAACTCCTTCCGATAATTTGGCGTTCCTACGAACGCCCAAGCCTTCGTGTTTTTTTTATTCTCTCAATTACATAATATTCTTACGTACTTTCAACATAGTCTTCCAAATAGAGCATTTTTTTGGTGATATTTATACACTTGGGATTATCCGGTAGACCACTTTACAATTACAAACTATCTGTACAAATAATTCAATCCTATGTGGTCAGTCCGACAACCAGGCACGCAGTGTGTTTATGGCAACCAATTTTCAGCCACGAGGAGGCGTAAATTCATTATATTCGGCGCCAACTCATCTACACATCGACTATTGTATTTTGTCGTCTGAATAGGGTCATTCCATTGATATCAGCTCATTCGAATGTTTAATTCATAATCAATTGGTAGTTCTTTCTTGACAACTAAATTATTGACTTTGATTTCCAAAGAAAAGCTACAAAGCGACGGCCATTTTGAAACCTGCGTAAAATACTCAGGGCCGTATATACTCTTTCAGTTACCCATTTCGTGTCTCATTCAAATTCACTTCAATAAAATCATCTCACTTTCCTTTCATAACAAATTATTTTCTTTGAATTCTAGCAGAATGATTCGACGAAGTCCTAGCCGTATAGAGCTTCGCCTCGACGATCTACAGGAGTACGAGGTGATTAGAAAAGAACGGGAGGCCAAAAAAGCGGGTGAGAAATCAGCCTTCAACCCCCCGTCCTGGGGAGGTAAAGCTTCGCAAAGTGAAATTCAGGAGAGGATTGGCT
This sequence comes from Diachasmimorpha longicaudata, assembly GCF_034640455.1. Classification (NCBI taxonomy): domain Eukaryota; kingdom Metazoa; phylum Arthropoda; class Insecta; order Hymenoptera; family Braconidae; genus Diachasmimorpha; species Diachasmimorpha longicaudata. The sequence goes on from NC_087225.1 coordinate 4,991,384, forward strand.
ACGTCCCTCAGCAGTCAGCAACTCATTCAGCACAATCACGATCCAATATTTAATTAATTATAACAGAAATCTTAAGAATATTTCAATCATCTTCAATAATGTCATAAAACTGAGGTTGATTGTAAGAGAATATATCGAGTCAATGAACATGGTTTTCCAAATTAACAAATCGTTATATTGTCGCACTGAAGGTTTACAAAACTTTATGTCATTGTTGCGGAGAGATTAGTATCAAACAGTCTTAAGTTGTGAAAAATACACAATTAATTGACAAAATACAGATTTCAAGAGTACATGAACGAACCTATTTAATAGAAAAACCGGGTGTATTCCTTAGAAAATATTATTTCATTTCTATTCAACTCTCTTGTTTCTTTGGACCTATTTCCTTGAAATGTTTAATTGAAAAATTCCTATAGAAATAGATTCTACTCAATTTTCCCGGTATAAATTTTCTATTTTCTGAATTCGTTTGCTTTTTTATTACGAATTCACAAAGTTTTTCTATTAAATTTTATTGTGCGTATAGTCTTCGTTAAAATAGAGAGACTCGAAGATATCTTGATTTTATAATTTTTCTATCAATAGTGAACGATGTATATGATTAATTGATGCAATGCAGATGTGCGGATTAAAGTCCTTTGTTAAAGTAAAGGTACTCAGGAATCTCCGTCCTCTTACTATTCTTCACGAGAGTCTCGTAGTTCTCTGGCTCCCAACGTTTCAGGGTAGCGGTGGATATTGAGCTAGAAGTGAATTTGTATTCATGAATGTAAAATAGATCAAAATTTTAAGATAAAATCTACAATTCTGGTAAGCGCTAGGGGTGGGTGAGTTCAAAATTGGCATGCAGTGTCACTTTAATCAGCCTAACAATTTCTAAGATACAGCAACTTGTGATAAACGTTATTGAAAATCGAAATTTAATGATTTTTCCTATAGAATATTTTTTCTGTGAAACATTTTCATCTCAGTCACCCTAAGAATTTTTTTAAATGTATAATTACCAGTTTTGTGGGAAGATTGCACAGGCTGTAGGTACCATGAACGATAAACTGAAAATAAAATTAAGGCGTCAAAAAATTCATAAATTTCAAGGAGCTTCACTGATTAATGTTTTACATAATCTGTCCATGAAATTTCATATATTTTCTAGTATTGGATTATCAAGTGTTCACTCACAAGATACCGCAACCAAGCACTTGAATAGGCGCATGAAGAGGTCTGATTCTCTGCATCCACTTGAATTTTTCTAATCTCTCCATTATCGGTGGGAGAATGCACATTCCTGGTGCACACATAATAATCCTGGATATCGTAACTTGGCTGATCCCCTTGACAGCTGCAATCTACCACAGAGCTCTTTAGAACGCAATTCCAACGAATTAAAGTGCTTCATAATCAATTAAGTTTAATTACTTTCGACTGTGTGAGCTTATTCCCGTTCTCATCAGCTAGATCCACACCTTGTAGGATCTCATTCTGCCTCATGAGAGGAATATTGACACAATTTGCTGCGGCGACAGCAGCAAAAGGCACATATCTCTGAAAAAGAAGCTCGAAATGTTATTTCGTTTCTTCAATTGTAAAAACAGGCCATAGTAAATGAAAAAGTCTCACCGCCAGTAAAGGATTTGCCCGTTTCGCCCAGAAGGATTTACAGCCCATGGCAGTGAGCATAGCAGCTGCTGTTGCGCTGATATATGCCGTGGCTAATTGTTTCTCTGTGATTGGACTATTTGCATTTCTGTTTGTATAATTAACGAGGGCATTGAACGATTGATTCACCCATTGCCAAAATACCACGGCTGTTGTCGTTCTGTAAGAGGGAAATTGGCGATAAAGGGGTGGATGAATGAGCAATTAATTTATGAGTACAGTCTATCGAATTTGTTTGGAAATTTTATTCGATCTATATAAAACTTTCTGTAGAAAGAGGCATTGGACGTATTTCCAAACTGCCTCTGTTGACCTGTCAGATCATGTGATATAATTTCCAATAGAAATGAGAGACTCTGAAGATTCAAGGATTAATCCTTCCATTTGGAAACGAAAAAATCTAGAAAATCTTGTAAAATTACTGCCCAAACATCGCATCCCTTGGAAGCTATTCCCACTTCACAACCCCCAGTACCTCTACCTATAGAACTGCAGCATAGCCCCAGTGACTGCCATTCCACCGGGCACTTGAAACGACATTCTTCCGAAGACATTCTGCAGTTCCCCAGTGTCAGGATGAAAAGCTGATTCGTACAACTTTTTAGCACGCAGCAGCTGCTCCCGGGTCGTGTTGTTTGGCGCTCGTCCAGCTCTAAAAGAATTCCCCAAATATGCTTACAGTTAGACCCATTGAGGTCGAAAAAATTAATAAACCCACGTAATCCGTAAGAGAGCTCCCACTACCTGGAGTCGTTGTAGAGTTCTTTGGCCTCGAACAATTCCTTTTCACTCACGAAACAGGATCTGGGATCTGTCACCCAAGCGAAATGTCTCCAACGTCCGGCGAATGTTCCAAGATCCCATAGAGGCCTCTCAATATCAAATTTCTCAGCTGTCATAGCGATATCAAAATCTCCTTGATTATCTCCAAAACTCGTTCAACTACATTCACACGTTCTTCCACATATATCGACAAAAATTTCCATAAATAATCACAAGCACCGATACTCACCCAGTCCACTTCTTAACCTCCAAAATTACGTAATAAATTCCCAAAGCTCGTAAAAATACTCATAAAGGTGTGAGGCATGCACTCCCCTTTATCATTTTGAATAAATATTGTTTGAAATAAAAACAACAAGATTCTGCAGTCACTTGCAGTCCTGGGCTCGTAGATTCAACAATACAGCCCTGGCGCATGCGCAATCGTCGTTCATCCGTATGCCAGCTGTGGAATCCTGTGGATTACTTTTCGTCGAATGCGCCGAATCAGGAGGTCCGAAGTCTCCCGAGCGAATCCGACAATGAACGAATGCTAAGCTAAGGCAAACACCAAGAGGAGAGTGGCCCAAGGCGAGAGATCTACCTCCACCAGATATCCCCCTCACGTCAGCTCTCACGTCATCCGTCCCAGACGACGAGCTAAACGGGCGTTATTACCGTCAGGGGCCTTGTGGGTCACATAACATTTTATAAAGAAAAAAAACATTTTTTTTCCACCTGGAGGGACAACCTCATCATGGCGGAGACGGTGGTAATGTCCAAGGATATATCGATGGGCGACAAGATCCTAGTTACCGTCGAGTCTGCACTACCAGACATTATTGTCGTCAGCTTTGACCACGGGGTCAAGTCATTCCAGGGAGCACTACTTGATGCCACCAAGAGGTAAGCGAAGCCACTCTTGTCCACCAGAGATCATCAGTGATCCTCGTCGTCAGGATGATCAACTCCACATTTACTTGATATGTCTAATCTAATTGACTCATCGAATATTCAACTGGAGTCATTAACAGTGTACATGTGTGCGAGAGAATTTATCGTTTTAGTCGTATCATTGTGCAAATGTTCTCTTTTTCCAGTAACTGCTTTTCTGTCCATCTTTTGTATTAGCATTATTATTCATTGAGAATACTCACTTCACAGTGTCCACGAACACAAAGAGAATAACTGCTTGCTTCAATGTGACTTCAAATACTGAAAATTAAACTTTAGCCCCTAGCGTTGTCTGTTGCTCATTTGTTCATTGATTTCAATGATTTTAGGGGCTATTCACAATTAATCGTGATGACTCGTTTGTTCCAGGGAGATTATCTTTGAGATAATCGTGTTTTGAAGGGGAAGTCTGATAATTTTGGGGATGAAAGGATGAAATTACGATTCGATGAGTTTTTTTTTATTGAAAGTTGGCTTTGAATTGGAAATTTTGGAGGAGGTTGAGGGAAAGTTGGGGGTAGATAGCCATGAGGTTTATGAATTAGGGGCATATATAGATACGAAGACAAGTGCGGTCGTAAATTCAGGCCGATCGATAGGTCGGTTGCGCGATGCCTTCGTCGTAGATGTACGCGTATGCAAGAAAACGATACTGCGATTGGAAATTCAATTTGTATCGCAGGAGCAATCACAGACTAGTAATTAGACAATGATTATGAAGAATGTAGATTTACTATGTTAAGGCCATTGTTGTCATCTTTTCCTCGATTGGAGGTCGAAAGGGCTGGGAAGATTGAGGCAAGTGGACCGTTTTGGGGCGAAAGTGAACAGATTTTAATTAACTCAGTTGAGTTTGTTGCAAACGGTTTTAATAATTATAGCACTTTTAACAAGGGTTTCCTTTTTACAGTAATGCCATTTTTTTTATTGAGATCCTTGTTTTTTGGTTGATGAATATTATATTCTTGAACTATCCTGAAGTGCACAAAATTTTATGTTAGATGTTGACGACTTGATAACAGACAAACTTATCTAGATGGGGATCCCCTGAGATATTTTTTATTGAACTTTCTGAGTAAAGATTTTTTAAGGCCTTTTTTTATTAGATTCTGTTATTTTGCAGTACAGGAAAAGTTGGCAGATAATATTCAGAAAGAAAAATGGTAATTTATTAAGTCTTTCCTCTTAAATAACTAATAGAATGAACATACAGCAGAATTCAAACAAAAATTCCAGTAGAATTTCACAGCGGATTCACGAAGTTTTCCTATTGAATTTCTTTAAACATGTCTCCTAATAAATATGACTTTATCATAAAAAAGATAAGTACGTTTTGTTAAAATGAAATCGAAAATTTGATCTGAAGAAAAACTGCTAGGAGATTAAGGTCAGTTAAACGCTTCTTAAGATAAGAACGAATAGCGTTGCGAGAGACTCATTCGAGTTTGCTACACTCAATTCCAAAGATTATAAAAATTTTGTTAACCCGGCGATTTCTCACAGTTTATATCGCTGATTGCGAAGCTGTTTATTCTCGCCGCACAAATGGTCTGAGTCATGTAAATCTTTAGATGAAATTTATCTAGAAATTTATAGAATTCGTTTGCTGTTCCAAATTCTTGTTTCATCTGCGCAATTATCAATCATGATTTCTGATGTTGAAAATTCCTCCCCGAGGAGTACCCCTCCGATAGTTTATTTTAGGGGGTAAGAAAGGACTTACGTCAGTGCAAAATGTTATCCTTGGTTAAGAGGATCTTTGAGATAACTTTTTGATGAATTGTGGTATCCTTTTGACAGTCGTCCAAATGATGACATTTTGGACTGACATAATACAGTCTTTTTGTGTTCCCAGAAAAAAATTATCACAAGTGTGTTCCTTGGATCATGGCACCCTACCATCGAAAGCAGCACTGCGTGCATTAAGCTCCGTAATTTGGAATTCCATTATCTAGATTTTTCCTAAAAATTGTTCTCCAAGAAACCGTAATTTTCTTGAAAATTATATAACGAGCAAAATGTGAAGAAAAACTGTTAGAATAGTTTTCTGAGCAACTGAAGATGCATAATTACGATAAGATTAGTCATCAATGATTACAGGATTAACAATTAAATTTGAAAAAATGTTGTTCACTAACTTTTGATAGTTTTTATCGTTTATTTTCAAAAATTCGAATGAGTTATTTGAAACATTTAGCCTGATGACAGAAATGATGTGATTTACTGAGGTTTATTACTCACTAAATGTTTATTCGTTTATATTCAGCAAATCAATATTTGGGGGACTATAGTCATTGTTACCGTTGGTTAATAGTTAATGAATCTCGTTGCAATAGGGGAATCATTCAGTTCGGGTGAAATTAACAGGGAAAATGGATGATTGAAACTTTCTAGGAGCATTTCAATAATATTTTAATCGGTTACAGCTAGAACTCCTAGGTAATTTCTCCTAAACACGAATAGTTCATTAAACCTAATTTGTAATGAGAAATTAGTTTCAGCGCATTATTCTACCCCTTCTCTCCTGACCCCCTTAATCCCTTTTTTGCATCCGTAAGATCGGAAAATCCTGAACCTCACGTAACGTCAGTCAACCCTTTTCATGTCTTAATACCATCATTACTTGCAACACCCTACGAATTCCTGAGTAACGAAATCCCGTTTCATTAGTTAATGATTCCCATCTTCGACAAATTATGTCGATTTAAATACTTATGCATTTCACAATATGCTAGCCAAATACCTTATCATGAGACCGTGAGGTGGTCTCCCAATTTCGAATTATAATACCATTAGTTACTTGTTATCTAAAGATAAAACAGTCATAATTTCGTTTATCTAGCAACAATGTTTTTTGTCACTTGGTGAAGCTGCTTCACGGACTAAACGAAAAAAAGTACGTTTTGTTAAAATAGTATGGTTCGTAACGACTGCAGAAATGGTAATTTCCGCGTTACTCTTCACTTTTCCTCATCCGGTGATTTGCATTGGCCCTCCTCCAAACTCGTAAAAGTCAAAATCACTACTGAAAAGTATCCACTAGAATGATGGTTTTTTTTACTCGTGTTGGTCAAGAATCTTCGCCTTTGGCTAAGACATAGACATTCCATGGATTAAAAAACCCTTAAGAAACACGTATAAAAAATTATATGGAAATTTTCTATACGAATTATGTATTTCTTTATAATTTGCCATGTGCACCATCTCCACGACCTTTTATATTGCTTATTTTTGCTGTTTCATGGGCCGACTTCCTCTCCCACCGTGTTAATGCTAATACCGTGAGGTTCAACCCTAGATCGATTACATAATTCGTAAAACAACCCTACATGATTTTTTCATACGCGAAAAATTTCACATTATCGTCTATCTGACGACTGCTACACGAGGAAGACATGTCATGTTATTTTTTCGCATCATCCTAACCACGATTCTGTTCAAAAACTAATGATGTACCATGATTTTCATTGTAGAGGACTACCCTGTGGTGTCCAGCCCCCAGAGCCCCTACCAGGACCGGATGGCGACAAATTGGCGACAATAGCAGCACGTTTTAGTTATTTTCAAGACAAAAAGATAAAGAATGTCATAAATAAAATTGACTTGAGAAGAAGTATAAATCCTCCTGCTAGATACAAAAATGCAAGGCCAACAGTTAGATTACGTCCACGTCAAGTGCTGTGTAATAATTGTCGATCAATTTGCAATGAGAAAAGTGAGAATATGGATATCGGCAAAAAACGCAAACTAAACGACAGAGTTATCGATCCAGACATTGTGTTGAGGCGTAGTGAGCGACGTTGTGTTCAACAGACTGATAAAAATAGAAGTAGCGATGATATAATGGATAGTGTGCCATCACTGATACCGAAAATTTCGAGACTGCAGAAGCCAGATGATAAGAGTGAGGGGAATATGAATGTCGCAGCTTGTTGGCTACGATCAAGACCTGGAGAGTGGAATCCAGGTGATGAGAGCCAGAGAAATCATTGTGGTACATCTGATATTGAACCATCAGAGTCAACAATGCCCGAGGGTGGTGCTAATGTCGCATTTCGTGCTACACCACGTCGTCTAAGCAGTTCGTCAGTGGAGAGTGCAAAAATACCGGAGGGTGAGGACGATGAGGACGATGAGAAAGATAAGGAAAGAACACTGATGGCTGCAGCAGATTCAACCGTGAAGTCTAAAAATACGGGAAGGGTATCGAGGAAGAAGAGGTCGGTTGGCTCCATGGAGGATCTGTGGGATGAAACGATATTCGAGGATAATGGGAGGAATACGAGAGCTACGCCCATCATAAAAATATCGTTTGGGGCACAGGGGGAGGGTACGGTACTCAAGATACCTTCGAAGATTAAGAATTCGATTGGTGAGTCCGAGGGGGAGAATGAGGAGGCTCACGGTGGGAAGTTTGAGGGGCCCAAGATCGATGAGGATGGACTGCAGGAGCAACTGGATCCACAGAAACAAAATTCGGGAAAGGATTCAGCATGTGCCAAAGCGGCTAAAAGAGCACTTAAGAGGGCTAAGAAAGAGGCTAGGAGGAAGATGCTTGGGGGTGGAAGTGGTGGTTCACCTGGTAGATCGCCGTTGAGCACTTCGCCTAGGTACAATCCGTCCTATGATCCATTGGCGTATCATCGCCGTAAGCACAAGGTTAAGCATAAAAAGAAACACAAGGAGGAACGCAAACACAAGAATCAACAGTTGAATGATGATGCCAAAGATTCAACTCTACTTAATGGATTACCAAGTGGTGAATCGTATACAGCTATTAAGGAGCAATGTTTGAAGCAGAAATTATCGATATCGTTAAAACGATTGAATACTAATGCTTATGCAAGGTGTGATTATCCGGTTAGTAATGCATCGTCCGGGTGCAAGAGCCCTGGGGCTAGTTCTGAGGAGCTGAGTGAAGTTGAGCAGGAACATCAGTTGGGCCATGAGGGTGAGGCTAATGAGAATACACCGGATTTTCCACCGCCTGCACATCCACTCGCATTGAGATTAGCTGCTACACCGGTTGCTCATTGCTTGACGGCCAGTGGACGCAGAATGGATGTTGGGGATGTTGTATGGGGGAAGATTCATGGATTTCCTTGGTGGCCGGGGAAGGTAGGCTCATTGCCAAATTATGGCTATCTCATTTTTCTTTGTAATTACAATTTTAAATTTTGAGTGTTTGGGAATTGAAGATTTTGAGTTTTTTTTTCTGCTGAAGAGTCAATTAGAAAAATAGATTTTCTTGTTTACGGATATCTGAGTACTTGGACTAATTTAATCCAGTGAAAGGCTTGATCATTTTTTTGGAATCAAATATCGCAGCTCAACAGACTTATGCTGCCAGTATGTTTTTCAATTCTAAGTACGTAAATTAGATAAGAATTATTTGTTGCGTATTCTTCAATTTTCATGACTAAGGTTTATCTGTGACTCATTGTGGTGTCCAATTGTAGTGTTGAAGTACATGTTGATGATTCCCATACAATCAATTTTCCCCGTGACAAATAGGAAATGAACAAAAATTGTTCCTTCACGGGAGATTCACAGGCTAATAAATTCTCAGGTCCTGAGCATATCCATGTCCTGCAAGGAAGACGGTGCATCACCAGAGGCCCAGGCCCACGTCGCTTGGTATGGCTCGTCCACGTGTTCATTGATGTCTTGTGATCGACTCAGTCCATTCCTCGAGACCTTTAAGGTTCATTGAATTTCCTTCATTTATTTTTTATGATTATTCCGAGTGAATTTAGGCGTTTCTGACCAGTGGAGGTTTATTTTTCAGGCTCGTTACAACAAAAAAAAGAGAGGCCCCTACAAAGAAGCCATTAGGCAGGCGCAAACCGAGGCACGCAGTCAAATAACACCAAACTCAACGAATGATGTTCTGAAAGTGTGTGGTTCACCGCGTGAGGTCAATGTACTATCCTGAGATAAAAAAATATTTAATATTCGGGCAATTCGTCACTGCCGTCTACCACCTCGCAAGAGGTAAACTTGACACAAGGTCGAATTTATTATTGTAATATAATGTTTTTGTATATAAGTTAATTGAAGTTGTGATGAACGCATTAATGTTCTCAAAGTATTTGTTTTCATTAGAAGCCGTATCTGAGGCATTTTTTGATTAGTTTGAAGTGTAATTGATTGATTGCTTGAGGGGAAACAAATTTAAGTTTTGAAAATTGTGGAATGTTCAGTGTCAGTTTTCAAATTAGAAAATTCATTCGTTTTATCATAATTTGAATGGACATGCCATCTCTTTCATCATCAAACGAGCTTCTGAGGCGACTTTGAAATCGAATTTGAAAGTGTCGTCAGGTGATGATTTTTCTACGCATTTTTACACGAGTGTGGTACTTGCCCTTATCTCATGCCAAGAAAGTACAGTTATCACTTTGAAATAGAACAGGACGGAGTAAAGTTCTCGGTAAAAAATTCCATTCTAATAGAATTATTTATATCTTCACACGTAAAATACTGGGTCTGGAGTTTTTATTTTTTTGTCGCGGATTTTGTGAAGTTAAAAAGATCAAAAAAAAATTTAGAGCTTCCTAGTGATGTTCAATTTAATTTTTTCATCTAAATTATGATTGATCCCACGTGACTATTGTTTACTTGAAGCATCTAAAAACATACATGGAACATGAAAATCGACAATTGGTTCCTGTGATTTTTAAAACTTACTGGTCTTCCCTCAACGACGGATGCAATTTAAAAAAATGTGCCGTTTTCCTGTTCTTCAGAATGAAGTAATAATTTTATTGTTTTCTGTTACTGTTAATATTGTTCATTTGCTGGATTGATTTTTCAATTCTCAAAATCAATGTTTCGCCTTTCATTAGTGATAATTCTCTGAGGAAGAAATTCGTCTCGTTTTTCTTTTCATATGCTTCATACTTATACTGCCGAAATAATTACTACTGATGGAACAGGTCGCCAAGATAATACGCACAGTTTTTTTTCATTATTTCATTATTTCAACTGTAAGAGAAGAAATAGTAGGAAATGTCGTTTGTAAATACTCAGCAGTAAGGGACAATCGTACGATCAGATAGAAAGTTCAAATCCATTTTTTAATGAAGAAATACGTTATCTGATGATTACGTACATCTAGAAATGAATGATTTTGGAAGAATAAAATAATTACCAATCACTTGTACGGTATTTCACTTCGTAATTGGAATGAATCCACTATAATTACGGATATTAATGAAGAGAGAACGATAAGAAAAGAGTTAATTCGTGTTTTTTTAGTATAACTGTGATGATTTTTTCAAATATTTTGTACTAGAAAGTAATTATTCTGCGCATAAACCATGTTCTAATGTCGCTGTGTTTATACAAAAGAAACGAAAATCTACGAAACGTACGTAGGATCATTATTAGCATTAAACATATCGTGAATTTGCGTAATTCATTGCGGAACTGTAGTTCATAGTGCGATAAATATTATTTTTTATTATGCCTGTTAATTGAATTTTGAGTGATAAGTTTAACAGAGAGAAAGAGAAAACAAAAAATACAAACAGTACTATTCATTCCGCAGGAACAAGTCTCTTAGGGAGGCGTAGATTTATACAAGAATAAACTTGGACGGTAATGCGCGTTCTCTATTTTCCAAAAATTAATTAGCGGCCTTTTGAAATGAAGGAAAAGAGTTGCAGAACTGGCTAACGCAGACCCGTGAACCGTCTTCCATTAAAAGAATGTGAAAACATAATAAATTTAACGTTTTTTTTTTAAGATTGTGGAGTGGATTGTTCAGAGCAATGTAAACCATACGGCAAAAATTGATGGAAAAGTCCACCTGTATTTAAGTTTTACTGATTTCTATTGAAACAAGAAGCTTGAAGTGGCGGAATTATTCAATAAAATCAATTAAAATCTAATGGGAAGTTGAATAAGGAGCCAATAGGATTTTACATCGTATTTATTAGCTTTACTTGAAAAAGAATTTTATGCCTGCGAATTAATAAATTGAAATTACAAGAATTTGACCAACTTCGATTTATGTAACGTCAAAATTTCATCGAATCATGAAAAAATGTCATTGACACAATTCTTTGGAATAATCTAACAGAATTAATGAGATTAGAGAAGTACATGCGCATGAAGAAATTCATGAAGTCGTATTCGATAAATAAAAATGATCCAATTACTGGGTAATCCACTCTGAAACATACAATTTAAATATTCCCAGTGAAAATTTTCGATGGAAGCTCTCTAAAATTCAAAATGCTGATGAATTCCTAGATTTTTTATGAGAATTACAGAAAAATAGGACTGAATTTTTTTACATGAAAATTTTTTTTGTACGAGTAGTCTTTCAAGTCGGACAATGCTGCAGGAGTTCAAGTATTTTTGCTAGATTTTAATTCTTCGGATTGAAGTAAAAAGATTTGATTGCTGGCATTCGTGGATAACATCAATAGAATTCCAATATTTTACGTGAAAGCACAACTGAAGTCTTTCATCTTATTCATCGAGGTGGTTACATCCACTTCCGCTCATAAAATTTAACGATGGAGTCATGAAAAGACTGGATAGGAAAAAGTTCTCATGGTTTCTCACGAATCTATTACGGATAAAAATTCAATTTCAAGTGGCCCTGAACTAAATTTCGTTATGCAAGTTGATCTTTCTCCCAAGGATGAACTCTGAAAAGGCCTCTTGTTCTTTTGAAACAGCTTGTACAGTATAAGAGCCCTGAACAGGGTTTTTGCGATTTATCACTATTCATCTTAAAATCCTGGCAATTCAGAAGTATGACTTGAATTTTAAGAGCCTGGTAGAGAAACTTACATTAATTCACTATTAAATTTTTCGGATAAAACGATAAGTCAATAAAAAATTACAGTATCTCAAGTGAAAAATCAATAATAGTAGATTGATATCCTGATAATGATTCCTTACTGTCCAATTATCTTGGACTCAGAGTAGAATAACATGACACAGATGGTAATATTATCGCCGTGTGATGTAAAAAAATTGCAATTTTGTCACTTGAAATACCATAGTTTTTGACATACGGAGAGAAATTCCTGAAAAAAATTGTAGTCCTGTTGAATGAAATTCCGAATGCCCAGGAGTTTTCATAGGAATTCGGGAGGAGATAACGTCCAATAAAATTATATATCTCGATTTGAATTTTTCTCAGCAATTTTCCTCCAGAATGCAAGTAAAAATTGCTGATTAATAACTAGAATTTTGAAGTGCTTTCCAATAATAATTTCACTTGGTCCATCAAAATTATCATTGGGATAACATCGCTCACCTCAATCTAACGAAACCAATAAAACGAAAACAGTGTGTTCTCTGCTACAAATTAACTCTTGCAAATTAACTCGAAAAACCTGACTGGAGGTGCACGGCCTTGGGGCGATTTTTACGTGTAAATCAATAAAAAGAAAAATATACTTTGTTTCACTGTCTAAAACAACGAGAGCCATATTTTTCACTGAATTGATATCTGTTAATTTCCAGAGCCTACGAAGTTCTAGTTGACGAGATAAATTGTACAACAAACCAGACACACATCGTATCGCCTTAGTACCGGCGTATGCGATTGATGGATAGAGTCTAGAATTAAGTATCTGCCCAACAGAATAGAGTCAATCTTTTATTCGAGAAATATCCCTCCAATATCAAGCGACCATGAACTGATTTCCTTTATGGAGATTGATTTATCCAAGAAGGGTGGCTAATACTGCCTAGCAATCCCATATTCCACGCTTCCTGAACAATGGATCCCATCTGTCAATAATTCTCCGCGAGGACCTGACAAATTCCAATGTTGTACTTGAATTCTGAGAGTCACGATGGGGAATTCCATTAAAATTCGTCCTTGACCTAGTGTGACGTGTACAATGCGGCGATAAAAATTAAGTCACCCTGTTAAAACACTTCTAGTGACATTTTTGGTAGAAGTCATGGAACTTTTCTAACAAGTTGCATTTCGGTGATGAATTTATACACTCGAATAAAGACATTAAACATTTTTTTTTGCTAAATCTTATCCGCAAAGTTTTTAGATTCGGATGAAATGTTATCACGAAGTTTTTATCCAATTATTGCGAGGAATTATTAAAAAATCAGGAAAATTCTGAAAAATCTCTTTGACTTTCGGATCCCTCTGAAATTTCAGGGAATACTCCCAGAATTCTGGAAATTCCGACGATTAAAAAAAAGTCTCTAATAATTTAAGGAAATTGTAAAATTGTTCTCTTTCGTCTGCTTAAAAGGTCAGATTTATGAGATTTTTCATAACCGAGTAATTCTCTTGGCTTTTTCAGAATTTCTAAATGAATTCTAATAGAAATTCCTCTTCCCCCTCATTGATGACTTCCTCCTCTAACGACCAATAGAAAAAGGCCACGAGGCACCATTTATTTAGAAATCTGACAATACACTGATTGCTGATGTCACGTAGTTTCAGAAAGATTTCCATGATTTTATGCAATCTCGGATTTCACGTGATTGCCAGGGACTTTATGAGATTTCGTGATTACAAGTAATTTCCGATTTCATCTATTTGATGGAGGAGGGGGAGATGGAGTCAGAGGGAATGAGGATAGAATCCAGAGGGAACGAAATGCTTCATCTTAATGAAAGAGGGCTCAAACACGAGCTGCAAAGGGGGCTGAATGTAGAAATGAAACGATCAAGGTAATGCCGGAACAATCCAATCATTTTTTTCATTCACTTGCTGGAATAAAATTTCAATAAAAATAGTACACGCAAATACGTTGATGAATACACCACAAAGTCGAAAGTCTCTTTCCATTTTAGATTAGAAGGGATCAGACAAGTTGCAGATTGGAGGATTTCAAAGGATATTATCGATTGTAAGTCCTTACAACAATGAGTGGACCCTCGAAAGAGTATTTTGGAGTATAAATTAACTTTTGTAAATAAATTTAAAAATTAGACTGTAGGTCATGGTTTTGGAACTTTCTTTCACTGTCAGAAAGAATAAAAAGCGACTTTTTCGTTCAATCGATACTCCTCGATTCCTCGAACGTATGAAGTACCCCTCCACGAGGAAAATTATGGGTGATGCACGTATAACATCATCGGAGGGTATATCCCTAGCAAACACCTTCTCGTGGGATCGTCCCCAGGTCTATTGTAGACAGTGTTCACAATAGTCCCCAGTGAGTATAAAAAATATTAATGACCTACATATTTTAGGAGATGGTAAATAATGAGACGTGGACTTCGTGCATCCAAGAAGTTTGACCTCATGGGCTCTATTTAATTTTTCGATTGTACCAAAAAACGAGGATTAGAATATTCGTAAAAATTAATTCGTGACAAATTAACACACTCCGAATGTGGCGAGTTTTTAAAAATAAAATCTAGAAACTATATACACAGTTAATTTTCGATGTCAAAATACACCAAAATTTCGTGTCAATGAATGATTACCATATTTGCAGATGTTTTGCTGAAAATTTCCTGAATAAATTTCCAAGTGCGTAATGTTGTCAGCACTAAAATGTAAGAAAATACGTGGGTAACTGTCTAGAATAGGTTCATCATGCGAAAACCTAGAATTAGCCTATTGGATATGTGTGTGGAGGGGGTGAGGGGGAGTCTGTGTAAATTTTAAGGGATGATACCATACCCGACCCATTCTCGCACTTTCGATTTCCTTTCAATATTGCTTCCTCGAGGTTTATGATTTTGGGGAAGGGAAACTAGTAATTTATCAGTACTTTCACCCCTCAAGTTCCTAAAATCGAACTTTAATATCGCACAAGAGTTGCACGGCTCGAGGTGATTTCCCCTTCAAATCAATAACCACAGAAATTTCCTCCATTCCCCGTCTAAACGAACTGAACTCATCTTTTTCCCGTGAATCGATATCCGCCAATTTTCCGAGCGCACGAAGCCCACCTCGTTGACGATGAAAATTGTGAGGAAAGCACACATAACATCGCCTTAACACCGGTGTAAGTGAGGATCGATGAGCTCCTGCAGTGTTATGGTCATGGAAGACAGCGAGGCCCAGCCGGGAGGACATGCACACACGCATGCGATTACCCACCCCTCCTCCAGTAATTACCAATTACCCCGCTAATTGGACTTGGAGTGCAATGACAACTCAATTGAATTTTGAAAAAGAATAATGAGACTGGCAGTAGCGAAATGGCTCGGTGAATCGATGATGAAGTTGTATTTTTCTGATAGTAATTCTTGCAGTTGCGCAGTTGGGTGAGGGGGTTGGGGGCTGACGTCGCGCCGAGAAGACAATTCCTCCCCTACCTTGCAACCCCCTTTTCCGGTACGGCCAGAACGTCGAAACGGTGTGCAGTAACCTCCACAACTTGGGGGATAATAGATCATTGGTGGTGGATGGGTGAAAAACATTGGATGCAGTTGGTTTAAAGGTGAGGAAGTGCCTCGCGAGTGCGAGGAGTTGCCTCGATGGATCGGCGACATCGGGAGACTGGATAATCATCTACATCGATGATACACCGCTTGTTATTTTATTTCAATCGAATAATCAATTGGGATTTTTTTTTGCCGCGGGGGGTGATTGTTTAATTATGATACACGTGTCGTCTGAAAACGCCCAGAGGTACGATCGTGTCAAGCGCAAGGGCGTTGCGTTTTTATCCGGTATTTTTAGAAGTAAGAAATTTGTTTTTGGCATGAAGATCGACGAGGAGGACGAGATGGACAGAGCACCGAGGGTTGAGGCTCCTGGTAAATATAAATATAAATTGTTGGTGAAATGTTGGCAGTGATTATTGAGGTGATTATGCTGGGGGGAGAGTTCATTTGGATGAATTGATAATGATGTTGTTCTAGCTGTTGTATCTACGAACTGTCGTCGCAATGTCGGAGGTCAAGTATCATCGGTGGATAGTGAGAATTCTGTATCAAGTAGAATTCCATCTAGTCTGAGTGTCGCAGCTGTCGATGTAGTGGTAGCTCCAGCGGTGTGTCAGCCCTCACCCTCGCATTCAATTCTCACCCTAACACCCGGCAGAACACGTAACATAGATCAGGATATGGAGGCGTTACGATTGAGCCGACAGGACAATCCATTTTTGCAGGCACGAACCACCGGTTTATTGTTATAACTGTATTGTTGGAGAATTTTCGAGGAAATTTATGGGATACTTTGGGATATTTTGGTTGGGAGAGGTTCTGGGGAGTTCCGGGGTTGAAAATTTAATATGTGAGGAGCATAGATGATGGGACCGTTAATTTGAATTAAATTATTTCTGGGGGGTGGATGGGAATCAGGAGAATTCAGGGGGTGTAGACCTGATTTTGTTTTTAGTGCAGAAATCAGTGATTTTTATACGTCATGGTTAACTCACTAAGTTTCCCTCTATTTATTCGAATTCAAGTCTAAAGTAAAGTATTAAACTAGTGGAAAGAAATTAAAAAGAATTTCATCACTAAAGACTGAAAATTATTTATAAAAATCAGAAGAATTCCATCACTATTTGCAAGAAATTCCATTTAATTTAATATTCAATAACGTTGAATATTTATTCTGTAAATAAAAATTCAGCTTCAAAATTAATCTTCTTGTTACGAAAAAAACGTTGAATTTCATCAAATTTTCAGCCAACAGTACAATTAATCAACAATACCCAAAAAAATTCCTCATTAATGAAATCATTGCGATTTTTTATTACTGACAAAACAGGTATTAGCTAGTCGTGAGAGTTTGGTCGAATCGATTGAGGAGTCAGAGTCGGATGATGCGATTTTAATGTCCCAGGTGAGTTAAATTGAATCGACGGATTGAAATTTGCATTTAATTGTTTGATTGCTATGAAGGAGTTGGGCGATACCGATCCGCTGACCCTGGCCCAAGTCCACGAACACCTTGTGCGCAGCCCACCACCCGCCTCGTGGCCCCACACACCGGCTTTTCCATTCAATAATACTCCCCCAATGACTTCCGTCACTAATGCCGATCCAATGGCACGCTACAAGTACTCCAACAGCAGTCCATCGAACAGTGGCTGCTGCAGGGATCGGTCTACCGATACCAGTGAATTATCGAGGAGTGAGCCATCCGGCGATCATAGAGGGGGTGACTATTATCTATCGATTATTTAATAATTCAGTTGTGAAGTTGGGGGAGTCGATGGAAATTAAAAGTTAATAGAATGCAAGTCGATTTTTCACTCCCTGATGAATGTTGAATGAGATCGATACGCGTACGAACGAATTTAATAGGAGGACCTAGAGCTCTCTAAAAAATTGTGGTGAATTTGATTAATTTTTATTCGTATTTTGTTTATGAGATCTTTTTACAAATTTTTTAATTAATGATTTTATTGCGGAAAATCTACACATGTTTTCCCTCATTTCATTCTGTCCAGATTTTTCCTTGTATTAAGGCAGAAGAATTTTCATTTTGATTCAAACCATTCCATTGAATTCGATGTGTTATTAACATATTTTGTTATGCTAATTCAATCCAACACTTTTGACCAAATATTTTTATAAGAAAATATCATTTTGTGATGATTTATGCGGCTAATTCAGTTCTGACTAATCATAAATGACTAATCCATCTAATGGAATTCCATATTATCGTTAATATGGTAAGATTCTTGAGACCTTTCCTTAAATTTTCGATCGTCTGATGAATAAATAAAATTTTTAAATATAACCTACCATCTCCGGATTTTGCAATAAAAAAATGATCTTCGGCTTTCGCCTGAAGTCTCTCCATATCGAGAAATACGATCATGAATGTAGTGGGAACAAATGTGAACACCATTCTTTTGTCACGAGAACCCCACGAAGATTTAAGTTCATAACTTATCTCGAACAGAAATCGACTGATATCGCTTCCCCTCGTTACCACTTAATTAATTCCATTTTCATCGATCCCCTGGTAATCGTCATTAATGTTTTCTCAGTTACAGATCGTCACACACATTCATTTTCCCTCCTGAACCCGACGCCCATTCGGACCCTCTCGGAAGTCCGGCGTCTGCACAGATCCGCTGACGATAGTGTTCAACTAATGTCATCGGAATAAATAAAAAAGGAAAAAAAAAAATTTTATAAATTTGAAAAGAATCAGAAGGACATAATGATATTAATTATATTCACACGGGTGTTCTCAAGATAGTTTACACGATGAAAAAAGTTGAAGAAGAATGATCTCAAGAAACGCGAAAATTTTGCTTGTCCATGAGATCATTTTCGGATGGAATTGCAGTTCGGAGTAATTGCGATTCATTCGGAAAAGCGTACATTTCGATACGAGTGTGTAAAATTGTGCATCAAGTGCCGAATGTCTCTCATTTGTCACAAACAAATTCTTCGCAATTGCAGAAAAAAATCTACACATATGGTAAGGGTAGTTTTACAATATCGATCAATTATTCATGTGTCTGCAATAATGTTTTATGGTGTAATTAGTCAACGCCACCCTTAAACCGGAAACTACTCCTGCATTTATCAAATTTTCAGACTATAATTCTGTTTCAACTTTTTTCCTTCGTGTGAACTTTTCAGGATTGATCAACATCATCTATCGATCCGTCTTTCGGATTCGAGAATGAAGAATACGACCGTGACTTTTTTAGATCTCACTTTGCAATATGTATGTAGGGCACAGCTGCTATTGAAATTACCTTATTATACGAGAATCCGACACTCCCCATGGTGAGGGAGTCAGCCCGTGAAGTATTTCCAAATCAATATTATATTTGTAAAGACGAGATAAATCGATGGGAGAAAAATTTACGAGTGAAATGTGTCATTTCATTCGGATTCTGCTTCGACTAACAGTTCCGTGTTTATATGATGTTACTAAAGTCATATTAAACTTTTCCACGTGGAAAGATGTGTAACTACTAGAATATGAATGAAAAAACCAATAGAAAAATTACCGAGATTCCCTAGACCATTCCATTGGATTTCTACTGAACTTTCTCTTAATTTTTAGCGAACTTTACCAGATTTTTTGATGAGAATTTTTTCTTTAGTAAAAAAAGATTAATTTTTTACGCAGTTTATTTCATTCAACTATTTTTTATAGGATGTTCGCGGCTCACATTCACCAAGTGAATTCTATTCATTCTATTTTTTTTCTTCTCATTACACAGAAAAAGATTGGAAATTGTGTGGCAACTTGGTGGTATCGGAAATATGTGAAAAAATGTGCATTAAAAAATCGAATTCTATTGATTTATTTAAAGTGATCCATTTCTCCGGAGCATTTGAATAGAGTCAACCAAAAACTATTCAGACATTCAATTAAAATCCAGTAGAATGTCCTGCTAAAATCATTAGATTTTTTTCTATTGAAATTTTTCATGCGTGAAATGATGAAAAAACGGTTTGAGTACATGAATGGCACCATTAGCAGGGTTTATACAGATGAATTACCAATGTAGTTGTTAAGCCATTAATTGATATGTAATAATATTGAACCAGAGTTTTTAAAAAATCATTATTGCCCAATTGACTTGGCCTTTGAGAATTGACAACTAGTTACATTAAGTAAAAATGATGGTTTATGTATATACGTTGATGGACAATTCAACACTCTAATTTAGCATTCGAATGATGGAGAAAGGAAATTAATCAAATGGAGATAGATGAAAATTTTTGATGGAATTATTCAGTTTATTTAGATGTATATTGGACTATACACTCTGTTGTTATTAGTCGGCCAAATTTTAACGAGTTGACGACACATAGGGCCTACGTTCTCGCTGTTATGGTAATATTGAGATCTTGAGCGAGTCGCACAAAGAGAAAATAAATTAATTTAGATGTGTAAAACGTTGAACACCCAAAATTGTTATTCCAGAGGCACTAAGCCGTAGGCCTTATTGAATCTCGTTGCAGCACTGTATTAAATATTGATCTTTTTGTTTTATATTCAATAAACTATATTTGTGTTCTTAAACAACGGACTGGATTTATTCAAATTTGTCGTTGTCATAAAATATTGTTCCTTGTATAAATTATAATATGAAATTTCACTGCGTGCCAATCATTGAACATTTAATTTATACTGAACTACAGTCTCGTGAAATTAGTCTGAAACCTAATTTATCATTTAAAAAACACATCTGAAAATATTGATCTATTTGCATTATATTATAAGACCCTGATTTTCGTTCTTAAAAACCAGTATACATTTATTGGAATTGTGCTCAAATAACGGACATAATACTTTATTTGTGACTCTCTAGACAATTTATCCTCTGACCTTTACACCTTTACTGAGGACATAAATATCGGGAGATGAAGGGTCAATTATATTTGGGAGCTCGTTAGTCAGACTGGTCCGATTTTCTCATCTGAACAATGATCTTGTGATGAGCTACCTATTTCCAATAAGCGCAATGCAGGAAGGATTATTTTAGTTTGACATATTCTTGGGATCATCACGGGCATGACAGTACAATTCAGCCTTCACTCCTCCTTGCGGTTTTCAGGGTCAGTCATTGTATCAACTCCATCAACCCGGAGCTCGAGTGTCAGTCATTGTATCAACTCCGGGTTGATGGAGTTGATACAATGACTGACACTCCAGCTAACAAATTAATATCACTCGAGATGGGAGGTTTCTCTAAAGTCTCTCCGTGTGTTGGTTTGTCACTCGATTAACAAGAACTGCCTGAGAATAAAGTTAATTGTTTAGGGAAACTAATAATCACAGGACACTGACAGTGTGTTGCTTAAGACTCTATTTGCTATTTTTTTTTAATAAGGCTTTTGGTTACAATGTATACAAAAACTTGAGACTTCACTCCAACTTCACTTCCAAAAATAAACTGAACTCTCTTTTGTGTTTTCCTCGTGAGAGAGTCCGAAGAAAGAGGAGGGAAATTGCAATACAACAATTATTTGGCGTTTCTCTGATTGGTGGGCCTAGAATCGTCGAACTCATTGGTGTGATTGATTGATGGTGGGAGTAGAAGGGGTGTGACTTGAAAACGACAGCAATTTGACATTTGTGAAGTCATAAATTTCTGGCCAGCTCCTTCTAAAAGTGTGGTCAGCATATGGGTGCTAGTAAATTGGGGAGTTTCCCACCATACCTGATGAGTTTGAAGGTTCCTGGTCTTCGCGCGATTTTAGGGTTGAAAAAAGGTGAAAAGCTGATGAGTTTTGGGGAACACGGTTTTTCGCAGATGTCCAGCAGCTTTGTCCAAACTATTAGATCGTGCTTCTCTTTGGAATTGCCGGATTAGATGAATAGAAAAAAGGATTAAAATCGCACTTATTCGCGTCCTCTTTCTTCTTTCACTCTCCAAAATACCTGGCAATTGAGAAATTCTCCTTTCTGAAGATAATAAATTATAATTAAAACCCAATTAGAGGAGAAACAAAAATATAGTCGTCGGAGACGAAACAGTCATGTTCAAGTAATTAAAGAGTGATGACTTTCACAAGGATTTCATCTTAGATATTTAAACATGCTTTATGAGAAATCAATCACTCCCGTCAATTAAATCGAATTAAGCTAAACGGAAATTAACAAAAATTTGCAGTGAGTATTTAATTAATTTAAATGTTTATTAGACTAGTTTACTGATGTCCGACACACAAATTGATTATCTCATGATTATATTAAATATCAATTTTTTAATTTAAATTCTGTCACTTATAGAAATCAGAGGATATTCATCAAATGCACGTACAACCTCACTGGCAACATGATTACGTAAAAATGTTCTAATAGTAATTCTCTAGACAGCCTCTTCACTCCGTGTGTTTTGTTTGAATTTTCCTTTTAAACGTTCACGAAGATCTACGTAAATCATATCATCATCAGATGAAAGCTCCTGTGCATCTCTATCATCCTTCACTGGACTTGGTTGAGCTTTCTCTTCTGATAGACAATCTAAAGGCCATCTGTCTGATTGCAGTGAGAGTAATGTCGGAAGTATCGTGTTGGATTGGCTGCATGTCTTCCGAATCACCATGGACATGTCAGCATAATCAACCTCTACATCACTAGCAAAATCCTCAGCTTTCAGTTCATCGTAAAGTTGTTTGATAGTTCCATCGAGCCTCGAATTAAAGTTCTCTGTGAGTTTCTCTGGACTCGGAAGATCAGGTATTTGTGACTGAACAATTTTCGTTGGTCTAGATTTCTGTCTGGATGATATAGATTTCCTCTCCTGGAAATAATCATCGATCCTTTTGTATGGACCGTCCATTTTGTTACCTTTGGTTTTCGGTTTCAGAGGCTGTTCAGGTTTTTTCTTCACTTCTGTCTTCTTTGCTGGTTTTTTTGCCGGCTTCTTCTTAGCAGCCTCGAGATCCTCGAATGCTTGGACCAACTTGTCATAAGATCTCATGACGTAGTTCACGCCTTCTGTTGTGTAGAGTAGCTCAGCGTCTTCGAGACACTTTTCGTTCATGTCAGGAAAAACGAGATGATAATTACTGTCTTGTGAGATTGTCCACTCGATTTGGAAACTGAGGACTGCTCTAGGCTTTTTCTTCTTCTTTATTTCTGCGGGGATGAGAATATCTGGATCACTTGGGCGTAGTTCGGGAGGAATATCCATGAAGTTAAGGATTTGCCATCTTGTAACGAGTGGGAGAACATGTTTGAAAGTGTAGGAGACATCCCAAATTAAATTATCCGCGAGAAACTCCTGAAAATATTTATAATTTCAGAAGGACTCCAAGATTTTTCTTTTGTCATAAAATTGATGTTAACATACTATTAGCGCAGGGCCGTTGGGACGCTTCCAATTATCAATGCTCGTTGGCATAGAACCCTTTCGTACGAGGAATTCATCTATGACTTCTTGGTTTGGGAAATCATCCACCAGGATACATTTTGATTTCACAGCTTGCTCTTCTCTGCAAGCAAAGATGTTATATCTCTTATTAGTGATGCCTACGAGCTATTGGAGCCATTATCTTGTACATTTTATATTAATTTTATAAAATTTCTTTTCTATCTATCCTTATTGTGCTCTACACTGAACACTTTGAAATTTACTCGTAATCTATCCGAAATATGAATTAGAGTTGAATTATTTCGTACTAATTGATAGAAATCAGAAAAATTCAAATAGAAATATTTTTCAAGTTTCAATGAATTGAAAATTTAAACATGTTAAGAACATGGAAGGAATCCTCCTCCTGATGCTCCGTAATTTGGAATTTTATCAAATTTGCAAAGTTAACACCCGTAAGTCGTATTTCCTTTTCTTTAAAATTATTAGTCACTAATTCGTGAAATATCCATTGTCTTCCAATAGTGTAAACTTCGGCTATCAAATTTGTGTCTATTGAATTAATGAACGAATAATATGGTTGATAAATGGAGATGGCGCTCACTTTGTTGGTGCTGGGCTCTTGTCGTACCTCCAACTCTTCATCCTGAAATGAAATAAAAGAGGCTTTTTACCAAAAATTAAGGAAGTTCCTCTAGCCATATAAACGAAGATTTGTACCTTCTGAGTACTTCGGAGTCCTGGAAGTGACTGAAAAATTTCAATGCAGTTGTTTTTCCAACTAGGTTAACTCCAGGTGTATAGTCGCACCCACAGAGCAGTGCCAGGGCAACAAGTTTATTCCGACCTATTTTGTACATAGTTTCAATTTTCTCTATTGAGTATTCTTCTGCAGTATTTCCAGTCCCAGATTTCCCAGTTATCGTAAAATTTCTGTATATTTTTCTTGCTCCATACAAAAAACAATCACCATCCTGAGTAATACAGCCGTCCACGAGCTGGAAAAGGAACGAATCATGAGGAGATAATCACCACATTGATGATATGATCATTGGAATTGACTGATCAAGAGCGAATTTATGACAAAAAGTAAATTCATTTCATCTGTAGTCCTCGGAATCTGAAATGCCTTTAAACCTTTAAACATCTTGTCCTTTATACTGCCCTTTTAAAAGGTCTTGTAAATTAAAAACAGTCGGTTTACCCCATCTGCGTTTAGATATGCACACATTGCTTCAGCTTCTCCATGTGCTCGTACACACGTCAACCCCATGAGTTTCAACATCTTCTCGCAGGCCCTGAGAATTCTGTTCAATCCTTGACGTGCACATCGTGAATTTTTAACTTCAGCATCTTTACTCTTTCCCTCTCTCATATTCAGTCTTTCTCCTATGGCTTTTTTCTTTAAGTCAGGTGGTTTTCCTTCCAAAACAAACACAGGAATTGTTCCCTGAAGGAGAAGGGCTTTCGTTCTGTAGAATAAATTTCTGAAAAAAAATATGAAATTTACTTCATTAAAAAATCCAATTTAATGTGAAAATATTTGTGCTTTGCCATCATGAACATCACAAGGATCACCAGGGCCCGTCTGAGTGTTGTCAATACCGAGGAAACTCCACAACCTTCCAAGAATTCTTGTCGGATTGCTCTCAAAAAATTTGAGTCAGTAACGTAAAAATCGAAAAAGAAACCGCGCTTCTCGGCGATCAAACGAAAATCCTAACCTCAAAAAATGTTTATACTTACCTCAGGTATATGTTCATGTGCACCGCATTGACAACCTTTAGACACTGGCTGTCTACCGTCCATCCTGCCAAATCAATGGCAATGGTCTTGCCTCTCAACGTGTCAAGATTAATAGTATCAGAAGAGCTCTGGATGATACTCCACAACTCTTTAACCCCCATCGCGTCCTCTTGTTGTCAAACTGAAGCTAAAGAAGACCGCAATGTACTTAGCTGGCTAAGGGTTGCAAAAAGAAAAACTAACAAATGTACATGATTGTAAATCTTTTGTACATCATTGTACATGTATTGATTTTGTTCGTAGCTTTATGGATAATTAATAATCATCATTTTAAGTTTGTCTATGATGTGACATTATGGGGGTGCATCAAATTTTTTATTTACATGTTGGGGATTTCATTCTATAATATTTTCTTTAAATGAAATAGTCGAATCAATATTTTTCAAATTTACTATTAAAAGTAACTCTAAGTGAATTTCTTATGACTATTTAATACAACAAGATCAGCAAAATCAGACTTTCGCCTGGTTCATACTTGGAATGTTCCTATAAGAATACTTGGGTTCAGATCCTCAACCTGAGTCTGATGTCCTTGGAGCCGCTACTCTTGATGGATCTGTTTCGGAGCCTGCTGGTCATACTGAAGATCGCCCAGAAGATACGGAGGAAATTCCCATTATAATCATCCCAGATACTTCTCCAGAGAAAGATTCAGTTACTTGGGGCCTGCATGAAACATAATCCCTCCCTATCGAAATATTTTTGTTCATTTCCGGAAATCGTGCCCAATCAAGTCCCTGGTGACGTCGTGAATTACAAACAATTATTGATGTCCTGAAAGAATAAGTTTAATGGGTTGCGAATTGGTACGCTATGTGTAGCGGATATAATAGGGAACTTGCATGCGGTCCGGATTCGAGAAATAAATGTATTAATAAATAGTTTAAGGCCTATGGAATACTCTCCAATGAAAAATGCATTCTAAATCATTGCAGTTTTTTTTACAATCAATCGAAAAATGCATAATTTTGAACCACGTTTTAACGCTCGTGACGTCATCAGGCGGTAACTCCGGGTTATTATTGCAGCCGCTAGATGGCAGCACTAATGTTTTTCTAAACGTCAGCCGGTGTCAACAAACAGTAGAGGTTATATTGTTGAATATAAATAAATAGCAGTTTTAACGTGAAGTTAATTTCTTTGGTGCTGTCAAAAATGAGACCGACAATGGAAGCGAATTTTCATAAAGCGTCTTCTCAGAATCTACCAAAAGTGGACGTTGAAATGCTCGCAGTTCTTTTAATATTAGAACTACCACGGGGGTGAAATTGACTTGTTTGACATTTCTTATAATTATTACTCATTTCAAGCACATTTTGTTTCTCAAAATTCGATACGAATTTTTCTAAGACATACAAATAATCAATTCTGGAAAACAGTTTTCTTTTTTTTTAATATAATACTAATAATATATATTTTCTTTGGTGTTACATTTCAGTTTTACACCTCCTCCTTTCTTACTCCATTATTACACTATATAATCTCTCTTTTTAAAATTATAATAGTAATAATAATAATAATACTCATAATAATAATGTTGTTATCCTCTGATTCTTTGGGATGGGATGGTTTCTATTATACCATCGTACCGTACCATGTTTCGATCCTATACCCTGTTAACACATTATAATAACATACTATCTTCGCGAGTTCTGCCCGCGGTCCCCCTCGCCACAGTTAGTTCTTAATTAAAAAAATTTCAGTCTTCCCCTTTCCTCCTAGTACTCACTCCTATATTTTTCTTGTAGGATCAGTATTTTTTCGATTTCGACCAACTTTGTGCACCATGCCCCAGTCGGGTTGTTCCTCAAGATGTCCACCAGCGCTTCCAGTCTGTTTTCGCCCTCTTTTTCTTTCCCCCAGTTCTTCCACCAAATGCAACTTTCCTCTCCCATTCTCCCCTGGATACTTTCACAGATCGTTACATGTTCTAGTGTTTCCATTTCCTTTCTACAAGCTCTGCATCTTTGGTCTTTGAATCCTTTCTTCCCTTCTCTCGTTACATTGCCGCACCTCCGTCTTGCCCACTCTGTATTTGCCATGCCTTTAGTTTTTTGTCTCTCCAATAGCTTTGTAATTCTGTGTCTCCTTTAATCTCCCGATACTATTTGCAGAAGCTCTCTTTTTTTTTATTATTATGTTGTGTTATGTCAAAATTAAACGAAATGACATAGCTATTTAATAGTTTAACTGGAATTTCCCAAATATAAAAACCAACCCACTGGATAGGGATTAAAATAGAAAACAAATTGTCGAGGATTTTAATTTAATTGACTCCGAAGAGTCTATATTTTAAAAGTAAAACACACAGAAATATTTTAACAAATAACTTACAAGGGACGTGTCTCTGCTTCGCTTCAGACTGGTTTCCTACACAATTTAATTAAACACTATTTCCACTTACTTGGTAGGTTACAAAAGAATACAGTTTATCCGCGATATATATATACAGGGTGTCCCAGAATTGCACGTCCAAACTTTAAACTTAAGTTGGGGGTGAAATTCTGGATCGAAAAGTCCTGAGCGACTTTTTGATCAGATGCACCCTCTTCAAGTTATTGAGGGTTGAAGTTGGACGAATCAGGGCCGTGGAATACCCAGTCGCACGTCGGTGAGAAAAACATGCGAGTGTAGTGGTGTCCCCACCATACCGTACTACTCCCCTGCAGCGGCAGAAAGAGATGACTGATGGCGGAGGGCAAGAGGAAGGGGAGGGGAAATAAAAAAAATGAACACCCGCCCGCTACATAATAGTAGATTATGACATGAGGACGATAGGTGGAGGATTGTGAGAAGTGTGAAGTTTGCAGCACGAGGCGTGACAAGTCGCAGTCGAGGTGAGCCGGAGGCTTCGCCCCCCCCCCCCAGGGAAAAACAGAAATAGACTTAATTAAAAAAAAATTATTCTTTGGAAAAATACATAAACAAGATAAATTAAAGAAAACGAACCTTAATCGAAATACTAAAAGATTAATAATGCTTTAATATTATAAAATTTTATAAAATTAAATTGATACAAATTATAAAATGTTTTTTGGTGAATAAATTTTGCAATCGTATGATTTCTTCTTTCGATGAACACAACCATGGACAATAGAACCTAAGCAAAACGTTAAGATTCGTTTTCTTTAGTTGATATTGTTTATGTATTTTTCTAAAGAATAATTTTTTTTTAATTAAGTCTATTTCTGTTTTTCCCTGGGGGGGGGGGGGGCGAAGCCTCTGGCTCACCTCGACTGCGACTTGTCACGCCTCGTGCTGCAAACTTCACACTTCTCACAATCCTCCACCTATCGTCCTCATGTCATAATCTACTATTATGTAGCGGGCGGGTGTTCATTTTTTTTATTTCCCCTCCCCTTCCTCTTGCCCTCCGCCATCAGTCATCTCTTTCTGCCGCTGCAGGGGAGTAGTACGGTATGGTGGGGACACCACTACACTCGCATGTTTTTCTCACCGACGTGCGACTGGGTATTCCACGGCCCTGATTCGTCCAACTTCAACCCTCAATAACTTGAAGAGGGTGCATCTGATCAAAAAGTCGCTCAGGACTTTTCGATCCAGAATTTCACCCCCAACTTAAGTTTAAAGTTTGGACGTGCAATTCTGGGACACCCTGTATATATATATATATATAAACGAATTTATTGTAATTTTAGAAAAGAGAAAAGTCTCAAAAGAATTGAATAATATAAAATTGAAATAGAAGTCACGAAAGACTTATAAATGTCACGAAAGACAAAAACAGAAATAGTCTCGGAGGACTGAAAGAAAATACTAACTTGAAAATTAGTTAAACGAAACGGAGGAATACACACTGAGGAACAAAATGATACGCAAAATAGTTTTGTTCATTCCCTGAGGGTGTGTCCTCAGAGGCATGGAAGGAATAATTCAGGGGACCAATGATTGATGACCTTGGGCCCAAATTTTGCCTTCCCTACTCTATAGTCTCAATGTGTCAGGGTTAACTCCAACCCCTGTACATTGAAGTGTCGAGAGTGTGGGCGGGCTGCCCCTCTCTCGACCGCAAATGAGAATTGTTTCGGGAGGTACCATTTTCTTCCTCCACAATTCTCTTTAAGATAAATAATAATTGGATAGGTTAAATATTAACAATTTAAAATTAGCAATTTAAAATTAACAATTTAAAATAAAAACTATTTAAGATAAAAAGAAATGTTGAATAATTTTTCGATTCGGTTTATAATAAGATTAGTAACTCAGGTTTTATAAAATCTTCTTTCGAATTATTTTTCAATTCGAGATAAGTTAGGATTGTCCTAACAACGAGTTTTTTATATTGTCATGATCGTAGAAAAAATTGTAATTATTCTATATCAAAATTATTAAGTTGAAAGAATATTTTTCTAAACATTTTAAAATTGTCAAGAGGGATGTATGACTTCTCGTTACGAAGAGAACTCATAGAACCTCCATAAAATTTGTAATGGGACGGAAACTCGAATTCGGTTTTACAAGAGTCTGGGCCTTAACAGCAAACAGACCCCACGGTAAAATAAGTAATAAACAGAAAGGGCTTAAGTTCCCTTAATGCATTTGTCCCATTTGACACGGGAAGTTTAAATTTTAAAATGAGGGAAATAAACTGGGCATGCACTCAAGATGCCTTCAGCATGACAGACTTAACTTTATTACTTTTTACGACGGATTTTCCGAAGAAAAATCCGTCTGGAAAATTTTCTCTAGTATTTATTATTTGGGCTGGCCTTTGGGTCTTCCCAATAAATGAACCCTATTTAATAGAATTTCTACCCTCAATTACTTAGAAGGAATTTAAAGAATTTATTTCGACGGATGTAACAGTTGTAAAAAAGTATGCAGTATACCTACATATACCGAGATGGGTCATTTCAACCCCGCACGGAACAAGGTTTTCGGTGCTGTTCTATTGTAACGTGGAAATAAAACTAATAACTAAAAGAACTTCCCTAGTTGGCACTATAAGACAAAACAAGAGAGAACTACCTAAACTTGCAACATCAAAAAAGGATCACATGTCTCGCTTCTCGACAGTACTTCATAAAACAGATGTACTCTGACCATCTATAAGATAACCAAATAAAAAAGTATTACTGCATAGTTCAAAACATAAGTCAGTGAAAATTGAAAAAGATGAAAAACGTTTACCTGAAACGATTACATTTTATAACAATATCAAATTTGGCGTAGATGTACGGATCAAATGGCTCGGAAATATACTGTGAAAGCTGGATCCCGAAGATGGCCATTACAAATGTTTTACAATATTTTAGATCTTGCCGGAATAAATGCATGGATATTATATAAGGAAAGAACAGGAGAAAATATTTCAAGAAAAGAAATTCCCGTTATCCGAAAAACTTGCAATTGACTACAAAGAGCTAACCGGTAGATCTACAGATCAAGTAGAAGGAATATCATCATCTATATCGTCACAAAATCAGACACATATTTCGATGAAACGTAAACGGTGTTAAATAGCACATTGTACTAATAATAAAACGAATAAAATTTATGGTACATGCCATAAACGAGCCTGTGGTAAATGATCTTCTAAAATATCTGTAACTTGCCAAAAATTTTCTTCAACTTTTATCCATAATTATTTAAAAAATTACTGCTATTATATTACTATTATTAAAAGATTATATTTAAGGTTTGTTCAGAAAATTACCAAATATATAAAAACGTAAAAATTGCTGTCTTTTTTTATATATCTTTTAGTAACTTAAGAAACAGGTCATTTTGACCCATCCGGTAGAAGTAGGTATACGTCAATCGTCGGTAGTTCTAGTGTTAAAATCAAATTTGTATCAGAGTGCGGAAAACGGAGGTGTCAAAGCCGGCAGGCACGTTTCGAGGATTAAATAACTCATTGCTAAAAATACTAAAAATGTAATTATACGTTCAAATAATCAATTCATTTTAATTTTAATTTACTTCAGAGCAACTCGCCCCACTTATGGAGATGCGGCAGTCGGTTGGGTTCAGGTACATCGTGATTCAGGGTTATGCACTATTAAAGCACGAGTATGTCCGGAACACAAAATTCGCGATACAGAATAATACAACGAGAAATTGAGGAAGATAAACAAAATCATCTTGTTGAATTTTTCAAACCTAGGGCCAGTTGGGAAAAAATCTCACTCCATCATTTAGCCTCGAGTTATTCTGGAAATCGTCTTGACATCGATGAATTTTTTAACTATTGTCAGAACAGTTATACATATGAAGACTGTGCGGCAGTTGCTAATCGCACGAAAGATCAGAGTGAATCCCCGATTTGGTATGAGATGAGATATGGCCCGAATCACAGCCTCAATTCTGTACGAGACCTGTCGTTGTCGTACAACAGAAGGAGCGCTCTTCAGAAAAATCATAGGAGGAAAAATGATCGAGACTGATGCAATGGCGAGGGGGAGAGAATTGGAAGCAGATGTCATCAAGATTGTAGAAAAGTTAATCGGAGAGAAAGGATCAAAATCTGGCTTATTATTATCGCCTATGTACCCATGGTTTGGAGCATCACCCGATGGTGTAACAAAAACTGCTGTCATTGAAGTCAAGTGCCCGATGAAAGTCGATACTGTCTACAATTATTATTCCAACAACACCGTAAATCCTAAATTTCGAGCACAAATGCAGTTGAAAATGTTTTTTGCAGGGAAACAGAAAGCGAAATTTTGCATCGCTGATCCACGTTTTCCCATAATAAAACGTATAACTATCATCGAGGAAGAGTTGGACCCTCATTTGACCAACACGTTAATTCAGCAGGCCTCAGCATTTTGGGAATCAGCCATTCTGCCAGCTTTGATGGACTCAACATAACCCGGAAGAATTAAAAAATTTATTGTTGTATGGGAATAAAATCAATAATGGTTGAAAATTGAAACTATAATGCATTAATTTATTAAAAATACATCGGTATACATATCTCAATGAGTCTAAATTTTTGTAATCAACATGTTATTATTTTGCTTTGTAAGTTTACGAATGCAGCGGCCACCTGTACTATATCCTCCATCAGATGGATTAAGTTGTGATCGACCGTAACATGTGGTTGCAACATTTTAAATTCTCTCAGGCGTCTGATCACTCTCTCTACGTGGATTCTTACACTGGCAATTTCTGTCGTTTTTAAGACTTCCTCTTTGGTAGGTTTCACATCTGTTTGGACCGAAGAAGGTCGCAGAAGTTTACAGTTTTTTTTTTGGTGTAACTAGGATTCGATTTGTTTAAATCCTCTATCTGCGAGAATAGATGACCCAGAAGGGAGAACCGATAAATATCCAGAATTTTTGACAATTTTTATGTCCCTGGAGTGACCGCCAAATCCACAGGAGATGAAATTAATCAATTCATCAGGAGTTATGGATATCAGATATTTACAAAAATTACACTTCTTATAGTCTGACCATGTTGCAGCCTGGTGTACTACATGAGTTAAATGTTTTATTTGAATTTCGAAACAATTTTTATGTCAAAATTAAACGAAATGACATGATTATTTAATGGTTTAACTTGAAAATTCCCAAATAAAAAAAAAAAAGGCCCACTGGATAAGCCCACTGGATGAAAAATCTCATTCCAAATTTCTACAGGACGTCTATCGTCACTGTGAAATTCATATTGAATATATTGAACTGTGACATCAATTAATAACAGATGCTCACATCATAGTACATCGGGAAGACGACGGATTGAGCATATGGTAAAGTAGCTGATCTTCTATCGGGCTCAGCTGAGGAATAGAAAAAAAGCATTAATATTCCTGTTGCACGACTCGCGACAAATTTATGCAATAATGTCTCACCAGTTTCCAAGTCATTGCGAGCAACTACTGTACGTTGTTCTGGAATGTCGACAATATTTTTTTCCTCAGCCTTCAGTTCCTCCCGTTCCAAAATGGGTTTTGATTCATCACCTAGGGAGAAGCACAACTCAACATCCATTGCAATTATAATAAATTTAACGTCTTCCATTCCACAATTATCAGGCAATGAATTTAGCGCATTGTTTGAATCATTCCTGAACCAATCAGTTTTAATCCATATTAAAGAACTTCTCCTTTAATAATTCTTTGGCTTGTGTGAGTGTTTACTTACCTCGACAATCTCCGCGAGCTCTGACGCCTCGGCCTCTCTGAATTTACTGATCTGGAACGTCTTTTCGATGATTCCTTTTTACCTGAAGAATGAAAAGCTGAAAGTTCATTAGAAATATCGTTATTGATATGAGGTGAATTACAATCCACAATGTTTGATAATTTTACCTGTTTTAGGTTCATGACGCAGAATTGTTCGTCGTTCCGGAGCCTCATCTGTACTGCATTCGCTTATTTTCAGTTCTTCGCGATCAAAAATTGGCTTTGATCCCTCTTCTAGTGAAAGATGAAGGCCAACAACATTAAAAAATAGTTAATTTTAATTCTTCCATGATGTTGACCACTCAACACATACATCCAATCCGCCGTACGGCGAATGAAGGACGGCGGCCGTTCTGCATCGTCATAAGACGTTCCAGATCAGTAAATTCAGAGAGGCCGAGGCGTCAGAGCTCGCGGAGATTGTCGAGGTAAGTAAACACTCACACAAGCCAAAGAATTATTAAAGGAGAAGTTCTTTAATATGGATTAAAACTGATTGGTTCAGGAATGATTCAAACAATGCGCTAAATTCATTGCCTGATAATTGTGGAATGGAAGACGTTAAATTTATTATAATTGCAATGGATGTTGAGTTGTGCTTCTCCCTAGGTGATGAATCAAAACCCATTTTGGAACGGGAGGAACTGAAGGCTGAGGAAAAAAATATTGTCGACATTCCAGAACAACGTACAGTAGTTGCTCGCAATGACTTGGAAACTGGTGAGACATTATTGCATAAATTTGTCGCGAGTCGTGCAACAGGAATATTAATGCTTTTTTTCTATTCCTCAGCTGAGCCCGATAGAAGATCAGCTACTTTACCATATGCTCAATCCGTCGTCTTCCCGATGTACTATGATGTGAGCATCTGTTATTAATTGATGTCACAGTTCAATATATTCAATATGAATTTCACAGTGACGATAGACGTCCTGTAGAAATTTGGAATGAGATTTTTCATCCAGTGGGCTTATCCAGTGGGCCTTTTTTTTTTTTATTTGGGAATTTTCAAGTTAAACCATTAAATAATCATGTCATTTCGTTTAATTTTGACATAAAAATTGTTTCGAAATTCAAATAAAACATTTAACTCATGTAGTACACCAGGCTGCAACATGGTCAGACTATAAGAAGTGTAATTTTTGTAAATATCTGATATCCATAACTCCTGATGAATTGATTAATTTCATCTCCTGTGGATTTGGCGGTCACTCCAGGGACATAAAAATTGTCAAAAATTCTGGATATTTATCGGTTCTCCCTTCTGGGTCATCTATTCTCGCAGATAGAGGATTTAAACAAATCGAATCCTAGTTACACCAAAAAAAAAACTGTAAACTTCTGCGACCTTCTTCGGTCCAAACAGATGTGAAACCTACCAAAGAGGAAGTCTTAAAAACGACAGAAATTGCCAGTGTAAGAATCCACGTAGAGAGAGTGATCAGACGCCTGAGAGAATTTAAAATGTTGCAACCACATGTTACGGTCGATCACAACTTAATCCATCTGATGGAGGATATAGTACAGGTGGCCGCTGCATTCGTAAACTTACAAAGCAAAATAATAACATGTTGATTACAAAAATTTAGACTCATTGAGATATGTATACCGATGTATTTTTAATAAATTAATGCATTATAGTTTCAATTTTCAACCATTATTGATTTTATTCCCATACAACAATAAATTTTTTAATTCTTCCGGGTTATGTTGAGTCCATCAAAGCTGGCAGAATGGCTGATTCCCAAAATGCTGAGGCCTGCTGAATTAACGTGTTGGTCAAATGAGGGTCCAACTCTTCCTCGATGATAGTTATACGTTTTATTATGGGAAAACGTGGATCAGCGATGCAAAATTTCGCTTTCTGTTTCCCTGCAAAAAACATTTTCAACTGCATTTGTGCTCGAAATTTAGGATTTACGGTGTTGTTGGAATAATAATTGTAGACAGTATCGACTTTCATCGGGCACTTGACTTCAATGACAGCAGTTTTTGTTACACCATCGGGTGATGCTCCAAACCATGGGTACATAGGCGATAATAATAAGCCAGATTTTGATCCTTTCTCTCCGATTAACTTTTCTACAATCTTGATGACATCTGCTTCCAATTCTCTCCCCCTCGCCATTGCATCAGTCTCGATCATTTTTCCTCCTATGATTTTTCTGAAGAGCGCTCCTTCTGTTGTACGACAACGACAGGTCTCGTACAGAATTGAGGCTGTGATTCGGGCCATATCTCATCTCATACCAAATCGGGGATTCACTCTGATCTTTCGTGCGATTAGCAACTGCCGCACAGTCTTCATATGTATAACTGTTCTGACAATAGTTAAAAAATTCATCGATGTCAAGACGATTTCCAGAATAACTCGAGGCTAAATGATGGAGTGAGATTTTTTCCCAACTGGCCCTAGGTTTGAAAAATTCAACAAGATGATTTTGTTTATCTTCCTCAATTTCTCGTTGTATTATTCTGTATCGCGAATTTTGTGTTCCGGACATACTCGTGCTTTAATAGTGCATAACCCTGAATCACGATGTACCTGAACCCAACCGACTGCCGCATCTCCATAAGTGGGGCGAGTTGCTCTGAAGTAAATTAAAATTAAAATGAATTGATTATTTGAACGTATAATTACATTTTTAGTATTTTTAGCAATGAGTTATTTAATCCTCGAAACGTGCCTGCCGGCTTTGACACCTCCGTTTTCCGCACTCTGATACAAATTTGATTTTAACACTAGAACTACCGACGATTGACGTATACCTACTTCTACCGGATGGGTCAAAATGACCTGTTTCTTAAGTTACTAAAAGATATATAAAAAAAGACAGCAATTTTTACGTTTTTATATATTTGGTAATTTTCTGAACAAACCTTAAATATAATCTTTTAATAATAGTAATATAATAGCAGTAATTTTTTAAATAATTATGGATAAAAGTTGAAGAAAATTTTTGGCAAGTTACAGATATTTTAGAAGATCATTTACCACAGGTTCGTTTATGGCATGTACCATAAATTTTATTCGTTTTATTATTAGTACAATGTGCTATTTAACACCGTTTACGTTTCATCGAAATATGTGTCTGATTTTGTGACGATATAGATGATGATATTCCTTCTACTTGATCTGTAGATCTACCGGTTAGCTCTTTGTAGTCAATTGCAAGTTTTTCGGATAACGGGAATTTCTTTTCTTGAAATATTTTCTCCTGTTCTTTCCTTATATAATATCCATGCATTTATTCCGGCAAGATCTAAAATATTGTAAAACATTTGTAATGGCCATCTTCGGGATCCAGCTTTCACAGTATATTTCCGAGCCATTTGATCCGTACATCTACGCCAAATTTGATATTGTTATAAAATGTAATCGTTTCAGGTAAACGTTTTTCATCTTTTTCAATTTTCACTGACTTATGTTTTGAACTATGCAGTAATACTTTTTTATTTGGTTATCTTATAGATGGTCAGAGTACATCTGTTTTATGAAGTACTGTCGAGAAGCGAGACATGTTATCCTTTTTTGATGTTGCAAGTTTAGGTAGTTCTCTCTTGTTTTGTCTTATAGTGCCAACTAGGGAAGTTCTTTTAGTTATTAGTTTTATTTCCACGTTACAATAGAACAGCACCGAAAACCTTGTTCCGTGCGGGGTTGAAATGACCCATCTCGGTATATGTAGGAATACTGCATACTTTTTTACAACATAATAATAAAAAAAAGAGAGCTTCTGCAAATCTATCGGGAGATTAAAGGAGACACAGAATTACAAAGCTATTGGAGATACAAAAAACTAAAGGCATGGCAAAAGACAGAGTGGGCAAGATGGAGGTGCGGCAATGTAACGAGAGAAGAGAAGAAAGGATTGAAAGACCAAAGATGCAGAGCTTGTAGAAAGGAAATGGAAACACTAGAACATGTAACGATCTGTGAAAGTATCCAGGGGAGAATGGGAGAGGAAAGTTGCATTTGGTGGAAGAACTGGGGGAAAGAAAAAGAGGGCGAAAACAGACTGGAAGCGCTGGTGGACATCTTGAGGAACAACCCGACTGGGGCATGGTGCACAAGGTTGGTCGAAATCGAGAAAATACTGATCCAACAAGAAAAATATAGGAGTGAGTGCTAGGAGGAAAGGGGAAGACTGAAATTTTTAAAATTAAGAACTAACTGGGGTAGGGGGACCGCGGGCAGGACTCGCGAAGATAGTATGTTATTATAATGTGTTAACAGGGTATAGGATCGAAACATGGTACGGTACGATGGTATAATAGAAACCATCCCGTCCCAAAGAATCAGAGGATAACAACATTATTATTATGAGTATTATTATTATTACTATTATAATTTTAAAAAGAGAGATTATATAGTGTAATAATGGATTAAGAAAGGAGGAGGTGTAAAACTGAAATGTAACACCAAAGAAAATATATATTATTAGTATTATAATAAAAAAAAAGAAAACTGTTTTCCAGAATTGATTATTTGTATGTCTTAGAAGAATTCGTATAAAATTTTGAGAAACAAAATGTGCTTGAAATGAGTTATAATTATAAGAAATGTCAAACAAATCAATTTCACCCCCGTGGTAGTTTTAATATTAAAAGAACTGCGAGCATTTCAACGTCCACTTTTGGTAGATTCTGGGAAGACGCTTTATCAAAATTCGCTTCCATTGTCGGTCTCATTTTTGACAGCACCAAAGAAATTAACTTCACGTTAACACTGCTATTTATTTATATTCAACAATATAACCTCTACTGTTTGTTGACACCGGCTGACGTTTAGAAAAACATTAGTGCTGCCATCTAGCGGCTGCAATAACAACCCGGAGTTACCGCCTGATGACGTCACGAGCGTTAAAACGTGGTTCAAAATTATGCAATTTTCGATTGATTGTTAAAAATAAACTGCAATGAATTAGAATGCATTTTTCATTGGA
Organism: Diachasmimorpha longicaudata; assembly: GCF_034640455.1. Lineage (NCBI taxonomy): Eukaryota > Metazoa > Arthropoda > Insecta > Hymenoptera > Braconidae > Diachasmimorpha > Diachasmimorpha longicaudata. The sequence goes on from NC_087225.1 coordinate 5,029,375, forward strand.
GAGTATTCCATAGGCCTTAAACTATTTATTAATAGATTTATTTCTCGAATCTGGGCCGCATGCAAGTTCCCTATTTATCGCGTTCGATATTTTGTACGCAATACTTGTCGAGCTGACTCTCTCATGCACATATTATTTATGAGACTTCTGATTGACAATGATTATCATACTTTTGTTTAGAAAATGCTTGAACACAAAGATGAAAATAACGGCGAAGGGGAGCAAATGATTAGCAATCGATCTGATACATTAATTTATAGAAATCAAACACAAGTCGGCAAATCCATGGAGGAATCACGAATACAACACACACCACTTGACACAAGTAGCTAGCGCCGCGTATGGTGTCTCGAGGTACTTGTCTAGTGTTTTGACAAAGGATATAGACTACAGCAGAGGTTCACCCAATGTTAGTACTGACCCCGATGGTGAGAGGCGCACATCAGGATTTGGGTTTTTAAATCCACTGATGGCTACCAGAGGTGTTAAATGCACCCGCGCATGCGTACTCAGCCGTTTTCCATTGATGAGTTTTTTCTGCCCATATGGTCATCTGTGTGTTCGATACCATCTCACGTGCTTACGTGGAAGATTTGATAGGTTTTGATTAATCCCCAAATATTGACGGGTCAAAATAATCGTGAAAAGGAGTAAATGGATCACCTCGTGTAACAGTGAACAATTGCGAGTTGGCTTTATCAGTTGTATGTGCTCCGTAATGCTGTGGATATTGTACTCATTGTCAAGTACAATATGGGTGATCAATCGCGAAAAATTAAAAATCCACTCTTGACTGCTGGTCAAGGATTCTCCTTTGATGATTTTGGAGGAAGCAATTTACTGATGCCCGTCACTCCAGCTGTTATCAGTGAACCGGTTCGTCATGAGTTGCATGGTAGGATGAATTTTATTCGAGGGGAATGATTTTTAGGTTGGGTGGGGCCATTGATACAATTTAAACTTTCGTTAGAGCATGTGTAGAGAGTGGAACAAATCAAAATTTTCAAATTATGATGTCTTTTGGAGAAACGATTAGAATGAACGTCCAGTGGGATTTCTATTCATTCGGATATCTCTCTGATGTTAAACGACTGTTTGGAGAAAGCTCATGTCCATGATGAATGTTTTGGTAGATTACCCAGGGTTATAACTTCCATGATCATGTTCTACAATAATATTATCAACATAATTCAAACCTAATCAGGGTTACCTAGTAATCATTTGACTGGAGCAGTACAATATTGAAAAAATAAATATTTGTCTGAAGTAAATGGATATGGGGCAAAACAATTTTGTTTTGCAATCTGCTATATCATTGCAATATTTGTCCCTTAAATGCTCAACAATATGTTGAAGTTTCCCTCTGGCTAATATTTATGGCAAAAAGAATAAAAATGACTTTTCTTGTTCAATCAGGAACTAATTTATTAATTGATTGTAGATTTATTCCACAGTTTACTTGTGTAGAAAGCGGAGCGAAACAAATTTTTAAAGCGTTGATTTTTTAATGAAATAATTCGATTGGATTTGGGTTGCAGTAGGATTTGTACTCAAGTAGAAAAATGCCTCTTTCTAATGCAAAATTGCTGTGTTTTGAGAAAGTATTTATGTCTGATATAAATGAATGAGTGGTTATTGGGAAAAATATTCATGTGGATTCGACCATTTTTATGAATCTAATCTCATCTGATTGTTGAAGTGAAAGCTTTGTCCGTAAATATTTGATTTATTAAGAAAAGGGATATTTAACGCATTCTAAGCCTTATAACATTTCTCGTATAATTGTTAGACCCTTGAATCATCCAGAGTATATTGAACCTTCCTTCGACTAAGATTTATGGCAAACAATATAACTTTAGATGTATTTCTTGTTAAGAACTCAGAAACAAATTCATTAATTCCGTGGAAATAGTAGAAAAATCTACTTGATACAGTTCCATGGTTTTGCGTATTAATTACTTCAATATATTAAATAAAATTACATAAAAGGTATTACAATATATTAAAATATCATCTAATACATTTTAACTTTACATTTCTATTAAATTTTGTTTTGTTAAATTGATGAATTTTGAATAACAAGAACTTATAACTTAATATAATTTAATATATAAATAGATAATTCGATTTTTGAGATAATTACTGATGTAAATATAATAATTTCCATAAATCTATGGTTTTAGTACGAGGAAAGTAAATCTGAATACTTCGTTCCATTAAAAATTAGTTCCTTCCGTTCTACTACCAGGACCCCCTCTTGACCCATATCTTTGGGAATAAGAAATATCGGCGCTTTTGCGATTGCGTATGCAATAAACACATAGTAAAATGAGAAGTACGATTATGAAGAGTAGAAACAGACTGGAAACTACGATAGCTGCAATTTCTCCGGTCGACAAGTTGTCCCACGCTGAAAGGGAAAAAAGTGAATAGAATTTCATGAACTTGCATGCGATGAGGAGAAACTAGAGCAGCAGTGAACATCCCTGACTTATTGTAGGGAATTTTATAAATGCCAATTAATAAAACTTACGGCCGAGTGACTTAATATATCTAAAAATGTAGCAACATTCGATATCCAGTCCATTTAACTGTGTACTGTAAGTGAAAACATCGTTCAGGACGTTGTTGACTGGGGAAACTACTTGAAATACGACTAGAAAGTATTTTTTTCATAGGTTTGGTTTACGCATTTACAAAATTTTTCTATTCCCTAAAAAAAATAGGGGAGAGTAGAGCAGTTCTGAATATCTTCAATAATCAATAATGTGCAATCCAAACCGTGAAATGTAATGTTTTTTTTCATTTCTAAGCTTAAAAATAGAACTTTAAAGTGAAGAAGTCAGAACCCGCTCTAGTGATTCCAAGTTATCAACGATTAAAAACGTTCTGTTTTGCCCCATTTTCTCCTATCGTTTCAACCCGGTCATTTTTCAATATTGGAAACCTTCTATTCCTCATTTCAATGTCAAGCCCCTCAAAGCAACATCTTATTGATGTCATACGTAAAGCACAAATTTTTTGATCAATACATCACTAGCGAAGTGGCAAAACAAGATAAATAACTTCTCACTATTGACCAGTTTTTCATGAATATCTCAAAATCTAGAGGACATGGCAAAATTTTCAGCGAAACCTTTTTTGTGTAGCGAATTAAGAGCTACAACAAATGTCACGACTACAATTTCGCTATCTCTTTTAGATTCAGAGATATCGCTAAGAGATACATCAACTTATCTCGTTTTACCCCTTCGCTACTGATATTATTGAAGTTCAATATAATTTCCTAATGGATACGCTAAATTTGTTCATCTGAATGGTTGCCGCACATAATTGTTTCTCGATTTAGGGCAATCGCCAATCAACAACGGTTCAATGTCCCCCCCTCTTCCCTCGGTATAAAAAAAATGAAATGTACCAGTGACGTCTAGTGTTCGCGAGTGAGTGTTTCCCACAACATCTTTTGCTGTAATCTCGACTGTTGTATCGCAACACGAGCCCGTGTAGACAAAATGCACTGGATTTCGAGTGCCAGCGATGAACTCTCGATTAGGTCGAACCCCACTCGGTTGCGATGTCACTCTTTTCAGCCCTGAAATAACGTGTAATCATGTCAGACAAAAAAAAATGTTGAAGAGGATTAATCGCTATTTACCTGAATTATCATCAGTCACGGTGATGTCAACGGTCCAAAAGTTATTTTCGCATCGATCTTGACGCAGTCTTCCGGCGCAATTATTGTTGAACTCGTAATCTATTGTTGGTTTTGTCCCGTCGGATATCTAGAGGTGATTAATTATTGTAGGCCGTGAATTTCTTATCAGTAATTTTCTCGGTATTGATAAGGTTTTCTATTTACTCACCGCGTTCGGTGAACTCTGGAAATATATGTAGGCGGATTTTTCAATAGGGTCCAGATATTGACGGTTCACGTGAAGAGTGATGACAACGCTGTCTTCCATTGTTAATACCCGAAATTGTACACTAATACGAATTGTTGTATGAGGGGGAACCAATGCTCTATTAAAAAAAAAACAAATAGAAACAGGTAATCGAGATAAGTTTTTACAAATTGTTTTTGCTTCCGAATGGAAATCTCGAGCGATTTTTTCGATTCTTTAATTATTTTTTCTCTGATAATGTTACTCGCCGATCATATTGTCTCGCGAATAAACAATACTGTTTTTAAAGTTGAAGGATTCTTATAATTCATTCAGTGGTGAAACTGTAAAAAGATTTAAAGTAGCTCTACAGTGATGATGAATTAGAAGATCAAGGGAATATACTCACAACGGCAGAAAGGTTCCTATATCCTGGCATTGGGGGCACTTAGCTTGGAACTGGTGCACAATGCTGATAGGTTGATTATTAGTCACTGTAAAAATAATTCGGTGAAAAGGTGTTCTTGGGACCAAGAGGGCTGTTTCTGGGGCCACATCCACTAGTTGTCTCCTAGTTATTAAATCACTGGTTCTTGATAAGTCTCGAAGCTCGGCGGAGGCATTTTCCTCAATTTGTAATTTTGATAACTCCTCGACTGGCTCGCGAAAAACCACAGTCCTGGGGTAATTTTTATTCTCCTCGGGATCCGAAGATTCTTCCGGAAATTTCAATGGTCCTTGGCGAGACTCTAGGGTATCAGTGTCCTCGAAAAAAATGACAATTCCATCGGAGTCGGTATCTGCGAAAAATTGGTATTGAAAGGTCATTTCCAACAATTCACTTGAATGAAAAATATTTTTCTTATTTCAAAGAGAACAATGGGGAATTGATGTGCATTCATCAAATAAATGGAGTGTAATGTGATTTTTAATGTAGCGTAGTACTTCGATTGAAGATTGTATTTATTGAATGTCAAATCAGTTGAATGATCGTTCCACCAAAAGCAATATTTTTAATTCAAGAATTGTCCTTCTGTTTGTTATACAAAACAAAAATTTGTCTGAAGAGCAGCTTTGCCTGAAGCCATTACTGATGTTAGATCTACACGCAGCGGTCAAAGAGCAATCCCACGAAGAGAAAAATAGAGAAACACGGACATAGTTGCATAATCGTTCGTAAAATGAAGCAGGCTATGAGCCAATATTTTCCTCTCATTGTCAGTGGAATGTTGTCGTCTGACGAGTGCACATCTGACTTACAATTGTGTTTGTATAACTTCCGAGTAAAAGTATATTAGACAATAGAAATCATGTCAAACGTGTGTTCTCTCCAAAATCTCCAGTGAGAAATGACGGTAAAATTCACCTGTGCAGAACACTTTCACGGAATGACTCACACGTGGGAGTGCCGGGGAATTTAAACAACAGAATTTTTTGAAATATTGCTCACCTTCATCGAGATTAGCGTCTTCCTCATATCCAGGAAGTGGCACTGGTTTTTCCACTCGAACAAATTGTGAAACAGTGAGACTGTACTTTGAATTTTCCCTTCCTCTGAGTTTCAATTGCCAGCCACCTGGTGGAGGGTTGTTCGCAACGAGATTCACCCCATTACTGTCATTATCCCTCGTCAGTGACAGCCCAAGGGGTTCTGCCCTATTTCTCCCTATTTTTCATTCATTAATTATTATTTTCTAGGCCAGTATCACCAGTGTTTCGTTAAATTCATGTATAAAAGTGCGTATGACCGAAAAATGATTCCTCATCATCAATGATTTTATCATGAATAACTGCTCCTTGTTGAAAAAAAATGGCAAGAAACCTTTACTGCAATTCTGCTCTGGGGAGGTTAACGCGAACTGAGATGATATTATGTGTTAATATGCATGACATATGTAACCTTTAATGATGTATCAATTTTTTAACGCGATAAAATGAAAATGTAGCTTGTGACGTACATGAAACGATGTTTGTGACAAAAATTCTCACTTCTCTATCTCCAGTAGTGACGCTATCGAGTGTTTTTTATTTAGAAAATAGTTGTTTTTAGATAATACTCGTGGAGTGAGGGTTCGCGTATCGTGCGTATCGTGTTTATGTATTACATAGTCTATATGTATGTGGTACTCGTAGGTATGATAATGCACATGTAAATGTTGATTTTGTTTGCGGTTTATTTCTGAACGGTCGATGCTGCATCGAATGTGCGCGCATTTCTGTATCTTCCGGGGGGTATTTAACCACGTGGACGTGAACGTTGCAGGTGGCCTTCAATATTCTAACTGCAATGCATTAACTTACCGGCGGGTATTGCGAGGAGCATCCACGTGACATTTCCCACGATTTTTAACTGCATGTGATGCACGCCCGGATTGACGGTGAATTTGTTAGATGTGAAGTCTGTTAGACTGATGTTCCTCAGTATTTCCTAGAGTGAATTGGAGATTTTTTTTAGTAAATTAATGAGAAGTTGAGTCGCAATTTATAGCTTATTCGGAACTGCGTTGGGGGTGGGAAAGTATTTTTTCTCTGTCTGAGGACATAAATTCGGACTTATAAAGTCCTAGACATTTGAACTAGTTGAGTAGATTATACTATAGATTATTGAATCTATAAATATTCACCAATTCATTCGTGTTTTCCTCTTCAACGACGATCGTTGGGTTCGTACAGCCAATCGATAATTGAATTTTACATTTTTCTGGCGATACTTGAACTTGGCTTGAATTATCAATTTCAGATTCGCCATCGTCCACTGGCAATCTGTTACCTGAAAGAGTATTAGTGTATTTTATACGAGCCTTTTAATTCATCCTGGGGCGCAGCGATAAATCTTCATTATCATATTTCAAATTATTGGAAAATATCTATTGGATTTCTGTCTGGATGGGGGTTTCGTTTCTTTGACTTCGACGACTTTTTTCCAGATCAAACATTCTTCAAAATATGGAATGCATTAAATCCCTGTTTAATTCTGTTTGAATTCCTGACTTCATATCTCACCAGGAAAGTCTAATTTCTCATAATCGTCCAGCAATTGCTACGTTCACCCCATGTCAATGCATTAAGTTTCATAGAAACATCAGAGCCTTCCTCGTCAGCTTTATTAAATATTCTTATTAATGAATCGAGGAAACTACGAGATATGTCAACAATTCATTTGAAATCCGTTAGATTGCACCAATAGATCTATTTATTTCTCATATTGATATTTCATTGAATTGCCGATTAATCGCAGCGATGTTCTATCCACAATGACAGCCACTCTATATTGACCTCAATCAATGAATTTGATTCTATACAATCAATATTTTTCCAACTGTCCATTTCCATTCTCCACAAAATTGAACTAATCACAGTTTACCACTTTGTTCTTAATCGAAATTAATCATGGTACCACTCACTGCTAAATTCCGGAAGTTTCTCACCGATATGCCAAATAAAATTGATCTTGTTGTTTCGCAGATTTGTTTGCACTTGTGAATTGTTGTCTTCCCCCTCAATGCAGTACCTGTTTAAAAGGCATAAATTATTGCTCAACCATAAATATCCCCAAATCCAAATTCCCAATCACATAATTAACAATTCGAGATGGAAAAAACATTATAATTATGCTGATTGCATGAAAAGTGTGACCTCGAGCACTCATCCTTCTTAGTAAAAATTTTATTTCTCGATTGACTCGTACGATTAATAACAATCCACTGGGTATCATCGATTCCCGCCTCATTAGGCACCTTGTACTGCAATACATTATTAACTACTCTCACACTTTCATTTATTCCATAACCACTGGTGCAAATAATGCACACAGCAATGATGAAAAAAAATCTCTCCATAATTTCACTGTGTCACAAATATCCCGTTCCGCCTGAATTTTTACCAACACTGACGAACAACCTGGATAGGGTACCTGCATTTATAATACCATATTTCCGGTGTACAAAGAAAAAAAAAGAAAAGAAAAGTGCTACAAATACAGTGACGTATTGCACAATGGTAATATCATATTATTGAAGTCTTGACACCAGTGTGTCATGGGTGTGGATAGACTCATCGCTGTGTGTAAAGCAAATCTTGGTAAAACCTGTATCCGATATTTTAAAATAATATCTTCTTTATGTCTCTCACCGCGCGAGTATCCTGTCAAACATTTGCCTCGTACCCCATGAATGTGCTCACTATAAACGTTTTTATAATAAGAAAACGTCAGTCATGACTAACATTCTAAATGGTCCTCAAACATTAGAATGATGAAAGTGGAATTATCAAACGTCGTGTTTCCCTGCCTCAGATAATCACCTCTGAAGGGGGCCGACTCCTGCTATTTCGGTCATTTTTCGGTCCGAAATAAATATTATCTGTTATGATGTAGAGGAATCTTGTTGGACTTTCTTTGCACTTTAACTTTGCGATGTGAAGTCAGGCTGTGGTGGTTCATGAAATTTTTGATTCAGTTTAAAAATTGAATTATGATGTAACAACTGATTTTTTGCAATTTCTAATGCTTTTTCGTTTCGCATGGACATGAAATTTGCAGAAATGATGATAATTTAGGGTAGCACCTACTTGAATTTTCAATTAATTGCAATTTAACCGCGATTCGGTGTTATATTATTTCTGTTTTGATTAAAAATTCGTGTTTTTTTTTCTTTCTATGACTTAAAAATGTTGGAATTCATTGTTCCTCCCTTACATTGAATCCACGTCCCAACGAAACTGTCCCTGGAAATCCCATTTTTCTTCAACAAAATAACAGCAATCAGGCTCCTTCACATTCTCCTTTCTCCCAAATCCGTCGCCCCTTCTCCACGACCCAATCATCAATAATTTCCCCTGTTAAATCTCACAAACATGCTCATTACCCATTCTATCTCAAACCATCAAGCCTAGTTCTAAAACCCCGAGTACCTCCCAAACATCACGTAAATCCCCAAAACTAAACCCCTTTTCTTTTCTGTTTCAGATAATCCCCTCGAAGGTGAACAGTCCACCTCACCTCCAGCGGTTCTGCAGCCCTCGCTAGTGGAGCCAAATATTCCACCTCCGATAACCGAAATCCCCTTACCCTCGTATGACCCAAAAGAGCCTCCCACCGACTCCTACCAACGCTCCAGCTACTTCACGTCAATCCTCTCATCTCTTCCAAATCTCTCTCTCACATCCCTAACAGGACAACAGGCCCCACCAGCTAGTGCAGTCCCAAATGATTCAATAGAAGAGAGGCTGTCTCTAAATAACTCATCACACTTTCCACCGCAGGAGTACCATCATCCTCCACCACCAGAGAATTTCAGCGATCAATCTCATCCACCGTCACTACAGCAACCACTCCAACCTCCACCCTCTGCCCTCCCCTGCCCACCCCAAGCAGTTGGTAAGTCAATTAAATTTTCACGTTTATACCTCACTTAATTTACCCAACCGCGCGGTAATTTCGTATAATACTTGGCTTGCAGGTTTAGTATCGTATCGTCTTGGTAACCAGCGACGTCTTAAATACGCCCCACCCCCGGATTTAACATCAAGCACAGCAAAATCGTTGACACCACCATCTCTAGGTATTCAAAATCCCCCAATTGTACCACCTCATTCTGAATTCTTCACGCCGGGATTTGTAACTCCCCAAGTTGATGAGAATCTCTCATTTCCTCCGGCGGTGGTACAGCCCCCTAATAATCCATCAATCTCAACGATATCTGGACCCCAAGAAATTCCAACAAGTAGTGCATTGAGAGAACCTGTGACACCACACAATACACCAGCGAATTACTTCACACCTGCCTCGACATTCGACACGACTTACCAGCCCCATCAGCAAACAATAAGCGATTTATCACGGTCTTCACCAACAAATCCGCCAACAGTACCTACTAATGATACTTCACCGAATCCATCAGCAATCACTGATGATCTAGCGGAAATAGATCTCTCCCGAAGATCCTCACCACCAGATATTTTTCACCGAGAGTCCACTCCCCTCGAGAGTCAATCACAGCCCCTGAATGCTGATTATCCATCCGTCGCGCCAGCAAATAACTTGTTCACGAGTAATTTTCCACACTTTAAAAGTGAGCCAAGTACAAGTGCATTCTTCGATACGAATACTGTATCATCTTTAAAATCCAGCCAATCAGTTCAACCACCGTCCCAGATATCGTTTTACAATCCTGTTGAGTTTGATGCTAATTCAAGAGCACATAATTTATCTCGTCAATGTGAAATTAACACGCAAAGTGCAATTAGTGATGGATTCATTTCATCATCTGCTGATACTGCCAACTGGTCAACGCCTCGGGCAACTTTAATAACGAGTGAAATGCCCGAACCAATGGGCACAGCAACACTTAATACCATACAAACATCGATAAATTCGTCGATAGTACGTGGTCACCAGAACGATACAATTCCACCGAGTCTTCACAATTTGGCATCTGGTAGTGATAAAAAAATGGTGTACAGGCCAGTTTATCATCACTGGTTTTATCGTAAAAATATTGAGAATAAAGTACTGTGGAATCCATTCTCAATGCAGGATAGTTTGAATTTAGAGGAAGTACATAATTCCACTGATATCACACCAGAGACAACAGTTGCCACTGATGGGGGTCGTTATGATGTTGAAATACTTAAACGTCAGAGAGTACCTGTTTACTGGTCTGGTGAGCCAACTGAGGTCAGGAGGGCCTCGTGGTTTTACAAGGGCCCTGGAGAATCGAGATATACACCGTATGAAGAGAGCACTGCTGCCAGACTTGAGAAGGAGTACAAACACGCGTGCAATAGTGATCATTGGAATAGGAGGGTGGAACTCAATAATGGAGAGTACATTGTTTTTCACAGTGCTACCATTCAAATTCATTATCTTCAAGCTAGCTCACCTGAGCTCGTTGCATCGTGGGGCAATAGCACTGTAAGTCTATTTTATTTTTATATTCTAGGGGGTCGAGGGGGAATCCCAATTGAATTAAATTTTTCGTCCTGAACATTAGTAGTTTCTCGGAGGCTTTCCCCATGTTAATTATTTTATGGGTGAATAATTCAGAATATCGATACGTTTCACGATCAAGATTTTTCGGACAGTCAAGTTTTTATATGACACTACAGTTATTCTGAGCTAATTATTGAAAAATTTATATGAATCAGCGTGAGGGGAGTTTCAAGATGTTCCAGCTATCTCAATTTTTTTTTATAAAAGAAATGAGACTCACATTATTGAGATAGTAGTGTTTGTTCACGACATGTTTATTGTTTTGCATTGACAATTTGAATAAGTTATAAGATTTTCGATTAATATCCCAACAATTTCAATACGAAACTTGAAATTTCCTGTTTTCAAAAATCATTGAAAATCACAGTAGAGATAATTCCTCTCGAAAACCCTCCCAATTTTCTTATCTCCTTTCATCGGCTAAAAAATTCTAACTCACAATTGTGTTATGAATCTTGCTCACCCAGGATTCAGAGAGCAATATGTATTTGCAGGGTACCTCGAGCCGTCCTAAAGTTGTAAAACGTGGAGTAGATGAATTTCACATTGAGGAAGGTGAACCCGAAAAAATAGATCACCTCCTATTCCTCGTCCACGGGATTGGAAGTGTTTGTGACTTGAAATTCCGAAGTGTCGAGGAAGTTGGTGAGAAACATAACAATAATCAATTCTCAGTACATACCCTGAGTTACGCTGAAAATCATTAATTGGCCTTTTGTTACAACAGTTGACGAGTTTCGAAGTATTTCTCTTCAGCTCATCCAATCACACTATCGAACAGCCAGTACTCATGGGATTGTAAATAGGATTGAAGTACTGCCAGTATCGTGGCACGCAACATTGCACTCCGAGGACACAGGAATCGATAAGAAGTTAAAAGCCATAACATTGGAGAGCATACCAAAATTACGACACTTCACTAATGACACATTATTGGATGTACTCTTTTACACGAGTCCAGTTTTCTGTCAAACAATAATGCAGACTGTTGGTAATGAGTTGAACAGGCTAAATGCGTTATTCCGTGATAGAAATCCCGATTTCACTGGAAATGTTTGTGTGGGAGGTCACTCACTGGGTAGTTTGATACTTTTCGATCTGCTCTGCCATCAGAAGGCACCAATGGACGAGAGTAAACTCGATACAGATGCAACAATCAACGAGGAGGATGAAAATTCAGAAGTGGAGACAGATAATGGTCCCAATTTGTCCCTGAAACCGATGCCCAAATCGATAGTCAAGCGTCGTCTGAGCAGAAAAATGAGTTATGTCATGGGTGCTGCAGGCACTGGCCAACCATTTATCGTATATCCACATTTGGATTTCTTCCCCAAGGCGTTTTTCGCTCTTGGCAGCCCAATTGGAATGTTTGTCACTGTACGTGGTATCGATAAGCTCGGTGAAAACTTCAAACTACCCACTTGTCCTGCTTTCTTCAATATCTTTCATCCATTCGATCCCGTTGCATACAGAATGGAAGCACTCATCAATCCTGAGGCTTACAAGTACAGACCAATGCTCATTCCTCATCATAAAGGAAGGAAACGAATGCATTTAGGTATAGTGTTGAATATTTTTTTGTTTAAATTCGTCATATATTTTTTCAAGTTTTTTATCAATGGTCACACAATAATATATGGAAAATATACATACACACTACTCTACATGTAAATTCATTTTGATGATTTGGTTTAAAATGCTGTAACGATTATTATAGCTGAAGTTGAAGTTGAAAAGAATAATATATGTATAATGGGGAACAATTGACTATGCTTGAATTAATATTTTGTCAAGTCAAATATATAATTATTATCATATATAGATTTTTCTTGGGAAGTTACAGCTTTATTGGAATGTAAAATCCCATGAGCTTTTTCTTACTGAAATTATGCAGTTACCATACCATTTAAATGAAATTAAAACTCCACTAGCATATGAGAATTGATTTTCTTCATGTCAATCCTTTTATACCGCCGATTAATGGACTTTCTGGTCTACTTATATTGTAGAACTGAAAGAAACAATGGCTAGAGTGGGCGCTGATCTGAAGCAGAAGCTCTTAGATTCAGTAAGAAGCACCTGGAATTCAGTTTACCAACTGGCAATGTTCCATCGTCAGGACAATCATGTACTTGAACAAGAAATCGATAAAGTTGTAGAGGAGCAGCTGCAAAAGTCAACCAATAACAATCATAATATCCATAATGAACAAGATGAAGACAGGGAGAATGAGAGAGGAGTGAATTTGAAAGTTGGACAACTCAATGGTGGTAGACGTATTGATTACGTTCTCCAGGAGGCGCCTTTTGAGTACATAAATGAGTACATTTTCGCCATGACCAGCCATGTGGGTTACTGGTAAGTGAATATCCAAGTCCGTTGGCTATTTTTTCTCAGTGAACTGTTTTTCTAGTTGTATTTAATCTGTAGAATGGTGCTAAACTGTAAAATATACTTGGATTTCCTTAATTAATGGAACGTATGAATTTATAAAATGTCGTGTAATAGAAAATTTTATTTGTCTCCAGGGAATCGGAGGATACGATGCTGCTGATATTGAAGGAGATGTACGGTGCCACGGGAATACAGGCGGATGCACAATTACCTCCACAAACTATGACTATTGAACGCCCTTCACCGAACATTTCGACTTTCTCTAGTCCTGGACCTTCAGCGCCTCTCAAAAGCTTCAATTTTCCAAATACTGGGGGAGGACCTGCAACGATAGGAGTTGATCCTACGGCACCCATAAGTAATAGACCCGTGGGACCGCCGCCCATGTCTGGATTCATACGAAAATCATAATGTGATACTAATGTTACTAATATTAATTTTTGGAAACAACGAAATGATTGGTGAGAAGAGTAACCACGATTGGGAAAAGAGAACACTTTTGACGTCATTTTTTTATAACGTTAATGACTCATTGAATTTTCGCTGAAATGGGATGATTTTGGTTTTTGCGGAATGTGTAGTCTCTCCTTTTGTTTTGAACCTACCTTGACTTCAGTAGATGAGGCGGTTTCTAAGCCAGGGATATTGAAGGAAAACTTAAGTCTCCATTTTGCCACAGCTTCTCACCCATCAGTGATGAGTATTTCTTGCAAATACTTATTCAAGACGTGGTGATGATGTTTCTGAGTAGAAGTTGTCGGGTTTAATGAGTAAAGAATATTTTTATCTATTGGAGGATGTTGGAGACCTTTTTTGTAGTTAATGAAATTTTGAATGAAAAAGCTCTTGACATTTTTTGATAATTTGTAGTGAAAGAAAACAATAACACGCTGAATATTATATTTTTGTCAATCTACATTTTCTCTTTGACTACTGAGTATCAGGAAAATTTAGGTGATAATTAGAGAAAGACGCCGATTAATTTGAAAAAGTCTGGGGATGTGCTGGGCACTCACTCAGTATGGCGTACGCTTATTACAAAGGGATGAAATGTTATTTTGCTTTTTAATGCACAGAAAAAAATTCTCTCCATTCACAAATAATTCAATGAGTTATCACTATCAGAAGCAAATTCAAAAGTATTTAATGTCTCTACTTTTCTTCAATGCGTGGCAAGAATGTTACTGACGAGTGAAATTATAATTCTCACCTATAGCTCGGACAGAAAACCTCACAAAATAGGATTTCAATTCTCCATTCATATCGATTTATTACCCCTGGTCACATGTTAATTTTGTCACAGCACTTCTCCAAAGTCGTTTTAAAACAAATCGAATCCAGATTTTCATTTCAATTATTGAGTGAGTAGTTATCAAAAGTTAATGTACTGTGCATCCTTTCTTCAGAGAAGACAAACCATCAATGAAAGAGATCTGCTATTATATTATTCGATTTAGTATCGAAGCGGTAAAACGATTCATGTGCAATTTGTTGTCATCGGATTTCGTGAGAAGTGCCTCCGTATCTCAGGGAGAGATCCAAGTTTTTGTAATGCTTTTTCATAGCTCTCCATGAATTCTTAAAACGGTTGTGACAACAAAATTCGCCATTCATGTCAAATTTGGAGATATCGTTGTACCGTTTTCCTACTGAGATGCCCATTCATATAAAAAATACGATATTTCTGGAGAAAATGTTGATATATTTGTTTAGCTAAACATTTTCACAGACAATCAGCACCTCAATATTTTATTAATCAATCAAATCAACTCTGAAATTGATTAGAAATCACTTATCACTATTTTTTCCTTCGCTCTTTAGAAATCAATCGACCATTACAATAGCAATGGAAGTAGAAGGGGAGAGATTCCAGATGAAGAAAAATTATTTGTATATTATGTAAAATATAATGTCATTGTTTTAATTTGGGAAGTATGAAAAAAAAACGTATCATTTATTTTACCATCACTTGTAGTTGCACATTACGTGTCCCCTGGGATCGTGTCGAACGGCATTGGCTTATCGGCTGGGTGGACAGGGTGGCGGGTGAGGGGTGGGTTGTTTAGTTAGCCAGGGGGTGGGTAAAGAGGGTAGGACAGAAAGGAGGAAAAAAATGCACCCATGTACCATGAGCCCCAGGGTTACATCACGAAACGCTAATTAATTGCAGTGCAAGCCCACCACCCACCAGTGACTCGTGGGGGACATTTGCATTTTGCGTGCAGTGCCTCGTAAAACTACCGAGTCTGTCAGCTACGGCGAATTTCCAAGATGATTTATCGCCTTCTGAAAAGTATAACTTTTTTGCTTCACCTGTTTTACTTCCATTGTACCTTCCCTTTCCTCGATACATTTTGAATTGTGGAACCGTCGTGAACGTCACAACACCCGTCGTCAGTCGAGGATATTGTATACAATTGCCGCATTATGTCTGAGTTATTCTCCTTTCCCCTCTGAGATTAACCGACTTTAACGTTGAGTGGATATTAAAGGATGAAATAAAGATGTCAAATTATTTTTATAGACAATTTTTAGCTCTTGTTCATTCATTTACCTCTGTCATTTTAAGAAATATTTTTTATTTGTTTTTATAGTTTTCTTAAATGTTAATGAGGAAATTATTGGCAATGACGATGACTGGTTCATTAGTAGAATAAAATGCATGACGTGCTTCTTGAAAATTTTACTTGACAAAATTCAGAAGAATTACGGGATTTATAAAAATATTACGGAATAGTAAAGTGTTTAATGTTTCGTTATTGATTTCTATGCTCTCTGTTTTTTTACCAGTTTTCAATGGAGTCGTTAGTGATAAAGTATTTTAAGTTTATTTTTATTATTTTGAATTGGAAAACTGGTGGTGACGTTGCGAGAACGTCTCGAGAATGTTTGCTAGAATGTCTCGAGAACGTGTGATTTATATTCTTTTTTCTTGTGAGATTCTCACTTGAACGTTGAGGAGTGATGATCCACGAATGAAGGGACGTCACATTATTTTTCTGAAAAATTTTTGCTGTTTATTCATTTAGCTGCATAGATTGAGGAATGTTTTCCATTTGTGTTGACAATAATTTCTGACTTCTTTCTCAATGACAAGGTTATTTGTTCGCTAGTGTAATACCTCCTATTCGTTAAAATTGTGCTTGAAAAAAATATTAAGTCAAGGTATATTACAGCTAAAAATATTATGGCATTTTTTATGGTACAGTAAAAATACTATTAAACATTTAAATGTTTCGTTACGCGATCACGGGTGGTCTGTACTTCCTGACAATTTGTTAAATTGTGCTTTCAATTAAAATATGATAAGTTAATTTCTTTTGTTTAGAATCGTGGAACCGACGGACGTCACGACGTCCGTCGCTGGCCAAAGGTATTGTATCGCTGTAGTATGTTTGAGTTATTCTCCTTTCCCTGTCGGCATTTCCCGATTTTATCGTTGAGTGAAAGTTAAAGGATGAAATAAAGATGTCGAGAAATTTTCCCAGAAATTTTCCGCTTGTCTATTTTAATATTTTCAGCGTTTCTCGAAATATTTTTTATTCATCGTTAGATTGGGATTGAAAGATAATCGAGTCGATTTATATTCGTTGATAGTACAATACACTCGGATATGTAAAGTAACACTATTCACTAAGAATAATAAATAATTTATGCAGACTTTGTCAATTATCTTCTGTCACTAATTCTTCACATTTTTTTTGCAGAGATTAATTGACGCGTAGTCGTGACGAAGATAACCGCTTCGACATATTGCGATTGCACAAACAAAAATAAAAAAATTGTACTTCAACAAGTCATGAAGTACTCACGACCTCGTCGATGTTTAAACAACCACTGAAGGAGTTTTCATTGACGTTCCACCACGCATTTCTCTCCCACATCACTCACGTCTTTTTGGCCAGCACTGTCGAAAAGATGTTTTTAAATAAAAAGACTATTTATGTAATAGTTGATACGTATGAACACTACATATACATCATAAATGTGTGCAATAAGCGCATTAGTGTCTCGTGTGATAGCCGTGTGGTGAGCATCATGTCCGAGCCAATGCCGCCGAAAACGCTGTGAGTAACCGATAAATAAAGAAGTTGTACGATTACCTATGAAATGTCGACAATGAGAATCCAACAAAAATAATAAACGCGATTCAGGTACATCGGTAACCTCGATGTCAGCGTAACCGAGGACTTGCTGTGTGCCCTCTTCTCCCAGTTTGGCTGTGTCAGGGGTTGCAAAATCATACGAGAGGTAAAAATACCAGAACATCAGGGTAGAATGACCGAATGCACAGCGCGTGAAGCATTGAGCACGTGCATGCACCGAAGAAAAATAAATAATTGCACTAAATCGATGCAATTTAAATTTTCTATGGACAAAGAACTTCACGGAGAGAAATGTTCAATAAAAATGGGAACTCATAATCCACTCGCTGAGTATGAAGATTAAAATTACGAAACGTTTTAAAAATATTATGTGGTACAAAACGATTGTAAACCGGTGAGGAATAAGTGCGATAGAGTTTGGAACTGTATCGATAGTTATCGATTTTAATTATACGTTTTTTTTTTAATAGAATTTCGAATTATGTTTATTAAATATTTCTCTGCGTTCAAGATTCAATAATAACTTTCCACTTTTTCACATCAAGTAATGATTAACTCAGCAATTTTCCATAGAGAAATGACATGAATATTGAAACAATTCGTTTAATGATCATCATTCAAAATAGGAGTTCACTCGGTATTTCTTGTTTACGATTAGATATTCGAAAGTTATACGATCATATATTTTTGGGATAATTAATTAGACGTGTACCTGTTCATGAGGCATCAGAAGTTACTACCATAGCCTTTTGTTTTATCGTGTATATCTGTACATGGGTTGAGGCAACATAAAAGGAGATGAGAGGGGTACCTCGGGGCTGATAGTAACCTTCAGCAGAGGGGGAGTGAGGTGGAAGGTGGCTCGTTAAATCCCAGGCTGCGACGGGATAACGTAGAAACGCTTGCACCCTTTTACCGAGGAACCCTTGGACTCGCCCTGCCATTAAAGTCGTTATTCCAACGTATAGAGGGAATTGCCGGAGAGCGCACTCGGATGATGCTGGTGTATCCTCCAGTTGTCTCGTCTCTTCCTTCCACCTTCACCTCTCTCACACCCCTCATTCACTCACAGAGTCTACCCTCGTCGTTGTTTTCCTTTTAAACGACAGACATGCGTTTATACCGTAACGTATCGTATCCTTTCTCTAGTTAATGCGTCAATATTTTATGTATTTCGCATAAGGAGCACCGCCCTTCCCTACTAGCAGGTATTTGCCTTTATTATCCATAAAAGGCCATAGCACAACTGACTGACATTATTCCTACCAGCGGTACATACTCTACATTGCTTTAGAAAAAAAAGTATAACATTAATTTTTACGGTTCTGAGCACCTTTCGTTCATCAATGGGTACCCTACTATTTTTACAACTGCTACGGTAAAATTGTTTTGCTGTGGTGATGCAAATTAATTGTGAAGATGACAATTTCGATCAGAGTTTCATATGGAATTACACACAATTGACATAAATATTTTACATGGAGCTAAAAATTATTTAAAAATTACGCGCCGGTTCCGTGATCTGTCAGTCAAAACAATATTCGGTAAAAATTATCGTGAACTTTAAGGAAAAAATGCAAAACATTCCAGAAACGGTATGAATCGTTCAGTGAAAAAATGCGTAACTGTTCCGTAATTTTGACTGAATACTGTTTTTATTGGCAGATTATGGAACGGGCACGTAGTTTTTTAAGAATTTTTCTCTGTGTGAAATTTTTGGATGATGGTGTCATACGGAGATCGATTTGCAAGAAAAATTCTGTGACTGATCTGCGAAATTAGAAATGATGAGGGAATAAAGCACGACGTTGTTAAGTAATTATTCTTGGACAGGTACAATTTACTTAAAACTTGAAGGAATTCGTTTGAGATTATAATTAACATAATCATGGTCTAGAAAAATATAATTAACATAATGTAAGGCAATAACCTTTGTCTAGTAATGACTTGTCTGTAGGGACACCATATTGACAAAATAACAAGTTTTTTGTTTCGTGCTTGGGGGTTTGAGACCGAGATTTGATTAATAACTTAATGAATCATGCAACCAATTTTGAAATACTGCGACCTTTATAATTATGTGGGTGACCAAATTGTTTGCAATTATCACGTTTTAATAGAGTGAAAGACCAAGCACCAGTTGATAATTAACGATTATTTCCCCTCTTTAACCGGGTAATTATCACGCCTATAAAGCATATTCAAGTATTTTGTTTTTTTTTTCCAATAAAATTCTTTCTCCTTTTACAACCGCACATTTAAACTTTCATTTGAGCCCCATTTGACCTTGAGCTACCGACAACTAGACCATAATATTTCCATTTAAATTCTCTCATTAAATCTCAATCTCAATCAAATCGGTTCATTTTTTGCGAATTTGTCATTCCCACATGATTTTTTCAATTATTTCTTAAACTAAATTCCGAGTCACCAATACATTGACAGATATCCTCAATTCTAATCAATCATTTGGACTTTCTTTCCTAATCTCGATTCGCCATTATTGTCGTTTATCCGGGATTTGCAGTGACTCCGGACACGAGTAAAGCGTTTGACACACATTCTCGAGTGATAGTCACGCACTTTTCACCAAAAAATATTCCCGTGACCTCCGTCGGCTACTCTCACCGCCTCAGAAATTCTTCAACGTCAAACCACTCACATCTGTTCATTCTCCAATTTTTTTTTCCGCTCTGTCTGTCCCTCCGCGTGCCATTACACGATATCACTTTCGTTTAATCACTCATCCACCATTTTTCGACCTGTTAAATGGCGTTATCCTAATTAGATTAGCGTTGACTATTCCTGGGAATCCCGAGAAACAGCCAGTGAAACAGAATTTAATTATATCAGATAGGAATTTAGGAAGGCGGAAATAAACTTTCACCGGTGAGCGCACGCGGAGACGAATGTCGTGTGCTGGAATCTCCGGACAGTCTTTGGAGCATTGCAATCTACCCTCGTAATCGCTCGTTTTGTGGGCATTTCCACGACATCCAGCCATAGTTCCATTGTTATATATATTTATTAATAAAAAAATACATAATTTTTATTGAATACCCCGGGGGGCAGGCGAGGGAATGAGTGCCACTTACTTTTTAATGGCCCGTGGTTAACGTTCACAGATGAGTAACGTCGGCTGAAGCTCCAGCAATCTGACCGAATGGAAAATTGCCCGGGCATATCCGGTTATGCTCAACGATGAGAAATTCCCTCCATCCCGTGCTGTACAAGATGAGTGCAATGTATCCGGTACGAGAATCACTCCACCAATAACAGAGAATTGCGAAATATATTTTTATTATTCGACGAGTCGTTATTTTTGGTTTTACGAGGCTTATGAAAAATATATTTTCAGGGAATATGCTAATCAGTAGGAAGTTGAAATTGGTGGCCTCATGGTTGTGCCAAGCACTCCTCGGTCAGTGAATAAAAATAAAACAATTAAATTTTAGAATTTTTTACTTGTCGGTCAATTTTTTAGAATTTCGTCGATGAAATTGAAGATGGGGGAGGGGTTGGGGGAATTAATAACATCATTTGGATCATCGTGACACAGATTTCGGCCGATTTCGTTGGAGATTATTTGGGCCAAGTTGGACTCGTGGGCCGACATCGTGCCAAAGCCGCCGGCAGTGTGTCAAAGATTATACATAGGTATTTTGCGAGTGAGAAAGTGGTTCGTACACTTGGCAAATGGTGGAGTTTAGTGGGGAATTGAAATTATAATTGCAAATTTTGGAGATTGGCGGAGAAATTTATAGGGAAGGGGGGGGGGCGAAGGTCGTTTTGAAAATGTTTTTGTCGGGTTTGCTTTCTTCTTTTTTTTTTATTCTTTGGAAGGGGGATCACTGATGGACTCTTCTGACTGTGGATGTGAGACGTTTCATAATTTCATAATTTTGTTTACTGGGTATTGTTGTTGTTATTGTAATGGATATTGTTTACAATGATAAGTTGAACGAAATTTGTTTATGGAGAGGTTAGAAGGGATTATTGGGAGAAGGGCATTGAACTTTGGAGAGGAAAAAGGGCAATTTGGTACTTCGATACGTTCGATTTTTGAAATTGTGTTGCAATAACGTCAGAAAAATTTGCAAAAAATTAATGTTCAATTTTCGGGTGCCCCTCAAGAGTATTGTAGATAGCGAGATATTAAATGATTTTTAGAGGAAAATCTAGAAAATGTTAAATTTAATGTGCAATTAAAGGTAACACTGAAAATAAAAAATCTCATGAGACTTTATCAAGTATTTTATTCAACTCATTATTTATTGTTTTTCAGATTTCTCTTAGATGGTTAAATTTATTATTATTTCAATTTATGCTGATGTAACGCGGCATTTACGAAGCGACGGATAAAGTGTGGAAATTTTGTTGATTATTCTTCTATCTGAATGTCAACCAGAAGTGCAGTCTTTGATGTCTTGCAGGCGACTGAGGGGAGAATTAATTTCATAATTTGCAATGATTTTTCTTCAGTCGCATGGCGATCTTGAATGGAAAATTTCAGATGAACCAATGAACATTCAGATACCCGTTCTTAAGGAACAACCGCGTGTCTCATTAATTTTTCTGCCGAAATAATTATCAATATTGGAAAAGAATAAAGTCCATTAATGTCCAGAAGATGGTAATGCGGCTCAGTCTGCTCCGGATCTTAAAAATATTGGATATTGATTCATTTGGGCGGGAAACTTTTTTGAAAATACCAGACAAACATTGGCCGTCTGTTACCACTTAACGCACTGAACCGTCTGACAGTACCCCACCCGTAACCACTTTGAGGTAGTGTGCGGGCACAGTGAGGCGTTTCTTGCTGTTTCTCTACTACTTTGAGGGGCCTCTAACTCTCTCCCACTGATACGTTGTCTCATTCGCTGTTTAATGGGATAATCCTCAAAAACTCCAAACACTGCTTTCAATCGTTAGAAATTCAAATGGAATACTATAATCGCCTTGGGATTTTTTTTTCGGAATTTCAATAACTAGTTCGGTAACTACTCGTTGAAAAAATAGAATGTCTGTCAGCTATTGAATTTATCAATCAATCATTAACCAGTTATCAAAATGAATTAAGTCTACCTCGACTTTCGGTCAGTTTTTGACGAATACATCGTATAAAAGAGATTGAAAAATTATTATCAATTGTTTTTTTACAGTCAATTGAGTATTATTTATTGATTACATTCATTCTTGAGCATCAGATAGGCGAATATCGTACGTGAGAAAGTGGTTTATCACCTGACCACCTGGAATTCGAATTATAATTGCAAATTTTCGGATGTCTGGAAAGATTTATTGATGAATAACTTTTGGGAATATTTGCTCGTTTGTTTTGAAAAGAGAGGCCCGGGATATAATTATTCTCGCGATTAAGCAAGTGAAATCGAATTTTAGAATTTCTTATTTATTTCCACTCCCTTATCAATGAATAACAAGTTCTATGTATAGTAGTGAGGAGGTGCGTTTGAACGATGTAATGAGCGTGAATTTCCTCGCTTGGACGGGTACCATTATTGGACATGCGAGTGCACGTCCACGCAAGTCGCGGAAAGCGAATGTCGTCACCCTGTCAGTTGCATCTAGAAAAAAATTTGCCGACGTTAAATATCTCATCCGAAAAAAATAGATTCATTGAGATTGAGCTCAAAGTTGTCCACCAGTTTATGTACAAAATTGCTAACTTCAGAGATCTCAACTGGCTTTATAAACATTATTGTTATTGACATTAACGTTTCATCATTCAACGTAAAATCCATTTTACATCACTGCGAGCAGTAAAGGGCGAATTACCCGCGCTAACGTGCGCATTATTCGGCTTTTACGCGCGTCATAATGTCAAATTTCGTACAAAATACCCCGCAGTATAGATTTTTCTGATTCGTGTGATTAGAACATTTGCCTGCATTTCCCAACCCTCACATTCGTCGGAAAAATCTTTACCTCCCTTGTTGCGTAATACATTAATTATTCCATTGGGCTCCATAAACCGATAGTAATCAGTTATAAATCGCTTGTATCCTCCGTTTGGCTAATCAGCTCGCACTTTTTGAGCCCAATGACGTAACAGTATATTATTACGCAACAAGTGCGGTAAATATTTTAAATATTTCAGAACAATAAATTGTCTAGAAAAACTTTATTCTTTGGCTTTTGTGTAGAGAGTTTAATATTTATTTTTTTAATGAGACGGGGATGCAAACTAATAGAATATTTAATGGAAATCCAATGAAATTTTGTAGCCGATTGTAAAAGTTTTGTTAACCAAATGTAACGCGTGTTATAAAGTCGTCGGATAATACTTTTATCACGTGGTGACATAATATACTATTTTATCTCTGCAGCTACATTCACCTCGTAAACGAACAGTGTTTTTCTTCACTTGTGATCGAAAAACAGTGTACTACTCGTTAAACGTAACATCATTGACAAAAACTAGTTCGACACATGTCCAACAGGAATTGTTTAGTGCGTGTAATGTGCAGCCTTGGGGTTTGCCTCGGGCCCCCAACTTCACACTTGTGAGAAATCCGTCGCACTTACGTCGAGATACATTGTTTAATACATTTTTTGTGAGGATTGGAATTCTTTCCTAAATTATATTGTTACTGTCTTCTCTATTGTCATATTATTTTTCATCTGCCCTGAGAGAAGTATTTAGTCGCTTTTAGTAACGAGACTTTTTAATAATTAGCACCATTCGGCGATAGTTAAGGAATGAAATGAAAAGTTGAAACGTCGTTGATGAGAATTAAATTATTTTACATTTTTCATCTTTACAATGCAGGAATATCTCATTATAAAAACATATAAACTAGAAAATTGTCATTTTCAAAATTTGTAATTATGTATTTTTTTAATTTATGCTGATTTTCTGTACAAATTGTTATGCTTCACTGTTCTATAAGAATTTTTCTATTTGATGCCTCGCAGTGGCTATTGTTGACGGTGATTGATTATGCCTCTGATTTATATTGATTGGCTTTTTCGTTAATTATTGTGGAAATCGATTGTTTTACCGGTGTTTATGTGAGTAATTTAGTTTTCAGTGGTGATGAAATCTCGGGTCAGAGTGTTTGTTCAATAATGAAAGAACAGGGTACGTTAACAAGCATAGGAAATTTAACAGGAAGGAAATTTAACAAGTTTACATAGTTTCCATAAATTAGACATGTTTCAAATTTTTTAAAACTTATTGACGCCTTTTGAATATAAGTGGATAATCCTTCTAATGTTGTAACGTTGTAGTGGTGATGGTCATGCAGAATAACTTATAATCATTAATATTTTAGAAATCCCCGAAGAGCTAACGATTAATTACCATCAATTCAGTGATCTCTATTGAATAGTTCTGTTTGGAGCGTTAACTCGTGGTCACCACTCCGGTTATAATTAGTGACAATTAGTGGCTTTGTGCTGCTTATAGCTTCCCAAAGATAAACCTGTCTACCAACACAGTGGGCTAACACCTGAGGGTACCAAACAAAGTATACTGTTAGTAGACTTTATGGAAATTTGTTATCAAGTGAAAGTTACGCTGAAATTTAAAGTACTCTCGTCAGTGGAAATTGGTAATTTGCGGAGAAAATCAATAATAACGATAAATTAAAAAAACTATAGGTTCGATAACTGGATTAAAATTGACAGACATGAGGAAATCAGGGACGGTTTTGACTTGTTGATTGTTTGAAAATTCCAGTTAATTGCG
Organism: Diachasmimorpha longicaudata; assembly: GCF_034640455.1. NCBI lineage: Eukaryota > Metazoa > Arthropoda > Insecta > Hymenoptera > Braconidae > Diachasmimorpha > Diachasmimorpha longicaudata. The sequence continues at coordinate 5,054,458 of NC_087225.1, forward strand.
AAACGCTCGTCTTGCAATTGTTTAAAAATATAAAATTGTACTGTATTTTACGTGAAATTAGGGAAATTATTGTAATAAAATATATATATATATATTTCGGCCGGTCTAATTTTTCCAGACAACCAATTACAGGAATATTTTGTGTGGAAATTACAGGCTGGAACTAATAATTGTCTGGAACGAATTTGATGGCAGAATTATAGTTTTTTTCTCAGTCTAATAGACTGTCTATTAAATGTTAATTTTGCCCGAATAATGTGAGCCTTGAAGAGCCAGTCACTAAATGTAGCCTTCTTATGTAATAAAAAATTATAACTCTAATTATAATTTCGAAAAATAACTTGTTTGATTTTAGCAATTTTCATGATATGTATTAACAGGGAACACTACCACATCCTCTTTTCTCCCCGTAATTTTCATCATATTCTTGGAAAATATCAGCATTTCAGTCGAACCACCATTGAAATGTCTGTATTTAACGGAATAAATATTTTTATTCCACTGAATACATACCTTTGTAATGTTTTTTCTTCCCCGAACCCTACAACAAATATTGTCGCCACTTGGAATTTTGCTAACACATAAATATTAATTATATAAATTAACTTGTCTCTATCCTGGTTATGTTCTTTCAATCCTCAAAAAACACTTCATTGCTAGTAATTTATTTAAACATCAGGTCCTGTGCCATTTAAATTATCATAAATTAAAATCTAAAAAATAAAAGTTCTCATTCTTTCTGATAATGAAAATTACTGCAAGAAAATTAGATTTTCCACACAGAACAAGTCAATCGATTTCCAATTAAACTTTTAATTTTTCAATTCATTCTGAAAATGGAACCGGACACTGCATTTAACAATGGAATTTCAAAATTGTCAGTTGCATAAATACGTTATGAATCTGAAAATCGAGAACTACCGAAATATTCCGGAAGTCAACTAATTCATCAAAGTAGAAATACTCCGGGAACTTTCTAATTATAAAAAAATTTCCAACATTGTCGCTTGAAATTTCATGGGTAATATTTCAACAATGAAACATTCTAGCATAAATACTCCTAAAAATAAGGGCATTCGCTTGAATAAAAGGGGGGAAAATTGATCTCTCGCTCTACATTTTAACTCATCCAATTAAAAAGACTTCAAAAACACCGGTTTATTACTCTTTTACAGCGTTTCTTCTTCCCCCGAGTCCATAAAAAATAATGTCCCCCTGTTATTCCGTTAGCCATTGTTAGTCCGCGTTTACTGTAAATGCCCACAGTGCGAGACATTGGAAAGTGCATCCAACCGGTGCATAATTCCCGCATTGGAATGTGCGCCTTTGGATTTTCGGTGAAAGACGCGAGAGACGAGACAATCTTCCCAAGTTCAAGCGACAAGGACGCTTTCACGCACCAGTACACACTCTGACTCGTCCCGCTTCGAAGATTCATGATTTACGTCATAAAAGAGAATAAGAAATAAAGTTATATGACCTAACACCGCTAGAACATGCGCCACTCAATTAATTTGTAGATGGGATATTGGAAGAATATTTTTTTTTTCAATTTCTTTTCAACCGAACAATTTGTATCTCGACGAGGAATCGATTTTCTCGTACACGATTACATCCACACGCAGTTGGTATCGATTCACTGCTCCCACGTCGTGCCCATGATTTTTGGGGTTCCGTCGGAGAAAGTGGATAAACCGAGACGTCATCCGGTTGTTCGGTGTTTGATGAGGATATCGATGGGCGATCGGAATGTATGGTAATGACGGTGGTGATGTTCGATGGGTGATTATCGGCATCTGTTAAGTGTTTTATCTAGATCATTCATCTTTTCTATCTCTCACTCTCTCTGAATGGGTTCATCCACTATTTATTTTCAGGGGAAAATACCAACTTGGGTCAGCCTCGCTCGAACTCTGATCTTGATAACTGGAGAATTAACCGGATTAGGAAATAATTGCCTGTTTATATCGTCCATTAGTCTTGCGTTAACTGAGATTTGAGCGTTATTTCGGATACCACGGGAGGAATTGATTCCGAGGTTCATGAAAAAGGGGACAAATCGTGAGAGCATTAACACATTCGTGAATTTCGGTTAAGCTATTTTTCTCCTCTCTGAAAATATATTATTTCACATATTCAAAGTCACTTATTCAATTAATTCAAAATCAGTATTTATCGTCTCTCATTGATATTATGAATAATTACTGATCATTCCGTTGCTGTTTGCTTTTAATTTCCATATACTTTCGATGTATTTGTTCAGAAATCATGAGTTCAGTCATGTAGAAGAATTCCTCCGTAAATACACTTACGAAAAAAAGAGCTGAAAGAGCTGTTCCATAATTCAATAGGGAATGTTCGACAAAAAATGAGCCCAACTACGTTGAATATTGGGAAAGATCATTTAAAAAATCTGTTAAGCCAGAAGTCCAGGTTGTCGAATTGACAAATGATACTTGAAGAGATTTCCCCGAGTGGGCAGGCCCCCGGAAGAAGATTAGTTCCTGAAAATTACATCTTCTTTTTCTATGTTTACATAATATAACGTCAGATTATCGATGACAGAAATCAGTCTAGGTAACTCTACCAACGTCAACCGATTGAGGAGAATTGATTCAATTGACGAGTTTTCAATTGCTCGGCTGTATGGCAGAGCGTCATTAATAATTCTGTCCAGGAACATTCCACAAGTCACATTCTCTCTTTGACTTCACCGGGTTGAGATTCAATTTGTCGTTAAGATGATTTCTATAAAATTCTCCCGATTCGTTCTGGATGATTGTGTTAATGAATAAAAATCGTGACTAATAACTGATCACAACTGGAAAACTTTTCGAAACTCTTTGAATTAATTTGGTCGGGCGAGAATTTCGTTCGGATGTCATTAGGAATCATTTGATAGCCTATAGCAGCACTCTCTCGACGCTTATTAATGTTTCAAATTCTTATGTATTTTGAATGATTCTGAGTTATATACATGAGATATTAATGGTGGACATTCAAGGTGTGACTGATTTCATGAGGGGAAAATCGAGTCGTTTCATTACATGATCAAAACCGTAAAAATCCGAGAATTACAGTGAAGTTGTGGTAGGAAAATATTTTCTCAACAAAATCCAAAATCGTTGGCTTCAATTTATAGTCATACATGTGGTGAAATTTTTTCGGTAAAATTTTAATTAAAAACGGGCAAAGTAAAAAATAGTTTTTGCCCGAAAAATGGATCTTTGGCGTTACTCGAATATACTTTTGCTCGTTGACCTTTTTTTCTCAGCCCTTTCCCCGGTTCTTGAAAAATTGTGGCCATTTATGTCAAACTCATCGCTTTTGTCAAATGAAAACTCGCCGACACTATGGGAAAGTCTCAAAGAATGGGAAGAATTCAATAGAGAATGTTCAACAGCCTAATTGAGCTCAATCACATTGAAACCGGAAGGGCTGGCCCTGAAATAAAAGTTTATCGACTTGTTTCATCATATAAATATTTCCGATAATTTTTATCAGGTGCACTGGTCCATTCGCTCTTGATACTATTCAATTCCTAAAATTCTCATTCGTATTTTTTTCCATAATTATAAACTGTTGACGTGTGGAATTAAGTAATTTGGACGACAATGGTATATTTGAAGAATCATAATGTAGATTTTATTAGGTGAAAACTCAAGTAAAAAAATGGACAACCCGCCTCATAAATCAATGGAGAATGTTCGACAACCAAAATTAACTCAATTACGTTGAAACCGGAAGAGAGCTGTCACTGAAAGAAATATACATTGACTCGTTCGATGCTTCAAATATTTCCTATTATTCTCGTTAGGCATAAATTTCGTGTGATTGCCATTATGGCAGTGAACTGAGAAAGTAAATTACTTGTGTTAAGGAATGATTTCGTTGGAATAAGAATTTATTTTTTACGAGCACATTCCGATGGACTCGTTATTCTTAGATTGTTCAATTCTATTACCAAAGATCACAATTATCTTGCATTTTAATATGATTAGGCTCCACTGCGAGGGAAAATGTTAAATAGTAGAAATTCTATGATTGATGGAAATATTTCAGGGACTTAAATAGTCACAAATAAGGCAATGGCAGGATAATTCAAAGCGTTTGAAATTAAAAAAATCGAATTGGGGTTTTGTATGATTTTTTCTCAAGAGAACTTCCACGAAATTTCGTTAAAAATATAATAACGTGGATTATTTTTGAAAAGTCAACGTTAAAAAACAATCTCTGATTGTGGAAGCGGATGTTTTAGGCACATGCGGCCAAATTTAAAATTTAGGCCAGTAGTCGTTGTTGTTATCGTGCGAAAACACGACACTAAAAACATCGACTGGTTCGTAAATCAATGGAGAATGTTCGACAGTTGAAATGAGCCCAATTACGTTGAAACCGGAAGGAGCTGCCGTTGAAAGAAGTGTTCATTGACTCGCTGGATGTTTCAAATTTTGTTCGATTATTCTTGTTGGGTGTGAAATTTGTTAGAACGTTTTTAGAAGTAAACGGTTAGATCATAGTTGGACTCTCCTAAGATTTTTCGTATGGGAAATTGCGGGGCATTTCAATTTTTCTTTTATTTAAGCGTTTTTCAACCAATTGGTTTACTGCGTTAAAAGGGCATTTCAAATAATTCTGAAATATCGATGAGGAAAATACGATGCAGTGAAAAAAATTCGATATCTTTGAAAAATCATTCGCCGTTTATGGCAACGTGCGGTGATTTTATCATGTGAAAACTCAGAAAAAATCGACAATCAGGCGCGTAACTCAATGGAGAATGTTCGACAAATAGAATGAGTTTAATTACTTGAAAACCGGAAACGAGGTATCGTGCATCGACTCGCTCATCCTCCAAGTATTTTCTATGATTCTTGTCAGGTGTAAATTTTCTGAGTGTCATTGTGTTGTACAGTGGGCTTTGAGGTTCGTTCTCCTCGGGTTGATGCATGAGTAGGCGGAAAAAAATGAGTGGTCATTTTACCGCGTACGTGGAGAGAAATATCTAAAGAAAATAACGGATTTTTGACGTAATTTCAGAGCGAAATGCAATCGCGGAGAAATGTTGCGAAGTTGATGCATCATATTTCCCAATTATTCATCTAGTAATTATCTGGAAATAAACTATTGTAGCTCTATTGCTTTTTACGATTTGGTATCAAATCAATTAATTTGTTTTTGAATTTGAGAATTGAGAAAATATCATCATTATACGGAATGAGAAAGCAAATATATGCAAATATTTCTTTGAAAAAGTGAGTAAGATGAATGGAAATCACTCAAGTGAAACTAAGATCAGCATTCTTATTCCATGAACATGACAGGGCGTGACAGGTCGATGACAGAAAACATTTCACAATTTTTTATAGATATGAGAATCGTGTTATCGTGTTATACGTGAAATTCTCATACATTTGAAAAGATTCAAGTATTTTTGATAGATCGTCAACTTTATGTCAATGTTCACTGGCTTTTATATAAAAATACGATTAGAAAGAGGAAAGTCGACACGTAACTCAATAGAAATTTTTCTACTAAAAATGCGCCCAATTACACGGAAACTCTCACTTGAAAAAGTGACCATGAACAGAATTTCCACAAGTCTTTCGACCGCCAGTTCTCACATTTAAGCGACCTTGATGAATCCCAGAACCGGAATTCATCTCTTCGTGGAACAAAACACGCCCAAAAAATGTCATTCCTGAGAGTCCATTCTCCTGCGCTTTCTGTCCCACCCGGATATTCTCAAAACGGTCATGATTTCGCAACATCGATAAGACATTGGCTTTACTCTCAGTGAAATTGCAACTCACCAGAAAATTGCCTGTGAACAAACGTTTCATACACGTTAGATAATTTCATTTTACTCCGAGACAAGGGAAATTTGGCGAAAGATGGAAAGATGACTTGAACTACTGCAATCATGATCGCAATTTTGAAGATAAAAATTCCAAATAAATTCGAAGCGGAAGCCGGCATTCCCTTTCAAATTCTCATCGATTAATAATAATAATAATTACTTCAGAAGTCAAAACAGCAGAGTCTGGGGATACTACCAATTTTTCGAGATTAAATAAAAAAAACGATTTAGAAAAAAAAAATCTAAAGCAAAATTCATTTGTAGCAGGTAAATTATTGTAAATTAACAAATTTAGCGCATATTTATCACATCAATATTTTTCTTCTGAGTATTTCTATTTGTGAAATTATAATGGAAGAATTATTCAACCACTTTGAATTTGTTTGTTGACAAAGTTGTGTATTTTCATACACTAATTTCGAGTAATTGGGTAGATACAAGTAGAGAAGTCCCTGAAGGGAAATTGCTTTTCGAAAATTACGTTTTGTGCATGTGCATGCTCAAAACCATCATTCCCTTTCAAGATCGGTGAGACATTGATTTCAATCTGAGGAAAATTACAACTTGGGAGAAAATTGCCTTCGAAAATCTATTTCATCAGTGTTAGATAATATTTTTTTTCAGAAATTGAGGAAATGTATTGAAAAACTAAGAATTTGAATAAAAAAAAATTTCTAGACAGACATTTGGATCTTGAAAAATTACAAATTATTCTTATACTTTCTCAAAACTGTCATTACTTCACGAGATCGGTAATGCAATGGATTGAAGATTTGTTAGATTTTTTTGTCTTGTCATCTTGATTCATAGTACGCGAACAGATCCAACTAGAGAACTCTCTGACAGGATTCGATGTTCGAAAATTACTTTTGATTCCTGTGCAGCCTCAAAGCCATCATTATTGCTCAACATCGATAAAACACCGGTTTTATTCTCAGCAAAATTGCGACTTGCGAGGAAATTGCCTTTGAAAAAGTGTATCATCGATTACAGATAATTTCTTTTAACTCTGCAACGAGGAAAATGCAGCTATCGACTGCTCCCAATTGTGTCATTGGTCTGTAATACCGCACGATCTACTCCTTTTCTCTGTGGAGACCGTCTCTCTGCTGTTGTTAGTACACCAAAAACTCTGTTTGATTTGCTATCGAACGTCTCGAGTTGCTTCAGTCCAAGAATCCCTGGAAGTATTTATGAAGCATAAATATCTCCTTATTTCAAGTCCACGTCATGTTTAAAGTAGTAATTGCGCTTCGAAGGGTCAATGGTCCACATGTTGTTAATTTGAACTCAATTTGAGATTAAATCGTTACCAGAGTTATTAATAATATTTTAATGAAATCCAGAATTTTTTGATACCCGACAGAAGTTAAATTGCATCCAAATGAATTTTCAGTGGATTAAAAATTCAGAAATAGTTTATGTGAATTTTTAAAATATTCAATGATTTAAAATCGTTATAATTAATTTTCAATTGAGAGTCTGAATGATTCTTCAATAACAAACTACATGAAAATATGTGTAAATTGAATACAATAAAAATTTCTCAGGAATTCCAAAATGAATTAAAATGTTAAGTATCAAAAAATATATACAAAGGATATGTTAAGAGATGTCAATTTCTGCTGTGATCAGGGTTTATATTAAAAACGTTCAGATTTTTTCAGGAGTAGCACCTGCTCATTCAAAATTATTGGATATTTTCCGATAACGTCGTTGCCTAGGAACAATTGTATCAAATTTTTCTAGTTAAAAATTCCAAATGTGAACCACAAGGATCTTCATTAGTAACACGTCATATGCTTCCAGAAATTTCGAACAAATTCTACGCTCTGATTGGCCGAAACCCGTGTGAGAAGACCAATCGCTGGAATTGTAGAGGTAATTTTGAACCAACGCATCCCTCTACATCCTGACTATATATTCATCGAAATTATTAAATATTGCGAGACCCTTCGATGATGTTTTTTTCCATCGTGAGCATGTCTCACATCAGCAGATCCACATAGTCCTCCTCTCACGGTCGCACATGAAATGTTGAACGGTCGGTGAAATAATTCACATGGGTCCGGGTATTGTCTCGTAAATGAGTGAGCGAGAGAGATTGCTCATTAGTTGCTCTCCAGACTAGGTTACGAGAATTTCTTCCCCTTTCTCCCCTCTTCAGTGCACCGCCAAAAATTTATTTCTAAATGCACACACAACTCGCTTAATTAGACAGATGAAGTGTTACTTATTTTTTTCTCATTTCTTCGTCGAATATTTCTACATTTTATTCCGTCCAAGTCGCAGGTTGGATTACTAAATAATGATTCACAGCTGTTTGAAGACTCTCACAACGTTTTCGTTGTTTATATTGCTCAATTTACTATGAAATTGGTGAGGTTGTTCTTGCATTTATGCAATATTCCGCATTTCTGCTATTGTTCCCCATTGCATTGATTTTCCAATTCCTTCAATGCATTTGAAAACTAATATTTTCATAAATTTTTCTGAAAAATGTGGAAGCGACCGCATTTCACTCTTGAGTTTCTTCAACAATTTGCAACACTCGTTGTTACGCTCAGGATGACACCATAAAATTCATTAAAAAATATAGAAATTACACAATATGACACCGATCAATTTGTAAATGCGCCTACGACTCATTCCCAGTCCAAGTGACGCTCACGCACTTGAGCAGATCATGTGTCATTATTATTCTCCTGGCTTAACATTTTTTTCTGATTTTTTATCGCTATGTCATACTCCAATATTTATCTCTCTTACTCCATCCAATGTGTCGGTTGTATTGCTAAATACTAATTTAGAGCAGTTTAGAGAACCTTGCGAGAGTTTTTTCTATTGTCTGCAGCGCCCAATTAATCACAAAATTACCAACACTGTTTTTTATGCAACGTTCCACAATCATATACGTGTTGTACTACACGTAAATACCATTATTATTACTTATATATATTATAGTTATTCTTTTAACATCTGCTATTTCCTTTCATAATACTCAAATGTAATGTGTCCATAAACTCTATCAGGGGTACGGGATAACTTAAATTTTCATTGAATTTTTATGTTCCTCTTTTCACCCTGAACTACCCCATAAACTGTGATCAAAATATTGAGACATGACACAGGCGGAAAATTTAATTGTAAACGTACCATCGAATCCTTCTGAGGGAAAGTAACACTCGGGTAATTAAACTGATGAAGTTGCTTATTATTTTCTCATTTATTTATTTTATTCCACCGCAGATATTTATTGCATTGCTAAATAGTAATTTAGAGTACTCGAGGAAATCTCGCAAGAGTTTTATTTTAATATTTTACAATTTACAGTTTTGTTTACACGGCATTCCACATTTCGCTTCAACTTTTATTACTAAAGTTTGATGTGACATCTACGAAATATTTCAAAATTTGCTCAATGTTTTTAAAATATATTACTTCCGTCATCTTTTCATGATGGGATGTTACTAAAATGGAATTTAAATTTTAATTCAATTTGTACGTTGCTAATTCTACTTCCAACGATGCCATAAAGTTTGATCAAAATATTGTGACATGTCGCAGTGGAAATCTTTATTTGTAAATCTATGAATAAATATTTCCAAACGAAAGTAACATTCCCATAAATAACGAGATGAAGTTACTTATTATTTTTTCATTATCCGCTTTATTTGGGCGAAGTTATTTATTGTATTTCCAAACAGGAATTTAGAGTAGTTTAAGGAATCTCGCAACAGTTTTTTCCGCAGTTCGCAGTGGCCAATTAATTATGAAATTATTCAAATTACTGTTTTATTTAGACAACGCTCCACATTTCGGTTAGTATTTTACTACATTTTACCCTTAAACTACAGTTTTACATAAGATTCCTTAAAATGTTTCCAAATTCGTTCAATATATCCAAACTATTAACGCACACAAAGAGTCGCCAAAGTTTCGTTTGAATTTGCATGATATTTTTACGTTTCTGGTTGTACTGCGTACAGTACCATAAAATGTGACCAAACTATTAAGACATTAAACAGTCGAGACATATGCTTGTAAATGTACAAACGAATCTTTTCCAGGGAAAGTAACACTCGCATAATTAGACACATGAAGTGTACTTATTATTTTCCCTTGCGCTCTCATTTCTCTCTTCGATGTTATTTTTTTTATCGTCACCTCTTCCTCGTACATTTCTTTAGTTTATACCACTCGTGTTGTTCGTTGAACTACTGAACAATTATTCAGAGCAGTTTGAGGAATCTCGCAACAGTTAACTGCGTAACACGTACGGTAATGAGTGAGCCGACAACTCGCGGTGTTTTTTTTTTATCTCCTTTTTTGTAATGGTAGCCCATTGAAGGGAAAAAAAAAACTTTTACCTGAGCTATCATCGGTTCACGGAAGAGGTACAGGTGATAATAAAAGCAAGGAGAAGTGCAGCGAAAGTGGAGAGAGATCGCACTCGTGACTCTCATCGTGCTGAATCACGTGATGTCCTTGGTTTTATGCCAGGAATCGTAGATTTAAAAAAAAAAAAAACTTGTCGCTTACCTTGGGTGTTGTTACCATCGATGATTTCTCCGAATAGTTTTACTGTCTATCCAGTGGTATGCGTGAAAATCAACATTGATCATCACTAACCGTCTTCAAACTGGAATGAAAGTTTTGTTCTTAAACGGCGCACCTGTACAACTCAGACACCGGCATTCCAGTGTTTGGGACTTGACCCGGAAAAAATAACACATCTCCTTGACCATCATTTGCTACATCATTCAATAGGATTATACGAGCTGTTTCTCATTTTCTCTTTCATTCATTTAGTACCGTGTGTTCTTTGGTTTTTTTATAACGTCATCAGCGTTAATGATCGACGATCTTATTATTTGGACAAGGTGAAATGACTTATATTTTTTACCGGTGAAATTTTTTATTCCACCAACACACTGGTGGTAAAAATGATAAAAGTTTCATGGACTGTTGACTGGTAATTCTTCGGTGCCATTGGAGTCGACGGAAAAATCGTAAGATCTTCGATTTCAGGGAAAACTGAATGAATTTGCGATTGAGAACTAAAACGTGGAGTTTTCAATGTAATTGAATTGACAATGGGAATGTTAATATTGGAGACCACATTGAAGGAGTTCTTGAGCTGCTTTACGTATTTAATGGTTGGTTTCAATTTAAAATTAACGAGAAAATGTTGATGTGTTTATTATTCAATGATCCACTAGTTATGTCACTCGTCCACATTGCTATGATCCACAAAATTGTAGGACTGAAAAATTATTTTAATATTTTATTTCCTACGAAACATGTACTCAATATATGATAGGTTATTGGGTAATACTACCTGGTTTATGGACGAATCAATAAAGATAAAAAGAAATGAAAACGAGATGAATAAAATATTTTCGATCAAATTACGTCGATTTTCAGTTAATTCAAAATTCAAGGAGATTCCAATGTGAATGTTTCTCATGTCCATTAATATTCACAAAAAAATGGAATTTTATTTCCTGCTTCCACTGATTTTTCCATAAAATTTCTAAATTTCAATGACGAAATTTCCTGAAATTCCAGTGAAACCATCATATTATAATATCTGCTTAAATTGCTGACCAACACAGTTGATCTGTGATGGTCGAATTATCAGTGATTCATCTCTAAAGTCTTCAGTGATCCTAAAATTCCTGAATTAATGGTTTTACCATCGCTGGAAATTTGCGAAACAGGAAGAACTGAAGATCCCTCTTTATGACTGAAATAAACTGGTGAAAAATTGAATTACACTGGCTTCTGATTTATTGTTCAATTACTCCCCGGACTTGAACGTAATTTGATGGGGCATTAAGGTGAATAGACAGCGAACTTGGGGACCAATTACATTCCAAGAGTCAACGGTCTAACGTGTATTTTCCGTTTAGCGTGTGTGATGTGATTCTCCCCTTGCCCTCCGATGAGCAACGATGATGGCCAGCCTACTTTCTCCACAAAGATATTTTTTTTTTTACCTCCAGCATGTTCTCCGCCCCCTTCACCTCTCCAGTTGCTCTGCCCCCCCCCCCAGCCCCCTTCTACCGATTTTTCTCGCTCACTTGTACAGACTTCGGTATCTCTGGAGTCTCTTCATCACCCGGGTCTTCTCCATTCCTCGACTCCTGCTCTGGCAGTAGTCGATGACGACTTCAATACAGTAACAGTAGACCTGTACCTGTTGAGAATCTATATAAGCCAGTGACTTCCCGCTCAACACAGCATTTTTTCTATCGCGACACCGCGCGTGGTACATATCCCTAGGTAACCACACACCCATCGGGATGATTGTTAAGGATACGTGAATTTTCATTCGTATTTTTTTTTCTGTGCTTCGTTTTACATTTAAGAGGAAGAATTACATTGTTTCCCTGGATTTTATTGAGTGTGTGGTGTTTAGTTAGAAACTTTTCAAGTGTTAAGTGCTACAAGTGCCATGAAAAGTTTCAAGGTAGGTAGGAGAGTTCTAAAACATTTGTGCGGAAATTTATCATCCAATTTTTTTTGAAATTTAAGGAGATAGAATTGATAATTGAAAAGCCGGCTCTTCTCTGTTTCAACAAGAAAGTGCTGTCTGAGGATTAAATTTCTCATTTCAAATTTTAGTTTAGTCTCAAAATTAATAATTGAAAAAAATTATATTTTTTACTTTAGTTTATTTATGTAAAAATAAATAGTTCTAGTGGTAATACTACTAATTTCATAGACCGAAATAATAATTGAAGAGCCGGCTTTTTTAGTTTGTGGGTGGGATTAGTATTTGTGCATTAGACATCGCAATTTCTTTCCATTTCATTATAAAAAGTAAACAGTAAAACTAGAGTACGTTTTTATGGAATTTACGCGAAAATAAATTCATGGTTTTGTTTAGCACACTGACTAATAAATCAAATATGCGTGGAGAGAAACGCATTGGAAGGATTCTAGTGCTGTTGAGGCACAATTTCTGTGGATTACTAAATTTTTTCTGGAAAATTTCTCTTCGTATGATAATCCGAGTGCCGGCTTTTCTTAGACCGCGTGGAACAAGAGCAAGAATAAATGAAAAAGTGAAAAAAACGTAAAATTTTCTCATTGCAGTCATTCGATAAAATATTCCACATCTGTCTGAAAATAAATTCATTATTAAATTTACGTGACGATAAATTCTTGTGCTTTCAGTTGGCCGGTATACTGCTGTGCCTCGCACTATTGAGCGAGGATATCCAAGCAGTATTAAACAAAAGTACTACCAAAAATGTGAATAATGAAAATTCAGAGAGCGACAAGAAGAGTGATAAAACAGCGGAAGATAGAATAAGCAACGAATACGGTGTACCATTGCCGAGTTTTAATGGACCAGCTCCAGTATACGGACCGCCTGAATTAACTGGAAATCATGCGCCGGTGCAAGTATTTCCACCACCCCCACCAGAACTACCACCACCACCCCAAGTGGCTCACCTCCCAGGACCTCGGCCACTCTCATTGTACGGACTTCCCCGAAATCCACCACAATTGCAGTATCCCCCTAGACCCCTGAACCTACCGCCCTGGAAATTGTCTCCCGCATCTACCCGTTTTCCCCAAAAACCATCTGGCCATGGACCTCCAATTCCAATATCAGTGGAAGCTTATGGGCCACCAGTTAATGCCCCAACTCCTCAATTCACCGTACCCCAGAATAACTACCCTCCACCTCCACCCCCACTCTCCCTGCCCCTTCCCCCCGTTCCCCAACCACCACCACCGGGTGTACCAGCTCCTCCAACTCCCCCCGATATCAAATACGACGGTTGGCAACCCATTGCCGGTCACGTAGAGACACCAAATGCAAACATCCACACACCACCTAGTGTCAATCTTGATCACTCAGCCAATGTCAATTTGCCAAGTAACTCGTACGGTGAACCGATAAACAATCCAGAGGCTCACAGCCTCAGACAGTCAATTGGCCATAGTGATCATGGCTTGCCACCTCCATTGTTACCGGATGCCGAGCCACTTCACAATATCCAGGAAGCGGCACAGAGCCTCCCAGCGCACCCCACTCATACGCCCGAGTCATCCCCAACAGCCAGTGCCCAAGTATCCTCCTTCGACGGTCCTTCACCTTCCGGCTTGGACCATCACGCAAACAGCAATCAGATCCAGGACCTTCCCCTGAATTTTCCACCCCAACAAGCCCCTAACTGCTACAATTCTCCACCTTCGGGCCCAGGATCAATCGGCGAATCCTATGGTCCTCCGCCTCCAGTGCCAGGACCTGTCAGCGATTCCTACGGGCCCCCCTCACCAGGACCAGTCAGCGACTCCTTCGGTGCACCTCATCCAGGACCAGTAAGCAACTCTTACGGTGCACCCCCCTCGGGATCAGTAAGCGACTCCTACGGGGCACCGCCACCAGGACCAATCAGTAACTCCTACGGTGCACCACCACCACCTCGTCGACCTATACCCCTCAGTGGTCCCTACACACCTCACAGCTTCAGCTTTGGCTCGAGCTTCAGCTCGACCGGCTTCCGTCAATCCCATCGTCACCACTCCTTCCCATCCCACCCCCGAAATCACGGTTCATCCCGCCCCTACAATGTCTCCCCCACTCTCCTTCCCCCAAGGAGTCGGGCTCCCATCAAATTCCGAGAATCTGTCCCCCCGGGATTATTCAGTACAATCAAACACTTCTCATCGCCAGTTCACTCCACTGGTCCCGTGAAGCCCGCAACTAGTTATGGCCCACCAAGATCAGGTTTCAACCTTCAACAGCAGCCACCAACCCTGTCCAACCCCGTGTCTTTCCACTCAACCAATACAGCTACCACAAGCCTCGCAACAAGCATTCCATCCTCCATTGGATCCCCCCTTGCCGCACCAAACGTCAACTACGGCACACCGCTCTCCTTCACCACCTTCAACACACCCTCCCCAGTATTGACTTATGGCGCACCAAACTTTAACCCAGGGACCACCTTCATCTCGACGTCAAATGTGGCTCGAGGTAATCTCTACAATCAAAACAGTTTCCTATCGACATCATATGGCAGTCCCCTGGTATCTCCGTTATTCAATGGCCAGCCCGACGTCGGTGATTACCAAAAATCAGTGGAGACACCCATTCAATTACCAAGTTTCCCAACATCTCAAGGAAACTCAGATTCTTCATCATTATTAGACTATCCACTACCCTCCATCAATGAATTGGCGTTGGATCCAATTCCCAGCATTGAACAGCATCAACTAGAGATGAAAGATAGCTACGGTAATCCCTTGGAAACTGGTTACGATCAGAGATCATCTCCGAGTGTGAATAATTACAACAGCGAAACCATTGTCAATGGAGCAACGGCTGAGGCCCTGACCGCAGCATTGACGGCAGAAGGATACAGTCAAGGTTACAATGACCAACGTGCTCCAGATTACAACGATCAACATCTAGCGGATCCCCACAATCAGGCCTCCACCAACGTTGTCGCAACAAACACCATCAACGTCGATCAGCTGACGCAGTTGCACGACGGTGACAATGAGCCAGCGCTGGCCCTTGCGCAGACTCTCTCCGCGGAGGGTGTATCCGATGGCTTCCAGATACAGGGATCCAAGGGGACTTACTCCCTGCAAATTCAATCGTCTAACGGTCTCCAGCAGAACTCCGATGGTACGATAAGACACGATCAGCTGCTGTCAGACGGTCTTCTGCAAGATATTCTTCAGGCTATTGAACAGCCCGGGGAACGTGGTAGGAATCAGGTGGTTGAGATCCAGGGATCGCCCCAGGCACAGCACCTCGCTGAAATCCATCAGGAGTACCAGGAGTCTCACGAGCATAACGACGATGACTTAGCTCACGCAGCCGCTTCCTCCATTGTCACAGCTACGACGAAAGACAAGAGCGAGGGAGTCGTGAATCCCGAGGACGTTGCCCTCTTCTTCAATAATAACTACACCGATGACTCCTCCAAGGAGATCAGATCGACAGCCAACAGCGAAGGTAATAGTGAAGATCTGAAGAAAGTTAGTGAGCAAGTAACGATTACGACCACCACCGAGAAGTCCTCGTGAAGTCCGCTCAAACTACTCTATCGTTAATATTTATTATTATTTTTCAATGAAAAGATACTGCAATCGTGTAATCAAAGACAGAAAATTCAAGAAATGCACTCGGGGAGATGCTGTTAGATAAATTCTCATCAAAACGGCGTATCTTGTCTTCTACACCACAACTTGCGTCAGCGGAAATGCGAGATATCATCCAACTTTCACCAGCTGCCGCGTAATCCACGTGGCCAACTTAACTCCTATATAGATCAGATCATCATTCTCTGATAATTCAACGACGAGTTAATTATGTGTACGTTGGAGCTATTAATTATGTACACAACACTTGAAAACATTTGATATCTGCTGTTGTTATTTTTTTGCCGCTCTACTGACCGGACGAAGATAACGAATAAGCCAACGGAACTCAGGAGCATCAACTTTTATCATCTGGTGAACAAGCAAAGGGGAAGAACAATACGTTAATAAAAATATTAAAATACCGAATGTATCAGGGACAATGAGATTTTGGTCTGCATGTGGGTCAACGGGTCAGTTTCAACGGCGAAAATTCTTCACAGTGATGTGCACTGAGCACGGATGAGCCCGAAGAAGCAAGGTGAAAGTTCAGTGTTGTCTACTTGAAGGAGATGTGTTCCGTGAAAAAGGAGTAACCAGTGAAAACCAGTCTCTCTTCATCAATCCACCAACCTGTCCAGCCATTTAAGTGGATAATTTTTTTTTTGGGACTAGCCCTAGATGTTCTTGGAATGAATTCCAATCGAAAGAGGAACAACAAAATTTGATGCCTAATACGAAGTGTTCTGATCTAGACTCTGGGATGTTTAATGATCGACTGCATAAACCCTGACACAATAAGCCATAAATGTTCCCTGACAGCAGAAGCTAATCGTATATTTTATTGTAGATCTTATTTATTTTGTTTTTTTTTATGGACCGTATTTATCACATATCCGTGGAGGATGGGGTCTAATTTGGGGTTTATATCCGCCTGGCGAAAGTGATACTTGATGGTGAAGGGGTGAAGCGTGGCACGTTCATCTGGGTTGAATATGTAATCATTTGAATCATAAGTTATTCTGGGTAAATCGTTGGAAGACATTTTTAGGAGATTTTCTCATTACGTATGTTGTGGAGTCTGAATTACATTTTGCCACTTTACCACGGGGTTTACGTGAATTTCGTCAGTTAGATATGTAACATTGTGCTCACGTTTACACGCATGATGATGATACTCTGTAGATATATTACACATGTTTATGAAGGAAATTGAGTCAATAACAGCGGCGTGGAACGTGTAAATCTGAGTTAATACTCTGTACATATAAATGGAGAGTTGAATTGAGTAAAATGTGTCATATTTTTTCTACCTTTTCCCATTTTTATTCCCTGTTGGTTAATTTAGTTTTTTGCTACTGGTTTCAATTTCCGATTGAGTAACTTGAATTTTGTGCAAGTGAAATAACTCTTCTTGCGTCTGGCGGCCTTTTCATCGTATTCCGCATTCCTTCGTTTTGTAGACGGACGGAAAAAGATTTTTTCGCAAATGAGCGTTGATTGCTGCTTCAATTTTTATTGTTTTGTCGAATGGTGCAATTCTATTCAGTGGCAATGGGATGAGAACAATAACTTAGATTTTTCACAAAATTTTGAGATTACGGTGAAACTATTACATTTACGGAAATAAGTTTTTTTGGTAAATTCTCGTTCTGGCATTACAAAAAAAAAGTCAAATTGGAAATTTTACTAGGAAAACTCTGAATTATTCTCCGTTCTTCTGACAACATTTAAAGAAAATCTCCAGAATTTTTCTAAACGGGGGTTTTATGATTTTTGCCAGCACTGATACTAGATATTTTACAGAAAATTTCTCTACATGTATTTTTCAAGACCTTGACAGTGGGTTAAATGAAAATTTCCATTTTCATTAAAATCAAAACAAATTATAATTGTTGAAACTATTCCGCATCTTCAGAAGTCAATTCCATTCTCGAGTATAGCGACAGCAAAAATTTGATTTATTTATGAAAATCATTCGATAATTTGATTATTATCCATATCATATCTGATTACACATTTTAAATTTTAATTAGCTTGTTCATTTGTAAATTTATTTGTGCATACCGTTGCACCCAGAGTTCTTCCCCTCAAAGTTCAGTAGTATGGAAATTTTTTAAATTATCCATCCTGAAAATGTCATCTTTAACCAACAACCAACTGCTCGCACTCATTCATAAATCCATTGACTACATTACATCAGCCGACGTTTTATATTCTCCTTTTCCACTGTATTAGAACGCCAGCGATTCCCTCTCACTTAGCTCACTCAACTGATAGTAATAATTTTTATTGACTCATTCAATTTAATGAATAAATGCACGCAAGAAGGTTCATCACCATGAAGTGATTGAGGCTAGCATAAAAAGCACTTTCAATTTCATAAAGAGCTATTTCACAATAAATGCGCTGCCCCAAATTCATTTTCTTACATTTCTCACATTCTTGAGCTTCTGAAGCCGTTGGTTCGCATCATCTAGGAGGCATCCTTTATATTTGAATACTTAACGAGATGATAATTCGAGAAATTTATGGAATTTTCACATTTTAAAAAGTGTGGCTTAAGGAAATGGAAAAAGGAAAGTAGGTAATTTCTATAAAATTTATCAGATTGCCCTATTATTCGGTGTTTCTCGCCTCGAATTCCCCTCCTATCGATATGCCCATTAATTATTCACTTCGTTTATAATATCTAACGAATCTACAATCATGCATCATCATTCATAAATTGGTTTATCAGACTGTAGAAGTGATTTACCACCAACGCTCATCACATTCTCCTCTCTCCCAGAATTAAAACGTCAGGGATTCACATTCACTGAGCTCAATCGACGGATAGCGATGACTTTTCATTGAGTCATTCAATTCGATAAATCATAACCAATAATACGGTTCACCACGATGAGACTAACGAGAGACGGTCGATGCCATTAATAGTTCAGTTATTAACAAAAATCGGCTGTTCGTTAATTAACGACAAAACGAGTGTGCAATATCCACTTCATAAAATTAATTACAGATTCTTGAGTCGCACCAGATATTGAGGAGAGCACCTCATGTGAGCGCTTTTGCTTTCATTCGAATGTTTATGATACGATGGAAATGGGATAATTTATTCAATTTTCATTTTTGAAAAAGAGGGACTGCCGGAAATGGCCGGCCGGTAATTTCTAAAAAAAACGTATTAGATGGTCCAATAATTTTTCGTGCTCGCCCAAAGTTTCACTCGTATCTACATTTTTTTATTTAACCAAGCTTATATCCTATATTTCCTTGTGTTAAAAACTAATTTCTAATGAATACACGACTGCTCGTCGTGATTTACAAATTTATAGAATAAATTATAGCAGTAAATTCTTGAGATTCCTCTCCCTGTAGATTAGAATGTCAAGGATTTACACTCTCTTAACTTACTCAACCGATTGTTACAATTTTTAATTGAGTCATTCGAATAAATAGATAAATAAGGAAGCAAATACATCCATCAATAAATGACTGCATAAATCAATAGTTGGATAATGACATAATTAAATTCATCAATGTTCTCGCTTCAATAATTAGAGAAAATAAATGAATAAATAGATTGACATTTTTATAACATTTAAAATTCATTCCTTTAGCTTTATTATCATAATAATTATACAACTAAATAATTGGATTACAACAATATCATTCTACTATTATGATCCTCGTGCAGTAAAATAATTCGTTTATTGCAGAATTAATACTATTAATTATGAGGCAAGTTCCTATAAATCAATACTAATATTATTGGCCATTTCATATTATCTTGAATCATTTATTTACACAAAATAGTTTATAATTTTAGTTACATTCTTTTCGTCAAGACGAGAAGGCCCTTGGTTTTTTCTCCAAGATTGACTTGAAAAAACTTCCTCTTGTCTCGTCTGATCTGCAGCCCAATCTCATTCGATTATCGATAAGTATTTATTTACTTATGCGATTGAATGAATGAATGAATGGACGCACTGAGATTCACTACGGGATGATTAAAGGTATCATAAAAGTGCTTTTAATTTCGGTCTTTTCTTTGAGTGCGGAAGCCGGGCATTATATCAGCAGTGGAGATACTCCAACGATAGTGAAGGAGAATGTACGAGGGGGGAATTAGCTGCGTTGCCTCTAAGTAGGATTACGTTTATGTAAATGAACCGCCTATCCCATCATACGGGCGTTAGGCTTTGCTTTTCTCCATTTTATATTGTCCCTCTTCCGTGTATACCCTCAGGCCCTGACTCTCACATTTCAGTTAATTTGCACACATTCGAACTTGATAATTTGCCTCGTTCTTCTGTCCCCATTGGTATTTACTTTTTATCCATTTAATATATTTTTTTACCTGAGTATGAAGACAGAACAGAGACCAAAATAAACAGTAATAATTCTAGTGTTCAGTGAAAACGTCGCTTGACGAGCAAACGTCGCGAATACTCAAATAGTGAAACGAAAAATGCCGAGGGATAATTCCAGTGGCCAAAAGAAAAGAGTTCTTTTCTTTTATTCTCAGGGATAAATGAGAGGACATGTAATGGCAGTTATTTCGTTAACGATACGTACATGGGGAAGCAGTGGTAAATTCCCACGGAGATACCGCTCACTCCTTCCGCCAACTGGATTCAACTTTCAGTTTTTATTGGTTTATCTTCTTCGCGTTGGGCCAAGGACGTTGGATCGGATATTGCGAGAATCAGGGTTGAGGAAAGAATGAATGAAATTTCATGGACAGTTGATTGGCCGTCTTCAGAGGTGACCGTTAGTTTTAATTAGAGCTGGGAAATGGTGGAATTTTAGGTATCAATTAAACCTCGATGAAATTTCACATTTGGAAGCTGACGCAAGACAACGTTTTTTTGACTTTTCCAGGAAGTGAATTCTATCGAGTTTCATGATTTTTTAAATTTTGGCCGATGAAGGTTTTCATAATTTATATAAAACTATCACATGACTGATAATTTAATGTAGAGAGAATTAGTAACTGTGTCCTAAATTTCACTGTTAAGAAAAAAATTAATTTCAGTTTCGCTAATATTTCCCAACATATTTATCCAGTGCAAAGTGATAGATTATTACAATAATTAGTAGCGAATGATCAACCTGAAAGTATTCAATAATAATTTACCTGAATTCTAACTTTTCACTGGTTACCTGCGAAAATTTTCAATTTTCCTGACGGAATTCCTTGCAAATTTTATGGAACTATAACTTCGTCATTGTTCTCCAAGAACTTTATTAATTAACTTTAATTTTGGTTACAAATTTATAAACTATTATTAACTTCAATTTCGATTAAAAACTTTCAACAAATGTGTCCACATCCATTTAATTTTTTTCAAATATTCATTAGAGCAGAAAAAAATTTTTTATGCACTATCAGAAATACCGAGCATGAACTTTTATTACAACAAACGAGAATTCACGGGGTTTTAAATTTTATTCGCATTAACTCCGGGGAGGGGTCTTGTTTGAATATTCTCGGAGGCTTTATCTCCTGGCTGCGGCTAAATGGCATTAATCCATGTTAAATCCCCAGTTCGAAGATTGGGCAGAGTAGTACAATTTTATTTTATTTTTCATTGTCTTCTTTTTTTTTATCGGGAACTATAGAATTCTGCGGAAATGGAACAATCGGTTTAAAATGAAAAAAAGGAGAGGAAAAGGAGAGATGGAAAGAAGCTAAAAGGCTATATAAGAAGAAGACGGAGGTAAAAAAAGAGGTAGTATGATGGGAGAGGTTCCAAGAGGAATTCTACATAAAAATCGGTGAAATATGCATAGCCGTTACGAGGAGAATGAGGAAAGGAGCTCTCGAGGGAAAACGGAATCCGGAATCCAAGAGAGTTTTGCGGGTGGGAGATGAGTAGGGCTGGCCTGGGGAAGGGGTTGTAGGGTAGGAGATACAGAAAGAAGTCGAGATAAATAAAGGCAGAGTGCATGAGCATCTTGCCTAAGAATCAAAATCAAACTTTGCCGTTATGCCTCAGTAAAAACTGAAGGATTTTCATGCAGTCGTTTACCCGCGCACCAATATTTCTACACTGAGATCTGAGAATTTTCATTACTCGATTTTTCACGATACCTATGTTAAATCTGATAATCTCATCTTACTCACAATGAAAAATCACTGAGAATTCACGATATTCTTGGCTGCACAGGGTAACAAAGATAATGAGATAAATTCTGTTGGACAATTTAGAGACAGAAAGATCTGTATCTAAAAAATATATATTTAAAATAATTTATACATGCTTTATGCATATTTTATGTGAGTCCTATATGTATACAATGTATACATTAAATTAGCCTAAATTATATAGATTTTTCGGGCCTTGCTTCATAGGATTTAATTAAATTTTTTTCTCTGGTCGAATCCTCCTTCACTCGAATATTCTTATGAGGACAATCAATAAATCTTCAGATGACTACAAATATTCTGACAATCAGGGAATTAGTGGGTTAATTATGCGTCTCGATCTGTCTAGGGCTATTGCACACAGTTCAGATTACTCCAGTCCAAAAGGTTAAAAAATTTCAACACAAAATATTACATAAAAAAATTCTCGGCAGTTATTAATAAACAGAGATAAAGTTTGAAAGATGAATTTATATTGTTCTATGATATATCGTTTGATTTATTAATTTCTAGTATTTGTCAATGTCAAAAGGATAAAGAAGTCGAGGTCTTTGAACTTCTCTCCCTTTAATAGAATCATGTGCAGTTGGAGACTGTTATGAGGCATACGAATTAACCTTTGGGTGACTGGAGACTCTGGAAAATCAGTTGTAATGGAATTTCGGTGATCAGAGGGTTAATGGGATGATTATACGTCTCAATCAGTGGCGGGTTCTAGCAGATGTTCGATTCTAGTGTTCTCGATACAAAATTTCCGAGAATGAGTTTCACATTTCTTCATTCATCAGTTGGATACATTGGTTGCCTGGGGTTTTCACTGCCAGATATGGAAAATAGATGAAAAGTATTGAAAAGATATTTTTTTTTACTTGACTTTAGTAAATAGTTTATAAATTGTCTCCAGGCGCGAAGTTTTTATGATTTTTAAAATTGAAGAACAATTTAAGATGAAACATTCTTCTTTTCCATAATTTTTTTACTATTTCGACACGAGTGTAAAAAAATCACTTATCCTCACAGAGTGAAGAAAGAATACATATTGATACGAGTGCAGAAAAGCACAATCTAATTGCTTGGCTCACGTGTCAAAAATAACTTTCTCCATATTTTTTTCACGAGGATTGAACCGTATTTTTACCACAACGTGTGGAGACGTTTCATGCACGCGAACAGTGCAGAAAAAGCCACTTTTCCCCCTGCGTAATGAAATCCTACCTTTCGTTACAGTTGCGAAAAGCATTTCGTCGATAAACTGTCCGTAAACTGACATTTCCAGCCCGCACCCCGTGCGCAAAGCTCCATTTTCCGCACATTATGCCGAAAAGTCGTGTTCAATCGGAAGTATTTTAGGCTGATGGGATCCGTCTCCCTTTCCGATCGTCCTTTAAATCTACGTCAAACCCAGAAACATTTTCCACCAATCGTATCGAAATATACTTTTACGTATACTAAATGTCAAGAGCCAGTGATATCACCCCGGGGGCCAAAAAAATTCTCCCTCCGCCCATATCAAACCATTTTTTTCGATCCAATAAGTGAAGAAGGGAAGTTGATTTTTTAAATATCCTGAGCAAAACAAATTTCGAAGGTGAATCCAATTCCCAAGAGCAACTCATCCCCCTTTAACGTAACCCGCCTCCATCACTCATAATTAAGGTTTAGAACTCCTGCGTTTTTGATAGTCACTAAAAATGTCGCCGAGGGTCTACCAGAAGTGGTTAAGGAGTTTCGACAGTCTACGGGATTTTCCCAGAGTGGTATATGGCGCGACTTTTCGACAAAGGAGCGCGGCCGGGGGTGAAGGCAGAGCAAAGAGGGTGGCGGCACTGGGTAAGGGGGTGAAAGAGTGAGAGGAGGAAGCTGTGTGGATGAGGAGAGAGTTGCGTATACCTCCTTAACGCTCCTCTGGCGATATTAGCAATACTCGGAGGCTCATAAAGTCGAGCGTAGCGCAATTCGAGTCACTTTGCGAACCCTTTATACACTCGGGCATTTTCTCCTCTCCCCCATTTTCTCATTCGTTGAGAGGCTAGATTCACAGAACTGGAATATACCGACTCGACGAGACCCAATGGGTGAAGAGGAAATTATTTTCTCGAGGAAAATGTACACCATTGGGACTGTGATTTTTTTTCTCCCTTTTTTTTTTGTTCGTTTGTCTTGGTAATTAACGTTTGATCTTTCGATACCATATTCTTAATTTTAATTAGATTCGCTTTGTCTTGACAGCATTTGAATTATTAAGGAGTCAATCAAGTTGTCCGCATTCTGGAGCACTGCTCCAACTGTTGTATTTGTTATTATGGAGGCAATGATTATCTTTGTTAATAGTAACATTTAAATTCTCATTTTTATTGCCATTTCAACATTTTATGAATACACTATTGATTTCATCTGTTGCTGGTTGTTTCTGATGTCGAAATGCCCCAATTTGATGGGGTGAAAGTGAATGACAATACCTGGAAATTTCAATGAAAAATGTGAGAAATAGAAAAAAAGGTTGTACTAATTATCGAAGTAATTAGTTTCCCAACAGAACGTCTATTGTCATGGAATAATAAATAGGTTCATTAATTTCGTTAATATTTCCCTGTATTTGCGTTCGCGGGAACTGTGAGGTATTTTTCTTGTTCGAATCGAGAGTTGAATCAAAGGTTAACGTTAGAAATTTTAATTAAATATTAAAAAACTATTCATTTAATACGAGAGACCGCATCGTTTTTTGAGTATAAATGGACTATAAATGTGAATCTCAAACCTGGTCCCGATTTTGGTAAAAAATCCAGTGCAACGGCACCATAACCGAAGTTATACGCAATATTTTAAGGACTTAGACATAAACATTATCTTACTTACGGCATAAATATTAGCCTCTGTCAGACATATTATTTCCCATGAGAATCGACCCCTCGACCTGGGCCTAGCTCGGTCCAAGCTTGGACCAAGCTAGGCCCAAGCCAAGCCATGCCAAGCTAGCCAAGCTAGGTTAGGTTTGTTCGATCTTGGTTTCCAAGCTTGGAACAATCTTGGCTAGCCCTTGGTTTGTAACGCCAGTCCGAGCTTGGATCCCAAGTTTGATCCAAGCAGACTTGGACCAACCTTGATG
The DNA here is from genome assembly GCF_034640455.1 of Diachasmimorpha longicaudata. Lineage (NCBI taxonomy): Eukaryota > Metazoa > Arthropoda > Insecta > Hymenoptera > Braconidae > Diachasmimorpha > Diachasmimorpha longicaudata. The sequence continues at coordinate 5,079,691 of NC_087225.1, forward strand.
CAAGCGTCATCCAATTTGAGATCAAGCTTCAGCCTAATTTGGTCATCAGCCTTCACCCAAGCTCGACTTCCAAGTTTGACTTGAAAAAAAATATGTTCAGCTCGCTCCCCCCAACCCAAGCATTAGTATAGCCAAACAAAACTGTCAAAAGTTGATAATTCTTCCAATTTAAATTCTGACTTAATTTTTTTTTCATTGACCATCACGATCAACTTAATTTTTTTTCCACGAATTTTGTTAACACTTTTCCGGTTTTGGCTCAAAGCCCTCCGACGATAACCAGTTAGAAATTCTCGAACTTGCAAAAAATTAAAGAAAAATAAATAAATAATATATTTATTTATAAAAAATATGGATTTATATCTTTATATAATATAAACTATTTAATTTTCTCTACAATATATTGGCCCGAGCTTGGTTCAAACTTATCAATTCAAGCTCGGAGACTCAAGCTTGGATCAAGATAGGAATTGCCTTGGTAGCCAAGCTTTAATTCACAGGGAATCGCCAAACTTGGTTTTACGTAGGAATTACCACAGGTTCAACCGTGGTCAAAACTAGGAATCCCGAGGCTTGGTAACCGAAGTTGGACCAAGTTTGAGCCTATCGTCCAAGCTTGGAAACCCTCACCTGGGTTACGACCATACGTGTATTCGATCCTGAGTTTGGGCCCAATGTTCGGGCCCATCCGCCCACCCTGCGCCGGTGGATCATTTCCCACATGTTAACTGGACATTTCAGGAGTCATTATCTAACAATACCACAAATATTTTTTGCGCAAGATTTTTTTTTCCATTGACGAACTCAACTGAGCCTCTCTCCAATAATTGAAATAATAAAAAGTATTGACCAGACTTTGCTTTGTAGAGTGCATTTTGCAGAGGTGGACTCCAACTGGACGTTAATTAACCCATGGGTCCCGTAGCGTCAAATAAATTTCGGTTAGAACGTGAGAAGCAACAAATCTCAGTCAGGTGGTTTCTCTCCTCGTAGGGTATGCTCAAGTTGCGTCGTTTCTCTGGCACGATATGCGGGTGTAACTCCCCTCACCCACTCTTTATCCAACTCACCCTCTTCTCATCAGTTCTCGAGGAGGTGTGAGAGAGACATCAGCCTTGTATCAGAGGCTCCCTCCTCGTCTCCACCCCCGTCAAGCGACGATGGGTACTTGCCAACCGTTGAGGATAGTAGATGTGTATACGTGTGTATAAAGGGAACTGAGTAAAGACTGAACGGGGCGAGAGTGAGAGGGAGAGTGCGGGGTCTATTCTAGCAGCCGCCGGCATTCGCGCGCGCCTCCTAATTAGAGAAATTTAAATTCATAGCCGTCACCCCGGGCTCAGTACAGCGACTCTACTTCCCCCGGTGCGCCATAGCTAAACCATTCTCGACGTCTTCTTTTTCTCCTCCACCCTCAGCTCTTCTCTCATTCCTTCTCATTTTTTTTTTCATTCACTTATTTATTCTCCTCAGTCACCCCACACACTGTCTGGATTATAGATCTCTCGACCGTTTGTAGGAGTTAATTTTGAATCAACTGTAGTTTTCTATTGGATGAAGAAAGATGAAGAAAGAGTTTTATTTTGTGGTACATGTTACTCGTGGAGTCTATGACCTGGATACTGATCAGGATGACGTTGATTATCGTTGGCGATTATCACTTGAATTTGGGAATGAATTCCAGAAATTTATTTGGTGAATTTAAATGGAGAAAGGCAGTCAGTAAATTTTGATGAGTTCATGGAGAAAAACACTTATTTCTGCCAAATATCCATTTACTTGAGAAAAGTATTGATTTTTTCAATTATTTATTAATGAAATCGAGTAATTTCCTGACTAGGATTCCCATTAGGTTTGAACTGCGTCACTTATATTGTTCTAGAACACGATTATATTAATTATAACGTTGAATGAACTCCTGTAATAATTATGAGGATTAAGTAATTCATCGAAATTCTTCCCTCAAGAAACTCAGAACTTTAGAAAAACGAAATAATTATTGATTGGAGTTCATTCAAGGTCACGTACGAAATACCCATTGTCTAGAGTAGTATGATTATTATAATTTAAACCCAAGTCAATCCCCGTTGGGAATAATTAGCCTGAAGAACGAAAATTTTGGAAAAATAAGAATTTCTTTTTTTTATTTGGTAAAAATAATTTTTCTTCCCCCCGTGGATACTATCAACAAAATTCTTCTGAATTCCGGTGATGAATTCTGCAAATTTGTATGGTCTCAGAAATAAAACTACACTTTTCCGGTCCATTTTATATTAAATCCATTTCATTTGAATGAGAAATTTTCATCTTCATGTAACTTGAGATTCTGAACTTTTCATGGTAGGGTACCCCTACCCTATCCTAAATCCCAAATTTTCATAATTTTTTGATAATTAAATTGCGTTCAATGCTACTGCGCTAAAAATTAACAGCCAACTGTTCGTGAAATTTAACTTTTTTTTTGCCAATGGAGTTGATGGAAAAGCACCAATTATAAAGAAAAATCAATTTCTAAACAAATAATTAAGATCGCAACAAAATCAGGGTCCCAAGGCTTCAACTTAAAGTACTGAATTCAATAAACGAACAGTTACGATTGCATTTCGGACACGATTGCTCTACATTTCTATTGCCGTCATTGGCAATTTCCGATCCCGTTAACATCTCAAGAAAAATGATCTGAGAATCCCGTGCAATATCTTCAATTTGTAAAGTCCCCACCCCTTAATGTCTGTGCAAATGTGTAGTTGATGTATATGTATCACACTTCGGCCAGGAAAACGTCGCGTTCTGAGAGCTTATCTCGAAGGGTCCAATACCGGACAACTAGGACCTCGCACAAACTTGCACTTGTGCCACTCAGCGGGGGGTGATTTTTTGCCGTCGACTGTGCGCCGACTAAAAGCCTTTATAAATCAGAAGTAAAGGCGGCCAACGGCGATCGTGTTGAGAGTGCTCTCGCTTTCAAACTCTTACGAAAGTGACCTTTAGTGTCTACACATATGGCTTCAAACACCTCATTCTAACGATTTCCGCCTGGATATATTTTCAGAAAGAAGTTCCTCACTCCTTTCATTTCTTTCCCTCGAGAATATTCGCCACACAATTTACGATTCAGTGTGAGTAACATGACTTGATGATGTTCAATAATTTTTGAAGGGTACGTGGAAACAACTTTTATGGTAACAAGTGTATGAAGAGAATATAAAATTACAAATTACGATGGCAAAATAGTAATCGCGAATCCTGCCGAGGTAACTAAAAGTTAATTTAATTAGTTTAATTCAGTTAAGGTTCAATTTTAAGTTCTGCTGAACTTTGTCACGACTTGAGGAAGTTAAAGTGATCTATGATGTGCGAATTACATGTTTAATTACCCTGATTAAGGACTGATTAATTGAACTCTCGATTCATTGCAAATGGAACGTTACATAATCGGGTAACTATTGTTTTATATGACATTCATGACAGTAACAAATTTGAAAACACCCGATTTGCTCACTAATTTCCAGAATATATTATCATTGAAATCAATGAGTTCATTTACTCATTACATGAAAATATTACAATCAGTAACTGCCCGTAATAATTAATTAATTCTGAATAAACATATTAGAATCGAATAGACTATTCATTATATCCAAATGAAAGGCCATTACATCCTAATAAACAATTTCATTTCTAATCCATGAGACATTCTTTCCATTTTAAAAACCTATTAAATGCCCACCAAAACCGAAATAAAAATTAATTTCCCATTCGAAGAACCGCTTCATCACGAACCATTCGAATGACCCCATTAACTTGACTCAATTTGTATATAATTCAAATAATCCATGTCTTTGGCTAGCGACATCTTGACTTCCAAAAAAGCTGGAAATGCTTTTTTCCCCTCAACGTGAAGAATCGAATGAAAATAAATATAATTTCTTTTTGTTTCGTCTGTTATCCCCTCTGGCGCCATTGGTGACACTGGCTATAGTGTGAGAGTGTACGTGTGTAAAGCGATGGAGGAAGGGGATGCCCTGGTTACCGTTGCTATTGCCCGATTATTCTTGGTCGGATGGACTCGGAAAACGCAGAGCGCATCTGTTGCCAAATTATTTTGTCCATAGGGCTGTGAAAAATTTTTCAACACGGCACCAATTATTATTGTTCCGGGTTATGTTATAACTGAATTATCGTGTGTGCGCAATGCTAATTGATTTCATTTTCGCTTTATACATATGTGCGTTGAGAGGGTGCGTGTTGGCTTCAATCGGTTAAATTATGTTTTTTAAAAATTGATGAAGGCCCACACAATGCACACGAGTCAATTCAAGTGGCACAATGGGAGATTGATTTTCATTGGGAATTTTTGGAGAAAGTTGGTGCTATTCGTTCATGTATATGAAGGCTCCACTCATGGACAATTATTTGACGATTTATTCCTGCGTAAAACTATAATGATTCATTAAATTTAATAAGTTTCAACGGATAATTGTACCATTTCACTGTCTATTTGCGGTGAAAAGGTATTTGGGTTAAATACATTGGGAAATATCACATTCTTGGGGACTCTCGGTATTGTGTGTCAGAAGGATGGAAAGGAGATATGATGTTTCTTCTTGCCAGGATATACGAAACGCTGCACTGGTGTAGGATAATAAGTAAACCATCTTGGGGATAATCCGATGGAGGGAAGATGCACGATCTTTTGGTTTGGAAGACTGTGTATTTGTCCATTACTCGATGAACGATAGAATGGCCTTGTACTGGTTACACCGGCGTCTTGGAGGACGTCCTGAATACTTTTGATGCGGTAGAATATGTCTGTGGCGAACTGTACGTCTGAAATTTCAGATATCAGGAAGGTTGATAAGCATTGCGTGCTGGAGATAAGATAGTTGGGGAGCGGCAGGTGTTAGGAACGAAAAAATAATTGTTTACTGGCAGATTAATTTCGAGGAATTCCCGGGAAAAAGAGCTGAAATCTTATTTAAAAGAGAAATTAATGGACTCGGAAGATTTCTTGGAAGTTCAAGGTGACTCACGATTTTTTTTCATTCAACTGATATTTATCATTTCCGCGAATTTCTCCAGGGAATTATGAATTTTTAATGCAAAATTGCGGTTCATATCTGCTGGACAATTTTGGGAACCCTACGATTTTTTATTGTTATCGAACGTAAAAATTGAAAGGGAAAACTTATAATATTTTATAGAGTGATATATTTATGATAGAAATCATTGTATTAAATCAATGATCAAAGCGGGTCAGATAAAAATTATTCACTAATTTTAAATTTTTACCCGTAGCTTCAGTGATAAAAATAACAAGTGATAACAGACGATTTTCCAGAAAAATTCTAGATAATTTTGAAATACGAAACATATATCTTATGTGTTGATATCGTCGCTGAATGGAATGCAGAATTTTGAGTCACAAGTTTTACAACAAACAACAAACTAGACTACAATATCCACACCTAGTTTTTCTTTCTCTCGTATACTCATTCGGGTTTACGATTCGCTCTTATCCCTCTGCACCACATTCACCGAAGGACGAGAGAAAACTACCCTTGAGGGAAAGAGCTACCCAGGTGAAGTCGCTTCTTTTACGAGCCTCCCTCTGGGCACTAAAATTACAGTATTGAGAATGTCAGGTAATTTGGCGACGCAGCCGGGATGCGAACCCGCGTCCCTTGCGTTCCAACCCCATAGTCCAACCACAAACCAAACCCCAGTACACAACGTCTAAAAGTTCACATCTAGTGCGAAAATGCGTGTGAAATACGACAAGAATTTCGCAATTGTCGCGGTATTTGCGGTTGCTTTTCATTTTTTTCTGTTTCAAATTGTTGTTGTTGTCGATTGTATTCTCTGAGCCTTAAAACAATTATACACACAGAAAAAAACTCTTGAAAAATTACGTGACTGTTCCGTAATCTGCCAGTCAAAACAATATTCGATCAAAATTACGGAACAGTTCCGCACTTTTTAACTGAACTTTCAGGAAAAAGTCCACAACTTTCCATCAAAAGTATGAAAAGTTCAGTGAAAAAATGCGTAATTATTTCGTATTTTTTACTGAATACTATTTTGACTGTCAAATTACGGAACAAGCACGGAATTTTTCACCAATTTTTGTCTGCGTGTATTGAAAAAATATATTAATAGCAAATAAATTGAAATTTACTGGTGAGATCGATTCTAAATAATGACCAAAAATTCGAAAAACTGAAATTTTCCGGCTCAAACTTTCTCTCAAATCGTTCAAAAATTTCCACGGAAAATTCTACCCGTGTCAAAACAATACAATAACAGCCCATATTGCCCCGCTTTCTCTCTCACATCAGTAGATTTAATTCACCTGTGTGTAATCTGGTTGCATCATTCGCTGTAACGTACGTTATGTAGTAGCGATTTTTGTGTGGATCATGGAATGTGTAACTAATCGTTGGATTCCCATGGATCGACATGTTGGATCGATAGAGATTGTGTCAGATAAACCTGATATTGAGAAATAGATTTGAACTGCGATGCTCTCCGCTGGAGTTTAAAGCGCACAAACTGGTATAGCAGAACTAATACTGATAACAAATTCAACGTACCACCATTCCGGAATTCTTCTGGTGTTGGGAGGAAGGGGGTGGCAGATAGGGTACGGGCCAATCACTGTTTGAATAGCAGCGGGTGACTCATCATCGGAACACGCATTGTTTCGATGATATTGTTTGAGTACAATTCGGTGAAAACTGCTTCAATCATCGACTCATCATGATTAAATGGTACTGCGCCCGGATTATTCCAATTTTTTTATATTGACGGCGCAGTACAGGGGGTTATCATCAATAGTAATGGAGGTTATGCCATGGAGTATGTTTATGGATTCAACGATTGTATTGTTAAAATATTTTCGGTTAAAATTAACCAGAAAATCTGATAATCTTTAATTTGACGATTAAATTAACGATCGAATTTTTACAGTTTTATTTTATTATTTTCATCGCAACGAATCATATCATTTTAATCGTCCAAAATCAAGTTCTAGAGTTTTTGCATTATGCCGATCTCACATGATCCAAAAAGTGCGAAAATTAAATTTTTAGGCGGCGTCCGCATACGTGTAAACAATTTTAGGCCAGAACAATCGAATATTGTTTCAAGAAGCCAATAGAACTGAAATAACATCAGCTCATTTAATTTATCAAGAGATTCGTGAAAACTAGATTCTTCATTTTCCCCCCTTTGCCCAAAGACTCAGGGCCCAGGGAACCGCGAAAAACGTCGCAATCGACTGCAGGATATTCCTAGGTCCTTTGAAAAAATATAAATCGACTGTCAGATCAACTCGTTATTTTTTAAACATTCTTCTTCATTCGAAATAATTTGTTTTTCGAATACAGTAGGTAAAAACGGATTTTGTAATTAAGTAAATAGGTGAATATCCTCAGACGATGGTCAGGTGTAAATTCTCGAATGATATTAACAGGAAAACAAACTAATAATTTAAAAACCTTAAGGAATTCGGGTTTCAAGACCTCTTAACAATTTTGATGTTTAAATTGTAAACTCTGTTAATTTAGAAATACAACCATTTTCTTCCTAAATTGCATTTAATGATACTCTTTTAAAAATTAGTAGTCGACAGAGTCTGATCAGCAAAAAACGCTAGCAATTAATTATGAGAAACTAATTGGAGTGATGTAACTCGTGTAGTTGGTTATTTGCTCTATGATTACCATTTAGTATAGCATATTACATTCTCTCGTTTATGTTAATGGATTTATATGGGGAATAGAAAATGTTTTGAGGGTTTAATTGCGCTCAGTGTGGATAAGAAGACGAGAGTTAGGAGATGAAGTAGGGGAATCGTATGGAGTGAAATGTCTGGAATGCACTGCTCTCGATAAAAACATGAAATTTCATGCAGAGTTTATGCGCTATTTTCAGGCGAGAGACGTTAAATCACATTCGCGCGGTAAAAACGAAATAAAATTACGCGGCTCAAGAAAAATTCGAGAGAATTTATCAGCTTAAAGAAAGGGTAAGACGCATTTCACAACTCAAGTTGAATTTTTAATTGCACATGAATATTCAGCGCTGTTAAAACGGAAGGGGTGAAGTTTCTGGAACACTACTTGAAAATTCTTATCTCACACTGAGGAAATTAATTTTTTTTTTAATCTATGTCACTGTTTAAAATTTTTGTCTGCATTTTCCGCGACAATCGTCCAGAAATTTCAGAAAATCTTGACGTTTAAAACTCAAGATTTTGTAGAAAAATCAAAGGGAAGGGTAAATGTGATAATAAAGACGATTCAGGGGGAAAGAAATCATAAAATTTTGGATTTCATCGAGAGTTTAACGCATTTTGACACCGAATATTCACATTAAATTGAAAATTTAAATAAATTCGGAAATCTTCATCTTTCTGTCGCCTAAAATTCGGGAACTTTACTAATTTTTTCAATAACATTTGTCTTTATGTAATACAATTTTTCCGAATGTGTGAAAAATGAAGTCTTTTCATCCCGATTAATCGTAATATTTCTCGTTTTTTTTCTACATGTCCTGGAAGTCATTTTTATTGCTTTAATTTCTGAACATCAAAATTGATGGTTCCGTGGTTCCAACTTCTTCCCATTCACCAAAACTCTTGATTGACTCCTGTAATTTCCGTAGATCTCCATTTTCCAGAGTAAAATATACTCAAGGTTACTATCACCTCGTAATCCCCACTCGGATATCAAAGAATCTCCTCACATACTCATTCACTCAATTACGAAACCCCTAATTATCAAGAAATTGTTTAGAAAGTCAACAGCTGAAAGTTTTCCACTTTATTCTCCACTTTGCATCTGCATTAAAAGTTGAATATTACTGTGAATAAGTAAAAATAACTCGCCAATTTCTCCTTCTCTCAATAAAGGTCACACTCGAGTCACTGACATTGGCTGCAGCATCTTGACTCTGACATAGGATTCCTCTCGCTCTCTAGTACCGAATAACTTTCACCAACTTTTCTCACGTTCCTCTTCAATCTCGAATGCTGTACAATCCTCTTCCTCTCTGTTCCCCCTGCCCCCTCCTCCCATCGCATTGCGTGCTTCATTGGTATCACATGAGAATAAATTCTAGGGTTATCCGATTTAATGCTATTCAATTAGTCACGATAACGTATTAGTCACGAGGTGAGAGTAATTGAATATCTCGCAAAGAATATCATTACTGCGTAATTTGAGAAGGAAAGAGGGAATTCAAAAAAAATTACATTACGTTCGAAATTCCGAGAAATGATTCAGATTTTTCTTCTCACTTCTGTATCATTCAGTCAATGGTTTCTTTATATTTTATTTATTGTACATCGTAATTGTTTAAATGACAGGCTTTTAATGTATTTGTGGTCAGCAAATTTTTTTTATTGAAAAAACAAATAAGTTGATTGGTTTCAACTTATTGACGTTCATTAGGCTATTCATGAATGATTCAATGATTGATCGAACATATGAGAATGTTTTAAAAAAATATCTTCAATTAGATTCAAGAGAAAAACTTAAATAGAATTTGAAAATCGGGTGAACATTTATGTGAAGCAAGAAAATTTGTTTTTGTCGATCGGATAATTATTGACGAAATGACTTATCTCATGTAACCATATGTTCCAACAAATTTATTTTGTTTTCCACTCACGAAGATAACGAAATTCTCATGTTTTTATTATTCGTCATTCTCCAATTGTCTCTCAATTGTTGTTTTTGTATCTGATTAAAAATTCAACGTTACACTCCCGTCATCTGTTTTCAAGTGTCCACTTGAGCTGTTTGCACTTGAAAACATTCGTTCGATCGCTTCTCCCCGATAACCCGATCAGCTTGATAATTCGATGAAGTCATAAATCGAAGGCGTGTCAATTTATTCGCTCACCGCTACCAATTTCATTCTCACCTTTCTCAAATATTCCTCCGTGAGTAATATTGAAGTCAGCCTCGCTGCCAAAACAAAATGCCAAGGCCATTCGCATCAAACAAGAAATGATCGTGTACGATATAATGGTACGTGTACCCTGCCCCTTTCTAAATCCAAAAAATGCTGAATACGTTGGCCATAAAACGCAGACGGCACTGCCAATATGGTGCAACTGCCTCACCGTCTTCTCCTTTTTACGGAATACGAAAGGGAATAATCGAGATATCGACAGTGATGACATCCTTCCCACTCCGTATTCCCCTTCTCTCTCCATCGTAATGCCCTTTACATCTCAATTCCCTTTATTTAGCAACGTTTATTTGTTTCATCAAAAAATTCCATTCTCTCCCCGTTCATTTTGTCCCTATTTTTATGCGGATAAGGGTCCAGAAGGGCTAGACGACGAGAGAGGTTTGGAGAATAACTCCGGACAAGCACCGAGTACCCCAGCACTTGTCTCATTTTCTTTTTTGCTCCTCGCGCCCGTTGGCTTTTAAACTTTTTACGTAATATCCAAAATTTGAATTTAACCGCTAATTATACGACCCTCGCACCACCTCCCCCCCTTGCCCCTTGGACGAGCTCACCCGGGTACAACGCTAAAATATTCATCGTCTTGGTAACTGGAAACTTTTCCCGCTCCGACGGACCACGGAAATTTATTATACCTACTATCATCCTCCCCCTTTCTCTCTCGCTTTCTTTTCATCCCCCAAGTGAATCTACCACTGTAGTATGCATCAAACCGGCTATTCCCATGACCCACCCTTCCCGTAGTTGACTTGAGTTCGACCCTTAAGTGGTCGCACAATGAGGGAATTCCCGCGGTTTTTTCGATTTTTTATTTTTGTACGGCAAATGTCAGCGAAAAATTTATCAAAGTTTCCGCTACGACTTTCAAATATGTTGGATACACTGGCAATCCTTTGGGCTTTTCATTATTCACTCTAGTTTATTTCTTAGGGGATGCACAGTGCGTCTATGCAATTACCGACCCAGTAATTTTCTCCTTTATCAGCACAAAATTTTCCTAACCTAAAATGAAATTTCATCATCATATAGTATTGGATTATGAAGTTAAGTTCATAGAATTAATTGAAAGAGAAATGACGGTTACAGAAACGAATCAACGTGGACGGCGCCGAAGTACCCTCCGAGTGTTTATATATAAACATAAACAATAATTTCATAGGGAGAAAGAATAGAGTTCTTTCATTTAGGTGAGGAATTTTCTTTTATGTTTTGTAATCAGTTTTTAGTCTCGTCTAGAGATCCGTAGAGAACAGACATTTCGCCCTCGTGCCCTTTCGAAAAAAGATGAAGTTAAATGCACTGCATTTAATCCACTGCATTTTATATTCATTTATATACCCCATATCCAATATATAGTAATTATATCGTTTGAAAGATACTTCCGAACGCCGTGGTAGACCTTGTCCGGATGTTAAGATGGATTGATCAAAACTCAAAAACACAACACTTCTTAATAAAAATAAAGAATATATTTATTTTATTCGGATTTGTACAGTGATACAGTGGACTGTATTGAGCGTTTACACTGTCAATTGTAACTAAAGAAAAATGAACAAGTCGCAGCTTTTATACAGTTAACAAAGTCCTGGGAGGAAACACTGTGATTGGCTCCGTATTGTCAAATTGAGGAATTCCCGGAGTAAAGAAGTATTAGAAATATAATATAAATATAATACTGCAAATATTGGGACTCATAAAGTTCAGGTAGGGTCAAGGTCCCCTGAGACGCTTGTGATGGTCATGGGGAGCAGAGATGTAGTGACATAGGATTAGCAATTTTAGTATATTGAAAATGATTTTATTAGGATAAATGCAAAAAGAGGAAAATAAGGTGGATAGCGCAAATGATGGGAACTAAGCGGCGGAAATTGAGGGACAGATGTTGGGGAATTACCCAGTAATAATTTACATAGCCCTAATAAGAACAAAAAATCAAGAAAGACTTGAATATCACGACTCAACAGTAATTATTACTCAGCATCGGGATCGAAGGGATGACTCATGCACTTTGATAAAACGATAGACTAGTTTTTATCGAAATATTTTCTTCTTCTGGGGTTAAATGAAATTGAAATGAAAGCTCTGGTGTTGAGCTGCAAATATTGAAGAAGAATTCAATGATATAAAATGTCCAAAGAGCTTGAATATCCTCAAGAGTGCCGCGAAGAATCTCAACAATTGTAAATACTCTTCCGAATGAAACTGAAAAAAATTGAATGTTAGAATCGATGTTAAATCATCCAAAGCAAAGTACAAGTTGTTATCCGCTGCACTAGCGGTCGCCGTCTTTCTCGTCGAGTGTGGCTGGCTTCAGTGAAAAGCGTCTAGCACACATGGTACCATAGCCCACGACAATAGGCATTGTGCAGACGCCATAAGCAGGAAGCGAAATGTGCGACAGGGCTACCCCTCGGCTGTATTGTCCGAGTGTCAGTGAGAAGGTACACCCACCCTCTTCTCATTGCCAAATATCGTCTACACACTTTTTCAATAATTTCAAGGTCATTAGAGTGTATCGCAATTTTTCACAGACGATTTAGATGAACATTGCGGAACTTTCACGAAAAAATCCGGTAACTATTCCGTAAAATTTCCTATAACCGGATATCACTTCGGAATTATGGAACAACACGTACACGGAGAGAAAAATTCTTGAAAAATTACGTGTCTGTTCCGTAATCTTCAGCCAAAACAATATTCGATAAAAATCACGGAACAGTCACGCACATTTTCAGTGAATATTCAGGAAAAAGTTCAAAACGTTTCAGAAAAAGCATGAAATGTTCGGTGAAATAATGCGAAACCTATCTGTCATTTTGACTGAATACTGTTTTGACTGGCAGATTACGGCACAGGCAGGTAATTTTTCAATAATGTATGTAGAATCAGGGTACAGGGAACAGCAATAATTTTAATCAAACTTAAAATATATAATGATAATAAAAATTAAATCGGGTATGATAAAGGTCCATGATCTTAACTGGTCAACTCTCATCCTGAGACTGAATCATATATCGTCCTCTCGCACCATCCATACTCATTTGTTTATAATACTTTTCTTTCTCACTCTGTCATACTATTTCTCTCTCAAACTCATTCCACTCATAGGACACACATAAATACACAAAGAAATACCACACACGTCGCACTCATTCCCGAAAATCATTTCCCTCTTCCGCTTAATCTTACACGAGACCGCCAGCGCGCTTCGCGCGCCGAATTTGAATTTATTCCGAAGTAGAACATGTAATATTTTCGATGGTGACTTATCATAACGATGAAACGAAACTACCTCATTTTCGGGCAACATGAACAATTCCATAAATTCTACTAATTGATTGTTTAAGTCACCAGCGAAAATTTATACATGTTCTACTATGGAATAAATTCAAATTCGGCGCGCTGGTGATCTCGTCCACTATGAACCCGAACGACCAATAAGGAAAAAGTCTTACGCATGAAGTTAGCAAATATCTTACGTAGCTAACTTAATTTATGTGCTTCTCCTTTAATAAACGAGATCGTCCGCGCGTGCTACGCACGCGCCATCTTTTCCAAATCATAAGAATTGAAAACTCTAGAAAATGAATGCTCTTATTCTATCTTCGAAGTTAAAATTAAAACTCATGGAAAAAGACAATTGGGAAAATCTTAATATATTTCGATTGCTCTAAGATTGCATATACTATACAGTGCGAGGCAGCATACGGTATACAGAATCGAGAACATTTCCGCAAATTCGAGATTTAGCTATAATAGCGACAGCAATCAGTCAAGTCAGGAAGAGGGCGTTCTTAGTCTCATAATAATCTAATCTAATAATTAAAGATTTTCTAATTATTTGTGAACATCAAATTATGCGATTGAGATTATTTATTCCCTTCACATAACCAAGAACAGCGCTGCTTGCGAATTTTTTTTCGTGAGTAGTAGTGCAGGAGACATTGTTGCCGCACCAAGGTGTATACCTGCGACTTACAACCGTAGGGAAGGTTCAAACTGAATGTCTGCAAAAAAATCGCGTTTTAAATTTTTATTAATGAAACCATTAACTCCAAATCTATGCCACTTGCGTTCAATAAACATTTACAGGAGTGGGACGGATTTTGAAATGAAAACAAAAATAATGTTCCAACAATTATAATTGACATTACAACATATGTTAAGAAATATGAACAAACATTAACATGAATACATCCTTTGTATCACTTATCTGTGATTCCGGAGAGCTTTATCTACTTTAATCATAAAATTAATTAGTCTTCAGTTTTCTCTGTTATATATAAAAAATACAAATGTTTAGTAATACTTTTTCTTCAAAAACAGGGCCATATATTGAAATAAATTCTGAATAAATACTAATGTTCATGAATAGATTATTATAATTCCATCTGTTTTGGTTGTTAAAGCTAAATGAGTATTAACCTTACTGCTATGAAGTTGGCAGTCTTTAAAAGTAAAAAATCAGATTCTTAAAGAGCTCAAGCTTGTCAATGTTTCATTTTTGTGTAAAAAAATAACAGTATTAAACTTGTTATAGAATTAAATTTTTGCGTAAAAAAATAACAGTGTTAAACTTGTTATAGAACTCAATTTTTGTGTGAAAAAATAACAGTCTAGAACTTGTTATAGAAAAAATTTTCAATTTTGCAATTGAACTTCCAGAGTAAATAGCACGTCATTAAAGCTATTCAGCTTTCAGTTTCTGAAACAAAAAAGATTATCTGTTCTTAATAACTGTTTAATGAATGATTCAATGCATTTTCATTTATATTTCCATAGAAAATTTTTTTTATTAATGTTCTAATGAAAATATTATACTGAATTCTGCTTGAAACTAAGCCAACATTAGATGAAAATATTGCAATATTCTCTTGCATTGAAGGGAGAATAGTGAAAAATTAAAAGTAATTAAATTTGGATAACCATAACCATTAATAAAAAAAAGTACCTTATTCGCGACGTCCATCGCCTCTCCAGATGCAGATTCAGCTGCCCCTCGTTTGAGAATGAGAGGAGGTGCTTCGACAGCATCATCCAACTCATCTTCATTGAGGGCTACATCCTCAGTCAGGACTGCAATGTCATCCATGCTGTTAATATTCAGAACAAAACCATCCCCACGACAATCAACTCGACCTTTAATGGTCATTTTGATTCCCTCGATCAAATCTTCTCTCGGGATGTATGTTACCACGTGAATGGTCATGCGATGGACCCTTGTGCAAAACATGCCAGATCCATAACTCGAACCACTTACCGTGGTAATGCTTCTGAATGGCTCTTTGAGCCATCCAGTGATCTGGACTGGCCCGCGAGCAGCACAAACGTTCTCCATCTCAATTTTTTATATGAGATGACCTTCGACCTTCCATTGTCAGCTCCATTCGTAATGTTAAATGTGCCAAAGATGTCGAAAGTGCTCCTACGTGCAAATTGAAATTCTTTGTCGCTCACAGTGTCCGTTGATCGCCGATACTGTGGATTGGCCGCTTTAATAATCCCTCCAGTGATTTTTATTATCTAAAAAGTAAAATTTCAAATTTTTCATATATTCTCATAGATATTCATTCAGATATTCGCATAGATATTCATATAGATATTCATTTTGTTTCCAAAACAGAAAACTGACCTAGAAAACTGAACTGGGCATTTATGTTATTTATTCGTTGATATTTTTTTTCCCTCAAGGTTCCCTACAAATAAATAACGTACGTTCTTACGTTCATTTGTTTGCAACGAACCTATCGGGAAATATTCGATAATTTCGGAGCTCTTGTGGTATTATATGCGATAATTTTTTCATAATTCTGCCGGTAGGCTATATATAAAAAAAACAAACGATAACTTAACCAAATAAACCTCTCTTCATTTCATGGCACAATTCTCTTTGCCGAAATTTGGATAGGAAAAATAATCTCCTGAATACCACTCGATCTTCAACATTATCGAGTATTTCCCTCTAGGTTCCCTACCACTCTTGTGGTATTATATGTGACAATTTCACTTTTTTTCTTTTTGAATGGAAATCACCTGTACCTGATACATCTTGATCTCATCCTTGTATTTGAGAGCATCATCCCCCGAGCAAAGTATGCGAACCCTTCTGCCATCATTGTTATTTAAAATGCACTTGTAAATCCACTTAGATGGAGACTTTGGCAACTCTCTCAGGTCTTCAATGCTGTCGACGTAGCCGATGATTTTCCTAAGAAAAAAAAATGAAATTACTCTCCGAACACGTGTCAATGATAGGTTATGATGATTGAATGCATAATAAATTTTTGAAATATGTTCATTTTTTTAAAATAATAATAGGAATACTTACATGAGTGTAGCTGCAACATTGAAATGATCAATGGCTCTGTTGGTCGTATATTTAATAGGTGGAGATGTCATGATGTTTCACGATTATAAATTATCTCCTTTTTATAATAGGATAAAAACACTCAAACACGTTGCCAAATGTGATGGTTTTTACCGGTTCATTTGTTCCAGCCCAATGTGCGACTAATATAATCGACAGATGTCGCTTCGGTTTCTGTCTTACGCTTACGCATTTTCGAGATATTTCTTCGAGAAATATCGATATCGATCTGTACACGGGTCTCCTTTTTATAATAGGATAGGACTGGCGCTTCCTTCTATCACGCAACGGGCATTCGATACAATCATATAAACATTCAAATCTTGTCAATCGTCTAAATATTACAGTCTAGGTTTACTCATTCTGGCGACATACTTCTATCTCACTCATACCCACTTTTGCCTTTGTTTTATTCCACACAAAAAAGATTAGTCGTCCTACATGTAATTCTCTCCGTGTAATTTCTATTGAATATCTCTCTCCGCGTGAAATGTAATTTATCGATTGTTTCCTGAAAATTCGAGACAGGTTCTGAAAAACTTATGCTTCTCATCGATAATTCTGTGAAACATATAGAACATATTATTAGGGGGAGTATTCCCTGGTTTGAAGGGACGCATCGCCGACAGTCGGCCGAGGATAAGCGAACATTGGTCGAGTCTCGGCCCACTGTTGGGTATTTCTCCTCTTGTAACTTTTGCGAAAGTCTCGGATTCTAAATCTCGTTTTTCATTACTTTTTTATTAAGCAAATATCTACACGATACATTTATTTATTTTTTATAACACTCAGTCGATTGGGTAGTACGTTCTCCCGTAATATTATCCTTCAGTGTGGGATAATGTTTTTTGCCACAATATTGAAGTGTGAGCTCATACAATAATAGCTAACAGTTTATTCAATACACTGGAATAAAATCAACGATAATAAACGAATGCTCTAAAAAGTGACGTGTCTGATAACGAGAGTAAAGAGATGATCGTACGTGAAAGTGTTTGAGAGAGAGGAAAATAAAAAAATACACAATATTATTACGTAATGTTGCGTTTGGTGATGCGACAGCTCATTATTATTGCACTCGTTAATCACCCATTTGATTACTGAATGCTCCAAAATGGACAATACAATTGTTGTGGAGAAACAACTAACAAGGGAAGGAAAATATTGAGGTAAACTGATAACTTGTTGGGGGGCTTAAACTGCAACCTATAAATACGAATTGAAACAGTCCAGTGTCAGACTCGAACTGTCAAGCGCAGCAGTACATCAATTGTATTTTATAAAGTGTACCAGTTTTTGAAGTTCCCGAAAGCTGACAATCATGAACGGTATGTGCATTTTAAATTTATCAGAGCTACATTCCGGAAAAAAATGAACAAATTCGCAAACAAATCTTGCTTGGACCAAAAAAATTATTGGCTGGAAAAATACCAAAAAAGAAATTGTTTGTTAAGAATTTGAGAGCCTCGGACATGTGCAACTGCTCTGAATTCACACGAGAAATTTTTTATTGAGGAATATTTTGTCTCTAACGTATAAGTTAGGATTCAGATATTTATTATTATATTTAAAAATATCCAAATATTTTTTAATACAATGATACATTTCTCTGCAATTATTATTTCTTATTTATGAAACTACTTCATCGACCTATCAATGCAACAATCGAGTCTATAAACTAATTTCATAGATGAAAACAAATAAATCTAAGAGAAAACCCTATTCTAAAAATCGATACAGACGACGCCGTTCCATTTTCCCTTAAGGAGAAACGGACCCACTTTGTCTGACTAGATCGCTGCGCTGTATCAAGAGTACAGTCGCATATAATTTTCTTCTCGCACTGGACACTTGCACGGCACAGTGCACCTGTACGCAAAGAGAAAAATTATTTAAAAATTAAGTGCCGGTTCGGGCCTGATCTGCCAGTCAAATCAAAATTCAGTAAAAATTATGGAACAGTTACGCATTTTTTCACTGGACGTTTCATACTTTTTCTCGGACGTTCTACGCTTTTTCCGGAAAGTCCACTTGAAAAGCGCGCAACTGTTCCGTAATATTTACCGAATACTGTTTTGACTGACAGATTACGGAACAAGCAGGTAATTTTTCAAGAATTTTTCTCTCCGTGTACCTCGCATTGAAAAAATGTCCTCAAACGTACAAGAATACTCCTCAATTAGAAAAATTATCAAAAATTCCCTTCACATGTCTGAACCTTCCATTGAGTCCCAACTTTCAAGCCCTCGCAACAATAAAAATACTCATAAATCATCACAGGAAATTATTTTTATCATTTCAGCATTCATCTCCCTCTTCTGCGTGCTCTTTATGGCTTGCGCTGTGTTTGCCTATGGACCTCCCAGGAAGTACCCCTATTACCGTGTTAGCTGCAAAGGACCCCCTCCGAAAAGGGGTGGCCCAATTATCTTTCCGGATCCCAAGTCCTGCCGTCATTTCTACGTATGCGACGGTCTGACACCAGTCCGGAGAATCTGCGGGGACACACTACACTTCAACCCCAGATCGCGTGTCTGCGACTACCCCAAAAATGTTAAATGCTATCGCGGTTAGTTGATAAGACTACGGAGAATGTTCGCAATTTTTTCCACATGAAATTGGCATTAGCAATACTTAAGGCTGCCAATGACGGAGTTGCAAAATGGCCGGACGGCTCATTGCCCTTCCTCGCACCTGTGAGGAACGCTATTTCACCAAAAGCCTCAAGCCTACCAATACTTAACTTCTACCCTTATTATAATTTTCATTATTATTTCTTGAATGCGTTTAAAAAATAAATCGCAATTTAATCATTACGGAGTGTTTGTTACTGTTTAAATATCAATTTTAAGACAAAAAAATTATATGCCTTAGAATTCATCTATTCGAGAGAAGTAATTTTTTTGTCGGTTCAAGGAATAATTTAAGGAGCCATTAACTTTAATGAGAATGAAAAATTTCTGAAATTGGAAAATTCCAGAATATCCGAAATGATATTAATATTTCTCCAGAATAAGAATTTTTATTCTCTTACTTCGTTGGATTTTCACAGCGGCATCACCTCACATGCACACACACCACCACATTTTGCTCATCCAGTTCTGATAAATCATTCGAATAAATAGTAAATTAAATACACGATGTCCTAATGGAATAAAATAATCTCAGAAAGATGAATCGGTAATCGGGAAATCCCACATTCAACATTATACGTTGTAAACGGATGTTCGTTCATGTCAGCTGCACCGGATGTAACGCAGATTTGAGAGGGAACGAGTTGAAAGTCCCGAGGGATTCTCACAGTGCGATCGAAAGGTGTAGTAATACCATGGAGGGAAGAAGCCATGAGCTCCAACTGAGGGGAAGCGCTGGAGAAAACGCCAGGAGAGAAGATCTCATCAGAACGGCGACACTTAAATTCCCTATTTCGTGTTCGAGACTCAATGCCAACCCCCGTCTCTTGCAGTCTATCACACACATACACTAGTTTTCTGTATTCGTTGGTAGCTCCTCGTCAATTCGTTTACTTCCTTCAATCTCTATTTTCGTTTTTTCCTTCTGCCCAGATACGACCAACGGGGAGTGCATCAGGTAGACGTGGATATGCAGGAGAATTGTGCATCAGGATGTGTGCCTTGATGTCGTTTAAGGCAGGGTATTCACGTAGTGAATTGAGAAATGAGAGACCATAAAAAAAATGGTGAGAAAATTTATCGAGAGTTTGGATTCATATCTGATATATTGATTATTCATCTTCGATTCAATGATTGTGTTTGTCCTTACGAATGATGATGATCATTATGACCTTGGGGTAGGATAATATCCTTTTGGTAAATTACTTCATCTAATTTGTTGTAAATAATGAGGGCGTGAAGAATTTTCCAGGATGAATTCGGTCTATTGGAATTGTTTCTTCTTTCCGAATTGCAAAATTGCAATTGTCAAACTTTAATGGGTTTCCAGTTTCTCCGCTTGACAGGCAAAATTCTGCGAGTCCGAATCAATCGAATCTAAATTAACTATATTTATTTTGATGATGTACAGACTGAGTTCGAAGATCCTACCCGGAGGGTAAATATAAAAAAATGGAAAATTGTTTTCATTTTGAAACCAATTAATTTAATGTGTGAGTTGCTTCATTGACGATTGAATCCATTTGCCATTGTGAAACCAATTACGAAACAATTTTAAAAAATGGCAAAACCAAATTTAAGACCTAATTTTCAATTCAATTCGTTCGGAAATTCATTTTAAATTAGGGGTGATTTTCTTATTTGAAAAGCACTTGGTCTTCTCTGTAACTTCGTTTATCCGACTTTTCCTTTATTTTTTATTCACCAGCTGGTGTAGTCATGCCTTCGAAATCTCTTCAAAAAACTTCTGTTATCGAAAAATCTTTACGCTCTCCCCAATAATAACCAATAATATTGCTCCATCTAGAAAAAATTAGATTGCATCTAAAGTTCTTTTTTCTCTTCAACTGAACCTCAGGTTCCCTTCTCGCCAAAAAATATATTTTTCTACTTTTAGTTATTCGAAAGTCCAGAAAAATGTGCCATATTGATAAGTTGAAATTAACTTTTTACTGAACAATTACAAAAAGAAACTTCAAAAATTGATAAAATCTCAGAAAAAAATTAATTTATCGTTGCAACTTGACGGTCAAAAGAGCTTCAGTATCGACAACGATAGATTCAATCGAAATTATAATCGATTTCTTCACTTCACTACTACTTTTCTATCGGTACTTCTATTATCCCCTCCGGCCTTGTATTTTTGGCCCACCAGCTGGCGTCTCCCAATGCCTTCAACTTCAAATTCTCTCAAAAAAAAAGTTTTTTCATCGAAACACTCTTCCCCCTGTTCTCCCTAACAAAATAGAACAGCATCCATTCTCCATTCAATTTGATCCCGTAAACATTCCTCTCTTGAATTTTTATTTTCATCGGTATTCAGTATAATTTGTCGTAGCTCACCATCAACCAGCGTCACTTTTTCCCTCAAATCGTATTTTTCATTGGAATATTTCATTCCTCTTTCATGTCTCACCTACCGCATACCTTTATTCATCTCTCCTTTCACCTTGTCACCCATACAATTCGTCTGGAACTCTTCTCCATCGTTATTGCATGGGAAATAAACGTATACATCAACCCAGTACGATATCTCTCCCCGTTGTTATGGTGTTCCAGGCACGTGCAACGTTGTATACCAACCAATGGAAAAAGGAAAATCGCTCCCCGGAGAATGTTAATGGGATTCTATTCTGCTGTAAATTGGAAACCGATTGCGGAAAGCTTCGTTTTGTCACATAACGTATATTTAAATGAGATGGCAAATGGAACGACACAGATAGTTGAAAATCATTGGATGAAATCTTCCGGTATTTTAACAGGTTCTTTTTTACCTCACTTTCATGTCAAAGTAAATACAATCTCTGGGTGAATGTCTGCTCGAGTAATTATAAGGTACAATTTGAGTTATAAAACTCTGGGTATTAGCGTGCTGGTGATCAGAAATAATAAAAAAATAGCTCAGCACGAGATCGTACGAACTCCACACGATTTTCCAACGCCTATATTATATTGAATTTTGTTGCGTGCCTTCTCGATTCTACACACCCATGTATTATATCCAGATGGGGGCAATTTTTCCACCCGCGTCGGCCTGCACTATCGTTCCATGATCAGGTAAATTGTTCCCGTTGTTTGTACGTTTATTTATGCACAGGGTATTGAGCTTTTCGCATTCAGGTTGATGCGATGTTGAAGCATTTTATGAACTTGATTTGAAACATGGAAGATTATAAAACAATATTGGGTGGGGGGGGGGGGGGAGGATATTGTCGATAAAAATTATCCTATCGAACTATCAATGTGTATTATGACTCATCCCTACCTCTCCTTTATCTCGAAACTTGAAAATTAATGCATAATGATGAAATTTTATGAGAGGTTGAAGAAACTTTTTCTTGATAAAAATTAAAGTTATATGGAGGTAAATATTCTGGATGTATATTCTTGGCTTAATTAGTTTTTATACATTTATATTATTTAGTTGATTTTAGTACTGGAAGTGAAGAACATCACAGTCGATAGATTGTGAAAGAAATTATACTCTTGAGGTAAAATTACTTGGGGGTTCAATTTTTGGGGATTTCTGGAACATTTTGACAAAAGTTAAGGAATAAATTATTGTACTGATATCGTAGGATTTATAATGTTTCAGAACAAACTTTCTTACAATTAATGAAAGATTTGAAAATATTTGCGTGAAAAATATTTTATGTCACAAAAGATTTTTGCGGAGATTTACCAAATGATCTGATTTTATATATTTGATCATCAACTGGACCTGAAACTCGCAATTCCATTCAACCCTCCAGGATTCTCCAGATTTTTAAACACCAAAACGTAGGCAAATTTGGTGATAATGACTTTTGAAAATAACAGAATTGTTAATGGAAAATTTCCAGGAGTAATTCTCTACTCCTGCATTTGGCATATTCCAGTTGTTTCGATTTCGTCAAGTTGACCCTGTTTACAGCAAATGAAAATTTTCTTCCCTATCGTAATTGAGTCACGACTACCAGTACAATTGGGTGAAGATAAATCCCCAATTTAATTCAGTTCCGAATTTGTAGTAAATAATTTTCAACAAATGTCTGGTGCCGACGCGTATTTATATCGTCGGAACAAAGTTATAAAGCACAGAAAGAGAGTGAGGATGAGAGAAAGAGAGAGAGAGAAGTGGAGTAACGACCGAATCAAAGTTTGGAATTTCATGGGACACCCTGTATACGAGACCCTCGATGCTGTTTCTCGCATCACCGTACTGGCCAATTACCCCACTAAATATTCACAAGTTCATTACGCGCCGAGTTGGACCGTTCTCTACGCGGCTTGAATGCCATATACATGTGCGTGTATGGGTGGATATACCCTATATGAGATGGGTGTCGGCTAGTTTGGGTGTGCTGTACGCTTCACATAGCAAATCAAATATTACCGCAGAGGAGTTGGTCCAGGGGGGTGGGAGAATGGGGGGGAAAAATGTCGAGATTAAAATCGAATTTGATTGATGGCGACTGCCTCTGGGTCAATGAAAAATATCGGTGGAACGGAAATGAAAAAACTCGTGTTTTGATACTGGTTAATTGCCTCTTATCATTTATGAGAATTTCGGTTGAGCGTCTAGGTTGATAGGTGTGACGTAATCGGGAATAGAACTAATGGCTTTGCTGCATTCAGATGCACATCATCATTGATAATTCCATTCATCGAACAACGGAGGTAATTAAATTTGTTCGATTCTCTAGATCGAGTGGACAGAAAATTTTTGTAAAAATCCCGTTGTTCCATAAAAGTCCAGCAAAAGTCATCATTAGCTGATTTCCACCCTGAAACGTAGGAAAAATGAAGATGTGAAGATTGTTTTTCATTTTAGTTTAGAGATATTTCATTCTGACGTACAGTAAATTTAATGTTTCTAGCCTGGTCCGAAAGGGGGCATCGCCAATAGTCGGCTGACAGTAGGCCAACGTCGGTGATTCGTAGCAGACATAGTCGAAATAAACAAATAAAATTTATAGTAGAATTCTAACGGAATCTGCCAGCAATCGTTCAAGTTTTTTTTATCAATTTTTCTCTGCTTCCAGAAGCGGTCTCACGTAGGATATCGATATTTGATTAGAATTTAAATTGAAATTATTGGTATTAAGTTCACGTAAAGTAAATTCAAAATGAATATTCAGTGACCAAGCAACAATCTAATAAACTACTCGATCAATGCTGTATCTAACACGATGTCAGAAAGTTCCCATAAAACCACCAATGGAAAAGGAATACTGTAGCATATACATCACCACAGACAAAAAAAAACGATGACCGAGTGTCCTCCGGAGTGGGATAGTACCAGTGGCTCGTAAAAATTTAATAGATCGTTCAACTCAAAAGCGACAGTCTCTTTTACGGCTTATAAATGCTCCGTTTGACCGAAAACAATTTCCCGAACGGGTGGACGAAGAATTGGCCGAAATTCTGGACATGCCACATGGCGGTACAACGTATTCGCCAAATAATAGTAAAATCTCTCCCTCTCGTTGCACATCACTTTCTCACTCCAGAAAACCACTGAACAACTTCTAGACAAGTTCAATGACGACATCGACATATGCATCCACCCTTCTTCCTAAATTCATGGCACATCAAAGTCGATATACGTCAGAACTGAATCTCACACACAAGGAACATTTTAAATGTTATAGTCATTTAAAATTTTGTTATGGGACTTTGAACTTGGAATCGAAGGAATTTTTATGCTTTAAATTTTGGAATAGTGTTTATGATACGAATGATGAAAAGAAAACTTTTTTGTGCGCATCGCATGCTTGTGAGGCGCAGTAGTAGCGTTCAGTGGCAGCGTGAATAGTCAGACAGAATTTAGATAGTTTTTGGCAGAGCGTAAAAAAATGATTATTTGTAGATAATTTTTTCCAATGTTTTAGAGAAATAAGAAATTTCGTAACCAGTTTCATGGGGAATGGAATTTCAAGTAATAGATTTCTAAGAATGTTCTGAAAATTAATTGAACTTTTGAATTATCGGAGTTGACATTTCAAACTATTTATAAAAAATGAATTTACAGTTGGATTGAATAGGTCTTTGTACGATTTGGATTTCTTTTATTCTCGTGTTTCCACTTGAGATTGGAAAACATTTTGATGGGTGAAAATTCTGAGGCGTTTGGGGTGTGATGTATGTGCTCTGTTTTCTTGGGTCTCAACAGAGGTACATGAGTGTTGTGGCCCTTTAGTTTTTTTAGTTAGTTCCTCTAAGGAAACGAACCAGAGCGGTTGTGTCCTTCGAGCGTATAACATTTGAATCATTATAACTATCCCATTTCTAACATGAATCAAATATTGAATATTAAGAAATTAAATGCACTGAAGTCTTAATGAAATGATATTTAACAATATATTGACCCGGATTGTTGGATCCTACGAGTTGTTAGGGAACAATGGACCTAAAATTTACCTACACTTACAACTGTAATACAATAAGAAATTCCCAGAAGTTCCACAAGAATTTCCCAACATAATTTTTCCAGCACTGCCTCGAGCTTTTCCAAAAAATACTAACATTTCTAAAAATCCTCATATTTCTGACTGGTGTTAAATCTCACCGCATAGCAATTTCCATAAATAAAAAATAGAACACACAAAAATATTTATTTATACCCCGCAGAAAATACGAGAAATAAAAAAAATGATTGGGTGCTAGAGAGTTTCATGCAAATCGGCATAGTTTATTCAAGATTCGTTTTTATATTATAAATTGAACAGATGCGAAAGTGAGCAGACTATTTCGGCAAGGCAACAGGATAGCTCGAGGAAAGAAAGATATGGTCTGCTCGTTCGAATTCGATCAGGATTTACGATATTGGTTGCGACGCCACCTGAACCCTGTGATATTCCTATGGAATATATACCTGGTACAGTTATATGTATCAGTCCTCCCACCCCATTCCTCTTAACGGTATACGCCTCATCCGTGGCCTTCTTTATTCCCATCTTTTCTTCAAGATCCGCGCTCCTGAATTGGCTTTGAGCATCCTAGATATCCTTTTTTTCCCTACCACACCGCGTATATCTGTCAAATTCACCGTTCATAGAATTTATTTATTTTTTACTCTGTCCCGAGATTATTTTCACTCGTGTCATTTTATGCGGCATACCGAGTCCTGTGGTTTTCCCTCTCTACATTTTTTTTTCATCATTTTTACTATTATTGATAATTGAAAGCGCTGGATGATCGCATATTGGCGTCCTCGGAGGGTGCTTCACGGGTGGCTCGGTATGAACCTGTATGGGGCACTTGGTGAATTTATGTCCCGGGGGCAGATAGCGGGGCAATATAAATGAGATTTTAAGTACTATACCGCTGCACTAGCGCTGAGCTTTTCTATCCCCACCTCTTGTCGACCGCCACTCGCTTATTCACTCTCTCTTTCTTTCTTTTGAGCTGTGGCGCTTTCTATTTTGCCGATCGACGAGAGCCGATAAATTCGGCCCGAGCGAGTGAGTTACGGGCAAAACGTTGTCGCGTTCTATATGATATTATATGGGTTGTGTGTATGTATGCCATCCACCAGAGCCACCCATTCTACGTTCAACAGATCTATGTCTATACACCCATGTGGGGCCATTGTTCCTCTGGATGGAGAAAAGTACGAGAATTTTTTTAGAGGAGAATTTGGGGGAAAGACCTGGGGGGAATTGGAATTCAAGCGCAAAGTGAAAAATTACTTTTTTTTATTTTTTATTTTTAATGTGGGTAATTTTGTGGCCGCTGGGAGTTTAAGGGGGGAGCCTGCTTTAGAGGCTTCAAAAAATCTATATTTTCAAGGATTTTTTTGGAAAGGAAAGAAATGTCTGATTGAAATGAAACTTTTAGGATTTATTCTTATATATTTCAAGAGTCTTCTCAAATTTTTCTATTATTATACATTATATATTTTTCATGTTTGAAGAAATTTACGGAGGCGCCTCGAGTGTGCAATGTCTGTGTGGCGAGCAAGATGCAGGTCGCAATTTTCATGTGAAACAAAAAAACAAAAGAAATTTTTAATTTTCAATAGTGTAATTCTCGGGTTAACCACTAAAATTCAACAAAAAGTGAAATTTCAACAATTTTTCGCAGATTGAAAAAAAAGTGCATTTAAAGAAAAAAAGAATTTACTTTAAGTCGTTTAAAAACCAGATTAATATTAACTTTCTTAAGATATGTCCGGTTCACTCGAAAGAGAATTTAATTCCAAATACAACGCATTTTGATTCGTTTCGATAGGAGGTTTACTTTTTTTCCCATCTTGCCCCGCAATTTGAAAAAATCATAAAAATGGAAATCCGAGAAATCGCGTGTCAAAGTTTTCGTGATGCTCGTATACCTGCTCAACGCTTGCTCACTATTTCGTCTGTATCTCCGGAAATAATCCGAATTTTGTTCTGAAATTTTGGAGACATATTCTTGGATTGTTTAGGAAGTGATTTACGCAAAAAAAAAAAAATCGATTTTTTGAAGCCTCTAAAGCAGGCTCCCCCCTTAAGGCAGTTCTCGTCTGCACTGTTAGGAAATTACTACTGAATTTTTGGAAAAATCAGCAATTATTATGGATTCATTTGAATAGATGTCCGTCAATGCACTTGTGCAGGAACTAACCCCCGTCAAGAAATTTAACGTTTGGTATTCTTTTCTCAGGATATCAACAAAAAAAACTAAAAATTTCGGTAGAAGATTTTGTATTGTGCAATACAATAAAATCTCCCCCTCACTTTTCATGGATTCTCATAATTTTGGTTTCTTCTTTTTTCTAATATTCTCATTTCTTTGTGTTGCTGTTCTTTTTTTGATTTTTTTAATTTACGGGGGAAGATTCTCGTCATCTTGCCACAACCGCTTTGGGGAGTCGGGGTGTTTCAAGTTGCACAGGAGGAAAACGAGTCAAGCACACACAAGGTCGCTTTGAGGATACGATAAAAAGGATAACGACGATAACGGGTATAAAGTTTTCCTCGAGAACTGGGAATGGTTGACGAGACAGCGATGAGAAACACTGAAATGAAAAGAGGAATGCGAATGGGTATGTCAGTGATGGAGGAGGTTGGCGAGGATGGGGCCGAGAGATGAGGGAAAATATAAACATTTGGTGGGAGAATTCCATTAGAGGGAGCTGTGCAGGGTCGTTCTAGAATTTCGACTTTTCCATTTTTCCGGGAATGCATTGTGTGTCATACCTTTTTTTTTTCGAGGTCTCCAAAATGTCGGATGATACATGGATAAATGGACGGGTGTGGGGAGGAAAATCATTGGAGACACGATTTTCAAGCGGTTCATTGAAGAGAACGCGGACTCTGGTGATAACATCGATGAATAGAGAGGTAATGAATCCCCGTGGACACCGACACGGAAGAGGCGAGTCTGTGCAGGATGTGCTCGTGGATCCTCTACCTGGGAAATTAGCGGAAAGAATAAATATATGTGGACAATATTATTGTGTGCGCATCAAAGAGAATTTCATTCCCTTTTTATTATTTATTTGAAGATCTGAAAATGAATTGTCTCCAAAAACATAATGAAATGTCACTTATTATGTGGGTTTTAAGATTTGGAAGATGAAGAGGAAAATAACTTTTAGTATTAATAAAAGACTCTTAGAAGTTAGAACAAAGATTTTCTGTCGGTTGCATAAGTTCATTGTGGAACGTAAAGTTTAGGCTATATGTTTATTTTGTTTCTTTTATAGTTTTTCCTAGCGTTAATAATTTAGCGTGAAGTGTTTAGAGGGATTGAATGATGGTTTTATGGCATACGTGTCTTTTGGAGACTTTTGCGTGAGGTCCAGTGGAGACAGAGTGCGCGGACAGATGGACAATAGATGGTTTGTTCGAGTACAGTGAAGAGGGGGAAAGTAATGATGAAAATAAGAAAGATTTGGAAGAGTGAAGGAGTTAGTTCGTTTTGAGTTTTCAGAGAGAAAAGACATATTCTAATCGCAGCACAGTGTTACCTTTAATTTAATACTAATGTACCGAGCTATTGTCTTTTATTATCAAAGTTCTAAATAGTTGCTTTTGCATTTATTTATTGACGACCACTATGGTCCCACAATTATTTTACAACAAATTCACCTGACCCTCGAATGTAAAAAATATATAACACTTTCGGGTGAATGAGTGATTGTTAAAAACTAAAAGTTTTTTACTTGAAATTTCAGGGGTAATTTCGCACTATTCTATATTTTTTCTAGAGCAGTTCTCTCCGTGGGATTTACAATCATAAACCATTCGAAATATTCTCGTAGGTCCGAGTTGCATAAAAAAACTACCCTACCACTGTATAAACTACATCGCAGTGATGCCATCCAAGAATAACGTAAACGGTCATAAAGGTCTCGTCGCATCGCAACGCCCGAAGAAAAACTGCTAAACGAAAATGCCAGTCCGAGGGAATGATCTCGACGTGCGATCTAATGGATAAAATAATGGATTTTTTTTTTCGGGCAATAAAGATTTGCCGGTATGATCGGACCCTTTGGCGGCCATTTGGCCATCGTCACGCCCGGATTCTCGTCTTTCTACTGTTGGTGCGTCACCCCTTTGCTGTGCAACGTTACAGTATAGAAGATTCACTTGAGGGTTTACGTTGAAAGGAGGAAGAGCATAGCTTCCTGACGAACCTCAGCCCTTTTCCCGTTCCACCCCGTCGTTCGACTTGCTTCCGGCGAGGCTTCTTCGAACTAATTGATTTTATTCACAAGCCCTTGAGAAATTTACTGCCTTGTCTCACGCCATCATCCACTTAACAGCGTGAAAACCTTTTATATAAAGGACTTTCAATATGTCGGTGATGCATATCGCTACAATAAAGGCTTTTCATTCAATGACACTATTTCAGAGACTTTAATTGGGATAACAAAAGGTATTGTTGATGCTCCAGTAATGAATGAAAAAATTTGCATTGCAAAATGTCTACGTTCAGTTTAAATTAACGGAGTTAATTATTTTTCCCTCAACTGAGTTGTATATTTCTTCAAAATTGTTCTTATTTCCATTTGATTCCTTTGCAATTAAAATTTTGGGTAATGATAACGCATATGACGTCACACACTGTTAAAAAAAATTGCCTCCTAAGCATCAGGATTATGATACCTCACACTGTGCTGTACCAGCATTTGTTGATCAATTAATTTGCCTTTACAATTCTAGCTCCGGTTTTTAAGTCCATTTTATCTCACCCCTTCAGTAGAGGAGACGAGAAAATCGGCGTTTTTAAGTGGATTCTGATCCACTGGGTCACATACCATAATCATTCCAGTTCTCGATTCCTAAAATCGTAACATCTCCTTTTTATGTAGGATCGGGATAATTTTAATTTACCTTAAAATATTCATTGATAATGAAAATTACATGGGGTATAATAAAGATCCAC
The DNA here is from genome assembly GCF_034640455.1 of Diachasmimorpha longicaudata. Lineage (NCBI taxonomy): Eukaryota > Metazoa > Arthropoda > Insecta > Hymenoptera > Braconidae > Diachasmimorpha > Diachasmimorpha longicaudata. Next base: position 5,110,030 of record NC_087225.1, read on the forward strand.
GATCTTGACTGTTCAACTTTCATCCTCAGACTGACCCATACCTCGTCCTCTCGCACCATCCATACTTATTTGTTTATTATATTTTTCTTTCTCACTCTGTCACACTGTTTCTCTCTCAAACTCATTCCACTCATAGGACACACATAAATACACAAAGACATACCACACACGTCGCACTCATTCCCAAAAATCATTTTCTTCTTCCGCTCAATCTAACAATGACTCTTGCTTCTATCACGCAACGGACATTCGATATTTTCATACAAACATTCAAACCTTTGTAAATCGTTGAAATATTAGAGTCTAGGTTTATACATTCTGGCGACATACTTTCATCTCACTCATACCCACATTTGTCTTTCTTTCATTTCACACAAAAAAAATCAGTCATCCTACATTTATACAAGACCAGACACTTGATAATCACACATTTGCCTCCTGCATAATGAATTAGCTCGATAGTTGTCCACTATTCCGGATCCTAATACTCAATCAGAGATTAGGGGTCTCTATCCATTAGAGAGTAGTGATCTAGTCGCAGTTATGTTGGCAAAGGGAATATACACCCCCAGGTATGTTTGGTAGTAAAGTGGAACTGCCGTAAGGGGATGAGAGGAGCAATGGGGAGGCAGTGGTTCGTATCGAACATAATCAGCTCAAATGAAGTATGTGCGCTCCGGGGGGGCATATTCCGCGGTGCGACCGATGCGTGGCGGGAATTCCGTATAGTTCACTGTTATACCAAACGGACCACTGAGTCCCAGGGGCGCGATGTGTCCTGCCTAATTACAATGTCCAGTGTTTCAAGTCCCCCACCCCCTTCCACTTACTCCACTCACCCCCTTCACCGTCTCTCAACCATTCCATGTTACTCATACACTCGTTCTCCGGCACTGATACACAACTGCGTTTTGTTTTGCTACTGCCAGTGAACTGCCGATACTCGTAATCCTTCAGATGAGGCTCTATAATTCCGTATTAATTCGAAACAAAGGGCTTTTTTTCATTTCCACACACATCCATTTCGTTTTTATCCACCCTGCTGTCCGTTTTGTGGGGCTGTTGTGCATGTTATGAGCTTGACAGAGGGGAAGAGGAAGAAAAGGTTGGCGGGATGTTCACCCTGTCGCCTTTGGAAAAGTGTCGTAAACGGAGAAGAATGCGGGGGCGGTCGAGCGAGCGAGAAAATCACAAAATGTGGCGGTGAACCGTGTCACAAAAGAAAAGGAGAGAAAGTAAAAAAGAGAATTTTTATTCATGCGAATGTTACTTGACTCTCGACTTCGATTGTTATTGAATGTAGGGGGAACTAATGGTCTTCCCATCGATTGTTCATACCTGAGACAATATTTACAGAAAAATCCAAGTGAGTCATTATGAAATTGCAGTTTAATAAAATATTTTTCGTTTCAGTGCGAGGTAATGCTCGATCATCCTTTAACGATGAGCTTTTTCACACAATTGAAGACAAAATTCTCGTCGTCCTACACGAAGAGGAATATTCAAGAAACCTTTTTCGTAATTCTGAAGCGAAATGCGATTGTCGGAAATTTTACGTAACTGTCACGGACTTTATCCTGAAATTTCCATAATTTTTCGCTCAATCGAGTGGGAAAAATGACGATACTGTCGCGTAATGTTGGAAAATTAGAACACAGCTCTTCTGTTATGCTTCAAAAATCACTCGACAAGGTTTATCATATGTTTGAAATAGTTTCCAGAAAAGGGACTGATTTATGATCTGTTGTGCTGGTTCCACGTCTAAATATCCAGTCGAAAATACCCAAACAAAAATCTCCAATGAAAAATGTCCAAAACAATAATATCCAAAACACAAATATCCAAATGCTATCAAATCCAATACAAAAATTAGACAAATTTATTTTGAACTCCAATCCACCTTCTTGGATCTACAAACAGATCCAATGTTCGCGGATATATTTGCTATTGGGTTTTTTACAATCGGATATTTTCGAATTGGATATTTTTAACTGGATATTTTGGACTGGATATTTTCGACCGGATATTTAGACGTGCTCCCGTTGTGCTCTGGACTTGAGAGCATTGTGATCCTTACCACAAGTGGTATTCAAAGGAGACTCTGTCCTCTGGAAACATAAAGGTTCTATTGTTTTTCTCCTAGTAAAGATTTTTCATATTATAAGAAGTTAGTTAGTCTCTGGACAACGGTCCACTAGTAAAGACGTGTCTTCCTCGTGTCATTAAAGAATATTACAAAACCAATTCCACTGTGTCTCAAATAATTTAATCATTGGCACCCATAATCTAAGACGTAAAATTTCCGTACTCGGTGAAGAAACAGCGAGTCCCGTAATTTTTACGAAATGTTTATTGTCGTGCAGTCACGCAAAAGGAGACTTTTAATCGTGTAACTTGCATTTGTTCCAGATTGGAAATGATTCTTACGGATTCGTCGAATTCGCCGATCACGCTGGTGCATCATCAGCCCTCGGTGCCCTGAACCAGCGCCTATTTCTCAACAAGGTGAGTACCAAGTTATCCATACCAATGTCCACCACTTCTTCACCAAAAGTCTATTCCAAAGTGTGTAATGAAACCCCCATAACTCGTAGCATCGAAGCATCAGCGTGTGTTGATATGCCTGAGTTGTCCGGTTTATCAAATGAACAAAGTTGTCTCATGGTCGTTGGAAAGCTGCGAGTTGCCTGGAATGTATACATCCCCCGACCTGTATTCATAACACCATGGGAGATAAATCGATGACAACGGCAATGGTACAGCCTAGCGTTACCACCGGAATATTAAATGCCCCAAAATGCATCGTCCACAGTTTAGTGGTGTGTGGTTGGAATTAAACATAACCCCCGGTTCATATCAAATTCAAGTCATCTACCATATCTTACTCAGTTTTACCCTTTGATCCATTGAATGTGTCCTATCACGGTGAGTTGACTCCCAGTGTTTGAAGTACTTTTGGCTGATGGTAGTCAGTGGAAAGGAGGGTTTTGTGTGTTTCAGTGGTTATTGCAGAACAGAATACGCTACCTTCATCGCTAGTTCACTATACACTGGCCCCACCATTCCCGTACCTTTTGGCTATACATCGGGGCTAAGGTAGTTCTGGTACGGTAACGCGAAGAGTTACTTGGTTAGTTTAGATTCGCCACGGTAAAGTTTTGATGTCGTGCTTCGCGCGCACTAGACTTGTCCTCTTGGTTTTCCCTCCTGCTTCCAGCCCCTTCATCTGTATCCTTGAAGCTCTCCTCACAGCCTTACTCTTATCCATCTAGACCTTTCATCCACCACCAACACACACACACACACACCAATATCACATTTACGTATAACCAACCATTCCAGTGACGACACATTGCTAATGCCGAACCGTACTCGTAATAGATTGGATGCAGCTCTAAAGTTACCAAGTCGGGCCGCACTAATTTGATATAACGTCGTAGTTAAACCAGTGTGTTGGTGGGTACGTGTACGTATGGATCATCAAGTTCTACCCATTCAGTTAAATTGAGTATCGAATAGATTAGGCATCATTTGAATGCTGAGTATATGCATATTAAAGTTTCTTGGTTTGGACTTGGTGCTACGGCGAATGAATCTTCGTAGTTGGAATAACAGAGTTAATGGGAGATGGAGATCTGTCATAAATATTTGAAAAATTATTAGACCCGGGGACGTGGAACGCGAACGAGAGGAAATTCAGGTTTATAATGAGAGAATGGGGCAGGAAATTTTGGGTGAATTTCCAGCCGGGAATTGGGGACTTTTATATCGTGTTGCAATTATAAAATTCGAGAATTTGGAAATTTCGTGGAAAAATGAATTTAAATTGATGGAGGGGTTTTATGAAAAATGAGATATGAGTAATCGATTATTCGTTTCTATCTCGTAAGTCAGTAGAATTAATTTATGATGATTAGTATTTGTTCTGGCTCAGGGGAATTTTATTCTGTGGTACAGGAAATTTTAGGGGTTGAATCCGATAACTTTTGATGCAGAGGAGAAAGAGAATTTTAGAACTATTGATAGATATTACCGGAACAATTACGAATATAACTATCTTTACCCTATCAACATAGTGATTTTTTAACAGGATATAATTTCTTTAACGCAGAATAAAATTTGGCCGTCGTATTTACATTTTTATTGAGTTTTGGGATGGAAATCAGGTAATCATGACCCATAATACAAAATATACACCTCCAGGGGGTGCAACGAGGGACGAAGGTAAGTTTTATCACATATAATACCACAAGTGCTTCAAAATTATCTAATATTCCCCGATAGATTCGTTGCAAACAAATGAAGGAGTCAAGTTTTTCAGGCTAAAAAATCACGAGTGCGAAGCACGAGTGATTTTTCCTGAAAAACTTGACGACTTCATTTGTATGCAGGGAACCTAGAGGGAAATATTCTAGAATTTTGAAGCTCGAGTGGTATTCAGGGGATTATTTTTCCTATCCAAATTTCGGCCAAGAGAATTGTGCCATGACATGAAAAGAGGTTTATTTGGTTAGGTGTCGTTTGTTTATCAAAATTATCAAAAAATTATCGCATATAATACCACAAGAGCTCCGAAATTATCGGATATTTCCCGATAGGTTCGTTGCAAACAAATGAACGTGTCAAGTTTTCCAGTTTAAAAATCACGAGCGCGAAGCGCGAGTGATTTTTCTGGAAAACTTGACGAGCTTATTTGTTTGCAGGGAACCTTGAGGGAAATATCAGATAATTTCGAAGTTCGAGTGGTATTCGGGGGATTATTTTTTGCATCCAAATCTTGGCCGATAGAATTGCACCATGAGACATAATTTTCAACGAATTGCCATTAATCTGTCAGATACAATTGAGGGTTACTTCAACATTTGTTTTTTTTATATATATATCAACATGCAAAATTTCCAGTGAAATTTCCAAGAATATCCGCTGAAATACCGTGTTGACTATACAAAATAACGTCGAATGGTGCAATCCTATTGGCCAAGATTTGGATGGGAAAAATAATCGCTGATATTCGAGGTAGGCTATACAAAATATCAACAAATGGTGCAATTCTATTGGCTGAAATTTGGGTGGGAAAAATAATCCCAAAAAATTACCCCCCCCCCAGTCTAATTTTTCCAACATAACGAGATCTAAAAAGTGGTTAATTGTCATTTCTCCCCACGTTTCACCCTCTACATAAATAATTTTTATCCAAAATTTGTTTCCGTGCAGGATAGTATGATAATTTTTATCAAAATTGTCCGTCCGGGTAGACGAACGAGGCAGAGATATCATATTAGTAATGAGAGAACTGACTGAGAAGTCGGTTCTTTCGCGCCCAAGTTCGGTAAGACATCTTCAGTAACATCAATCGCACGTCTCTCGGTTAATGCGAAGCAACAGCGTGAAATTACCTTCCACCACTCACCATTCAGTTTTCCCCGGGAATTCATTGGATTTCTGGTAGGATATCTCACATGCACAAAGGGAAATGAACGAAAATCTGTCGCTTTAGCCAACGTAGATACCCAAAGAACTCACCGTGAGAGGGTTCAGAATCGATGGTAAGAGATAAATTCGTCAATTTGACAAAGTACAAGTTTTCCATCAATCGCGGGAAATATTTGATGCGAGTATCGTATACAACAAAATATCCTCATCATTTTGACGCTGTGCATGAGTAACATGCAGACGGATATGCGTAAATCGTCCGGTCTGGGGTGGAAGCTCCTGAGACAGAAACTGGAGAGATAGTGGAGTTGCAGAAACGGAAATCAGGTGGGAGCACCAAGTTACGATTGAGATTTAAGTTATTGACAAGCTACTTTGGCGAAGCTACGACGTGGTACAAGCTGGAATGGGGGATATTCAAGGCCTCAATCCCTCTGCCTCCTGATTTCCCTGAGGACGCAACCCTTCGAAATCTATTCTTCCATTCTGCTATGACTACAGAAGACGTCACGGTTACGGAAAACTTTTATTTGAATTTAATGAATGATTAAATGTACTTACACTCTGCTGAATTGGATGGGAACAATCGATGGTACTTGGTGGACAATTATGGTTGCATTCTGCATTGCTATTGCTATTACGGAGTCGGAGTACACGGAAAGAGAGGAATATTTATTATTTAGGTCCGAGTGTTTAATAATTTCCAAAAATATCGATTGTATTCTTAGAGAAGAATGATGGGGAGAATATTCTGAAAACGAAAGTAAATTTTTTTTGAGGATTCAGTAGTTGATTTTACTTTAAAAAAATCAGTTTTTAATGAGTAAAGTCTTTAGTTGAATTAAGTCTATGATTTTCAAGAGTTTCAGATATCATTTTTACTGATTATTTCTCTTTGTGAGAGTTGTTCGCAGAAAATGGTGCACAAATTTGACTAAAATTGACAATGAATTGCAAATATTATCAGCATTAAGACGTCCGGCAAAATGTTATAAAATAAAAAAGTCGATAATTTTTTAATGAATAGGTTCCTATATTGCCGACGCGTCGATAATGGATGAAAAACAGTGGAGCTATTAATATTGCAGTTCACCTAATGAAAAAATAATCTCTTTAGAAATTACTTTGGTTGTTCCGATTTTCCTGACCCGAGAGAATTTTTTTAATAAAAATTCCAATTCATATTTTTAGCTCATTCGTCATTAACCGATGAATTTGAATTTTGTCTTCAAACGAAAGTATCCTTGCAATTGAAATTGAATTTCCTCGTTAACTCTTATGTAGTGAACAAAACGTGCCTTCATTTATTCCCTAAAATCGCCCGGAAATGTCTACACCACATGGATCTCTCCATTAATATACAAAAATCCCACACTATCCAAATAATTGCAAAACTTTATTATTTTAATTCGCCTCGATGACACCATCAATCCCGTTAAAAACTCATCAAACCTGCATCCGTTTGAACCGAGCTGTCTGACTCTTTCGCAACCCATTCTCCTGCAAACGACAATCGACTAAAATTTTAATTACCCCGATCAAAGTTCTCGAGAATAATAGCACCGATGACAGTAATAACCCAATGAAGTATAGAGTCGTTGACTCGCATTGTAAGAATGTTGGTACGCCCGGTATGTCGTTGTCCCTGTACTCCAGTCATTCTAATAAAACACAAGTTGTTGCGATTCCGTCGGTGTTATGAGTTCATGGCACGCAAAGTCCGTTGATAATCGTTTGAGTAGGCTTACTACAGCCTTTCACGTCATTAACCCCATCGATTTTCAACGAATGAAGTCGAAATTTCATCATGTCAGCTCGATGAAACCATCAAGCCCCACCGGCATTTCGCCCCCATCTCCTTCATTAATCATTAATAGTTGATTCGATGCTACCAGACAGATAGAAATGAAAAGTAAATTTTTCGCCAATGGCGTGGGCACCAGGTAAATGCATTTCAAATAATAATTATTTCACCCAGAGTCTCGCCTTGCAATTAATTATTTGTTAATTGCCGCTAATTAAGGGTAAATAACGAGAGGCAGGGGTGGGGGTGGCGAGAAGATGGGTGGATGGAGGGTGGTGTGGAGGGGGGGGGGGAGGTGGAGGACGGAAAGGGGCTTCGGCGAATACGGAGGTGGTTAGGGAGAATGAGAACTAGGTGGTTGTTGGGGATGGGAGTTAGGAGACCGAATTCTGTGGCGGAAATTTAACTGGCTGAGCACCAGGCGGTACCCGATTATTTTTGGTTTCGGTTACGACTCGACCTCTCCACCTTTCCACAGGGGCAAAATTTACAGTGCCGTTACCAACCCACTCCACCCTCACGTTGTGGGTAATGCAAAGAAATAACATTTCCAGGGTTTTTTGGGACTTGATAGATTACAGGACTACGGAGTGGGAACGAGAGGTGGACATAATTTTATGGGGATTTGGGCTCTGGGGTATTTGGGGGATATAGTTGATTAAGTGGGGGATGTAGAATCCCCGTTCGATTGATTTGTTTTATGTGAATCTGTATGGATGTTGAGAAAAAATGTATTTCGTGAATAGACGACTGATAACTTTCGGAAAACGTTTCGAAAACTATTTAAAAATTCAGAAAATTTGATAAAATTTGGTCGGTTCTGGTGTTAATTATGATATCAATTTTTTTACATGGAAAATGTTTAAAAATTATTTATTATTGTTGGAGGATAATGCAAGAAAATTTGGACATCTCAGAAATACGATTGACTGTTTTGCAAAATCTAATTTAATTAATACTGACTGGTGATTATTTTTTAACGTTTATTGGGCTTCATAAGAATGACTGGAGTGAAAGGCTAAAATAAAAACGAATTATCCTATATTAATTTTTCCTGTTTTGCAATAGACATGAGGCAACGATCGGATAAGTTTTATCGAAAAATTCTCTCCATGTATCACGAAAATATACTCCCGAATCTTTTGAAAAACGGTATATAATAGTAAACCTCATGAGCGCGGATCTCTCTCCGTGGCCCCTCGGTAAACGGTCGATACAGGAGGGTAGTAACAAAAGCCCTCTCGGTGTATAACGAAGTGAGGGAAGAGTGACGGCTCCTCGAGAAAAATGAAATAAGCGGATGGTGGAAGAGGGGGAGAAGTGAACGAGGAGAAGACTGGCACACAATTCAAGCCAAAGCCCCCGCCGTCAGTCGTTTTTATTAATTTCTCTCAGAAACAATTAGTTGGTCTATTCGTCAGAGACGCTTTTCATTAAATTTTCCCCCTATACATATATAGGCTCTCGACGTTGGACCACCACTGGGCGACCTCTTGACTCTTCCACACCTGTGCAGACACACGTAATTCAGATGATCATATATCTGACAGATTGAAGAATTGGAATTTCCAATGAATTGTCGAATGTACGGAAATTACCAGTCGTCTCGATTTGAATTACCGACTGACTGGTTTTCTCATCGTCAGTACCTTCATTCGTCTCTATGGGGCTTTTAAATGGCGTATAAAAGTCGATTTGGAATGGCTTTGATCTCCACCGAGCCCCGTGTGATAAATTTCTTGAGTACACCCGAGGCAGGATTTGCCAGATTCATTCCCTTCAGCCTTCATCCACCGCAATTCTCTCATCCCTTTCTCAATTGAGTGCAGAATATTTTGTACATCTCGCTTCAGTCCTTCAGAGTAATGACAAACTTTATATCTCAGCTCTTTTACGTGGGATTAAAACATTGAGGAAAACCAAGTGGAAATGCCAGTTTAATGGAATTGGTTTTCGGGGTGTTCCATTGTTGGTTTTTTTTACATTAGAGGTTACCTTCTTAGGGCACAGCTTAACAAATATGTGAGATGTGCACACACTTTACAACATTCGGAGAAACTTAAAAACGTGGGAGTAAATGAGAAATTTTTGGTGACTTTCTGACGAACAGTTCTCTCGACATTTTAATTAGTTTTTCTGCGATTCAGGTAAATTTTCATTTTATTCAGACCGTTTTTTGGTCTATGGAATGAATATAGCGAAGTTGTGAACTGCTCAGTCTTCAATTTTTGTTATGCAGTGAGACTAATTCAATGATGCGGTGTTCCACGGAAAGGAAAATTTGGTAATTTTTAGTGTCACTCCGATAAAAATTACTCTGTTGTCTCAGAATCTCGGCGTAAACTGCTGGCCTGAGAAAAATTACTGTACTTCTTGGTAAAATTTCTTTATCAGCTTCGGAAAACTTCTATATTGACCGCGTAAAAATTTAAAGTCTGATGCAGCATTTTTCATTACGAAGTCCAACGTCGGCAATAATCGGTTATATTCGGAGCTCATCGTTAACCAATTACAATGAGTTACGGAAAAATTGCTGCACAGTAAAAAATGCAGAAAGGCCCAATAAAATAAACTGCTCTAGACAGGAATGTTTGAAAGATTTTTATTAATTTTTCATTTAAACTCAAATAAAAAATGGTAGACCTTCAAATTTTATAGTGGTGTTTAGTAAATTTTACGCAGGCACATATTATTAATTACAAAATTCATTACAAAATTGACGGTATTGACAGGAATTCCTATGTGTGAATAAAACACATTCCATTGCACCTCAATTCTAGTACCCGGCAAAGTAATTTTTCACTTTTCCCTCCTCGTATATTTCTCCACCCACCACTAAACCTAAAAACCTCCTTACATACCCTCCGGCATTTTCCCATTCCCCTTCACCCCCTGATTTTCAACCAGTGCATCCCCCTTAACCTCTCCCAAGGTCGATATCAATTGAATCCTCCCAGATTTCTCAATTCAAACAGATCAATTGACATTAAATGCAGACCTACCCTGCAACCGTATTTCCAAAATCATGAATATCCCAACGATAACAAAATCACCAGCGAATGTGTATACATTGACGCACATTTCAGAATTGGTTTGATTCATTAGCAAGGAAAGCGGGAATCCAATGTGTCATCATTATCCATCGAATTACATGCAAACATCGATACAACGAGATTGGACATTGCCGAGTATCATCCGGCTGTCCTTCCCCATACATAGTACCTCATAGTTGTGCCAAACCGGCTGCTCCACCCTCCTACTCTCATCCTCATCCCTCATCATCCGATAGAGCTTCCGATAATTTCTCTTGCATTGATTATTCACTTGTGCAAAATACTCAGCTTCATTTCATCAATAGGTAAATTGATTTTTTTTTTCACTCAACTGTGACACTGGTGAAGGCAACGGGGTTGGATTAAATGTTATAGGGTGTCTGGAGTGGATATGGCAGTTGGCCGGGGCGAGGGGGGGGGGGGGAAGTAGGTAAAGACGAGTGGGTAAGCCGAAACAAAGGAGAACAAAGGATTGTCTACCGGAAATAATGAAAGGGTGTTTATCCAGAATTAGGCTGAAATTCCCTGCAGCTCCTCTACCTGTCTACGAACATTTTACGCTTCTCTCTTCTTCCGGTTGTCTCCTGATACCTCTCCTCCTTCCCATCCCCCCCACCTCCCTGTGCTGGCAGTTCCCTGTTGCCATATAGCACAGGCGTTCCACGTTCATTCAGACAAATTAGCCCGGCGGCGTGGCTTTGTACTTTTTTTTTCATGCCTTTTCATGAATTCAAAGGCGTTTTTACTTTCCCCGCTCGGATTTCTGTTGGCATAGCTCTTCAACACTTCATTTCGGAAGCAGATACGGAGCCTCAGCGAAATACTAAATATGAAGATTTTTTTTTTTATTTTTACAGGGGAGGTAGTGGGAAAAAGTTGTTTGAGTGGTGGATTGTGAAAGTTTATTTCAGAGATTTTTTTTTATGATTTTAATAGGTTTAGGGGTGAATCTTTGGGATGTGGTAATTGCAGGGAGATGAGAAGGTTTTGATGCGCAGAATCGTGCGGTGAGGAATGTTGATGTCGGTGATGTGATGAATTACAGGTGACAGCGCAGGAGAACAGATTTTTTATGGAGTGAAAGCTTTTGAGAATTATGGGAGACACAGGTCGCTGAGGCATTATGGAATCAGCCGGGAATTTGAGTGGTTGAAATAGAAATAGAGAAACGGTGAGTGATGATTTACTTTTAGAGAAGAGGGAGAAAAATTTTATAAAAAAATTTGTGTCTGTGGAGATTTATTTAGTTGAGTATTCTGAGAGCGGTAGAATCGTGGGCTGTTGTTCGGTGTCTTTGGTGACAGCCGACGATATATTCAAATTTTGTAGATAAGATGAGTAGACTCTCCGCAGTCCTCGTTAAATGATAAAATCGAGGCTAAACTCATATTCTGACGGATTGATCGGCTCTCTTCCATCGTAAATTCCCGAGCGATCCATTAATCTCGTGAATTAAAAGAAAATTAATTATTGTTGGTTTTCACCTCACCAGCTGGTAGACTAAGTGATAAACGAGGCGCATAGAACGCAAGTATAAATTCTCAACCCTGATGTTTTCTCCTTATTTCCATGTATTTTATCCGCTATCTCTGCAGAGTATCCATTTTTTTTTCTGTAATTCTTGGATTACCAATTGCATATGAAAACAGGAAGAGCTAGAGTACATTATTATATTATTTTTCTCTTTGGATAAGAACTTGGCTCGACCCTTGGAAATATACTCCCTCATTTCTTATGCAGAATATATTTTAGACGATCGTTTGTTCATTCGTCTGTGTGTTCACGAAAAGAAAATGCGCCAACTTCTAACCCCCACTTGGGAGAGTTGAATCCCCTTGGCCAAAAAATTTCGAGTGATTTGCAGGACTCGATCTGCATTTTAATTACACCCGAGAAAATTTCAAACTCAGCGGTGAAATCAAATTATTATTGGTGCGAGGGGATTGAGTTGATTCAGGTGTGCGCAGTAGGAATTTCAATTCTCCTAATAATCCAGCGAGTTGAAAGGTATCTTTTATTTTTATACCAAGAGGCGAAATGATGTACGCTTCTCTACTAATGATCGATGATTGTTTTCCATCGTTGGTGGAATTTAAAATGAAGAGTGGATGGAGAACCCCTTTTGCTTCTTCAGCTTTTCTCCTGTGGCCGACGCCGGAAAACCCAGCGAGAAAAGGGAGACTTTTTGACGTCTAAAGAGGGTTAAGCGTAGCACTCACCCACCACTGACGAGTCTTTTCTCGTCTCTGATTAATTGATGTTTTTATTGCATGTTGAGTTTGATTGCACGACTTCGATTTAAATTTTATTCGAACAAGACGGTGATTTTTTTTCTCATCGAAAGTTAAATAAGAATGACTCCTTGGGGGTGGGAACATCGGGGATTTGCACTGAGCGAGTGGAAGTCGATATTATTGTAGGTAGAAGACGAAAGGGTGAATGACCGAACTATTTTAGATATGGTGGATTATTGATTGAAAATGTCGCCATAAATGAGAGATAATTATGCAATTGGAAGTGTCATTCGGAAAATTGAAGATTTTTTATTAACTAAATTACAATTTTGAGAGTTTGTGCAAAATGTGCGGTAATAGACTGACAAATGATAAAATTTTCTTACTTAATTTTAATTCTACTATATTTTACGGGACTTCTTATATCATATTTTTCTCGTTGTGCGTTAAATATCAAAATAATTCAAGGTGTCATTAGTCGGTGAGCAGAAGTGCGATTGCCTCATCTTCTCCTTTCCTCTATTGTTAATTTGGTCCCACGTTTCTTTGCAATAAAAAAAATCTCACGCGAGTGTAATGTGACGTACGAAAAAAGTCCTGTTCGTGTGTCATCCCCGTTACCCAAGTGTTGAGCGAGAATTAATTTCCTGGAACTTCAAAGCAACAATTTACTGGCTTACCGGGGGCATCTCATTTGAAAGACCGCGGAATATCGATTTTTGGCTCGACTCGACCACAAATAATCCCGCAGCATTCTCAACACAGAACCAACCACAACTACTCCGCCGTACTTCTAATATATTTTAATTTCTCGAGGTTTAAAAATCGATAATATCTGATATACTTTCTTTTTAATTTTTCGAAACGAATGAAAAGGAAGAATTTAACATTATAGTGACAGTGTAAATAAATCTTATCGAGAGATTTCAATACTTTAAATAATAATTTAAGAAGATTTAAAAATTTATATATTAGAGTTTTCTGTTTTTTTGTCATTTTTTCAGAGAAAAGGGGGAGGAAATTCAGTTTTCTTTGATTTTTCTTCGGAATCTTGAATCCTTCATGTTAAAATGATTGGGAATTTCATGCAATAAACACTTCTGGACTTCGTCGTGGAAAATTTGAAAAAAAATTTTCAAGTGGAACAATGTTGAAAGGAAGAAAATTAAAACAGTGAAGAAAAAGTTTGTTTTAGAACCGCATGTTCAACGTGTTCCTCAGTTAAGTTTACATTAATCGCGATCGAAGTATGCTCCATGAGGTTGAAAAAAAATTCTCATTAAACTATTGCAAGTTGACTGGGTCAATTATTTTCTTTTAGCCTTGGGCTGGGCGTAAATGAAAGATAAACATGGAGAGCACTGCAACGTGAGAAATAAAATTGCTTGGGGTAAAAGCCGCTTTTATCAGCATTACTGAATGTGAAAGAAGAAGAGAAATTGAGAAATTAAAAAACCATTGGGAACTTTCAATTAACTTTTCATAGCTGCGTTGTGAGTGGAATTTCGCTCGTTTGTGATTAATGAATCTATGATTAAGGATTTTTTTAACTCTCAGCTCGCTTTTCGTCAATATTTTCATGATTTTTAATTCCCCAGTTGCTGATTAAAATATAGCGAAGACTTTTAAAATGAATTAAACTAATTTAATGAACGTGCAAGTATCCTTTGCAATTTAGTGCAGATCATAAATTACGTAAAAAAAATTTAGAACAATCATGAAATTATCCAAAGAGCATCACTATTTGTCCCTAAAGCAGAATATTTTTTCCACCATTTATTATTCATAAATTAATAATTGAAAGTGTTCAAACATTTGGAAGCCTCATTTTCCAAGACACGAGATAAATTTCTAATAAAATGTTTGGCCTTTAGTAATTGGTAAAATTCTTCAAGTTAAAAAATCTTAGAAATTCTCCAATCCCAGATATCTGAATTAGAAACAGATCCCTAAAAAGATCAGTCACACGACAATAGAAATGACAATTTTTCCATCTCTTTATGATTTATCAATGAAATTAGAGATTTTCCAGAAAATAAATTTCTCCACATTTCCGCAGTAAAAACTTTCAACAATTTCATCGAACATTTTCACCCAACATCTGGCATAGTGCATCCCATTTTACCCCGTCCTTTTTCAGTTTAATCAAATCAGAGATGATCACTGGAGCACTTTAACATCGGTGCATTTCAGAGATAGTGGGAAAGCCGGTGTCTGGTTATAGTCATCATTGTGCACGTACGAGAGTGACGGGCGGCATAAATATTAATTGCACAAAATGACATGTAAATACCACGGGTGGATGAAGCCCTGAGTGCGGCGATGGCAGGGGTAGTCAGAGAGAGAGAGAGAGAGAGGGAGATGGAGGAAAGGGAGGGATGTGAATCCAGCGACAGCACGTGCATCCCAAATGGACCATTATTCCATCAGCCGTACCAGCCGGCAACTGTTCGGGTAACTCTCGGTCCAAGAGAACGCGCGAGAAATCCTGTCTCGTGTACTCCTCGGAGTATCTTGCCTCGTAGAATATTAATGCCCTGACAAAACATCTATATTCCGAAAATTCTCGGTCTTTACCAATGACCTTAGAACAATCGATCGTTGATTTCATTCTTCTGAGTGAATTCAATCGACCAAAGAGTGCACCAGTAAATTGTTAGGTTGATTGCATCAGAGGTGGACAAATAGCCGGTGGCTCATGGGCCACTGTCTGTTGGTTCACCGGGGGCATGACACACTTGGATTGGGCTGCAGTCCAAACCTAGTGTGGATGGCACTGGCATAACAATTTTCCCCGAGTTTTCATAATTGCGTTATGAGGATCAAGATTTTTCGAGATCGTGTGGGGGCCCTCGAATGTTTTTTTTTCATTTTCCTCGATACAAAAATTACGATTTTTTTAGGAGTGCATGGTCCTAGGTCTGTTGTTCCCGATAGTCCATGTTCACCTGAAAATAATACAATGATTAATATGTAATCAGAAAACTTTATTCTAGACTAGAGAAATTGTAGCGTCAAAAAAGGTTCTGTCAAAATTCTAATCCGAGTACTTGAAAAATTCGAAGTTCTCTGGAGTTCCCAAAATTTCTGGTAAAATTTCAGGAAAATTCTGGACGAAGTCCAGGAATTCCTGAGCTATTTCCAGAGTTGTTCGAGAAAAATTCCCGTGTCAGCCAATAAAATTTCCAGTTTCAGAATTTCTCGCCTCTTTTTGTGTGCCATCACCAGATTTTATAAAATAAATTTTCTTTCTCGTTGCAGTTGGAGAAATTTTATCATTTCAAATTTCCATCACATCAGCGAATAAATAGCAAGAGCCACAAAAACGTATGAGCAACATTATTGGCTAATGAAAATAGTTCCTGTAATGACGCCTCATGCTATCCCATTGTACCCCGTTCTCCCGTAACCGTGAAACATTTGCAAGATTATTCTTTTCGAAACTCACCTCCTGCAACTTCTATTCCTGCATTCACCGAGTTGGATTACAATATCCGTGGCTTCTTTCTAATTAAAAATAAATCCCAACCAGGCGATATAACGAAGAAAGCGTAACCGTTAGCCAGTTAGTCCGTGCGATTGCATTAAAATAAATTATTTAAGTTGTAGCAATTTGGTGGGTCCCCGATGGCTAATATCCGGATAATGGAACGAAGCCTCGGTTGGAGAGGGGGCGCGGTGTCGAGTATGGTGGGCTCTTGTAGGGGTGAGGGAGGAGAAGAAGAATTTGAACGGCGAAGGAAAATGGCCAAAATGGGGGGAGAGACGAGGGACTTTGAGGGGTTGCACCAGGGGGGTAGAGACATTCAACGAGGAGAGAGAGTAATTGACGAGAAGAAATGGAATAATTGAAAGCTAAGAATCGCCACCTTGAGACTCAATTTACGGTTTAACACGAGGAAAATATAAGTGAATGGGAATTTTGAAGAGGGGGTGAGTTATTCTGAATTTGTTTCATGATTATTGAGGGAATTATTTCTTACTTTCGCGGTGTATTTACTGTTGAAATTATCTCGATTAATTTATAGTTAAATTGATGTTGTAGGGATTTTGTAATAGAAAATTGACAATTTTGAAATATAAAATCAATGGGGCTGTCAGCTTCGGGTCAATATTTGTGGGAAATATAATTCAAATTTAATCGGATTAATTTGAACCAATGTAAATCCGCTCCATTGAGGTAGAATGCTGACTGAATCTTTAATTAAATAATTTTCCAATAATTTGGCACTCAATCATCCAACTTTGATTGAATATCACGTCCAACAAGTTTTTATGTTTATGCCGCCTAAAATTGATTTATCGGGTTAGGAAAACTTCTATATCGGTCTTGTGAAAATTCAAAGTCTGATGCAGCATCTTTCATGACAAAGTCCAACATCGACAATAATCAACTACATTCGGTGCTCATCGTTAACCAATCATAATGAGTTACCGAAAAGAAGGCACAATAAAATAATCTGTCGATTTTCCATTTGACTTCAAATAAAAAATGATAGAGCTCCAAATTTTATAGTGCTGTTATGTAAATTTCACGAAGCCACATATTAGTAATTACAAAATTTATTTAAAAATTGACGATATTCATAGGAATTTTTATGTGTGAGTAAAACACATGACAGAATTCTAGAATGTTGCACCTCGTCTCTAGTACCCGGTACAGTAATTTTTCACACACTTGGAGATAACTCCATGTCGACTGAGAAAAAAAAGAGTAGATGATGGGAAAAATCGAAAAATTGAACAATTGTATTAGAAATGGCATAGTTATAATAATTCAAACGTGTGAATGTTATTTTATACCCTCGAAAGGTACAACTACTTCGGCTCATTTCCTTAGAGGAACCAACTGAAAAGACTAAAGGTTCACAACACCCTCGACCTGATGCCCCACATTAACAATGGTCCCACTCATGCATCTCTGTTTAGACCCAAGAAAACAGAGCATACACATCATACCCCAAACTTCTCAGAATTTTCGTCCATAAAAATGTTTTCCAATCTCCAGTGGTAACACAAGAAGAAAAGAAATGCAAATCATACAAAGATTTATTTAATCCAACTGTAAATTAATTTTTAATAAACAGTTTGAAATGTAAACTCTAATAAATTGAATACTAAGAATGACCAGTTCGATGCCCAATTTATTTTATTTCCCAATGAAATAAAAACCAACCGGTGTCTGACGAAATTAAAAATTTTTCCCTCCACGGATTAATCTCTGAAAAATATTCACACGTGTTTTGCAATCTCAGAGTCTCGTTAGACCTTGACTCAATTCTCATTCCAGACGTCTCTCGATGCTGGCAATTTCGAGCCATTAAGGGGTTACATGGGTTTCACGGTTTCAAAAAATCGATTTTTTTTTTTTTGTCTAATTAAATTCTATAACATCTCTAGAATATTGTCCTAAATTTTCAAATTGATCCGAGTAATAGTTTCGGAGATACAGCCCTGAAAAGACGGACGCTCCAGGTCAGGTAATTCAAAGTGTCTAGAGCCGTTTAAAGTGTCTAGAGCCGTTTAAAGTGTCTAGAGCCCAGATAAGCCAGAGTTCGTCATCGACAGGAGCAAAAGGATGCCCTGGACATTGCAGCTGCAGCAGGTTCTCTACTTTATGGCCCAGGAATCGACGATTCAATGTAAGTTGAAAAAAAAAATTTTTTCCCCACTCTTATTGTCTCCAAAACTTTGAACGCGTTTTTCTCAAAACTATGTTTTCAAAGTCGGTTGTCAAGATTTCTCGCGAACTACTCAACCGATCTTAATGAAATTTTACACAAGTCTTCGAGATATTATTTACAAGGTCTTGAACGAAGGATTTTTTTTTTTTTTAATTACAACTATTTAAAAATTGAAAAATTTCGAGAAATTTTCATCAAAATTTGCATTTTTTTATAAAAATGTCTGCCAAAAATCGAATTTTCATTTTTTTTTTTTTTCCTTCGTCCAATACCTAGTTTATTGTCTTTACTAAAACACGAATTTTTTCCGTTCATTTCAGATAATCCTGAAAGAAGTTCTGCTGACAACGCGGAGGCACCTTTTTTCCGAGGGACTGCCGGAAATGGCGTCGTAATGGCCGCCATCTTGATATTTTTTTTTGAAAATTTCACAAAATGTTTATTAAATATGTATCTTTTAAATCATAAAAAGTTTCATCTAAATATTTCATTTTTTACATGCAAAAAAAATTATTGAAAAAAGGCCGTTTTTTGCCCGACGAAACCCATGTAACCCCTTAAGCACTCGCATCTCCTTGCTGCTATCTTTCCACTGGTTGTCTTCGTGCGAGAGAGAAAATGGGGCGGCGCGTAAGCCAAGCGTAACGTGGCTGCTCTTACTCGGGTACCTTCTACTTTCAACTAACATTGGCTCCACACGGACACATCCACCCGTGGGGGCCAATGGTGTGGAGTAACACTTTAAAGCCCGCACGAGACCGAGTACGATGGCACAAGCAACACCAACATCCCAATGCCAGGCTACCTGGCATTCAGAATTATTTCGTATAATTATATTCGTTCGGCAACGACACTCCTGGGGCACGAAATTGAAATTGAGCTTCCCTGGACGAATATCTGGATTGCTCAGACGGTAAAATACAACGACCTATGTATTTTTTCGAGACGCAGTTTGAATGTTAATTCTCGGTGGACGTGGAAAAATTTCAGTCAAG
This sequence comes from Diachasmimorpha longicaudata, assembly GCF_034640455.1. Lineage (NCBI taxonomy): Eukaryota > Metazoa > Arthropoda > Insecta > Hymenoptera > Braconidae > Diachasmimorpha > Diachasmimorpha longicaudata. The sequence goes on from NC_087225.1 coordinate 5,129,233, forward strand.
AATTTTTCTGTTATTATTGCGGTTACTGAGGATAAAAACGCATGTCCCTGAAGCGAGATCAGTGGTCTCTACAATAAGAGAAATTTATTACACAAAATCCGGTCCAAGCACTGGAAAAATTTGCTATCTGTTGGATTTTTCATGAAATAAATAAATAGAATGCAAAAATCAATCTCATTCTCTTCTGAGTGTTTATACTTTAAATTGAAAAAATATTTTTATGGACTGGAATTCTGAGAAGTGTGAGGTATGGTATTTAGGTTTGATTTGAAGTATGCAGAGAAAGTGGAATGAATAGGACTCTTTGAGAGCATGTGACTAAAAGGTGTAGGGTGTTGTTTCCCTTTTGTAAATCTAGTTAGTTCCTCTAAGGAATCGGTACAGAGCGGATGTATCTTCCCAGCACGGTTATTTGAGATACGTAATAAAGTAGAGAAATAGTTTCAATTATTTCCAGAATTATTATTTCAAATAACCCATTTCCAATAGTATCCACCGGTTTTGTGAAATTCTTATGGTGTCAAGTTATTACTGCATAATTTCTCGCGATTTTTGATAACATTATTCGGAACTTCTGTCAATTTTTGACGATATTGTAGAGAGAAATCTCAGTCTTCGGTTAAATTTAATTTATAATTTATTTTTCGTGTTGAGCCTGAAATTTTTATTGGACAAATTTCCTCCTCGTGGAGGGACATCTCAAAATTTAGAAACGCAATTGACGATTGCCTAATTATCAATACATCTCTGGCTGCAGAGAGTAGAATTTTCAAATACTTAATTAAAATATTATTCAACAAGTCATAGTTTAAAAATTACTCAAGAATGTCGTAGTAATTACCCGGTGCATTGTGAATATATGTTATGCATTGAAGTGAGTTTAGTGGCCTCGGAGGGGTCGACGAGGGGATGAAGAGGGATATGAGAGGATCAGACAAAAGCCAAACGATACACGTTGAATTTTACCGTGTCGATCGCCAAGCGTTTGTGCAAAGCCCTGGCCTCCACTCTTCCTCTCGCTTTCTCTCTCACTCTCCTCTCTCTCTGTCGGCTTCCCCCGTTGATCAGCAGAAATTAGCATAGGCAATTTATGTCCTACCCCTATAAATAACATGTTTATCGTCGTAATTTATGCGTCCATAGTGGGTACATCGTTGTTGGGGGCCATTCGATTTTCACGCCCCACCCCTGGTTTTTCGAAAATTCGTCCAGGTGCATAACAGGGTTCGGTAACAGCTCCAGCATAATCATCCTTGAGCAAGAAAAATATAAGATTAGGCTGACTGATCCTCATTACAATTTGCTTTTGAGGAATTTTGTCCTTTTTGTTCTTTTTTGCAAAAAAATTATACGAAGGTCGTGGCAATTATTCATTTAGTGAACCATTTACAATCAATTGATCGGTACTTAATCAATTTTCTTGGATTAACAGAGTTAAATTCTCTTTGCAAGTTGAACTTTTTCTTGGATTTGAGGTGAAAACGCACTAGAACTTGAAAATTCAAATTCAATGATGAGATTATCTTTAACAAGGAACGCTAATTGTCCTTAATTTTCAAGATGAATTACTGGATTTTTTGTATGAAAACTGCTATAGCCAGTGCTCCACGAATATTGTATACTTTTTCTAGACAGTGTTACAAAAAAATCGTCGAAATTACAAAAAATTGACAAAAACTTTTGGATTTTTTAAAACCTAAAATTAATTAAAAGAACAAAGAAATTCCCGTCACAAGGCACAACGATATCGATACCCAGTGAGCCCAATCACAGTTTTATTTGATACTTGAAAAGAAACTTCAGTACATTTTGAAAATATTTCAATCAATTTCGCTATAAAATAAATTCAACAGACTTTAATGTCAATTTAGAAATGAACAATCGGAGGGAAATTATGTTTAACCGCCATGACTGGATTCTCGGATGCGTAGTACATCATCTACTAGTTAGGTCGCTCATTAAATAATGTAAATATGTAATCCACGCATATGAGCGCATATTTTGGTGTAGCCTGGACGCGTGCGCCATCTATACGCGTATGCCTCGTTATTCGGAGGCTCTCTGTCACGTACCAATAGGATAGGTTCGTACGATATGCACCCATTTGCATACATATAGGGTCATTATAAATATATACCCATAGAGTTCCTACGTCTCTCTCCCTCTCTCTCTCCCTCGCATGCTCAACTCCCATCGTCCAGGGCCATCAGAAGTAGCATCACAGAGCGCAACGTCTACCGGTATCCTTGGCGAAACTGTAGGGGATAGCTTCGCTTATCCTCTATTGCTTGGTTTTACCATTTGACTTCATGCTCACCCATAACCCCAACGATATTTTCATCTCGGGACCATTTTCACCGTTTTAAAAGTCGACAACCGGGATCATTTCGAATGTCTCGCTTTCTATTTGGTTTATTTGTCCTTCGTCGGTTTATTTTACGCTACATTCGCCTGGAGTTTGTGGAAACTGGAAATTGCCGGAGTCATCAAGATCTGGGGGGAGTTTATAGCTGAAGATGATGTCACGTATGAATAATTTATTTGTCATTATCAATAACACCGCTTGTGTCGCTCAATGGATTTTAAGGGAAACAATTTTGTGGTTTCATATCAGAAAGTGAAATTTCCGACTGCAAACCCGTTTATTTCTTGTGATCAATGGCTTATGTTTACTTTATCAATGTTGATTTTTCTTTACTATTATTCTCCCTCCGGGGTGCCACTATTGCATGTCAATCCTCCACTCATTTTTTAGATTAAAACTGCTAATTATGCATTGAGGAATTAATTAAAGGGTATAAAAAATTACCACCTGAAAATAAATGTAATGTTTCCTGCCTCATGAAATATCTCAAACTTTTCTCCATGAATAATTTATTCATCATCATAAATAATATCAACCTAGTCATTAATAGGACTTTCAATGCACATTTTTTTGCTAACAGAAGCAAATTTTTATACTTTCGTTTCACCACTGAATTTCAACGAATTCTACCTACTATTTTTCTGCTAATTAATTTCGTATTGATATAATGAAAATAAAGGGGAAAAAGCTGGATATTTGCATAAGATATATCCCACACCCCCTAGGATATTTCTCCTAGAATATGCTGAGTTATCGCTCAAAAAAATGGAAACTGATTGAATCCTGCAAATGTAGAAAGAATTTTTCGCTGTAAAATAATTTATCTCGAATTATTTATTGTTCTTCATCATTAGCACACACTCACTCTATCAGTCCTTTATTTCCAATTTTCATTGCCTATCAATCGGTCAAAAATTTCTGGGATTAACACTGCAACCCCTGCATTAAGAAATTAATGAGAAAGTATGATAAATTACTGCCTGAAAATAAATGTAATTTTTCCGGTTCTATGAAATACAACTCAAACTTGGTCGCATGAATAATTTATTTATCATAATAAATAACACCTGTCCACTCATTCAGCGAAATTTCAATGCACCTTTTTTCCCCCTAACGAAGGCAAGTTTCCACACTCCCCCACCCCTTCTCATTCCCCTAGATTCCAAAGAATTCTCCTATTTTCCTTCCAATTCATTTTGTATTAATGCAACGAGGGTGAAAGGAAAAAAAACATGTACATTTGCTTGAGGTATGTTATATCCATCTGCGTTTCATTACTCCGAGCTTTTTTTTTCCGCGAAAAATGCTAATGGGCGTTCGTGGTAAGCGTGCGTATACCACGTGGAATACATTATACCGTCTCTCGTTCGTCAGTCATTAGCTTGGGAAAACACTACATAGGTATGTAAATGTATTTTCAAGCGTATACATACGACTTGGAACGTTTGTAAATGTATTAACATATACGGAAAGGTGTTGAAGTGCAGACTAGAGGTAATTTGTTGTATATATATACATAGATCTGAAGAGAATTCAGTGTGAGTTATATACTCAGTGTGTTATAGAGGGTCGAAGGGGGATGAGAAGTGAGGTATGAATCCGATGAAAGACCATCGGCGATTCAATTATCGAGGCCGCCCCCGTAGTTTTCATCGTTCATCGAACACTCTCCCTCGCCCCCAGCGGGTAGAAAAGGAGGGGGGGGGGGGAGAGGGGCGGAGGCCAGAGACCGCGAGAAATTTTTAATTAACACCCGTGAAACGACGTGTTCGTTGGCCGTTATACAAGGGTGGTCGAGTGAGCTACACACACGACTAAAATCCATGCTCTCTCCTCCTCTCCCCCACCCCTCTCCATAATTCCAATGTTAGGTGGATTGTTGGGCTTGCCGAGACACGAATAATTTCATTGCCCAGATTTTTCCAACGAAAAATATCTCGCATTCCACGAGTCTTTGTCGTGGTATACGTTTCTACAGCTTGAGTGAACGCGACCGGTAAAAAAAAACATATCCACCGCCCGCGGTATATTCTGCACCGAAGCGACGGCTGGTATATCTGTACAAGTCTCCGTTTCACAAAAAAAAAAGGGGGCAGAATAATATGTAACAAAAATCGTGGTAAAAAAGTGGGTAAAGCGCCTGCGCTCGGCTCTCGTTGTTCAGGCCAAGAGCAGGAGAAAACTGGATTGTCGTCTCGTGGATTCAGGCACTGAGGAAATTCCTCGAGAGACTCGTATCGTCGGTGGAATGTCGAGCAGGCCTGCCATCCAACGTCGCCCGATACAAACCGTTGGCAGTTCTTCCACTACCCCTGTACTACTCTTCACAACTCCCCCTACCACCCCCACTGCAATCCATCTCCCTCGTCTCTCTGTGCCTAGAAACTAACCCCTCTCACATCCTCATTGCATCGTACCCCCTTGCCCCAACACACCGGCTCATCCCCACTTCGTCGACGAGTCGGTCCACCCCCTCTGCACCTACCCCTATTACAGGCCACCACCACCACTACCACTGGAATACCACCACCTACCCCACTATCACTACCACTCATCCATTTCACTAATACAAGTACTGGTGCGATACAGTGCGATACAGACGGGGGTAGCGGAAGGGGGTCTCCATGTCTTCACGCTGTAGCCGGCGCCGCGCTGCTGGCTGCACAGATATCCCACGCTGGTCCATAACCACTAGACGCCTAGGCTTCTAGTCACCGTGGCCCGTCTCCGCTCGTTAACCTCTCTGTTTTTCGCCGCCCTTGAGACCCCGTTACGAATATTATCGATCAGTATTGTTAACCGATTAATTTTTGGCGATTCTCCACTGGCTCTCTGTACACCCCGCGAGCGTTTACCAAAATCTCCGTGTGAAGAAGAACAACGAGAACCAAAAATTGTCTGATCCAAGTGCCCGAGAAACAGCCATTGACACATGGCGAGTTGAGCACACCAATCACAAAACTATAAATAGAGTTGTAGGAGAAAAAAAAAGTTGGAAGCAGTCCCAGTTCTCGCGAGGATACACAACACCGGAGTACAAACAGCGAAAAAAAAAAGTCATTCGTGAAAGGATAGAAATACAGTGGTAAAACAGGTATAAGCGCATCCGACGGATGACGTATGCACCATCAGAACTGGAGCCAAGTGTACAGCATATCGAGTAAAGTGAATAATTCTCTGTGATATATCCACCAGATAAACCTAGACAACAGTATAAAAAAAAATAAGCGCAAAGTTGTTGAATATAAATCGACGTTAGAGAGCCGGGAGGATCACACCACATGTTGAATAAAGTGTGTATATGTTTGGGTACAAACACGTCAGTTTAATAAACAGTTTGTAGTGCACTGTTCAGCTCGAGTTCTAGATAAGCAAAAAAAAAAAAGTCTGTAAAACGAGACAAGTACCTCGAAAACTCACCACGTGAAGCTGGCCTTTGGATCCAGAAAGTTGTGATAGCGGACAAATGCTTCGGGTAGTTGCCGACTGAAGCCCTTTTCCCCTCCCGTGATAAAAAAAAAAATATATATAAAAAATCAGCCCGACGGTTTATTCGTCCAACGGGTTTCCCGCGCGCAGAGCGCGACGACCAACGTATAAAGCGGTCCCAGTGAGACGAGTTGAGCCGAGCCGCCTTCCGCCGCCGCAGTAACCCCTACACACAACAACCCAACGAGGCATCCCCCACTCTGAATCGCACAACAGCCAGAGCGGAAGTGCTAGTCAGTCGGCGAGCGACCTTCCGACATCACGGGTTAGCTTTTACCACATAGATATATATATACATATACATATATTTGTATATATACATATACAACGGCCCAAACGTATTAACATCAACTGGCCGCACAGGAGCATTTACCGGCGGGGGAGAGTACCCTTGCCACTGCTTCAGCATTATCATCATCATCATAATCATTGTTATCCACTCACGACTGTTATTACACTCCTGACGTCCAACGCCACCAGTCTCCCCACCCCTCATCACTCAATCCAACGGTTTCATTGGCTGACAGTGTCCCATCCCCCTCAAGTCTTCGGCATTTACTTTGTTCTAAATTTCTCACATTGAGATTTAGAACTGCCAGAGCTGAATTGACAGAAATAATTACTGAAAGTAATTCATGATATCGCGATCGGTGGAGTAACGGTGGAATAATTGACACATTCAATCGGTGAAGTAACGGAGTTTTTGTGAAATAATTACCGGATTTTGTCTTCAAGTTTTGTTCACCAGAGTATACAGGAGTTAAACTTGAAAAGTTGAACGTAAATATACGAAGTGATTGACCGTGGAATATCGGGGCAAACAAGTGGTAGCTGAAACGTCAACTCAGACGCGATTGAACACGGCATCTCCTGTGCATACTTGTTGAGCATACCGACGATTCCGACGCTCCTCTCACCATTACTTATTCCCAGGCGTTCGAGAATCGTCAGAAAGGGGGAGGAGAAAAAACAAACGATAGAGCCAATAAGTGAGTTAAAGGAGGATAGATAATAGTATTTGGGTATTTGGGATTCTCACAGATACACTCTCTGTTATCTTGTGCTGTTGATCTCTTCTGGCTGTACTTCGTTAATAGTTAACCACGTGCGCGGTGAAAAAAAAAGTCAGTAGACTGGGAGTTAAGCTGCCGTTGGCTTGCGAATACACTTGGCCGTTAATAATTGACTGTCAGTGGTAACTGGGAAACATCATCTGGGTGCATTAACTCCGTGAAATTTATAATTTACAAAGTTGGCGGTATATTTAATCGACAGTGACAGTATAAAAGAGTGTTATTTACACATCAGAGTTGATATAGGAAGAAGATTAATAAAGTTGTGTGAGTATAATATATCAAAATCACGTCAACAGTTGTGCGTAGAATTGAAAAGAAATCTGAAGTACTCAAGGTGATACATCATCAGATTGGAGTGAGTGGTTGCAGTGGCATTGGTAACGATCAAGTAAGGGGAACAAGTAGTGAAAGATATCACTGGTCGGGCCAGTGGTGTAACAATTGTACGAGAAGACGGGATATTAGTGAGGCCTCGGCGTCAAGCGCCTTGGCTCGTAGTACATCGGGCCCCGGGGCTGCGCTGGTGGGTTGCCTTGTTGGTGTCTACCCGTGCTCCTCATCCACGGGACCCAGGGGCCCCCCTATATCCCATCATTTAATTCAAACTATACCTAATCAGAATCAGGGCTGTCGTGCCTGTTGCTGTACCCATAGCAACCAACCAGCACCGGTTCAACTCACTAGCCAACGAGCCGGTCTATCTCTGAGGGTTGCGAGGGTGGCGACCACCACCTCCGTCCGCGCCGCCCCCTACGCCCATCCCCAGCATCAAGGCCTAGGACAGGAGTGCAGGTAAATCCTCTGGCCATGAGCATTTAGAGAAAATAAATAAACAAATTAATAAGTCACAATTAATAAAAGAAAATTCTGTTGATCCACTGACCCTCATCCTCACCCTTAGCGCTATGATTGTTTGTAGGAAGTAACATTCAGTTGTTGTAATAATTTTTCTCCCCTTCCACTTTGTTAAAAAATTTTTTTTGTCATTTTGCATTTTGAGTTGAAGCCAGTAGTGAATTTTGTGTGGGATTTATTGGAAAAAAATTGCAAACAAAAGAGAAAAAAAATCCCAAAAAAAGGTGTAGGGAGGAGACGAGCGCTGTGGGTGGAGGTGGTGCGCACATTCTCGGTAGCCCGATGCTGTTCGTCCCATTTACGGTGCCCACCTTCCCCGCAACACATCAGACTACCCATCCTGTGCATCAGACGCATCATCAACAATTGGGTACACCAGTGGCGAATCCAGTGCAACATCAAGCATCCCAAATCAATCAATTGAATCAACTGAATCATTCAGGACATCAGGGAATTGGTACAGGTACGACCAATCCAGTGACTGTACACAGTGCCAATTGTTCACCACAACAGCAGCAGCATACGAGCCAGTCACAGTCACAGCCACAGTTACAATCACAGCAAACTCAGCAACAGGCAACAACACCAAATAAGGTAATAACAGGATAATTCTATTCACTAAAGTTATGAATTGGATAATTACACATTTATGAAACAATTTGGAAATTTCGCTGCGATAAACTTTGTTCGTTCGTCCGTTATTCATCGAAAAAGTGCCATTTTAATTATCAAAATGTAGTAAATTAACGTGATCAAAATGGTATTAGGGGAGGGCATTAGGTTGTTCGTACTTTAATGGAAAAAGACTTTACGAGCTGTTTCTTACAAAACTTTATTAATTAAAGGGAAACTGGCTTTTGTTACTCTACTCGGAGGGAAATGCTTCTTTAACACGGCAACTAGAGCCAATCAATTATCGCCATGGAGGACAGAGTCTTCGTGGGGTGAAAATACTTTTCGTATTTTGGAAAAATTTTCCATAAATGGATTAGCAATGGGTGACGTCCGACTTTCGGTACATATTAACAGATTGTGAATGACGTAATCGTGAACAAAAAGGAGAAAAAAGTATTATATGAAAACGATCAACAAAATCAATTATAAAAAATTAATTTCTCAATAATAATAACGTAAAATGCCTTCAGCCGGTCTGTGGTGGAAAAACAGTACATAAACTAACACTCCTTTACGTTTTTCTTAATTATCAATAACAAAATGGCCAGTTTTGGAAGCCTCTCTCCAACTTGATCCTCAATATTTCCACTCGGAACTCACCAAATTTTGGCCATGACCAGAGTCGGAAATTTTCCAGGATTCAGGTTCATTAGCAAATATTAATTAATGCACATAAATTACGGAAGTCTCGTACGAAGGCCATGAATTGACATTAATACAGATGAAATAGTAAACATAAAAGAAAGTGAAAGGTATCAGTCTGTCCTTGGGAGCATGAACCAGATGGCAAGGCGGAGTCAGGGGTCTATGGTTGCGCGGGAAAAGGTAGAAAAGATCAAAGGACGGGAGATGATTTCATTACGACACGCCACTCGTCTTCTCCGTTGAAATATCAAAAGAGTATAGGAAAGTGAGGGTCCCTTGCTTCCCTGTATTTGTCGTTTTGGTGAAAGTATAACGTCCTTCGTACAATACCTTCCAACTCCCACCGGGTTTCTTACATCGTAAAGACTCGAACTAAATGAAAAGTACGTTGTAGAGAAGTTTTAATCATATTACGCGGGTACAATAGACATTCTCAATGATCAGACATTTTCCGTGAAGAGTACGTGCCAATTGAATTAACCCTTGACAGTTTCACGAGAAAAATTCAATAAGAAATGAGACACTACAGGTGAGATAAACTGAAACATAGACAACCTGTCTCCGTTGACTCTTTCCTACCGTCTCGTGATTCACGATAGCACGTAGGATGTATTATCAATTCAACCTGCTACATCTCCGTCCCAGCGATAAGATGAATTATCCATCGAATGCCATAAACAACCTCTTTTTCCTTCTCACTGGAGACGTACGTGGCACTCTCATTTCTAAGTGTACTGGCAAGAAGATGGTACCCTTGGTATGGCTATGGAGCTGCACTGCCACAACAAAATTGAAATTTCATGGACAGTCTACCAGTAATTTTCCGGATAGAGATATTTAATATGATTTAGGAGGAAATATAAGATTCAAATTTTATTAAAATTTAATAAAACCAGAATTTCGTGAATACTTTTGCTGAACCCATGAATATTCATTGTTGGGTTCATTGGAAATTTAAGGATATGTTTATTGGAATTAAACGGAATTTTACAATCTCCAGTGATTTTTCAAATCGGAAATGACCCGGTGAATTTATAATTCCAGTTTCTAAATTGACTTCATCAAAATTTGTGAGACATGTCAATTTATTATGTTGGAATTTATATTGGAAACGCACTTAATTCAATTTATCTAATTTCATACCAAAAATTAGAGTATCTGAGAATTGGAACTATTTAATCATTCATTCATTACCATCACGTGATGAAACAATGACAATAATTCTGATTTGAATTAAAAATTCCGTATAAAAGTGAATTTCAACGGCCGTGAATATTCTACATCTCATTCACATTTATTCCATATAATGTCATTATGAACTTCGTGGTTGTTTCATAATTTCCTACTCACTAGTATTCGCATTGACCTAGTCGAATTCTCCTGAGCCCACCCCACTCTTCCCACCCCCAGTACATCGCCCTCAAAAGGTAAAGCGGTAGATTCTCACCGGAATTTCCCGAAATCGAAAAAAAAGACGAGAAATGTGAACAGACGCTCCTCACAAGTACAGGAACGCGAGACCGTAATTAAAATGAGATTTCCAGAAATGAAAGGGAGAAAAACAAACGTAACGTTGTCGGGGAGTAATGGATAGGACGCGCCTGGAGCAATCATAAAATTTTACAAACGAGCATCGTCGTACTGCCCTGTGAGAATCCAGCAGAGGGGGTGAGGGCAGGGGGGGTTACAACTGGTGAGTAAAAAAAATGACTGGGGGGGAAAAAAAAAATATGGAAAAGGAAAATAAGTACAAAATGAAAAATAAAAGTGCCTCGGGGTGATGGCGAGAGTGCCATTGCCTTCCATGTCCCCCGTGGGTCACCCTGTTGCAAAACAAACAAACAGCAGGTCATACACGTGGAGTAACAAATGTTGGACATTTACATTTAGTAGCAAGGGGCCGAAGCAGCATCCACTGCTACCTCTCTGTGGCTACTACTGCCATTTCCGTTTCTCTCTCGCTCTCTCTCTCTCTCTCGTTCCCACAAATTTCTCTCGCTTTCTCTCTGGGCCTTCGCTCTGACAACGAAGGCACAATCCACTCGTTCCTTTATATCCGCTCGTGGCTAACGGTTCTGTCCGACTGGGGATGGTACCTTTCTAGGTTCTTGCCTCGTAACCCCCTCACTCCTTCCCGGCTGCCCAGCCACGGTCCACGAGTCCATCTGCATCCCTTCGGGTTTCGATGGGGGTGGAACGAGGCACCGTGAACGTCTATTGTTGAAAATAATTTTTGCTGCATCGAGAAATTTTTTTATGGGTCTGAGGAACTTCGAGTTGAAATCCCTAGAGATGGAACGTGGAGAGAAATTTTAGATCAAAATTGTTATTTTGTTGTTCTATGAAAGGGGGTTCGGGGTTGAAGTTAGTTGATTTTCTGTTCTGACACTTGGTGAGCTTGTCAATAGGGAGAATTAATGTACTAATGGGTGATGGGCACATTTTGTTCTACGGTAGAGAAGTGGTATTTTAGGTTAGAGAATTGGGATCGTGATGAAGAAGGGAATTACTGTACCGGCGGAGTGAAAAATTCTGGAGTTTGCTTGTCATGGTAATTGGAGGGTGGCTTTAATAGTCTGATTTGTTTTATTGAATTGATTTAAAAATTCAATTGAAAGTTTTTGCAGTTTTTTCTATGTAATAATGAATTTCCGGGGACAAATTACTCGAAAGCCGATTAGTGTGATTGCCATTCCCCAAAATTTTTTGAGAACTTCACTGCAAAAGCAAATGTCATTAAAATATTTTTTACATTTAGCCGTAGATACGAGCTTTTGTGGGGTTTTCAATTATTATTATACTCTCGTAAAAAGATACTTACGAAATATGTATTAAATTCAGACATTCATTAGTTTGTGTGAATGTTAAAACCTTCCTTTAGGTCTCATCCAATTGAAAATATGTTTATCTCGTCCTTTCATACGATTTCCCACTAAAACTACGGACAAATGACTTGAATTTCTCTTAAAAAATTTCATCCACAAATGAATGAGAACTGCCTCAATTAGACGAACGTATTAAAAAAAACTCCGCTAATTCTCGTACCCGAACTCAGCGCAGATTGAATCCTGTCAAAAATAAATAAATAAATTTCAAATTATTCGTGTTCCCCAGTGCACTCACCTGCATTATCCCAATTCCTCCTTCCCATAATCTCCCTGAAGAATCCTGCATTCAATCATAATCTCTCATAATTTTCAAGCCCCCAAAAAATGAATAACTGTCCGCATGCTGCACACGGAGTGATACAACGAGTGGATTTTTCCGAGCACGTAGAGAATAACTCAAAGAGTGGGGTTGAAGGGGCGATGGAGGAAGCCGAGAGAATCTCGCACGTGTACATTGGGTAGGGTCAGCATTGCCTGATGTGCCGGATGGTCGATGGCAATTTCGCAATTTCCCTCGCGCAAAAGGGAGCACAGGAAAAAAATGAGGCGAAACGCAAAAGGGAAACGAGGTAACGGGATGAAAAAAAGAGCGCAGAGAAAGCCCTCGAAAAGGAAAAAAAACGTGAAATCCACGAAACAACGAAGGAAAAAAAAATCAGCAGCGAGGAGAAGGAGGGGGATGAAGGCTGTACAGTACGAGGGATAGAGATGAGGTTGGTTAGCGTGTACGTTGGCAAAGGGTAGGTTGAGCCCACTGAGAGGGGAATGAAGCGGCTCGTTATGCACGAAACGCATTACTTTTATCTCGGATGGTATACGCGCACAGAAAGCCACGAGAGTGGCGCCGAATTGCAATCAATTTTTTTGTTTGCCCCGAGTATTCCACCACTACCACCACCACCACCACCACCACCCCCCTCCCTCCCCCTTTTCACCCCTATCTCTGGATTTTTTCCATCTCCCTTTGCCGCGTGTATTCAGCAATCTACTCGTGCGTTTCTCGTACATTCCAATTTCTTTCAGTTGTTGGTCTGTCCTGAAATGATCCCAAACACACAGTTACACTCGCTGATAACTTTCCATTCCTCTCCCAGCATGCCCTGCAGTTAGTACATAATTCTGTCTCCCTTACACTGTCCAACATCACTTGGTACCACTATATACACTGCACTGTTACCTCTTCTTTTTCGGTGTTTCTGTGGGATTGGGGAAGGGAGTTTGCTGTAGGGTAGCTCTGGCTGGCGTTACCCCGTGCAACGAGATTTGCATCCCGAATCCACGCATTTGCATTTCAATTCCGTGAGACTTGGCCGACCACCGTGGCTACTGCCAAACGGCGAATACGAACATAAATACGATTCCAAGGGTCTCTTTTACCCCGTTGCATACATAGCCGCCGAGTGGGGGCGGATGGTTTTGTTAGTGTGCGGTTACTGGCGATGGCAATGCCAACCCTGCGGATATGATACAAGAAGAGGAGTAATGGAGAGAATAATAAGAGAGACTGGATAAAATTCACTAGTTTTGTGGTTATGGGATTTTGATAATTAGTTCATACAGGCGACTTGGTACTTGGATAATTTGGCAAAATGAATCGGGGGTGAAATGGGATTTAGGATGTGCGTAGAAGGGGTTGATTGTTTTGTAGACTTTATAATTTTGATTGGATGGAGTAGCGGTGAAATTTTGACAAATATGAAATTGTAATAAATAAAAAATTATTCCTGTTCATTTATTATTGATATTATTATGGATACTATTGGATATATTATGGATATTATTATGTCGAATATCCAATTATTTCTTTTGGAGAAATATTTATTTATTTAATATAGTATTTTGTCCAGCCGACTCATTAACAGGCTTCTTGTTAGATTGGAATTGTTCGTATTAATCAGAAGGGAACTCTTTTAATAATTATGAGCAGTAAAAAATGACCGGAATTCATCTCTCTACGCGGAGAGAAATTCCTGGGAAAAATTCTTACGGTAGCACCGGAAAAGAGGTGCACAGTAGTGGTCAGGAAAAAATTCGACTGCTGGAAATTTTATTGAGTTAAACGTGAGCAGAAAATTTACCAGACATTCCGAACAAATGATCTCAACAGAATTAATTTTATTCACAACCAAGGGTTGTGCTTTTTTCCAATCCTCATCCTGCAATTTTTATAGAACAGAGTTTTATGAAGTTCATTCAAGGTTATCTGCTCCACTGTCAGAACATTTTTAAGTTAGTAATCTCAGCAAAAAACCCCCAGTCTCTCGACGGTAGATTATTTTTTCTCTCAGCCGCTTTAATCTAATAAAAATATCGATACAAAATATTTCCTTCCCCATTTTCTCTTTCTCATTCCCCCTGAGAAACCCTATCTCCAGCTCATATATACCGAAAATGAATCACCAAAATAAATAATAATAATATCGCAAAAATCCGGAAGAACACTTGCATAATCTACGGTAAAATATCTCGGGGCTGTGACATTTTAAAAAAAATATGCAAAGCACAGTTTTAGATCAGAGTGAAAGATACAAAAATATACAAGTGCTGTAGAATTTTCGCTCTACTACCTTCTTTCCGGTGTTTCTCACCATGGCCCAACCCAGTGCCGAATACAAGAAAGGAAATACTTGCAGCGTTGGAGGGTCGAGGGTCCGGGGAGGGCATTGGAGGAAGGGAAAAAATAATGAGAGATAGGGTAGGATAAAACAAAAAGTTCACGAAGCGAAAGGACAACGACGCTCCACGGAGGAAGAGAGAGGGAGAGAGAGACCGGCTTGCAAATGAGAGCTCTACTGCAGTATATTTCTTGCCGAGGTTTTTAATCTCGCGGGTAACACGATACCCACCATCGTGTGCCGCTATTTTTCCTCTTCCTCCCTCTCTCTCTTTCTCTCTCATTCGTGTTTCGGTTTATTGTTTTCCTTTTTATGATTTTTTTCCCCTTTTTTTTTCCACGTCTCACGATGTTTGTGTGTCGTCGGGTCGACGGTGAGTCGTTGACGACTCGAGAGACCCTCGAATAAAGCGCCGTTTGGTGGAATCGAAGCATCAAAAATGCCGGGTACGATTACCCGTGCATACCAACGTGTGTACCGACATATCGATCTCACTCATCGTCATTTCGGTGGTTGTCAAGGGGGTATGGGGGATTATAGGGTTCAAGTTTATACGGAGGCTGGCCAGTGTACAGTGCGAGGATGTCGATATTTGCCGCGACGCTCGACCATTACTCCCGGATCTCTCGTTTCGTTACTAACGAACGTAATCGAGCTGGTGTAGTGGTAGTGGTGGTGCCGATTTTACCTTCAATACTGACGTCTCAAATACACTCGGATTATGAACTTTGGCACTGTGAATACACGTTGTTTCGTTGATGTATCGTGTAGTTGTTTCTATTTCTACTGAATTGTTTTTCATCTGAAAAGAGAGAAAAAAATGACATTCAGCGGATCAGGAAAATTTTTGACTCATGAGCTTTCAAATAGTTTATGTCGATACAAGTGGGACGCGGTGGTTACGAGTGTGGAGTTGAAACACACGAGTTAAAAGACCCCGTCGCACGTGTATTCGAACTTTTGTTAGTGATGTTACGTTCAGGGAGTGGTGAACTGTGTCATTTTTCGTTTAGTAGTAACCGAAAAGTCTTTTCGATTACAACTTTTTACTTTTCGTTTACAAATAAACGAAAAGACACTTTTCGACACGGGCTGAACGTAGCAGCAATGACAAAAATCAGGGAGCACGTCTAAATATCCGGTCGAAAATATCCAGTCCAAAATATCCAGTTAAAAATATCCAATTCGAAAATATCCGATTGTAAAAAACCCAATAGCAAATATATCCGCGAACATTGGATCTGTTTGTAGATCCAAGAAGGTGGATTGGAGTTCAAAATAAATTTGTCTAATTTTTGTATTGGATTTGATAGCATTTGGATATTTGTGTTTTGGATATTATTGTTTTGGACATTTTTCATTGGAGATTTTTGTTTGGGTATTTTCGACTGGATATTTAGACGTGGAACCAAAAATCAAGATTCTGAAATTGGGTCGTATTGGCAATGGGTTTTTTGAAATTATAATGTAGGATCAGTGTATAAAAAGGATATGATTGGTTTATTTTATGAAGGTAACAGTATATTATAAAAGTAACACACAGTCAAAATTATACTATTAGGAGTGTGAGAAGGGTATCCTCACGCGTAACCGGTCAAGTCACAACTAAAAATTATACCACAGTTCAAAACCCGAAAATGCACTGTTTTTTTTCCTTTTCTTTTATCACTAGTTTTTTCCCTGAGTCCGCAACAATGCAAGGTCTGTCCTATGAGTGATCCCATATAGCCGGACAAAACCCACCGTTATACCATACAAAAAATCCTCAAAACTCGAAACATAACTATCATAAACCTGCCATGCTCGACACACGCGTCTTCTTTTCCTCCCATTCCTTATATTAAACAAACACATAAATCACATTAAAATCTTAGCGTCTAAACAAACCTTAATGTCCACTAGAGTCACATTGTTCTTTCACACGTGCTCAAATATCCAAAATAACAAAACACTCGCTCATTCACTCTTCACTAATCACACACATTCCACAATAATATTCTGGAAATAATTGTAACTTTTTATCTACTTTATTATTTAACTCAAATAATTGTGCTCGTAAGACACATCCGCTCTGTATTGATTCCTTAGGGGAACTAACTAGATTTACAAAGGGAAACAACACCCTGGACCTTTTAGTCACATGCTCTCAAAGAGTCTTATTCATTCCACTTTGTCTACATACTTAAAATCAGACATAAACACCATACCTCACACTTCTCAGAATTCCAACCCATAAAAATGTTTTTCAATTTAAAGTATAAACACTCAGAAGAGAATGAGATTGATTTTTGCATTTCATTTATTTATTTCATGAAAAATCCAACAAGTCAATTATTCGGAATTTCAAACCAAAATGAAAGACACGTCACATAATTTGACTTGAATTTTAACTTCCAACGGTGACAGATTATTTGTAACTATTGTTTGATGTTCAAAAAAAAAATTCTAGTAACCAATGGATCCGAGAATCCGCGAAGAAAAAACTTTAAAATCTGCATTCTCTCCAGCTTCCGTGATTCAGATATCTTCTTCAACAGATTATCGGTCTGCTGTGACCCCGAACGATTATACTCCCCATACATACATCGTCTCCATCACCATTGAACGTATTTCATCCGCAAAAAAGAGAAAGAACCCCCTCCCCCCCGTCATTCATCGCATTATTCGCCAAGACCTTTTATTCGTAGTCTACATTTTCAAGAGCGAAAAAAAAAAAACAGTCGAGAGAGAAAAATGAAAAAGAAGAAATAACGATACGACTGACATCGCGTGAGAGCATCCCTTTACTCCTCCCCCACCCCAAAATTGTTGTATATGTAGAGAAAGATGAGTAGGAAAGAGGAGGCGTGAAAACCCAAAGCGCTGAATGAGGGGGTGACGAAATAAATATGGAAATCTTGTTGTTTCCTCTTGAATACTTCAATACCGACAAGGGGGAGTGGATCCATCAGTATCTATGGCAACAAAATCCATAAGATTATCCACCGTAAACATCCTCTCCCCACCCCACCGAAAATATCCACTGGGAATGATCATTGATCGTCAATTAACCCCGCGATATATCGAAAAAAAAGAAATACCCAGCCAATGCCAATCAATAAAATGAGTGACAGAGAGGGTATGCGGTATTCTCGTTTTCCAGTTGAGCTTTACGTCATAACGATCAGGTGGATTATCTGATTGTTATACACATGGGATGGTTAAAATAAATAAAACTAAAAATCCAGAGTAGAACAAAGTAAAAGGGGATGGGGGAAAGGGTAGAAGGGGGAGGACAATGTGATTTCGAGTGACAAGCGAATCGTGAGCATGAAGCCAAGCGTTTACATTGAATTTAATTAATCCGCAAATGACTACTGGTAGTTATTTGGAGTACATGTGTGTACAGCTCGGAGTTATAGAGGATGGGCATCACGTATCCACTCCTCTGTGGACCCCCTCGTACCCACGTGTCTCCTCAATTCCGCCGGTATCTGCCTATCTCGGTTGACAATCTATCAATTAATTAACGAAAATTACGCCGTTGCTAAATTAATACTGGGGGTTTCGTGGGCCACGCGCTTTCGCATCGACTGGCCACTGGGCCCGTACACCCTGGTGTACCTACACATCCTCCACGGTTACTTGTATGAGACCAATCAGGGGTACATCACCATGGCTTTTGTTGGCAACATCCGTGGACAACAGTGTTACGTTCCTCCATCCTTCGTCGGCTGTTACGAATTACTGGATATCTTAATGACTACCGTAATTAATACGAACACAGATTGGAAGGACGTTTGAGTACAGAGATAGTGCTGTAACCAGGACGTACGGGCTTTGTCGGCGTTACCGCAGGTCCACGAGATAACGCTTATAATGTCGCGGACACTGTGTGCTCGTCTGTTCTAGTGATTTTCAACCGTCATGTCAGGGCGATATCCCTCTCTCTCGCTCTCTTCCTCGGTCTCTCTCTGTCTTGTATGGTTGATGGGGAGATGGGGATTCGCTGAGAATCTCCTGCTCTTTCTCCCTCACTCAGACGAATTATCTCCTTACCTGTAGATTGCCTTGTACCAGGAGAAACCCGAAGACAAAACCGGAGGATGCGCAAGAACGGATTGTGGTTACCCATAAATTAAGTTTAGTTGTACCGCCAAGCCTTCCGCACTGGCGGAACTCAACTAACGTTTGGCTGGGAAAAAGTGAAGGAATGAGGGATACAATGGGGTGAATGATGCTCGGGTGGTGGTTTTTTTTTGCTGAGGTTTAGCGGAGAAGTCGTTGGAGAACTGTACGGCCACTGGGTGTTCCCCGAAATTTTTTTAATTTACGGAGAAATTAAGTGGCCATTTTGCTGTAGACGGGCGGAGGAAGAATTATTAGTTCTGATAATAATTATGAGATGATTGAAACATTGTGTATTGGGTTACGGACACGGATTGTTACATAACAGCAAAACGATTCGAGAATAAAGTCTTAATTTTTATTTATCACACGCAGAAGGTATATCTTTCCCCTATGATGCCTCCAGTTCAACTGGCTCTTAGCGACCATAGTTTTCGTGCTCTGGGCCCATTTGACAAGAGGCCCCTATTTTTTCATTCCTCACTGTGTCTGTTTATTAGAGTTATTTTAAATATTTTCGTACTGTTCCAAGAAATCCTATTCTAAAAAGGAGAGCCACATATCGTATCGAAAATCTCGAATCGAATCGAAATCTCGCAAAGATGTAGCCAGTATCCTATTGGTCGTTTAAATTTCAGGCGCTAATTTTAAAACATAATGTAAAGATCGTTATGATTCACCGTGAGAGAGAGATTCAAGTGTTGATCACTCACTCACTATGATTCAAGTGTTGATGTCAAATGCTTTCGGACGAATCAAAGGTGAATCAAATTGAATTATATGACTGAAACAAAACTCATCCTTCATTTTCCGGGCGCTGAAGCGCGCGTTCGGTCTCGTATTATAAAATACTCATATAGACTGAAAAGAGTAATGGACATACGATTAATTTTTGTACACACATACAAAACGCTTTCAATATTGTTGAACATCATCGATGATATCTTCAGTTCATATGTTGAATATTAAGAAATTATTAAAATATTACCACCAAATGAATCTTAAATTATCATTTTTTTCTTACACTGCCTTCATTCACCATTAAATCCCATGAATATACCTCACTCCTCCGCAATTTTCCATCCATAAATACAACTCCGAAATATTCCGCATACTAGTACAACAGACAACAAAAGGTTTGACTTCCTGTTCCCATGATATCATCCAACGAAATTACAACCCGAATTACCAAGCCCATTACTCCCATTACCTCCAAAATTGTGAATGTAAAGCCAGCTCAAGTCGTCAGCCCATTTCAAATAGCCGTAAATATTTCGCAAAATGCCCCTGTCTCTGCATTTACACAGCAGCCGGAAATTATACGTATGATGATGCTTCAAAAAAAAAAAAAAAAAACACAATTTCGACTCCTTTTTCTTTCATCTCTGGTACACTGCCGCGACTCATGCGTTTCCGCCTCGGGACTCACTGCAGAAATTAGAGGGTGAAAGTTTTCCGTGAGCCAGTCCCCTACCCCTCCCCCCCTAGCCACCCCCCGGTGCGTTCCTTCCGTCACTTCCCACACACACCCACAACTTCTCACGTACCATATCCACTGAGAAACGTTATACGTACACCGGTAGTATCTCTTTGCCTGCGCCCAGCAAGAGTCACCGCGATGCAAGGCGTCTAATAAATATTAACGAGGAGGGTAGTGAGATGGTAATCCGTGGAAGTTCTTCTCCCGGGTGCGAGAGTTAAAAAGAGTGAGAAAAACTGAATCTACATCGGTCTACGTAGAAGCGACTGCTGCTACAGATATACTCACTGTGAACAATATTTCGTGGAATGAGTATGAGCCGGGACAAGTATATAGCATCAACGAGATGACACGGTGAGGAGCTCAGCTAGGGGAGTTAAAAAAAAAATATGAACATGACATCCACCGTGAGATGTAAATTATTTTTTAATCCTCTTTCTTCGACTTATGATTCCCTCGGCTTCTGCTCTTCCACTTGTGACTCATCAGCCCGAGAGCCCCGAGTTTTCTTATGTCTCATTTGCTAGTGTATGCAAATTGAACTCCCATCGAACTTTTCATCCGGAAAATTCCAATGAACTTGAAATAAAGAGGGGCGGATGGGACAAAGGGCTGTTGCAAAGAGTTTAACAAAAATTGACTTGTTTAACCTGGCCCATTCTGTGGACAATGGAAAATCGACGGGAGTAAAAGCATGACCAGAAAATTTTCCATCCTGGCAACGGGTTAAAGAGCGGGCTGCCAGGGGTGGGGGTGAGCATGAAGAGGGAAAGGGTACAACCTGCGGGCGTGTTAGAGAACGCGGAGGGAAAGTGTACAGGACAGGGCTATTTCAAGGGCTCGAGATTACAGGCCATTGTTCCCATAGAAGGCTCTGTCTCAATTCTACCCTTCCTCACCTCGGGCGACTCCCCGACTCTCCATATACCCCATTCTACGATGGTTTTCCTCCTGTTACTCGTTTCTCTTCTACTCGTTTCATGCTTTTCCCTTGTAACTTTACTCTATTTTTTTTTATTCAGTTTATTTTTATTCCGGTTTAACGTTCTCATGAAAGTACAATGTTCGAACAATTCACGAAGCAATTCGGGGGTGATTCGAAGTGGAAATTAATTTCTGGAATTTTGGATTAATTGGTCTGGGAGTTGAATTATTGGATCTTCGGTTAGCGTCGAAGTGGGGAATCATTTTTGGGATTTCAAACCGATATTTCGGAGAGTTGTAACATAATTTTTAATTTTAAAAAGTGATATTGAAATTTTTAGAAATATCTCTACTGAAAAATTGCAATGTGATCAAAATATCAATGAAAGTTATCAAATATTGATTGATTCTAATGAAAATTCCAGTTTTCAATTGTTGCTTTACATCTCATTGATCGACTTCAGTTGCGTTACGAGGCAACGAACTTACCCCCTACCCCAAGCCACCGACTGATTCTAAATTCTGCTCATTTTATTCCCAAAGATTCACATTCTGAATAATAGAATAATCATAAAACAATCTACAGTTTCCCTCCATTGACTATTAATTAAACAATAAGCATAATAACTTGCAAATTACGCCCAGAATTTTTTTCTCTGAGAATATTCTCCAACACGAACACGATACCCATAATAACCCTAAAAATTACAATAATAATACGCTATTCCCAAACAATTGCGGGCAATGAATTACCATCACGATAATAACGATTACTAACAATAAAAAATAACAGTTTTTTTTTTTCAATCAGCTCATATACTACCAACATTTAATTCAAACTATCGCAACTATTATTTCCCCATTTCAACTATCCACCAATATTCCAGACCCATCAACAAATTCAAACTCGAAAAATATCCCCGATCGATGAAACAACTGTAAAATTGTTTATAAACCCACGAGGAAAAATCGAAATAGTCTACTGGAAGCTCACTGTTGATCGCGTGTTTTAGATTAAGCCCGCGGTCGTCGCACGAAGTCGCTCCCCTGCAACGAGCGATAACGAGAATCACGTCGTTGCGTTATGCAGAGAACAATGAGAGGGTGCATGATGTAAGAAACGACCAGCAGCATGAGAAGCAGGATTGGCTGTTGGTGCCTAGCTGTACCGAGAACGAGGAAGTAAGAAAGACGATTAAGACAGGCGAAGCGGCGGGTGCCGGGGGGCGAGGGGTGCGTGGTCTGCGTGACCACGCAACAACAGCCAACACTAGCCCAGTAGAGTAGGTCACGTGGTGGTAAGGCATATGGCTTGACTAGTCCAGTAGACGACGTTTACAATCGTGTTATTAGATTCACCGAGCGTGCCAACATGTTTGTTACATGCATGGCCATACTTTGAATATACTATTGACGGTAATGGGAAATACATTTGGCCATGGAGTTGCGTATCACGTCACTCGATTGATGGTTTATTCTACTTTTGAGACGTAAATGGAGGTGAATTAGCACGTCATGCGGATATATTTCAAATCTCATTTGGAGTTAATGGCGAGGGGAGTCATGGGAATTCCGTCAAAGTGATTCGGATGGGGTTCGTTGGGTGGGGTGGATGAGGGGGGAAGGGGGGATAGTGCGAGGGAATTTCGATGAAATTGCTGTTTGACATGGTTTGGGGAGGGAGGGAGGGGTGGGAAGCTGTGAATGTGTTTAACGTCATTAAAAAGTTGAGTTGAGAGGTGGTGAATTATTTGAATCATAGTTGTAGAAGAGACGGGAGGTGGGGGTGTGTAGGTGAAGGATGAAATTGGAAATAATTTTGAAGGGGGGTTGGATTGGATATAGAGAATGGCAGGAAATAGGTCCGATTTTCAGGAATTTTTCAGGGATTTTGGGGGTATTTATCGGCAATTTTTGGGGATTGTGGAGATGGAGGAGAGGGGGTGTGATTGTTTGTGATGTTTATCATTGAAATTTGATCATAAAAATAGAAATTTCAAGGGATACGTTGTGAGGTTAATGATGTTAGAGGTAATTGGTGAAGATCGATCGAAAAAATAGGTGATAAAGTGATTACACTTATGATAATAGATCGAAAAGGATAGAATATTGTCATTCTGGTTATCTATCAATCCTATTATTGATAACAGAGTGGGTGAGACAATAATTCACTGATCCCATACGATGAGAATTATCTCCCCAATTTTCATCGATTGAGTGGGTTATTGGAGTGGAGTTGGTTGTAGAGATGACATAAGCCACAAAAACTCGGAAGAGCCTTGGAGGCTGCCTCGGGGTGGTTATATTGAGTCCATTCACGATCCGTTGACCAAGTCACTGTAAAAACAAGGCCTCTTGGCCTCTCAGTTTATTCAATCTATTTTCTTAGGCACCCGCTAGTACCATTTGTTTGCTCCAACTTATCCAACATCTCTACATTTTTGTTTTCCCCTCAATTCTGTTTCTGTTTCTTTGTTGCTTCTGGTGAACGCCTGGTGATAGTTAATTTTGGCGATAATCTAATTTTCCCGGGAGTGATAACAATTTTCTTTTGGCCCTTGTCTCCCCGTGACACCCTTTCAGTCTCCTGGAGATATCCATAGAGCAGCGACTATTCTTCCTCCTGCCCTTCATCAAAAAATGTTGAACTCTGACTGGAAAATAAATGTGTTGAAACTCTAACTAATTTTCGAGAGTTAAATTTCTTGATACAAGTAAAGACGTCATTCGCAAAGGACTCTCGTCTTGTAAGTCTATTGATTCGATATTTTCGTAGTCCTCAAGCCCCACAATTTCTTTTTGTTCCTATTCAAAGAGGCAAATCCTAAACGTGCACTGAAACGTGACTCTGAATACTGTGCACCGAGTATCGCGAACCGAAAGATTATTCCCTTGGTCTTTCCCCATGAGAAAATTATCCTTTACCCTATAGTTTTAGGGGTTACGTTTGCCTCGATATTGCGCTTGAGACTGGGATATTTCTCCCAGAATATAACCAAGATCCCTCAATGTAGCAACAGGATGATACTGTTTGTTTGAGAAATAACACCTCGAGGATATGGGAAATGTGTAAACTTTGATGTGCAAACTCTTTCACTTTCTCCATCTGTTTTTTAATTGAAAACTTTTTTACCTCGAAATGAAACAAAAATAGGGGACGCATCGTTGGATTGGCTGGGGGAGAATGCTCGAGGAAAGATATATATAAAGGAGAATGATGAAAAACAGAGGTGGGAGGGTTGGGAGTAAATCCACCGTAGCATGGAAGGGCGCAGACATTGCTGGGGACCACATGGTCCGTAGCGGTCAACGTACCATAACATTACATCCATCCCATAACCTGTACGCTCACTATTTCTTTTGGACATGCGAGTAACCACACTCTCGTGGCTAGCATTAGCCATCAATTTCTTTTGATCCTCGTGATAAGAATTTTCATCTTTCTCGAGATTTTCCTTCCATTTTCCAGCTCTGAAGGGGCAGGAAAGGATCAGGCCTGTAATGATATTATTATCTATCCCCCAAAAAACCTCTATGAGTTACCTGATTAATTGCGATTTTATAAATCTACCCTAAAGTTATTGGAAATGGGAAGTTTAATTAATATAAAATGCAATGAATTCATCAATAACTTTATCCTTTATTTTTAAAATGCACGAGGAAGAAAAACGTTTGTACTCTATGGGCTGCTTCAGCTAACTAACAAGACGGTCATAGAACCAAAAAGAATATCGTCACCTATTTACAAAAGAACTCTTATTTCTTTCTCGCCATGGAGACATGGAGTCATTGTTTATGTTTATGTTCACTCTCCGGCACTCTCTACATCGATTCGTTTTTGAATACATAAGCCCTTGAAGTATTTCTTAGTAAAATGAAACTATATAATCCAATAAAAGTTAATCAGCCTGCGTTGTCCCAGCAATTATTGCACAAAATTCATCAAAATTGATAAACATACCTAAATTAGATAACATACGAGAACAAATCCGCAGAAGTTCTTCGTTGAAAATTTACACTGCGATAAAGGAGTGGATAAATCCATTATTTATCATTCATTGACAGTCTTCCATAAAATTACATCAATAACTCATAACTTGGAACCCAAAATTTTCCGAAATCTGTTTCTCAATTTCCGCAAAACTCTTCAGATTTTCTCCTAAAATCCTCCCCCAAAGACCTCGGACCCTCGTTTGTCGTGGTTTTACTGTTTCTATTAGTCCCCTCCTCCCTTCCTCCACCCTTTGCAGTTAAGTAGTCGAAGAAATTTCGTTGCGGCCAAAGTGAGACATAAGAAGCGTCAGGGAAAAGAAAGTGCGAGAGCTTATCAAGAGCTTTAAGTTTGTTCCCTCCAAGACGGTAGTCGTTCAGTTGAAGATAGAGGGGGGGAGGGTTGCTGTTGCGAAAAGCGACCGTTGGCTTAATCCTGTATTGTAAACTAGGCAGAATACAGCGGCATCTCCAGCTCCTCCAATCTCTTCATCTCTCTCCACCACTCCAACCCCCCCCCCCCTCCAGAAACCAAGATATTTTCTCTTCGTCATCGTGGTAAGTATTCTCTATCCGCAACGCTTGTCTCAAATATCGCCAGTTCGTTGGGGCTGGTGCTCTCGCACTTTCTTTCACAACTCATCCTCCGCTGCTTTTCTTCTTCGGGCCCGTTTGCCCGGATGGTACAGGCTAATCTGTCCCTCGAGAATAACTTGAAACATGAAACAAAAGCCTCGTCCTCTCACTCCACCCTCGGCTCTGCCAGTGTCTTCTTTCTTTCTACTTTTAATGCTCTCATCCCCTTCTCTCCAACCCCCATCCTCTCACCACCCACTCCTATGAACCAACAACTATCGCCAACTGTACAAGTGTCGAATCTTTTGTTGCTGCCTGAATGCAGTATTTTTTTCTCTTGTATTTTTCGGTTTAACGTTGAGTCAAGAAATTCCCTGCCTTCTCCGTCAAATCATTGTGGTGACAACGACGGTTTCGAGAAATATTGAGTTCGTGGAATTGTTTAGAATTGTTGAAAAAAAAATATCTTCGGGGAGAAGAATGTAATTTCCATTGTTTGCTACGGGATAATTGAGGCAAATAAATGACAGAGATTTTTATGGATGTTCCACTGTTTCGGGATCGGCAGATATCACTAACTACATTTTTTTTTGTTTCCGTTTGAATGCACATTGTTTAACTTTGTTCTTCTCTTTGTGCAAGGCTTTCAAATGACTTCCTTTATCCGTGAAATTGTCCACGGAAAAGTGAATAAATAAATTTGAAAGAAAATTATGAAACTGATGTTGAGAGTTTTCAGGGAGAGAGAGAATAACTTTTGTTCTCGGGGAAACTATTTTTTCACTGGATGCAATTATAGTTCATACAGTGGGTTTTTAATTAACTGTATTTTTCTTTTATTGTTATGTTTTGTGAAATATTGCTCTCTTTGTCCTTTGAATCAATTGATCCAGTAACACTCGGAGATTACATTAATAAAATATCATTTCATGAGAGACTGTGACGTTTGAAGCTTGCGGATATAAGGGAAAACTATCAGTTGAAATATCTACGATTCTCTCGGTATACGGATATGTCAGTTGAACGCATGCATGATCCGGGGGCATAAACGAGAGAGAAAGCCAGGGGTTTATGCCACTGGCAAAGGCAAGCTACATGGAATATAAGGTTTGTGGTATAAACCTCCAGGCGCATTGCTCTGATGCCTGCGTGCGTATATATCCTGGGATTCGAGCAATGCTTCAAAGGCATATCCACCGATTTCCTCTCCACCCACACTCCATGTATCCATCACTCTGTGCTCTCGAATAGAGTGGAATGCGTCAATCAGCCGGATACGCCTGTCAGGTGTATTTTTTTATACTGTTCAACCATCGGTCTCTGTGTTTTATTCGCAACATAAGAATGAAATACAACAGTTTTTGTTAAGATGAGATTTCCCTGTAGGAGGAGAAATTTCCGGTTACACTTCTTGGATGAGTACTGGAAATATTGTATTCCCTGGGGTGTGACAAAACTGATGTTGATGAGATGAATTTTGCGGGCATTTGCGGTAAAAAATTCCGGGAAATTTGACGATAACTTTGTTAAGAATAAATGAATGAATTCCCTGACTGTAAGTGCATCGAAAAGATATGTTGTAATTTCATAATTTAATACTTAATGTTTGAAACTAAAATAATGTATATGAATTGTATGATGAAGATAGTGTAATTAACCCAAATCACCCATAAAAATGTTTTTTGATTTCAAGTGGAAATACGAGAATGAAAGAAATGTAGGATCAATATCAAATGAAAGGATTATGATTAGTTTATTTTATGAAAGTTACAGAATATTATAAAGTCAAACACAGTAAAATACAATCAAAATTAAATAGGAGGATGATAAGAGTATCCTCACGCGTCCGCGGTCAGGTCACAACTTAAACTAAAACTCATTCCGCAGCTCACACCCGAAAATGCACTGTCTTCTGTCCCTTTCTTTTATTACGCGTTTTCTTCCCTGAGTCCTTCAACAACGCAGGGTCTGTTCCATGAGTAACCCCACATGGCCGGACAACACTCACCATTATCCTAGAAAAAATCCTCAAAACTCGAAACACAACTAACATAAATCTGTCATGCCCGACACACACATCTCCTTTTCCTTGCATTCCTTACATTAAACAAATACATAAATTACCTTAAAATCTTAACGTCTAAACAAATCTTAACGTCCACTAGAGTTAAAACAACAAAGAACTCACTCATTCATTTCGTCATCAATTTCACACATTCCACAGAAATATAAATCTTCCAAAGACCTATTCAATCCAACCATAAATTAATTTCTGATAAATAGTTTGAAATATCAACTCCAATAAAATGTGTCATCTCAAAGAGCAAAATAACTTTCACATAACAGAAAATGATTGTTGTCAAATTGATTTTTGCCTCTCATCACATCAATTTATAATCACTCTCTCGTCGCCCCATTCATCTCCCCAATAATAACACCCCTATCAATGGCGGTCAGTACATCGAATTGACGTGGGATTGACACAGAGTTGGCATCCGTGACAATATTTCGCTGGCCCCTGACTTGACCGTGAATGCCATCATGCATTTATTTATGACACGAGTATGAATAAATGTATGGCCAGGCTTTCTCTCGCATTCCTTTCTAGACATGAATGTAGGGGCCAGTAGATATTGTTGTTACCACCGGCAACGAGTATAATGGGCCATTTGAGCTTGGAAGGCCTGTCAGATCTCACTGGTGGCCACCCGCTCACTGTTTCCAGTCCAGGGAGGCGCGCAAATCAACCACGCTCTGCCAACTTTCTTTTTTCTTCTTCTCCCCCTTTCTTTTTCACTTGGCGAATTGCCTCGTATCGCAGTTGGTTTTTCTCTAGCCAGCCCTCAACAGTAGTTGATATAAATACTCGGGAGATAAAAAATATATAACTCCGTAGATTGGACAGTAGAAAGGAGGAAAATTGCGCTCTACTTGTCTCTTCGAATTGAATAATAATGGAACAGAGTTTTTTTTTGTATTTTTGTGCGATTGTCGCCATCGGAGAGATTGATTTTCGCACGTTATTATTGGTAATGGGATAATTGTAAACGATTCGACGTGCGAATCCCGTTTTATTCTTTTATTTCAAACGCTGGAAAGGCACAATCGCTCCGTTTCATTTCCTTAAAGGAACTAACTAATAGAATAAAGGGATACAAGACCCTGGACCTGATGCCTCTCTCATCATCAATGGTCCCACTCATGCACCTCTGTATACATTCAAGAAAACAGAGCATACACATCACCCCCAAACTTCCTAGAATTTTCTCTCATAAAAATGTTTTCCACTCTCAAGTGCAATCACCAGAATAAAAGAAATACTCATCGTACAAAGACCTATTCAATCCATCTGTAAATTAATTTTGATAAACATTCGAAATGTAAACTCCAATAGTTATCACTCGTGGAATTCTTTAATTTTGCGCCTGATGCATTATCGCAAGGTTCCGGGTTCAAATCCCGGTTTGACTGTCCGCTTTTTCGATGAAATTTTCTCGTAAAATTGTATCGAGAATAATTCTGGTTCCCTTCCTACCTCATCCAAAATCCCATCCAACAATTTCCTGTGACGCCACAAGATGATGAACTCCATATAAATTTTCGGTCTGGCCCGTAATGGGAATTTCTACTTGAATTTCGAAGCGGTACTTCCTTCCCTGCAATTTGTTAATTTGAAGTTCTTTTACTATCTTTTTTGGATATTACATGACTATGACTCTTCAGACTGTCACTTCGGCATAAGTAAATTCTAAATTCTGTAAATTTCCGACACTTATTTGCTGCTCTATCAAATTCTCGGCGTTTGATAATAATTCAAACAAATCTGTCACTCCTCTGGAACGTTTATTCGCGTGAAAAATTGATTCGGCTGAGTGGGTTGTGATTGGGTGATTGTGATTTTTCTCACACTTGTCAGAAAATCTTTCCTGCATTTGTTGCAGATAAAAATTTCGCTTGACTTGTTACCTCGAATTTAATAATAATCCAACAATTTTTTTTTCCACGTGAAACCCGTTCGCTTGTCTCTACCACGAATGATGTAACCTTTTACTGGAATTCTCTGTGGGTATTGGTAATGTGGATTTTTCTATGCATCTCGCTCTTTGAGTAAGGGTTGAATGTTAGAAGCTTTCAACGTCAAAAAAATGAATAACGGAAAGGCAGCGGTGGCCTGGGATGGAATGGTATGGAGTGGGAAAGCGTGGGGGGGGGGGCACCCCGACGAAGGATGAATTGCGATACTGGGAAAAGGGAGGGAAAACATGCCTCGTGGAAAATTTCCGTTTGACGTTACTGTAGCTTACCTTGGCGTTACGTGACATCCGCGTTGAAAACGAGACTCCTTCAAATGCTCGATGTTTTCTTTTTTACCCCAGCAATTCCCTCCTCGCGTTTATCACGCGAATCATTGTCCTCGTTCATCCGTATGTGTTCGTTGGCTCTTTGTGCTGTTTTCTTTTTCATCCCTTCCGCCATTTGATATTTTTTTTTGCTGCATTTTACGTCTTCCATCGCTCAATTCTGTAGAAAAGCAACACAGGTAATGAATTCGTAGCGCATCTTCCAGGTTTTTTTCTCTACTTTTAATTATCGAAGCTCAGTTTAAACTGCTGGTTTAACTGGGATATCGTCACGCGTCCTTTGTGGTGGAAAAAAAGGGGGTGAAAAAATATCTTCACCCCCTGAAGATCGGCACACCGCCAGAGACATTGGAGGGCTGACAAAACCCTTTTACATTTTAATTACCGACGTTTTAAAAAGCCGACAGAGTCTGTTACCCAGCGGGGCCTCGAACGTTATGGGGTAAGTCGGGGTGAGATGGACTTGAGCGTCAACTTCGACGGTGCTCTTCGCAAAAAAATATAGTGGTATTTGCGAGGACGTTAACGGTAATTTCAAGGAGTCTATTTTACAAGACAATTATAAATCACAAGTAAAGGCTGCGAAAATGCTCACAGAGTCCATTGAGAAACTCAAAAGCCAATCAACAAAGAAAAGTAAATTTCAAATACTGCAAAAATGGAACAGAAAGTACAACGTTAAAAACGTTGATAATTACGAAATTCCCCGGGGAATTTTTTTGAGAATAAAAATTGCAGGTCAAAAGTTTTTGACTTGAAGGCCAAGATCCAAGAGAATCTGTGGTGTGTGCGTTAGGGAGTGAAGAAGTGAACGTTTGGCCATGAGAAGTTCTCTCTGTTTGGGCTTATCCGTCCATTTAACTTCTCGTACACACACACCAAAGCCCTTTACGTTTGAACAATATCCCTTTATCACGGTACTCTTACTTGGGTAGGACTACCCCTCCTGCGTGTGTCTCTATTTCCCTCACTTTGTTGTCGTTTCTCTCTTTTTAAAGATTTCTTTTCTTTCTTTTCTCCTTGAACCAACTACGATCACCGTATTTCGTTCTCCACCGGTTACTCACGTTCAATTGCTTTTCTTTTCTCGTTCTTTATTGCGGAAAATTGTTTCCCTTCGTGTTGCCTCGATTTACCGCTTCACGCTCATCTTTTAAATAATAGGATCACAAGCGATTGTCCCCCCCACTTCCCCCCCCCCCCTGGTTGTCATACAGTTGGAGAAAAAAAGACAACTATTCGCTGAATGTATAGACGTAGTTGGAGTTTGAAGGAGCGTGATGGAAAGAAGCTACATAAATACCCAGTGCCCTTTCTTCGATGGCACGATATTTTGAGGAGGCGTTTCCCATTCAGTGCTTTGCGCTTTACTGTTCTTTCTTGAGCCCCCTACATCTCCTTACCGCAATTCCTCTGTCTCGTCGGTTATGGCACTCGACCTTGTGTCATTGCGAGTCTCAACTGCTCGTGACTCGTGAATACCAAGTTGCCTAAATAAACTGAAATTGTTTTGGCAATTGCATCTATATTTTTCTAAAGATTTTTTTTCAATGCGAAGAGTTTATTCCGACCTGTTATGTGAAGAGAACTTTTTCATAAATATCGTACGGTTTTGCAGAAGTGTCTGAGTCATCGTGTCCTCATTTCCTTTCCGAAATTTGGTAAAAATTCAAATTTGATGATAAACTTTCCTATTCTAAAAAGGAGAGCCACATATCGTATCGAAAATCTCGAATCGAATCGAAATCTCGCAAAGATGTAGCCAGTATCCTATTGGTCGTTTAAATTTTAGGCGCTAATTTTAAAACATAATGTAAAGATCGTTATGATTCACCGATATTTATATATATGAATTTAATTTGCATTTCACATTCCATTATTTGATGGTCGCAGTTCGCAGCAAAATGAAATGGCAGTGAGCTTCAATACAGATTTTCATTTTATTTTCAAAAATATGTTGACAAATGCTAGAAATTTTTTAAATATATTCAAACATTTAATAGTGGTCCACATCAACATCGCGCATAATTTTATTTATAAGAAATTTCCTACGTGTTGATGTCAAATGCTTTCGGACGAATCAAAGGTGAATCAAATTGATTTATATGACAGAAACAAAACTCATCCTTCATTTTCCGCGCGCTGAAGCGCGCGTTCGGTCTCGTTATTCTAAATTAGAGAAGTCTTCGTCTGACGCATAATAGATTTGAATCCTCAGT
This sequence comes from Diachasmimorpha longicaudata, assembly GCF_034640455.1. Taxonomy (NCBI): domain Eukaryota; kingdom Metazoa; phylum Arthropoda; class Insecta; order Hymenoptera; family Braconidae; genus Diachasmimorpha; species Diachasmimorpha longicaudata. The sequence goes on from NC_087225.1 coordinate 5,161,498, forward strand.
TCAATAGTTTTTATCCAAATAACGGAAAGTCAGGAACGTTCGATAAATTTCATTTCATCGGTAATTTGTACTCAGATATAACTCCTCTGTCCCATAATCCAACCCCTCCCCCGGCCAATTAAATACAACAAACAATACACCCTATGTGAGTCGGATGTGAGTCAACGGTTGCAGTGAGCAAGGAGCCAGGCGGAAAGCGACTATGAGAAAGATCTTGGGGGAGAGGTGATGTCAGTAGAAAAAAAAAACTTGAAAAAAAAACACAGGAGAAGGGCAGAGACGCGGAACACACCAGTCGAGGCGGAATGAAAGAAGGCAGAAATGCTGTAAAATGAGATCGAAAGATAAGGAGGGAGGAGACGGGCGCCAGAAACAGGCAATGGCGTTGTATATGGAGAGGGTGAGAAAAGAAATGGCATGAGTAAAAGACTAGGTGAGGTGAAAAAAACCGTTGTGAAAAAAACGAAGATGAGCAAAAAATAAAACTAGCGTAGAAGAGGGACGAGGTACGAAAGAACTGCGCGGAATTTCGAATTTAATTAGGAGAGAAACGAAACTCAGACTCAACGTGGGGCTATGGAAAGGGAGAGGCCGGGGGGGGGGGGTGGATGGGACCGATGCTGAGGGAAATGCTGGGGGCGTTGGGGAGGGGTAGAAAGGGGAATAAAGCGCGAAAAGCGTTGAACGTTTTACGTTGGTATACGGTTGAACCGGCCACTTGCACATTCTCAGTGTATGTGTGTGGCGCTTTTAATCTTTCTTTTTTTTTTTTTCACCCAAGTGTGCCCCATTACTGCAAATTAAAGCCTCGCTAAGCGCCAGTGTGTGATGCTATACTGGCAGCGAGTAGTGTGGAAAATAAACAGCAGGAAATAATAAAAATAAAAAACACCGAGTGAAGACGAACAGAGATGAAATGAGAGAAGAAAAATTCGATGAGAGAAATCATCACACTTGTCTCTTCGTTTATTTATTTTTTCCTTCAACGAAACAGAAAACGAATGAAAAAGTAAATTTCACCGTAAATTCTTTCATGTACCTTTCCCGGTATTGCCTCGGAGGGGGTGGGTGGAAGGTACTTTTTTTTCTTTTACGGGAGGCAATACACCGACACTGGGCTGATGTACCTCGATCCCCGTATCAACGCAACTTGTCTTCACCACCTTTTGCGCGTGCTTTCTCTTTCACTTTCATCCAGTTGTTCGTTTCTTTGAAACTACTTCACCTGGAAGTGTAGCAATGATCGTGTCCCCTTTGAAAATACAAAAGAAAGATTATTTTTTCTCTCCCTCACCGATGCGAATTGCGACAGAGGGGCGGGGGAGGTGAGAGGTGGGCGATAATTCTAATTGAATATCAAGCGAAATGTAATTACGGTTGGAATTCATGCTCCGACGGAGCAAATAATTCGCCCCCCCCCTCACCTCCCACCACCCACGGGTATCTGTGAAACGGGCTATGTACCCGACGAAGAAGTGTGTATAGTTGACGAGAATGAGTGTGAGATGAGAGTGCGCGCGGAAGAGAATAGAAGGGGGGAAACAGCGGGGGGTTTTTTGGGGTAAAAGAGAGGGCGTAGTGACGCGCGATGGTGGGAATGTATGTGCTTCATAGGTAGGAAGCTATAACGACTGATACAATTGCATCCTAGTTCCCCAGGCAACAGTAGCACATCGGCTTGTGTCATCAAACCTTTGATGATCGAAATCGATTACTTGTTCAACACATTCACACTCATGCATGAGGGAGTTTCTCGTTGTATCATGAATCGTGAGTGCCAGGACAGCGTAAACCTGTGTGAAATGTTTATCCAGAGGGATGTAGAGAGTAAAAGGGAGGATTTAAAGTTCAATAAGAAATAAATCTGGGAATCAATTCGATGGTCGTTTTAACGCATGAGAAACGTAACCCATCGGCTGTTACTATAAACGCCTTGATTCCCCCGATAATCGGATTTTCAACTGGCTATCCTATCGGGATATCTCGCATACCGAGTCTCGGGGAAGACTCTGAGTGTAAAATGGAATGGTTGTGAGAGAGATGTTGACGATCGAGGGAATAAAAATTTTGATAATGTATTTGTAACATTGAAGATACTTTCGAGCGACGCGATATGCTTTGTCCGGATATTGAAGGGTATTAATGTAAGAGTGTGAGGGTTTTGTCAGGATTTAATTATCAATCACTAGTGTCTTATTAAGATGTCGTTTAATTGATCTATTTTGGTCAGTACAATTTGATGGCTCACGCCGGACTGTTTCACTTTTAGTATCAACCGATACTCGTCAATTCTAACCTGTAGAGGGGGAAGGCAATTTAGGCAGCTCTCTCGCGAGAGTATACTTATTATTATGAATATCGATTTTTCCCCCTTACATTAATTAATTTAATACTCAAGACATGAAACGTCTTGACCAAATAACGAATATATTTCATGAATAACGGATTGTATAGTATACACGATGATAATTCAGTGGACTGTATGGAATGTTTCAGTGGTAAATTGTAAGTAACTAAAAATGACAAAGCAGCAGCTTTTATGTGCTAATGAAATCTGGAGAGAAACGCTGTGATTGGCTCCGCGTGGTGGAACTGGGGATTTTCCTGCAGTGAAGAAGACGGAAATATTGGGACTCCTCAAAGTTCGAGTCGGGTTAAGGTCCCCTAGGATGCTAGCGACGTATGGAGGGACTGGGGATTTAATGTTTGCATAGGATTAGCAATTTTTAATGTTTTGGAAATCATTTTATGAGGACAGATGCGAAGAAGGAAAAATATATCGTATCCCGCAAATGGGGGAGAACTAATTTGGGAAAATCGAGGAACAGATGATAGTGACTTACATGGTAATTATTTTTACAGTTCTAATACAAACAAAAACCAAGGAAGATTCAATCTATATATACTTAAATCTCACGACTCCGCAGTATTATATTTATTTGTTATTTTCAACGTTCCCATTCTCTGAGACTTGAATCTGCGAAATGAAAATTTTCATGAACAATTTTAACATTTTTTATCACAAATATTTTAAACATTTATCCATTCGAGTGACAGAAGGAGAATATCAACTGATTCAGTAATTAATTTACTCTTAATTAATTCAGTTACTCGAAGTATCTCAAGTTGTCTCCCTCCAATTTTAAAAATACCCCCCAACAATAATCAGAATTTTTATATGGTAGTATGAAACCCCCGCTGCATCCTCTCCGCTTCAGTCAATAATTTTCAGATCAGCTATTCCAGAATCGCGAGAAGGTTAATACCGTCATTGTATTCCCATGAGCGGTTCGGCCTATGTGAACAATCCTGATCGCAGGGGCTCGGCACCACGACTTCACTAGAATTCAATTCCCCGTTATTTCTCCACATCGAACATCAAATGACCTGAAAATCCATCACCCACCTCATAACCATCCCGCTCACCTCTCCAATCCCCCATAACCAAAACTACTTAAAAAAAAAAAATCGAACTCACATAAAATTAATTTCTCAAGCCACGAAACAACTCCACTTCCGAAAATTATTCCTCCACCCGATAATCATCAGCCCACTTACTCACACTTATTGATTCCAACCCCCCTCTCGTCTTGCACTTAAAGCGAGGTTGGTTCATCACTCACAGGAATACTCCTTGGAGGTTCTTAACTGTGATCTTCGACACTGGTGATGGGGTGGCTCTATCAAGTGTACGGGGACGAGCGTTTAATCGACGACAAGTGGGTCGAGTGCCTCTCCCCCCCCTCCCCCTCTGTATTTCCTCCCTCCCTCACCGTTTGAAACTCCTCGTTGAAAGTTTCGAGTATGGGTTTAGGAGGCCCCAAGTTAAAAGGAGTATCTTCACAGGGTGAAAAGGGGGTGGAGGGGGTGGTTGGAAAAGGGAGTGTGTTACCCAATGAATCTTCCATGTGTACCGTATATGCGTGTAACAAGCCACTATCGTAAAGTCCTTCAGTGTACAATCTATGTATGTATTGTTGGGTCTGTTGGTATATGGGTTCCTCTAACCTCTATTCGTCCAACCGTACTCGAGGATCGGACCATGCCAATTTGTTGCTGTGTGCCAACCTTGTCCCACGCGGTTTTTCTGCCTCCCTTTGGCCTCCTCCTCCACTGGCTGGTGTATGCTCTCTGCTATCGAAAAGCTCCCCCTCCTCGGCCTGGTCCTCACCCCCGATGGACGACGCGGGGAAAGGCGAGGACGCTAGCTGGTGGATTTGCAACTGCGTATATACAGTCTGTTTTATCGAATGATTTATTCAGACTGTGATCATTAATGGAGGAACATTACTCTCTCGTTGGGTGGCAAATCAATATAACTGTGGACCACCGGAGGCTAACCTCGTACAACCAGCATCAGTGTATGTGGGAGGTTGTTGGAAAAAGGCCCTTATGGTCGGTGTGGAACAGTGGGTGGTAAATAGTTTTCCATTTTTCCGGGGATGTTGAGGAAAGAAATTTCGTATGAAGATTTGAAGTTGGGTGGGCGAAGGGGTGGTAGAGGGTAATTTGAGATACAAACGGGATGGGAAGTGGATTTTTTACCTAGAAATTTAGCTCAGAAAGTGATTTTGTCTTATTTGTCACCCTCTGGAGGGCTAATTTTTATTGAAAATGTCATTTATTCGATGTTATGGTAATTTTCATTGAGCGCTACAGATTATTTAAATAGTGAGAAATATCAGTTGGAAAATTGAAATTATTTTAGGAGATTGGAAATTAGATAATTTTCAGAAAATAAGTATCTCCCCCAGGTACATGAATATTCGGTAATTTTTCCTTCGCCCTGAAGGTCATATACTCCATTATATTTCGCGTTTTACACGTTAGAATCCCTGCGATGACGAATAATCGCAGTTGAGTTTTTATTTGCATCGAGAAGATGGAAAAATGTGATTACAAAAAAATCGATATGGAAGTTTGCGGTTCAGTTTGACCGACTTTTTGCTTGAAGTTGTGTAGATGATAATTTGTATTTATCAGCGGTACTGGTGCTCGGTTGCACATGAAAATTGTGGCTCATGCTTGACATAAAGTGACAATTTACAGGGAACAAATGGGCCAGTTCTCACTCTGTCTACACATGACATCACTCATTATTTCCTTTATGGGCAATCAGTTGATCATGAGAATGAAGAGGACATGTGAAGAAAAAATATATTGCACCAGTGATGTATTCAGAGCTGGAAAATGATTAGTCTCGTGATACGTCGGTTTCAGCCTAACAGTGGTATACCACAAACCACTGTGGCCTGTCATCCTCTCGCCTACGCGGTGCCTCGACCAATCCCCACGTCCCTTTTTGCTTTTCACTGATGGTAGAGGGATACACCAGGGCATGATGCACGGCCGATCGAGACCACCCTCTCCACAATAGACCCTTATTGATTAATTTCTCCTCCCGCTTGTCAGCCTTGTCGATGTCATTTAATTTAACTCGTATTACCTGTCTCAATTTGCAGTGTCTTAATACAGGCATTCTCGTAATTGGGAGTGGGGGAGGGGAAGGGGGAGGAATCAATGCAGCGCTGCGACGAAGGGTATTATTTTTAATTACCACAGCTAGGGAAATGAAACAGAGGGTTTGAATTTTCGGTTACACTTCTTGGAAATTTTTATGAGATTATGGATTTACTAAAATTTCATCATTGAATATTCAACATTTCATGGAAATTGTATATTTCCGTTGAATTTTTCCCTGGAAATTAACAGAATTGAGGAAAATTGAGGTGGAAGAATTTTTATTTTTATTCATCGGAATTTGGGGCTGGATATTGATATTTTTAGTGTCAATTTAAATGATGTGGTATTCTCTAGTCTCCGGCTTTTGATGAATATCAAGTTTCATTTATCTATCCCGGAAAATCATAAAATATCAAATATTTCGGGAGAACTGTAATTCTTTAATTTAAGCGAATGTTCAAGTAGTGAAATTTCAGTATTATAGGACTTTTTTATTCAAAAAAGTACTGAAAGTAGTAGATTTTCAAAGTAATTAAAAATTCCAAAATTAATTGGCCTGAAGCCTGTCACTTCTTGTTTGCTAATTACACTAATCACAGCAATTTCCATTCATTTTTTTTAAAAACTTTCATTCTTTCTACACCTACAGCTGGAATTACAATCTATAAACCAGAATATTCCCCAATCTTTTAAGAGTTCCACCAAAAAATTAAGTTAAAAATTTCTCACATGAATTTCTTCGTAAGGGTACAATCCATCCGCAATAAGCCAAATCTACCCCTGCCGAAGTGAGTTCCCCTCACAGCCTCGTTCCCTGCGTACCGAGCAGACCAACTAGCCCCCTGATAACAGATAGCACTTGAAGTATTGCCGACTTGAGTGAAGGGAACAGGGAGTCGCAAAGCCGGGGTGACTACGGAAGAGAAATTCGACAAAGAGGTTCACGTTGGGGCAGTGCTGGCGGCATGTAGAGGCACCTCCACCAGTGCATAGCAAGAGGTGAAGAAAAGACCGAGGTTGAGGGGTTGGGCATCGGGATAACAGTGCTACAAAGAGAAAACGAGGAGAAAAGTGTGTGAGCGGAAGAGAGCGCGGAAAAGAAACGTAGAATAAGAGGATGGTCCTTAAAAGTTTGAGAAGAGCCTCTACTCTCTTTTCGAAGGCAGCCAGTAGCACGCCAGCACCACCGAGAAGCCCACCACACCATCACCAGTGGGGTACGGCCGGGCTGGGGGGGTGGAGGTGGGGTGGGAAGAAGGTTGTTATCTAATTTTACTCTCAACGCTTCTTCGATTTATTCGCCAACTTCTCGGCGCATTACAATATGCCACTAAGGCGAAAGACGTTGGAATGAGGCGGTTGAGGGTGGATGGTATGGGTTTTTGTCGGCAGAGGGATGGGAGAAATGGAAAAGGTGTTTAAAAGAGACAGGAAGATCGTACGCTCCAGTGGTTACAGATAGTGGCCGTCTCAGTTTCAGTGAACTTGGAAGGAGGACAGCTGTATCGATGAGAATAAAAAAAAAAACGAAAAATTTGTGAGTGTTGGGTTATAAGGACGTGAAGACTTGGACGATGCCCATCGTTATCTGTAGATACGTTGTTGTTGTTCAGGATGGCTAGTGACAAGGGACAAATATTTTCCAATCTGTCCATTCGCATCCGCTACAAAGGAAAATGGTCGATGTATTTACGTGACTCGCATGTAACGATCCCGTCACTGGCTGATCGTCACTGAGAGAATCTATTGTTTGTGATGTTCTCTCCCCTTGCTTTATTCCTCTCGACCGCTCAATCGCATTTCATCCCTCTGTACACTTTGTATACAGTCATATTTTCTTTGATGCATTCCGAACGGTTTTTATTCTGCCCCCAATGCCCGCTCGCGCTATGAAATAATACTAATACCTGTTGGAAGAAACTACGTTGAGAATGGTTTCAAGGAGAATTACAACATAAAGGAAGATATCGTCGAGCGGAAGTCAGTTGGGAGACCTTTTGTCTATATATCGCGACAAAATTAAATGTTAATTGGAAATTTTTCTCTGCTTCAAGTCATTTCCGCTGTCTACTCGGTACTTTAAATTTTTGCGTCCACAAATCCCGGTGAATGATGTTTGCTAATTAATTTCATTTCATTATCCGAATCTTCATTAATGTTCGGTCGCATATGGAGAATGATTATTCAGGGGACCGTTGACAATCTTTCGAGCTTCTTCACAAAATGCTTTGCCTTCTTCCCATCTCTAGAAATACAGTTTTAAATCTTGGAAATTTTAATTAGCGCACGTACTCGGGAAATTAAGTAATTAAATAAAAATCAAAACGACTCGTCTCAGTAAAATATGTATAATATGTATGTGTGTATGTATGTGTATATAAAATATATATTTGTACGATTGTAATAATTCCTATAATTTTCGTTCCACTTTCGTTTCCACTAAAAACTGAAAATAAGATTGTCCGACCATCAAACTCTTCTACTACTGTGTACATTTCTTAATGAACGGGTCATGAAGACACGTTGTCTGGTTCCGTATCGATTTAAAAGTTTAACTATCCTTTAATGACATATCGCAAAGTTAGCAACGGGTAACCGTCTCTTCTTTCAACGGTTTCATGATAGGGCCAGGTAGACCGCGACGCAGACACTCCCTGAGACACCGCCAGGGGGTAGGGGGTGGCTGGGCAACCATGGTGTTCAACTTCTCGCTCATCCGCGCTTTCCACTGCACAAAGTTTTTCAGCTTTCAACTTATTAGACGGAGGAGGGCGGAGGGGGGGTAGAGTAGCGGGGGGAAAAAATTGCTCAAATTGTCGGTTAACTACCAACCAACAGGGCTAATGAAACGTGTAGCGGTAAAATCGTTATGGCGTTCAATAACGTTTAGTCCTTTCGTAATAGTGGATTGGATATGTGTGCATTGAGTTTGTAATTGCAAAGCGTGCAGAGGATGTACGTGACTCTACCGCGTCCCTTAACCCCCGCTCCCATCCCCTAACCCCTCGTGGCACCTCTGTGTGCACTGATGTGGCAAACGAGAGATATAAAATTTCATGCTCTTTATTACTTTTCAAATGTTCTTTTATTTCAAAAGACAGAGGAGATATTTTTACGTTCGTTAATCGCATTGCGTGTAACTAACGATTTTTTTTTTCAAGGGAGGAAATGAGATGTAATCCAGTGATATTTCGGTTGGTTTGGAACGGAGGGGAGGTACCTGGCAGACGACGGGCTGCTGTAAATAATTTTTAAGGCAGTGGAAAATTATTATAATTAAGCTCATCCAAGCAAGCGGCGAGCGTGCCAAGGGAAGTTGTTTCATTGGAAGTAACGAGGACTCGGCGAGAGTATAAGAATATAATGCTGCAACAGCCAGTCGCTTTGTGGCCTCGTTACTTCCAAACTGAGTGTTTCTTATTATATTTGGGTATTTTTATTCATCTAGTCAGTAACAGGTTATGAGATAATTCTGTTTGGAGGCTGCACAAGATGAGGAGGAGATGCAAAAGCTCATAATTGATTTGTGAAAAGGTGGTATGGATGTGGTGAGAATTTTTTAAAAACAACAGTCGGAGCTTTTTTTGATCAACTTTTGTTCTAGAGAAATTATCACAGTATTGAAAATTATTATATTTTATTTTTAGCGTTACGGAAATTTTATTCTGAGGTGGAAAACATTTTACCGTTCCAGTTCAGTAATTTTGATGTCGATAATAACCAAATGGAGAATGATTGGTCAGTTTAACCTCAGCGTTCCTATAATTTTTGCAAAGTGTCAAGGTAGAAATGCCCCAGCGATGGCTCATGATATATTTCTATCGAACGGTGGCTTAAAACTGTGGAAAAAATCCACGGAACAAAGTCCACGTAGCAATCAGACTGATCTAACTGATCGTAGTTTATCTACTTCATTTATATCAGCTTTTCCAATAATTCATTTTACTTAGATTCAACTGCCGATGGTCAGATGAAACTGATATTCCCTCAGATTTATTCCCCTTGACGAGAAATAATATCGAAAAAAAAAGGAAATCTTAAAAGCATTATTAGAACGCCATTTGTAGATTTTAAATTGGATTAATTAATCATTTGGCGTTTAACGGTAAATTTTAATGGCCAACAGCACATGTTGAATGTCCTCCCTGTTCGTAAATCATATTTTTTAAAATATTTTATTTTCAAGCCTTTCCCCCACGTATTTTTCGTCTTTCCCCGGGTTTTCACTCTCTCATTCTCGTTTTTCCATGGTTACCGGGTGTGAAAAGGGGTGCCGAGAGGCAGAGTAAAATATTACCCTAAAATTAACCGATTCCTTAATTACCCATTCTGCTTTTCCTTCCTCTTCCACTCATTTTTATTCCCATCATCTCTCACACTACCACTGATACGTTGAAATAATTATTCAAGTATTTTTCACACTTTAACTGATGAGAGTTCTGGGAAAAAGTACAAGGGGTGAGAGGGTAATTTATCGGTTAGAGGGATTTAGTTATTATAAGATATTTAGCAGTAGCAGTGGCCATGCAAGACTGCTTATACACAGCCTCTTATAGCCACTGTGTTCCTGGGTCGGTGCTCCACGAGCGGTTGAGTGTTTAGTCTAGCGTTACCGGCTTGTTGTGACAAACCATCCGCGCACAAGCACACAGAGGAGAGAGTAGAGCTCTCCAAGTAGCAGGTTACGGGGCTCTGGGTTTACGGCACGTGAGTTGTACCCATTACGATGATGGAATGGACACCATCGAGTGCGGGATCGAGAGATGAATACAATGCAACGGGGATACTGTCGCCTTTGTATGGGTAGATGTGCTCCGGAGGGGTCTTTGAAATGACAAGCGAGACGGAAGGAGGAGCGAAGAGGTTTTCCTTGGTTTTACGGGCTGATAGGGGTGGTTTTTTATACTGGAGCGATTGGAAAGATGTGCCGTTAACAATTGTTGACTGTTACTCCTAAGGTGTTTTGTAATGCAGTTGAAAATTAATTGAATTTTGAATGAAAAAATTTAGGAAAGTGGCAATTGAGCTTAATGTGAAATAACCGGAGATTTCTTAATGAAAGATTCAATTGTTCAAGGAAAGAATTCAATGAAAGCTCAAGAGAATTGCTGAAATGTCCCGAAAATTTGCATTTCTAGTGGACTTCCAGTGAGATTAGATTTTTTATGATTTCTCTTTTATCACTTACCAGAAAATGATGAGTCAAATACCGACAATATTTCGAGCGAAGGGTATTAAAGTTAATTTTAAATTTTAAAAATCGTCAAGTTTCTACTTTCACGCAATACCATGAATTAATGAAAAGTTCAAGCATTAATTAATCCTAAATTAATCTTAGAACTGACTCTCACTCTCTTAGAACTCCTACCCTCTCAGCGTCATCACCCCTTTAAAAAATAAACTGAATTCAATAAAAGAAAAGACGACAAAAAATATTCGAATGAAATCAACCATTAATCTCAAATCATCCCCTCATTCACCAAGAAAAAAATTTTGTTATTTGTACTACACTCTCGAGAACTACCCCCCATCATCACGTTGATTTTCACGGACTGACGCACGTCCATTCAAGAGGAATCGCGAGAGAGAGCTCCAGAAACGTGCGTTTACCCTGGTTTCACGTAGCCCAGCCTTTTCGACAAATTGCACTTTTCTTTAGAAAAGCGAATCTCAATTCGCCGCCCCTTTGGGTCTGACATCGAATCCGCCGTTTGGGAAAGCAGAGCGTAGGGTTAAATCATGAAGAGGGAAAGGAGTACCCAAAAGAGGAATGGGAACGAGGGCTTGGCCAATGGGCCGGAAGGGAAAAAGGAGAGAAAAATCCACTGCGTTTTCCCCAGCTTCTGCCCCATCGCCGAGCCACCCCTTTTTCATGGGATCTCTCTAACTTACTCCTCTGGCTCTCTCCTTTCCTCCTCTTATATATATATTTTTTTTTATCAACGTGTCTCGCTCTTTTGCCCGCTCTCCACGAGGCCCATCCAACGCCATCCACTCGACCCTACTTATTTCAATAGCTTTCTCCTTGCCTCGTTTGAATAAACTACGTCTACTGCACACCCCTTTCGCAGACGCCCGCTCATCCGGCTCGTCGAGCCGCGAACTCTCTTACGAATCTCGTTCCCCGGATCTCTTCATTCTTTTTTCCTTCTTATTTTTCATTATTGCATATATTTCATTTTGCCTCCTCGGGGAGGGTCGGTGTGAAGGTGAGGGGATGATCGAGGGAGGAAATTTTGTTTAATGTGGGTATCTGGGTTATTTACATGTCGGGTGTTGCTACGTACACAGAGAGAAAAATTGGGGGGAAGTACATAACTGTTTGGTAATCGTGCTGTTTGATAATTATCGAATGGAAAAAATGTGTTTGCCAAAATTGATATTTTTACACATTAGTGGAGAATCATTAGCATTTACTACATTATTTTAATTTTCGTTTCAGAACGAAATATTCAAGAAACAATCGGAGAAAATTTTATGAGTTTTTAATTAATTAATTAAATGGAAAGTTGACGATTTACAAAGATTTATTCAGTGAATTTTGATCTACTAAATTAGGGGGAAATTTCAGGGATATTAATGTTAAGAATATTTCCAACAATGGCATAGATAATTTTAAACAATATACACTATGGATTTTTAATACAAGGAGTAATTAATTAGAGGCTGTGGACACGAGTTTAGATTCGAATTATTCCGACGTGTAAAGTCCAGTAGTGAAATGGATTCATTATATCTGTAGGATCAAAATCAAGTTAAAGGATAAATGATTAGTTTATTTTACGAAAGTTACAGAATATTATAAAGTCAAATACCGTAAAAATTATCTTAGGAGGATGACAAAAGTATCCTCACGCGTCCGTGGTCAGGTCACAACTTAAACTAACTCATTCCGCAGCTCACACCCGAAAATGCCCTGTCTTCTGTCCTTTTCTTTAATTGCGCGTTTTCTTCCCTGAGTCCTTCAACAATGCAGGGTCTGTTCCATGAGTAACCCCACATGGCCGGACAACACTCACCATTAGATATAGAAAAAATCCTCAAAACCCGAAACACAACTAACACAGATCTCTCATGTTCGAGACACACGTCTCCTTTTCCTCGCATTCCTTATTTTGAACAAAACACATAAATTACCTTAAAATCTTAACGTCTAAACAAATCTTAACGTCCACTAGAGTCAAAATGTTCTTTCACACGTGCACAAATATCTAATATAACAAAGCACTCACTCATTCATTCTTTATTTATTTCACACATTCCACATATCTAAATTCACATATCTCATATCTCTGAACTTATTTTCTCAAATCTATTTCATTTTACATTGAAGGTTATCTACATAATTTTCAATTAGCAAAATGGTGGAGAATATTACCTCAGTGTTTTCGATTATTCTAATTTATAATGAAAATGTAAAAGCACACATAAACCAAATATTTCATATATTTTTGAAGGTACAATTCTTTTCCAAGAGATCAAACGATCAACCCAAAATTTCTGGAGATTTCCCTGAAATTCTCATGTACCAGACGAATTGAAGAATAATTTCAAGCAATGTAATTTTCTAATTCAAAGAACCAATTAATTAGAGACTCCGGGTTCTTCTCTATGTTGGAATTACCGCTGAGCGTAAAACCAAATACTCCAGTATATTCGTTATATATAAATTCACATATCTCATGAGACTCAACCCTCGAATATATTCCATTTTGTGTTGGAGGTGAGGAGGTTGGGGCTTTGTACATACGTGAAACTAGTGTGAGTGTGAGTGTGGGTTTGGCCCATTCCCTCATCTTCTCACCTCGGAGATTTCATCTGCGGCGTTCAGAATCCCAACACACCCCCCCGCTGGTACGAGGGGCTACCGAGTATGAGGCGAGAATTGGCCTGCAAAATTCTCGCGAAATGTCTGGCACTGAACTATTTATGAAGGCACAGCTCGTTCCTCTCAACCCCTCGTTTTTCGCTCGAAGTACGCCTATGCTGCGTCAATTTTTTTTTTTCAACTTTACATTTTATTTTTTATTTTTATTCAAGCTCTTCCTCGTGGTGCCCCTCCCCTCTCCAGTGGTGGTAGTGTCATGGGAGTCTGTGAATGTAAGACATCGAATTTATGTACAAGAGTTGGTCGTTGACATTTTACCATTGAGTTGCCATAAAGTGGAAGATTGTGAGTTATATTTTTCATACACATTTCGTTCGCAATCGACGTGGCCTCTGCAATGAGGTATTGAGCGTGGGGGAGGGGGGGGGGTGGGCTTTGGGCGGAGGTAGGGAAAGGGGGTGGAGGGAAATTGTGCAGAGGAAGCGGCGATACTGAGCATTATCCTTCCACTCCATTACCCGTGGTCCGAAGAAACATCTCTTCGCTGGGCTCTGCAGAGCGCAGGATGTGGCCTTCAACTGTCCACGTAAAATCCACGAGAAAGGATCACCTTAGTTGTACCGTTTGGCCTCGGCAATGCTGTGTGTACACCGGGCCAAGCCTCATTGACTCCACCACCGATGCTTTCGAAACTTCCGGAATGGGGAGATTTATCGACAGCCTCGAGGTTTTTGATTTATCTCCGTCTTCCGTTCACTTGATTCGTCTTGGGTTGCACCAACTGGGGCTTGATGAAAGAGAAAATTGAAATCGGGGGCTCTACGATGGTAGAATGATAGGTAGCTTTTGGGAGATTCTTCAGGTTGGAGTTGTTTTGGGGTACGACTGCAGTTCGATTTTTAACGGTGGATATTTGAATTTAATTGATGATTAATTTCTTATGTACTCTTGGATGATCATATTTTATTTTAGGTTAGAGAAATTTTATCCTGATAACATGGAAATTACCGAGTGAATAGAAAGTTCAAGAACTTGTTCCAGAACTTTCGTTGTTATCTGTATTGAAGTCGTTGGACTCCAACGGTAAAATTTACTGTACGTCAGGATAAAATTGTGTAGAATCAAAGGTTGGATTATTTTATAAATTATTGAATAACAATTAACTTGATTAAAACTTATACAGAAAATATAAAATGAACACGTAAAAATGATTTTATGATCTGCTCTGTGTTACTCCTTCGAAATCTCGCGACAAACTAAACTCTCCACCGATCTCTCTTCCAAAAAGTCCAGTTGTTTCTTTACTTTATTTCCCTGTCTTAAAACTAATTACACAAAGGTCTCACTTGTAAAACTAAGGCAATCTTTGTCCTAAACAATGAGCGCTTTGTCCTAAACAATGACCCTGTTCACGCTTTAATGTGTTCCACGTGATGTGACAGAAACATTCGTCGATATTTGACACTTAAAATTTCTAAATACACACTCTTAAAAAACTAAACTAGACTCTCTCAAAACTTATCGCTCTTTTACCTAGAACTAAAACACAATGGGTACAAAAACTCTCTCATAAAAAATATATAATATAAAATAAAATAATCTATTAAAAAAAATACATATAAAATATAATAACCCAGGGTTAATATTAATGATGAAATGTAAATTTTTATCAAGTTGTGGAATAGAAATTAGGTATCAATGATACACGATACATTTTTATAGAACTCCTCGTATCTTCAAAAATCTCACGGAGCAATAATAGAGCTTCAATAAAATAAAATCAATTATTCCACTCCAAACGCACAATTCCCCGGTAAAAGAAAGCAGCATCAACAATTTGCAAACAAAATCAAGTCATCGAGAAGCCGAGAGCGCCCGGGTACTACTTGAGGGTGATTGGCAAGCGTCTAATGTCCCACCAAAGTGTCTCCTCGACCATAAAAACGAAACGAGAAAAAGACACGAGAGACGAGAGAAAACAGAGGGATGAAAAGAAAGCGTGTCGTATATATAATGCCCCTTCTTCTCGATTTGCCTCGAGTTGACTCTCAGACACTACCCAGGTGTCCCATTTTCGACTGCCTTGCAATTAGGATAATTTCATTACGATTCGCATTACTGATTAAGAAATTTCCGTGCACCGTTCAGAATGACGTCATCAGGGTCATACGATGACAATGGGAAAAAAGTGGGATAAAATACGGCTGAAAGTATTTGACATCTACGTAGGGGATGAGAAAAAAAAATATTTAAAATACCTCTCTATTGACATATTTCTCGTTTCGCTGGATCCAATGGCGTTCGCTTCTTTATTTCTCGGCGATTCACCTTGACAGAAGAGACAGGAAAAGGTTTTTATTCTCAAGCCCTAATCAAGAAGAGTAAACGCCGAGTGACGGCCGTGGAGGGGGGATATTAGGGGGCAAGAGGTGGAGTGAAACGAGGGTAGTTAAGGGCTCGAGCTCACCAACGAATCGATGTATTATCCCTGAACGAAAACCATAGTCAAGTCTGTATACACAAATCCAAGTGTGCGACAGACTGTACGTCGTAACTCTGTGTATTTGGCGTATATATGTACGCAAAACGCACTCGAGGGTAGTTAGCCAATCGTACAGAGGCAGCCACACCGGATGAATGTCAATGAGGAAGAGACGATGGTTCCCGGCGTTTTAAAAAATTCTCATTCCAGTTGCTTTTTTTTTTTATCTCCTCCACCCCGTCTCACCCCCACCCACGACTCCGTCTGTTTCCTATCAGCGAGTCTCCCACCGTGATCGCTTGTTTGCGCACGAAAGAGTCGACGATTGAAAATGCGCTCGTGGAATTTTATGAGTCTCAATGCAATTGCGTAGGAATTCGGGGTAATCAAAGTGGATTGAGTGTATTGCTCATTCAATCTCGAGGGTCGAGGGATGTACCAGGGGTTGAAGTAGCGAATAAATTTGAATTAATAAATTAAATGATTTGTCTCAATTACAGTCGTGATCGTGAGTAACAGGAGAATTAGTCATATCTCATGGAGATATTTTTTTTTATTTCATCGTCTTGACATGTGCAATTCAATTTCAACTGGTGGATTATTTTTTTTCTGGACTTCCTCGATTCAATATACATATACAAAAGACATGGTAAATTTATCGTGCGGTTGAAGATTTTGGCAGTAGCCTGGAGCCACACAGGAATCCCCCGTTGGCCGACTGGCGTCGCTCGTCGCAGAGCGATAAAGTTTTTTGCTTAAAAAGTCCCTTCCCGTTTAAGATATTCCAGTCTGGTCTAGCCCGGGGGTTGGCTAAAGCACCGGAGGGGAGGCCACTCTCCTGATATCCCAGGGGATGAGATGCTACGCTTTCTCTATGCTGTACAGCCTTATCTCCCTGCAGGCAACGTAACCCCCTCCCCCCTCTCACCACCCTCTTCATGTCTTCTTCTCTCACTTGCTCGTCCATTCTGCATGATGCCCTCGACACCGACGACTGCCCGATGAGAGAGCACCACGATGGCCTCTCTCCTATCCCTCTACATCTCTTTCATCCACCGCACGATACACTCTTTGTTTCCCAGCCAATTCCACCCCCTGCGTTCAGCCATCTGCATTAACTTATTACGAATGTCAGGGCCATTCGTCTTTGTGAGAGTCCTCAGCCTATGATAACATGAGCTGATGTATCCACCAAGTGATTCGGTGAGAGGAGGAGCTGTATTAACGAAGCATTTAGAATTAATTAATTGAATCAATTGCATTTACTCCTATGATGTCATGGTACGAATTATCAGTACGTGGAGAGAATTATCAGGAAACTCGTGGCTTGACATTGACAAGACGGAGATATCCTTGAGAGAGAAAAAATAATTTCTCAGGAGATGCTGTACTTGTTGCAAAGTGAAGATAATGTTTTTTATGATAAAAAGTGTCTTCTGAAACTACGTCATGTTGAATCAATTTCTTCAATACTTTTTTTATTTTATGTCACTTGGGTCGAATCAGCTTATACTCCAGCAGGCCTAGGCCGATAAGTGGCTGCTTATCGTACTCAACTGTCAGTTATGGTCCTGGGGTGGTTAACGTACGAGCTTGGTCGGGTATCATGTTATAAAATGGTGTATATTGCACAGCCCTTAGAGCATTTTGCAAGTACAAAATTTTGAAAACATATCTAGTGAACTAGTTCACTTGAACTACGATCCTCTGCTTGAACTAAAATTCCACCCGGGTCGATCATCAATCGACCTTCACGGCCCCGTCATTGTGAAAGGTCCTTGCCACCTTCATGACCTTGAGACTGCTTGGACGAAAAAAAAAACAATCATTTAAAGCGATTCAGGAGCACGCTTGGTAAACCCCACCCGACAAAAGCTGTCTTCCTCTTTATGAGGTATCCGCTACGTCGGTAACCCTAACCGTCTGGAGAGAGGCGACACCGTATCTCCAAGTTGGATGTTTGCTCAGCTTGATTCATTTCCCTCTCATTCCCTCTACCTCACCAGCTTCGTACTCCGTTGCCGGAAGCATTTGGGTATGCCTCTAACACACGGTACCATATTACCCTGAGGGAAGCTACCTCTCGTTCGCTAACCACTCAACCAATATGCGACTTCGCCTACGTAAATGTTACAAATTGGGTTTATCCCGTTGGCCAAGCACTGGTCTACCCCATTGTACCTGAAACAATATGCAATTTCAAGGAAAACTTTCTTGCTTTGTTTCACAAAGATTTTCTGACTTTTCAATATTCCAATTTTTGGGGGAGAAAGAACAACAACAAATATTGAAATCCACTCACCCTCTTTCCTCCGTACCACTTTCCTTCTTTCTCCCTTTGAAGGGGGTTGATGTTTAAAAGTCGAACAATATTCTTAATTGTCGAGGCAAAAGTTTCTTGTTCGATGCTCGGTTAACTTGAAACGTCTGAAAACTGTGAGGATGAGAAAACGTGCCAGGGGGGGGGGAGGAGGGGGCAGTGGAGAGGGTTGGAAGACCCGTCACTACTTTGGAACCAGAAAGAAACAGATGGCGGGTCGACGCGAACGAAGGACCGAGGGGGGGCTGGCTTAATTCGAGATAATTAAGCAGTGCCAATTATAAGTTGACAATCCGTTGGGACAGAAATGGTGATCAATCATACCACCAAAGCTGTATAACTCTGTAGCAGTTCTCCTATTTATCATTTCACTAAAGTGAATTTTTTTTACTCCTTCATAAAATTGCACTTCGATTTTAGTGTCTACGTACATCCAATTAGCCCGACAAATTTTTCTCTCTACCATGAGAGAGTGTCTCAAAACGTAACACCGAGTAGACAAGAAGTTTTGATGATGGCTGTGAGAGAGCCATTCGTCAATGTCACTCCAAAAACCAAAAACGAGAAGTAGCACAAGGAGTGCACAGGCAACGATCTTTTTCTATGCTTTTAACAATATTATACGACATAGGGTATCCTCACACAGACCTAACACAACCCCCTTTTTTATCTTCTTATTTAAGCTGCATCTGGCGTTACTCTCTGCTGGAGAAATACGTTTTTAGGAACAATCTATCAACCTATCTTGACTCGTATAACATGAAAGCTAACGTTTATACTTTTCGCGACAGTCCTTTTCATTTTTTTTTTGTATTTATTTTCACTTGATGGAGTTATATAGCTCTCAAGAAGTCGAGAAGCAACTTTTTGTGTTTATCTGTCTGTTAGAGAGAGAGATGAAATATCTCTATCGTTTGCTCGTGGAAAAATTGTACATTCCTATTCATAAAGATTAGCTGACACGAATCCATTAGGACATTAAATATGTATCGAGATTTATGAAAAATGCGAGCTGAGAATAATTTAATCGAAAATGAATGATGTAAAGGAAAGAAAGAACTAGAACTGATGAGTAATCCACGGGACTGTTGAGACGCTGTCTTTTCCATTTTTTTCGTAATATTATATAACATGGAGTATCTTGACACACTCGTAAGAAAACCCCTTTTTTGCTCCCTATTTGAGTAGCGAAATACATTTGACAAGCAATCTGTCAACCTATCTCAACTCTTGTACCATAAAAGCCAACGTTCCTACTTTTTGTGAGTTTTGGTCGTTATTTTTATTTAATTTTCCTTGATGGAATTGGATAGCTCTCAAGGAGTCGGAAATCAACTTTCCTCATTTATCTTTTTAGATAAGAAAAAAATAGTTTATCTAGCTGAAAGCTGCATATAACAGTCAACATCTCCATTGATATTTCTAATAATACGTGACAGCAAAGCGATGGAACGATTCATTTACTCCAACTGAAATTCCTCAAATATCAACGAATGGTAGAATTTCGTGTAGGATCAAAGTGGTCGTCAGAAATAAAAGCAAAATTAACTATTTAAAGAACTGCAATAATTAGAAATACCAACTTGGTACATTAATATTAAATGAAAGGTAAAATTACACGGTGAATGGAATATGTCTCTTCTCTTTGAAAACTCAAAACGAACTGAACTCTCCACTCTTCCGAATCTTACTTAATTTTATCTGTAGTTCCCCCCTCTTCACTGTACTACAATAAACCATCCATTGTTTATTTGTCCGCACACTCTGTCTCCAATGGACCTCACGCAAAAGTCTCATAAAGGCACGTATGCCACAAAACCATCATTCATTCGCTCTAAACACTTCACGCTAAATTATTAACGCTAGGAAAAACTATAAAATAAACTAAATAAACATATAGCCTAAACTCTACGTTTCACAATGAATTTATTTAACTGACAAAATCGTTGGTCTAAATTCTAAGTCTTCTATTAATACTAAAAGTTATTTTCCTATGCATCGAAAGAATCTTGAAACCCACATTAGTACGACCAAATGAATATTTAATAGTTAACGAATGACTGACTGATGGGTCTGCAACCAAAATCCATTCGTTTGAAATAACGAATTCGCTCTCTCAGTGAAGAAGCACAACTTCTTTTTAGTTTTATTAAACTGTACCCGGTGGCAGTCTCTTTCAGAAAAACTCGTTTCCTTCGTATTTTATTAATTTTTACTGGATGTAGCTCTCAAAAAGCTCTCAAGAAATCAACTTTTTGTATTTACCCAGGTATTTTTGGCCCTTAACTAAACCAGACAGAATATCCGTCGAGTTGACTGGAAAATAAGACGCAAACGTAACATTAAACGTGAAAGCAATTCTCCTGATGTAATAAAGGAGTCCCCCACTTTTATGTATCAATCTAAGGAAATATAACTGACGGTGTACATGGCAGTATTTCTCCCCTGTATTTTGACGGGATCATTCGCTGTGACACGGAGCGAGACGGTGGAAAAAAAAAACACCTGACGAGATTATAAAAAACCAAGTGCTCCAATGGTGACCGTTGATGCCAGACATTATACATACATTATGTACATGGATAAATGGAGAGGTGTGCCGCCTCAAAGTACGCGATAAACGTTAAATTGAGATAGTGAAATGGTGGTGACGCAGTGCAAGCGCGTCAACGTTGAAGGAGTCCAATACTATCAACAGGGTAGTGTCTAGCCTGCGTGCAGGTAAACCTCCACCGAGGACGCTGAACGTGACATGGATATTATACTGATCTCGTTTATGGTTAGACGTCGTTTATAACCTTCTGGCGTTTAAACCCACCCCCTGCCC
This sequence comes from Diachasmimorpha longicaudata, assembly GCF_034640455.1. Lineage (NCBI taxonomy): Eukaryota > Metazoa > Arthropoda > Insecta > Hymenoptera > Braconidae > Diachasmimorpha > Diachasmimorpha longicaudata. The sequence continues at coordinate 5,182,418 of NC_087225.1, forward strand.
TGAAATATATATCTTTATCTTTATGATACTGTAATGTTTTTTCATTTTGTGATACGTAACAAAGTCAAAGTGCTCCGTCGAATACTGGTACTGATTCGTCTGGCCGATGAAGACAATTTTCAAATGAAATTTCTTTGTGGAGAAAATCTCGGTGATTCAAAGTTTTCAGAAGATGATAGTCCGGATTAAACTCATCAAGGAGCCGGCGGACCTTCCTCTAGACGATTAAATGGACTATAGGAACCCATTGTAGTCCATGATTACATTGTCTACCCTTCCGGAGTTGCATGCATGGTCTTTCATTCGCGATGCTTCCTGATGTTTTCCTGTAATATAAAAATCAATTACTATAGATTAATTTTTACCAAGTTTCGACATGCAAATGTAACGTCACGATGTAGAGACGACACTTTTATAGAATGATAAAATAATTTTTATCAAAAATATCGCTCTATCAACTGAGATCAAGGCCCTTGGGATCGCTAAAATAAAATCCTTGAGATTCTGAAACTACCATCCTCGTCTCTGCAAATTATTTCCATCAATTGCACGGAGAAAAAAATCTGACAATTTTTACAGTGTGATCTCGATAAAAATTGCTGTGCTGCCCGACAATTTCGGCGCAAACTGCGGGCTTGAAAAATTACTATGACAGCTAGTAAAATTTATTTATCGGCTTAGGTAAACTTCTATGTCGGCCTCGTAAAAATTCAAAATCTTATGCAACATTTGCCATGACAAAGTCCAATGTCGGCAATAATCGGCTATATTCGGCGCTCATGGTTAATCAATCACAATGAGGTAACGAAAAATTGATGTGTGACACAGTAAAAAATGAAAGAAGGCCCAATAAAATAACCCGACCTCGATAGAAATTAAAAAAAAATTGTTGTCAATTTTTTATTTGTCCTCAAATAAAAAATGATAGACCTTCAAATTTTGTAGTAATTTATTATAAAATTTACGATATTCATAGGAATTTTTATGTGTGAGTAAAACACATTCCACTATTCTAACATGTTGCACCTCGATTCTAGTATCTGTTACAGTAATTTTTCATAGACTTTTCCGCCTAGAAACATTAACTTGTCCTCTAAACGCAGTTACTCATTTTCCAAAAACAATTTCACCTCTCTCCCCTATTTCAACGCATGATCTCTCCACTCGTGACAACTCGTCGCGCAGCGACAAGAAATTTACCCCCGAATGTTTTAAAATAATAATAGAAACGCCGAACGACGTGATCCACCAGAAGAAATGTCTGAGTGAGTTGGATGGCACTGGGGTGTGTGTGCTCGGTGATGCCGCTCATTCTGGTATGGACCCCTCGCCACCCCCTCCTCGAGCGTAAGAGAATCGTCGTAGATGTAGTAACGCAAAGGAAAGAGAAGAATAAGAGGGAAAGAGGAAGTGAGAGGTAGTGAAAGAGCTCCGCCCCGCGAAATATGGCGAGCTTCCCCAGGACGTGATTGGGTGACGGGAGGACCCCGCGGCTCGCAAGCCAAGACATTGGTCCCTCTCTCTGTAGCTTTCCCTCTGCCACCCCCGTTTATACCCCCCTCAGCCCTCTCACACTCCTCACTTCACTTGCGCTAGACCCTGAAAATATTCTCGCCTATTGTCTCGAGTATGAGAGTGAGACTGTGCCAGTGTGAGTGAAAAAAAAAAAAAAAAGACAGAGACTGGTGGTGGAAGAATGGCTAGTGGTGCGACGCTTCAGGCACTATTTGGTACCCGACTATCTGGCTCTGGAGGCCAATTCTCTCCTGGAGCAACCAACTGCTCAACGCTGCTCCCACCGGAGAACTCACTGTTATTTTCATCATCCACTTACGGAGTAAAAAAAAAAATCCCAGACGAGAAAAATAACGCAAATGCATGGACGTGACTCCGGCTAATGCAATTTGTATTCAACTTGGTGAAATCCATTTACTTCACTCAACAAAATAAATCGATTGTGTTGACATATTTTTTAATTTTTGTTTCACTTCCGTACCATCCACAATTGAGGATTAACTCGGTAGTGTACTACAGGTGGAAACCAAGTACTTTCGAATAAAGTTGTTCACCTGATGGTTTAGGATAGTGAGGGGCTTTGGATATCTCTCGGCAATGGTGGCAGTAGTCAGGGGCCTGTGGGTTGCTAGCTACGTTTGTTTGCGGAGGGTGCAGATAGATTAATCATCCGTTAAGCTCAAGCAAGACGTGTACGGTGGTGGCGTTGGTTGTGCTGGCTTAATCCACCGTACAATCCCCTTCCTCTTCTACTACACTTCATACCTCAACCCACAATTCCTCACCGTATACCCACTGTGGCCTATACACCTTTCTCTTCACGCTTCGAAGCTGATGCTCTTACTCGGTGGCGACCCTTTTCTAATGTTTTAGGAGGAGACACCGGGGGGTGAGGGCAGGGGAATGGGAGGGAGATGGGGTATACATCTAACTCGCGACGAGATACATCCACTTGGGTACGTGAATTGTCTGACTTGCTGCTTCTTCAAGTTAATGGATACTATCTACCAAAGTGACAAATTAAAGCTAGAATTGGATGAACTCCGGTGAACTTACACGTCTCCGGTCTTATCACAATTGTGTCGTTGGATGAAAAAAAAAAAATAGCGTTTCAATTTGAATAAACGGAGAGTTGGGGATAATCAAGATAACGGAGTTAAAGATTAAGGGAATTATGAGGGGAGTTGGAGGAAATATGAAAATTGTGTGGATTTATTTTTTTTTTTTAGGAAGTGGGAGGTTTTTGATGCTTTGGGGTAAAGCACTGGGGAATTTTACAGCATTGAAGTGTCCTTTGAGCGGTGCGTTTGAGGGTATTTCCATGTTTTCTTTGATACATTATATTCACGGGATTCCCACGTGAGTGGAAATATCAGATGTACAAACGTTATCGTTCTTTCAAAGGATAATTATAGATCAGTCAAACTAGATGCTCCCTAAGCATTCCCTTTTGCGAGGGGCAGGACTGGTGGGACGACAGTGTCATTCAGGCTCATCGTGATATACATATATATAATTCCGGAGAGAGATCAGAAAGAATATTCAGGGTAAATAAAATATTTGATGAATTGCTTGAGGTGAAATCGACTTTGAATTGACTGTGAGATGTTTTTACGAATAAGTGTAGTGTGTGGGGGAGGAATGGATGATAAGTAAGTAGTTGGTAGACTAAAAATGTAAATCATATTTCCGGCCTTATTCAAGCGTTTCTCAGAGAGCCAGGTGTGCCGACGATTCTCGAGAGTGCTAGGCTGAGAGAAGTATATTGCTGGAAAAAAATTTAGGAAGCTTCTAGAAGATATTTCGCGTGGTGAAAGCGCCATGTATAGCGAAAAAAGCGTATATAGGGCGACATAAAAAGCTGGAAGATTGTACTGGGGGAGAGGGGGCCCTCATCTCAGTGAAATAGTCAAGATCGTGCTGGTGAATAGTGGACTTTTCATAGGAAAACTTTGGAATTTAAACTTATTCAAACAAAAATGAATAATTCAGGGGATTATTTTTCCCACCCAAATTTCAGCCAATAGAATTGCACCATTTGTTGATATTTTGTATAGCCTACTTCGAATATCAGCGATAATTTTTTGAATATTTTGGTAAACAAACGACACTTAACCAAATAAACCTCTTTTCATGTCATGGCACAATTCTCTTGGCCGAAATTTGGATAGGAAAAATAATCCCCTGAATACCACTCGAGCTTCAAAATTATAGAATATTTCCCTCTAGGTTCCCTGCATACAAATGAAGTCGTCGATAATTTTGAAGCACTTGTGGTATTATATGTGAATATTCAGGTGCTTCAGGACGATTGTTGAAATATTTTGTTCTGTTTAGTGCTGTATACGCCTCGAAATTTGGTATGAATTGTCTGGAAAAAATCTTGAGGACATTTTCATCACATTTAATTTTAAGTGAAATGGCAAATCATTTGATCGGTGGAACACAAAATGTTTCAGTTATTTCTTGTTAGAGTAGTTTAAAAAATAATGGAAACAATTGATTAATCAGGAAATTATTCCAGGACAATTTGAAAAATATCGAAAATGCTCAGGGTAAAATGTAAAAATCATGTGATTTAGTTTTTGAACATTGCAGAAGGTTTTGAAGCTGTCCAGAGATAATTTTAAAGACACTTGCGATATCATGTACAAATTGCAATCTAAATACCAAAAGTGTTATCCTCCATCACTTTGCAGTCGTGATTTCGTAAAAGGGAAATGTTCACTGCTACTAAATATAGGTTTGCCTACAATTACCCGGAAAATTAATCGAATGCTGAACTGTGTGGAGAGTTGCCATCAACTCTAATTGCTCCACCAACATCAATTAATCACTGAATTTCGAAATATCTCGAAAACTTTTGTTTCTGGCTGTTGAAATCGTCATCAATTCATAGCTCATGAAGTATTCCGTTGAAGCCACATCGTGAAATAAATATGAACCGATGCTCAGTTAATTATAACCTACTTTGCCAATGAATATTTATATCAACAGCATGTTATTCGCTGCCAAAAGTGAGTAAAATAAATTTCTAGTCTCGTGATTTTGTACGTGAATACACAGACACACAGTCAATGTAATCTGTCATGCTAATCGTTTGTCAGTGGTTGATGCTGCCAGAGTATTTCAAAGCCATTACGGTAAATGTGACATTAATATTTCAATCCGATTCCAGATAGACGATGTGTCGGGCGTCAAAGCACGGGCTAGGGGCATTAAATATTTGTGTTATTCTCTATCGCATTTGCTGGACGTGTTTCTGGGTTTTCACAAGGATGGGGTGTAAAATTTTACACACACGTGTGGTAGTATACCGTATCAAAAGCTTGTGCATTGGTTGTGTTCAATATCTGTTCAGCAAGCACGAGCTGATTGTAATTCCGATTCTGTCGGTTCGACGTTCGCGATATCGTTTATTCTCTTTCTTGTCAGCTTAATAATTCATCATACCCAGGGATCACCATCGACGTTTCTCTACATGAGGGGGAACGCATTTGTGCGGTAGTTAGAGGTCGGTTGAAGATAGAAAGGGGTGAATACTTTGTTGCTTGTGGTGCGATTTTTTTTTGTTGCAGTGGTTTGATTTTTATTCCAAAGTGCGCAAGCGTTCACAGATGTCTCCGGTAATTGTTTTGGGTCTTTAGGTTTTCTACTTCTTTTATCCTTTATCGTTCAGATTTATAGAAATATTTCAAGTAAATATTTTAGTTTGATTTATGAAAAATGAGGTACTTGAAATTTTAAGGAGTTGAATTTCGTCGTTAAAAATTCGTAATCTAATGGTAAATTTCCGGGAAACTCGGAATTTCAGTCGGTTATTTAATGAATATGCCGGAACTTTTTCATTTAGTAGTAAATATTTATGTTTTGCCTGTGGTACATATCCACTAGAATCAGTGGGAGGAGGAACCAGTTTAAAATAAAAATTCACTACTTTGTTTAATGGTGTTGAAGAATGTTTTTTACTTTGTTTTTTTGCACATTTTAAAAGTGCTTACAGTTTTCTGAGTATTTACATTCAAAAGAGACAGTTTTGAGAGAAAAAATTATCTAATGAAGAGTTGTTTAACTGTTCATTAAAAATTGTAGCAGACGAATTACTTTACATCCTCTATAGCAACATTTCAAACTTCCGAACTCTTTAGGATCTCAAGCACCAGAAATGTTGTTAAATTAAGAAAAATATTCTCGAACTTGTTTGAAACCCCCCCGGGCAATGACCAGTTACAAGTTTCAGAGTAAATTTGGAGTTAAACTCCGTGAAAATAAAAAATAATATTATCCGTCCTTTCCAAATATTTCTCACTTTAGTGCAGTTAAACAAATTGATTAATATTCCCTTTTTTTATGTGTGACTTCTTCCAGCTAAACCACTCTGTCCATTTACTCACGTTACCACAATAAAATAATAATGAAATAATGAATTTTTATGAAGCTCTATAAATGACTTCCGCGACAATAATAATAACATTCTGGTTGTCCGTTTAACGACCAGCAATACCAATTTTTTTCACTCTCAATTCAATATTTACATACAATACCTCACCACCATTTCAACTTACTCACTAATTAATTCAATCATTAAATAATTCAGTGAATCCTCTTCCACCCGGCAAATTTTCGAATTCCAAATCCCAAGTAATTTTTCCTTGGGCCCTACTTTTTGACCCTTTTCCTCATAATTCCTTCTATCTCCCTTAAACCAGTCCCCTCACATTTTCCCCTGAACCCCCAAAGACAAAAAAAATCCGAACCCCCCCCCCTTCAAGGCCAATCTGTCATGTCCCTTCCATTACCAACCGATGCATTCCCCCCAAAACTGCAGTAGCATTTAGCAGTTGAAATGGTTCTATCAATTGCGCCTGAATATCCCGATATACTTCCCTAGAAACTGGAAAGACCCAGTGAGTACATCTTGCATGGAGTGTGGCAGTTAGTGATAATTGGCCACTTCCCTTGCGCATCGCATCGATTCCCAGCTCTCCCGCAGTTGATTGAGGAAATGGGCGTGGGGCCACGATGGGTTAAGGGCCAAAATTATCCAGCACCAAGTGCCTGCCTCCGTTTCACCCCTCTTACATCACTCTCCCCCTCACCTCGCCCCTCCCCACCCCCTTCTTACCCCTCATCGTCCCGCACATTCATAACTTCGTCAATGGTAGGGTAAAGGGTTGATCTCAAACATTGCCCAATGTATAAATTAAACAGTTTGAACCAACGCTGACCTGCACCACTGAGGGATTCAACCAGGATCTGTTGAAACTTCACTGTGCAAAATGACCAATTCAATAAACCATGAGTAGTTTCCATCTCTCCCCTCCCCTTTCACCCTACCCTGAGTATATTGCCACTGAGCTAATTGCTAATTTCCACCAATTTCAAACGGATTATTCAACACGCCACGCTTTACCGCTACTTCACTTTCATCATCGCTCGGTGTGGGGCCATGCGGTACAGCACAATAAGCCAACTCTGCCGTGTCGACTAAAGTCGTCTGCGTCGTCCGCGTCGTTATTAACTCTCCTGCGGTGAGTTGGACGGCGAAAAGGAGAACAGAGTGTGGGGCAGGGGGTGGGCGGCGATGGGAGGGAAGGGATGGGGTAAAAAACATGGGAACAAAGAGAGACGAAAAATTATTACGTGAGAATTTGAGAGGGAAGAGGGCTTAGTGAGATCCCCCCACCCCCTCCCTCTACATCCCGAACCTCTGGCATACACCACGTGCGTTGGGACGAAAACGTGGCGGATATAGGGGTGGATTAAAGTTTAGAACAGACGTACGTTTCTCCTCCAGTCGTCCGTGGGTCAAAGTGATTTGCCGCGGCACACTATTGCAGGCACATACATTCAGATCTGTACATTGTAATGGAATGAACGGGGGGGAGGGAGTTGGTGGTGTGGGGAGAGGGCGAGGGCGAAGGTGAAGGCTGGAAACAAATCGCGGCCTTATCACCTACCGTGTAAAAGCGGATAACAACTTTTCTCTCCCTTTCGGTCCTCCTCTCATTCTCCATACATACATACATATATATACACGTAGGCACATACATGTATACCAGTGTTTCTCTATCTATTTCATCTCTTACTCGTTGGTTTTGAACGTTCTGTTGAAACTCTCGTCTGTCCCTTCTTCATCAACCGGAGTGTGCCTATTCTCTTTCTTTCTCATGTGTGGTATAGTGACTGCACGCTGTCGACGGATGTGCCGATTAAACTTTCGAAAACTGTTTGCACGAATGGCCAAACGGCCTGTGTACTGTGGCCCGTTGTTATAAAACCTTCCACCCGATTCCAGCCACTGCTGACGGTCTAACGGTGTCTGCGTTGGCGACGTCGCCGATGAGAGCTGACAGTCGGCCTGTGAGTTGGACTAGAGGAATTGTGAGCGATACAGAGGGTAGGGAATACATGATCATGCGGGGATTACATTGGAGGATTGAAGGGGGTTTGGGTGTGAACGGTTGAGGGTGTGAATTGGTTGCGTGTGATAACAAGGATGCTTTGAGTAATAATTTTCAGGAAATATTGAATTTGTTATTGGGGGAAGATCACGTTTTCATTTTTAATTAGATGATGAAAGGGCTTCAGTTGTCTGGGGGAGAGGAGCAAGAATTAATGGCTATTGGAAGTGGGATAATGATTAAATGATTAGACGTGTGAATCCTGTTTTATTCTTTTATTTTATACGCTGGGAAGGCACAACCGCTCTGCTTCGTTTCCTTAAAGGAACCAACTAAAAGACACTAAAGGGATACAACACCCCGGACCTGATGTCTCTCATCAACAATGGTCCCACTTATGCACCTCTGTATACATTCAAGAAAACACAGCATACATATGTAGGGTTACTTTTTAAAAGATGAAACAGTTTATTTATAATGAAAAGTGTACAAACGATTCTAATACTAAATTCACTATCGGCTATTCTTCACACAATATTCACTCCTTAATGTACTACACAAAAACCTCTAACCATTCGTCTATCTAAAATACGGCTAACGTCTACAAAGCGTCTATCGTCTACGGTTGCTAAAACACGACTCTGGCCCTGTCCCTCTTTGCAACCCTGGACTGGGCCCTAATCATGTCACGTGGTCCTAACATCCCTGGACCACGCTGGCAGCACCGATCTCCATCTGGCACATCTGTGGGCCTCATAAACCCACAGACCCTCTAAGTGCATTTATGGTACAGGCTTTCATTCCTGTACCAATCTATGCCTATTTGTGGGGTTTCCCCACCTACGCTAAAACTATCGTATAACTTATGGCTCTAGACTATCTTACGAAAAACATCTATCTATATTATTATTTCTATTATGGGGATTTCCCCATAATTATTCGCGATACTACACATATCACCCCCAAACTTCCTAGAATTTTCTCTCATAAAAATGTTTTCCACACTCAAGTGCAATCACCAGAATAAAAGAAATACTCATTGTACAAAGACCTATTCAATCCATCTGAAAATTAATTTTTGACAAACATTCGAAACGTAAACTTCACTAATGGCTTTGCAAGATTTCTCTGAGGACGATTTTTATTTGGAGATAATTTATAATTTTTTCAGTTTCAACTGCAATCGTATTTGTAAAATTGGTGAAAACCACGTGGTTTAAAATAATGCAAGATATTCAAAGTGATATTATAATAGATAGTTGGACACTTGGAGATAGATAAGAGATGATTATGAATTACATTTTTCTAAAACCATTTAATTTTTCAATAACTCAAGTAAAACTAATCGCCGTTCCTTTCAGCGTTGAGTAACAGCTCATTACAAGATCATTATCTTCAATGCTTCTCAGTTATCTCCTATAATTTGAGATTACAACAGTGGACCAAGCTCCAATCCTCAACTAGAATATCAATAATACCTCCTTTGACATACCCATTAAATTCATCACAATTAAATTACTCTCCTCCCCCCTACGATTACTACTCACCCCCTCTCCGAGCAAATGAAAATGATTACTTCATTTGTTTCGAAACAATAGCCCTAAAAACCCAAAAGTTAGCATTGAATTTCCCCATAATCCTGACTATTTATCCCCCTTCGACATGCCAACTCCCCCGGGAGAAACTGGGAAAGTAGACCATCGAAACGGCACTAATTAGCGAACAAATTCAGCGAATAATCAGAGTCGTCGAACGACAGAGGCACGCGCCCCACCACCCTTCATCCCACAATTCTCAATTCTCCCTCCTTTTCCCATTCACTCCTCATTCATTCTATTTCTCTTCCTCCCGCCATGACAAAACCCGTCGACAATAATCACTCGGCATGCTCGACATTCCAATTTTCATTGCTTTCTCACGAGTGCACTCGCACTCTGACTCTTCGTGCCACCAGGGACGGAAGGGTCTCTGTATGCGGAAGAGTTCGATTCCCATTTCAAACTTGACTCAATGCTACTTGAATCGAAGCCCCAGTTAACCGTCGAGAGTGCAGGAATATGCCGAGGCTTTGAAAGTGGAGTGAGACATACCCACATGAGATGTGACATTGATTTCCCAGATTCCGATTTAGATAATGCCGAAAAAAAAAAAAAACAGAAAAAAAATTAAAAAAAAAAATCTGAGCCCCCGAGATAGGTACCCAGTGAAATAGGTATCAGAGATTTCCGCATTTACTCTCAACCCATCGTTTCCATATCCCATTTACCATTTAGAAATAGAGAAATGGAGGCTGGTACATGTGACAACGCCCGTACCTCTCATTCTCTTTGGCAAGCAAGTTCACAAGCACTCTTCTATTCTCGCTGATGCCAGGTACACAGAGACCGGCTTCGGGCGGAAAGAAACCGAGATACAGTCCATATACAGTCTGTGCGAATGAGAATTTCCTACAGTCCTATTTCGGTGTATACGCTCGATGCAAATGCTGAATGGAATGAGCAAGAGAGAAGGAGAATAAGCGGTTAATTCCTCCTTGGTGCGGACGCTACAATTTTCTACGCGATGCTGTTTCATTCCCATTAATTTCTCTCCCTCAGTTTTACGTTTTTCCACTTTTGTTTTGGTTTTTACATTTAAATATCTCCGCCCCTCCATTCGGTCTTCTTGCATTTTTTTTTCATTTTTTTGCCATCTGTTAATTCTTCTTTTTCTGCGCTTTTTCCGACAGCACAGCGACTTTGATCCCACCTGCTTTCTACCCCTCCCCCTCCCTTCACTCCACATTTTTTTTTATCCCGGCTATTTCATAACATCTTCCGTAATTCAAAGGAAAAGCTCGGCTTTGAACTGCACACTGGCCCCGAGGAGGCGCCCCCCCGCAGACAGCGGGGGTGGAAAAGCTTTCACGGGTCACTCACGACGGAGTTTCAAGCAGTTTGCCATAAACCCAAGTCGGAATAGACCGTTAACACCCCAAGAGAGTGGTGGGGAAAATATCACGTCAGTGTTTTGTGCTCAACGTACATCCCTGGCTCTCCTGGTGCCTTATAGAAGGTGAAAGTGAGCATTACCCATACGATGAAAGCACAGAGTGAGGGTAACAGAGGAGATGAGAAATACCACTGGGTATTTCAACGCACTGGAGGAAATACTGGTTGAGATGGGGTTGAAGAAGCCAACGACCATGATAGTACCATCCAAAGGCTGAGGCCAAATGCAGGCTTCAGCTGGTCTCACCCTCACCACTCGCCAAAAAGTTGAGCGCCAGGAAACTTGGCGTCCCTCGCGTCCGTCCCCGTAAAATCCGGAAATTTGGAAACTCGGGGGCTTCGAGCTTTGGCACTGGTGTGGGCACAGGCCAAGTTCCTCTGGACTTTCTTCACTTTCATGAAACTGGCTTTAGACCTGGTATCTATCTCCCGCCTTCTCACCACTTCAGCCTATCTGCAGATCGACCCTGATTCATTCCCTATTTCGAGGTTCACGCAGATGTACGGTAGGGGAGCGAGTGAATTCACTTTAATTCTCAGGGTGAAGAGCCGGATGTAGAGAAGTACGCATCACGTGCATTAACTTCAATCGTAAATTCTGTACTGAATCTTTGAAATTTTCCGATTAAATTTCCGGTCGCAGTCTTGGAAAATTTCTGGGAATTATAAAGGATAGTTTGGTTGAAAACTCATGGTTTTATGAGCTTTTTTCGTCAAATTTAAATTAATTTGTTGTCTCTTAACTATCTAGATAAAACAATGAACTCTGAAATCGAATCAATCATTGATTAAATTGACAGATTTAATTGTGGTGCAAATTCAGAAAAAATGGTTTTGGTACAAAATTAAAAAATACTGCAAATTAAGTTGTAATGACAGAAAAAAAATGCAGACGAAGCAGTTGAGTTCCCCAATCAGAAGGGAATAAGTATAGGAGGAAAGACATCTACAAAATTTCGTATAAACACAGGTTCTCCATTTCTAACCTGAATTTTTAATTAGAACTCACCTTTACCAAATTCAAAATTTAGGTATAACTGTAGGAGAATTTTCAAAGAATATTTAATAGTGAGGAGTATCACGGACTCGATGTCCTCTCATTCTCCGCGATTTTGTTGGAATTAGAGGTATCAATGGGGATGTGGAGAACAGGAGAATACGAGGTCCGGAAAAATTAGCATTTGAGCCGCAGAGTGATCAGGGCTGAGCAAGTGGTCAGGGTGAGCGGCCATTCAATGCATTGTGTAGCGAAAGGGGAGGATTGGAAGGTGGGAAATGTGGAATGAGTACGTTGGTCTGCGGGACGAGGTTTTTGCCACCCTCAGGTTGAGGGGCGGGTACGACGTAATGAATATATTTGCATATCTGGGCCGTTACCGAAGCGTTACTGGTACAAGGTATACCAGTCGACCCTGCCTGCCAAATATTCATGCATCTCGCCCCTGGGCCAACACCATCTCTCCCACTACCCCACCTTTAGACGAACTGTGCACCCCCGCTGTGCACATCCTATCCCCTTCAGACTGTGTTCCAGTAAGTGTAGAAGAGAGAATCGTCGATTAGTTTGCCAACTTTGGTCGGTACTGGATCACCCGCTGAGTTTCGTCACTTCATGAGCTTTCATGTTCCGCTTTTACTGTTCAGTATACGATTCTGGCTTTTCTCAGTAGAAACATTTTGGTGGGATGCCTCGGTGGGGCGCTGAGCTATGTGTAGTTATTTTGCACTTTCCATGTGGAGGGATTACGAGTTTTGTGGTTCCACCCCGAGAAAAATTCTCCAACAGTTCACTCACAAAAACAAAAAAAAGGAAATTTCCAGGACAATTGACTATTAATCTCCATGGCAGGGGCATTTGATGTCAGGGGATAATTCAGAGGATAATAGGAATTTCATGAAAATTCATATTTCACTGATTATTTTTCCCATCCAAATCTTGACCAATAGGATTGCACCATTCAACGTTATTTTGTATAACCACCACGCTATTTCAGCGGAAATTCTTGGAAATTTCACTGGAAATTCTGCATGTTGCCTATATAAAAAAAAAAAAAAACAAATGATGAAGTAACCCTCAATTGTATCTGACAGATTGGATGACAATTCGTTGAAAATTATGTCTCATGGTGCAATTCTATTGGCCAAGATTTGGATGGAAAAAATAATCCCCCGAATACCACTCGAACTTCGAAATTATCTGATATTTCCCTCAAGGTTCCCTACAAACAAATAAGTTTATCAAGTTTTCCAGTTTAAAAATCACGAGCGCGAAGCGCTGGAAAACTTGACACGTTCATTTGTTTGCAACGAACCTATCGGGAAATATCCGATAATTTCGGAGCTCTCGTGGTATTATATGTGAAAATTCAGCAAAACTCCAGAATTTTTAAGACAACCATCCCTTAATGAACTTCTTTTTCCCCATCTCTGGGTAAGCTATCGACTACTACTGGACTCATTCTAGTCATTAGAGTCTCATAAGATTAATAACCGCTCAATACACCACCCCCCCCCCATCCACCCCCTCGCCCAACCCTTTTGATTTCATATTCTTTCAGCGAATTTTAAACCCTTCCCCTGTCCGTAATTTACCAAGTGCACATCCCGCGCCCTGAAAGCTTGTCATCACCGTGGAAACTGTCATACCAAAGGGAGCGCAAGGGGCAGAGGAGGGAGGGGTCTCCATACACAACAATGGAGGTGCGAGGTTCCAGTTATACCGCGTTAGCCCATGAATTAAAAAAAAAAGTAGTTAATTGCGGAGAAGGCCAGACTAGGTGTGCACGTCTGCTGAGTGCAAAATCGAGAGCCGACCACATCAGCCTTTGTGGTCAAGGCTCTCCAGGACCAACCAGCAAGGACATGGACTATTGTCGAGCCTCACTCTCTCACAAACCCTGTCCCCAATTTCACCCTCTCTCTCTCTCTCCCCCCCCCCCCTCCCGCACCCCATCGCCAGTTCCCTTGTGCTCTTCGTTTTACAGCCGCGACTTGTGCGCCTGTAAAAGTCAGCATATTTTAGTGAAGTCCCGTCCACCCCTCGCGTTTCGTTACCTCTGCACCTTTTCCCTATGTATTTCTACTGTACCCACATAACCAGTCCCACAGCACTGGCACGTATGGTCAGACCAACCGCCACCATACATGCTTCAACCCCTCTTTTCTCTTCCGTTGTCCACCAGTATTTTCCACCTCATTCTCTACTCCTCCCCCCTGAAAATTTGCTTTCCACCGAATCCCATTTTGCGAATTCAAGCCATTACATGAGAATAAGTGTGTACGTGTGTATGCATGTGTGTGAGTGAGTGGCCCAATGCAGAGAGACTCAATCCACGAAAATTAAAACTCTAACTCGACCAGACAATATCCAATTATAGTACCAGCGAGGATATTAATTTAACGGTTTTTTCTCTCATTGTGATGTATTTTTTTTTCACTTGTATTTGTTATTGGAAGTATTCTATTTCTGTATCAATTAAAAATACCGAATATGGTGGAGGTACGGGAGGGATTCAGTTTCAAATTTTACATCTCGCTACATTTAAATTGTACCAATAGTTTGAATTTCGTATGTGGTTTTTTTTTTCATGTGTATTCATTTGAAGGTGAATGGAAATTCTCTCATAATACGAGAAATGCGAGTAGAAATAGACCAGAGCCGTTGTATATGCATGATGGTTGTATACAAGCCGTATACATTTAGGTCATAGCCGCTTTAATTGGTGGACATGACGGGTAACAGCCACACGAGCCTCGTCTGACTATCCCTCTACCCTCATTGTTCATCAGGATGGGTGCGGTGATTTTATTTTATTTTATGGCCTGAAATCACGGTACCATGGCTATTTATGATAGCACAGATTGTTACAACGTCAATGTGCACATGCACTGCATAACGAGTGCTTCAATAAGTTGAGCTTATGTAGACAAAGAGGGGAAATAGTCGTGCCTGACTGAAAAGTGGATGTTCTACTCATGTTGGAAGGCTTTTGGTGGTTTGAAGGGATTTAGTCGTCGACAATGACGGGCAATCAAAGAAATTTTAATTCAATAAGATTAAATAAATTAAATTACTTTCATTTTATTCATTTACAGCTTTTGCAGTTTAATGAAAATTACATTGCCAATTGTTTCACATGACGAAATTTTTCCAAATTTCCCTGGTAATATAACAACAATATGAACTCATTTCATAATTAACTTGATAATTAACTTGGTAATAACATAACTCGAATGAAAATGGGATTAATAATTACTGTTGGTGTACACCGTGAGACAAAAATTGAAATTGTACAATTGCGATCCACATAAAATCATCAATTCCACGAATTATCTCCTGCATACAATCTATAAGGGTTGAATAGAAGAGACTTTCTTCAATGTAGGACACCCAACCCCCCGAGGCGTTTAAAAATATCAACAGAAAGACAATTGTTCCACTCGATTACACATTCATCAGACTCGAAATTCCAAATTTGTTTTCACAAAGAGAAAAGTGGAATAGGTTTGGATCGTTATTGCGTGCTGTATTGGACGAGTGGTTACGTATATATGTATACATATATATATCGAGATACGAACGTGGAATTTTCACGAAGGAAACCCAGAGGTACTTGGTCGAGTGTCAAAGTAGAGGAGTATAGCATATCCACAGTGGCAGAAGGTGCCTTGGAGCGGAGAGGGGCATCTCCCCTGGATAGGAGAGGGAATGGGTTTAGTGTGTTCCTCCTTTTCCCTCTCCGATCTCGTACGTGTCCCTTAGGTGTTTCGTCGACACGATCAATTTTATAAAAGAACGGAAACGGAGTAAGAGATGTAGACGGTCGTCGACTCGGATATACGCTTGTTTCGGAATAAACAGATAGCCCCAATCGTGGTTGGAATAGCAATAGTTGTTGGACTGGAGTGAGGCAAGGTCGAGTTTTCACGACAACATTTTCCACTTGTCCATGGAAAGGGGATACAAAAATGTTGTCTCTCCTCATGTCTTTTTCACCTTCGCATAAATATGCTATTTCTTTGTCAATTCTTTGTCCCGCTGTTCCATCCCGGGTCTCACCACTTTTTTTTTCTTCTCTTCTTTACTCTGCGGCTCTCAACAATGACGAAAAGTAGAACAAAGCTGAAGCCACTAAAAGTTGAGATAACCCATTGTGAAAACAACATTTCAACTTCTTAGGAGTGAAGTTGTAGATGTGCGTTTGTGTGGAGTTGTTGCATGTGTACAAGAAGCCGAGCCCCCAACAGGTATTCAAAGGGGGTGGGAAAGGGGAGAGTTTGCTTCCAGTGATGCTGGGGATGATGTCGGTGAGTTGTCGGACTGTTGGTGATATAGTCCTTGGAGACTCGATCGCGAAGATAGGTAACTCGAGCCCTCAGAATGAACCTGGTGAGGGGGAGAGTTGTCTGGGGGGTGCACCGGCTGGACTCGATAGTAATACTTTGCACTCCTTGACTTTTCGCGAGTTAGGGGAGTCTCTTCATCCTGGCATTTTATTTTCAAGCTACTTTTTATCAGCGACTACGCTGGGAGAGAGAATATTTTTAACTCACGGTTTATTAAATTATTCCATTCAATGTGTCACGTTAATTACCTTCGGAGAGACCAAAGTTTTCTCGATGAGCTAATAAAAAGAAGTTCATGGGGAGGGGTATGAGCGTCAGGCACGGACGATTAACTCGGTGCCGTATGATGCTTGTAATAAAGAAAAATAGAGGAAGCGGATGTGAATAGGGGGAGGTGGAGAGAATTGCGATGGAACTGCCGAAGGAGCTTTCCAGTATAAAGCGTTTTATTTCGATGGAATAATAAAGACAGGGCACTTTGCAGGGCGCAGGGCTTCCACAGTTTGACACTAGTTTTTTTTTCTTCTTCATTCGAGGAGCTAAAATTTCTATTCCGCTCCCTCGCAATAGTTAGTGAATTCGGAGAGATAAATATCTATTTAGTTTTATCCAACTCCAGTTTTACGGATATTTTCTCTCAACTTTTTCTTTAAAAACTAAGATCAAGTTTAAAATATACTTCATTCAAACGTTTTTTCTGTTACATAGGTTACATTATTGATTGATTTAGGGGCCTGATATCAAAACCTAATTTTCACACCCTTAAAATTTCAATTTATCCTCTAAAATTCTCTCCGTTTCATTTCTTGCAAAGCAAAAAAGTTTACCCTGCGATATTGCACAAAAGTAAATGAATTTCTTTAGCAGTGGAGGACAAACAAAACCGTAAGGAACAATGAAGAGAAGGCCGGTTGTTAAAGTCACTCTACTTTGTATCTTCTGCATTCCAACGAGACTTATATATTATCCTCAGCACCTAAATGTCCATTCCCCCTGTTTCTCACCAGTTAGCTGGTTCACCAAGATAAATGTCTATTTTTTCCCCGCCCATACTCACATACAATCTCCCTTTCACTCTATTTTCCGCTCCTTCTCTCACATTTTCATTGTTTCATTTTTTTTCCCTCCCTCCCCTCCACCCCCCCAAGTAATACAAACAAAGCCAGAATGTTCTCGTCTACACATTCTCTATGGCCTGCGGCGTGTATAGAGCCCAGTATAGTATTGAAGTACAAGCACGCCCATTGCCGTCCCTTCGTGAAATGCTAACGAAGCTTGCACCTGGCTCTTCTCCTGGGGTAACCCTAACAGAAATGTTTCAAAGGCTAGAAAGCTGTTCTATATTGCAGAACTAACTACACGATACACGAGCAGTTTCTATCTGTAAATTTGGGAGAAAATAAAATTACACTCAACATGGGAAAATTTCTGCAGTGTCACTAATGAAATTTAACAATTTGCAATTGATTAAATGGCAAATGTGCCGGTTAACCAGTTCTACATGTATATTTACAAATACACCCACACTCTGTTCGTAACTACGAGAATGTATGGCCTTGATCATATAAACCCGCATACAGGGCAGAGATGCGGAACGAATATCCCTCATATAATCAATTGGCAAACTAATTAGCGACGCGATTTGTATGCAGCTTCCTGCGGGCTCTGTATCCCTTCGCCAGTCCCTTTTTCCTGTTTCACCTATCATTCGTATGAACT
This sequence comes from Diachasmimorpha longicaudata, assembly GCF_034640455.1. Taxonomy (NCBI): domain Eukaryota; kingdom Metazoa; phylum Arthropoda; class Insecta; order Hymenoptera; family Braconidae; genus Diachasmimorpha; species Diachasmimorpha longicaudata. The sequence continues at coordinate 5,200,392 of NC_087225.1, forward strand.
CGTTATTCTATGCTTCGAATCCTTTTAACCTCCGTCATCATTAAGCTCATTGCCGTGCGTTAATAATTTTCATTAAATGAAAATTAATTGACTTTTCTACCACTCGGATGATTGCGACTCACCAGCTAGAAGTACTTCTCTCTGGGATATTCGTCATAACGCGGAGTGGTGCATTACCACATCAGTTAAACTTAATAGATTTGTCGATTATTCGTGATTGGCGGAAAATTCTAGCGGCCCTTCAATCAGCGTAAAGGATTAGAGAATTAAAATCGTTAGAAATCGGATATTTATTTCAAAGAACATTTTATCCTGCCTTCATTCTTCCATCTGGAACACTGATGTTGTCTCTTGAGTTTAATATTCGTTTTTTTATTTAGATTCACTCTTATGTTATGTATCCGACCGATGAACTGGCTGAATGAGTTAGGTCATTGCCTCATGTGTGAAAGGTTCCGAGTTCAAAACCCGACCGGATTAAACAGAGAGATCTAACTTCTTTTCAAAAAGTCTTGACCATCATCGCAGCGTATCATAATGGGATCAAAGCGATGTAACATAACTGTGACAAAAAATGAAAAGCTGTTCACCCTGGTCCTTAAAAATGACCTCACAATGATGGTCTGGGATGACTAGGTGATTAAAAAAATTTCTGAAACCCTTACCGCAATCTAAATACTCTCTTACGTTGCGTATAACTTTTTTTTTCTCCACACAATTCCGAGACACAAATTATTAGATTTTAATAATTGGAAGGCAGGTTAATGATGAAAAATAAACGATATAAGTAAGAGCAGTTTTATTTCGGATGATTATATGTTCACACTTCGAGAGCAGTCGACGAACTGACAAACGAACTTCAAAATCTTAAAAACCAAAGCATCGCCATCATCGTTTCTTTCTTTCAATGAACAACGATGTCTTTATATTATTCCATAAACATAAACTGGAGTTTTCGACGTAAGACCACGCACACTGTCTCTCGAGGAAACAATGACCTCATAGTAGTGATATAGACTTATATAGGGCTCCAATACAATCATATTGTTTTTGCTATTTTCAATACAAATTTTTAAATAACAGACAAACTCAGCTAATCTGTTATTGCATTGAGTTCAATGTCATTATTGACAGTAGTTGTTTGTTTTTCATTCTTTATCAACTGTCAACTGTTCAAGAATTCTTTTTACAGTGGATCATACAAAACCAGAATATTTTAACTCCATTGGATGTAGCAATAAAAAATCTCTTCATTGGGCTCTTTGAATATTTTTCACCTTCGTCATCAAGCTCACCACAGCTCTTCAACAATCATCACACGAAAATTAATTAAATTTTTAAGCAACGGGATAATTGTGATTAGCAAACTGGACGAGCTTATTCGTAGTGTATTTGTCATAACAGGGAGTCGTATATTATTGATTGATTGTCCGTTAAAAGGAAATTCTCCGGACTCTTTGATGATCATAAATCACCCTAAAACTCGAAGATGTAGAAAATCTCATTATTATTGATATAGAAGCCTATACTTTAGGCAACGACGCCACAAGTTTACTTTCGTTCTTGCAGCTGCCCCCTAGAGCTATCCAACAAAACTACATCGTTCAACTCCTGCCTACCTGACTGATGGCCCGGAATACCCTCGGGAATTTTAGTCGGCTGGAAGCATTTAATATTCCATAACTTTGCCAATTTATCGATATATACGTTGGTACACAGTGAGGGGTGTGTACTGTTGGAAACTCTAAAAGATCAATCTGCATGAGACGATATTTAAAATATTGAGTAAATATTGATGATTAATACAACATTTATTACTTGTTTGTTCTTTCCCTTTTAGTGGTCCACAGTGGTGAACAACGTTGTTGACTTCGTTATTTATTCAAGCTCCATTGTCGATTGTTCAAAATTTCTGTGAAATGGGCAATTATTATTATTGGACTATACGAGAAGCATGTAAATGTGTAAACCATGTATTTGAATGGAATTACTAGTGGGGGAAACAAATTTATCCTTCGTGATATAATATTACAAATTTGTACAGGAAAATTTCCGCACATTCTTTTAAAAATTTCAAAGCATTCTATCAATAAAATTAATTCGTTGAAATCTGGATAATCAAAAATTTTGTGTAGTTCGACAATTAACGAACTCCAAAGCAAAGTTTGGATTTTGCTGTCTGAAGAGCGAGAGGAAAGTGACTATTTTCCCTCAAGGGCGGGAAGCTGTTCGCCAGAGCCGAAAGTCTTCAGGTAGAATTTTTAAGACGATTAATAAATTTTCTAGAGGCTTTCACTTGCTATTGAACTTAAATTCACAGTATTAAAAATTCAACGAAGGCTGAAGGCAATTTAAAGAGCTTTCCAAGGCGCTCATAATTTTTCAGGAGAAATAATTGACTTATTCGATGTTCAAGTAGATGAGTATTAACAAAAATACAAGGGCATTGCAACTCTTATTTCCCCTCTGGCTCCACCAAAAATTGTCAATTAATGGGAGCTTTTACAGCTTTGCTTTTCACGCGACTGCAAACTTCAAAAGATCAATCAGCATGATGTGATGTTTAAAAACTTGAATAAATATTGAAATGCGATTGATAAAAATAAATGGAATACGTACATGGATAAATAAAATGGTTCAATTTCCGGTAGATAAACAATTTTATTTTTCACGAATCAATATTGAATCGCTTGAAATGCTTGATCGGGCTAACAGTAACCGGATGGCGGCCGAAAATGAAATTTCCTAAATCCGTCGTCGTGGTTATTTACCAGTGCACTCCGGAAAAACAGCCCCGAGGCTTTCGCGTGACCGGGCTATAAGCTGCGGCATCAAATTGGATTTTTTTTTTTCACATTTTCCTCTGTCCCACCTCCACCTACCGACACCACTTCTTCAACCGCCTCCCCCCACCGCCCACCGGGGCCTGTCGCATTTGGGATTCGGTTTGGTATGGTGCAAGAGCGAGGGAAATCTAGGAGCGAATAAAAACGAGATAGGGCATAGTAAAAAAAACGGGGGAAGGAATGTACATAAAAAAAAAGTATCACCCGGGAAAAGTGTTGTCGGGCGAAAAGTAAAATCCCACGGGTGCCATTTCAAGAGCCGATTTTGGACGATCAGATTCTGAATGCGAGACGTTCAATTTCCGGAGCCCGTCAAGAAATTTGATTTCCTCAATGGGTTCAGTTGATGGAAGAACCCTCGTGAATATAACATGAAGGAAAGCTGTCTTATTACGTCCATGTTTATTCATCTAATTTGTGGCTAACGATCAACTGATCTCCGTGGAGATTGAGTAATTCAAAGTGTGGAGTTACCATTAAATTGTAGAAACTTACGCTTGATAGTATCAGGAAAAAATTACAATTAAACTGCGATTTATTTCGGTTAAATTACATCGATGGTGTTGATGAAAAACAAGTCTTTTAGATGAAATCGTGGTTATTTTTTAAATTGAATGGAAGAATATTTCGTTTCCATGAATTTGTTGTTTTTACGACTTTGTGGCAAATGATAATTTATTTGAGTTTCGTGGAACGTAAACATTTCGCGAATTAAATCATTGAAAATAATTTATTCCTCTCAATTAAATGAGGCCTGCATCATGAGAATTTTCTCTCAGTCCAGACCACTTAAGAGTAATTTTGATAAAACCCAGATTTAATGTGATTTGAGCGAGGAAAGATTATCTATTAACTTGCTTTGAAAACTAAAATGAATGTAATCACAGTTTTTCCTCTTCATGGAGCCATTGTTTATGTTATTGAACGCATAATCTCACAACCTAATTGTTACTAATAGAGTGATATATTCCAAGAACTTCAAAGTAAATTGGTATTGGAAATGGATTATTGGGAATAATAATTCTGTAACTAATTTTCTACTTTATTATTTAACTGAAATAATTGTCCTCGGAAGACACATCCGCTCTGTACCGATTCCTTAGAGAAACTAACTAGATTTACAAAGGGAAACAACACCCTGGACCTTTTAGTCACATGCTCCCAAAGAGTCCTATTCATTCCACTTTGTCTGCATACTTAAAACCAAACCTAAACACCATACTTCACACTTTCCAGAATTCCAACCCATAAAAATGTTTCTCAATTTAAAGTATAAACACTCAGAAGAGAATGAGATTGATTTATGCTTTTTATTTATTTATTTCATGGAAAATAGATTGATTTATGCTTTTTATTTATTTATTTCATGGAAAATGCAGCACTTGGAAATTTCAATTATTTCATTACTACAAATTGGCAACAATTTAATTCTGATAGATTCGTGAAAAAATGCCCCCCTCATTCTAAACCTCACCTCAGTATCTCGAGAAAATATCTCACGAACAGGGGTCTGGCACGAAAAAAAAGACAACACAAGCGTTATAACAGGATTGATTTAAGGGGTTACATGGGTTTCACGGTTTCAAAAAATCGATTTTTTTTTTTTTGTCTAATTAAATTCTATAACATCTCTAGAATATTGTCCTAAATTTTCAAATTGATCCGAGTAATAGTTTCGGAGATACAGCCCTGAAAAGACGGACGCTCCAGGTCAGGTAATTCAAAGTGTCTAGAGCCGTTTAAAGTGTCTAGAGCCGTTTAAAGTGTCTAGAGCCCAGATAAGCCAGAGTTCGTCATCGACAGGAGCAAAAGGATGCCCTGGACATTGCAGCTGCAGCAGGTTCTCTACTTTATGGCCCAGGAATCGACGATTCAATGTAAGTTGAAAAAAAAAATTTTTTCCCCACTCTTATTGTCTCCAAAACTTTGAACGCGTTTTTCTCAAAACTATGTTTTCAAAGTCGGTTGTCAAGATTTCTCGCGAACTACTCAACCGATCTTAATGAAATTTTACACAAGTCTTCGAGATATTATTTACAAGGTCTTGAACGAAGGATTTTTTTTTTTTTTAATTACAACTATTTAAAAATTGAAAAATTTCGAGAAATTTTCATCAAAATTTGCATTTTTTTATAAAAATGTCTGCCAAAAATCGAATTTTCATTTTTTTTTTTTTTCCTTCGTCCAATACCTAGTTTATTGTCTTTACTAAAACACGAATTTTTTCCGTTCATTTCAGATAATCCTGAAAGAAGTTCTGCTGACAACGCGGAGGCACCTTTTTTCCGAGGGACTGCCGGAAATGGCGTCGTAATGGCCGCCATCTTGATATTTTTTTTTGAAAATTTCACAAAATGTTTATTAAATATGTATCTTTTAAATCATAAAAAGTTTCATCTAAATATTTCATTTTTTACATGCAAAAAAAATTATTGAAAAAAGGCCGTTTTTTGCCCGACGAAACCCATGTAACCCCTTAAGATAAGTCGTGAACAAATCCTTGGGATGCCTTCTCCCCACGGGCCCACCGTTATATTTCTCGGTTGAAAAATACAGTGGCGCCAAGCGTACTACTGACTCGACGAAGCGAGAGGATTGCCTCGTCATTCGAGACCTTTCGAAGCCACACGAATTGATGCTAACCACGTTTTCCTAGAAAAAAAAACAACACTTTCCACTAAAAGTTTACCGTGTTCAATCTCCCCCAATGATCATTTCTGTAACATAAGTTCTAATGAATAGATATAGAAAGGAGAACGACACTGGTGTTGTATCGATTGAGTTGTGTCGTAAAAAATGTACTAAAAGTAGGAAAATGAAATATTTTTGGACAAATCAACGCTAGAGATCGAATGGGAGGAATTTAATCAATTTCATATTATTGCTCGTGCGGTCGTAATAACCGGATGCGAAAATACTTGATGAATCCCAAAAATATTTCGTGTCATTGCGACAATATTGATTGGTATTTTTTCATCAGGGAAATGAAAAAAATTTATCCGATTAAAAAAGGGAGAATTTATTTGGGCGATTCTCGTTACACTGTCGAAGAAAAATAATTGTTCATTTGAATCATATAAATGTGTTTATTACTATTATAGGAAATATAATAGAAGGTCGAGGATAGTTTTAGTGACATTTGAGTTCTCAGTGAATGGATAGTTTTTAAATGATTAAAATTATGCTTATATTATTATTTAACAGTGGAAACTTTGTTTAGATAATAAGTTAAATGAGTTTATTCGCCTCCAAAAAATTAGTACGTTTTGGATTAAAAAATAGAACTGTTGAACTCGGTTAAAACTACGAAGGGATTGAGTTGAAAATAATTGCATGAGAGTTAGTATTGGATTTGGGATATATAAATGAATATAAAATGCAGTGGATTTAACTTTAACTTTATCTTTATTCGAAAGGGCACGAGGACGAAACGTCTGTTCTCTACGGATCTCTAGACGAGACTAAAAACTGATTACAAAACCTAAAAGAATATTCCTCACCTAAATGAAAGAACTCTCTGTTCTTTCTCCCTATGAAATTATTGTTTATGTTTATATATAAACAATCAAGCGGCACTTCGGCGCCGTAACGTTGATTCGTTTTTGTAACCGTCATTTCTCTTTTAATTAATTCTATTCACTTAACTTAATAATCCAATAGTTAGTATTTCGTCGATTAAAAACATATTCACCTGACTGCTGACATAAATATTAACTGGAGAATAAATAGCGGAGGAAATTCAGTGAATACGAAGAATGGAAAAAGTAATTTAATTTTTTTACTGGTCTTCAAAATTATTATCAGTGATTGCAGTCCTATGTCCTGATCCGGCAAAAGGGGAATCGGAAGAGGTAGATTTTATTTAATAGGAGTAGAGGATTGGCGGAGAAAAGAAGTTGAGGGAATGGAACACCCGGACTGGTCTTCCACCCACTGGAGTTTTTATTAATCGAAATAGCAATTATGCTATTTCCCCATTGAAGAAGGTCTGAAAGAATAAACGGAAACCTGAGCTTAGGAAAAAACAACTTCAAATAGTAAAATTTTATTCGATTGGAATAATGTCCCATCGTTCAATTGAAAACCTCAGTTGAACAAAAACATTGTCACCACTTTCTGAAATTATTTTATCAACAAATTGTATATTGTTTTGTCAATCTAAAGTTACCCTGTGAGATCATGAGAAAAGCATTCAACATCGGGAACTCCAGATAAAAATGTGACCCATACGACTCGAATTCAGTAATCCCCGGGATTTTCAAATTTCGAGTAAAACTTCATCGAATCCATCGATAAAAATATGAAATAAACCGCCTCTCAACATGATTCACCCCTTTTTACATCCCTCCAAATAATAAAACCCCCGAGTGAATCGTTCCAATTTCCCATTTTCCAAGCGCTAACACTCGAAAACCGGATTTTAATGCTGAAAAGTTGCGAGTGGGTTCGCTACACGACATAAATAAAGCTTACGAATGTGAGATTTTTTTTTTTTCCCCGGGTGTCTCACTGCCGGTGGAAAGCGATGAACGCTTTCGTCCCGACGATGTCTTGTCCTCCCAGCACACGATGAAGGATGAAAGGTGGATATTGTCGGGAGCACATCTCATGGGTGTGAGTATTTCCAAGTGTTGATACCCTCTTTCGTCTAACACCCCCGGGGTCTTTCACCACCCCCTCGATTTCTTTTTCCCCGACAATGTCGCAATGCGCTCTACATATATTATATTATATTACACATATACCTAACCAGCCGTACAAAACCCAGGGTCTCTCATATCTTAGATTTTCATATGAAAAGTCATCTCCCCATTGAAACAGCGAAATCCACGAATAATAGGACCGCCGGGGGAGGCGGGGGGGACGAGCCTACGGAGACGGGCTGATGCAAGAGTTAAGCGGTCAGAAACAGGGCCCATATCTACGGTCATGTACTGAATAGCATTTGTTAACCGGGTATGGTGTATTAAATTTTCGCCGCTAGTGTGTGTCTTCCGTCATGAATATGGAGTGGCTCGTTACTATACGCTTCGCTTTTTGGGAAAAGGGGTGGCTCTGGTGGTGGTACAGGGGCGTGAGGGGGGGTTGAAGCGTATGCGCGGCTTTTCCAGAGATGGTATCAACTCTCACAAGAGGCGTCAGTACTGGTGCTAGGCAACACCCTTCTAGGTGCTGGCTTTCATTGTTGGTTTTACAGATTAACGCTGGCACCCCGAGAAGTAAATTCTAGAATCAACCCGATTTCGGTAAATTTTTTCCTGAATTCCAACAGGCTTTAACTTCCAATACGAATTTACACCCCCTTGCGCAATGGCTACCCACAACTCTCTTGTAATCTGTGCTGAGAAAAATAGAGAGAGGCGGTTATAGCCTTTGGAGTATCCAACTACATCCAATGCCAGTTGCTGGGGAAAGATGAGCCTCGTCGAGTTTTAGGTAAATGATGGTGGTTGCCATGGAAAATTTAGTGGTGCAATTTTTCGAAAGGCAAGCGTCTTCTCAACTACCCGAATCACTCCCCTCACCTACCAGCCATGGTTATCCCTCCTACCTGTCTCTTTTAGCTACCGCTGTGCTTGGTAAATGATTTGGGAGTAAATTGCAACGTAGAAGGATAAATTTCCTATCCTTAAGGACCGTTACTCCAGTCGGTCTGGTTTTCCTCGTTGTTTGGTGAGAAAAATTTCCTCTGTGATGCGAGGACGGAGTGAACCCAACTAATCGCTCCGGGGAAATTACGAAAAATTGATTAATTGTGGTATTTATGTTGTATTGTTAGCTTAGGATACAGTTGAAAATTTTCTGGAAATATCAGGTCAGCTGAATTAAATTTGATATGAAAAGGCCCACCAAACTTGTCAATCATCTTGAAAATTAGGGTTTTTATGGTAAACAATTAATTTTTCAACGTAGTTCGGATGCTACATTCTATTTTCATCTCACATACCTATTTTTCTTCCAAAAAATGTCAGTTTTGTTTTTGAATTCGTTTTGTGAAACATCTATTCTGATTCTAAAAAATTTAAAAAAAATATTTGTGACGTTCAAAATACTTCCGAGCATCGCGGCATGCTTTGTCCGGATATTGAGGTGAATTAATTAAATAAACTCTCAAAACACGAAACATCTTAAATAAATCAGGGGTGTATTTAATGAATAATGGATTGTACCGTATACACGATGATAATTCAGTGGACTGTATGGAATGTTTGAATGGTAAATTGTAACTAACTAGAAATGACAAAGTAGCAGCTTTTACGCGCTAATAAAATCTGGAGAGAAAACCTGCGATTGGCTCGGCACTGTGGAATTGAGGAATTTCCTGGAGTCAAGAAGAGGGAAATATTGGGACTCATAAAGTTCAAGTCGGGTCAAGGTCCCCTAGGATGTTGGCGACACCTGTGCGGACTAGGGATCTAGTGATTGCATAGCATTAGCAATTTTTAATATTTTCGAAATTGTTTTATGAGGACAGATGCGAAAGAGAAAGTTATAATATCTCCGGAGAAGTGCATCGGGAAAAACATATCGTATAGAACAATTGGTGGGGAACTAAGTCGGGAAAATTGAGCCACACATAATGGGGAATTACACGATAATTATTTTTACAGTTCTAATACAAACAAAAATAATAAAGATTCAATATATGTATTATTGGAAATGGGACAATGATTAAACTATTAAACGTGTGAATCCCGGTTTAATTCTTTTATTTTATACGCTGGAAAGGCACAACCGCTCCGTTTCATTTCCTTAAAGGAACTAACTAAAAGACTAAAGGGCTATAACACCCTGGACCTAATGTCTCTCATCAACAATGGTCCCACTCATGCACCTCTGTATACATTCAACAAAAAACAGCATACATATCACCCCCAAACTTCCTAGAATTATCTCTCATAAAAATGTTCTCTACTCTCAAGTGGAAACACCAAAATAAAAAAAATACTAATCGTACAAAGACCTATTCATTCCATCTAAAAATTAATTTTTGCCAAACATTCGAAATGTAAACTCCAATACGTATAATTAAATCTCACGACTCAACAAAATTTATATACATTTACTTCCCACCATTAAGTACTTGACAAAAGACATTATCTCCAGAGTTCAGTTAAATATTTTCTGATTAAATTGTTGCTCTTGCTTTTCCCTCGATGGACGTCAGGAACATTTTTCCCGACATCCTTTTCAACCTTTTCAATATTATTTTTCCCGGACGTTTATTCTCTTTTTGGGTTTGTTGCCCGTTCTCCCACGTGTCAGATGAGATCGCGTGAAGGTCCAGGCTGGATGAGAGGGCAACAGCGGTCGTCTTCACCTCAACTATCTCATACGAAAACCATCTGGATTTTCTGTTAGCTCTTCGTCTCCACGTTGGTGAGATTCGGGGGCACAGCCCGGGCTTGCCGGGAGCCACGTACGAGCCTGTTGTGGAGAGCACGGCCTGCGGGTTGATAGCCATCCAGCCAGAATAACCAATGATTGATTTACAGTCCAACAAAAAATTGGGTAAAGGGGCAGATGGGAAAGAACCCAACCAGCCAGACACTGCACGTCAAGTGGATCGGGCATGCTACAAATTGAAGAATAAGTAACATGTGTCTACACGTCAGTATCAACTCTCGGAAGATTTTTCTTTCGTTGTTATCTCGTGATCACTGCGGGGGAACAAAGAGGGATAAAGTAATTCCTGGGTTATTTTAATGGGTGAAAGGTGGAGTTAAATGAACGGTATTCACATATTTTTTGGAGTTCGGTGCAGTCAATATTATACATTCAACCATTTTCACGCCCCAAAGTCATGAATATACGATTCCATTTATAATGATTTGGTTCAAAAGTGTTCGTTTTTCAACGTTGGTTGTTCGTAAATAAATAATTCACATTTTATAAATTTTTGAAAACATTATTCGGAGCATGTAATGGACTTGTGGTAGAACTAGTTGCATTATGGTAAACATTCTGACAAATTATTCATAAATGAAAAGTAATCGTAAATGTGGCTGAAATGAAAGCTTTCATGAAATAATTTCAGGTTCAAATGGATCTTTAATTTTTTTTATCCATTTTGACTGGTCCTTCTTTCAAGACAGTACAAAAAAATAGATTGTAAATCCACTTTACTATATTGACAGTCATTAACATTGGGGAGATGATTATTCCAAATTTTTAATGCAACCAAAAAGTCTGCGATGAAGAAACAAATTCACAATATTATTGACCTCTCAATGCCCACTGAACACGCCATAAAGTCCTTCCCTAACTTTAATAAATCCCTCTCTCACTCACCGTCACTCGTCTCAGATTAAAAAGAATCGGCTTGAAACTGGGATTAATCTTGGGGCGGACTATTCTCGTGTATTCGAAAATCCAAACAGTAGTGAACTCCTACCTCTGCAAAGTACCTAACATGGATCAAGCGAACGCACAACTTGTTTGATAATTATTAACACGATGCCGTAATTTCTTCCGATGAAAGTTATAGATTATGCCCGCCGCCTTTACTCAGACTTTCACTAAACCTCTTACACGCTCCAGTATAAATTTTCAATGTGATTTATATTGGTATGATGCATTGGCCGTAGTGGCCTTATACGAAAACTAGACTGAGTTTATATACGTCCATATTTTATGCTGGAGAACTCGGCTGCATACACAATATTTTGTATGTTCACGGTTTCTATACATCCCCGCGGCTGGATGAGGACGTAGCTGGTTAAATGCACACAGGGCATTGGAAATCTGAAGAACACAGCGTCTCCAAAGTGTCTGTGCCTGTATAGCTTGGCAATTTCTCCCTTTCCACTCAGACCCCCTGAAACGTGTATTGACTCTCCACTCGCTTTATGCATAGCGGAAAAGTATTTGCACTTCCACTCGATGTAATCTGCCTCTTTGTTGACTTCATCCTTTTCATATACCGCGAACGTTTCCAATATTCCTGCGAAGTGTTAAAAGTTTTCGCTCAGATTACTTTTGCAGCTTTGACGATACGTTACAGTGCCTACAGCATTTTTGGCAGCTTCAATTATGTCATTCGTGTATTAAAGTTGACAATGGGATAGGGGAGGTGAAGAATTAAATATTAATTGACGAGTGTGTCGATGATCCTTGTTGTCAAATGTGGCGAGCGAAGGGAAGAGTTGTGTTGATTGCGCTCATCAGGTGCTGCTTTATGATTTGTTGGGGAAGCGTTAATTATTGTTACGAAATTATGGGGGATGTTGGTGTTTGAAATGTAAAATTTTACTCAACGGTCAAGAAAAAATGATATTTGTTAAAAAGTATTTTTGAGATAGCGACGAGGATGCGGTGCCGATTTGGGATCAGTGGGAAAAATAAAAAGACACGAGACACGTTAGACTGTTGGGGGATGCACTTATTTTATTATAAATAATTTGAGGCGTAACCTCGCGTCTTTGAGAGAATTTTTACACAGTTAAAGTTTATTAATTTCAATTCACGCACTGCTGGTGATGTACTAAGACTGTTATGGAATTTAAATACGCGATTGAAAATTGAGGCTTTCTTTGAGAACATAAACTGAGAATCGAACTACAACCACTTGAACGTCTGTTGCTCGTCAACGTTGTACATGAACTGGGGGTCAGAAACGTCCGTTGAGTAGACGAATCTAAGCGCGTGGTAGGTTTTTATCCATCTATAGGATTTTGAGAGAAACTATTTGAATTTTAATAACTAAAAATGATAATTAGCTATCATCGCGATAGGCTCTAATTGGTGATGTACAGTTTGATAATTATGGAGAACACTATTCTTAGATAAATTGAGTCCGACTCCAATTTGCGAATATTCTATCGAGAATTGCTTATTGGTTTAATTGCGTATTCACTGTTGATCGTTGAACTATTTGAGACTGAACGTATATCGGTTTTTGGGTTTCTTTATATACCCAAGGGTTGTTTTGATGGGATTAGCAACCCAAGGCTTTGGAGGGTTCGAGACGAATTCCTCAGTTTGAATGTTCTCGAATTCTTCGCTGATTTTTCTCTCTCTTTTAAACAAAGTAAAAGTTGTTAGTCACATTCTTGTGATGTAAACTTGTAATTTTGCATTTTAAAAATTCTAAATGCCCAGAAAATTTACCAATTGAATGCGCGGTTTTTTGAGGTCCAGAAAAATTTTGCAAATATTTTAGTTGTGTTTTATAATTATGAAATACTCCAGCAGTTTCGAAAATCAGGACAAATTATTTTATAACCCTTTTCTCAACTCGTTGATTGCCTCCTCAGTAATTTTCTTAGAACCTCGGGCCTAATCCGGGACTTCCCCAATTTCCGACCAGCTTAATTATCCTTCCTACTCCCTCGCCTTGTAAGTACAACCCTTAAGAGCCATCCCTTACCTAAACCGGTCAATCACCCATCGTGGGCCTGTCCCCTTCCACTCTCTGCAACCCCTACTACCCACCCTGCGGATGCCTCCGGTGAGCATTCCTGGATTTGACAGGATTCATTATTAATTCCAACATTGGGGGAGGTAACATACAGTCAGGAAGATATCCGGTGAATCACAACAGTGCTTATATTTGATCTAAATATGTAGATTTCGTGTTAAACTGATGCTATTCGTTTGCTGCAAAGCAGAATCCAAGAAGAGAACACCTTCGTCTCTCTCGAATTACAAAATAACTATTGGAAGTCATAAAAGCGGACAGAAAGACATTTTGGATAAAAATTAGACCTCTAGAGGACGAACCGTAGGACGAAATGATACTCGACCACTTTTTAGGTCAAGTTTTGTCGGAAAAATCAGACTTGAGAGACTAATTTATGTGATAAAAGGGACCTTCATCCCTCGTTTCACCCCCTGGAGGTCTAATTTTTATCTAAAACTTCTTTGCCTATTGGAAATCATTTATTTTCAGTATGAATATAAAAAATTTAGCTCCGGAAAAAACTATTTTTAAATTGTTTAACAACGTAACAAATTTAGCACAAAATACACAGTTACAAGAGAGGTCGATAAAATTTTTAAATTCCATTGGCAGCTGCCCATAATCATTAACGCGTTTTTTATGTTTTACACGTACGTTCCTCTGTTTTTTAGGAATGCCACTTGCCAGTCCATCAATCCACTAATTGTCGGCTACTTCATTCGTCTTTTTGCGTTTGTTGACAAATATAAAAATTTAAAAAATACACAATGGATGTTTGCTTTATCCCAGATGTCAATATTACCCTAGCGTATTCCACGGATATTTTCCGACTGATAACAAATATTTAAATTCATCTAAAGAATTGAATGTAAAATATACAATTTCGTAATTATAATACTGATAAATATTTATCAACTCTGCAGGAATGTTCAATGGATATCGTCATTAAAATTGTAAAACTTTATTGGAAGATCAACGAAAATTGTAAATTCATTACTTTTCCGGTTTTAACGATACGTTGCACTGCCTCCAGGCTTTTTTGTCCGTTTTAATTATGTCGTTCATGTATTAAAGCTGAAAATATTGCAGGGTGAGGCGAAAATGAACTATTAATCAGCGACAAAGTGATATTAATTAACGTGAAATTAATGAAATTTGTGGGCTTGCTTACGACGTCCCTGGGATGGCTTCTTCCACCGAAGAATACGCCCGGCAATTTACCACGATGACGTGCGGCTTTCTTGCCAATTAATAAATGATTACGGGGATGACACTTGAAGTTTCCTCGCTCACTACGGGGAGAATAAAATGTTGCAGCGTCTTTCAAAATAGAAATGCCGGGGGAGAGTAAAACTATGGTGATGATGGTGTCATGCAAACGCTGGTGAGAAGAGTCGAGCATTTGTCGCTGATCGGACGTGAGATTTCGGGGTGTGTGATTGCATTGTGATTGCCATGTCACTCACAAAATCAGCCAGTTGGTCCACAGTGAATTAACGCAATTTTCCAAAACAAACGAGCCATTGTCCCCAGACACATCCTCATGCTGACGCTAATTGCAAATCCAGGAGGACCAGTTTTTTTTTTAATGAAGAAAAGGAGAAATCTCAATGGAGAGGGGAATTCAGGGCGTGAATGGATAGTTTATTTATTTGATAACCTGGTATCACAGATAGCGATATTCAAGTAAAAATTATAAAAATTCAAGTCTTCCTGCAAAATACAATGACACAAAGAAATTTAACAGCAAAAAACACGATGATTTCGTAATTTAAGGGTTCCATGAACCCTTGAATATTTTTATCTAAATGTCATTGAATTTTGAAGTAACTTACAATTGAAGAGTATATTCATCTAATATTTCTAATCCTCACTAACTCTATTAGAATAGATCAAATGAAATTTATTCCATTCCTAGAGTTCTCATCAAATCACGCCCAAATATTCAATGTCATTAATTTTTCCAAAATACTCTCCCCGAGACTTTGAATGTTGACATTCTTCAATCTTCCATTGCAACAATTACACAACAAAACGTCCCAAAGACCGTCTCGAAAATGTCGCCAGTATATCACCCTGTGGAGCCACCGAAACAATCAACCCCCCGCAAAAATCACGTACCTTCCAAGACTCCCAAAATTCACTCAATTCAAAACATTTCAATTTGTCCAACCACTTCCCCACCACGTCGTCCCCACCGTCCTGACAAATATGGTATCACCCCGAAAAATATGAGAAAACTCCCCCCGATAAAAAAAACCGAAGAAAGGAGAATGAAAACATAAATAAAACGATTGTAACTGATCATCCGGCGTTTGTGAGCTGTCTGGCGATTGTAGTCGGTAGAGTGTTAGAGTAGCAGGCGGGGTCTTGTCTCCGATTATAGGGGGTTGCCTTGCCACAATTTCGATAGTGAATTATTCAGGGATAGCCCAAAGGGTGCTGCGGGCTGATTTAAATCGACCGTCTCACTTCCACCCTCGGGTGTGCTTTTACTCCGTGTGACTCTAGCCTCCGCTCAACTCGCTGGGAACTCGTGGCCCGAGGCTTTTCCGCCCTATATTTCAATCAGTGCTCCTGACAGGGCGCTCCCGACGCCCGAGCCGCTCCTCCGCGGCTAAATTAATCGACCTTTAAGCACGAAAAATTCAATCCTCGCTTCTCTCCCGCCCTACAAGACCCTCGTATTTTCTCCCGATAAATGTTTTTCTTTTTCATCTCCCTCCCCCCTCTCCCTTCCGCCCTCAACGAGCCCTGATAGAGCAATTGTTTCCTAGTTCTTCACCAATCCAAATACATCTATCCACACGTGCGGAGAAAAAAAAATTGGGTTGAATCCCTGGTAAATGACACGTACGCACATCTGCGACGTCTGCTACAACCTATTCATACATAAAACTTTCAAAGTATTTTTCCCTCTGTTTTCAGAATAATTTTTGTAAATTGTTCCCATATGTATGAGAGCTCTGGGTGAATTCACAACTAGACGTGCTCGAAACACCATAGTTTTTTTTTTTCTTCTCCCAACATCAGAAAAAGCGGAGTCTTCCCTCGAATGCTCTCCCTTTCTTCCACTTGTATTTTTCCTTTCGTTTTTTTTTTCCTTCAACCCATCTCGAGCCATCTTCTTCCACACTTCGTTTTCATCTTCCGTTATTCGTTTCGATGTTTCTTCTCGCTCCTCACCTTTCTCATGTTTGTAAAGGGGAATTTTAAAGCGGCTCTGACGAAATAAAAAGTGTTTTATGATAGGCGGTATACGGGACATCATTCGTTGTTATACCGAGGAGAGAAGAGAGAAAAAAATGTCTCGCTCGGGAAACATAACCCTGTGTCTGTGGAGGTTACGTTTGTCTTAAATGTCGAATGAGGAAGGGAAACCGTAAAAAAGGGGAATGTGAAATTTCTTTGGAATGCACCAGCCGCTCAGATATGCAAATTTTAATTCAACGTGGAAGTTCACCGGGGGTGATCGTAACTTCTTGTAGGAATTTAGCAAATGTTCAATCAAAATATGAATATTCGTTGTGGAATTGCATTCAATTTTCCGTTTTTGAGTGATTCCGGAAATTTATTTTCATTTTCCTCATTTCCATCCATTTTCTAGAACAATAGAATATTCATAGTTCGCAGTTTAAGAGATATTTTTGCATTGGACATTTTTAATTACAAAATTACACATATGTATAGACCTGACCACTCATTAATGAATGAATTCACTAGCTTAATGATTGCATATTAAATTAATTGTGAATCACGTTGATTTTTTAATTAAGAGACGAACAGCAGATTTATTAACAGGCTGAAGGCACTTGGATGAGGGTCAGTTAAATTTATTCAAATCTGCAATGAGCTGCATCAATAATAAATCATTTTCATTTCCATGAATTTCAACGGAAATTGATGGAAAACAGACTAGACTCACAGAAAAAAAATCAACATCTGAAAATCCTATTTACTTAATATATGTAATTTACATCGATAAAATTACTTTATCACCTTGATGATTACATCGTTGAATGAAGGACCATCACAATGAAAAATAATAATGACAGACGAAATCCGAATTTTCAAAATCATCGAACGAAAACAACGAAGACGAAGTCCCATCAAAATATCCCTCAAATATTAGATTTTATTATTATTATAAAACTGTTGCTTGACAAAATTCCTGAAGAAATATACTGCAAGCATAACCCGTATATCTGCGAAGGTCTACGTACGTCTTAAATGTCGAATGAGGAATGAGAACTGTAAAACCGTAGGAATATGAAATTTCTCTGGAATGTACCAACCCCTCAGATATTCACCGTCTAATTCACTGTAATGCGTACATACACTCGCGTATAAATGTGAAAACTCAACGATGCCATCACAACTGTATCTAGGAATTCATGAGTAAACACAAGTTATTCATCCTATGCACGTGGCTTTACCCCACCCTGAGTACATACACCGGGCATACCGCTTTAGTAAACACGAACGGGGGTGACGTGATACCATATGCGAGTCGCTGTAGACGAGACGCTGAGGCTTTCTCGGGCTCTTCTGTCGCGAAAATAGAATGTATATGTGTATCTCATCGAACACCACTCCAGTCTTCAACCCTCTTGCATTTTCACTGTATATTCTTCGTCTCTGCACTGATCCGGGGGAGGGAATGCATGTGCCCGAGTGGGAGAAAAACGTTCCATGATACTCGTTCCTACCAACGAGTCAAGTTGAAACACTTTCCGATTGTTTACATGCATGACTGTGGGGGTGGGATGATGTGGTGGTGAAGGGATGAAACATCATTGATTTTCAACGTGAGATGTTAATTTTCAGAGTTTTTTTTTCGATTATTTTTTTGGACTGCATTATTTAATGAGTGGCCGCGTGGAAAATTCGTGTCTGTCGAAGATCTTTCAGAAATCTTCAGAAGAATCAATTGAATCTTATTTTTGTTCGAATATGTTCGGGAGAGGGCTTTTAGAGAATTTTTTTCGCAGTTAAATTCGGAACTTGATCGAAAAAAAAGTATTTTCCGGAAATCTTCGAAAGAATATTTTTTTTGTCATAAGGGAGGTCTTCTGAGGATCTTCCGATGATTCTTCTGACGAATTCTGGAGGAAGGTTGGCAGACAATATTTTTTTATGCAGATGGGCCGCTGGAATATCGAAGACTCTTATAATTAATAATTTGTAATTTTAGAGAAAAATCCTGGGAAACACCAGATTTTCTGTCAGTTATTCTAAGGAAGTAAATAATGAAATTAGTTGATTTAAAAAGACTCCCAAGACTGAACAAAAAGGGCATTAACATATAATCGGGCCACCATGAACCTTCGAGACCCACTAAATAACAACAAATTCCAAAGACGTTCCATTGTTTCACGTCAATCCGTTCAATAACTGACCAACCAAAAATTAAAAATATGAATTTTGTCTAAAAGGATGTCAAACACCCTTAAATCGACTTCACCATTATGCAAGGTTTTTATTTTTTATCAGGAAAAATGATTTTAAACATAAATTGGACAGTGAACTAGGATATGTTCTTGAATATGAAAATGCAATCGTCAGGATAATATCAATGCTCTCGCCGACCTGCGTCTATCAGTCTTACCTCACTCACTCAGTACCTTGATAGTCGGGGAAGGGAGAAAGATTCTGGAGTTATCCTACCTCATTTATAGTCATTATGATTATTCTATCGATTAAATTTTTCCACCTCACAATTACTCTGTGAAAAGGCACCAGTAACTGTTCCCAAAATGTTCCATTTTTCTCACTTATAAACCTGACAGTTGCCCGAAAAATTTTTAAAAAATTTGAAAACCCCAATTCTCGTTTGCTTCAGTACATCCTGCCAATATCCAACTTAAAAAGTTTTCGAATTTTTCCCATTCATAACGTTGTCGATGACATCTGCCCAGTGTAATCGCGCGAGAGTGAAGAATTACCGTCTCGACGATGAATGAGAAAATTCTTCAGATCCAAGTTGAGAAATAAAAAAACTAACGAATGAGGATACAAAAGCCAAGGAGATGGCTTTTTTGTACAAGTCCATAGCGTTACCGGAAAACACAGAGGAGGCAATGAATTTCCTTAGCGAAAGGAATTCCCGAACTTCCAATATTCCCCCAATCGAGGTGGAATGCTGGGGGTGTACACAGTGTTCTATTTCCTTTGACGCGAATATCAAACGTGCACGAGGCACTGGAATCCGCGTAGGAGCACGTATCGACGCCCTCAAGCAACGGAGTGGCATCGTATCGTGCATTAGTCGTAGAAACATCCGTGGAAAGTGTACGAGAAGGGATGAAGAGGGAAAGGGGAAGCAGTTAGAAGCTGGAACCTTAGCAATGCACTGATGGGGGAGTATTCGCGATGCGAAAATTCTTAACAAGGTTTGTAAGCTGCCCTGGAATATAAGAATGTAAAATTATTTCTGTTGGCTGGAGGAAGAGAAGTTTCGGAGGAGTAGAGGCAACTCTTGGAATTGTTGGAAAGAAGTTTGGGAATGTATGATCATGGAGAAGTGACAGGGGAATTTATGCGAATGAACAGTCCATTTTACATTTATGGATCCATTAAAAAAAAACCCGTTTGAGATTACTAACGCATTTATTTCAGGAAAAGAGTTTTCACAGAGACGTCTGTGGCAAAAACTACTTGTCGGAATTTTACTTTTTTAGATGAGGTTCAGACGCCGCAAAACGCTTGAATAAAATGACAATTTTTCCGAATTTTAGACGAGCAGGTGCCTAAACATCTTCATTCATGCACGAAATTCAGACAAATTCTCATTTTATTCAGACGTCTCTGGGTGTTTGAAAAATATCTCCCAGTCGTGGGGAAAATGCAGGCATTCGTTCTGATGTGGAGTTTCTGGTGATAAATTTGTTATCGGAGGAATCGATTTATTTGTGACTGATTAAAAAAAATATATCGTTTAAGAAAATGTTTCTCAATTTTTTTATGTCGATGAAATTATGAATAATAATGAGGGATAAGTTGAAGTGAAAAGTGATGAGATGTTTCAATTGGTGGATTTATTTTACTCAGGTGGAGCTTAGGTAATTCAAACATATCATTTATCTGAGAATATAGAAGAGCGAGTCCAGTGTTTTTTCATGAAGGAACACTTTGATGTATATGACTCTGTTACAAAATTTAAATTTGAGTTCTCCAGTGACAAGGTTTTCTATTTTTCCAGTTAAACATCAGAGCTTTCATTTAAACATCATGTGCTCTCAAGTTTTCAGGTGTTTTACAATGGTTTGTCCTTTAAACTTCAAACACATTTCAAAAATTTCCAAACCACTTAAAACCACTTAAATTGAATTTTTTAAATCTTTTTATCACGCGGTTTAATTGATAAGTTTAATGATCGTAAAACTCCTTGAATATCGTTAATGGAAAATGCAATGGTGTCGATTTTATTAACTTCCAGGAATAATTTTAGTTGTAATTTGGTTGAGTCTCACAACTGAATTTTTCCGCTCAGCCTACCTTTTCGCCATTTCCATTTATCTTGAGATTTTAAACAAAACGAAAGATCGTAAAACAGGGATCGTTGAACACATGTATATAACTCCAGCTTCTCGAGGATCCTTTTCACTTTCTCCACACTGATGTAACGCCCGGTGGTCCTGCGGTGGTGGTTCGACGAGATGGCTCTCTCCCTTGAACTCAGGTTCTTGAGAGCCCACTCAATCAAAAGGATGGCTTTTATACGTAACCTTCTATATTTACGAGGGATGTTTCTTCCAGCATTGGGTGCTTCAAGAGATAAGAACCTTTTGGCCATTTCACCTTCTAACCAATCAACTACTGCTCTGATATCTGAGTAATCGTGCTACTGGGGATTAAAGGATTTCATGTTTCAGTTGGAATCTACTATTTTCTATCAGCTGGAATTTTTTCCCTTTTTTAGTGTCGTAAATTTTTCCCTCCTTCAACAAAAACATTGATTTTATTTCAATATTAACAAGTCTTGATACTGCATTCATACAATTGTTAATTATCCATAGACAATATTCAAGTTTTGACCGACTGAAATTAAAATGAAGAAATTGTCCTCCGAGTATCTATCGATATCTAAAGTTCTTCGGATATTTCCCTTGACATTTCTTGTCTATTAACGATCGGAATGTGTTTTGCGGATTAAAGTCCCTGACGTACAAAGCGAGAGATTTCACTCAAAACTTGCAATCCTATTTGACAAAACATTGGAGAAATGTATAATAATTGTCAATGTCTTGGGGTATTCTACATAATAATTTCTCGAGTTATATATTAAAAATATTTTTTTATGTCTCTAAAGAAGATAAAATTTCATCTGAATTTGAAAAAGAAATTGAATTATTTACACACCAGTTTTTATCCAATTGACAGAAATTTTCGGTTGGCTCAAATATACAAAATGTCAATGTTGACCAATTTAAGTGAATAATGCACTGTTTAAAATCGAAATACGATTAGGAACGAGATGGGGAACTATCGGTAGAGATCAGTGAATTTTCGTCGTCTTTGGATAATTAATTAGAGGCAGCACATCGGCCTCACGAGATTATAAAAATAATAACTTCTCTGAAGTAAATGTATACTTGATAAGATGAATTTTTTCTCTCAGTTCATCGCAACTGAATAGATCGCAGATATAAAATACCTTTCACCTGCTTCACATACTCCCCCAGCAAAGATATTTACTCCCTCACTTCGTAAATTGGTATACAGCACTTAATAATACTCGAGACTTGAGGGTGGTTGAGTCAAGTTTTCACCGCAATCCTCCTCCGGGAATATAAACCTATCGGGTTTTGGAGAAACCCATCGTACTCAATACTTTGTGCTAAAAGTTTACTCCCATGGGTTACCGTGTTACTCCACCAGTGAGAACTGCTATAAATATAAGACTCAAATTCAGCAAAACGTTTATTGATGTTGTGGACAAGCACACAAAGAGAATTTATTACATCATCAATTCATTTCAACCCTCAACAATTTAATTTACATACAACATCGCATAATACTAACGCTGAACCTATAAAAAAAAGAGTTACCTTTTAAGCATCATTAATATGATACGGTTATGCCCGTAATTACGAATTGATCTTGGACACTTTCGAGCTAAAAAAAATTAGTTTCATTCAAAAGAATATAAGACTAAATTCACTTCCCCCTTTTTTTTACAATACACAATTAATACAATTGTCTATAAATTCTCACTGATGGGTTTAATCACTGTATACACAATATATAAAACTCACTGTTCTTTTTATTACTTTCCAAAGGGTGGCTGTCTTGTTTACAAAAAATTGGATTTTGTTTTTCACAAGTAAGGGATTATGTCGTAAAATGACTAAAGGGAAATTGAAGAGGAATATTTAATTCCTAACTGAATTTGGGGCGATAGCTTTTATGATTGGTTTGGGATGAGAAGGTTGTTTGATCATCGTAAATTTCAACTGGAAATTATACAAGATGACAGCATTTAAAATTTTGAGAAAAAACTACATATCGGGTCTTCGGAAATGCCCCATGGCACCAGGTTGGGAAATGTTGGAGAAATCTTTTATTTGCTATTGAAATTTTATAAGAGGTGTAGGATCAAGTCAAATAAAAAGGATATGATTATTTTATTTTATGAAGGTAACAGTATATTATAAAGTAACACACAGTCAAAATTATATTAGGAGTATGAGAAGAGTATCCTCACGCGTAACCGGTCAAGTCACAACTAACTACTAAACTCATACCACTGTTTGAAACCCGAGAATGCACTGTTTTTTCTCCTTTTCTTCTATCGCCAGCCTTCTCCCTGACTCCTCGGCAATGCAAGGTCTGTCCTGAGAGTGACCCCACATGGCCGGACCAAACCCACCGTTATGTGATACAAAAAATCCTTAAACCTCGAAACATGACTGTTATAAACCTGTCATGTTCGAGAGACACATCTCCTTTTCCTCACGTTCCTTATATTAAAACAAATACATAAATCACATTAAAATCTTAGCGTCTAAATAAACCTTAATGTCCACTGGAGTCACATTGTTCTTTCACACCCCAGGTGGGAATTCACCATTGGTCCAAGTTTGGACCAAGCTTGGACCGAGACTAGGCTAGGTTGGTTCGAGCTTGGTTTCCAAACTTAGAACTATCTTGGCTAGCCCTTGTTTGGTAACGCTCGTCCGAGCTTGGATCCCAAGTTTGAATCAAGTTCGGCGTCCAGACTTGGACCAACCTTGATCCAAGCGTCACCCAATTTGAGATCAAGCTTCAGCCTAATTTGGTCATCAGCCTTCACCCAAGCTCGACTTCCAAGTTTGGCTTAAAAAAAAAATAAGTTTAGCTGGCTGTGCAAAAAAACTCACTTTTGGCAGTCGTATTGAAATACATTCTTTTTTTTATTATTATTATTATTTATTTTCACATGTATACCCTCTCGGGTTTTTACATTTTGTTCCCTTCCCCTGCGGTGCCATGGGACCGACTTTTTTTTTTTCCCGAGTGTAGGTGTTCCCAAACGGTCACCCATCCAAGTAGTATCCCAACGAAACGCTGCTTAGCCTCGATGACCGCCGGAGCAACACCGCACCCGCCCAACCATTACAGTCGGTTGATTCTTTTTTTTATTAGAGAGATATACGGTTTCAAATACAATATAAAAAACGATAGATTTGAAATAGAATTTGTTCATAATTTTCCGGTTTGACTTAAAGCCCTCGGACGATAACCAATTAGAAATTCTTGAATTTGCAAAAAATTAAAGAAAATAAAATAAATAATATATTTATTTATAAAAAATATGGATTCATATCTGCGCAAAATATAAACTATTGAATTTTTTCTAGAACATATTGGCTCGAGCTTGGTTCAAGCTTATCAATCCAAGCTCGGAGACCCAAGCTTGGATCAAGATAGGAATTGCCTTGGTAGCCAAGCTTGAATTCACAGGGAATCGCCAAACTTGGTTTTACCTAGGAATTACCACAGGTTCAACCGTGGTCCAAACTAGGAATCCCGAGGCTTGGTAACCGAGGTTGGGCCAAGCTTGACTGAAAACGGGGAGTTCAAGCTTGGAATACCAAGCTTGGGCCATGATTGATACTACCTTGGTATTCAAGCTTGTATTTGCCTTGTACCACCAAGCTTGGTTGAGCTCTGGTAATACCATAGGATCAAGGCTGGTCCAAACTAGGAATTCCAAGGCTTGGTATCCTAGGTTGGTCCAAGCTAGCGCCTATCGTTCAAGCTTGAATTTCCCCACCTGGGACGTGCACAAATATCCAAAATAAGAAAGCACTCGCTCATTCACTCTTCACTAATTTCACACATTCCACAGAGGAGTGGGAGTTAGCTATGGTCTTGCTAAGTTCTTGAATATGGAATGACGACAACATAAAAATAATTCTTTTTTTTCTTAATCATTCCGGTTCGTCTATCGAGGAAAGGAATGAAACAGATACCTTAGACAGTGCTGTACCTCACAATTGCATACCAGCATTTATTTTGTCTCATTCATCGGCTTGCTTTTCTTGACTAAATTAGTTTTCCACGTAACGACTATTATTGTGGCTCAAGTGTTTATTTATCCTCGAATCCTCGGCTGAGAAAACGAGTGGCGCTGGACCTATAATACACTTTTTCTCATCTCACATTAATATTTCCTAGTCTTCACGATAGAAATCAGATGACGACAGCTCACAACAGACTTTTATAAACCAGTAGAGTAATTGTTACGAAAAATTTTCCCTCAGCGCGAGGACAATGAGCGTGAGCAGATGAACGCGAAAAGGATGAACTCCAATTCACTGATCTCTGATCTCTGTCTTGTTGCGAATTTATGGTTGTATTAGTGGTGTAGTATAATCAGTGAATGGATCAATTCACTGGAGTTGCATACTCTCACACATGGAGAATGCAACCGCAGTTCTGAACACCATCGAACAATAACCCCTCGCCCTTGCATTTATACCCTAGCACCCAGTTAACGCTCATCTGTAGAGGGATAATGACCAAGTGTGGGTGAATTTTGAAGTGCATACATTGCCTTTGTGTGTTCAATTGACGCTGTGAAACCATGCAAAAGTGGAAGAGGAGGGGCAAAATTCCACTATGTGGGAAGTGTGTACGTACAATACCGAAATGTTGTTGTGGACAATGGGCATTTCACACCCGTCACATGCCTCTGATCCTACTGAACTAACATCCATTCGAATTGATCCTGTCTGATGTGCTGGATTTACTACTGACAGTTATTGAAATTCTCGAATTGCTATTTACTCGGATGAAATCGCCAAATTCTGGACTTCTTTCATTCTGCTTTCGAGTCTCTTTGTAGGGAAAATGAAATGAGAGTCTGGCGAGTCTTTGCATGATATATTTAATAAAAGTGGAGAGAGATATTATATAAAGCGGTTTCTATGGGATTCATTTATGATAGACAAGACGATTTGGCTTAATCCTGGCGGATTCGTCATTTAAACGAAATGAAATAGTCCTAAAATTTCCTAAAATTGAAATGAATTCTTTTCTTCAGTGAAACTTTACGAAAATTAAGGATTGGTCTGAATTTGATGGATTGCCAATGGGTTGTAAATGGGATTAATCCATAACAATTGAGGCATATCAAAACAATTCAGGAAAATACTTTTCAATTTTCGATTGCTTATGAATGCAGCTGTATTGATTAGATCCAAATCTCAAATGGTAGAACAATGTTAACTTATTTGCTGCTAAATAATACCAAATATTGTCCAATTTCTCTTCACGGCAGGAATTATTAGAGGAATTTCTAAAAAAAATTAAAGAAATCTTAGATTTAAGGACAGATATTTCTAGTTTTCCTGTTCTAAATCCAAAATTTTCACTGATTTCTCTCCGAAATGAAAAATCATCAATCCCAAAATTCCATACAATTGTCGTACGAGATTTTCAAGTACCATCAGTTGTGCATCACACAATTTCATAACTAGCACTTACTAAAATTCGCAAATTGCTTTTTCTTTTCATAAAATCCCATAATTCTTAAATTCCCCTCCTCCCTAAAATCCCATTTACACGTAAAATGAAATAGAAACCCAGTAAGTCTATGTAATTCGTATATGGCTGTGCTCATAAGGGGTTTAAGTTGTCCCGTAGTTTTCCACGAGGAAATCATACACGACATCAAGGCTTCAGAGCTCTCCCACAATACGAAATGATCATTTTTCGTTCATCCCCTTCCCCAAATATTCCCCTCCACCGCAGGCCCTCGAGGGTTTTCTCCCCCGAAATAAAAGGCTCCTGACAAAGGCTTGACCGGCCGCAGTATCAGCCAGTGCTTTTACGCCTCTCCATTCTCTCCCCCACCGAACGAATGTTTATTTTTCCACTGGGCGTGGGGAAAGCCCGCACCAAGAGGAACCATCCTGAAGTCTGCTGCGTCTTCTTTTTTTTTTCAAAACCCCATATACATTTTTTTTTTCAATTTTATTTATTCCCACTGCCTGTACCAGATACCGTTCGGTTGTCATCGCCGTGTGCGCATGGGAAATCCGATTTATGAATATGCGGTGCAGATGGTATCGACAGTGGGTGCGAGAACCATTGCTATATCGGCGTTATTTCCAGTGAATTATTATATATTTTTTGTTCATTTTTCAAGATCTCTTTACAATAATTTATGGTACATGCATGATTAAATTCAGATAAATTGAATGAAAACGAACTGTAGAATGTGAAAATATAAGAGGCTAAAATATACTCAAATCCCTATGGAGAATTCGTACACATCCTATTTATTTGGAATGTCCCATTGGGAATGGATTTTGTGTTGTGAAACTCGGGGGGTGCGAAAGACGCGGAACGATCGAACTCGGCATTTGAGAATCGATTGCATCGTGGAATATGCAAACCCAATTGCATTCTCCGTGTGCGCTTTGATCATTGTGAACTATCGTCGCTTTAATAGCAAAGGTTCCCTCCAGCAGCTCACAAACACGAAATGACTGTACTTCAACTTGGTGAGATAGCTGGAGCCGATATAATACAGAGCTAAAGGAGCCAGGGGGCTATCCCCAGGTATCAGTATGAGTTACTTTTGGTCTTGTGATTGAAACAGTCGTGGCAGTCATGGCAGTTTGGTGTGCTCAGTTGCCCTCACAGAGAAGCCCCGATGGATCAACCAAAGGTCAATAAATTTCATTTCCACACACAAGCGATTGCTCCTCGTCCCCAGTTAATTCTGTCTCATGTGGAAATAATTCAGCTGAGGATGTGGCCAGTTTCATTTGTAATTGTTTTTTCTGGTTCTCTTTCCCACGGGAAATTGATCGGTTTGTGGGGAAAGGGGTTTAATGTGAGACGATGCAGAAAGCCATTAATAAGGATATGCCGTTTGGACAATATTTAACACGTGGGGCATCCGGAAACTGGTGAATTCTTCTTGCACTGATTGAAAAAATAGTTATTATTAACTCGCGGATTTTTTGTTGTAGCATTAGCATTTATTTGGTTCCATCAAATGACCATTTCGTCAATAGATAATCAATTTCGCCATTGATTTAAGCTGTTCGTTAACTATTAATAAATATCGATCTGGTCACGTTCAACTCTAGCGTTCGTTAATAGTTAACGAATCTCGTTCCGGATAAATAAATCGGTGTAATTTCATTAAATGATTTTAAAGGGTCAACGGATATCATCCTGCACCCTTCATAATTATTTCTCGATTCCTCTTACCATCCCTTCCCCCAGGAAATCGATCTTCGAATGAGGAGAAGGTTTGAACGTGAGACGATGCAGAAACCCATCAATAAGGGTATGCGCTCGGCCAAAAATTGAAAACACGTGGGGATCCGGTAAATAACGCCGGCGTGTAATGTTGCATGAATACGATAAGCTCCTTTGAGAAGGTAAAGAGGTAAAGGGTGAGCCACGAGGAAAGGTATGGTAAATATTCCTCATCTCTTTGCACTCGCTGAGGGCCTCGGTAATCCTTTTTCCTTCGTATCGGATAAACTCTTCGTTCGTCCGCGTGACACTGAATAAATAGAAAAACAGATAGGCTGAATATGCACGTTACTGTGTGCACAGTCAATGTTTATAGGGTTATAGCTAGGGTATGAGCGTGCGTAATCACGAACAACTGTTTGAGATCTAGATCGATCTCCCATTGAGTCCGGCCGTTTGTCATTGGACTGTTTGTCGTAGTACGGGGATTCCTAATTTATGGGGAGCATTGTGTTGATCCATTGCGATGAGATGGTACAACGGAAAATTGGGGATTCGGGAGTTGCGTAGATGGAAATTTGGATGTTTAGAGTGGATTGAATGAAATTCGAAATTTTTAGAGAAACTTGGAAGGAAATGAATTTGAATTAGGGAGACATAATGATAAACTTTGGGTGTTTCTTTGAGAATTTACTGAACCGTTGATTATCTAATTTATTTATTAGATATGTAGGATTAATAATATAAATGGATAGGATTTATTGATTATTGGAATATGGGTGTAAGTGAACAAATTATTCAAGAGACACGGTGAAAATAATTTATAGAATATTCTTTATTAGCACGAGGACGGCACGTCTTAGCTAGAGGACCGTTGTCCAGAGACTAAAAACTATATCAAAGGGAAAACTCTCTCAGGGAAAAGAAAAACAGTTTTATGACTCAAAGGAACACAGTCCGATGTTAAAATTTCAGCATATGTTTAGGATTAAACCGTCTCGAAAGCAGAGTACAACCGATCGTAAGTTAGTCCCTTAGTAGAGCTGTTTCCCAGAAAGTAAAAGAGGTGCCGAGTGATTTTTGTAGGACAATGAAAGAACTGTACTCAAATATTCCAACATTTATTTTATAAAGGTAACAGTTTACATTCAAAATTATATTATAAGTAGGAGAAGAGTATCCTCTCGCGCACGTCACGACTGAACTCTTACCACTTTTCCAAAACCGAAAATGCACTGTTTTTTCCTTATTTTTTTTTCAACACTAGCTTTCTCCCTGAGTCCTCAACAATGTAAGGTCTGTCCTGAGAATGAACCCATATGGCTGGACAAAACCCACCGTTATATTATATAAAAAATCCTCAAAACTCGAAACATGACTGTCATAAAACTGTCAATTCCCGCAAACACGTCTCCTTTTCCTCGCATTCCTTATATTAAAACAAACATAAATCTCATTGAAAATTTAGCGTCCAAATAAATCCTAATGTTCACTAGTGTCACATTGTTCTCTCACACGTGCGCAAATGTCTAAAAGAACAAAGCACTCACGCAGTCACTCTTCACTCATTTCATGCATTCCACAGATAGTATATTTTTAGTTCGATGTTGAACAAATCTACTCATGACTCGGCATATTTTTTGAATTCATGAAGTATAAAAATACTGGAAAAACATCACAGACAGCATTTTGCAATGAAATCAGTGAGGTATGTTGCACTCATTTACGGAATTTACTTTATTTCTCGTACAGTAGAGAATGGGGAGTGATAGAATCAAGAGAAGATATTTATGGGGCGCAGATAATTCGTTCAGATTATTTCGACTGATGTAATGCCAACGATCCAAATAACTGACGTATCTATCCATAACCAGAGGCGAGGGAAAACCCGACGAAATGTTCCACTTAAATCACGGACCAGATGAGCGTGATCGGAGAGCACTGAATCCTCATCCCCGATAATGGTTCAAGTGGTGTGGGTACCTAGCAGGGCAGACATAGCTACATCCAGTTGAAATTGCCTCACAAGCTCACCAGCCGAGCGGTATTATCCCCATTGACCGAAGGGAAAAAAATCACTCATAATTATTTCTGGAAATCTAATTCTGCGTTGAAGTCAGTGGTAATTACGTGGAAAATAGAGGAGGTTCGACAAAAACGATTCAGAGAAAAAACGTTTTAATTTTTACGAATGTGATCATTAACTTTGTTCGGTATCGTATTTATTGTGGGAGATATTATCACTAATTTTTAAACCAATCAAACTTTAGAATTTGGTTATTTGAATTTTCCGAGTTGATTTCGTAATCGATGAGCGAAGTGCGAGTTCCGTCATTTTTACTGAACATTTCTCTCCATGGATGTAATATTATTATATTTTTTGGAATTCTAGGGAATTTTAAATCAAGTGAAGTTTTCCCAAAAACATTAGACGCTTCATTTTTAACCGAAAATTATTCGAGCAGTTGTAACACCAGAATTTGCCCGATGATTACGCAAATTCGTTGAGCATAAACATGATTATATATATCCATTGAAAACTCCTTTAATTTCCGTAACAAAGTTTGCACCCTCGATGTCTTCCTGCTATCATCCCCCCATTCTCGTCGTTTTTGAATTCAAACCCGGTTCAGCGACTTTTCATGAAGCAATGAAGAAGGGGAGCCCTCATGGATTTGCATGAAAATGACGAAAATTCTCATCTACTAACGAAATTAATGAATTTTAATCAGCCTGAATTTATCGTTCACTTGTCACTGTGTTTAACAAACTTCAAAAACGACTGACATGGTGAAGACAGTGAAGTCTCTACTGTCCACTCAAGTAGAACATTTTTTGTCTCCTAAAGATCCTCCAGAAATTTGCAGATGAATCATCGAAATATCTTAGCGAAGTCTCTCTCGTGATTCAAAAACATTCTTTTTAATATTTTTCACAGATAATGTTTTTTCAAAATACTCTGAATTTTCCCTCAAAAATTATTGTTACCCATACGACAGAATTTATTGCATATTAAATCATTTAAAACCCCTCTCTCTGTAGGCAAATATTTGCTTCTTACTACGTTTATGGGATTCAATTGAACGAAAATCATAATTTTCAATATTGATTACTATATTCAGTAGTAATACTCCAAGACCGAAATATCCGATTAATTTTGAAGGTCGAGGGGTATTTGGCTAGATAATTTTTTTCATTCCAATTTCAAACAATTAAATGTGTGGCATTTCACGTCATATGGTATGGTTTTTCACTCGTAGTTGTGGCTTCTCCAGCGTATATTTTCTGTCTGCACAAAATGCAGAGAATTGTTTCCAAATTGTGGCTTTTGTCTTCACTGTATTATTAGGAACATTATTTTTAACTTTTTCATCAATAATCTCCAAGGATTCTCCTTCAAATGTGCTCATGTCGAGGTAGTCTTTGGACTTGATTTTTTGTAATGACAGTTTTGGCGTTTGAACTGCGTGTAAATTGTTTATCGGATATTTTCATTGCTTAGCAACAAACAGGCAAATATTCGAAAAATATCCGAAGTAAAACCGTTTTACTTGTACCACGTGACGGAAAATGCCACCATTTGATTGGTTGAAATTGGGATGAAAAAAATAATTATATTAATCCCCCAACATTATTGAATCCCGACAGCATAAATCTCATTCCCATTAAACCCAATTTCTCTAATAATTTTTTTACCATTCTAACAATATTATTCTGAATGATAAAATCAGCCTTATTATAAATGAATTTTCTTTATGATTTGTGATTTTAGGTAAGGACAATGGTGATATAGGGATCACCCTCCATCCAGTCTACGGTGGAGTCGAATGAAAGAGTACGGGAAGAAAAGAGGAGCAGTGAAGGGGTGAGGAGTGGAGAGAAGTTTATAAGTCGGTAATTTGAGGCACGAGGCACGTACGCGCGGAGCCAGATCTTTGCGGCGCCGAAATAAATCAACCACCTACACCCCACCCCCTCACTTTCTCCTCCACCCTCACCCGTCACCGTACTATTCTTTCCACCTCCTCAAGCTCAAACCCAAAAGTCCCCACAGTCAACGCAGCAGAGCGTTAGGATCGGACGCGACTAGGGCAAGGGGAGCCCTCGGTGGAGAGGCTCTCGGGCTGCCACGATCTCTGCACGGCCCGCGCACGGTTATTTATTCGGGAATTAGCGTCGCTTATAATAAGCCCCTCTTTATTCTCCGCCATCACGACCTATCATGCGACAGATTTTTGCCGTGATTTAATGGAGCCTCAGCCAGACCAATGCGGTCGCACATACCCTCCACAAATTCCACGTCTTTTGTTGATTTTTTTTACTATTTTTAAGTTATGAATGGTATAATCGGATAAGTTTTGATGATTTATTGGCGACCACTGATGATTGATGGGTGAGGTGAATGGCCGTGCGTTCCTCTACACGTGATGACCACAGTATTAGTCCAATATTTCGACGTGGAGGGACAAATCAATAAAAACTACCCGGAAAGTTTTGGAACGAAGGGTCATGCTGGGAAAAATGACCAAAAGAAGTGGAATGTTCACATGATTTTGAGAGAAACTACGCGAAGGTTACGGGATCTTTGGGGAAGAGCTTTTGGAGGACCGAAAAAAAGTTCCAGATGACAAATTCATCCGGAGACGATTTGATTTTGAACTATTTCCGAAAGTCCATATCATTTCAAAGATCTTCAACTGGAAAATACTGGGGGAAAATTGTCTTCCCAAGATCTTTCAAAAAATAGAGTATCTTTTAAAGAATTTGTTTTCTAAAGAGCTTTTTGGTTCACCAAAAAGCCCTTCGTATTTCTGAAAGATATTCCAAAAATATATTTTTCTACGCTGAATCACTCTCTCAAAAAGATGATACCATCCTCCCGATTCATCCCGCCCTTCTTCACGATCGGCAATCGATGAATTTGATCCCCTAAATCTCATTGAAAACTACCCCAAAAGTTATGTTCACCTCCAAATCCAAATGATCGTAATCAGAGACCACCGAGTCCTCATCCCCGATAATGACCCAAGTGGTGCGAGTCCCTACAGGGCAGACGCACCGCTATATGCATCAACGACCAATGTCCCTCTTCCCCTCCCCCCCCCCCTCCATCTAGAAGTAGACTGGCCATTGGTCGCGTTCTCCGATGTACCCGTCCATTGTGCAAAGCTTTGTTCGAACGTTGACAGGGCCACATTAATCTGTCTTTCACTCCCTTCCGTGCAGGCGCGCACACCAGTCATGTTCATGCTCTTTCTTCATTCCCTTTGGAAGCTGTTTCCGCTATAAATTAGTCGCTATATACCGGGTGGATACCGTCGATCAACCAATCATCCTTGCAATGCCAAAAAAAAAATCTATAAAAGATAGATTTCAGAATTTTCCATCGTACAGTCGATTTTCAACTTATGCATTGTTTGCCAAATGGATTGCACTATTTATTTATTGTGATTGTACTGCTGTGACTGCTCACGCATCCCAAACCAAAGCCTCCCCTCTGTCTACGGCTGTTCTGGACTTTAGTGGTGTTTGTGATGGAGCTTGTTTGTGTGCGTAAGCTCGGCAGGGATTCTCTAGGATTAGCCATGTTTACGATTTAAGCGCATTTACCCACCGAGCAAGTATGTGTTCAAATAAATCCCTGTGAGTTAAATAGCGTAGCATTGTTTCTCCCCCCCTCCCATTCTCCACTTCCCCACTCCACCGACCCCCCTTCCCGCCTCTACCGCAGAGATTTTACCTCCCTTTCACCCCACACGGCGAATTGTGCGTACTTGCGCACCTGTTCAGTTGGAAGATCAAAACCACTGTAAATGCTCCTGAATTCAAAGGACTTTTATATCCACAACAAGTGTGCACGAATTGGTGAACCGTTGTCAGACATTTTAAGCTAGAGCAGTATATGAACATGCATGGAAACATTTTGAATTTTTTTTTTTAAGTAAAACGATCATTTGCACTGGATTTCTCAATGTTGCGAATTTAATTTTTTTTTTAAATTAAATTCTTCAAGGATGTTCAGTTTTGGATGGAAAATTACGAATGATTGGATCCTTTGGGTTAGATTATCTCTGGAATTGAAATGAATTCTAGATTTTTTTTATGCATGCGACATTCAGTTTTTAGGGGATTGGAAATTTAGAAAAGTTGTTGCTTGATTTGTTGAGATATTTAATCGTTTTTAGCAGCATGTGGGGTTGTTAGAGTTATTCATGACACATGGTAGTTTCTCGTGAATGGAGAACTAAAGGAAGAAAATATAAAAAACAAATTTAACGAATATAGTTAGGCTCAGAAAATATTTCTATAAAAAA
Source organism: Diachasmimorpha longicaudata (assembly GCF_034640455.1). Lineage (NCBI taxonomy): Eukaryota > Metazoa > Arthropoda > Insecta > Hymenoptera > Braconidae > Diachasmimorpha > Diachasmimorpha longicaudata. Next base: position 5,234,657 of record NC_087225.1, read on the forward strand.
TCAATTTCAATGGAAAACGAAAAGCGATTGAAATATTCGCCATGAAATAAATTATTTATAGCAGCAGGACTACCATTGTTGCTGCTGTATACCGAGACGTGAAGTATTAGATTGACATAATCGATGAATTGAGAGAGTACGTGCAAATATTTGAGTCTTATGCTACGTTGAATACATACACGAGCTTATTTCCGAATTTAAAAAGAGATTAATACCTCTAGTTACGGATGTAAATGCAATTAAAAATAATATTTATAAAAAATATGCCGATACCAATAGTTGCCATGCGCTAGTACATAAAAATTTTATACGAATGAGAGTTTTTAAAATTTAAATTTTTCTGTTGTAATTTCATGAGAGTAATTCGTCAAGTGTGACAAGAACTACATGATAATCAGTGATTCATACCGAAGATAATTTCATGGATGATGGAATAGTGAATACTCGCATGATTGAATTGCATATATCCGCCTTGGGGGGAGCTTTCTGAGAGGGTGTTGGCCCCAGTGCAAGACCCTTCCTTACTTTCTTTTATTATGTTTCCATTTCTCCGGCGTATGCTCACTGTTTATTTTGTATTCTCAGTTTTTCATGAGATCACCGGGGTGAGACTGAACGAGAGTCAACGCATTCACCTTATATTGTCTCGTGGGCTCGATAGAGTGATTTTACTGCGCGCGCACAGCTATTTCGAGTTTCGAGACATCGTTGTATCGCGGCTGTATCGATTCAACCCCCCGCCACCTGTCCACGGATCTACGGTGGTGGGACGATGAGGGGGTGGGAGTGAAGTTCTTTCCTACCAGTTTTTGAATATATTCTTTAAGATGAGATGACATGTTACTTTAACTCAGACTGTTGACTGTTGGAGTGTTTTTATGTGATTTTATGAGTTTCGAGTGATCTCGCTGATCTCCCATAGTTTGACGATTCATTAATAACGATGGGACGGAAGGGACAGGTAATTGCATGACAGAGAGTCCTTCCTTTCAATTTATTCATTAAGGGTCAAATGGCAGAGGATATAAACTAATCTATCCTTGAGGGCTGATAATGAAGTGAGACGTAATGAACTCATGCTCCCCTCCAGAGGAGAAATCATGAGGAGAATTCAATTCACTGACTTTTCTTGGTCTTCTTCACGACAAGTCAACAATTTTCGCAGTTCGTTTATGTTCACCTCACTCTTCTTTCCGTCTCAAATAACGGATGTGTGGGGGTGGGAATGATAGTGAGGGAGGGTTATTGCGTGAGGGAATCACAGATATTCTATTTCCTACTTTTAAATGTTTCTTTTCTGCAAGGATGAAATGCCAGTTTTGTTTCTGATTTTGTCCCTTAAAATATTCCGTGATACGTCCATGATTGTGGGCGGGTCTGAGTGATCCTCGGCCAGTTGACAGTTGATGAATAACTAAATGAAATATGACAGGAATGAACGAGTCTTTAAATGAGACAATTTTTCGGTTATTTAACGTGGGCGAATTCACAACTAAGAAATCATAATAAATTAAGGTATAACAACATGATGTCCTCTTACCCTTCCTTCTCCCGTCTCGGATAAAGGCTCCGTGGGGGCAGGAATGATGGTAAGCAAAGAGGGTTGCGTGACGGAGACAGAAGTTTTTCTTCCGAAGTTTGGTACTCGTTTCGTTAAAAATGTGATACAACTTTAGTTCGACTGCTTGTTCTTAATTAAAGACGGATAATCTTTAGTCATTTGATGATTAACGGGCAATCAATTAGAGAAAAAAATGAATAGCTGATTGAACGTTCTTTCTCTGGCTTAATTTATTCATTAAATAGACCAATTAATTGTTAAGAACTGACATTCAATGAAGATAACTTACATGCAAATGAAAGATCATCAGAGAAGTCCAAATTATGTATTTTCGACCTTGGTTTGTGTTTGTCTTCCTTCGTTCTCCCATTCAAATAACCATCTCTACTCCAAATTGGTTCTTTAATTACCTACATTACCCACTAATCCTCACCTGCTCATTTCCATCATGTCAGAATGAAGAAAGGGACCAACACTAAATCGCAAAAGAACAATATCATTCAACAGTACCTCAGTCATTAACCTCACGATAATCCCGATCAAACTTGTTGAGTCCACTTGAGTAAGAAATGAAACATACCATTAGCACAGCCATAAATTCCAATAAACCATCGTCTACCCCCTTCCGCCACCCGCTATCGAGCACCGTATTTATCACATCCACCGTTCATTCATGAAACCCGGGGAATCCCCTTCACCGCCGACAGTGTTCTTCTCTCCATGTTTCCGCTGATAGTCGTCCGATGGCGCCAGTATCTGATTATCTCCGGGAAAAACTGAAAATCCCCTATTCTACCACTCGCTGGTAAAATCGGAATTACCGAAGTGTCTGTCGGCAATGTCGGCAACCGACTTTCCCTTCTCAACCGTCGCCGAACCCCGGGCTTTTTTTTCCCCCTTCAAAAAACCCCTGAATAAATTAAACCTGAGTTAATGAGAAACGTGAATTATTAAGTAAGAGAGCAGTTGCAATTTCAGGTTATCCATACTCTCGTGGGGTAATTCCAGCGAGACCATGTTGGGCTGGAATAGGTAAGCGTGACTGACTACGATAAAATCTCGATTGTAGCAGTCGGATAAGTATTTTCACCTCAATGCTGGAATTTTCCGAGGGAAAGAGAAAAAAAAAATTAAATAATTCCAATTGGCCTGCATTACACAGAACAAGTAAATACACCCCCTCCCCCCGGCCCCGTATTTTGCTGTTTGCATTATACTTCTTGGATCGCGTTCATGTCCTTCATCACGATTCCGAGATAAGACCAGCGTCGACATTGATGCGATAACGAGCTAGTTTCGCAAAGGGGCAGCCGAGTGGATATCTTCCCGGGAAAACACAGGCGGATATGTTTATGTCTATTTACCCTGGAAGAAGTAAATACATCAGTCTCTATTTGCTTATCGGATGAACACGTCAGGAGCAATTTCCATCCTCATTCAGTCGTTACGAGAATGAGAACAAATGTACAAATACAGTGTTAAAAAAAAAATGGATGAGGAGAATGGTGAAAAATATTGGTGTGTTGAGCTAACTGATGCGACCAAAGCTTATAAAGTATTAGAGGAGGATTTAATATACCGGCCATAGGATACGTGCTCTTTTCGTCGCCCCTCAGATCGGCTTACTCTCTGGGCTGGAGTGTCCTTTGACAAGCCACCCACAGTTTTACCTGGAAAAGTATTGCTCTTGAAGTGCACTTGACATTGGCATTTGGTCACCTACGTTCGTACAGACGATCCCTATCCTCGTGGACCAAATATTCTCCATCGGGAGTAGAATGCAAGTGCATCCAGTACTTTTGGCATCGGAATATCATCCTGGTGATGTTCATTCTGGTTACAAAGGTGCATGGAATACGCCGACAGTGTGCAAAGGCAAATGATTTTTCCCTTCTCTTTGTTGAATGTTTTCCATTTCCCTCGCCTCATTTTTTTTTCAACTCTCCAATAGTCGAGGAAATGGCGGGGGTGAGGGGTTAGATGCACGAGCACGCACGAGCGAGCATGCGAGGCCTCGGGGCAATGAGAGAGACTACACACACGAGAATATCGACGCGTTCGTTCCAAAGGGATAGAAACGACAGGGAGGTTAGTTGGCAGTTGGAGCCCAACGAGATATAGAAGCCAGTGCGTGCTTCACGCGACACGATTCACCCCCTTTCCACCCTCCCATCATCCCCAGCCTATCCCTATTCACTCCATCGTTCTGTCGTATCCTTTTGCCCAGTGGAAAAGCCTCACACCAAGTCATTACTATTAATAACCAGACAGCGAGAAGCTCGCGACAGGCCGCTGCTATTATTCATAATAATTCATAATGATGCGATTAATTTTGCTGCCGCGAAACGGAATGGGAGAGAGAGAGAGGATGGTACACACCACTCGAGCTTCAACTCTCTCTCTGTCTACTATCCTCAGTGTTTTCGTGCTCTTTCCACCCTTACCAATTCGTTTGCCTGCCTCTCCTGTGCACCCACTCATCCGCTCACCCCTTCGTCCTCTTTCAACCCTTTTGTCTTACCTTTTTGTCTTCAAGTACAATCGCATTAGCATGCAAATATTAAATTTGTCCTTACTTCCACAGTGCAAAATTGTATACTCATCTCTTTTACCCTTAATGAAATATATATATATATATATATCTGCATCATAAATTGCAAGGGAAGTTGAAAAAAAGGGAAGAGTTGAATGGAATCAGATATATTTTTGGCGCACGTGTACAGATTTAATGGTCGACACCTAGTATAAATGTCGGTGAAGCAGTTTTTCCCTGATATGAACGATATAAATCTCGAATGTGACTACTTGGCAATTTTTTTTTTTTGGGGGTGAGAAAGAGAAGTAGAAACTGTTAGAGTGCTCTGGAAATCGAACAAAGGCCAGTGCAGTGGGTAAAAATACTTGCTCAGTACAAAGGAGAAGAGAGAAACAATATAAAGTGAGTAGTCCATGTTGAGGATAAAAGTAACGTGCCGACAAGTCGTCTACCTTATTAAAATTGAATGGGTTATAGGTCCATCGCGTCACATGGGGGTATTTATTACAGCGTTCGCGTGGCAAAAGTCTTGGTGGGTTGGTTTTTATTTGAAATATATGCGCGTAGAGGTGGCTCTCCTGGTTGTGCAGGAAAACGAAACTCTCTCCTCTCTCTGCCCCTCTCGGGCCCCTTCAGTCCGCTACTTTTCGTGTGCTACTGGTTAACGTTATACCGGGACGTGAGATTAACGAGAGACCGCATATGAATTGTAATCATTTTAAAACTTTCCAACTCTGCATATTTTAATTTTTTTCCCCCTTTTTTTTCATCATTTCAGGGTAATTTTTTTACTCTCATTATTCCTTCACTGCAGCCACCAACTCCCAGACCGGGGGGGGGGAGGATTTTTTTTTGTAGCTTTTCATCGAATATAATTAGATAATTATGAAATAGCCGGTGTATAAAAGAACTGACTTTTACATTCCACCAGGACTTATAACCCTGTGAATGTATTAACGGCTGAGTATGAGGGCATCAGGATTCAGAGTGGCTTGGGGTGAGGGGGTGTAGGGTTACTGCCAGCTATTTACCTAAGGCCAAGTGCAAGCTGAGTAAACCGGGAGGTAACGCAACTTGGCTCCTTATTTCCCAGCAGACTGACGTAGTGACCCGGGGCCTTCGTGCCTTTATACCTTTCAGTACCCCTTTCCCTCCCATCTTTTTATGACTCTCCTCCTCTCTGGATACAAACTACTGCATATGTGCACAACAATCCATGGCTATGATGCCGTGATTGAGGCAATTAGGGCATACAGCATCTGTTAATCCATATCCAGACGGTAAAAAGGGTTTCAAGGTATTTCAGTTAACAATACTACCCTGGGAGAAACAATTGTGTACTCCGTTTCGGTGTGAGGGATTCAATGATCCGGTGATAACATTAAGCATTTCATCGTTAAACAATTTCTCGGGTAGAGTCAATTTTTATATTTGACACGCCCAATTGCGGTAATTGATATGTTCATTTTAATATCACAGCAAAGTAAATTTTCACTACCTTTGCAGCGTTTTACTTGAATGAATTATCTTCTTTGCGATAGAATATATATGTTGTGCCCGTAATCACGAATTGATCTTGGATACTTTCGACCTAAAAAAAAATAATTTCGGTGGAAAGAATATAAGACTAAATTCCCTTTCCCCCTTTTTTTATAATACATAATTAATGCAATTGTTTATAAATTCTCATTGATGGGTTTAATCACTGTACACACCATACATATAACTCACTGTTGATTTTTATTACTTTTCAAAGGGTGACTGTCTTGTTTACAGAAAATTGGGTTTTGTCTTTCACAAATATAAGTGACTCACCAACTTAGGAATTGCAACTGACAATATCTGGTCTTCGGGAATGCCCCATGGCACCAGGTTGGGAAATATTGGGGAAATCTTTTTTATTCGCTACTGAAAGTTTATAAGAGGAGTGGGAGTTTGCTATGCTCTTTCTAAGTTCTTGAATATGGAATGACGACAACATAAAAATAATTGTTTTTTTTTCTTAATAATTCCGTTGTCATCTATCGAGGGAAGGAATGAAACAATGTATATTTTTTTAAAGATCTTGAAGTAAATAATGGTCTTCCGAGATTAATTAAAGAAGTGTTTTCTACTTTCCAAGGAACGCTTCAAAAATAAAATATCTCAGGAAAAACTTGTCTTCTGAAGATTTTTTGCATCACCCAGCTCCGTGATTCCTGTAACTAATTATTATTATTAATACTAATTAGTAATTTTTTTTACTCTCCCGGAGATACTAAAAATGACTCGAATGATAAAACAGAGAAGTCGTTGAAAAGGAGATGAAATCATCCCAATTCCAGGCATGAGCTTTTCAATAGTATTCATCCTCCTCATGTGTACACACCGAATACAAGAGCGCCATCTCGTGATTGATGCAATTGGGGCACGTCCAACAACCCCTTCTACCCACATCCAATTGGTTAATATTATTTGTCCGAGATTCTCATCTAGCGTCATCCATTTTATACATCTCTGGCTGGTCAAACAAATTTACACCAAGTAATTGCCAAGACAGATATGCCGAGAGGGTTGAGGGCACCTGTTGTTGTCACGCAACTCGAGTTACCAAGTGCAAATATTCGTACCCCTTGACACCTCAAACCCAACCACCTTCATTCGTTGTTCCACTCTGGAGAAATACTTGTCGGGTCCCAGACTTATTTCACGCCGCACCGAAGAGCCTGGGTAATGTTTTCTGATGATATCAGGTCACCCTGGCATCTCTCACCCTCCCCCAGTATTTATGATTCAGCGCTCGGATAAAATTATACATTGGATTTGGTGAAATATTATACCAAAATGATAAAATTAATCGCTATTCGGTGGGTGTACATAAATAAAAATTTAGTTAAAATGACTAATCAGCTAAAACTGTTACAGAATTGTTGCGAAGTTTTCCGTATTTTTTTCTGAATTTTACGTGAAAAATTACGATACCTTCACTTGAATTTTTCCGGCCTCTTGAGTAGTCGGCACGTCATCTTGAATTCTGTGGTTTTATGGAGAAAAATGTGTGGTAAAAATGACCCAACAATCTGATAAAAATGACCCAAACCGAAGAAAATAATTCTGAAACTGTCAGTTAATTTTCTGGTCTTTCACGGAAAAATTAACAAAGATCGACTTTAGAGCTCTAGTGCCACTGCATTGTTATCTCTGTATGTCTAGTAGAAAATGTTCTTCACACAAACACTCCGAATGTTCATAAGTTCGACACTTTATGAAGAATTGAGTATTTTTCTGGTAAAATAGTAATTGGTCCAGGAAATATTCATGAAGTAAAACCAAGCGATAATAAAGTAAACCCAAACATACGCTGGCAAAAAAATGGCTCATAAAATATATACTGGATAATAAAATAAAACCAAAAGTGAGGAGAGTCCATTTCAACCCAAAAGTACTCCATTATATTGTTAAATACGAATTGAAATTACATGGATGGAGGTGAGCAGTAATTTTCGGGGTCGAGGGTGGATAAATATTTAGATTTTACTGAAAAATCGATAAAACTTTAAATTTTTTAAGGGCATTAGTATAAAAGTTCCGCGATCTATTTCAATATTCAATGAGTTTCTGATCTCAATGAATTATCAATGAATTGAGATCAGAAAAATATTTTCACCACAAATGACTATATTTCCCTATGTTCATTCCAATTTGCAGTAATTAATCCTTAAATTTCTACATTTTAAACCCATTCTTCCGTCTGGTACACTCATTTAAATAGAATGAACAACTAACGAATTTCGGCGATATGATTCATTCATTATGGACCAGCTGCGCTAATTACTGTCGACCGGTAAAGTCGAATAAACCCCCGAAAAAATTCGCTAATAACTCGAAAAAAATACGTCTTTGTACTAAACGGTCAATTCCATTCTCCACATGATCTAATGACAAAAAATCAAACTCAAACTAAATACCCACTGGACCAGCTAAAAAACTCCGAAACGAATTGCTTCCAATGAAAAAATATCATCCCCAACGAGTAATTACTACACCGAGAAAAAAAAATTAAAGCCCCGATTTACTTTAAATGTATCAATCTATTCCCTGAGAAAACAGTGGTTGCAAAGCGATTAGATCAGCCATTAGATTCGGCTCCCGACCCATTTCGGTGCCAAATAAAATAAAGTAACAAGTTCTGCGGTGAAATGAATAAAAAGGGAGAAATAAGGGAGTGAAAACATAAATGAACAGAGGGACACGAGAAGTTCAGTTAGAACTCTATAACTTCGTGATTGCGTGTTAAGTCGACGCTTGCCAGGCGATAACCAGTCCGAAATACGCGTAAAACTGGGGCTTATCACTTATCAGTTGGAAGACGTCAGGGGGTCTTGAGTCCTGACACGTTCCATTGGCCCGTTGACACTGTCATTTCCGGTTTCTTTCACGTTCTAAACCACTCCATCGATAACTAATTGTCGCTAAACGGTGCGATACCGGTGATTTTTGATTACGCGTTATCACAAGGAAACGTTACAGAAAAAAAAATATATCTGAGCGCTTGGAGTATAGGTTTTCTGACACGATAGGGCGTAATCAATGGTACGTATAGGTATGATAATTAACGGTTATGCTAAACCGGTGAGTCAGAAAGGAGGGGCACTATAATTAGCAACGTACCTTCGGTGGATGGAGGGGAGTGAGGAGGGGGCGGGAGACGTTGGGTGGGGGGTGGGGTTACGTTAATTATTCAGGCCTACTTCTTTACGACGACGAGTAGAGCCAGCAGCCAGCAGCAGCCAACCCAGTGGAATTAATTTTCAAATGACGTGACTGCAAGGAAGTTGCATGCATTATACCGTATATTCTGGAACGATGTAAAGGACTTCCCCGGTGACTTATGCGTCTCTCAGGCTTCTCCATACGTATCTACACTCACTCAGAAATTCTCTTGCATCGTATTAGTGAGAAGTATATTTTTGATTTGAGGGAGAGGTGGGGGAGGAATAATTGTGGAGGATATTGCGAGGAAAAATTACTCTATTTGAGGTTAACAATCTTGGGTTAATGTTTATTTCATGAAGGGGGACATTATTAATGGTACACGGGTGGAAAAGTTGGATGAATTTAGGTGGAAAAGTGCGAAGACTTTTACTGACGAAGGCAATCGAAGGGGGGTATTGCAGGGAAGGGTAAAGATGGGATGGGGGTGTTGGGATTTATTTTGAAATTTTTGAAGGTGGAAAGGTGTCGTTTGGGATGGGAGTATAGGTGAGGATTTTGTGGGGTAGTGGGGGTAGGGGGGATGCGGCAGATGGATAGGTTGATGAGTCATGGGGGATGAAAGGGTAGGGCGACGCGCCTTACGCATGAAAAGAGTGAGATTTAGGGCAGTCGGTTGTGGTGCACTTTGAGGGAATGACTTGGAGTTACACGTTACCTAAATATGTAGGTCTTCTACTTTTGATGATTTTTAATTCTCCATTGGTTTAGATTGTTCGTCCATTAGCAGAGGAAGAGTCAATAAACTTCCATTTATAAATCCCATTTTTTTAGTTATCTATTTTTATATTTTTCCAATATATTTGTCATTATTGGTTAATTATATGTAGGATCAGGGTACAGAGGACAGCAATAATTTTAATTAAACTTAAAATATTTATTGATAATAAAAATTAAGTGGGTTATAATAAAGATCCACGATCTTAGCTGGTCAACTCTCATCCTCAGACTGACTCATACATCGTCCTCTCGGACCATCCATACTCATTTGTTTATAATACTTTTCTTTCTCACTCTGTCATACTATTTCTCTCTCAAACTCATTCCACTGATAGGACACACATAAATACACAAAGACATACCACACACGTCGCACTCATTCCCAAAAATCATTTCCCTCTTCCGGTTAATCTCACAATGGCTCTTTCTTCTATCACGCAACGGGCATTCGATACATTCATATAAACATTCAAATCTTTGTCAATCGTCTAAATATTACAGTCTAGGTTTATTCATTCTGGCGACATACTTCCATCTCACTCCTACCCACTTTTGTCTTTCTTTTATTCCACACAAAAACATCAGTCATCCTACATATATTACATTTACTGATATTTTATTTAAGCTTGCTGAAACCTGTAGGTTTATAAATCTTCAAACATGGATTTACAGAAGTACATTGGAGTTAGTGAATTTAGTTTTTCGTTATGATATGCTCGGGAGTTGAGCAGTTATACATTTTTTTAGAAAATTGTCTATCGTTAGTAAACGTTCCTTATTCAGGTTTTGTAAAAATGATAGAATTTGGTGTGGTGGTAAGTGTCCGAGCGATAGAAGACCGTCGATCATGTGATATCTGTACTGCTCATAGAGACGACAGTTCCAGAGGACATGATCAAGGTCCTCACTGGGTTGACCACATCTACGAAAGGCAGACTGTATCAATCCTTTACGTTTGAGGGAGGAGGCCAGATGGTAATGGTTTGATCGAGCTCTGTTAACCCATGAAATAGTTCAGCGAGGTAACTTGGAATTGTAGAATCAGCACTTACATTTAATTCTGTTACATTAATAAATGTATTTTCGTTGAATTAGATCTGTGGTGCAATGACATTCCTCAACAAAACCTGCTGCAAGTCTTCAGAACCCCTTCTCCTCTTCAGAAGAAATTGAAATAAAAAACGCCACCATTCTTTTTTTTATTCTACTGATTTGGATCTGTTCTTGTGTAAAAATATATTAACAATGAACGAATACTTCGTGAAATATATTTTCTCCGTTCGGAAAAAAGTTGACAAGCGACATGTGTGACCCCACCAAACCTTCATCCCCATTGTAGTAATTAAATTGTGGTACACACTGTTGCTGGCAAAAGTAAATGAGAAAATTCAATCTCGATAATGTGTTATGTGTAATGGGAATATGAAAAGTGCACAATCATTTGGTCATGAACAATATTGGCAACAATGTCGGGCAATATTCATGCTAAAATTTACCGATAGTTAAAATCATAGCAGTTGATTAATTAATTAATGAATTAGTTAATTAATTGAGTTGTTCAAACCCTCCAGAACTAATAAAAGCATGTGGCTAGTCGCTTGACTTTAATGAACGTATTTGTGTATTTTTCTCATGATTATGTTGATTGTGGCCGATGCCAGATCATAATAGATTAACGATTTATTGGTGAAAATGTATTGAAATTCAATGTTCCCTTCAATTAATGGGATTAATGCATGCGAAATTGGTTTTTAGTTGAACGCTCTCGTCATTATTCGAAATGTTTTTCCTCCCTCTGTACGTTTAAATCCATTTGCAAAGAGATAGAACTAAAGGGGTGGGGAGGAGAGGAGGGGCCTGTGGGGGGGGGGGGTGAGAGAGGGATGAAAAAAAGTGTGCATTGTCGATCGAACTTCGTCCCTCATTTATATGCATTTCTATGCATTTCTAACGAGTTTTTCACGCGACTTGAAGGAACAAACGAAACCTCACTAAACTCAAGACACAAAAGAAGAGTAAAAACTATGTTAAAGTTTCGAGTTGGAGTGGTATAAGACGGGATCCTTTAGCCACCGGCTAACTGACGGATCCTTAATTAAGGTATTTCAAGCCAGTGTGCCAAGACGCGATGCCCCACCAGTATGCGGATAGATCCATTACACTGTCAGTAATTCGCATTGCGCCCTTTTACCCATTGGATATTCCACCTGGTACAACGGGGATTTCTTTCGCTCAGTGCTTATTCCACTTTTGTCTCGGAAATATTTATACAGGTATTGTTTTTCTCTTCAATGTAACCTTCTTTCTCATCTCAATTTTTTCACCGAGCTCGTTACGCTCAACAATTTATATTCAGAGATGCGGATTGTCGCGATACGAATTTGAATGGAACGCGGACATTTTTTCGTTGACCTTACTGCAGTTTCAATGAATTTATAATTTCTTTCGAATATTTCCGATCCTGAGGATATTGTCGTTATCATATACCCTATCTGTTTGATGGATGGGGTGCTATGGAGAGGATGGAGATAGATTTTATTGAATTTGTTCTGGTTTGTTTAGGGTGAAGAGCGATTTTCTGCTTTTTTCTGGTCTGGAAATTTGACTGGATTCTCAGTCAAACTGAAAATTTCATAACTTTTATTACTTTTATATCGCATTCAGTGTTAACGGACTGGAAAACTTATGGTCGACTGTCCATGAAATGCATTTTTTTGACAAAAGTAAATTAGAGATTTCATTAAATTTTTTATTAATGAAGACCCGGATAATATTCACTGGAATTATTCAAATTTGCAACGATTTAATGGGGTTTGACTTGAAATTTTAGAAGTTCTTTCCTAATTGTTATAATATAATTTTCTAACAATTGAAAACTTCCGGATATATTTTCCTCAATTCAAAATTTCTAATTCCATGTCCTATTTCTAATAAATCACCTAGAAATACCACGACATTTAACAACTTTACAACGTTCCTCAGAAACAAATACCAGAAATAATATACCAATCATTGCTCCGCCCATCTCCAAAACCCCCCCAATCACCCAATCAAAAATAATCATTGATTAACCGAAAAAACCATCCAGCAGGTAAGTCCGTCCAGCAAATTGCTCCCACCCACCAACCACCATATCCTCCCCCCTCCGCAGCATCAGTAGAAAATTTTCCCCTGAATATTTTCCACTTCGCTGAGAGCCGATTCTGATGACCATTGAAATATTCAATATTCAATTAAAACGAATCTCCCCATGATTATCAATATTTACGAGTTGCACTTGATATTAATCAACCGAAAGAAATCCACACGCGGGGTCAGGGGCTTTTTGTAATAATCGAAATATCGATTATTAAATCAAATTTATCGGAGTAATGGGAAATGAGCCGAGTCTGTATTATCCCTCGTGTTAATATTCATTGGGAATCAATTACGAGCTTCGAAATATAAACTCCCCTCTCCTTCACCCTTTCCACTCTCCCAACAACCCCTCCCCCCCTCCCTTCCCCAGGGTGAAAAAAATACAATGGTCCATAACGGTTTGCATTGAAGTCCTTTATAAACGTATTAAAATTGCAATCGACTAGAATGAAAAAAGGTGTATGCATGCATGTGCGTGAGCATGTTTTTATGCCCCCGTATATAATTGATACGGGAATAACGTGCAGCCTGACAAAGGTTGGTGCAGGCGATTACATTGTACTCATTTAATAAGTTAATATGGTATATTCACTGCCCCTGGAGTTGCCCTGCGGGCTCATACGCTCTACTTTTTTTTCCACATATTTTTTTTCCATCCGAGGGCCTCCTAGCCCACCCTCTCTCAACCCCCTTTCACCCCCATCATCTCTCTACCCCCCTCCTCACCTTGTTTTCCACCGCTCGTCACTCATTCTCTCCCTTTGTCGCTCTCCCGCGCGCTCTCTGTGGACTCTCTTCCCCTCCCCGACAACCCTCTTCAACCCTCAGCTAGCCCCCTCTTGCTGGGGGTTCACACCAACGCTCGAACGAGCCTCGTATCGCGAGCATGGTACGGTAGGTGGCGGCAAGGGTGATTTGTCGCCACGGATATGAGAGCGGCGAATGCCCCTCTGGACGCAATATTATTTTAAACGATGATATAGGAGAGGCGCGTGGTGCCGCAGAAACCGCGATGCCTGTTACTCTCTCGTTGGGTTGTGCCGAGTTGTGCGAAATGAAAATCACGAAAACGTATATGGCCGCACATCCGTATTCCCTTTCACACTCTCCCCCCCCCTCGCCGCCACCGTTCAACCCCGAACCACCTCGCTGCTCACTCTTTCTTTTCCACCATTTGTACAGTTTTTAATTCTATTATTTTTATTACTTGCGTGGTGGGTGCATGTGGCTGGAGCATGCCATACAGATTGCACCACTTTGCGTTGTAGTTGTTATTAGAAATTTTTTTTTATATTTTGCGGGAATTTTTTGGGGGAGATTTCTTGAGGGACTATGGCGAAGAGTTTTTTGTTTTGAATTGGATAGGGTGAGGAGAGTTTAATAAAAATTAATTACTGATGACGTTGATAATTCTGGAGGGACGTGGTGTTCTGAGGAAATTAGCAAATGAACTTGAGATTTTACATTATTTTTTGACTGAAAACTTTATCAGTGGTGAAATTCTTTGCAATTCTCAGGGAATTTTTAAAAAATTCTATTGATTTTCGGGATTTGCCGGAGGAAAGTCGAAGGAATCTCGAGTTCAACGCGGAGAGAAAAATTCTTTAAAAAGTTATGTACCTGTTCCGGAATGTGCAAGTCAAAACAACATTGAATAAAAATTACGGTACAGTTACGTACTTTTTCAGTGGACTTTCAGGAGAAAATCAAAAACGTTCCAGAAAAGTGTGGAACATTCAGTCAAAAATGCCTAACTACACGGAAAGAAATTTTAGATAAAAATTTTGTTGGAAAAATCAGACTTGGGAGGGTAATTTTTCTCATAACACAAAGCTTTGTCCCTCCTTTCATCCCCTGGAGGTCTAATTTTTTATCTAAAATTTAGTTCCGTGTATTCGGTAATTATTACTGACTACCGTTTTACCTGACACATTACGGAACAGGCACGTAATTTTCTAAGAATGTTTCTCTCCGTGAAGAAGAGATTTTTAACAACATAATTCAAGAACTCATTGAACTTTAATTGGTCCATTTCATTGATCTTTTAGCGCTTCACTCAGAGTAATAAAAGAATACTTGAAATGACGTAACAAAAGGTGTGTTGTTCAACCACTCAATTAAGTTATCTCCCCCCCTTTCTCCGTCCACCCCCCCTCCCCCCCACATGCCAATTACCGCAGTTATTACGAAGTCGAATTGAAAAGGCGCCTGACAAAAATAAATAAAAAACCATCCCACCTCCGGAGGCGAGGGATTTTGAGGATAAAAGTTCGGTCAATTGGTATCCAGGATGAGTTGTACAAAAGGGAGTGAATCAGAACGAGTAATGGCTAGTGAGAGAGAATTCGCACCAGATATCTCGATTCTGCCGATACAAAATCAATTTACCATCGTTGAGACGTTAAGTCACGCGCGGTGGCGCTCATCTGGTGGCTTCCGGTTAAGACTTCCGGTCGGCGGGAAGCCAGAGGTTCTGGGCAGTTTGTTACCCCGCTTGCGGGACCTGGGGTTGTCTCATGGGTTTATGTACGTGGGGCCATCAACTCACCCCTTATTCTTCTCGTATTCGCACTGTTGCCATAGCGTAACGTATTGTAACTCACATTTACAAACATAAGGGTAGTTGTTATATGTGTAACGGATGAAAACGAGACAGGGAGCACTCGGTCGACGACCGACCAGGGGTTTGAAGACATCCGTGAGCGGGCGGGGGGGGGAGAGGAGGGCTAAGGGGATAAAGTTTTGTTGGGGCCATAGACTTGCCAGTTCTCTGCTATCAGACACTACCCTCCACTGGATCGAGTCGCGAAGGGTGTACGGGTTTGCGGGGGGGGGGGGGGAGGGGCAGAGTGGCTTTATCCTCTGTCAAGCCACTTGAGTTATATATTCCCCGGAATTTAACCCTCAAACTCAACTTTCTCCAGCTGCACGAGCTTGGGATGATCGAGAGAAACGACTGATAACTCTAATTAATGGAATCGAATGGGCATTAACGGGTACTGGTACACCATAGGAGATACGTGCGGGTGAAGAGTGTGAGAGGAATTAGATGGAGAGGAAATTTTCGTTTAAAATAATGGACATGGAGGGGAATTTTTTGTAAAGATTAGCTGATTATCTGATTGTCCTCTACTGTACTACAGGTTAATTTTTTGTTTTTTAAAAAATGTCTGAATGGTCCTTTGGAACATTCTCGTGAAAAATTGTTTCTCAGCAGATTTTTAGATATAAATTGCCTTTCGAAAAGGTTATACAGAATGTTGTTTAATTACCGTTCATATTGTCAGAACAAATTTGGGAAGTTAGCGGCATGTCTGGAACTCTTCAAGTAAATTTTTATTTGTGATTTTGTTAAATACTATTTTCAGATGTTGAAAGAATAATTTAGTTGAAATGTTGCTCATCTTCCAGAACGTAAAATCGTCATACGTTTAAAATTTAATTTATTTTGAGGGAAAAATGATTATAAAATTATAAGTTTTCAGTAGAATTCAAGAAAGTTCACTAGTGCTCAGACAGATGGGAATGAAATCATACAAATCATGTTAACCTTTACAATTTTTAGCGAATAATTCAACTAGCATGGATAGCTTGCCCTAATTTCCCCCTGATTTTATTAGAGAATTAACGGAACGTTCGATATTTCATATGATTGTCATTTTTTAGGAGAGATTATCTTTCAGTGAATTTAACTCAAGTAGGAAAACTAGTATAAGTGGTAGCTGTAGCCTTTTCCCAGCCACATGAGTTATATAGTGTATATTCCCTTGCATTTAGCTTTCAAACTCGAAGAACTCGACTCTCTTGGCCTGAATGACGATCCGATAATCGAGAGAAATGGCTGATAATTCTAATTAATGGTATCGAATCAGCATTAACAGAAGCTGTTCAGCTGCTTCGTTTCAATCATATAGACATGCTTATTCGATAAATTAATCCTCGTTATTATTAATATCATCAGTCTCCAGTTGTTCACTACAGTTTCCAACGACTCACTGCGAAAATACGGGCCTCAAAAGGGAACTCATTATTCCCGCAATTAATATTCGAATGTCTTCTAAATTTAGAACCAATAGAATTCAGGTTTCAAAAATAATCTCGTTGTAATTATCATAAAATCCTTCGATTCATGTTTTCGTGAATGTGCTATCGCTTAGGAAATTTTCTGATCTACAACAAAAAAAGTTCCAAAAAAGGCACGAGATTTTTTCCTGTCATTAATTAAAGTAATTAATTAATAAAGTAATTAAAATTCAACTGAAATTCCAGTTGTCCCTCTAATTTAATCTGACTTCACTTGAATTCCATTTCAAACCAAAAATTTCCGTCTTTTTTCTGGCACCTTCTGCTGAAAATTCTTCTCCATCTCCTGGATTAACGATATCAAACCATCATTAACATTATCAGTCATACAGAGACCCCAACTCACCAAGATAATGCTCGTTTCCTCGTATCATCACCGTCTGCACTCACCCATTTCGATTTCCAATGACACCGTCTCAACCCCCGTCCTCCCACCCACCCCCGCATGGCATTAGGCGCAACGGCTTTATCCCACTCTCACCCCGGTTCCCTCTCAGCCATTCCCTTTAATACTTAATTACTTTGCTAATGCTTTGGGTTTCATATAGTTAGTCCAGTCGAGAAAAAAAAGTTGAGGGGCGGAAGAGTGAGGGAAAGTACAGTATCGTTAACTTCCCTCTCACCCAGTATCCATAGTGAGACATTGCCGTGGCTCATCCCTTTGTGGTAGCTCCAGTCTTTTTACTTGTACCGGTTTTCCCTATCGACTCAACCCCTCTCCCGGCATTAGGTAAAATTACAAAATTAAGCCACAAGAGAGTGCACACTGTCTTTGGATTCTTGTGGTGAAAAAAAAAAAAGCTCGGCGTTAGAGCTGAAAATCATGAGAAACTTCTGAGTACTGGTAGACATGTACTACTGGATGGGTTACATATCCCTTTTTTTTTCACTCGTGGAATATACCCCCGGTGCTTTTACGCTGCTTCACGCCTTTTGAAAGTTGCCAGAATCCTCGCAATTACGGCGCATTCCTTCTAAAAAGTTTTTCGTTGCCAAAAGCCTCGTAAACAGACGGTGGTTTTAACATTTTTTTTTTCTACCCCTTTTTCAGGAGAATTTTCACTCTGCACTACTGGCCCACCATTCAACAGCTCTTTCTCCTCACCCCCGGAATGTTTGCGTCTTTTATTCGGTCCAGGTGTACTGCCTAAGCGTATCATAATTATATCGCAATGACGACACATTTGTTTCTCGTATACCTCCATTATATCGTTTGCTCACTCTTAATTTATATTAAAAAATGTATAAATGGAAGGGGATGAAATAAAGTTTGGATATATGTGTGGAGCACAGTGCAGCATAAAAATCTGTTTGCTTGGACGCGCACGTACGTTGAATAATTATTATCCATTGAAAAAACAAACGAGAAATGGTATAACTCGGTGGATGGGTACGCAGAGGGGGAGGGATTTTATTTCTGTGTGATAAGAGAGGTGGAAATATTTGACTAAACGAAGCTTTTGATTTATATGTGCATCCAATAAAATACAGGCTTAATACTAATACAATGATAGGAATTGGAGTCGCGTAACACCCGTACTAACTCGGCAATACTGTAAAACGGAGAACAGAAGCGATAGCCATTCAGATAGGTAGAATAATGTTTTTACCCTATATATGGATATTTGTTTGGAGATGTGTTCAATGAAATGAAAAGGGGGTGAATTCAGAGGGAACGAAAAATAGAAATGGGGAGCTTTGTTGGGGGGTGAAATTCATTGGAGTACATTCAATTATTTTGGTGTTTGATAAAATGGAAATTATTATCACGGAAGGATGATAGTTTCGATAGGAATTACGTGACATTATGCAAATATTTTTCATTGGAGTAATGAAACTTTTAGGGAAATTTATTGTTCAGGGAATTGGAAGGAATATTTTTTTTGAGTAATTTAACATCCCACAAATTAAAAGTTGAATCCTCGCTCGGAGAGTTGAGTTCAATAAAAATTATGCGAGAAGTTTGGCAATTGTGGAGGGAAGTTTTAGTCAGGAAGAAATGACCGAATGACATTTAATTTTTTATGCAGCGGAGGAAAATTCCACGAAAGACTGAATATTCTCGGCGTATGCCGTAAGTTTTCTCCGACTACATGGGAAAATTCACGGTGATTTGGTAATTTTTTCGGAAGAACATTTCACTTCAAAATTAAAAAACTGGTCGGGTAATTTGTAGGGGAATTTTCTGTCAGTCCAGTGGTACAGGGAAGAGCGTGAATTTATTGACTGAGTCAATAATCTTTATTGGAATGGAGAATTGGCTGGAAATAAGCTCATTACAAGTGATTAATTATTTTTTATTGTCGGAATATGTAGAAATATGTTCTGTAGATGACTAGTAAATTTTCGGAGAGTGAAGTTAATGTCAGGTTTATCGGAAACAACTTTAAATTTCACATTTCACTGAAATGTTGAAAAATTTTCAATTATTGAGCAACAAGAAAATGGATATTTTTTAATAACAATCGTAATGGCTCGGCAATATTGTAAACCGGAAAATGTAATGTTTATTCGGATTTATATTTGTGCGCGGGTTATTTAAACGACATTAAAAAAAGTTCATTGAGAAGGGAATGAAATATAGAGATGTCACCACGGGGAGCTTATTAGAGATGGAATTAATTAGCTTCCAATTATTTATTTTGGAGTTTGATACGATGAAAATTATTTTAATGGACAGATCATGGGTTTCATTTTAAAGTGCACAGTATTCTGCAAATGTTTTCTATAGAAATATTTTGGTTTTATCCGAATGGCCCGCGAATTTTATTGAAACTCATTATTTATTGAATTGAGCATCACACTAATTGAATGTTGAATTATTATCCATACAGCGATGCGCGTGAATTTATGAAAGGGTTTAACCTCGTTTGTTGACGATGATATATTTGGAATTAATTATTTATTCATTTGTGTACAAACTATTTTTATTGAAATTAATTTTGTGCAGTTTGTGAGGTAAAAAATCACAGTTCTGGAAACGATTAATGAATCATTATTTGCATAAATAAATTCCTAAAATTTACGGAACTATTTGCGTCATCCGCAAGATGACATTTTCAATAATTTCTATAACATTTCGAGCAACTGTCGCATAACAATGTCCCATAACAATTTAAAGTCAAAAGTTTTATCTAATTAATCCTGGAAAAAATTCTCAAATGAACTTTAACTATTCAGAATATGAAATAATCAATGAATGTGCACGGAAATATGAATAATTATTCCGAACTAACAATTAAATCGGGTCTAATTCTGTTGAAAAATCCTCGTACAATAGCCCCTATTGTCTCTGACCTGCTGTTGACATTCATATTCACATGGACAATTCTCATTGCAGACAAAAATAATTATAAATTTTCACCGGCAGTTAAGATAACAGCTAACGAGAGAATCGGGAGCAACCTGTGAAACTGCCTCCCTACCTCGGGATATTTGTCCCCAAGGAGCATAACGAAATGCGTGCAAGTAACTCGGGCAAGAAATTATTGACGCAGTGTACCATGCTTATCGTAACAACATAGACCTTCCCGTTATTTTCGTTGGTTCTATTTCCATTGGGAAAACAAGTCGTCTCGTTATGTTTTTACTGAAGAGCCGAAGGGAAGTTGCGATCGAGAGAATAGTAGCATCAGGTTGCTTCTCCCGTTATCCAGTGTATCCATACATTGTGTATCTGGGTTATTGTTTTGCAATAACAAAGCAATTTACAAGCGTCAACAGTGGATAGTATAGACTAACAAAATACACGTAGAAACAAAAAAAAGTATAAAGATTATCTGTGTTTTTCACAATGAACTATTCACTTTTTTCAATGCAAAAAAAATGATTTTTTTCCAATTATCCATGAAATGTAATTATGAGCGATTGGCTCTGGCCTTGCGATATATTCAAATACATTCCATCCAATATTGTTACACAATGAGAATTGTATTTCGAGTCAATCATATTTTTCCCTCTTTTCAAATCAAAAATATGACGATGAACACACATGAAATTTTACCGAATCGTATTCACCAAAAAAAAAAAAATAATAATGTAGTTGTCCATCACAGAAAAATGTCTCGACATGTCTGCCAAAATTAATTGACACTACTCCCTCACATCATCATTTTTTTTGCCCTCAAGTTCCGAAAAAAAACCATGAAAATCAATTCCCGTTGCTAATCGCCCAACTTGTCAAGTAATTTTTCTCCCCCATTCAAATGACAACCGGTTGAAATTATTTCCAACTCCATTATTGTTGACTCAGCACGAGCCAAGTGAAAATTAATAAACACACTGTGTCATAACTTGACAATGTTGTGTGTACTTTTACGATGAGTAAAACGGATGAGTAACCCAGCGCACCAGTGAAAATGGAAGAATGGCCAAGAGAAGCTGTGGAGATTTTGCCGAGCGTAGTTGAAGAGCATAGTTACTGAAAGAGGGAGTAAGTTACATGGTCTTGTGCCCATGTACCTCCTTAACGAGGGGTGTAGTCTGTACAGCCATTCGCTGAGGATCACGAGTAAGAGAGACAGTCTAACAGAACAACTCACGGAGAAACTCAGATTAAAATGAAACATTTCGAAACTCGGCCTTGGATGTTTGCCTCCCTGTGAATACTTAACTGTCCTCTGCGCTCAACTGTGCAGCATTTACCCTTCCAACCTCGAGAACGCGGCAGCCCAAGATGACACGAATAGAGTGCAGACTCGTGTGTACAAAATTAATACGTTCTACGTAATGTCTTGCCTTCTACTTCCGCAAGATTTTAATTAGCAGAAGCAGTGTTCCATACTGTCGACAAACACAAACCCAACCCAACTCACCGTTTATTTCGTCTCATTGCAGCCATCCACTCTTACCTCTATTTTTCTTTCCCACTGTGCTATTATTTCAAATGGATTGACGATGGAGAAGAGCATGAAGAGGAGAAAAAAAAATATCTAACAAGTTGGACCGTTGCGTCTTTAATTTGCTAGGCGTCAGTCGACATGGCGAGTTCAACGCACGGTCCGTTGAAGTCTGGAATATAAACTACTGGTGGGTTGATGCGTTGCAAGAAAATTGTTAAGACTCACTGTCGTCGACGGTCTCACCCGAAAACTGCCATCCCTCGTTGTACAGACACCGCTCTTGACGTCTCTTCAAGCCCTTGAATGTCGAAACTCATGTTGAAATGGACAAGTTTTTTGTTCGGCTCTCGTGTGAAATATGTAACATCACTTCTCAACTATTTGCAAATGGATGATGGGAGAGTTAGGCTAGTCAAACTTGGGGAGTTTGGATTGTTGGAGGGTTTTTATTTACTCGACGGGTGAATGGGATAAGTCATCGGGTTATTATTGACATTTGTGGGGAAAGGAGTGAGTGGTGAGAGGGGCTGGTGTGGGGTTTAATGTTGAGTGTCAGGTTAATTAGTTGGATGGTCGGATGAAGAAGCTCTGGGAGTGTAGTTTTGGGGAATTATCGAGGGTCGAGTGCAGTAAAATAAGAGATGATGATTGAACGATACTGGAGGACTCAAATTTTTCGGTTGAAGTGCTACGAATAATTGGAAAACGTGTTTAGGTTTGGGGGAAGGAGTTGGGGGTGTCTTGGGGTGGATGGAAATCTGGAAAATTTGATGTACAAGTGCTGTGAAAATTGAGGGGTATTTGTATGAAATGAGTCAAGTTTTAACGGATCTCGTGGAAAAAGTTGAAGATAGAAATTTACTGCTGATTTTACTTCAGAAACTGGTTTCACCAAAACATTTTTAACAGATTATTTTGGACTATTTCTATTTACTTTAGTTTTATTTCGTGGCTTGCAAACTTCGAGCTTTAGGTAGCATTGAAGGGTTTCATCAATTTTCAAGTGGTTAAAGAGAACTATTTCAATTTTAATTGAATATTTCAGGGTGGAAGAAAATTATGAAAAATCAGGAAATGACATGAATCTTCCTGATTTTTCATAATTTTGAAGAACTGATTGAACTAAGAAAGATAATTTTTATGAATTTTGGGATCAGTTAAAGACGAACACAATGAGAAATCAAAAGTCACTTTATCTAGACACAAATGTCTAGATAAGGTCCTGTCAAGAAAGAGCTTTATCTAGACATTTTATTGAAATCCAACTTATTGAAATGATGATTAACGTTTATGTTGAATCTCGTGATTGGTTAGTTTCCGTTGGCAATAGGTGAATGTAGAATTTCGCATCTCCATTAGCTATCACTGTTCAAACGATCTGACCAATTACTTTTGCAGTTGTGTGTATAGCTCCTCCGAGGCACAGCTATATCACTCTCCCAATACATTCTCACCGTGAAGGAACACT
Source organism: Diachasmimorpha longicaudata (assembly GCF_034640455.1). Classification (NCBI taxonomy): domain Eukaryota; kingdom Metazoa; phylum Arthropoda; class Insecta; order Hymenoptera; family Braconidae; genus Diachasmimorpha; species Diachasmimorpha longicaudata. Next base: position 5,257,756 of record NC_087225.1, read on the forward strand.
TTGAAGGTGGACGGGAAATTCTGGAAATCGTCTTCTTATCGCTCAGTAACTCACAGCCAAGAAAAAAAGAGAAACAAGTATAGCCCAAGCGGATACACCAGAGATACAGCACACAAGTGCAAACAGTGAGATGTTGGTAGACAAAGGGGAGCAACAGAAGAGTTAGCCATCTCACTTGTACATTTGCCGGGAGCAATCGAAGCATTTGCCCCTCTGGAGTTCGATTTTTGTCCCCATTTAAACTCCAAGAACTGTCGACCATCCCAAGACACACTTTTGTACTCGAGAAGGTTTCCCCTTTAATTACAAGGACCATTTCTAAATTGGCCGTAATTCACCCGTTCACTCGCCTCTTACTGTTACCTCTCAGTGACACCGTACGCCTTTTGTATTTCAAAAAGCGTAAAACTTTCGTGTGTCTTGTGCCCAATCCCCTGCGGGTAAAAGTCGACAATTTATACATTCTCCATTCTTATTATCAGTAGCTATTATTTATCTTGTAAATGGAGAACAACGAGATACCATTTCATGTGATATTGAAATATCGCTTCACTATTTTTCTAACAATTTTTTACCCCTTCACGTTTGAGATTAAAAGTACACAACGAGTGGAATTATAAAAAAATAATTGCAAATTGGACAAAACAATTTATTGGAAAAACTTGGACTGGGTGAATCTGTGATAGTAAAAATACCATAAAATTTACGATCGAGTACAGTTGATATTTCACGATATCATTTATCCTCGCAATTTGTCATAATACGGTTCAACAAACTGATCACTTGAGCGAGGGGCGCAACTAAAAAAAATTTAAGTGGACTAGGATTTTCCCTCTCCTTCGTGATTGAGTACAGATCTGATCGCTCTTGGTTCACTCGACTCAACTTCCTGATGGTAAATGCCTTTGCCCGAAAGTACATATAAGCAATAACTACAGGCACTCGGCTTCAGGCAAGTGCAGGCCATTCCATTCTTGGTAGGAATCTACGTTTCTATATAACATTTAAATTCCCTTCACCGCTCCTGGCCGAACAGTCCGCTTTTACCGCTACCCCTATCTACCCCCACCTTCACCCACTACCCCTTCACCACCCCCTCAAGTCAGTCCGGGCAGCTTCCTTTCCGCTGTTAAACGACTATTTGTGCAACTTTTTAAATTTCCGGTTGTGAATTGCCTTCGTCTTTGCGCTCTTATTTTCTTTCCACTCTCTTCTCTTCTTTTCCTTACTTCTATTTCAACCTGGAACAATAAATGCATCGTGTCTCCACGCGAGCATTTCACGTTACAGCAATGGAGCTGAAGTACTCAAGGGGGTGGCTCACGGTGCATAGCTAATGCATGTGCAATTTGAACTAGTGCTGGGTATTTTCTTCTGCGTATTTTTTTTTTGGAAGAGATTAAAAATAAAAACTTAAAAATGACAAAGTACATGTTACGAGAAAATGAAAGATAGTAGGGAGGGGTCCAACGGTCAGATGAGTATTACTGTAGAAATGGCTAAGTGAGGGGACGAGGCTAGAAGTGACGTTCACTCACCAGGGGGTGACTCTGCAGTCGTGTACTATGCTAATCCTGGTACGTTATGTTGCGCATAAAACATAAAACTCACTTGCTTTCTCACTTCCACTCTCACCTTTTAGTTTTCTCTTGGGTGATCGTAATACGAGTCGCACCAGTAATTCCATCTGAAATGCAAATCTTTCCGAGACCAAACCCATTTTCATTTATATATTTCTTTCATTTTTTTTTTCATTTTTATTTTTTCGTCATTCCTCACGATTGCCATTAAAGTGCAGGATGCACTCGGGGAGGGATATCTGATTTGCTTACCCAGATTTCTGAGTGTGTATTCTCTTTGATCATATCAAGCTGGTCGTGCTGGCTCGGGAATTGTCGATTATGGGGGTAGTGATATCCCTTAAATTGCGAATATTATGATAATTTGAGAAATGATACCTTCACGACTAAGTAATTGATGACAACTTGAAAATAAAAATAATCATCTCATCTCAGTGATAAATATTTTCTGCTGAGTTTAAATATCGGTTCATCGTCATTGTCTGTTGGTTGGAAAAATTTCTATTGAAGAATGATCTCATTTCTAAAACCACCCTCTGGGTGAAAATTGTTCATTCTCCCTTTAACCGTCCAATTTCGGTTTCAGTGTCGATTCACCAGTGTACACGATTTCCAAGCCAGGTATCAAAGCGACACCATGTAGAATAGCAATTAACACCCTTGCCGATTCAAAATAAATCCTCAGTAGTGTAACCGCGATTGTCGAAGGGAGGTGTGGCAATATTTGTGGTAGAACTGAATCGCTCCCCAACTCACCAGCCACCCCTGTTGTACAGTATGAGAGATACGTGACTGATTTCCCCACTGCACTGGCCTCGAGAAATTTCATTGTAATATCTGGCAGTGCTCCACTCTCTAAATGGCGCACGAAATCGCACAGAAGCGTCTGCCTCGTGTTTATATATATACTTATCCATTTTCCTGTTTTTTTTTCCCTTTTCTCCATCGATGCTCACCTGAAAAATACGAAGCGGTCAAGTGAAATTTTTAGTGGTTTATCCGTAAAATGTCTTGCAGTAGATCATACCAATGTTTCTCCAGCCTTAATTCATCTATTCTACACGCGTGTTGAATCAACAAATTCAAAATAATATTTTAACTCATGAAATAAAAATGAAATGAAAATACGTGCTACATATGTGATTGCAAATGGAACAATTGGAAAATATTTTCCGTGAAAATACAACAGCCACTATTTTCTCTCTACCCCTTTCAGTAACTGTTGTTACGATATTGCATACCTTTACCTTTTGTGTTGCATGTGCAGGTGCAGCCAGCACGGTATTATAATAGAGTATAGCACACTGGCATTAAAGTGGCACTGATATTTAAAGCAGTCAGTGTAACTCGACTAACTTCTTACCCTCTCCCCTACCCCCTCCCTCTCCGCGGGGTGGTGCGCTGAGATTTTCAGGGCTGGACGTCAAGGGGGAGGTGGAGAAGAAGTAAAAGTAAGGAACTTTTTTCCACGTCATTTAACCCGAGGAGTTTTGGGTGGTGGATGAGGGGAAGGGGGATTGGGACGAGGGCATATACTAACCGGTGATATTATTCAGAGTCTTGGGAGCCCCGTCAGCGGGGCTCTTTGAAAAACCAGGGCTTGTCAGTTCCAAGACAGATTACCGATCGTTCCGGAAATGATGTGTTACAGAAGCCCTTCAGCGTCGACTAACTGATTTTTTTTTTCATCGTGTCTCCAATATGAAGTCTAATTTGGGATTAGTCTTGGATATTTATGTTGGTTGATCGATTCGTCGTGACGTTGGAGATGTTGTTGGTATGGTGAAGTTGGCACGATTAGGCTGAATGCGGTGGTGATGACGGGGTTGGATTATTTTTATGCAGATAAACGTGGAAAGAAATTTTATTGTGATGAAGGTTACTGATTAGTTAAAAATTGTGAGAATCAGAGGTACCTGCTGTGAAATTGAATCAGCACTTTTCAGGACCATCATTATTGTGATTTTTGTTTTAGTTAGGGTTAGGTCGCAGTCATACTTATTTTGTGGGAATTCATCTGCAGATATTAGTGGCTGATGTCAGCCTTAGTGTCAGTATGACGAACATCGAATTCCATTGACTTTTTTAGTGGTTTTTCACTGCCTGATGAACATCCCAGAAGGACATTCCTTTCAAATAAATTTGATTGAACGACTTCATTTGGATTCTCAGCATAGTATCGTTAATAATAAATAATAGATTTCAGAAAATAACTAAAATGATTCTGAAAATCAATTTAATATCTCCTCCGCTAACTGTTGAAAATGATTGTTCTAATTCAACCGTACTGAAACTAATTAATGGATTCCAACAAGAATCATAAAGCACTTTCCCAGATGTCTTGGCTTCAATAAAACTTTATATCCCAAGTGACGAAGCGATTCAATGTCCTCCCATTAGTAACCCCCTCATAATTTTGATATCACTCTCGGACGTTCATGTTATACATGTTTGAGTGTTAACATAGTTTGCGACATTACGGATCGCCTGGCCAGCGTAAACCACGATATAGCACTATTACACTGAAGTTTCCAAACAAAGCATAAAGTAGTTATCTGACCCACAGCAAGACTTTGATACTCCAGCATGATTGGCACACGTCTGGCGCAGTGATTGAAGGAAAATTCATTTCCCCCCTTTAAATAATGTCTCCAAGCCACCGTAGACTCCTGAAAAATCCAGGCATGTCTTAAAACTTCAAATAAACTCGTTACACGTTTATCCCTCAGCCTTCAACAATGACAGTTGATTTGCGGCCGATCGAACAGCAGCATTGAGCATGAAGAGTTTGCCGTTTTACAATCACAACTGGTTTTCATTAACTTCGAAAAATCCATGGTCCCGACTGTCGTTCGTAAAATACTTTTTACTGTTCGAATCGTAAAATCCGAAGCTAATTACTGTTTTTATTATTTTCCCGTCAGCCTTTACGACGTCACGGCTCTGTTCGTTTCGACTCGTAACTGCCCCCCCCCTCCCCTCTCCACCATCCTCGCCAACCCTCGTCACCCCCTGGTAGTCAATCCACCGGAATATCAAGGTAGAATACAAGTACAAGAGCTATGAATATAATAGTACGTGTACATCGTCGGAAGACAGGACATACTCGTGTGAAGCGAATGCAGTAGAAAAGTGCAATGCACGTCAGACATTGGCTGTCATGAGGCATTTGTATGGATAGCAATACCCAATAAATTGTTGAGTTCTCAGGAGAAAAGGAAAAAAACCATCAGAGTGTGTTCGACATAATGTGTCAATTGTGCGTTTCAGGGTGAAGAGGGTCGGTGTGGTATGGGGTAGGGGGTAGGAGGGGTGATAACGCGAAAAAACTATCTTAACGCATTTGTGACCCGAATAACGTAGCGCTTTGTGGGTCGACAGAGGCAACGGGTGGTCGGGGGATGGCTAACGGGGTGGTGAGGTGAGGGAGGAGGAGGAGGGTGGATTGCTGACGAGAACGAGTGAATCCAACGAGTTTGGGCGGATGTGGGTGAGTGAGAGGAAGCGAGTGGCCGAGAATGACTGAGAGTGAGACAAAGAGGGACAGTAGCTTTTGCAAAAGAGCTTTGGGCTAGCTCCGCCCCCCCGCCAATAGCGTGGCACAGGGCATCGGTTGTCTTCTGGTGTGGTGGCCAATATGAAACGGGCCGCAGTCGCGCAGCCTCCACTACGGACCAATCCATGATGCCTAGAAAAAGGATCGCAATACCGTTTTGCAGTCGATTTTGTTCTTATCTCTTTGTCGGAATATATTGAAAAAGAGAGGATGGAGAAGAGCAATGCTGAGGCATCGTAGTCTTCAGTGTGCGACCACCCGTTGCTTCGTTGGTAGCTAGTCAAATCATCCACATGACACCAAAATCCCTCGTCCCCTTGGCCCCCTTTTTACTCACCCTGGTAGAGAGGGGGTGGGAGGGAACACGACAAGACTGAATCAATCGATTTTCAACCACGTGTCTGGCATGTTATACTCCTCGTACTCTCTGCTAGCTTTGCATGTCTCGAATCATCGATAAATTTCACCTCCGTTTGCAGCGAAACAAAAAAGTTAACTTTCCACTCTTCTACCTGAAATGTATCCCCTGGGAATTGTACGGTTTTTTTTATATTTGATATATGATATGAATGAGGCACTCAATGGAATGTCGTCCATGAATAAACTTTTGATACATGGGAAACTCATAAATTCAGTTATCTTTACTTTCATCTCATATATCTGATGTGAACGTCAGGTAATAATGAAATACGTCAGCGTCACGAAAGTATTCTTTTTCAGTTACGAAAATTGTTGTACTGAAGTTGGCGGGAAGCTTTTCTATTGTGGACAAGTTTCGTTTCTTTGGAGTTTTTTTTTTATTTCTGGTTGGAGTTTATTTTAACAAAGGCTTGTTAGGCTTTTGTGATTGCTACGTTGTGGAGACTGTCCGTAATTCCAATGGAACAATTTCAAATTTTTTCACTCCACTGCCCCCACAAAAGATCAGGAGGAGAAAACTGGGGGATGAGAATTTACAAAGGAAACTGAAAACGTGTCAAGTTCACGATTTTCTATTTTATTCTGATAGTGATATTACGAGTAGTTTGCCCTCAGGAAATATAGTCGTGATATTTTTATTATGGAGATTGTCAATGTGTGTATTTATGTATCAGGTGAAATCGAGCGAAGAATGTGTGGATAATACTGGTAGAATGTCAAAGTACCTGGCCCCGGGGAAAAGCTGCAGCAGATCTCCTGTCTTTTAGATTTTCTACTTTCTCACTGCTCCCAGTGGAGTTCCACCATCCGCCCAGTGCCTTACACGGGCTTGGATTCTAATTTTTTATTCAGGATTACAAAGTAAACAGGTATAAGAATTTTATAACCACGAATAATGGATCTGTTATGCTCTGTAAATTCTGTCGTTCGGGGAAAGTTGAGGAAGTTTATATTTGAATTTTTTCATTTAACCTCAACATCTCAGCGGAGGTTTTCCAGAATAAAATGATTGAGTGGCCCAATGAGACGACAATCGAGGGAAAAGGTAATGTAGCATGTAGCGAGAGGAGAACATAATGGCTACTTGGGAATTTAAGTATCGAAGACTGAAATTCGGTTTGTTCTCAAGGAAATAGATAGCGTAGAAGAAGAAAAAAGTTGGAGAAAAATTAGCGAACTAATGGAGTAATCGTAGAGTAAATTCAATTTTTAGTACTCGTTCAGTCTGTAACGGGCTAAAGGGCGAGACGAAGAGTGAATTTTTTCCCCATTACCCCAGAAAATTTCCTGAGTGCGGGGTAATTTGGGTTGAAACTATAAAATTTATTCTGCATTTCATAGAAAATTATAACAGTGAACATGATTGATTGCCAAAAATTATAAATAATTTTTCTGTAATTGAGCATGATTTTTCTTGAAGCATTACGTGTAATTTCAATCTCATGCGTTACAATTGCTGGCATTTTCCGACTCGATTGTGTAATCAGAGAACGAATTGCGAGGTCCGTAATTTTTAGTGGGCGTCTCCCTGCGTGCAGTAATATTTCCTATGATTTTTTAAGCTGAAAAAAATCTACTCAAGACACATAATGACTATTCAATTGCTTATTTCTCTGAGTCACTTCAGCTCACGTGCCCTGCGAATAATTTTATGCTGTAAAATATTCTCGTAGTTGTGAACTGACTTTATTAAAAATTAATTTACTGATCATTTTTGACTGATTGTGCTTTCAAAGCAAGAAATCCCAGAACATTGAACTATTTTACCGCAGCTCATTATTTTCAATTATTTTTTCGTTCTGTCCCTCGAAATTTCTCGATCGTTGCAAAATTCTAGACCGACATGTTGTCATTACAAATAAATCACAGTTCGCAATGAATTTTTTACTGTACAATATCAGAGGCTCTACTATTTCTGAACAATTAATATTTTTGCGGATGTCTGGATAATTGTTTCCTAAATTTCTTAAAAAAAACTCTGAAATTTTCATCTCCGAGCGCAAGTAATGAATTCTCGTCGCAATCTGTCGTTCGACGAAGCTTGAGAATATTTCTATTTGAATTTTTTCATTTAACCCGACAGTCTGGACGAATCATTCGCGAACAAAACGAGAAGACAATCGAGAAGGAATGTAATTGTCTCAAGTCGTAGAAAGATGAAAATGTAACGCAGCTACTCAGGAATTTAAATATCGAGAACAGGAATTCGTCTCATTCCAAGAGAAATGGATAGCGCAGAAGACCAGACGCCTCTAGTTCAAAGGCACCATCTCGGAATATAATCATTTTCCCTAAAAATCACGGTGGTATCCATTACACGAGACACTGTCATCCTCATTTTCTGGACTAAACCCCGGGATAAGTGGGCTGAACACCCGTTCCCCTCAGGTCACATGTCTCGAATGTTTCACGGTGCAAGCAGCCACTTCAAGGGAAAACATTCCTTCTAGAAGTGGGCTGAGTGGATATAGTGAAGAGGTATGGTAGGGGGTGGCAATGTAACACAGGCCAAAAGCTTGTACGTGCCAGCTTGTCGATTAGTGCCGCGTATATCGTGTACGCGCCGCGTACTTGGAATTTTCGTCCTCAACTGATCCTACTGTATCCTCACCTCTCCGACTTCTTGTCACCTAACCCAAAACCACTAGTCCTTGTCAAATTTAATTTTTGGAGTGGAGACACGTGCAGGTGAATAAAGTTACCCGGAGTTTATCTGCGTTGTTCTCCTCATTATGTATCAATTGACAATTTTTTAAATTAAAAAAAACTATTCACTTTGCGTTGAATAAAACGAATGCATCACATGGAAAATATCATCCCCACTAGTAACGTTGAATTGTTTAATTTATATTTATTTATAATTTGGAATTACAAAATCACTCGATCATTAATAATCACCAGAGACTTACAATATTATTTTCGCAATTAACTTTAACAGTTTAAAAAGGGTCTTAAAAATATTTTAAATTCAAACATCAATGCTGCAAGTACTAGAACATTATTTATTCAAAAGCCTTTCAACAAATATTAATAATAAAGAACTTGTATTCATCTGGAAATAAATTCGAAGATAATTAACTACTAAAAATATGGAATCCTTGAATATCAGTCCACTCTTACCTTCGTACTTTACATTTCTCCCTTTCCGATCTGATAATTCAAATTTATAATTTCTCCTTCCAACTTCCGGACTGAAAAACTAGAGGGAAAAAATTGTCATTCCCAGACGTGACTTTTACCCATTCACAATTTAAAATGAACGGGCCAGTCTTACGCAATGAGAGAAATAAAACTGAAGAAGCTAACTCAAAGAAGAAATATTAATAAGCTTGAAAATATTTGAGCCATTGCCGCAGTAAACCGAGGGAGTAAGAGGTACAGTACTTTGACTGTAGGAATTTCAAAGTATATAGTGAGCGGTCCTTGTACACCAAGGGATCCAGCAAACGACCGCAGTCTCCATTCTCTTTGCTTTGAAAGTGTATCAACTCACCCGCCTCCTCCACCCCGGCCAAAAGACCATCCCTTCCGGCCCCACAGGTCCGCTCGGTTTGCCCCCGAGAGTACCAAAGATTTCACGCAGTTTCCACCAACTTTGGTCGTCGACTGAAAAATTCCTGTGCTAAACTTTCCCTTCCGTATCTCGTAAACGATTCACTCAATGAATAAATGATAAAAACCGACGAAAAAAATGAATGGGACGAGAGGGAGAAGAGCACGATGAGGTTAAGGTTAGAATGAAATGATAAAATCGATGGGGTATAAGACATGAGCTAATAAAACTGTCTGCTGCGTACATAAATAATTCCTGATCGGTTATAAATGAGTTGCCCAGGGAGGTAACTGCGTAGCTGTGGGAATTGTGTTAAGAGACAAAAAATATGTGGGGGTGAATAGGAGGAGGGATTGGCGGGAGGTGGGGGTGAACTGCTGGTCGAAGTATTATTACTCCGTTGAGGCGGTCACTGGGAGTCTGAGCTCCCTATTCAGCTCATGCTTTCGCTCATTTTCGTTTACCACCGGAAACTGTTCTCTCCCATTAAACGTGCTTATATGAGATACTAGCTGCTTGGTTGGTTGTGTGGTCAACCTACCAGTGATATCAATAAAGATAATAGAACAATAAATATCTACCGTTTGGTGGAACGTTCGTAAACCCGTTTTCCACGAAAACTCCACCTATCAGCCATTTTCCACGAGATTTTCTCAGCAAAACTAACAGACTCAACGATAACTTACGTCTCTCCATATCCAAAATCCTCGGAAAAAAAAACAATCTTCGGTAATAAACGTGGTAAAGTCCAACGATCCGTAAATATAATGTCACGACTAATTTTACCCCGGCTAATATTTTCGTCCGTGAAAGCAAGTTTCCGACTACTTCTCGGTTAATATTAAATCCGGTGAGAAATTTTTTTCGCAATCTTACCGAAAAACACATAAACCAGAATAGTCTAGTTAATGGAAAAAAGTTTCTGGTATATTATATATAAGACTCGGGGTGCGAAAAAATTTACCCTCCTAATATATAAATATGACACGATGGGGGCAACACCGAGGCTCACCGCGTGAGGATTAACTATTAAAAAACTACAATATAGTATAAACTTATTTTCTTGGTGCATAATGAATAGGGGAAGGTGGTTCGAAACCGGTTGAGGTTAGTGGGTAAAGGAAAAAAAAAATAAATATATAAGACGGTGGGTGGGGGAAGACAAGCGGACCACCCGAGCAAACTATTAAAAGTTGCAAATTGCTGCGGACGTGCTGCAGGCCGGTGGTGATGGTGCCGTTGGTGTCTCCCTCACCATTCCTTCAGTTTTCTGTATCCCTGCTTCTTTTCAACTTTTCTCCTTCGTGTACGAATTTACCACCGCAAGAATTTTCGTTGTAATAACCTTTCACTGTGCCATGGGGTAAGAGATTTCAATTATCACAGTTGTACAGCATTTTTCCATCATCCTAACTCAATTAATGTACGTTACCCAGCTCACCCGCTGATCTTTCTCATGTTTTTTTTTGGGAGGGGGGAGGTAGGGTGGGGTGAGAGGGTGAAAAGGGGTGCACTCTATCCCTCGCTCCTATTCTCCCTCGTCCGCTTGTGTATCGAATTTTTGTTTCCGGGAATACTTTTACCTCTAGACGCGCATACATATGTCCATGCCTCGATGAAACTACTTGTAGGATATAGTGAAGTGGAAAATCCCCATGCAGGAAGTCATGAGCTTTAGGGTGGGGGGTAAGGTCGTCTCGTAATCGCCTTACCATCCGCTCTCATCTTCTGTCTCGGACGGCTCGCGATCGAAAACATTTGAAGGGGCAACCGGGTGAATCCGAGAGGGAGACTTGCTTATTGTTTCAGTTGGGATATTAGTGGGTGGACTGAGAATATTCTTAGTCTGTCGGTCGAATTTGGTTCTGGTGAATAGCTGAAATTTTCGAGTGGAAAAATCCTGGGAAAATAGTGGGAGAATAAATTATATGAAATGTGGGTGAAAGATAGGAAAATTCATGTTTTGTGATAGTTGCATACATGAATCAGGGCAATTCCGAGAGGAAAATTTATAAGTTGGAATATATATTGTCTTTCATATACATTTATATGCAAAATTTCAAAATATTGTACTCTTTCAAGTAAATGAAATTGAAAGAATTTTGTTTGGAAGTGTGAATTGGTTTGCTTTAATGACCTGTTGACTGGGGACAATTATGTCGAGGTTAAGTAATTGATAATGATTGGGTGAAAAGTCTAATAACCAGAGAATCACATGGAAAAAATGGTGGATAACAATTAGCCCTCTAGAGGGTGAAACATGGGATGAAATGACAATCGACCACTTTTTAGATCGTTTTGTTGGAAACATTAGACTTGGAAGGGTAATTTTTGTGATAAAGCTAACCTTCGTCCCTCGTTTCACCCCCTGAAAGTCTAATCTTTACCTAACATTTCTTTCCATGCATAATTGATAATTGGAAATTTTTGGGGAGAAATAAATTATTATTTTCTTTCCTCCGAGTCGACAGAAATTGGGGAAAGTCATATAATATATTCCAACATTTTCCAGAAAATATACCAAAATATTCAAGTTGCGACCAATCAAATAAAAGGGAAGACGATAACATGAATATACCCATCATAATAATTTCTTTCACTGCCAATTGACCGTAATTCGGTAATAAATTTTCATGATTCAATAAAACTCCAGAAATTTCACAGCAAACAAGCACCGAGTCGTTGTCGTATTGTTTCACGCACCATTCAATGACCTCAATCGATACATCCAAAGTATTAATAAATTCCCAACATTTAAAGAAGCACAATCATAAGTATTATTTTTCAAAAAACATAAAAAAATATTGTTTTAAAATATATGACCGTCATCCACCCACGCCCTTCCCTGCTCCATAAATTTTCTATTTTCGCAAGTGTCTGAAGATGCTCGACTTTTTATTTTGTTGCAGGAAATGAAAGTCAACTGGGCAACATCACCGGGAAACCAGCCAAAGCAGGACACAAGCAGTAAGTATTACACCGTGCGTATGACACTCCCTCATGCCAAAATTTATGACACAGTTCTACATAATGACAGTGCCTAGAGCGTGAAAAATGTTGAATTCAGTGAATTTATTTGTTGTGTCCATGGTCCAATGGAAGCGTATCGATTCGATGTAAATAATCATGTCCGTTATTATCAATTCCGTTATTAATTACCTCCACATATAATTGACAATTTTATTCAATGAATTATTCAAATCAATTCTCCCTTTTCGATGACTCCGTGTCACAATTTAGTGAAAAAATAGCGGTAAAATTTACCTGCATTGATCGTCATGATTTGTCATAAAATTTAAACAGCTCTGAAACTTGCAAATCTCCTGAGAACAATGGCGAGTTGGAAGGGAAATTTCGTCCAATTCCCTGTGGACAGTAAACGTTCAACAGGATCTTACGCAACCACGTTGTTTCCACTGCAATTCGTATGGATAGTGGGTTATATTCCCCGTTGGTAGTGAAGTCCACTCGATACATAAAGGCACGCAGACACAAGTAGTGTAGCATGAGTCTGAGGATACATGCGCTTGGTACCCACTCGAGTCTCCCTGGTGTCATCCACTCCAACTGAATACATACACATGCACCAAAACTCCAAGTGGGGCTAACTCACCTTCCCCTGCATTACATTTACGTGGGTACTTCGGCCGGCCTTTTCTACTGCCGTTTTCATTTCATTCTTTTCCGCTCGTTTTACTCGGAAATACTTGAGACAGTTTGCCGTGTATGACATTGTCTTTCTTATGTTGTGTAGCTGTAGTACGGATGGAGAATTTCGAAAACGAGACGGAGGATTTTATTTTACTTGTTTGGGGGTGAGACGATTGTTTTACGGATGGAAAAGGTCGTGGGGTATTTTTTTCGCGCTTTCAAATGATCTTTTTTTTATTTCAATTATTCTGCGGGGATATATGGATATGTTAGTATTATCGGTTGTTCCGTGGGAATGTACTGGTGAGTTAGAATTATTTAAAAATATATCAAGAGCGTGAGGATTATTCAAAAACGAATTTCCCCAAAATTGATATTTTTCGAGATCTTCGTTGGTTGGAAGTGAATAATTGAAATTCGTTAAATTGAATTTTTTCATTTGTTATTTTCCTGTGTTTGTAAATTTACAATGATGGAACTGTTTTTCATTCCGTCGGACTATCACCCGCTAAATTTCCAAAAAGTCTGCACAATTTTCGCCTAAAAACGTTCAACATTGCGCTATCGACAAAAAACTGACAATTTTTTTTATTACACCGGAAGTTTAAATTTTCAATGGAAAACTTCTTCATATCTTGATTAAAGAATTCTGTTTTGTTCGTGTCTACCATATTTTTTTTTACGACAAAAAATAACAAAGGGCAGGAGAGAATAAAATTCAATGCATTCTTCTGCCATGAAACAACTCACAACCTTTTTACGTCATTTTTAGGGCGTCGTCGGGCATTTCGAAAGATTGAACTGAATAAAAATCGAAGATATCTTTCACTACATTTCCAATGACTCACAGAGATAGAACTTTAAAAAATTTACCATGTGAAAGTATCCAGTCACCCCCCACTAAATCATTTGTGACCCCCGAATTCTACCAAAAATGAACACGAGATTTCGAAGAAAGTCGCCAGCACCGTCGACATCTCACGTAGTCCCTCAATTTCTCAATATTTTTCCCCCGAACTCCAGAAAATTCTATTGGTAAATTAAATATTGATTCACGCCGTATGAAACCCGAAGGGTGAGTGCATATACTGGTGGGCTACGGCATCTGGCCGCGAGAAATACAGCCGCGACTAGCCGCGCCACAACGCTTGAAATTCAGTGGATGGCAGAGGCAATATTTAACTCAGTCTGAAATTCCTCTTTTTATGGACTTGTAAAACCGTGACAGGCACATGGGACCCGATCCTCGGGCTCTCTTCTCCACCCGCAGTCGACCCCGGGGGTGACTCGGCGAGCCTTCGTATATTTGGCTGTTACTCTGCTGTTCCGACCCCCTCATCCCCTCACTACATCGTCCGAGAGCACCAACAAATGCAAAACTAAACATATTCCCCTGAATGAATATGTTCACCTTCATCTCTTCACGTGCAGTGTCAGACATTCTTTGAAATTTAAGTAACTGCATTTGAATTCTGAATTTTCTAAGCCCTCAACATGATTTCAAATTGAGAATTAACTGGTGATCTAAATTGGATGAAAGGAAGTTTGAGTCAGACCGAAAATGACTTGAAACAAGTGGGAAAATCGTCTTAAATGACGAATATACCACGATTTCGATCACTTATCAATCTTCTTCTAGAAGTTCTCCAATTAATATTACGAAAATTAATCGTTAAACACTAGTATTAAAACGTTAATTCATTCAATTCAGTTTCTATTCACCCCACGTACCCGTCGACAAGACATGCGCGATGTACCCCAAGTGATAATTTAAAAGGCAGCTGCCTTTTTTGAAAAGTGAATGAAAGGATATTGTGCTTGATAACCCTATCAACAACCCAGGTAAGAAAAACCAAGGCTGACGATCGAAACAGGCCTGTACACGCCTTGCTTAGACAAGCCTGCGTATCGCAAGCCTAAAACAGGCCTGACCTCATCGTCAGAAACGGGCTTGAATCGAGGACTAGTGATAATCCAATTCTCGAGGGTCATTTCAAGCCTGGCTAGGGCTCTGAACTTTCAGGCTGAAATTATCATGGCTTCACAAAGGCTGAATCAATCCTCATGTTTCCCTACTCTTTAGTTATTTATTTTTTATTTATATTGATAAGTATTAACCCTTATGGATGCAAGGTAGCTTATTCTCAAGATATGAGTGAAATTTCCCCGATTAAGAGATTGATTTCAGATTACCTTCTTAACAATAAAATAATGTACTTATTTTTCCTCTCTTGAATTCCGATGGTAAATTTTGCTAATAAACAAATTCCATCTCATTGGTATCATTACCGTCAATTATCTTTGGAAATGATAGCAGCCATGGACCCAAAATTCCTTCAAAGTGACTTTGCAATTGTTTCACATATTTTGCAGCTGTCCACTATTATAAATATTGGGCCAACATGTGTCAAACGACACTATGAGTGAACGAAGGTCAGGCTTAGATCAGCCTTAGAATGAGCCTGGCAGAACCCTCATTAATAAGGCTGTGGAGCCTTCATAAATCTTAATTTGGGCCTTATTCCAGCCATCGCAATTTGATTTTACTATGCTTCGTTCAGGCCTCTCCACAAGGCTTCAAACAGGCCTCGCGTTCCCAGCCTGAATTCGGGTTATCATTTGCAAGGCTGGATGAGGCCTTATCCACGTGTGAATCCCAAGCCTGAGTAAGCATTTGTGAGCCTTGTTTCAAGGCTTGATGAGCCCGGTTTCCATCGTCAATTCCTACCTGGGAAGGACACAGCAGTATCACAGCACCTCTCATTTACCAAAAAATTTTCCCAGCTTTCCAGGATACTTGTCATGTCCCAGCGCACACATAATGTTGTGATTACCACAAGCTTCTCACATTACTCCCAAACCCTAATTACATGTGCATGGCTTATGATTATCCTTTCCCTATCCCTATTATGAACTCCCTTCATGCTTTGAAACTCCCGTCAAAATATTTCGAGAGCTATCACACTTATTTCTGGTTGTGTCTGAATGGGGAGTCCGATGTCAGATTTCCGTCTGCCTCGCACTAATTCAATTTCTGAGATTATGTGTCACGTAAGCATCATTATCCCGGGTAAAAGACTCAACAGGCACTTCAGTTGTCACGCTCATTGCGCATTAGTCAACAAAGGACGCGATTTGCTCCTTCGTTCGATCAAAATTCACATCGGAGTTTCCCTCGTCCTATCGGACTAAAAATTACTCATATTAGACGTGTGATGGTGGTAGTAAGGGTTAGAAGGAAACCTACGTTGATAGAGATTACTAATGATCTCATAGAGCATGAGAATGAAGAGGTATAGAACAGCGAGAAATTTTCAATAACAATTACCCCGGCGTTTTATGAAACTATCATCAGTCATTGTTACCTCGGATCGATGCAGACACTTGGGAAAAATTAGAATATATGATGAAATTTATTCTAGTCTAGAGGAAATTAACCTGAGGAAGAAGGAAATGACTGTATCGGCCGAGTAAAGTTTCTCTAACCTAAAAAAATTATCATCATATGGAAATTTTGATTAACTTTCAGGATCGAAGTGAGGTAACCATATGTCATGATAGACTCTCAGGGGACTCATCATCTCAAACTTTTCCACTAGTTCTAATGATATTTTTTTTTCTAATTGAAACTCAAATGGCTATTCGCATAGTTATTCAAAAAAATATTGCCCACTTTTAATTAAATTTTATATTATACTGAAATACATGATTTATTACATCCAAATGAAGAGTCATGGATTAATAAATGCCAATAACTGTGTTTTACGTACATGAAAAACCTAATAAAAAATCGAGTTTACGTTTTACTGAAAGCTTTATTACGAGCAATTCGAGTGAATCCATCAGTTTTATTCAAATGAAGTTTTTTTGTGTCAATGATTGCTTTATTTTTAATTGTCTAAAAGCCATTAGGGTCAATATTTGTTTAGTTGTTAAACAAAATATATTTGTCACTAAATGTGAGCGAAAAAATAACTAGAAGGGAACATCGGGATTACTGATAATCGAAACTTTGGAGGATATTCTGACAAACTAAATTATACGAGTCATTGGATTAAATTTATAAGGAAGGTTCCATTGTGTTATTGCATTATTTGTTCGTTAACCGTATGAATGCTATTGAGGTTGAAAAATCCTTCGCTACTGTCAAATCAAATCTATTTCAATAAATCACATAATTTTATTTTTTTTAATTCGCCAGAGGCAAATGAGCAGTTCCAATAGATGTGCAAATATATTTCCTCTATACAATGTCATATAATGCATAAAAGAATTCATCCTCAATCCACTTCGTTCCCATGCTCACATGCTCACCCAATCCCAATAGATCATTCATCTGCAAGACTATCAGTATGACCATAAATCACAGCTGTTTATTCTCGGTTATACTGAGAGAGATGTAGTAGAAAAAAATAACAACTGCCCGACCAACTTTCCTCCATGTAAGCTCACTAAATTGTTTGTCTCCCCGAGAAGCCTGAATAGCCAAGTTTTTCCGCGATGCCGTTGGATACCAGCTGTAAACCTCGACAGTGCACACCTGCGTTGCTTGTCGGTAACTGCTGTACTTGAGGTTTCTTTCATTCTCCCAACTGTTTTCCATAGTCACATCGAAGAGAATCGATGTGAACATACATTTTCGTATAAACGTCTCTGTATTACTAGCAAAATCACCGTAAAAAAATTGGGCTTTAAAAAAGTCCCAATTCAAAAAAATTTGTGCTAAAATGAATCATTTTTTATGTCTGAAATCCAATTCTGGACATTTAACGTCCCTCACAAACAACCGAAATCCATTTGATTGTAATAACTAATCCGTTCTATCAATGTCATGATAGCTATCATATTCAAATTATTTATTATTTTTTTCATCCCAATTTCAACCAATCAAATGGTGACATTTCCCGTCACGTGGTGCAAGTGAAATGGTTTTACTTCGACTATTTTTCGAATATTTTCCTGTTTGTTGTTAAGCAATGAAAATATCCGATAAACAATTTGTACGCGTTTCAAACCTCAAAACTGTCATTAGAAAAAATTAGGCCTCGACATGAGCAGATTTGGAGGAGAATTCTTGGACATTATTGATCAAAAAATTTTAAAAAATGTCCCTAATGATACGGTGAAGACAAAAGCCACAATTTGGAAACAATTATCTGCATTTTGGGCAGACAGAAAATATACGCTGGTGAAAAACGATACCATATGACGTGAAATGCCACACATTTAATTGCTTGAAATTGAAATGAAAAAAATAATCCAGCCAAATACCCATTGACCTTCAAAATTAATCGGATATTGCCCTCCAGTTTCCCTGCGTAGTACCGATCGGGATAAGTTTCGCAGAAAAACGCTAGATATTTTTAACCTGCAAAATTCATCTGTCTCGTTGGTATGCGACCAAACTCTCGGGAAATATCCGATAATTTTGAAAGTCGAGGGGTATTACTACTTATTATTTTTCCGACCCAAATTTCAGCCAATAGAATTGCACCATTTGTTGATATTTTGTATAGCCTACCTCGAATAGGCTAGAATATTTCCCTCTAGGTTCCCTGCATACAAATGAAGTCGTCAAGTTTTTCAGGAAAAATCACTCGTGCTTCGCACTCGTGATTTTTTAGCCTGAAAAACTTGACTCCTTCATTTGTTTGCAACGAATCTATCGGGAAATATTCGATAATTTTGAAACACTTGTGGTATTATATGTGAATAATCAGCTGTTGAAGAGATCTGTGGCAGTACATGACAACAATTGGATAAATTAAACAATAAACCAAAAAGTGGAACTACAATAAGTGAGATTTCCCACTGCAACAAAATCATACGTTTGAAATAAATTATTTTTGCGAT
Source organism: Diachasmimorpha longicaudata (assembly GCF_034640455.1). Taxonomy (NCBI): domain Eukaryota; kingdom Metazoa; phylum Arthropoda; class Insecta; order Hymenoptera; family Braconidae; genus Diachasmimorpha; species Diachasmimorpha longicaudata. The sequence goes on from NC_087225.1 coordinate 5,276,369, forward strand.
GCATAAATTGTTTAGAATGCCTATTTCAAATTTTTCAATACTATTCTCAAATTTAACTCTTCAAAATGTTTTATCATACGTAAAGGGCTTGTTACACTTATTGCTCGTAACACTCGCAGGTCGTGCGTAAAGTAAATCCCGCTCATATCCAAACACAATAACTCTTTACCGCACTACCATTTCCGCCCCTAAACTATCCACTTTTCCCGAAGAATAGAACGTGTTATGCAATAGATGCCATAAACCAGTTTTTCACGCATTAGCAAAACCCTACACTATAACTCAATACACTACTTTACCCCACGTTCATAACTGTCAAAACACTGTTGACATTGTCACTGCTTGGATCGCTCTCCCCATTTTCACTTTCTCCTCCATTCTAAATATATTCATAAACCGAAAAAGCACTGCTGGTCGAGTTCACTCTCGTAACTTTGACGTGCATCAGTGTGAGGGAATGGTGTATGCGAGAGAGTCCCTTGAATTATGAAACATCCCCCGGAATATAATCACCGGAGCATTTACAGCATTTCACAACACAAAGGACAGAACTGTAGAGGCGTTGTTCTACTATCGTATTCCGTTTGTCGATGGATCGGTTCGTTGCGTTGAGCCATCAGTGAACCATCATCTTTGCTGTTTGCCACGCACCATCAGCACACTCCAGCCCTGGTACAAACCGATTCCCCATGTCACCACCCAGGTAGGAAATGCCAATGTCCACGAAACGGGCCAGGTCTGGCACGAGACTGGCTTGCCAGATCTGGGCCACCAAGCTTGGCCCGAGGCATGGCCAGACCGGCAAAGAGCATGGCTTGCCAGGCTTGGGTCACTAAGCTTGGCCCGTGGTATGGCCAGACTGGCAAAGAGCACGGTTTGCCGGGCTTGGGCAACCACGCTTGACCCGAGGTATGGCCAGACTGGTAAAGAGCATGGCTTGCCAGGCTTGGGTCACCAAGCTTGCCCCGAGACATGGCCAGGCAGACAAGGGGCATGGTTTGCCAGGCTTGGGTCCCATATGGAACAGCATTCCAAAAATTGAATTCTCATGGGGAATGTTCCTTCACTAAATTTTTCGTCCTTTGATTCTCCTTCTTCCGAAGGTACCATTATTTCTTCTGAACATACTATTTCAGGGGAAAATATGCGTGGATATCACCGTATACCACACATTCTATGACAACAGCCCGTAAGATGGCGTGTTGAGTAGTCTGATTGTGGCAGTAGACATGAGTGTCGTGTGCGGCAATTTATTATTTTAATATTACTCTTTTACTATTGTAATATGTCTCAGAGTTCATATTCACGGGTTAAAAAATACAGACATTTTCATCAACTGAAGAAAAAAGAATTTGTAAACGTAGAAGGCGCTAAAGAAAAAACTCCGGATTACAGTGAACGCAATAATGCCGATGAGGAAGAGGTTAGTTTGCCAACAGCCAATGAAATAACTATCCGTAGTGGATCTATTGTGGATCAAATTAGTGGAGATGTCGATGTTCGACATCTCGATGATAATGCTAGTGCTTGTGGTGATAGTTGGTCGGGTGGTGATGGTGATTGTGGCTCGTATAAGCATCTTAATGATTGCATCAGTGAATCCAATAGCAGCGTTGGAGACAGGGATGAACCAATTCTTGGGGGCTCAGGTTGTGATGGTGATTCAGATGACATTGACAATGATTTCAACAAAGTATTCACTGACAGCATTGGAGACAAGAATACACAAACTCTGGACAAATTGGAACCGCGGGGAATGGAGCAAAAAATTAATCAATGGGCAGTGAAATTCAGAAGAGCTACAACAGCAGAAGCAATCGATGAATTGTTAGCCATTTTAAGAAGTGAAGGTTACACATCAACGCGTTTCATTGGGCAGAATATATATTAATATATGAATATTGTTTAGTATTCGGCTGTCATTGAAGTATTAATTATATTTATTATATTTCTCCTGGCGAGGTCGGAAATCCAGAAGATGGAAATAACAATTGGAAAATGTGATGTATCTTAGCATAATAAAGTATTTTCTATGTCATTTCCTCATAAGTTAGATCACGGGAATAAATATCCGTTGTTGGTTCAGGGATTAAATATTATGTCCAAAAGTTTAAAGGGAAAAATAATAAGTGGATTTTTAATTTTTAAGAAAAATTCTAATGAAAGTAATTTCAGCCATTGAGAGCTGTTTTCAGTATTTGGTGATTCAAGTCAAATAATATTTATAAGGTTGAAGTTTCACAATCGGACTGCGTCCATATTCCCCAAAGATTTCAAATTTAAGGGTTGAAATTAATTAGTTATATGTAATCCTATCCAAGACTTTTTTATATTTCTAAGTTTGTTTGAAAGAGTGAATATAATAAGCAATATTATATAGAACTAGCACACAATCAATGCAACTAAATATCATTCTGTGTTCCGGAGTTGCAGATGGAGAAGACATTATTGTAAAAAAAGGACGTCTTTCCGAGATGAAAAAATAATTCTTATCAGGATAATTCGTATCAGCAATTGTCTATGGATATAAGAATTAATTCTTATCATCCATAGCGGAATAAATTATCCATAATATTGCTATTATAATGACTGTTTTCATGCTTGAATTGAAGCACGATAATTTATCAATTCTAAACTACTAATTTAAAAAATAACATTGGTGCGTTATTTTGTTGGATATTTTGTTAATACAATCTTCGAATTCTGAAGACTGACTGCTAATATTATTAGATTGTAAGAGAGAGTTTATTAAGACTTAATATGGTATGTCGTATTAAATTTCGGATTCAAATGATCTACGTAGATTATTTATTTTAAAAGCGGATGAAAATAATCCACAAAAGATTTTTCTACAATTTATACCTGCAATCATTTTTTTGAGTTTTCATATTCTGTTCGCGGAAAAATCTCATAGTTGTGATTATCTTTCATGAAAATTGGAGATACAAACACTGCATATCTTTAACTGTTCAACCAAAATCGGATGAAAACATGTACTATGTCGATAGGAGGAAAAAAGTTTTTGATTGGCTGAGTTTTTTTGTCAATAGATTTAATAAATTTAAATATAAGTTTTGTCACATAATAAAACTGTTTTCTGTATAATGTTGAAGGTAATAAATACATGTCTGCTTATCAGATATACCGTTCATATATTTATTGGTGATTCTGAACCCAATACAGGCAACGGTTGGAGCCTGGCCACAGCTCTGGTCGTAAATCTGGGCCAATTTCGGGCCGAATGGTCAGCCCAGAATGCGGCCAAAGTTCGGCAATAGGTCTGGGCCAATTTCGGGCCGAATGGTAAGCCCAGAGTGCGGCCAAAGTTCGGCAACAGGCCTGGGCCAATTTCGGGCCGAATGGTAAGCCCAGAGTGCGGCCAAAGTACGGCGACCGAAGTCTGGCCAAAGTTCGGTCCCAGGCCTGGCCCCGTGTTATCATCCCAGGGTCTAGCCAAGTTCGGCGCGAGTTTGGCTGGAGCCCGGGTGCCGAGCTACGGCAGCTCGGCGGCCGTGCTTGTACCAAGGTTGGCCCATTCGTTTTTTCCTACCTGGGCACCTCACCAAACACGTGACATACCACAGGTGATACAACTGGTGCATCTTGAATCAACAATCACTGGCATAAATAATATAGTTTGTGTACATTCCTCCAAGGATTTGCTCCAAACCAACGCCCAGGAAGGCAAATGTCCTGGAGATGCCGGGACTTTGTGACAAATTCTGACCTGGATAGTATGCATTCGGTTTCTCCGGTCATTGGACACTTTTTACGTTCGTTGGGTTGACTATTATGGAAAATGGACGACCAATAGCAACAGCAATAATCGCAGGGAGAGACAGCCAGACCGAGAAATGGAATAGAGAGGGAAAACAAGTGGATCGTGGATTCTCTTTGTCGAAGCGTTGTACGACGAAACCGCTCTGTTTTCAACCCCCTCTGTCCCTTCACCCCACATCGATGTTCGCCTCTCGACCGAGAACCATCGGTGGTGCTTGTAATGGTGTTGGTCACGGTGCGGTGGAGGCTGCCGATGGCATTTGCGGCGAAGCGGCGAATCGGTAAACCACCATACCCCACTGTGGGACCTGGTCAAGGGGTTTGCCGGAGAGGAGGTTGTATTGTACCATGCATAAACCACCCCCGCTATACCCCCTAGGCTCGCATACGAGTCTGACCTGCCAACGGCGTGTCACTTGGAGATCGCCTGTCAGTTCGACAGAGGGATGGACTCCTAGTGCTAAATAGACACCATTTGAGCCGATATACGAACAAAGCGAACGCTTATCCACCGTGGCTCACCACAATCTTGTCGCTCTATCGTTGATTGTTCCCTGGTCAGCTTTGTCGGCTAGCCAAGCGGTAAGTGATCTGGTCCATCCTATGATGTAAAAACTAGCTCATGAAATTGCAATTGAGATACTTTTATTTAGTTGTAGGATCAGGTATTACAAAAGGATATGATTAGTTTATTTTATGAAGGTGACAGTATATTATAAAGTAACACACAGTCAAAATTATATTATTAGTAGGAGACAAGTATCCTCACGCGTAAACGGTCAAGTCACAACTGAACTCATGCCACTGTTCAAGACCCGAAAATGCACAGTTTTTTCTCCTTTTCTTTTATCATTGGCTTTCTCCCTGAGTCCTCGACAATGCAAGGTCTGTCCTAAGAGTGACCCCATATGGCCGGACAAAACCCACCGTTATGCTAGACAAAAAATCCTTAAAACTCGAAACATGACTGTCATAAATCTGTCATGTTCAACACACACGTCTCCTTTTCCTCACATTCCTTATATTAAAACAAACACATAAATCACGTTAAAAACTTAGCGTCTAAATAAATCTTAATGTTCACTAGAGTCCCATTGTTCTTCTACACGTGCGCAAATATCCAAAATAACAAAGCACTCGTTCATTCACTCTTCACTAATTTCACACATTCCACATATTTTTTAGTTAAATTTCAGTTATTAGCGAGGGATATTAAGACATTTATTTGGATACTCAGTCTCGATATTCTGCACTGTTGGAAAATCAATCCTGAAATTTTCCACAAGTAAACCCCAGATTTTTAGCGATCACTTATTCAAGCGATTTTGTCATGTTTTTGTCGTTGGAAATGCCATTTGTTTGGGAACTATTGAATCGAAGCAGAATTTTCTATTGCACCCGATAATAAAAGTTGAGAAATAATTTGAAAATTGGAACAGCATTTTCCCTGAATTTTTCATACAGCGGAAATTTCACTGGATGTGATGCATGCGATGGCCAATGTGTGAATACTAAATGCTATTGGAATATTCGGGGTGATACAATATACCTCATGTACTCTCATATTCGAATCTGAGGTAACTCCATGAAACAGTTAATCCCAAAACTGCAGCCAAATTGACAATTTTGAGAACTTTCGGAATATTTTATAACATTGTTTTATTGCAGAGTTTATAGTTCCACGTATGTGATATTTTATTTATTCATTTTTATTCCTCTCCAACATCTGAAATTTAATCCTACCCCTTTCTCATAATTGGAATGTAATTAAAAACGCTGAAAATAATTCGAATTTTTTTATCGGCGAATTCTCCATTTGTTTTGCACCAGTAACACTACCATAACTGATCCCATCGCCAGGTTACGCTCGTTGTTACTCATAATTTAACAATTCCGTAATATTCTTTTTCCATCACCATCTCTGTGAATGAAGTGACTCGTTGAAATGAATATTCTCTTGGGAATAACCATTCGGTACTCGATATGAAGCCGTAGATTTTCAACATATCATACCATCCGCTCCAGTGATGCCCTTGGGCCATTGGCGGCTTTAGCTTTTCTCGCTATTCTGGCTGTGTTATCCCGGGGTGAAATGCTCGATTTCCGAGAGAATATGAAATTAACGCGACCATAACGTATATGTCGGATAAACTACCCTGGGCAGAAAGGCTAAAAGCCAGCGCCTCTATCTCCCTCACTCCCTCCTCCCCTCGCCTCTCCACCCAAGTTCATCATGTCCGCTGTATTTGCACTGCTCTACAAAAATATATATGAATAAGCTGTGTATGAAGGTGCAGAAGGATGAGAGATTGAAGATTGAAATTCAACTTGGATGAGTTGAGCGCATTGAAAAGAGAATTTCACAAGGATAATTATACGAAATACGCCAACAAAATTATCTGATTTCTACTCTCTTCTCAATTTTTTTTTCCCCTCCCCAACACTCACTTCTACACGTTCATTATATTTTCATTAACCCCCCAGCAAGCGAATCATTCCATCTAGAATCCGGTACCTGCGTCGTTTGCACCGACTGAAGGATTCTAAGCTTTAATCAACTTAATGCAGTCGCACAGTGGTGTGCTTTTGCGAGGAGTCATGCTTCTTTACCCTACCCCCTCCCCCAACCCACTCGCACATTCCTTTTATTTTCCTACTATTCATGGCATTCATGAGTACAGTGGTGCAATGGAAAAGGGATTAATTTTTCAACACGTCAGTGTCATTTATTCTGGGTATATTAGCAGAAAGAAGGGTCTGATCTGCCTGGGAGTATAATATGTTTTTTTTTCTTCCCTTCATGAATTTATCAGCATTCCCACTGTCCCAGTTGTTCTTTAAACTTTTCCCAGCAGTTGGTGTACTCCGCTGTTTGGTGAAATAACGCCTGGACACACCCTCACCCATTCCCCCCCCCCCCATTCGCCTCTCACCTCACCCCTTCCTCAGCCGCCTGGCCAACCCCCTCGATTACCCAGTGACCGAGCATTACCCGCTTTCTCGGTAACTCCCCGAAGAGACTTGACAGTGGCTCTCCGGTTCAGGGTATCGTTTCACGAAAATAGCAAGTCAGGAGGAGAGACTGAATCGCCCCAGGGCGATGAAACGATTTCGAGGGCGAGCACCACCGCACACACCAGTCATTCCCTGGTGTGTTATAACTCAGGTAGCGTGAATAAGCTGACCCCTCTTTTGTGGCTGGAGTATACACAGGTATATAATATGGACACGGACACTCGCACACGTGACTGCCAACCGTGCAAACGACTAACCACCCACAAAACTCCTCCACCCCATGGCTTCCCCCCGTCGCTCCGGCACCCTGGTGAATCCTTGGAGTTGTCTGGGTGGGGGTACATGTCTGGTCGATTTTACCCGTTATGCATCGTTTTATGGGATTCGTTAACTGCCCGATGAATCTGTCGCAACGGGGGATAGATGTCATATTTCAAACTGAATCGGGTATCGAGAATTTTTTCTCGAAAAGTAATAACCGAACATAATGGGCTTTTTTGATCCTTCAATGTCTGATGGAGAAACAATGGAATTTGCATTGGAGTCTGAGATGATGCAGGAGCCGAGTTTTTATTGAATATCGAGAATAACTCGTGTGGATTACGATTTTTTCAAGGTCGAGGAGGACAATAATTTTTTTGCGCGGTTAATTACTTGAGAGATGTTGACTTAATTGAAGGGTCTGATAAAGTTGGAGAGCAAGTGGATGAGATGCGGAGAATTTTTTTTTCTTGAAGAATAATAATGAGACATGATGGGCTTTTTTGATGCTCCCGGATCTGATGGAGGAACAATAGGATTTGCATGGGGCGGTACTATGGTGGTCGCCTCCGGTTTTTATTGAATAGTGCGCATGGTTCAGTGTGATTTAGCATGTCTTTCAGTGTTCAGAGCAATTTTCGATGGTCGATGTAATTTTTTATTCAAAAAAATGAACTGCGAGTTCTCCAAATATTTTAACGATCGCTTTTGCTGGAGGGATTCATCAGTATTCCGAAAAACAAAGTGAATGAGGTACGTTGTGATTTGATTTAAAAATACCGGGCTGAGAAATTTCTGATAAAAATTACCGTACCATTATACCCTACTATATTTTTCATGATCCAAGGAGAATTTTCCTTTGTAGATTTAATTTATTATTCACAAGGATTAGCTTGCCGATGAATAGAAGAACCACAAGGCTTCGAGATGTTTCAAATATTGACCTCGCCGCAGCATTTGTCAACATCTTGAAAGAGAATATAGTGTTTCGAGTAGCAAAGCACTTCAATGATGAAATTCTGCTGGCATGAGATAGCTTGCGAATTGTTCTGAAATGCTCTTAAGTTCGTGATTCACGAACTTGTCCTATTTTCGTCATTCCACATCGGGCCCTGATGTGGTGATCTAAGAGAGCCCCGTCGTTTCAACGACACCGCACACCGGGGTCTGACCAGACGGTTACATTTCCACTTGGATCACCTGCATCTTAATTTCAAGAGCTACATTCTCGATCCAATGATTTTGCCCTGTCGTCAAGTTAGGAGGAATAAAAAAAAAATATTACGATAAAAAATCATGCCGATGAAAGAGATAAAAGGCCGTTGCCGTTGGTCACCGTAGACTTTGATCATACAAACTGTTACGATGAGTGAAATGGGAAATTACAGAAGCGTTAAGGATCGTTTTTCTTGCAACAAAGGGGCTCCGGCATTGTAGCGTCCCCTTCAGTTTGGCATTTTTATTTTTTAAAATGTTTTTCAAACGAATGTCACAATGGACCGTCAGTAACATTCAAGTGGTTTGCAAACATATCCACATGTGTCAACCGTCAACCGAGCTACGTTAAAATATTTATCGATCCCACAGTCCAACACAGCGAGCTTCGTGTAATCACCGGAATTATATTCGTGCTCTTTTGCTTTCTATAAAAATTTCATTATTCACCCCAGTTCGATCCCGCTGATGCAATCGCGGTGCACATGAATGATAGTCGCCGGAGGACATCACAGTATAACAGTCCTACAAAAAAAAAATGTGACAAGAGGAGGGGAACAACAAGGGAATAATGGAGCTGCTGGATTGATTCAATTGCCTGTGGGGTTAACTGCAGGCTTTTTCCTCTCACAGTTTTAGAAAATTTTTCATTCTTCTGTTACAGTGAGTACGGAATGAAAATATAATTACTATTTTCATCCGACAAAACAGGTCAAATAAAAATATCCAGCCCACCATTGGAAAAGATGTTAATTAAAAAATATAATTACGAGAAATGGCGATTGAAAATCGATGAGAATTTCCACGCTACTAAAATCAAAGGCTTAATCTATGCAAGTTTTTTATGATAAATTTTGTATGTCAAAAGCACAAAGTCATATCTGTTTCGCTCGGAGCCCGATTGCTATTTTTTTATTACGCCTGCGGAGAAAAAGTTGCTGTTTGCCCTCTGGAGAGCAGTTTAAAAGGGAATGCTTTCTTCTTAATTCGAATGGAAAACAGTACATGGGAAAAATATATATTAATTATGCGAACATATATTCCCGCCAAAATGCAATATATCAGATGTATCTCACATATTATCAATATGAATTATTTGATATGGGGTTTAATTAATTATAAGAAGCAGTGGATTTACTATTATGATTTCTTTATTCAATAATTTGCACGAGGAAGAAACGTCTGTACTTCGCGGATCTAAGAGACTAATGACAGATCCCAAAGACTAAAAGATTATTCATCACCTTAAAAAGACCCTCTATTTCTTCTTCCTATGGTGTCATTGTTTATGTTTATGTAAACTGAATGGAACCACTCTGGAACCCTCTGAGTCGATTCGTTTCTGTAACAGTTATTTTTTCTCAAGATAATTCCAACAAATATTTCTAAATACTCCTATATGAATTGTTAACTACTCAAAAAATACTCACAGTAAATAAACATTCCCATCAAGTCACGGGAAAATTCTCGCAAAACGTTAGAGCTCCCGTTTTCACCAAAATCAATTAACAAAAAATTCAATAATTCATCACCTCACCCGGCGACAAATTAAAATAACCTCCCCCATCAGGATCCCCAGGTCACCCCATCTATGCCTCCCCTTATTAATAGAACAACCGCATAAAAACTACTGTTAAGTGATAAACGATTAAACTCCACAAACACTTTTTCCCCACTGGTTGAAAAAAATCAGTGATAAAAAAAAAAAAGTGATCGGCGAGCGATCGATGGTGTAGCTCCGGGTATGGAGCCCGTATCCCCCCTGTTACGACTAGTCATTTCGTCGATCTGGTCCTTAAATCAGAGTACGAGCCAGTAGTGACGTGGGTTGCGTCGTTACATCCACGGATCTCCGATATCGAAAAAGTATAAACCAACAGCGGATATGCAAATGGATGGTACATTGGGACCGTGGGACAGATTTTGCGTTCACGATTCACGAAAACTTTGAAATACACATGCACATGGTGGATGGAAAATGGTGGGAAAGAGATGGCCAAGGGTGGAGGTATGCGTTCGTCCTCTCGGTTTCCCGCATTTCGTGGTGGGGTGGTTGCATCGTGGAATTTTACTGCGACAACCCACAGTCAACCTCACCGATTCGATTCAGCCTGTTCAAACCGCGCTTGCACTTTGTCCAGTCCCGCTATCATTTTATCCCAGGCTTTTCAGCGCCAGTCCACTACCCAAACACACATACATTTCATTTCCAGCAAATATATTAAGGCACACACTCCACTAGATCCTAATCATTAAACGCAGGATGCAAATTCCAGTGGTACAATCACATTAGTAATGTTTACGGATTATCGATTGGATGGAGTCTATCAAACAGTTCTGTTTGCTAAATTTCTTGGGGTTATTTTAGCTTTTTTTTCCCCCATCCTCCGTATCATTTGTGTATCTATCCCCGTGTATTTACCGCACCCCAAAAGGATTGACAAAATGGATTATTTCAATTAATGCATGGAGTTATCTGAATTTAATGCATCATCCCGATCGCGACCTCATCGGTGATTAAAATAATCCATTAACGATTCAATGTTTATTTTGATTTGAATTCACATAGGGCTATAAATAATTCCCAACCGCTTCATTAAATATTCTCAAAACAAACGAGGCAATTATGCAAAGAATGGGGAATTCTTTTTTTTTTTTTTCGCTTTCCGGGCAGATTAGCCATTAGTAAAATTGAAAGTTTATACACTCCCATAAATACATTACAACGCTCTCGGTTGTTTCATAGTTGAATCGCGCGACTCGTACACCGTCGCTTCCATATGCCACCCAGTTGGTAACACGTGACTCACACACGCACCTCTCGCTCTATTTCTCTTACCCACCGGTACAGTTTATTAAATTCATTTGTCTCGACTGAAAATAATGTTTTTGCAGCGCGTGTACCGGCTTTAATTAGTAGCATTAAAAAATAATTTTTACATTTTTTTTTTCACGTTCAAAGAGTACTGATTTGCATCCGGTGTAACTTCAGCATTTCCATCAAGAATTGCGTGTAGTCGTCACTGGTTGTTGTACATACGTGAGTATTCATCTGTAAATATATACACACTGTGTAAACATGTGCGTACATATATTCCGCAGGGATGTATAGGGCCTGAGGATGGGCAAAGCGATATGCCACCAAGTCGGTGAAACACTAGGAAACCAGGTTGGATTATTTGCAAAGCAAATATTGTGTCGTTGTTTCAACGTGCCGTGACGACACTGTTGTAACAGCACGAGTACTAATCTTCTCCTTAACGAGAGTTTCCTGTCGTGTGTGCGATACCAGAGGGAGTGAGGGAAAAATCTCAACAACAAACAGACAAATCTACACGAATGAACCGAGGGGGTGAGTTGGATACATATTTTCAAGATTTTCTAGTCGGAGGGAGAGGGGACGAGTGATAAGGCACGTGGGTGAGTGATTTATAATTTTTTTTTTATTCGCCGAGAGTTCGCTGATAAATTAGTCAATTACATTCATAATTCGTTGGAAAGTGATGTGAGGATGAGGAGGACGGGATTGATGTTTACAGAGGATGTTCAAACGACAGGCCGAGGATAAACCGTGATGCGATCAGTGGATTCAACCGCGCTAAGCGCAGACTCGTGCAAACACGCAAACAAACGGAGATGGTGGAATGAGAGGGGTGAATGAGGGTGAGGAGGGGTGTTGAGAGTACGCTGGCGTGTCGAGGCTGTTTCACTCTCCAATTCCACTGCCTTAATGGCGATTCCCCATTGGATTCATAATCCTCTGTATTGTTGCCATCAGTGTCACAATTCCAAGATTATGGATGGCAATGCATATCAATTGAAAAGCCAGATGATAAAATCCAGCTTTTAACATTGCGTCAAACAATATTCCCGATGATAGCGATGAGTTAAATGATCGAGGTATCGGGGAGTATTTTGCATGCTGATGGATATGTTGATGGACAGTGGAATATGGGGTGGGTTAGAGGGGGATGAGTAGTTTGAATTGAAGGTATTGTTTTTGTGGACGACGCTTGAGTGACATTTGCTCGGGAATTTTAGGGGATTGTTAGTTAAAATTCGAGCTTTCGATTGATTTGAATATGGCTCGATCGGGATGTGAGGGGTGGAAAATTGAGTTATTTTTTGCGGGGATTTTTCGTGGTCTATTCAACGATTCAGAGTGATCTAAGATTATCGACTCGATACACCGACGCAATAGAACAAATTGTGGAAAAAATAGGTTAGTTGTTGGAGGAAAATGTTCTCTTTGTTAGTTAATATTTTTTAATTGAATTTTCTGACAAATGGATTAGCTCGCAGACTGAGAGAATGCGGTTATTTTAGCCGATGGACAGAACTAGTTTGATATTTTGTGCAGAAAATATCGCTGTTCGAAACCAATAAAATTTCAGAGAAAGTCATATTGCGAAGCATTACATATATTCTAATACATAATAATTTCTTCTCCAGTCCAACAATTTTCGTGTAGGTTATTCCAAAAATTCTTGAACATTTGGAAAATTTTATCAATCGGCTGAAGGATTTCTACTAAATATAACGTCTGCAGAACGCTAGAATACATTTTATCAAAAATTTCTGTCCGCATAACATTAAAAAAAATACGTGGGGCATCTGCCATCGAAGCATGAAGGCTTAATAGGTCCACAAAAAGGTCCAGAGTTATTTCATAATTACAAACTGCACTTAACCCAGCAGCAGTAACACACTCTGCATACTACATCCACAGTTACCCCACTGTCAACGCATGCAATCCCCCACCCTCAACAGCCTTGACTCGATGTACAGAAAAGACTCAGCATACCTCACAGATGAGCGTAAATACCTGTATGCAAATGGTATATAGTCGCCCCTCCTCCTCCCCCTTCCTATAATTTATAATAAACCCGGTAAGAAAAAACTAGTATCAGCGTATATTCGCATTACCAAATTAGGGTCTCAGACGTGCACCGGTACAAATCCAGTAAAGACCTCAGTTCCCCCCCCCCCTCCTCCCCACCCACTCCCCATAAACCCATTATATTTTTTCCTTGCATTTCCTCGGTTGCATCCCTTGACCATGGGTGTATGTAGCCTGCTTGCCAACTAGGTAACTCTGACGGTCCGGGGGTGCGGTAGGGGATGGGGGGTGGGCTTTTAGCCGGTTTTTTTTCCTCCCAGAACCTCGATGTTACCTGGACTATTATCAGCTTATGGGATTCAACATTAATTAAACGTATACTGTGGAATTCTGTGACCGTTGGTCGTGACTACTCGACTGGCTTTTTACCCTCTCTAGCAGAAAATGATGCTAACTGGATATGGTTGCCACTAGTGCTGAGTTTCACTGAGGCACTCCACAAGTCCCGCAAATAGGAATATCAAAGCTCGACACAACTTTAATGTGAAAATGTGACCAATGTTCACTTGACGAAATTTAAGGGTCATCGCCACATCAACCATTACTATGAGTCCTTACGTCGCGAATACTCGTTGTCGACGCGGCGGGTAGGGAAAAAAACCTTTTAGAAATTACGTGCCGGTTCCGTAATCAGCCAGGCAAAATTGTAGTCAGTAAACATTACGGAATATTTACGAATTTTTTCACTGAACGTTTTATACTTTCTCTGGAATGTTTTGGAGTTTTTCGTGAATCTTCACTGAAAAAGTGCGTGTGGTGCCCGTAATCACGAATTGATCTTAGACACTTTCGAGGTAAAGGAAATTAATTTCACTCGAAAGAATATAAGACTAAATTCACTTTCCCTTTTTTTTTACAATACATAATTAATGCAATTGCCTATAAATTCTCACTGATGGGTTTAATCACTGTACACGCAATATATATATCTCACTATTATTTTTATTATTTTTCAAAGGGTGACTGTCTTGTTTACAAAAAAAGTTGGGGTTTGTTTTTCACTAGTATAACAGACTCAAGACGTTAGAAATTGTCACTAATGTTGTCGGGAGGATGCTGAAGTTTTAACTGACTGTCTTCTTTTGACTTGCACGTCTTCATAGTAGAAGAAAAGTAGCTGCACGGGATGATGTCGTAAAATGATTAGAGGAAAATTGAAGAGAAATATTTTATTACTCACTCAATTTGTAGCGATAGCTTTTATGATTGGTTTGGTTGAGAAGGTTGGTTGGTCATCCTAAATTCCAACCGCAAATTATACAAGATGACACTACTTAAAATTTTGGAAAAAATGTACACATCTGGTCTTGGGGAATGCCCGATGGCACCAGGTTGGGAAATGTTGGGGAAATCTTTTTTATCGGCTATTGAAATTTTATAAGAGGAGTGGGAGTTAACTATGTTCTTTCTAAGTTCTTGAATATGGAATGACGACAACATAAAAATAATTGTTTTTCTTTTTTTCTTAATTATTCCGTTTCGTCTATCGAGGAAATGAATGAAACAGTGCGTAACTGTTCCGTAATTTTGACCGAATATTGGTGTGACTGGCGGATTACGAAAGAGGCGTGTGATTTTTCAAAAGATTTTCTCTTCCTATGTAATAATAATAACAAATACCTATTTTTTTCAATTTCGTAGCGGAAAAGGAGTAAAGACCATTTTAAGCAAGTGTTGCGATTTTTTTCGGAGCGTTTTGTCAAATTTAGCTGAATTTTTCGCGGAAAATTACGGCAATGTTACTTGAAGTTTCCTGGTCACACACAGAGAAACTTCGTATAAAAATTCTTGTACAAGTCCTGGAAATATTACAACTCTTCGGGTGTAAACAAATCAGATATTGTTAAGGTAAAATTTCTCAGGATTTTTGGCAAATTTTCGCAGAAGTTCGGTAAAAATTTCGTGGGATTACTTTTTAAAAAGATAAAAACAGTTCATTTCGTATGAAAAAGGGTACAACTGATTTAAAAACGGTACACTATTTAATACACTTAATACAATTCACAATCTTCAATCACTCTTAAGCACACTCTTAACTACGCAGAACAAAAACGTCTTAGTATACGTCTATCGTCTAAACACGCGTCTAACCTCTATCGCTGCTCACTATCGACTCTGACCCTGTCCCTCTTCTCAACCCTGGACTGGGCCCTAATCGCGTCACGTGGTCCTAGCATCCCTGGACCGCGCTGGCTGCAACGATCTCCGCCTGTCACATCTCTGGGCCTCATAAACCCACAACATATGACCCTCTAAGTGCTTCTATAGTACAGGCTTGCATCCCTGTACCAATCCATGTCTATTTGCAGGGTTCCTTCACAAATAGCATCTACACTAAAACTACAATATTAACTTGCAACCCTAGACTATCTTGATAAAATACGAAGAACATATGTCTATAATATTCGACAGATTATTATTTCTACACTGGGGATTTCCCCATAATTATGCCCGATACTACAATTCATGTTTATGTAATAAAAAAATTTCCTGTGTCAGGACTGGAATTTTCTCCTGATCAACACTCTCCACCTCATTTCCTGTGCTAGCACCATCACTTTTATTAAAAATTTCTCTCCGTGCTCTTTGGTAAGTGGTAAGTGAACTTGAGTTCTGTCATTTTTATGGAATATTTCGGGAGTGGGCCATTCCCCTGTCACACTAGGGGGGAATCAAAGAGTCAACTTCACATCAACCATTTCCATGGGAATTTCGAATGGTCGACGCCCTATCTGGACACGATATAAACATTCTTGTAGATGATGGTACAGCTTGTAGACTGGGTGGTGAGCACACAATCAGGGATGCTTACATACAAATCGAGTGGTATGGGGCTATTTCTTGTCTGCCTGCACATTCACGTTGTGTGCACACGTCCGGTTGCTCGTAAAACACGAAGTGGCTAGCAACGCAGCAAAACCCTTCTCTGACTGTACAGAGAGACATTCCCATTGAAGGACGACAAAGATTCTCTATCAGGTAAATTTGTTCGTCAATTTTTCTTCGAGGATTCCATGCAATCGTTCCAAAATCATAGAAATTTTCTCTGAACTTTATTCATTTAGTGATAATTACAACGACTGTTATGATAAGCACAACAAACCTATCGAAAGGGTTTCGACGATTAATGAACATCTTGAGTGATAAATGAAATCTTCCCAATTATTGAATTTTCAGCAAATTAAAAATTAACGACCAATGAAAAAAAAAATCCTCCGATTTCTTTCAATTTTTTCGTGATGAGTGAAGAAAATGAAAGTTGTTCACAATTTTTCTCATCAAATTCTGAATTATCAGAGGACCTTTTCCTCGATAAAATTATACGAAAAGTGTAGTTCAAGTTTCAGCCAGTTTTTACTCAGCGTAAATTTTCGTTTAACTATCGCTACCCCAGGAATTACACCAAGGCAGTTCATGAAATTTAAATTTTTTTTTCACCGGTATAGACCCCACTCAAAGTGCCCCTTCATTCCTCCACGTGAATCTACCAGGTCACGACGTCAAATACTCATCTGCGTCGCGTTCACGTGAAAAATGTTTCCGCGAGAGTCGAGATAGCGGGCTAAGCGAGGGGTAAGAGAGGCCATTCAAATAACGTGGAAAATACTTGAGTGATCGTTGAATACCATGAATGACAGTTGGCTCGGCCACTAGCAAACGTCGTTCATGGGTGATATATCTATCTGTATACTACACGTAGAACGCCTATTTACTTGGAAATATGGTCACGTACGTACGTAACAGACGTAACGCGCCCGCACGCGTCGCGTGACGGCTGCTCGTTCTGGATTTTTCCGTGTGACGCTCAAGAAGGGGTGAGCTCTCAGCGGGGTGGAAGAGGGGAAAAAAAAAGTACGTGAATGTTGAGAAATTTGACGGTCTGACTGACACTGTCATTGCTATGTGACAATTATCTTTGACGGAAATTGCATTGCCAGGCGATTTTTTTTTATTTCTGCCTCAGTGAAATCGGGAGCAGTGTCGAATGAAGGATAAGGGGGATGAAACGTCTGAGCAAACGTGGCAGCACTCGAAAATCCCGGGGGGCACTTTATCATTGTATGTCCCTTTTTTATATTTCTGAGCCGTATTAATCATGAATGCCGGTCAACAGCTGCGAGAGCAGTAGTCGCTGGTTCATTCGTTATGAGATAATCTCGCAGGGCGTATTATCCCTTGCATGTGAATACATTCGTGATACTTTTCGTTGATTTTTATTGCACCGGAGAGATTTAGTGGTTCGAGTGCGCTGCTAAGAATTTTTGGATTAAATTCCCGATACACTTTGCAAAGGTTTTTATTACTCAGGGGGTCTGAGAAAATTATAAGAAATTTCGCGTGAAAATTCATAATTTCAAAGGGAAATCAGTGGAAATATTGAGTCGAGGCTCAATTATGAACTGAAGGGAGTCAGGGAAATGGAGGTAAATATGTTCTTGAATTTTTAAGTTATTGAAAATGCCGGGATGTTGGAGAACGTTGAGAGAAAGATGAAATGTCATGTAGGATCAATGTATAAAAAGGATATGGTTAGGTTTATTTTATGAAGGTAATAGTATATTATAAAGTAACACACAGTCAACATTATACTATTAATAGGAGACGAGTATCCTCACGCGTAAACGGTCAAGTCACAACTGAAACTCATACCACTGTTCAAAACCCGAAAATGCACTGTTTTTTATCCTTTTCTTTTATCACTAGTTTTTTTCCCTGAGTCTTCAACAGTGCAAGGTCTGTCCTAAGAATGACCCCATGTGGCCGGACAAAACCCACCGTTATGCTAGACAAAAATCCTTAAGACTGGAAACATTACTATCGTAAACCTGTCATGTTCGACACACACGTCACCTTTTCCTCACATTCCTTATATTAAAACAAACACATAAATCACCTTAAAACTTAGCGTCTAAACAAATCTTAATGTTCACTAGAGTCAGATTGTTGTTTTACACGTGCGCAAATATCCAAAATAACAAAGAACTCGCTCATTCACTCTTCATTAATTTCACACATTCCACAGTCATTATTTAATTACTTTATATTATGATTTTATGGGGAATTTCCAGTGGAGTTCTTAGACCTAGAGTTGAAAAAATTTTATGTTGAAAAATAAAAGTTTCTAAAAGAAATCACGGGAGAATCGCAGTTTCTGGTCATTAATTTCGGGAAAATTGTTAAGAAACTTGACAAATCCACTGCACGAGTGAAAGTAGATTCATATAATTAACGCCTAATAAAAATCAAATACAATACTGATCTGAATTCAACTAAAAAAAAAAACAAAGTTAATTGATTTGTTAGAATTCTGAATTATTCATAAAATAAAACCATCGAAATGGTATTGAACTTCCCCTTAATAAAATTTCCATTAAAATACGTATCGAAAATGAATATTGAATCGATGTATTTCCATTGAAATGTTCTCCTATCAAGATGGGTAGATCAGCAACTAAATAATTAAAAATTCTCGCGATAAGATTTTGCAGAAGCAATCGAAAAATAATCGGCCGCCGGTCTGTATCGCCATGATTTCTCACCGCAATTTGCTTTTTTTTTCAGTTCACGACGAATGGACCCCGCGTTGTGCGTTTCATATTCATAGCATCGGTCGCTATTTGTCACAAGCTCATATCGCGTTGAAATATATCAGTCGAGATACGCGAGAGCCTTCTCACTGCATTGTTAAAAACCCTCAACCGGAGGAGGTTGAAAATAAAACATGCATACGTATACATACTAGATTTTTACTCTAACGGTTGCGGGGTAGGAGGAGGGGAAATGAGGAAAAATTGCCGCGTCGAATGACTCTCGGACCTTTCAGCCTCAACGGTAACATGCGATGTGATAGTACATGCGTGGATTTATATTTTAATAAATGCATACACTTCATTCCAACCAGTGTATTTTACTGGTTATTATTTTGTGTTTTTGTGTGGGATTTTTTTTTCGACTGTCAGGTGAGCTTTAATTTGATATGACTGGGGGGTACGTGAGTACCAAATACTGAGTTATCTGTATCATTCAAAAAAACTCAACTGTCCCTGAGGCCTAGGTTTTATTCAATGCAAATATTTATTCTGATGAAAATGTTTCGTTAATTTTTTTTCTGTCACTTCTGCAGAATTTATCAAATATTTTCACTGCATTTTTAACAAATGTCATGATTAAAAGGGAAGGAAGTCTATGGGATTCTTCATAAATTGCTCCCATAGGTGCATAAGGAGGAAAGTTTTTTCTTCATTTATTGTTATAAAAATGATAAAAATAGGACTGAAACTTTCGACTCGAGATCATTTCATCTTGAATGTTTATTTATTATTGGTCTTTTAATTCATTGAGGTAGCCCTAAAATTAGAAACTCTTGGTTCAGCCTTCCTCAGTTGCACAGAATTTTTTTTTATGACAATCGAGATATATTGTCCATGTAATTTTCAATTTTTTCCTGACATTCTACGGAATTATATAGAGAATTTAAGGGTACATGTGGATCGAACCCGTTGACATGCAAACCTTCCTACCCCGAGGAATGGTAAATTTGCATTGAATACAACCCTCAATTTTGTTTCCCATTTCACTTGAAGTTGGCTAAACTCGTATATTAGTTCCATAGAAATGTTTTAATTATATGAAATAAACGAGTCATTTAATCCGACTAGCCTATCGTTACATGTTAATAAATTCGTTTTCTTCACGGTCTAAATAACCGTTTAATTTGGATATAATATGTATTCATTTGGGCCTGGAGCCTATTAATTTACGTACAGAAATGTAAATACAAACTGAATATTTAGGACCAAATTATGCAAAATGGTCCAATGATCCAGAAACTATTTACTAAAAATAAAGTCAATGAATATTAAAATTCCCTTGAATTTTCCCAAATAATCTAAAATCGACAAACTATTTTTCATTACTTTTGCTCAAACAGGATTGAAATTTCTTTTAAAAAACATCTAACACTTAAAACTTCACTAAGAAAACCTGTATCTTCATTATACCTTTCAAAAATTTTACCAGAAAATCCAATACATTTTCTTTTAAAGCTCCTCAAATTTTTCGACTTCTCATTGAAACATTTTCGAAGAAATTTTTCTCGTAAATTCCAAATACCGAATGGTCGAACTTATCACCCCGTGAACATTCCAAAAAGTAATTGTAATAATTTCTCCACCACTTATTCGTCCCAAAAATAGAGAACTATAAGAAAATAAAACCGGATAATACGGAAAACTGAAAACGCAGCTTTCGTATCTGCAGTGAAGCACGCGCACAATATATCTCCTTGGATCGCAAGCTCTTGCGGTGCTGTAGGTGAGCCAATAGGGGTTGAAGGGAATGGGGAAGGGTGGGGTGGGGGAGAATGGAAAACAAGGTAGGGGTGTTAAACGCGAAAATTTTTCAACAGATAAGTCACGTATGTTTAATTATGTATATTACTGCTTTCGGGCTGAAACCCCAAGCTCGGTTCTGTCGCATCGTCGCCCCCAGCGCTACCACCACACGCACATACACTCGGCAGTAAAGAGAGAAATAAAAAACAACACGAGAAACAACGAAATGGTTGATCTACCGAAAAATGCCACAAAGCTTAACAAAAAAAAATCAAATGGCAAAAAAAATTACAAAGCATGCCGACAGAAAGAGAACCGCGATTCATTTATGTTGGTACATTTCATTTTAATTATTAAGTAATTTGAGTGTACGTGACGTTTGGTAATTAGTTAACTGCGGAAAAAAATGTCGAATTTCATTATCAGCACTGTTTTATCACTTTTGCATTGAATTAACCATTTTCCCAGTACCTCCTACCGCTTTCCAACCTCGAAATGAAAATATTTATCTTTTATTATTTATCAATCGTTCCAGAATTTTCATTGCCACCTGCATAAAAATTATTGGACTAAAAGAAATTTATTATCCGTCACAATAATTGCTTTCTAATTCAGAGTAAAAATAACTGCATCTCCCAAAATGAAGATATTTATTTACAAATAAAATTATTTCCACACAAGATAAATAAAAACTTCTCTCGCAAAAGAAAAACCTAATGAATTCATCTTTTTTCGTGAAATTCGACAATTTTTCCCCTAAAATTAGGAGCATTTACCAGTCTTTATCTCACCCCCTTATCTCCCCGAAATGTCTCTCACCAACCGCAAAGTCACGACTCCCCCAAACATTTACTCCTTTAAATGAATTTCAAATGCAGAAGACTGATTACGTGAAATAATACTGAGATAATCTCCTTCTTTTTTTTACTATGTAATTATGAAATAATTTTAATAAATTATTAACCTCTAAATTCCATATCACAGATCTCAACGTTCACTACACAGGTACTCCACCTCCCTCTGTATCAATTTAATTAGCATTGCGTTGGAAAAACGAATAAAAAAAGTGAAAGAAAAATAAAAGAAAGAGGAATATTCACTGGTACACACGGAGATTATCGCTGTACACACCTCAGTCCGGATAATATAGTGCCCGCGGTAGGGTTTTTCAACGTTGAAAAGGTGACGAGGACGACGAGGGTGAGGGGAGTAAGGGGGTTTGTTAGTGGCATGGAGCTTTTATTAATTAATATCATTATACACGGTCAAACGACCAGAAGCAAAAGCAAACCGCCGTGTCATATATGTTATCTTGGTTCGTCGGCTGTTTATGACTGTTTAGCTGAGGCTGTGACGCAACACAAGGATAAGCTTGTACGCCCTGAATCCATAGTAGCGTACTTACCCACGAGAATGACCTCGTAAAAAAACCCTCTCTTACTTCAGTAAACTGTTATTTCGCTTAAAAAAGAAAATTCTAATCTCAGTGACGACATTCCACGGCCCCACCGGGTCTCTGCGCATTATATTATCTTCACGGATATAAAATTTAGAAAAAGTCCCGTGGAAAAGACGTTAAAATTGCATCTTGGGATATAATTTTGATATATGGCGTCGATTTATGAACAATTACTGATTTTTTATGGGAAATTCGAATCTGCAGGCACTGGGGATGACAGGTAATTTTCTCAATCATATTTACCTATTGAAAAATTAATTATTTTCACAGCTTTTAATTATTGTCACAGAAACAGAAATATTTTGGAAGATTTATATAACTGGATCATAAAATATTCTATAATTATATTTTTGTATTGTTGCGCAGGGAAAATTGTGGGGGATGAAATGATGTCCAAATTTATTGGGAAGAGGTCAGAAAATTAATCCTTTTGAAGCACAACAAAATTTTTGCAGATAAAAAACTGTCTTTAGGCTTTACAATTTTTCTTGCTTTTTTTGACAAAATAAGACGCTTTCCCTTCACTTATGAGAAGAAACAAATTTACAGTGGATTTTTATTCCATTGAAACATGAGATCGTAAAATATTTTTGGTGAGTCACCTACTTTTTTCGGTTTATCAAAACTCTGAATTTTTTAAGGCAGTGATAAGAGTCATGGGGTGGCAGACATTAACGAAATCGACAGATAGGTTAATTGGGAAAAAAAAATTTGAAGAAACCTCAAAAGTTCTTCTTCCATATATGTAATTTAATATCAACATGAAATCGTTGAGAACAATTTTGTAAATCTGCCCAAAAAATTGAACTTTTTTTGAAGGGAATTCGGCGAAACCACTAAAAATGCCTTTTTTTAAAAATCATCTGAATGTTCGAAAAATATTTATAAACGATCAATTTTCCGCCACCAAAATCACTTATTGGGAATCATTTCAGATTGATTTACATTCACGGGTTCACCAAAAATTTTTTCCGGTCCGCAAACAATAAAGAATTTCAGTTATTCATTTACCCAAACTGAACCTTTCAAGAAATTTTAATTCACTCCAAAATATAATTTCGATAATTTTGAACTCTTATATCGTGCGATGACTGTAATTCATTGAATCTATCACATAGTCTCTATTAAATTGGAAAATCTGTTAAAAAGAAGGCAAAATTGTCGTGAATTGAGACAGTAACTTTTCAACTATATATTTCCATCAATTTTTTCCTTCACGTTCGCTGATCCAGCTGGAGAGGTGTGAAGGAACACCGGATCGTTCATCAAACTCTGTCGCCCATAACACTCGGAAACTCGATTAATATTCGACCGAACGAGGATGACTCGTGATAGTGAGTTTGCCCGCGATCTTCCGGGAGTTCAATGTTCCTCGGTTGAACGCGTAAAAACGTCGTTGTTGCAGTATTAAAACCGTTTAAAAATGGAAGGCAATCTTACTTGGTGAGGTCAGAGCGTAAAGAACAAGGGCCATGGAAATAAAGGCGGAATGTGTATGGGGAAGTTTCGCCGAGCACTATAAGAGCAGTTGGGGGAGTGCTGGGTTACGCTCAACATATAGAACGTATATTGTTTGCGGTTTGGTCAATTGTCTCACTAGTTTCACTCCCGGACTCTGTTTCATCCTTGATGGATTGAATATTTTATGCAACAGCACCGAAGGAAAAATCATCCATTGAGAGTTGTATTCCGCTCGAATTTGAATAATTAATTTTGCCTTTCCGGAAGCATAAAAGGATCATATGAATTGCGTCAGCGCGCGGATTAAAAAATTGAGGAAGCATTACTTGACAAATTGAATTGTTGTGAAGGGAACGACAGGACAAATGCTGCAATACTCCGGCGCAGCTCTGAATCCATTTAAAAAATCAAGACAAAAAAGACACTGCGAATGGTGAACTCAGGAACTTATGAATTTTTATTAAAAAGTTGCTCTCTTCATCTTTAATTCCCATGAAGACATAAATTAATAGGATTTTTATTTATGTTTATACGTTGAGCTGTCATATTTATGGATTGGTAGTGTGAGAAGCGCGAGGTATGGGTTTGGGCTAAACATTATTCAGACCTTTGGATCTTTGAGTGATTTTTAACTGGATCGCCCCTGAATAATTACGTTATCATCATCAAAATTTTTCAAATTGATTCCGTAATCAGGAAACTACCGGTCAATTCCATAATTTTTACGTCGCCTTTATCTGTGTGCGTTAAATACGCAGGTGGTAGGCTGTCCAGAACATCAATCGTCCATTTTTCTCCCCCCAGGAGTCGCACTCAGAGTCAATCCCCAGAACTCCATTTCCTTCCTGTCCCCAAGGTATCTCAGACAAAGGCTCAGCTGTAATGACCAGATAATATCATCAAGTCTAATATTACATGGTGTCCCCTTAATCCAAAATCTTATCCCACCATCTCGTGACGTCACAAGGGAGTAAAACGCCATATGAAAATCCCTCCTGCCGTGAAAAGTGGGCATTTCCCTAAAATTTAGGATCGTAGAACCGCTGAAAGCTGAGTGTTTCCCTCCCTCAAAATGAAATAATTAATTTTTCTATGCGTGTAAATTCATAATAGGCTTAAAAAATGGGAGGGGCGAGGGTGGAGTTATGACACTGATAATGGGGTCACCAATTTAATGTATCGTACGGTATCAACTTGCCACAGTTTTTCACCGGGCAGGACATGTTGACGAGGACACACGCACATGAAAGGGGGTTGGAAAATGCACTGGGGTTTATAATTTCGTATGAACAATGGACTCGAGTTTCTCTGTTACAGCCGATACCACCGGGTAATTAAAAATTCAAATGAAAATTCCTTTCGATAAGAGGGGTAATCAATCACCGGAGCATGGTCTGTACGCATTTTAATGTCGTACATAAGTTACTCAGGGACACTACGACATACCATATCTCCCACTGGGAAACGATCCAAGAACAGAAAGTCATGACTTGTGATACTAATGAGACGATATTTTCCTCTGTAATACTCGATAACGCACAGTGGAAAAAAATGGGAAAATTTCATGGACAGTTGGCGCGTTATTTTTTGGATAGTGACATTACAGCCGATAACACTGCAGTACTGGAAAATTACCCCTGACATTTTGAGTGGAAACACTTGAAATTGCTGGCAATTAGGTCGCACGAAATTTTCGTGTATTTTGTTATTGAAACATCAGTGGAATTTCAGAGTATTTAATTGAATAACGACTTCTAAATTTCACTGATAAGGAGAATTAGTCAATAAATTTAATAGTCATGCAATAATTTCTCGGAATTTTCGATCCACTCGACGCAGAGGAAATATTTTTTGAGATACAATCGACTCTGAAAATTTTATGTCATTCACGTGGATTTCCGGAATTTATCCGGATTATTTTTCCCATCCAAATCTTGACCAATAGGATTGCACCATTCGACGTTATTTTGTATAGCCAACACGGTATTTCAGCGGAAATTCTTGGAAATTTCACTGGAAATTTTGCATGTTGCTATATATAAAAAAAAACAAATGTTGAAGTAACCCTCAATTGTATCTGACAGATTAAATGGCAATTTGTTGAAAATTATGTCTCATGGTGCAATTCTATCGGCCAAGATTTGGATGAAAAAAATAATCCCCCGAATACCACTCGAACTTCGAAATTATCTGGTATTTCCCTCAAGGTTTCCTACAAACAAATAAGCTTGTCAAGTTTTCCAGAAAAATCACTCGCGCTTCGCGCTCGTGATTTTTAAACTGGAAAACTTGGCACGTTCATTTGTTTGCAACGAACCTATCGGGAAATATCCGATAATTTCGGAGCTCTTGTGATATTATATGCGAAAATTTTTTGTGATGATCTGACAGGAACAATCAATTTATCCTGACCGAATGATTCTATGACCTTAATAATCGTGAGTTGAAGACTTACGACAATTTTTAATGAACCCATTGGATTGAATTTTCATCTAAGCTAACACATGTCCCTGGCTTCTCCGAATTGACCTTCAACGATGGAACTGCACATCACACCTTTTTTATTAATATATTCCCAAAATACCTGAGATACTCGCAATTCCAGCGAAACTACAATGCGATGAGAATTTCTAATAAATCCTCAGCGGAAATTCAGTCTAAATTTTTCATCAGGTCGAGAGCATGTGAGGAAAATGAGTGAGCCATGTGCATACACATTTCATTAATTCAGCTTGAAAAACGATTTCATTTGATTTTTGCGAGATCAATTCACCGAAAACCGACAAAAACCTGTATTTTTTTTTCCTGCTCTTTTCGGAGGGTGAATGAGGGTGAGTGGAAAGATCGAAAAGCACCACGTCGAGAGTCGAGTTATTTCATTCACGGATATCCCATAAAATCTGGATATCGAGAGGCCATGCTGTGTATTTAATAATGCAGAGGACGGATGTACCTAGCTGTACAGCGTCAGGAAATCGGAGTGAGGGGCCCAGCGTGATGAGAGTGAGTGAGAGAAGTTGCAAGTTAGGGGGAGGGGATGGGTACGTTCTCGAATAGGGTAAAAGAGATGTAGTTGAGTTTGAGGGGGAGGGAGATGGAGAGATGGAGAGACTCGGTTAAATATTTCACAGCACATTTCCGCCGGTGTGCCGACGGGACGGGAGCCAGGGTGAGCCAGTACATGGGCAGAGGCGGACGAAAGGGGGGAGGGGGGTGGGAAGGGGTCAGGGGTTGGTAAATGGACGCGACCGGTTGGGATACAATCTATCGGGAAATTTGCTGCAACAGACGAGCTATGCGCAGGCTGCTTCATATATATTTTTTTTCAACTTCACTTCCATTTTTTTTTTCTCACTTTCTTCAAATGACATTTCACATTATTCGAGGGCTGCATATGCCAGTGGATACATAACATAATCATGGTGGGTTGTGGTGAGTGCAAAAAGTCATTCTACGGTGGTAGAGAGAATAAGGGGAAGGGGTTAGATATCCCATTTACACCCCCTCGGCATCGGCACTTGAGGTGCATTCTCTCTCGTTGCTTACAATTTTACTCAGTTGATCGTCAACAGCAATGTGCCATTAACGCAATGCCCCTTAACCTTATAGAACGGTTAAGTGGATAGCGGGTCACCGTAGCTTTGTTGTCCCTTGGAACGTAATAAATGTGATCCATTTCTTGGTGAACACTGTGTGCCCTCTTCACTGCGCTTGAATAACTCTATAAAATCTTGTGAGCCCTTGAAAATTGAACAAAGGGGGCGAATACACAATCGACTCGGAAATGTAGTCTGCCGGTTTAGCATGGAATGAGTCTGATCCGTTACGTGGATGTACTACTTGATGGGGTATTTTCAGCGAAATTCAGCAGATTTTGATTGAAATTGCCGGTATATAACTGAAATATTTTCAACGATGCACATCAGACGGTTAAATTACTTCACATTAGTTTGTATAAGTCTATTTGAGGTACATTATTCAGGAACACTGGGGTTGAAGCTGGGGAAGGTGCGTGAAAAACACCGTTCAAAAATTCCTACCTGAATTTCTTCTCTGAAAATTTCAAATTTTACGGAAAAATTTGTGGAAATTGTCAATAATTTATTGAAGGCTCAGTATAATTTACTGTTGAATCGTTAACATTTTCTTTTTAATCATTTTGTTGGTGGGATACGCGATACGAAATTTAAGGAATGAGCAAAACGTCACATATCCACAGTCACAAATCAATATTCCCACTTTACTCATAATTCATCGCAGTTTGTTATTAACTATTCATCTCCAATCTAAAATTAAAATACTAAAATTAACTCTGTAACATTATGAGAAGTACACGAAATTTCTTCCATTTTCAGATGAATTTGACGATGAAACTTTATCAATCCAATATTCCCAATTCCCGCTCTCACTCTCTCCCAATAATTCTCCATTTTAATCAATCACGAGATCGACCAAATTACTCATCATTAGCTTTTCAATATCTGTCATCCCCAGAATCCCCCCCTCTCCAACCCATAAAAACCCGGTATTTATTCAAGAATACCCGAGTGTCATCCGCATAATTTTCCCCGTAAAATCCATCACAGAGTGAACGATAAACACATGCATAAAGGACAAGAGGTGCACCGAGAGGGTTGAAAACGAGGTAGAATGGAGCAGCGAAATGCTTTTTTCCTTGTATCCACAGAACGATCGAGCGCCAAAGAACTGAATGTAACAAAGTTTGGGGGGAAAGGGAAAGGATATAAATGGGAGAAATAGTGAGTGCATATGTATCCAGCGGGGGAAAAAAAACGCTGGTTACCACGAGATTATTTTTCCACGTCGTTTCTCGCTTTCCCACTTCCCGGCCTATCCTGTGTACATCAATCCCACATATACATATACCCTTTACTCGGTGCAATTGCAGAGCTCACCCCCCATCGCGCCGTCCAACGAGAGAAGTCCCCACACATTTCCCCCAAAAATTCAACTTTTTCCCTCTCTCCCTTCCAGTTATTTGTTTAACGTACCCCGCATACATAACCAACATTTATGCAACAGTGGGCCTCTGTACACATATCGAACTGTCGATACACACTGAAATGTCTCCTGTACACAGCTCCATCCACCAAAATGTGTCGACGAGAGAAAAAAAAATGTTGAAAATAAAAAACTGAATAAAACCAACCGAGAGGTGCATGAACAGCGTTATGAGTTAATTGTTGACACAGGTGTAACAGGTTCTGATGGCTGTACAAGACCATATTGTCATGGTGATTCAACTCATGAACTCTAAAACATAGACAATACATTAGTCGAATGAAAAATGGCCGTGAAAACGAGAAATTCAAGGGGATACCTCGAATTTACATTAATTCAGATAATTCATTCGACTGGCGCCCATCAATTTATACATTTCGTAAATAGTACGTGTGTATCACACTTCACATGTCTGGTAATATTTTGGTAATATCACTGACAACCTGAAAATTTGAATTTATTGTTGGTAACGATTGAGCCCATGAATTTTGAGGCGGTAAATAAAATACCTGTCATGTGTTCAGAAGATGTAACATGACACTCATCACATCTGTAAAGGACTGAAAGCACTCACCAGTGGACACTAAATTAATTGCTCGAGTATCGAGACATTGAGTGTGACCTCAGCAATCGCCAGTGGGAAATAATTACTAATTACGACCTGTGAGTGAGGTTGGAGACAAACACACGAGGGATGGAAGGACGATATCGAGTTTAAGATGTAGTTCTAGTATAGGAGTGCAAAAGGGAATGCCATCATGTAAAATAGATATGTATCGATTCAGATAAAAATTACTTAATTAATTAAGGGGCATAACAAGCAAATACATAAATGTCAGACAGATTATTAAAATTTTTTATAAATTTTATGAAGATGCGTAAATTAAGAATAAGAGGGAACTTACTGTACATATGGAATTTCAATCGTTTAAAAATATTTTTGTAAATGCTATTTTACTTTTTTTTAAAGACTAGAATTACTAGATTTGTCGTAAGAAATTTATTGGAAGAAAAAATTTCCAGAAAAATTTATAAATCTTCGCCTCCAAAAAATTTCCAAATAATTTCAATGAATTCAATCACCAATGTAAACCACATAATCACCCTCTGACCGCAACCCAACCCCTGATGAAAGGACCACACGGTATGTAGAGATGCGGTTCTGTTGGAGAAACATAAGGTAGAAAGCCAGAAGGCAGGACAGAAGTCTGACTTTCCAGATAAAAATCCGTTAATTAATTAACCTCTCCACTAGAGGTCTTTGTGAGTAAACATGACCAGTGTGGGTGAGAGAGTGAGACAGACCGTACCGCTGGGGTACCACTGGGAGTCGTGGTAGCTCAACTAGCCGTTGGGAAAATGCCTGAGCTGGCAAGTAGTCCAAGAGAGCTCAGGAGGCCCGCGGCAAGTTGTGGTAACCTAAGCCGACTGGCCTCCTCTTCCATCTCTGTCTCCCCGGGCCTCGTTTTCCACACTATACCCATCAACCCCCTTCCTTCCCCCCCCCCCCTCCCTCCCCCTCTCCCCATCACCACCCATCTCCACCCATCAACCCTCTATTCGTGTTTCATAACCACACGACTCTCCGAAGCAGTTGTGACCTCAGCCTCCTCTCATCGTCATCTCCCATGCATTATGTTCTCTATAAGCAAAACATACCCAGCGGCGTTTTACTCGAGTCCAGGACTTTGCCGTTCTGTACTTACCATAGCTTCCCCTCAATTCACTGGTGTAGTGGGCACACAAGACAAAGTTATGCACACCATACACATGTACCAACAAGTACCTTGCATGCCATTTCTATCTTTTTGGAATGACATATAGGTACACAGAGCTTTTATGCCATCGACCACACCACTTTTTCACCCCCCTCCCCCCCTCCCGCCCCAGTGTATTGCATTTTCCTACTTGTCTCGATATACTTTACGCGACCATTATTTTTTTTTCCACCCCTTTCTCCAAGTACACCCGCTATCCATGAGCTTTTTGGTCTTTCCTCTGCAGCAATGATTTGTGTGTACACTCAACTGGGTGTAAATATTCTTAGGGCTGTAAAACGCAACACCCAAAAGCTTCTGCCATAATCTGCCACATAATCATACACCCAAGGGCAAAAAGCTCGGTGAAAATGTGTACAATTCACCCTTTACCAACTCTTGACTCTCTTCGTTGATGTTATCCACGGGGTTTAACACATGTACATAACCCATGTACATACACTCATCCCATCGAATAAACATACATCGTGCGTACATCACTGGCACATAACCGTCTACCGTAGTTCTTCAAGTACATTTGCACAAATGTGTAAAAGTTCACTCATGGTACGATACTCACAAGTGTTTATACGTACCGTCAAATTTATTTTATCAGCTCTTTTCCGTACCCACTGCAATTTTAACAAACCACTGTAAATATTTAAACAATTCGGTGGGGAGAAGGGTGGGGGGGGGGGTGGGGAGAATTGAGGGTCCACTTGGGTTTATTATAGCTCGAGGGTCGGGTTGAGTTTTGCGTGAAGATGAAAAAGTATTTTTTAGGGAGGAAAAATAACAGTTGAGAGGTTAAGGTAGAAAAATAAATGAATAATACAGTTCTAACTCTGGGATAAGAGGGAATGCAAAGATTCCACTGCATTTGGCGCATATAAACGCAGTGTCTAGAGCCTGTGGATTTGGATGACAAAGTTTTTTCTCTCTTGAGATCCTCCGTGCTTTTTCCTCTCCTGCATTACTCGGCTTCTTTTCCTTTTTCCATTATCTCAACAGGAGGCTTGCATACCCACCACAGCTGTGGTTACAATAAAGGGTTCTTTACTGCAGCCTAGCAGTTCTTCGTGTTTGATATTTTTTTGAGGTAGGGTAGCTGGGAAATACGAATATGGGAGGAAGGGATGGAATTGGAGCATTTGGTGGAAAGAGAGATTATTTAATAATTTGATGACTAATGCGGGTCGGGGTAATTTAATTTTATGGACAGTTTATTTTGATTTTTTAGGGGAGTCGGGGGAGAATGGTGAATACGTTTTAAGGGGGAATATGATGTTATTTGGGATTTTTACTCGAAAGGAGGTTTAATGGTTTTGGGGAAATTGATGGGCGAGAATTTCTTCGTCCACTTGATTTCATGTGGAATTATGATCTTTTAGTCGAGGGTATGGAGATTGTTCAACTAATTAATCATTTACTGATATAGTTGGCTGAATTTTTCCACGAAATTTTCAAGTATTTGTTATTTACTCTCGCGAAGTTATGGGGGGAGATTTGATGCGATGATAATTTATTAGAAATATGCGAAACATCGTGCGTTAACATTGGTTAATTCAGTTATCATATATGGAAAGAGGAATTCAGAAGTGAAATGATAAATGTGAAATGCCTTCCTCGATGAAATACTTTTCTACTTTTGTAGTCGAACATCAAAACTTTCATCTGAGCCCCAGTTGAGGCTAAGTTCCCGGACATTTTACAGCGATTTTATTACTTAAACTTTCAAGGTCTGCATCTGCATTCTGATATTGAATCGTTCAATAAAATTTTTTTCAGTGAAACAAAATTAAAAAGCGTACTTTTGAAAGATGAATATCTAAAAATTTCAGTTTTTAAACATTATGAGTATTTCTTGTGAATAAATGGCAACAAATGAATTCAGACAAACGAGAAATAAACAATTCAATGCCCAAGGTGAATTCGAAGGGGATAAGTACTGATTTTAGATGGTTAAAAAATTTCTTTTCACTCAATTCAATAAATAAATTTCGTAATTCAAAACATGATCGAATTATAGTGGCGTCTGAACACCCACATCGAGTTTTTATTGAAAATTAGTGCTTAATTAGTCCTTAGGAGAACTTTTTATAAAAAAGGAATAACTATCATGAAAATATTTCAATTTAAACCGCCAGAGGAAGCAATATGCGCCGAAAAAGAGAAATTGAAAAAAATCCAAGTGCTAAACAAGGAGAAATATGGAAAAAGCCGTGTCAAATTTTACTTCATACCCACCAAGCATGGAATATTAGCTCCAGCAAGAAAATATATAGAGCATGAAGATGGAAAATTAAGGAGAAAGAACGAACATTTGGTAGTGCACTCCTTTGTTACTCCTCACGTTAAATTTCCCTCATGTCTATATCTCCTCATTCCGTTCCATCTCACAATTCACAATTCGGCCCTCAATTTTTAACACATTTTTCTCTCTAGACAGTAACGTAATCCAATAATATCAGCTCTCCATTTCTTCTCCATAAACTGGAGTTGACTTTAGTGGCTGACATGTTTGGCAATTTACAAGCGAGAAGATGGAAAATTTTCTTAAAGCTCCCCCGCCGTCTTGACTATTTGTCTTGCCAGGATTAAAATGCCTCTTAATTTCCCAAGTGAGGTGCAACGCCGTGTTTCACATGCTTCGATAATACCCAAGCCGGTTTCCACCTCCCTTTTCCACCACCCTTCGTCTTACCATCTTCACCGTGCATACACTCAACCAAATACAAGCCAGTCTGTATACCCCCCAGACCCGTCATCGTATCTCGAGCAATTTTATCCTCAATGCGTTGGGAAATCCTCATGCACGGCGGACTGACAGTGTCAAAGGGAGACGGACTGAGAGGTTACAAGGGCTGTTGGAGTTAACACCATGAGCGACTAATGCTCTGCGAATTAAACGGAATTGCAGATCAAGACGAACGGGTGTGTCCCTCTGACATGCTAATCTCTGAAACACTCATTTCTTTGAATGATACACCCATTTGTTACTGGCACTCAACTTTATCCCTCAAAGAGTACGGACATAATTATCATTTCAAACAATTGGGCGGACAGAAGAGGTGCGAGAAAATTACTCTAAAAATTGTGAAATGTAGTTTCGTGAAAAAATACTCGGAGACTTGAAGGCTTCTCTCAAAAAATAATGTACCTCATTCAAATCTTGACGGGAATTGAAAATATTGAAGTTTTCTTACACCTATTCCTCATTAGCAGATATTTATAGCGCGTAATTGAAGACTAATGAAATCTAACGACGCGTGAAAGAAACTTTAAGTAGAAAAGGAACACCTCCGAGACTAGAATAACCCTTCACTAGTTTTCTTCAGGTCTTTTCAATTTCTAAAACAATTATCTTCGGATTGATTAATAGCAGGGGGAGTTGTACATTTATTTTTCCTGCTCTTCATTAAATTTTTATAAAAATTCTCCAAAACTGTGGCGGACATGAGAGCTTTACAATTTTAACAAATTGCGATTGGCAATTTCTGTTGATATCGATATTAGAATTTTATTGGGGACAATTATATACGCAACTCTTCACTTCTAAAACTGTTATCAAGATCTTCAAATATCGATATCAATTAAAAATATAAATTGCAAAATCCGACGTACATTTGTCAATCAAATGATTTTTTTCTCTCTAGATTTAAAATTCATGTTTTTTACTCATTTTTTTCTCAACTACTGTTTATGATTGAATAATCCACATTGTTTGTTATTCAATTTCTATTCATTTCTTTCGGAGAGAAGTATCACAGCTGCAAATGTACACCCATTCAGTCACAATTCTTGCTGAGTCACGTTCATTTGAGTGAACTATCGTATCACCCCGGCAAAAGCGAGAAAACCTGATGGTCCGGGGAGAGGGTTGGGGGGTGGATGAGACGTGGAGAAAGAGCAGAGACGAGCACACAGTTGCATTCACGACATTTTCAACCCCCTCTCCAGCACCTTCGCCTCCATTCCACCTAAATCCCGCCTTTCAGACGCACACAAGCACATTCACACATACGACCATGGACGACCTAGCTTAGTTAATTAATAAAGTACCCGCGTAAACTAACAGTTTTACAGCAGACCGACGAACTTAATACGCGAGGAAACAGCTTTTGTTTCTCCCCGACGCCAAGTAACTAAGTCCCCAACAAGCCCAGACCAAGCGAGCACGATGCAGATTACCCTCTGAATACTTAAAACGGCCGGGGATAAAACGAGGCCCACGAGAGAGTGGCGCACGTTGCCTTTGTAATATTATCTATTTACACGTGTGTTAGTCAGGGTTTTTTTCCCCTCTCTCACTTCGTCACGATAGCAACGTTTTTCCTTTTTTTAATCAAACAATTAATTAAGCAATTAAGTTGTCCTTGAATTTTCGATGTTGAGAAGTGGAATTTGATTTGTGATGGGGTAGTTTATAGAATTCTTCTTTGAGGGTGGAAATTCCGGTGTAGGGATTTTTTAAAGTTGGTTAATTCCAGTAGAAAAGATGACTTTAAACATTTTTTGAGAGAATTTTCGGAAGATTGTTTTGTTGAATTTTTGGTGCTTCAACAAAATCTCCAGAAAAAAATTCTTTCAGAGACAGCCTCTCTCGCATCTTCGGAAGATGTGAATTTTTACTTTAAAATTGAGGAGTAATTTTTAGCAGTGTAAGTGTGAAAGTACTGGACATGAGATCGATTTTAGGGGGAGGGATTGTTGCACTGGGCTGTTTTTATGTAACCGATGGAACATTCAGTTCGGTGGGATTTATCAAGGTCAGGTGGATGTGGCGAAGCTGAAACTGATCGATTGGATTTTTCGTGTCAAGTACTTTGACGAATGGTACATTTCTCTGAAATTCAGGGGCTATTATCATACATATATTTCCTAGACAGAGAGGGAACTTTCAAACACCAATATCCACGAAAATTGCTGTGGCACAATAAACAAATGAAGGAAAGCTCAATAAAATAAACTGATTAAAATAGGAATTTTTAAAAGATTTCTATCAATTTTTCATTTAACCTGAAATAAAAAATGATAGGCCTTCAAATTTTATAGTGCTATTTACTAAATTTTACGATGCTACATATCATTAATGACAGAATTTATTACAAAGTTGACGGTATTGATAAGAATTTTTATGTGTGAGTAGAACACATTCCGTTGTACCTCGACTCTAGTGCCCAGCACAGTAATTTTTCACCAACTTTTCTCTCCGTACAATAATTTCCTTAAAAACCCCAAATTAGAAAATCAATAAAACCCCGTTTTTCATTTCCCTCCTCCGCTCAATTCCAATTTTTTTTCGGAGTAAAGACCCTCCGAAAAAAAGTGAGTCAAGGTGCAATGCGTCACCATTGCAATGAGAAAACTGAGAAAGAGAAAAGGAGAGAAATGAGGTACGTTTTTCGCGGTCAAAAGTTGGGTCGGTCATGAAGGTTAAATTTATGGAGCTAGGGAGCCATCCCGTGAAGGTGTTTACGGCGGCTGTGTGCAGGCCACGGGAATGCATCCACCGGGCTCCTACCCCTTTCCTACCCCCATCTCTCTTGTTTCTTCTCCAGCCATGACTGCACTCGGTCTATTCTCCGAGTGGAAATGCCATAGCGCGTTGTTACTACTACTGCCAAGAACATTATATGCTGGCCACACTACACTGAATAACCCCATTTCTCCACCCTCCCACCCCCACGGCCGCTGTTCATCCCATGGGGGTGTTTTTTGAGGTGGAGAGGGCGAGCGGGGGAGGGGGAGTGGGAGAAAGCCTTTATTACGCGTGCCAGAGCATACGTTCACGATTAAACCACTGAGTTATGCCTGCATTCGCATTTTTAGCTAACCACGACCCACCCCCATCCCCCCGACACTTCACCGCGCTTCCACTGGACTAGCCACGCGCCTTCCCGACTCTATTTCTTTCAACTCTTTAGTTCACATGTTTTTTTTTTCCTCGCACCCAATCGCCTCTCATTAATTTTACGGTAAGGGTAGAATATTTTCCCCCGTTTTTTTACGTCCACCATTCCACGACTTGGGGAGGTCAGAAAAAGAAGGGGAATCGTTAAATTGATTTTAGGGAATATTAGGATACGTGTGGCATTAAGTCTCATTTTTTAGGAGCGTTTTTTGATTGATGAAGGTCTGCCAGAAGTCTTAGAAGAATCCTCGAAAATGTCGTAAACAATCTTTTTGTCGATGATTCTTCTCATGATTTATGGAAGATATTCCGAAGATATCAAATTCTTCTTGATAAATTCCTTTGGCAATGGAAAAATAACTTCTTTCTACGTCTTGACGAAACTAAAAAACTGGGCAGCTCATAAAAATTGGGTAATGAACAGCTGGGACTCCCAGAATTTCGTAAAAATCACCTCAGACCTGTAAACTATTCCCCCTTGTCCCCATAAAATCCTCAATACCATGAATTACATTTCCGTTCCAGGAGAATGGTAGAAATTGAAGATCAACATCAGCAAGTACTTGACTTACAATCGAATTGACGAGTATGAAAGGCGAAATAAAAAAAAACGATATGGAAATGTGAGAGGGATCGAGGGAGAATACTTTTCGGTGACACTCTGAATTATTAAAAAGTCTTTTTTTGAATAAATTATTCGCCGGAAGGACCACCAGGTGGGGGAAGGAGAAGAAACGGTGAGATCCGATGGAACGAGAAACCCAGGGATAGGTTTCGAGGTGATGCGATATGATAGGAACGTGGAATACCAATGCAAGTGAAGTGCAGGTGTGCTGAGATGAAAAAAAAGTCCGATAGAAAATGGTAGACTACTGACGAAAAAAAAAAAAAACTAGCATCGAAGGGTAACTGTAGTTCCAAGAGCATTGGGGGTTGGGTAAAAGTTGAGGGAAGAAAAGACTGGGTGAGTATAAAAACGATATTTTTTCGACGGAAAAGAGGAGGCATTTGTCGATGAACAAGGTAATACAAGAAGAAAATAGGATGGAGAAGAAAGAAATTGTGAGACGAGAGAGATACACCAATGTCGGGTTTTCTTATACTTATATTCCCGGATAACCGAGAGAATGGGAGGTTAGAGGGCATGACAGTAGACGAAGTATCCCACTTCTCCCTTTCATGGTGTTTGCTCGATGGATAAATGTTGGGAATGGTGAATACCGCACCTGCGTGTGAATACTCCGGCATTGAATTCGAATGGTCCATGATTTATTTATTTATTGATTTCCTTATTCATTTATTTATCGTGTATCGATATCCAGCACTGTGAAGGTAGTTGCAGGAGTAAAACATTACTAAATTATGATCAGGTGTGCAGATACATAATTTGTAGCTGTTTATAACGTTCGTGCAGAGGTAACATAATGCATGAAAGTATTATAATATTTATGATAATTATAATAATTATTAATGGAGTCAAAAGTTGATAGGGCACATGGGATTCATTATGTATGCATTTAGTTCTTATAAATTATCATTCGTTCTGCCTTTTTTCGTAACTTTCAAAGCAAAATATTCGGAAAAGTTTATTTATATCGAATTATGTTGTAATAATTAGCTCCAATCGTTCAGGTTTCACGTTTTTTTCCAGTCATAAGATCTATTCCACTAAGAGGACAAATACTATTAGAAAAAAAATTGAAATTCTTGTAACCGCCATTTTTTCAAAGAATTGAGAAAAATATTATTTTCTCAAAATAAGTCCAAAACCTCGAATAACGATTTTTTTAATGAAACAAAAAAAATTCAGTACTCCGTTATTGATAAATAATCCAAATTGATTCAATTCATGACAAATCACACGTTCTCATTTTAAATTAAATCATACCAATTATAAACAATAATTAAAAAACCACCCGCTCTCGTTTCAGTAGTATAAAGTTATTCTCGTCATCCCGGTCCAAATATTGTCTAGAACAGCTGAGAGAGAAAAAATAACATTAAGGGAGTTGCATCGGCAAAAGACTGGAGAGAAAACAAGTGGATTGAGGTAGAAAATAGGGGTGAGGGTTTGAAAAAAAAAATGGTGAAGAGAAAACGAAACGCCAAAAGAAAAACACACTTGCGCTTGGATAGGTATTGCTCGACTACATTGCCAACAGCGATGGTTGGCCCAACCGCTGCCTTCAACTCACAGCAATGCTGTTGGTAGAGTATAACGGTGGTGCACAAGGCGGGCTACACAATTTTCATGACGCGTTCTTATTTTCTAAACAAACAAACGCTGAGTTCTGGGGCGGTGTATAGCTATCGTACATAGGGAGAGTTTGAGGTAGTAACGCTCGACGCATTCGCACGTACGAACAGGTGCCTGCCAGTTTCCCTTTCTCCCTCTCTCTCTCTCTCTCTTTTCCTTCATCCCTTCAACCGCTGGTACAACTAACCCCCCACGGCCATCCAGTATACACTCACTCGCCGCCTAAAGTTTGTATACGCTGTGCAGTCCCTAGGGGTACACATAACGCTACAACGCATTTTCCTGGTATGTATATGGCTGATGGGGAGGCGAGTGACGCAGGAAACTTTCTACGATTGGAATTCAAACTCTCTATCCACACACTCTACCCCGAGTCACTCTGATGCTCGATAATTAATTGTCATGGAATAATGGACATCCGGAAAATGGTGAAACTAAATTACAAAACTGCGCCAAACTTCATTTTATTACTGAACAAGAGCAAAAAAAAAAATTGAATCACACGGTAGGCAATATACCTCGGATATTTGCACATTTACTTTTTAATTAAAATGAAATGAAATTTCGGCAATTCGTAAACCCCTGTAATAGAATACTTGACGCAAATTTGGCAATGAAAAGCGAGCGAGTTGATAAAAAAAATGGTTGAAAAAAAAATATATATATCTAGTGGGCACATATGGGGCGGTAAAGTTTTGTGACTGGGACAAAATACCGTCCAAATGTACATGTGGAGGGTTTATAATAAAAAGGAAAGGCATGCAAACGGCTCACACCACGTGACACACAAGGGGTCCGCAAACAGAGAGAAACATACGCAGAGATCAGGAGGTATAAACTTCACTGCAGCGCGTCGGGTGCAATGCGCAAAACTCCATTGCACGGCTTGCACTGCTTTTCTTCTCTCTCATTCTCTTCACACCACATTTCTCCATTATTCTGTCTCACTCGTTGTGCCGATGGTCTAGCAGGGGAGACCGCTTTGCCCATTCAAATTGTCTCTCCCTCCTCATTTTGTCTCCCTCAAACAGCCGCGACTGCTCATTCTCACATGGCCATGGATTCCCCAACTCTTCATTCTTTCGGTTATTCCACCATCCCCATCCCTCCTCATTTTTTATCCTCACTCTCAACCCCCTCCCACCTTTTCACACCTAATTGGGCATTTTGTGCTGCATTGCCCGAGATATTATCATAGTAATAGCCATACCTCGGCACGAGCCTACGGTATTCACACAATGGAGTGCTATTCTCTGCACGTCCTTTTCTTTTTTTTTTTATCTCTCTCTCTCTCCTTTTCTATATTTCCCACTTTTACCATCTCCTTTGGCATCCACCCGCTCGTTTGTATTGCACACTGTCCTCCACATACTTCAGCGCAGATGAACTATCCGGGATTTTTCCTTTTTTGTTTTTCGACGTCAGCTGTGCAGAATGATTCAACTACTCGCGACGATCGCGAGGTGCGATATATCGAACAGGCGATACTCCTGACGATTAAGTTCTCTCTGAAAAAATTCGGAGTCACAGGAAATGATGGGTTATTCATTGATGATTTCCATTTCCGTATGATTGCGGGAAAACCGAGGTGTGATATAAATAAAATAGTCTGCTTTTTAATAAACAATTACTTGAAAGATTATTCTTTCGTCAAACAATAAATAGATACAGAATATTTAGCGAATACCTCCGAGATAATTAATCGAATAATCGGTCTCCTCTTAAAGTCTAGAATGAATTACGATAATACATTCACCCGAGTCATCGTAATTAGCCCAATTATCCCCATTTAAGTGATTATCGAGAGGGAGAGAGAGAGAGAGAGAACGAGGGAAGGAGAGAAAAGACACAAAGATACGTGTGATACAAGTGCTCCATCCGCACACAGTATGAGTAAGAGCATTCGTTTGCATAAAAGAGGCGAGTTAACCCCCTTTACTGGGTCTCGGGTCTCGGTCGTTGCCATTAACCCAGTGACTGTATAATTAAACTCTTGAGCGTAACAGCTGAGCGCTTAGTTCCACTATTTGGTGTATCTTTGAGAAACTCTTAGGCTGGATTTAGGAAAACTCGATGATGAGAGTTACATTGTTCAACGGAAAATGTTTGAGTGAGTGGAGTTGAAGACAAATGTGAGACTGAATTTCTCCCTTTCAAATTCTTTTTTTTTTTTCCACCCCCTTCTTCATTCTTAATTTAAGCACCTTACCACCCATTCTTGACAATCGTTTCTCGGCACGAGCATGTATATGCCCGAGGCAATGGCTTTCTCCAACCCTTTCAACTCCCCTCCTCCCCCCCCTCTCGCCATCACTGTTTCTCTATCCCCGGCCACCCACACCAGAGCTCTCAAGAAGAGAAACGAGAATTGCCTTGAGACCGGGTAGGTACTCCGCGGTTTCTAATTCTTCCTCGGGCCGAACTAACTTTCCAGTCCTTAGCCGTTCTCATTTAACCCCTCGACTTAACGTCTTTGAGCATTATTACCCTGCGCTTCCCAAACCACCTTCCTTCGTTCACCCCCCACGCCCGCGACGCTTTTCTCTTGTGCGGCTGGAAGACGAGCCTGCGGCGAGTTTCTTTTTCCTTTTTGCACACCTCGTTTACCCAACGTCATTTATATTAGTACAATTTTCACGAAAATTTTCATTTATTAGTAATTAGAGGAATAAAATATGGTGAAAGGAGAAGCGCTGGGGGAGGGCACTTAACATTGGGCGTTTGAGGGTATGGGAGAAGTACATCGGAGGGGTGGAGTGATGATGATGAATAAACTGAAGACCCATTTTCAGGTGTCGCATATTCTCACCCAATGGCGAACCATTAATTTTAGGAGAGGGTGGTTGTTGCGTTTCAACCCCATCAAATAACCCTAAACTATTAGCTCTGAACCCAATAAAATTCATTGGAAATCCACCAAATTTTAAGCCAAATACGCCCCCAGTGTATCCAAATTCCCCAGCTAATTTTCTCGATGTTCATTCATTGATAATAAGACGAAAAATAAATAGAACAAAATGAAAAGCAATTGCCGGGGGCATGTAACATCCCCTATTCGAATGTGACGGAGGAAGTCCATCCAAAGGATGGAGCAATAACGATGAGTAAACTGGAACGATTTCGCTTGCTGGCATACGATGGCCATTTGATTCAAATGTAAAGGGAATATAAACGCATGTGTGCGTAGATACGAGAGTGGGCAGAAGCCTCGAGCTACCCCTACCTCCCTCCCTCCCTCCCTCCCACCACCTGAACACGTAGATAGGTTCTCGTCCACACGATATAACCGGTTAATGGGTAAAGCCCGCGAATAGCTCCTGGGGAAACTTCTCGAAATATCACTCTGTTCGCTCTCTGGGTCCCTAAACCAAGCTCCCGAGCGCGCGTTCAACTGCCGGTATTCCTGGTTGGAAGCGAAGTAATATCAGGTGGAGGTTGGCGTAGCAATTTCATTACCGTAACCACTGGGTACCCAGGCATTCGTGTGCAACCGACAATGCCTGTACGTTTATGCAGGGGCAAAGGGGAAGGGACAGAGGGGGCCGGGAGAGTAGTGGAAAGGGAACATCATAGAGAGGGGGATAGGGTCGTTTGTGCGTCCTGTGGATGGACCAGGGGGGTTGAAGAGGGTAAATGCGGGCCTATACGCGAGATTGCATGCCTGAGTCCAAGTGCGCAACGCCACCACGCTCACTATCCGCTAATTCACCCAACGTGGCAAGTTACTTGCCATCCCTTCAACCCCCCAACCACCCCCCCTCACTCCTCCCTATTGCCACTATACACCCGCCTATCCCGCTGGTGTGTATCCAGTCGCTGTCTCTCTTTGTGTATCCACCCGCCCGATGTGAAACTTCAACAAACCCGGTGGACTCGACGAATCACATTTTCCAACATTTGCGTTATTTTGTCAGCCATTCCATCGTTTCAAATGTTGGTATTTTGGGATGCATGATGAAATCATTTGAATTTCTGGGGTTTTCCGGTAAATTAGGCATGCACCGACTTTCAGTGGGTTGATTATCTGAGTGACAGCTTATGGGATTTGGGTGAGTGTTGATGAGAAATTATGGGGTTGTGCGAGGAGTGGTGTGAGAACGTGGGTATTTGGTACGGGAAAGGGAACGAGAGAGGTGTGAATGGATGTGGATGGGTGAAGTGGTCAATGTTAATTTTGGAAATAGTTTGGAGATGATTTTTTTACTCGAGGGGATTTGTGGAGGGTTTTTAAAATGTGGTGGTTATGGGAGGAACAAGTTGGGAAAAATGAATAAGAAAAGTAATTGTAGAGCCACTCTGATTTTCTATAACTCTCTTATTAAGTAGATGAAAAAGGATGGATTAAGTAGCGAATTTATTACATTTATGTTTTTTCGTGTAATTTTTCGGTAAGAAAGAGATAGAGAGTAATTTTTACTCGAAGTGTTAGTAAAAAATTTTCTAAAGAACAATAAGTACGATGCTCACTAGTAATTGTAATGCACCACCATTTTAACTGGGCAGGCTGATAATTTTTCCATCCATAAGAGTATTTTTTTCCACTCAACGAATCACTAAATTCCCTCACCAAACAATTATTATCCCATTTAATTACATTTCACTCCGCGCTTATCTTTCATTTACTAAAATTTGCTGCAATTTTCCAGGTAATTTTTATTCAACTTTTCTCTCCACACAAAGAGAATAATATTTTTTCATCAGAATAAAAAAATGGCCCCTTGTAAAATTAGCTTTCCAGCAAATTAGGTATGCAGCAACTTTCAGCATGACGATTCTTTGAGTAAAAATTTACAGCTATTGGTTGTGTGTTAATGAGAAACAATAGAATGTACAGAGGGTTGAAGCGTTGAAATATATATTTGCTCGTTGGAAGTAATGAAAGAAATGTGTAAGGGAGTTTAATTAGGTCTACGGGACAGCAGGCAACTTGACAAACTGCTTTCATCCCTCTGCCCTTCTTCCTTTTCTTTTCCATTTACCATGTTCCAGAGTTTGTGGAAAAAGCTTTTCTCTCTCTTGCTCTTTATCCCAGTGGCATCTGCCTCCCCCCAACCCCTCCTACCAACCCCCACCCACAATCGTGCCGACGGTACTGCCTTTCCACTCTGTTAACCCGAGGCAACGCGTTGTTGTTTCATCCAGAAGAAACTGAACGAGGAGGAAGGTAAGAGAGAGAGGGAGACTTACCGAGGGAGGTTGGCCTACACTATGTGTTAGACCATCATCTCCTAATAAGGCTCCACAGCATTGCGACTTCAGTTCTCTTATTTAGTTCATTTTCCTTCTTTTTATTTGGATTCAGGATAGCAGTAAATTGCGTAACGCTAGCTGGGAATTGCTCTGGTCTGGTAGCCTCCGAAGCCCCTTGTGTTCTTTGTCCTCTGTGTTTTCCTGATGCCCGTCTGCCACCCAGACACGAGACTGTATAACAGAGGGAGACAGTAAAATGAAGGTCCTGTTACTTGACCACTCGGTAACGTACGAAAAATGACAAAGAAAATCAAGGAGAATACTGGGAGAAGTGAAGAGAATTAGTAGATATTTCTTGCACTCGAGATTCTTCCTTTTTCTCCGACAAATTATCCACCCCAACCGCAACGGGTTTTTCCCACTTCGTTAGAGGTAGCCGAGCCGAAAATATCCGAATGGTGTGACTGAAGCCATTTAATGGATCAAATCTCCTGAATTATGACTAATGTTGTTTTTATTGTCTTCGGGAGCATTAATTATGTTGCGTGTTTATGAAATACTGTCTGCATTTGGGAATTTTCCACTTCGGAGGAGTAGAATGTTGTACATGAAATTAAGACAGTCTTGTTCCCGTTCTTAAGACCTTTTTAGCTCCGAATTTCAGGCATTTTTGGGGGGCTGGTATTATTTTCAAAGGTGTTCCACAATGGTGCATGAAAAGGGCCAATAATATCCAACGTAGTGGAGAGGAAATGAGAGAAACGAGAATTTTTGTGATTAAAAATCTTGATTGGAAGTATTTTTCCGTATTAATGTTCGTGGATTTTTATGGCTCTTACGCCCTCCTGATCTTACAATGATACTAGATAGAAAAAACCTTTTTATTTTCAAGGACACGATACTGATTTTCTGAAATTTACCCTCATTTATCGAGCAATAACTACTACTCATGATGCGTGATTCAAGTCGATGATCACGACTTCATTTTTAAGAGAACCTTTTTTGTTTGAAGATCTTCAGAAAAAGATGATCTTCTATAAAAAAT
The DNA here is from genome assembly GCF_034640455.1 of Diachasmimorpha longicaudata. NCBI lineage: Eukaryota > Metazoa > Arthropoda > Insecta > Hymenoptera > Braconidae > Diachasmimorpha > Diachasmimorpha longicaudata. The sequence goes on from NC_087225.1 coordinate 5,320,979, forward strand.
TAGAAACATATTGTCATCTAAATACTTACCAAAAGTCGCTGTCATCAAAAGGTAATTAAATATTTTTTGCGACACTTCGAAGACAATAAATTTTGCAGTGCACGTGTAAACTGTTCATCCTTGAGCCTCACTCAGGCTTAATACCATCCCAGTTATTCAAAATTTAATACACCTCCATTAATTCGAGCATAAACTACCGTTAAAACGTGGTTCTCACCTCTGGGATGTTCCTGCCGTTGAATTTTTGAATTTTCAACCAAGCATTGAAAAATAGATGATCCCATACCCGGATGGCTAATAATTAAGGAACAAGTCACGAATTGGAGCGTTGGATGAAAGCCCCAGGACTATTCAATGAGCAAGAAATGAGCTCAGACACAGAAGGAGGAAAAGACAGGAGACTCGTCCTCCGGGAGTAGTTGAAAAAAAAAAAAAACTTTGGCGCTTTAGTAGCGCTTGAATCGCCGAGGAAAATGGGCCTCAGGCGATTAATAATATTTATAATGTAAGAGATCTCGTTGGTATTTTGCGGGAAAGGGACTAGTTCCTCCCGACGTTTTCCACTGCGGGATAAGAAACCTCATTCACCGCAATGAGGGTACGAGTAAAAATCAACTCTACGCACACATACCGACACACACACACATACCCACACCCCCATCAACAATTCTTCCTTGCCTCGGCGTGGGCTTCAGTCGTGTTATCCAGCTTTCTTCTCCGCCTCCACCTCCCCCTCCCCCATACCCCCCACCCCCAATTTTCTTTCCCCATTGCTTCCTGCTCGGTCTCTCTTCTTACTTCCCTCACGTCCGGAAAATAGGTAATAACCCCCGCATAACGTCGACGCTGTTTATCTTACAAATTCAATTTCGGGACAGCTGCCACACTCACACTCACATAACGAGGTGTCTCTCTGAAAACTCTACGAATTCCGTAGGTTCATTGTCATTTAAAGTTCAACTTGTGTTTAAAAAAATACGCAGAATAACATCGGCAATTCGTAGTACAATTTCCATTTTCTCGGATTTTACAGAATCTCGAACGAGACCATGGCGACTCATGAATAACTGCATACTCTCGATATTAATAATTCGACGCATTGATAATGAAGAACTGTTTTAGGGGGAAAATGAAAAGGACTAATGGGTTGAATAATCACTGTGCTACTGCGATTATGGAGGTAACACGACTGGCGAATTTATTCTCAATTTTAGCGAGCGGTTTAGGGGTTGAAGAAGTGACAAGTGACTAACTTGAATAGGGGAGTATGAGATGTATATTTGTAGGATCAAGATCACAAAGGGCTAGGATTTATTTATTTTAAAAAGGTAACTAAATTTATTTCGAACAGTATACAGTTTAATTTATAAAAACGTAAAAGAGAAAGAGCATCCTCACGTGCAACCGGTCAAATCCCAATACTCTCATCCGGCTTTTCCAGACCCGAAAACGCACTAATTTTCTCACTCAGTCTTCATCAATGCAAGCTCTGTCCTAAGGACGACCCCATATGGCCGGACAAAGGCCACTGTTATGGAGCACAGAAAATCCTCAAAAACCCTAAACATGACCGTAATAAAACTGTCATGTCTCATACACACGTCTCCTTCTACTCATATTTCTTATGCTAGAAACAAACACATAATTTAAACTGAAAACTTAACATCTAAACAAATTTTAACACTCGCTGGTGTCATATCGCTCTCTCGCACGTGCGTGATTATACGAAAGAACAAAACACTCACTCTTCACTTATTTTATCCATCCTACATATTTATATTGACAATATTTAGCATTCGAATGTTCAATATTCCCATTAATGGTATTTCTAGTGAGGGATATTTTAAGAAACATTTTTTGGAGAACGCGATCGAGGAAATTCGATAATATACTTTCCTGCTTTTTTCCATGTGTATTAATTCTCGGAGAATAATCATGCGAAGATGGGTAATTTTGATTGAATCATGAAATATTCAAAAAACTCATAAATTCAAAGAAAACTCAAAGATATTCCACAGATGAGATGTTAAACGTTTTGTTAAGGATTTTTATGATAGAGCCATTAAAGTCGATTAGGGGAAGTGTGATCATCAAATTAAAACCTTTACGAAACAATTACTGACAGTCGAGGTAATCATTATAGAAGCGCTGGGAGTAGTAAGTAAATTCATCTATCAGTCACCATTAATGTCAAAAAAATACGAAGACAAACGCCTCGATTTATATTCAAATTGGAGTTCGTCAAAATGTACTGCATTCGAAGTAGAAAGCTCTCGACACAGTATATCACAATCGTTTTGCTTGATCCATGACCCTCGTAATGATTATTTACGATCTCAACCACGACAAAGTATAAATGTATTTCAATTAATACCAACATCTCTCTCAGTCATCCTCGACAGTGCCATATCCCCAAGAGTTCCCCCAGAATTACTTGTTTCCTACCGTCGAACAATTCTTCCATTACTGTTAGCACTCGAGCACGAAATTTGGTCATTCGTCAAAGAGAAAATGAAAGAGACATGGCTATTTTATTGTACCTCATTTTCTCAATTTTTCCTCCTTCCCATTCTACTATGCACTTTTCGTTAGATATTTTTCCCCCAGCTCCCATCCACCGTCTTTCAACAAAGAAAAATATAATCATGCTTAATTAATCAACCTGGGACAAACAAAAAGGGGAAAAAGGATTCAACAAATTAAGGTTGTCTCTTATCCTTTGCACCGTGTCTTCTGTACACTGTTCGATAATTCTTCCTGAAATTTAAAGGGAAAATCTTCAACTTTTTCATTCACGTGAAACTGCCACATCTGTGGCGAACAAATTCATTAATTTCCACAATATTGACAGTTACTAAAGATTATGAAAATTAAAATATTTATACTTCCTTTAAAATCTATAGAATATGCAATTGAATACGAAATTTCATTATTTCAATTACCAAGACCATCAATGAGTGTTCCACTTTAAACTACAGTGCCGATGAACCATTTGTTCCCTCTAAACATAAATAATTAAAAAGTCGCCTTCTGAAGATTATTGTCTCACCAAAAGCTCTTTCCAACGATCTCTGGAATCTTCTTCTCAAGATATTCGAAGAATCTACCACCTCCATTTCTACTCAAATTGTCTCAAGTCACATATTCCAAACATCAGAATTTCTCTTCAGTAATTGAACATTGAAAAGTCAGCGGCAGTTCCTCAAACTCCAAATAAATTTCCTCAACGATCCTCATCCCCATTCTCCCCTCCAATCACCTAAGACCCAACCGCCAACGACATTTTCCAAATCACATGAGCAAACTGACAGGATTCATACTCACCATTTATGCATCGAGATATTCAGCGATTTGAGAGACAGATGAATGAGCTACAGCGATGAGGTATTGTGGAACTATCGGAAGTACAGGAGATGCAATCGATCGCGGTCACAGGAATTGAGATCAGTCCAGTACACAGAGTAGGTCCTGGTGTGTCTGGCTGGGTCGTTACGTGAACGAAACCCGTTAACTGCGACTGAGAGAGAGAGAGAGAGAGAGATCCTGCCGAATGAACTGTGCTCAAGGGAGAGAGGAAGAAGGTTCGCCCTATCGAGTCTCCGAATGTGCAAAGCAAACGTGAAACCGTACAGTCGGCTACGTACACGAGGAACACGGCCGACCACACTGGCATAATAACCGAGAGTAATTCGTGAATTATTGAGTCCCTTGGTCGCATAACCCACACGCACATGTACAGGGGTAGCAATCGCAATATGTGCGTGAGTTGATGCTCGTGGGAGTTGGTGGTATATCTCGTCTGTTGTCTATCTCTGTCTATCGAGTATCTACAGTGTAGCCAAAGCATCCCTCAGTGCGCATCAAAGACGCACAAGGGTTTATATGATGTTACCGGGGGAATAGTATACCTGCCACCCATCCCCCTCCCCCGCCCCCCCCCTCCACCACCCATGCACAAGCCATTGCTCAAGTAATTTCTCACGCACTGTAACCAGTTATTTACTGTTTGCCCCGGTCTATGTCTATCTGAATATCGCGTGAGAATGTGCGTGCAATAAATATCTGTTGTGTAGCTTCTACTGGTGGCAGTGTAATTAATCTTCATTCGCCTATCATTGATGCTCTTGTTGCTTCGAGCAACATAAATTCAGGGAATACCGTACAACTTTTTATGGAGAAATGTTTGCTGGATTAAAATCAGAGTTCGTGGAGGCCAACAGATGTCTATAAATTTGAGTGGGTGGAGAGGTGATGTTGCGATGTGTTTATTGGGTGAATTTTGTTGGAAATTGTTCCTCGGGATTATTTCAAATCAGGTCATTCGGGAAATTTGTTTTCTGGTGATTAATGAAAGTTTGAATTTCTGAGTGGATTGTGAACAAATGCTGGGAGTGGATGGATTTAATAGTTCGGCTTCGATGAAGGTTTATGGTCATTGCGTCCATTGGTTTTTATAGTCTCCGATTGGTATGGGGGAGAGATGACCAACATTGGTCTGATGGTGTACCAGTTACATCGAATTCCTGATGTTGCACGAGGGGCCTCATATTTTTCGACAGGAGATTCCTCATTTTTAGGAATAAGTTGGAATTTTTTCGCTGAATGGGTTCTCCAACATATTGAAAAGAGCAAAAACAATACGATCATATTACAGACCTATATAAGTTTATATTTATTATACTATGAGGTCACTATTTCTTGGAAAGGCCGTCTGTGTGGTCTTACGACGAAAACTCTAATGAATGTTTATTAAATAATAGAAATGTAGGATCAAATCAAATAAAAGGATGTGATTAGGTTATTTTATGAAGGTAACAGTATATTATAAAGTAACACATAGTCAAAATTATATTAGGGGTAGGAGACGAGTATCCTCACGCGTAAACGGTCAAGTCACAACTGAACTCATACCACTGTTCAAAACTCGAAAATGCACTGCTTTTTTCTTCTTTTCTTTTATCATTGGCTTTCTCCCCGAGTCCTCGACAATGCAAGATCTGTCCTAAGAGTGACCCGATATGGCCGGACAAAACCCACCGTTATGGGATACAAAAAAAAATCCTTAAAGCTCGAAACATAACTATCATAAACCTGTCATGTTCGACACACACGTCTCCTTTTCCTTCCATTCCTTATATTAAACAAACACATAAATTACATTAAAATCTTAGCGTCTAAATAAACCTTAATGTTCACTAGAGTCACATTGATCTTTCACACGTGCGCGAATATCCAAAATAACAAAGCACTCGCTCATTCACTCTTCACTAATTTCACACATTCCACATAAACAAATCTCTGTTTATGGAAAGAAAGAAACCATGATGCCGATGCTTTGGTTTCTGGAACTTGGAGATCGTTTGTTAGTTCGGCGACTGCTCTCGAAGTGTGAACACATCTTAGTAAAATATAATTCAATTGCTCTTACTTAAACGTCTATTCATTCTTTAACCTGGCTTTCAATTAAAATCTAGTACAACATTTCAAGGAATTTTCACTTCACTTCTCCTGTTGTTGTAGTCAGTTGATACATCAATCGAAAGTAAATACTTGGCGGAGGCCCCTCGGGCAGCCATCAGTTGCAACTTCCAACATGACCTCACAACCAGTTTCGCGAAAAATGAAGATAAACTCCGAGGATGAAAGGGCTTGTAAATCTCTGACATATAAAAATCATGACCTTCATCATCGGGTTAAATTATTTCCACGATTTTCCGGGGAACACGTACCATTTTCCCCATTAACTTCACCGATCGAAAATCCCAACAACTCAGTAATACTCCCGTCGATTATCGAATTTACCTCATGAGGGGAAACAATATAACTGCAAAGCCGTAAAGACGCACGATACCGCAAGTGCTTGGTGGAGAGATGAGCAAGTTGAACCCTCTTAATTAGCTGCAATTACAGCAACATAGCAATGTCGAGCAGGATAGCCGGAGGCTTATCCCTCCGTCCTTCCCGCTATTCGCCCAACACAAAGTTCTACCCCCTTATGCCACTCTCCCATCCTCTGCAACGCGTTCAACGTTGTGCCTTCCGGCTGCTGGTGATTCATCTCGTGTGTATTCGCCAACCAAAGAAGCCAATTTACCGTATCAAAAAATAAAGTATGAAATAAGAAAAAATTGGCTGAAAACGATGTAGCAAAATTTTAGCTGCAGATAGGAACGTCGTAAGAAACTTCACGAGATAATATTTTGTAGAGACCAAGACAATCCCTCCAAAGTATCGCGATTGTATCGTAATGTCTTGTGTAGTCTGTCCTGGCAGCACCAGCTGGAAACTTCAGCCGGGAAAAATTATGGGCTGTCCCTATAATTGGCATCATGTAGAAAAATAAGCTATCAGCTTTTTCATAGCGTTCAGTTTGTTCTCTATGAGCTCACTCTTTTAATTGATGAATGAAGAGGACCATTGTCTTCATTCGATTCGATAGAACGATTTATTTTTTCCAAACGAAATTGAAAATGGTAATTGTTAATGAATGGCTACTAGTAACTTCAACAACGCTCATCACATATACATTCCTGAATTATTCACTAATGAAGGTGATGGACCTGAGCTGTAACCAAAATCCATTTGTTTGTGATAATTCATTCGTGGTATCAGTGCTGAACAATACTGAGCAAAACCCTAACGTTTGTTAAATTAATCAACAATAATGAACGGGAATTCTAGTAATCCCTAGATTTAAGGGAGTAATACAGTGAAATAGGAAATTTCAGTTTGAAAAATCCGGAATAAAGATTTAATTGGCGTCATAACGATGGCATTACGTAGAAAAATACACCATCAACCTGTGCTTTATGCCAGTCCTCAACTTGACGTTAGCTGCATAATATTTTAAACTCAATACACAGTATTACGACTGTGACTCGACTATTCATGCCACAAAATCTTGGATAGTGCATTGTCGGCTGGGGGTAGAGGGTGGGGTGGATCTTGGTCGGAAAACGAATGTGTGCGGTGTAGCGTATGGTCGATTGTGCTCGATCGTCTAGGCGCGAGATTCACGTCGTAAAGGAGGAAAACGGGTTTACGAGGCTGTCTCGAATATAGGTGTCGACGCGTTGAAGATGGAAAAGGAGAAGGGGTTGGTCCCGGGTGGAAGACGATGCGGGTTTACGGAATGGAGACGAATAACCGCGAGTCATTCGAGAGTATTCGAGCGCGATAGTGTTCATCATTCTACGTGGCCATGAATTTCAAATTGTAGACTTCAATTCAAATTTCAGAGAATCATTAACTGGGCTACGAAAGAGAAGCGGATGTGTTTCGTTACGAGAGGGAACGAGATGACTTTAAGCTACTTCTAGTTAAGCTCTATCATTCACGTACTAAAGAGAGAGTTTGCCTGTGTTCATTCGTGTTTTGAATATTACAAAGATTTATTGTGTGGCCATACAATGCTGGCCTCGTTGCATTACAAATCAACAGAGAAGAAGCTAAACACAATAATGGTGAACATTCAATCCCGCGATGAATTCCGTTCGAAAATTACTTCTGAAGTTTTAAAAATTAAGTCACTATTTTTCGAACTGTTCCTACTCAGTAACAGATTGAGTGACTTCACGGAGTGCGAGAGATACAGAAATTGAAAGGGAAACAAGGATGACCCGCATAAAAAATCGTCTCGCAAATATCTTTCAGACAGTCTTCAGAAGAACCAGCGAAATGTTTTCAGAAGATCTTCCTGGTGACCAAAGGAATTTCTTGGAAAACTTTCGGAAGAAGTTTCGTCGACAAACAGCTACGGAAGAGAATTTTCTTCAGAATATTTTCGGAAGGAAAATACATGACATGTTCTAGAAGGAACATTGTCTCCAATGTCATTCTTCAATCTGATCAGTATCATGTAACAACACGACCCAGATTCCCGGATCAGGGCTCGGAATTCTATTTAAATAATTCGACCAATTTGTTACAATTTCCTGACTAGTTGTTGAATCATCGTAAGAAGTATTTCTGTGTTGAATTGACAAGTAATTCTCGGGTAGGTTGAAGACAGGAAGGTGCTGGGAGAATTGGAAGACGATAGGGTTTACAGAAAGGAATCGAGTAACCGTCATTCGAGAGCATTTGCATGCGATAGAGTTTGTGATTCGGTGTGGTCATGAATTTCAAATTGTAGAATCCAATCCAAATTCGGGAGAATCATTCGATGGGTTACGTGACAAAAACCGATATATTCCTGTACTACTTCAACTTAATATTCGTTATCTACCTATTAAGCAGGGAGTTCATATCTATATGTATATCTATCGTTTAAATTCTAGACAGATTCGTTATTTGTGTCAAATCAATACAGGAGAAACTCAGTGTAAAACTAATGAACATTGATTATTGCAAAAAACCCAAACTTTTTGTTAGGGCTCAAATGGACTATTTCCCTGTCGTGAACACTAGGTAATAGCGACCACTGGCGAACTCTGAATGTCTACAATTTGTCGTTAGCTTCGCTTTGAATTACGCGCCATAAATGACAGCCAATGACAATAGACGTGATCGAATTGGATCCTGTGCTGTCACACAAATGCAGCGGAGATTAACACCGCGTCACAAACACCAATTAAATTATTATTGTTATGGTATATAATTCTATACTACAACAATGTCATCAGAACCATGTAACAGTTCATAAACAGGACTCACCATGAGAGAAAATGTTTTCAGCTTGGAAAGGAATGAGTTGAATTGCAGTGCAACTCTCCCACGTTATCGTCGTGTTAATGACTAAAAGGGAGATTTGGAGGGCAAATGAAGCGGATTTACCGAAAGGAGGCAGATAACCATAAGTTATTCGACGACATTCGAGTAAGTTCATGATTTTGCCTGGTCATGAATTTCAAATTTTAGATTTCAATCCAAATTCGAAAGAATGATTCTATGAGAAATGAGATGAAAGGAAATATATTTCTGTAGGCGAGGGAGGTATGGGAGTCTAAACGACTTGAAATTAATATTTATGTCGGATCTAAGTCACAACTAACAGGATGTTTATTTAACAGATGGTGTTGGACCTATGTAAAAGATTTCGACATAAAAAATATAGCAAAAATCAATCAATTTCATCAAAAGTTCTGGTCTCTTTGCAGACATAAAAATCGTTGTCAATAAAATGAAAATTTGCCTCAATTTGAAAATATCAATTAAACAGTTCAACGATCAGTCTCAGCGAACCTCGAAAACATTTTCATTTCAGTGAAGAATTATTCAGCTTTAAAAATATATCTGCCAAAGGTGTATGAAATGGAGACGTTCATTTTCCCCAGGATGTAACAGTATTACCTGGTTAGCAGGACTTTAACAAGTCATATCATCCTAGAAACTACTTTCTACTCTGACAAGACCATGTGTTGAATGAACGTATAACCCTCCCGCGTTATGACCATGTTAATGACCGAAACGTAAACCTGAGCGAAAGATGAAAGGAATTTACCTAAAGCGGATAAACAACCATAAGCCCTTCGATACCCTCTGAGTGCATCACAGTTTACGATACTCTATGACAATAAACTTCAAATTATGTGCTTCAATTCACATTCAAGAAAATCATTCGATCTGCTGGAAAAGAAAGGCGAATGTAATTCTCAACAAGACGAAGACATGAAGCTCGAAGCTACTCCGAGTTAATCTCTGTTATCCACGTACTAAAGACAGAGTTTGTCTGTGTGCATCTATATGTTTTGAATATTTCAGAGATTCTCTGTGTGGCCATACACTGCCGGCATATCTACTCGGAGTATTTCCTCTCTCGCTCATAGAAACCTGTCCTACAATCTCTCTCGCTCTCGTCTTCCTCAAACCCAAGCGTTGATTCTCCCTCCGTCTAACGTTAGCCACCCAGTCTCCTGTCAGCCGCCTCACAAACAGAATTATTTATGAGTTTGAACGCGAGCCAAAGCTCAACCCCCCCCCCTTTCCCTCCCCCACCTCCACCACCCTACCCCCTTCTCCGCCGACCCCCTGTCTAAGCCACTAAGACCAAGTGGAATTGGAGATCGGGATGTAGCGCTGAGGCAGGTGAAGAGATCGGATTCTTTTAAATTCGGTATTTGACGAGAAACATCTTCAAGGCATACCTCCTAGGCAGTAGCCCAATGCACATAGGCCATTACTCCCGTGAGATATACAGTAGCAAATACCTCTTATGCCAAAGTCCAGAGGGAATCGTTTGGCCTATATTCCACTGTATTTTTGCAATATATAAGCAATAGTGGAAAGAGTGACGACAAATTTATCCTCGCAAGGGGGATATCCTAACGGGGTATACTTGGAAAAAGCCAACTCTGCTACTTGGAAATAGTATTACCCCCAGTGTCATTGCGAGGGACAGAAAGAAAGAGGGCCGTTGAGGATGTTTCAAGATGGGTGGGCGGGTGGAGGGGCAGGAGAGGAGGGGGATATATTCCAATGTATGGGCACTCACCTAACCGTATCGTGTATTTGGTTCCTATCACCATCCTGACGTAAGTAAGCCTCGATATGTTTTCCACCCGCGTTATAGGGCGCCTTTTTTTTTCTCTTTCCACATTACCAATGTGTGCAATCGAAGGCAATCGTCCAAATGTTAGTGCATTCGTGCACTTTTTGAAATTTCCCACGTGGCTACAGACACTATTATCTCGATGATGCTTTTAACCTCTGGTTTTTCATTCTGTTTTTTTTTTTTGTTAGGGAGGTGATGGATGTTTATGGTGAATACTTGAGATGTGTTGATAATCAGATTTGCGGAAGGGGGGAGGGGAGAAAAATTCAATTTCAAAATTTTCATGAATTCCTTCTTTTACGAGCGTCAATGTTACCGTTGGGGTGGCTGACAGGAGTTCATACTACGGGGGTGTAGCTCAACCGCATTGCAAGGGAGAGGATATAGCATTGCAATCACTCTAGTACGATTCTCTGCCAGTGTGAGGCGCCACCAAATGGAATGAAACGGATGGAAGGGAATTAGGAATTTTGTTTTGCGTTGTGGGGGCGGGGGCGGAGGGGGTACGGGGGATGTAGGCCGGAGGGTGGAGGCGGAGAGGGGTTGGGGGAGAAGGCAATTGTGATTTTCCCGGAATTGATAACGATAAGGCGCTTCAATGAGTAAATTTAAACTATGCATCATCATTGAACGGCGCCTGTCGTTGGCTTGACATATTATCGATATTACGGATAGAGGAATTTTGCACTATTAATCATGGCTTATCCGGCCACGTAGATAATTTCATGTCACAATATATGTCGATGCATGCTCAGTGGCTTGTTGACCGTGTTGATGTAAAGCTGTTGATTTTTGAATGACTTCTCGATTATTTAGCCCTTTCGGAGCTTTCGGCATCAATAGTGGAGGAGAACATTTATACGTAGGAACTGTTTTCAGTGACATTGGTAGAACTGGCAATATTCGGTTATGGGAGTGCGTTTAAGGGGATGAGCTTTTAGGGTAATTAATGATGGAATACTTGGTATGGTATCATCAAATATGCCCGATATATTGTAAATATTCTGTAAATTATCTGGGAGATAGCGTAGTGTATGTTGCAAACAACTTTCGAAAAAAGTTTAACGAGATGTCAATGTTTTAAAGCTCTAAATACTCAATCAACTTTTACTACAAATTGAGTAATTCTTTAAACGATAGGAAGTCCCTGTATCCACGTGAGCTCACACGATTATCAAGAGAATAAAAAAATCCTTCTGCCAAGTAAAAACTGATTCAGACATTTTTTATTCTTTTTCCTCGTAAATATAATCTATTAGCCAAGAGTATTGAAAATAACAAAAACAATATGATCGTATTACAGACCTATATAAGTTTATATTTATATTATGAGGTCATTGTTTCTTGGAGAGGCCGTCTGTGTGGTCTTACGACGAAAACTCCAATGAATGTTTATTAAATAATATAAACCAATCTCTTTTTATCGAAAGAAAGAAACCATGATGCTGATGCTTTGGTTTTTGAGATTTCAAAATCGTTTGTCAGTTCGACGACTGCTCTCGAAGTGTGAACACAATCGTAAAATAAAATAGCTCTCACTTAAACGTCTATTTTTCATTAACCTGGCTTCCAATTAAAATCTAATAAAGAGGAAGTCCGGGAACTAACTTATTACGAATACACGAATCTCCACTAATTATAATACTACATAAATCCCCGAAACATTCATAAAAACATATTCCAATCAATTTCATGAAAAGTCACACCTCTCTGGTTAAATGCTTTCTCATTGACGTAACTGTCAGTGATTTTTGCTGTTCCGGCTTCACCCCAAATGCATCAGCGCCACTGGATTTTTCGAAAGAGGTTACAGAGAGAGAGAAAGAGGTAAAAAAAAATTGATGGAATTGAACGACCTCCGAGTAACCCACAGGGATTAATTCTCTCGTTAACTCGTAGCCGTTAACCCGACCGATGAATTCCTCGAGCCACCCACTGCCCCGTTAGTTGTTCCAGGGGATAGCCCGATGGGGCTCCGGCTGCGATCCCTCCGGGAAATCGAGCTGAAAGGCAAAATATTGTTTTCGATAATCGACAAGGCAGAGGATGAACGGCTTTGGCGAGAGTCTCCATACATTGACCCGCAATATCACCCGGTACGAAAGAGCTTTCCCAGCAACTTCGCTGTTTTCCAAATTTCCACCAATAAATACGTGACCAGAGCTCGCCGCCATCCCAAAGACCTGAGAAATAAACTTAAGTCAATTCAACTACTAAAAATAAATATAATCGTGAACAATGAAAATGAAAAAAAGTAAACGAGATCGAAAGTAGAGTGAACCAATGTACCATCAGACAAAGTGGAGGAGTGCTATTGCAGCACAGGCCCATGGGAAGTTTGGAAGCGACTGTTGCCGTCGCGTCTTACCTCGTGCAATTCCGTTTAAACTCGGCAACGCCGGCGCCTCTGGGGTGTCGCGACGGCGAAGCCGTCCAGGGCTGGCGCACGGGACTGGCGCGATAAGCGGGGTAGGCATTGAGCAAAGGCGTCCTTTCGCGCTCACCCCGCCAGACGAGTTCCGACTCTACGCTCGGCCGGACGTTACGTTAACGCGACGTAGCGTAGCGTAAAAAGCACACGTAATCCGTACGCGACGCGTTTCCGTCAACCCGTGACTAATTGTTCAGTATTTTCCATTGAAAAATATTTAAATTTCCGCGAAAAAACAGTCGGAAAATATTGCAATCTGCGTTTTAAAAAACTTTAAAATTTGACAAAACAAAGGGAGGAAAAATTGAAACTGTGGTGAAAAGACAAGAGCTTCCACGATAGGTTGTTGTCACCCATGATAGTTAGCCGGAGTAACGCAAGGATAGTGCATCATCGAGAAAATTGTGAAATTAGATTTTCGTTGAGAGACAAGTGAAAAATCCAAACACGCAAACATCTTTTCAGTAGATACGGTATCTGTTTATTTTGACAGGCAGCCGAGGGTCTCTCCATTTCACACCGGTGAAATACTCGTGTTAGTGTTGTTATTTTTTCCCCCTCATTTTTACCTCTCATTTCCCGGCTATTTTCCCTTTTATTTTTCATCCCGATTTACTTGGTGGCCTTTCGTTTAATCTAACGATCAATCTGGCTGACAAATGACAAGAACCATAGGCACTACAACAATCAGCCAACACTGTGCATGTGTCTAGGGGTGTCAACAGAGTTAACGTGATATAATATCTTGGAACAAGGTGAATAGTCAGGTGTATTTTGGATTTTAAGATAAATCACTGTGAGGAGAAATACTGGTGTACGCTCGCCGTGGCGATTATAACGCCCGACGATGCTAACCATGTCAACTCTAATGATGCCAACAACCATAACAACAATCACAAATCCAGGACCGATAACAACGCACAGTGTACCGCAGAAAATTGAACAAACTAAGCTCACATCTGCGGCAAGTATCAACCATGCAGCAGCAGCCAATAAACCAGGTGCATATACATTATTATTTTTTATTTTTGACCGAGTGTTGTCATCTGTCATTCAAACAATACCATTAATTTTAAATTCACCATCGCCAAGGGGGCGGTTAAATTGATAAGACTCGGAATGATAAACAGACGGATTGTGGGATGTCGACGGTAGAGCCGAGGGTTCAACAATTACATAAAATGAACGATCATGGGGGAGTTGTATCGATTGGGAAGAGCGAAGGGTGAGAAAGAGAGAGAGAGAGAGGGAGAGATGCCACACGACTAGCGTGGTTTTTCGAGATAAACCCAGGAGAGCAACCCAAGGTGCCATCAACTCGACTCTTTGTCCGCTCCACCATTCCCCTTCTTGCCCGTATATTTGTGTTATCATCTTGGTCTATTTTTCCTACACTATACAGTATTCCCTTCCTCTCACTACCCTCAATTCATCCACGACATTTTCGACAGTCACTTCACCTTCATCTCGCACCACTGACAATGTTCAATAGTCAGAAAATGGGATGGGGAGACTGCGAGATGGAGAGAGTGGATGAAAAATACATGAAAAATTGGAATAAAAGAACTGAGAGGAGATAAAAAAAATGAATAAGACTCCATGAAGAAGGACCGAGTCCAGGAGTAGGTGGTGAGGGGAAAAAAAGGGAAAGGAGAAATGAGAATGAACGGAAGAGACGAGTGGATGAGCAACTGAGCGGGTGGGCGATGGATGGCTTTGGCTTCGGCTTTGCTTTCCTGACGAGGTTACCAAAGTTTCGTCTGCAGATTCAATTTTAGTTGGCGCACCAGGCCGCGCCAACACCATCCGCGCCGTTCAACACCGTGCGGTATCCTTCGCTATACCTTACGAGAGTGGTTACCAGGAACCCTCGGCAGCCGGTTACTCAGACGTAAACCCCCTTTGCCTCCCCCTCTGCCCCCCTTATCCTCGTCCATTCGAATCTGGTTGGCCGTCCGCATCTAGACCAACCGTCCTAACCAGTGGATAACCCCCTCCCCCGCATTTGTGCTTTCTCACCACTCACTTTTCTATGTCTCACCTCAGTGCCATGAGTTCACTTGATTTTCTCTCCTTTCTCACCACCCACAACTAACCCAACCACTTTGTTTGAAAGGGGCAGAGTGCGCGTATAACTTTTGGCGTTTTCCGGCTGTGGGGGGTTGGAGGAGGGGGGCTCACTGTTTGATTGGGATTTCTCTCGATCGTCTTACCCAATCGAAAAGTTACATCCTCAAACTTGAGGGAAAGATACTCAAGCCTCACCTCTCTCTCTCTCTCGTCTTCTCTGATGTGTTCTCATTTCGTCGAGTTGGTACATAAAATCTGGGAAAATCTGGGGAGAAGACTCAAGACATTTCCACTCGAATTCAATGAGCGAGGGCACATCGAGAGGGAGAAAATGCCCCCGTGATTGCAGCTAGTCGTCCGGGAAAAACCCCTATACACCTGTACTTACTTGTCTAGACGGTATATTCAAATATCACGAAATAGTCCCCAGTACAGCTAAACCTCGCCGAGTGGATGGGGATGGCTGGGGGTGAGGTAATGGGAGACTCGATAAAAGTAACCCTTTTCTGCGTAACAATATCCTGTTCGTTAAATTACACAGTATGCACTCTTCTCTCGTGGGACGTGGGGTGAGACGGGGGAGAGGATACAGTGAAAGAGAAGAGCCAGCGGCGTAGAGGGTATGGGTATGGGTGGGGAGGTGGAGGGGCGTGATGGTCCTTCATTTTGCCGCGGGGCTAATTAAAAAAGCTCCAAGCATCGAGACTCCTCTTCACGCTTCGTCTTCTCTCTTTCTTCCGTTTTACTTCCGCTATATCCCTGGACCGAACCTCGTTGAGCTACACTTCCGTTTCCGATTACGCTTCTACACTTCCTCCTTCACCCGCTCCTTCACCTACGTCAAAGAGTCATTCCACAGTATCGGCGGAACAATCGTTTTACGAAGGGTAAAAGGGTATAATCGAGGAAGAAGAAAAAAATTTTGATTGGGAGGAATGGAAAAGGGAAAATACTGGCCAGTGACATTAAAAAATTGATTAGTCTCTTTACTGTTGTAAAGTGGGACAGAAGCTCTGGTAGCATTGATGTTGGCGCGACAGTACTTCCCGGGCCAAGTTCCTCCACCAAGGGGTCTAGCACGGCTGATCCTTTCCATTCCCTGTGGCAACGAAAACTCGTAAAACAGCACTTGGAAATTCGCTGCGCCAAGTTAAATTTGATCGGGACGAAGAGCGTACTTTGGGAGCGTCGGCGGTGGGGTATAAACCTCACTCCCCGGTGCCACCACCCACTAGAAACCCACCCCATTTTCCCTGCTCAACCCCCCTTGGACGAGATGCTGCCCTTTCAACGAGACTCAAATGCTCTTAGCGCACAACTGCTAGGACTCCAGCTCAATATGTGTGTGATTTTCGGCGGAGTATGTGTATGGCGGGGTTAACCTAGGGCAGATCATTTATACATATGCAGAGAGTCAAATGCTATTGGAAATGAAGGAAGTTGGAGATGAAAACATTTTGACTGGGGGCGAATTGCCAATGGAGAATTAGAAATGGGGTTCATTGGTGGATACACTAGCCCAGTTCATTTATTTATGAGGTGTATATACACTGATCAGAATGATTAGCTCTTGATAAGACATTAATTTGGTCGGAGACATAGAGTGGAAAAATATCTCTTTACGAAATATTTTTTTAAGAAATTTTTCGAGACCAAAAAACCTTTTGGTGACTTTTGGAAGATTTTTTCAATTAAATTCTTATTCAGTAGTTATCAGTATAACCCGACGACTGTGAAAAATTTGAATAAAATGTTGAGTAAAGATTCTGGAAATGTTATAAAAATTTTCCAAAAATATAGAAGAATCATTTGGTTTTTCCGAATAAAATTTTTAATACCAGCACTGCACTGTCCTCGCAGCTCTCATTTTGTGTTGTTTTTTTCTGTATTAGCGGGGCTATTTTCCTCCTAAAAAAATTCACTCCGAACATTTTTCATTTTTATGCACATCAAACGTTCAACAAATATGTCTCGAATAACTTCATTAACATTTAATAGTCCCCATCCATAATGGCTTTCGACCAGAATACTGTTTGAGTGAGAAAAAACTTGCAAACAAGAAGTTTCATTTTATTCAACCTCATTATATGTGTAAAAAAAATTGCAATTGTATCCGAAATAGTGGTTTAATGCAATATTTATGGGAATAATTCCCCCAGAAAATGGCACTTCGTGGTAAAACAATTCCGCAGATCCTTACGATGCCAGTGAAGGGCCATGTACCAATAAACTGAGTACACAAGTCCAAAAGGATATGTGAGAAGGGCAGCCAAAGGGAAGAAAGCAGAACGTGAGATTGGTTCTTGGTATTCCCCATTCCTCCCTGTGTACCTCCTTGGGCCAGTCGACGCGAACGACTTCCTTCCTTATTCCACCCTACCCCATCCATCCACCCATTCCATTCCCCCTCTCACTCCACACCATTCTTTTGCCCCGGTGTCCGTGAAAATTTTCCGTAAGCTGAGGCAAGAAGAAGGATGAAAAAAGATGGAGTGAGTCACTTTGAAGGCTGCCCGAGTGAAGACGCAGCCTCGGCGATTTGGCGAAATGCCCTCGAGGAAGAGCAAAATCTCTGTCCCCTTCCTCTCAGTCGCCTCCACCCCCTTTGCCTCTCCCAGAGGGATAAATCTGAAGTTTGGCGCGGCGAGACAGGAAAGGGCGGTAGAGAGAATACTCGTAGCTGAGACTCCACGGGTGTCCCTGTGGTTCCCGAGTCGCAGTGTTGAGAATGTACTTTTCCGAGTAGACCAAAGCCAAATCCTGCTAACCCCCTTTTTACCCTCTTTGCACTACCCTTTGTGCAAGCTATACCCTTTATCACTCGGCCTTCTTACTCGTATACATATTGCCGTTCTGCATACCCTGTGAGGATTCTTATGTTCACGGTTCTACGACTGTCATCCCTTGCTGTATCTTACGCCCTTTTTCACTGGCGCCTGAGCTGTTTCACCTTTTGCGAGAATCCCTGTTCGATTAATGCACTATTTCCGAACATTTTATCATCCAATCCGAGTTTATAAATAATCCTGCCGTCACTGTTATATTTCTGTTCTGAAATAAATATTCCTCTACCAATGAAGATCGTCCAGAAATCTTCAGAAGATTCTTCACAAAATTATCTGCAGACAATAGTTCCGCCGAAGATCTTCCGAAAATTATTCTCAAAAAAATATTTTCCCGAAAATGTTTCAATCTTTTCGAAGATCTGTCACCAGCGAGATTCTTCGAGGGTCTTCTGATGACCCTTCTGAAGGTGTCTGGCAGATATTCAGCAGAAAAAAAAGATCCGCGAGAATTCGGCCATTTCAAGCCTCAAGTCAATCCGCTTTCAACTCCTCTCCCAATACGTTTGAAATCTCGAAGCAAAGGGTATTATTTTTCAGATACAGGGTGTCTGAAATAATTTTTGTTTGAGTAAAACTTTAAGCCGTAAAATCGACATTTTCCCTTACTCGAGCTGTACTGGCATACCCTCCCCTAATGCACATATAACATTGAACGGAGAGAGGGATTTTACTCTGGCATCCACCGACAAGAAACATGTTGCCCCTGGCTGGGTATAGTTCGTGTTATGAGACTGGGTGGGAGGGTAAGGAAGGGGGTA
This sequence comes from Diachasmimorpha longicaudata, assembly GCF_034640455.1. Classification (NCBI taxonomy): domain Eukaryota; kingdom Metazoa; phylum Arthropoda; class Insecta; order Hymenoptera; family Braconidae; genus Diachasmimorpha; species Diachasmimorpha longicaudata. The sequence continues at coordinate 5,339,576 of NC_087225.1, forward strand.
GAAGCTCAGCAATGTTATACGGAAGCTATGACTAGTAAGTTCCTTCTTATGTTCCTCTTGGTTAATGGCCGGTGCTCCGTTCACAATCATGGCCCGCTTCCCTGCAGCTCACCCTCTTTCTCCTAACTCTCCTCCTTCTTCTTCTTATGTATAGACTCCTACGGTGCTTTTGCCATCCCTTCATGAACAGGCTCGTTTCGTTCATGGTCGTACTCCAACCACTGGCTCACTCGCGCATGCGTTTCACACCCGTCACTTCATTCATTACAGCGTAACGCATAGGCCTCGATAATGGGCACACGCGTTAATTTGCGGATGGGTAGGAAAGGCACTGCGTGAATGAGCAATCCCAAGGCGTTAGCCCCACTGGTGTTGGGGGCTTTTGTTCAATCTCAATTTCGGTGAATTCAATCAGGATGTGCTTGAGTCATTAGTTTGCTACGGGCACGCGACCCTCTTAATATACCGTCACTTTCAGCTGGGGGAGTTTAACATTTTGCGGTGAATTTTTCATAGACTGACGGGAACCATCATTTTTTACGAAGACGTTTTCTTTGGTGCAGGAAATTAGTTGCTTGTCCGTGAGGGAAATAATTTTGTACAGAAATGTCGTAAGGGCACTCACGAAAATCCCGAGTTAGCGGTTGTAACTGACCGATAATTGCAAATTCTTAGATATCAAAATAGTTGAAACAAATATTGCGCTGTAGTTGTAATTTATCACATTTTTTAATTTTAACTTGACCTACAACCGAAACCATCATCAGACTTATTCCATTCCTTTCTCAGAATTATAATAAAAATTATCTGACATTGGAAAATTAAAACTTCAAAAAATATGAAAGTTTTACGAACGCTCTACAGTCACTAAAAAAACTATTCAATGAAAAGTTGAGTTGAATGTTGTTCCGAAAAATTTCCACAGAATAACGGAGCCTTCCCCCCTTTGTCCGTTTTTTGAGGACTCGATCAATTTAATAATTTTACGGTGTTGTTACCTCCACCCGGCGTTGTCATTGAATCCATTCAAAAAGAAATCGATGAAAAAAAAAAAAAAAAGAGCCGAGTGGCGTAAAAAAAAACAACATGAAATAAAATAAAAATTTTAACGATTGCAACGAGTGAAAAATTTAATCGAAATGCCATTCGATGGCAGAGCCGCTCATGTCGACAAAGTTACGCCCGACATGTTCGTTCTATTTCGGTGATAGGAAACGAAGCGCTATCCTGCCACTGACTTGTATGTCAAATTGATACGAGCGGATACGATGGGAGTAGAGACGTGGCGAAACGGCGACGGCAACACGGGACAGAAATTCTCGGAGGTAAAGCGTGTGGAGTAGGAGAGAGTGAGAGAGACAGAGTGGAGTCAGGGGGATGAGGTGGGAAAGACGGGGGTGGATGGATAACGTTGGATGAATACTGTGTGACTGGGGTAAAGGTAGGACAAGCTTTGGGGGATGGGGAGGGCATCGCTTGATGGAGGAACGCGAGAGGGTCCTCCCTCCACTCTGTGAATATCGTGTTTACTGAAAACAACAAAGTGGCTGCCTACACTAAGTAGATTTCACGTTCGTAAATTTGAAAGAGCTGGTGGATCATCTCTCCTCCCGGGGGATCAATATGCTAATATTTTCATGCCATTGAGGAAAATCGAGTTGCACGTTTTTACACTTTAAGACGAGATGAGAGAGTGCATCGGGGGTTACTCGAGACGGAGAGGGGGGAATTAAAGCGATGAGGTGCATAAAATTACTGGGTCACACTTGAGATCCTGAACGGATCAATTATACGTGTCTCATTGTCGTTAGAGAGAACGAGCTTTACTGATAAGTTAACGATGGAATTTTATTGGCGTATTTATTACGTCTTCTGGGTGAAATCTTCGTATTCCAATGGGTTTCATCCGTCCGATGTTCTCTGCAAACTGTTCCGAAAATCAAGAATCCAATCGCCATTCTTTGAAATATATTCCGAGGATAATGGATTCAGGATTTTTGAGGGATTTCAGTTTTTTTTACTAGCGTCAGGAAGGCGGAGAAAAATTGATCTTGTTAGCTGTAGATAAGGGTAAATGGTTTACCTCGAGTGGAGATAAAAATTCTGTGGCAGAGGTTTGCAAACGTGAAATTTTTTCTTAATTGAAAAAATTCTCGTAAAAAGTTCATACCCGACTTAGAATAGAAATAGTTAATAGAGTTAACAAAAACAAATTAATAGAGAGGTAGATAAAAATTTAAGGACTAATCAAATTTCTATTTAATTTTATGAACATTCAAGTCTTTATCGTTATTCGATATTTAATATCCTCACGAACTGCAATGATAATTCAAAGATGAAACTTTATTGGCGTATTTATTAGGTCTCCTCGGTGGATATCGAATCATCATTCTTCTGAATGCCTCCCGGGGAAAATAGCTGCACGATTTTTTTTCAGGGAACTCGAACGATTTTTTGCTATCATTGGGGAGATGGAAAAAATGATCCTGTGAGTTCACGATAAGTGAAAATGTATTATCCCGAATGAAGAAAGAAATACAGAGGGAAAATACGTGGTTCTGATCTTAATCTATTATGTGAGGATTCGTGAATGAAAAAAATCCTTTCAATACTCAGTTGAAACATTTCCTGTTAGAATTTCATATTCTATAACGACAGAAAATTCTCGATACATAAATATAAAATAAATCGCAGAAATGTTAATAATTATCTCAGCAGTATTTCTATATCGGTTTCTTCAAATTCAAGTCACGACTGTCACGCTTCAAAGTCTAATATTGCCACAAAATTTAATGCCAATTTTTCCCAATATACTTTTGGAAGAAAAGACCTTCAATATTTATTAAAACAATTGAGAGAAATATTTTTTGATTAAAATAATTTATATGAAAAGTACATAACCACCAACTAATATACAATGGCAAATAAATTGGGGAGATACAGCAATTTAAAATTACATTTAATGATGGAAAGGTTGAAAAATATAATTATTCCAAAAATTTAATATACTCAATGAGTTTCACCATCCAAATTAAAATTGAACCTTCCACATCAGCTGCATATACCGAAATGTACTCACTCCAATTTGCCCCAACTTCATTCCAAATGCAAATGAGAGGAATAAAATTACAGAATAATCATAAATAAAATTTCTGCAAATTTCTCCCTGTCGACTGAAATAAAAATTCAAAAGACAAAAAAAAAAATCGAAATATTTCAAGCAATTGGCACACCATCAATGACATTCTCGATCCAATTCTCATAGAGCTCAATGTCTCCCTCCACTCACCAGACATATCCAAAGAGAAACTAATATCCCCAATCCCGAAGAAAAACCGTTCGCAGACAGGAAGAAATAACCAGTGATTCATAAAACTCGACAAACCCGATTCAAGATCAAACTGCGGAAGTTGAATCGAGACTATTAAATTGGTCAGGCACATCCGCAAATGCACGGTATATTAATGTAACTCGGTGTGCTCCAGATAATCTCGATTGAGATCCACTTATCGGGGTAATGGTGGCACGCGGTAGGTGGTGTGGCTTGGATAAGGGATGCCGCTGGCGCATCGCATTACCTATCCGGCTATCTTCTGGCTTCCGGGATAGAACAGCGGGGATGCAACTTGCCACGTAAAAGATGGCTCCCACTGCGAAATGCACTCAGTCACTACTCACTCACTTATCTCCCCTCTCACCCCATATCGCCCCACGACTCCCACCACCACCCTCGTTTTGTAGGTGTTCTCACTTGAAGATGTTACCCTGCCGTCCCCAAATGTCATGTCCCCCTCCCGCGTCGCCTCGGCGGCCCATGAGGCATATCCACCCCCATCTTTAATATTCAATCCCCCCACCTTTCATTTTCTCATGCACACACAGATCTGCAGCACTCTGTCCCCGTTCCCAGCGTACATTATTCTAATACAACCAAAGAGTGTCTCGAGAGCTCCAAAGTCCTCTCACATCCAGAAAAAACTCATCTCTGAATCAAATGAAAGTGTCTATTTGATTTTTTTACTTATTTCAAGAATCTGTCTGGGACTAATGAATAAACTTTTTACCTTCACGGAGATAAAGGCATAGAATTTTAATAAATACTAGTTTTTTTTCAATAATCGTCTCGTGGAGAAAAAAATATGTTTTGGGAATGTCTTTTAAGAGACGTGGAAGTAAAGCGAAAAAAATCCCAGAAAAAGTTTCAAAACATGTTTGGAACTGTATTAGAAAGATTATTCCGAAGAGCTTTGGTGATCTTTAAAAGACGAATTGTTCCAGACACAATTTATTTTTTAATTATTTTCAATAAATGATATTTTTTAAGATCTTCAAAGAAAAAATGGTGTGTCAAGAATCCTCGAATAAAAAATCTCGTCCAAAAATTTTATGAAGAAGAGACTGTCCCTGGTTTCAGTTATCCTCTGAAGCTCTTTTCGAGTCACCAAAAAGCTCTTCGGAATAATATTTTGAAGAGTCATTCAGAGGTCTCTGGAGAATATTTCAAACTCAGGGATTTTTCTAAGAAGTTTTTTTCTTTATAAAAAAATCCCAAGCATGTTTATTATATTGCTTTTTTAATTCACTTTTCACTGGGGTCTATGCAATCTTTCCTCACCACCGGTTTTTTCAGAATCAACCCAAAATATACAAATTTTGTTTCCTTCCCTTTTCCCAAATGTTCTGGATGATATTGTCCCTGATGAATTATTATACCCATAAAATAAACATTCATTCAACTTCCATGAAAAAGTCTATTTGACAGTAATAATGACACTATATTGATCTACGACAAGTAAACATTAATCAAATTATAGCATTTCCTGTTAGTGGTAAAATATCTGGTTTTCAATTTGATATCTGAGTTATAGATGCACAGGTGCTCGACAGACAGGTGTATTTATTCAAATTTATTTCTCTACATTTATTTTCCCAGATCCAGATACCTCTACAATACCTCGATATTTGTTCATATAATGTTCAATAATGGAAATGAATAACTAAACAATCCATATAGTTCCCACAAAAATCTATTAAATCTATAAAAAGCCCCCCAGTAAACTTTTTCACTCATTCACTGAAAAAACTCTGTCTTCGATTCAAATAAATCATTTTTTACGTCCCCTCCCATTGTCCTCAACCCCCAAATACCGTAAAAAAAAATCAGCAGTAAAATAAAACATCACGAAAACACCGGGAGAGAAAAGAAAACTCCTAGAGCATTAATCGAAGCCCACACGGTTTCGTCTTCTGGGGATATATATACGGTAGAGTAACGGGCACGATGCCCAGGCTCTACTTTCTCGCGCTATTCTAAATCGCACCAATTCCCATGCGTTTTTGCCACGACTCACTGGAGCGATCAGCAACGAGAGAGGGAGAAAAAGAAGAGGACCAAGAGGGAGAGGAGAAAAAAAAAAAAAGTAACGAAGGAGAGGAGAGAGGAAGAAAGGCAAAAGCGACGCTCAATGGTTTGAGACGGGGGGTGGGAATTGGGAGGACGGTAAGCCAGGAGGATCGATGAAGATAATGCCCATTACCCCTAATACCAACTCTTTCCCTTCTATAGGTATGTGTGTGCAACTCAACTTCCGCCCTCCTGCACACGCTTTCCCACCCTCGAAATCCAACAAATTTACCCCCTCCCCCCAATCGTCTCATCTCACTCATTCGTACACCCTCCCTACCTCTCCCCACAAGTCACTAACACAAATACCCATAACCCATTCGCCAGTAACTTCACACACTCATCAGTGAAGTTACCATCCAACGAGTTAGCGCAGTGAGAAGCCCAACTGCGATTTGTAACTGGAGCTTTTTTTTTATTATTATTATTTCCCATGGAGAAACCTACCCGGGCCGTTTCACCCACTCCTCCGATTTGCAGTTCCGTTCAACCCCTCCAGAATTCGATCTAAATGCGCACTCTTCATTCACGCTATCGGCTTGGTCCGCCCTTTTGCCCTCCGATCCCTCACTGGCAGTGAAATTTTTTTTTCCAAGAGACGGACGAGTGCCGTTTGAATAGCCAGACAGATATTCAAACGTACTTTAAAACTGATATTCGAAGCCTCTATTTAGACACGAAATGGTAACATCAGAAGGGAAGCAAGCTACCACCTTCAACTGGATATCTCGGTCTTTCTCACTTGCTCCTCGCCTGGTGCACTCTGCAGAACTCGAGTAACCTGTTGAGTTGCTGTAGGTAGACGAGTTATAAATACATGCGATACACCCACGGATAGATTGATATTTTGGGACCTGTGAATTTTTTATAGCAATGGTTATGAAGCGTTAGTGGAGGAAATCGTCAGTAGTTATTCGTAATCCAGAGTTATTGGATTTGTTCGATTCAATTAAAATAGCTCCTTCCATTTTTAAGTAAAAAAAAAGTGATTTCAGTTGGTTGACACAATTGGCGGAATTTCAGCGCTATTTTGGGCGGGGATTTGAATCGCAAATGATGTCTACCTTCACGACAAAGTCTTTACGTTGGTGGATATGTATTCAAAACGATTAGATATATTTCCGGTCCATAACAAATTATTTATAAACAGGAGTCGAAAATGAAAATTGCATAGAATTCCATATGACCATATTCTCGATCTCAGTGGAGCCTTGAATTAAAGTTTATATTTAGAGTTTATTATATCATATCGCTGATTAGTGGTCATTAGCGTAGTAAACCAGTGGTATTCAATTCGACATATCAGAATGATTAAAATAATTTCGCCCAACCCCCATCACTATAGATGCGATTGCATTAACTACAAATATTCCAGGCAATTAAACAATTTTAATGACACTTCAGATTGAATTTTTCTGCACCTGAAGCTATAACTATATTCACTCTGATATCATCATCGTCGTTAATACACCGACATTTCCAATTCTTAAGTCAAATCATTCACAATAATTCACAATAAATTTCTACAAAAAAAATCAAGTCAAGACCTGACTCTTAAAAATTAATTAAAATCGATATGTTGAATTTATTAAACATAGGTATCATGTTCTTCATTAGACATCATCAATACACCGAGTCATAAACATTTAGTTCCAATCACCAGACTGATTACATTAATTTGTTTCAACGACAATAGCTGAGCTCGTTTGTACAGCGAGTGAATTAATCTCGTCATGTTTTCAAGTTAAATAAATGGGAATGGAGTTTGTGAAAAAGTTGTGAACATCCGGAATCTCAGTGACGATATATAAGTAGACAGCCGGCGATATACTGCGTGCAACAGCCGTGCATTGTTGTTGACCGGTAAGCATTTGATACGGCTGCCTTCCTGTCGCGCGTCCCATCGTGTCCATAGTCCTCACTCCCTCCACCCACTGCCTATTGTCAACGACAACACCACGAGTAACACACTCACAGATTCGTAATGTGAATGTTGGCTCACTACTTCTCACAACACAGTCGGTGATAACACACTCCGGTTACTTCCTCCCTCTCGCCCAACGATACGATATAACATATTTACCTTTTATATTTGAATGAGAATGTAAGAAGTTTTGCTGTGAGAGAAAAATACTTTTGCGGAAATTATAGATCTCGTGGGGAAAAGAGTTTTGAGGGAGGCAGATTTATGCGTGCGTAGAGATTAATTTGTACCAATATTGTTGAAACTTTTAACAAAATTCTAGGGAAAATAGTAATAAGTTCAAGGTATTTATTTGCTGCATCGTAATTTTGCATAAAACTGTGGTATTTATACTACATCTCTGTTTATTTATTAATGACATAAATTTACAGAAACTTGCAATGTGCTCTAAATGCATCGATCATCTTCAGTTGGTCTCCATTAAAGATTCTGTCAAACTTTAACTCGATTTTCATTCACATTTTTATGCAAATCAAATCATTTTGGGGAGATATTCGCGGAGAAAAATTATTGTCTGCTAAAGATCTTCTCGAATTTTTCAGAAAAATCATTCAAAGATTTTCAAAAGATTTCCTTCATGATAAAAGCAGATTCTTTACAAAATTTTTGGAAGACGATTTTTTTCTCTGAAGATGATCTGAATGTGACTTCGGAAAATATTCGTAAAAACTTCGATTCCGAATATATTTCCAAATAAAAATTCCTTTCCGAACAAAGAATCCTTTCGGGTCACCAAAGGGAACCTACAGATTTCTGAAAGATCTTTGACAGATATAAATATTTCTACGCGAATACCTTCCTCGGAAAATTGTAATATTCCTTCATTTGGTTGAGGTGAATCGTCAATCTAATTATTTTAAGTTTATTTGCTGACTTACTCCGGTAACTTCCTCTCTCTATCCCAGCGATAAGATATAAAAGCATATTTATCTGTTCTATTTGAATAGCAATTTCACAGAGAGGGAGAAATACTTCTACTCGGAAATTATATCTATCATGGGAAAGAGAATTTCTGAGGGAGTCAATGTATACAAATTAATCTCTAATGGCATTACAAATATTTTGACACAACGACTGGTGAAAAAATTTGTAATTTACTTGAATTGTTTCCAGCCTTTGATGAAAAAAACTTGATTTGATGTGAATATTTAATGGAGGGTTGAACGTTGTCAGTATTCTCGCATCTCCGCATATCATCCTTCATAAACACTAATGCGGGGCCACTATATTATCAATGGCCTTTTAATACATCACGTGAAACATTAATTTCCCCTATTATATGCGAAATTGACGGGGCCTCTCCTCTCGAGGATGTTTATTCAATCCCACGTAAACACTGAACGACAATGAGAAATGGGAGATATTATTGATGTTTATCAATAACAGCAACCAGCGTAAATTGAAATTGCAGGAAGAAATGCGTTAATACCATTGTTCATTATTAAGTATTCATAATATGAGTTATTTCACTGTTGAGCGCTGATTAATCAACGGGTAATATGCAGAATGGTATTTTGAATGGTGATAAATAAATAAACCGGTGAATCATGAACCGAATAAATCGCGGGAATGAATAAACCATCCAAACAGTTGATTTTCCAATTCGTCTCTGAATATAAAAATATTTCATCGAAATGGAATTCGCATGCATGAGTGGGTTTACGAAAAATGAAAATACTGCGTCGAGGGCAATGGCCATTGCGAACAGAATAAACATGAAATTATGAATATAATTTACAACTTCATTTTTGGCTGACTCACTGACATGTACTATTAGTAAGAACAGGATATATCATGTACAGTTGGCTACGGATTTAGGGGTTGAAAAATCATGAAATTTCAGATTTCAGTCAGACATCCGCAGAAGTACAGAATTTTCCGTGACATGAAGAGAAGAATTCTCTGATTTCCATAAATTTAAAATATGATGAAAATGTTGAATGTTAAATTTCAAAGTTTTCTTTCAATTATCACTTGTTAAAAATTCTACGTAATTAACTCTGACATATTAAAATGAAAAAAAAGGAAAATTCCAGTGAAATCTCATATTTACGGAGTTTTTCAAAGCCCAACTATCTCAATTCTATCAATAAAACCTGACATTTTCTCCAACAGTTGCTCTCACAACGATATTTCTGCACGTCGAAGGCCGTTCCATCCTCCGAAAAAACGTCCAATCGTCCAATAACGTTTAAATAAGCCGTCCAAAACTCCCCAAAAATGATGTAAACGTTTTCACGATTTTATCTGACCAACTTTCAGCGGTTCGCAATCAGAGGTAGCCGTTGAGTCGTGACGTTTCCGGTCGTGGCTTCCGTTCCACGGGACCGCGCCGTTTCCGTTTCGGGCACGGCCCAGCCCACTGGTGATATTCAACTCCAATGTAACTAGTTGTATTTCACGCGCGCGTGTGTCACAAACAGTGTAGTATAACCATAGACAGTGGTGCAACAATGCCTTTGGTCCCTCCTTGTGACAATCCATCGTAAAACAAACGCGTAGTCGTTTTCTACCATGACACTTGCTCACATCGGTGTCAAGAAAATTACGAGAATACTCGGTGTTGAGTTATGCTAATGTTTTCCCATTCCATCTGAACACTATCAGTTTACAGTGTTACACTATTGTGGATCGATTGCAATGTGAATTTGAAAATTTAGTGGAGCTCAATTCCCTTGAATTTACCTGGTTTGCTGATTTTGAATTGGTGTGTGGGTGTTAAGAGTGCGTGAGGCGAGTGTCTCCAATCGAATATACGACCCCGGGTGGCACTAGAATGCACCGACTGTGAAATACAATCGGTGACATCGAGTGACGGTCATTGCGTGCGCGTAAATCGATCGAATGGGTGCGTCCTAGTTTCGTTGTGATATACGAGTGTAACAGAGAAATACCACTTCCAACACACTGAAGGAGACGGTAAACGTTGGAGTGCAGATAGCGATTTTTCTGTTCACTTCACCCCACCCCCACCATCCACCACCACCCACGCGCACCTCTTTTTTTTTCTTTTTGCAAATTTCATGGTCCTTTTTTTCGAACGGTCCCTGTGCGCGTGACTCGTCGATCACGGGGGTTGTTGCCAAACATCGTGATTATTGATCATGAGATTTATAACCGGTTCTTTCTCAGGAGTGAGGCGCTGTCACTGGTGATGATTAGTTTTTCACGGGGGTGATTTACCAAGGTGAATTGTGAATCATCCGGGATTGTCTGCCAAACATGACTAGCGGAACGAGCAAGAGTAGACTGAAGACACTCGGCAACAGCCGATACTACGGAACTTATCTCATTTATGACGTGGCAAACTCGTGTCTTGCGGCGTTACGCGCCAAAGTTCCAGCTGTTATGGCTGCACAACGAACGGGTTCCTTGTCACCGGTGCACATGCAAAATCCGCGTAAGTAAATGCCGGGAGTGTAGTACAGGGAAAAATTGGCTAGTGAAAGTGATTGAGTTGTACAGGCGTATAGGGAAAATTTTGTCTAGGGAAGAGATTCCGGAAATGATGAGAAGAATGGTCGGAAGATGTTTAGAAAATTTTGGGGAACCAAAAATATTCTCTGGAAGAGTTTCCGATAATAATGTGGTTTTTGAAAAAGCTTTCGGAATTTCATGTTGAACAATATTCTTTAAAACGTCCTTTACGAACCAGAAAATACAATCATTGTCTTCTGAAGATCTTCCAGAGAATGTTTTTCCTCTTGTTTCTGAAATATTGGCAGTGGAAATTTGTAAATTTGTGGGGAGTGGCGAGGATGACGTTTCAATTAGATGAAATAGGTAATTCATTCATTGCATAGGAATTTTCGGAAACATACGACGTGAACGATTTAGTTGAATAATATCGTTAGGAAAAATGAAAAATTGAGCGGGCGTTGACTAGTAATCTACAGACAAATCTTAATTCTGATTTGAGGGAAAGTAATTAGATTTTCCGGCGAATTTCAGATTTTCGAAAAGTAGCAAGATGAGACCTTCTGTGCCTTGACTTTCCAATTCAAATCAATCCTTTCTATCCTCTTCTGAAGCAATAGAGTTGATGGGAAATTCCCATTCAAATATTTCACTCATCTAACATTTGAAGAATTCGGTTTTCAAGTTTTCAAAAACTTGCCATCTATTCATCTACATAAATTCCCAACATTTTCCTCATTTTTCCCCCTCGCTACACATCCTTTTCCCCAAAAAATCAATATAAACCCAAAAGTGGAAGCCCCCATTTCACCTCTCCCCCTGACACTCAGTAATATATTTTTATGAGAAAATTTCGGACAGGATCTAATAAAAAAAATGTGATTAAAAAAAATATATGTCTGAGAGACATGAAAAAATAGAATGGGTGGGGGGGAGGGGAGGGGGGATAGCGTGTCTGTTTTGATTTATAAGAATTTATCACGAACCCTTCGTGGGCCATTGGAATCGAGTCCTCCCAGTGTGATGCCTCTCCCTGTGCGCCCCTTGCCACATATGAAAGGGCGAGGGAATTGGCGGTAGGAGAGGGACTCCACTAGATCGAGTCGCCCGGCCTTCGCGTGAATAATAGTCACTCTCTCGCCTCGACACACCGATGGTCGATTCGCCGCCATTTCCCACGAGTAGTCGTCCGAGACAATCAGCTAGCCCACACTCCCTGCTACCCCACAAATGCCTGTGATAAACCCAAAACCCCATCCGCATTCATCAATCACCAATCATATCAGTTTAGGAAAACAATTGTGTCTTATGAATGCGCAATTTCCATTTCTGATTAGCGTCACGCTCATCGAACACACCCTGAAAACTAATTCTTTTGAATAAAACCAGACTTTTAACAAATTTGTTGCATCGCGGAATATTCTTTGGAATGTTTAATGATTTTTTCCCAGTATTCTCCGAATCTAACATTTTAAAATTATCCCAAATGTCAATTCATTAACGATAGTTTCGAATTCCTCTCATTTACAATTCCACAATTGGATCTTCGTTTAGTTCCCCAATGACTAGATTTATTTTCTTGCGAGTTTACGGATAATAAATTTTACGACAAGATTTGAATTTCGCCAAGATGTTTAGACGATGGAGAACTACGTATACGACTCAAAAGAAAATAGATTTAGTCGTTGGGGAACTACATGAAGGTCCAATTGTGGAATTGTACATGAGAGATATTTGAAATTGTCGATAATGAATTGACATCTGGGATAACTTCAAAATGTTAGATTCGGCGAATACTGGGAAACAATTATTTCACATTACAAAAAATATTCCACGACGGAACAAAATTCTATCCCTTCTTTCAACAAAAGACATTTAATGTCAGAAACCAAAGGATTTTATGTGTTTGCAATTAATTATTTTTTAAATTAAATGATCTGTTCATTCATTTTGAATAAAGTTTTCCTTTTTTTATGAAAACCAGTAGTCAGCAGTGAACTGATAAACTGATAAGTCGTCACCGTCTATTGACGAATTTGCAATGAATATCTCAAGATCTATACAAGACCACCACTTTTACCTCACACTTTCTTCTCTAGCTCATTGATAAAGAGTCCAAGACCTATTTATTTGATTTAAATAACTCAATTTTCGGGGTTCTTCCCATTTCCAATCAAATAACGAAAATTAATCTTGATTAAAACACCGAAGTAGATCACCATTCGCGAACCCCCGTAGCCATAAAAGACCGTAACTGGCTTGTCGAAACAATGGGCCGTTAACTCGAAACGTTAAGTTTTGAATTGAGTCACTGAGAATAACAACAATGGCTCTACCTACACCATCTCACCACCTATTACAGATTAAAATGGCATTGGACAAATATCATGAGCGTCACTCGAAGAAAAAAAAAACGTCGGGCAAAATAACAAGACTAAAATCATGCAAAGTATAATCCAAGCACTGGATTATTTTTATTTTTCCATTCTACACAGTTGAACCACTCTCCTAATTGGTAATGTAATGTATTACATGGTGCTCTTTGCCATTGCACACTGAAGGGGTGGCTGGGGGGATGGGGTGGGATGCTAGGCGAGAAAACACCCGGCCAGGATAAAACTGTTGGACGCCCCGAGGAAATGAGATTTCACTTGAAAATCGCAAAACGAGGGTGGATGGGGTGAAAAAAAACCAAATGCAGAGAAAAAAAGGGAGGTGAGTGAAAGAGGGAGGGGAGAAGGGGAGAAGAGAGAAAAAGAAAGCTCGCCGACCTCGGAGCCTTAATGAAAATACTGGTGCCATCGCGAGCACAAACCCTCGCGCGTCGTATTCCCATTTTCTCTCCTTTTCTCGCTAATTTTCCGTTTCTCATCCTCCTCCTCCTCCGCCCCTCTCTCTCTCTCACTCTCCTCATTGTATATAGTTATACGGTGAGGTACCTGGGGAGTATGTCGGCCGCGAAAATTTTATTCACCTGGTATTTTTCGAGGATGGTCTTCCAACTCACCCCCTCCCGCTCGTCCACCTGCCCCTTTTCAACTTCTTCTACTCTCCTTCCCTTTGGCAATGGACGATAATATTTCGATCACGTACGAGCCATCGTTCTCTCTCAAATGCCGGAGCTTGCAAGCTACCGGCCTGGCTCCAGTGTGTATGTGCACTGTGCTCCTCAGCTTGAGTGATATTTTGCCAGTTAATCCTCTCACGATGCTGAACGCGCAAGCTTCAAGGTAAAGTCTATCGTCGTGTCGTCTCTTCTTCAGATACTTTTTAGATATGGGATGAGGGTATCTCACAAAAGGGTATAAATCAAATGTGTACATGGCCTTTTGTGAGTGCGTTTAGATATCGCACATAACAGGAGAATAAATGCAATAAAAGAGAATGAATGGATGGAGGGCAGAGGAGAAATATTTACTTTGGCGTTGCAATAAGGTTTTCGAGGTCAAAATATTCAGTGGCCCCAAGGTGGTATTTCTACAGTTGAGTTTTATGACTTCATTCCCGCCTCCCATCTACTATTTCTGGGTGTGTGTGTGTATGTGTGTGTGCTTGTATGTATGTGTATGGATGTTTTTCCCACCCAACGAATCATTCACTAATCATGATTTATAAATGCCTGCGAAACAATGGGCTGTACTTACAAAAGCCCCACAATGTATCACCACAGTGTAAGCAATTTATATCCCACCATTTATAGGATGTAATCCGTGAAAATAAAATAACTATTATTAGAGCGTCACATTTCTGTCTTTATACGATTTTACAAAGGGACTTTATGAACTCCCGTATTGTCATATTCCATGAAATTGGCCAAAAACCTGTCACCAGAATCACATTAGTCCACGAAGTTGTCGTGGTTTATATGGCGTGCTTGGAAAGTGCACACACAAACTAATTACGAGACGACACGAATGCCTTTAATTACTTTTATTCCAGTTTCAACGAAATTTCGTTTCTAGACTCGGGGATTTTCCAACGACGGCACGTAGCAAAGGTGTACCCCCGTGTACGTGGCGCCGGTTTCAGTCTGTTCAATGGGTGGGTGGGTGGCAGATGAAGAAAAATAAAAGTGAATTTCAAGTCACATTTCATCTCTTATCGCAAGTCATATTGCTAATGACGTAATGATGGAATGGTTTATCTTGAGACGATTTTAAAATTACATTCGTCATTCTGGTCTACGGGAAAATAAGTTTGGGCTCATGTTGACGATTTGTTAATTCGGGTTCGTTGGAACTCAATTTGAGGGCATTCAGCGAATTCATTCCAGTCTAATTCGTACGTAATTAAGTTGGGAGCTATTAAACCAGTTGGAAAATTCACGTAGATTTTTATGATGGGGTGATGTGATGCCTGATAGAAACACAGGGATGGAATGACTCATCCACTCCGAACTAGAATGGTGAACAACAAATGGACATTCGTGAATATTTCACAAATGACTCCTTTCAATTGTCAAATTCCAATCAAGTCAATTGTAAGAAATAAATATCTTCCACTATTCAATTAAATGACACAATTTTTATCCCGATTTAGAACATATGCGATTTTTGGGATGACTCGATAAACTACGCTGAATACCCCATGTGGTTTGCTTGAAAGTGACCTGGCCCTCGGTTCGTCCAGGGTGAGAGGTGTGACACAAAGACAAGGCCCTTTTGTCCATTGGGTTGTCCACGTGTTGGGTTGTTTAGGTCACAAACGGCCCAAATATTCTCGTATTTCCCGGTGACGTTTACAATGGGTCGCTTGTCCGAATCAATGTCAAAATATTCCCCACATAATGACTAAACAATTGTCTCCATCTCTCAATAATATTAATAACCAACAAAAATTCAACCGAAACCACTGCAGATCTTCCAACTTCTAAAATAAATGTCAAACAAGACATTTCATCTCTTATCAAACTTCATATTACTAAAAACATAATGACAGAATGGTTAACCTTAGATCGATTCCAAAACTGACTGAAGACATTACAAGTTTACTTCTTCCCAAAAAGGTTGGGGTTTATGTTGGAAAGTTGGCGACTGACGAACGAGTCAAACACCTACCTATGTATGTTGGTCGTGGGTGGGATAGGAAGTGAGCCATAGATGAGGGGTCGTACAAGAGCGAGGAGGATAGAGAGTAAAGGGTTGGATGGATAATTCAAACAAGGCTAACCCCGAAGTGAGCCCGAGACCGGATCCATAAATCGGTAAAACGAGAGCAAAACGGTTAGATTGAAGAAAGTTAGGGGTGGGAGAGTGCAAGTCAGGCGGTGTGGGTGAGCGCTTGGTGGGTGGAGGTGGAAAGGGATGGAATGGGGAGGGAGGGGGGTAATAGATAGGGAGGCAGCCCGGTAGGCACCCCGCGGAATACGAAATGAGAAGCTAGGAAGCTACCGGTCACATATTCCCGCCGAGTGTTTCAACTCGACCTCTAATATTCCTCGTGCAGCCTCCCAACATTGCCCTCGGGCCCTCCTGGCCTCCTAGTGCTGTACGCCAATGCCTTTCCTGCACCTCAATTTACTTTCTACCCGTCACTATATACTGGTAACGTTTGGCTTGATGTCTCACGATCGACGTATTCTTCGTCGTCGAATATACATTCAACGTTTTTACAGTATAAACTAGCAAGGAAAAATCAAGGGGTCGATTTTTTTTTATGTATCTGTGGGGGGTGAAGCACATTCTTTTGACTCCTACGGTTCGGAGAAATTTAAATACAAGTTTGGGGTGGGCGAGGGGCTGGGGAGGTTTTCATGGATTGATTTCTTACTCCTGGGAGGTACGTGCTACTGTCGTGTCATCTGCAGAACACGGAATTTTCGTACGAATGAGAAAGTTTTGAAGACGAATACTGTTTGCGAGGGATAGGGGAGAAATTCTAATGGCTTGATTTTCCAGGTTACAAGACTGGGAAGATTCGGGGGTATATTCGGAACAGATATTTCTGGGAAATATTGGGGTGTAGCTAGTTGGGAGAATTTGCGACGGTTATGGATAGGGGAACAATTGAGGGTTTTGTGGAATTTTAAGGGGGATGTTATTTGACAGTGGAGATGGTGGAATTCGAGGGGTTGATGACTTCGTTTTCAAATTCATTCGAAAATCGATTTGGAGAGGGTATGAAATTTTTACGGTCAATTGAAAAATAGAATTTTGAGGGAAATGTTGAAAGTCGTAATGTAGGTAATCCCTGGTAGGAATCGCCAAGCTTCACGCCGGGCCAAACGTGGGTTAGGCCCGGCTGACCAAGCTTTGGTAGTCCTAGACTCCACCAGTTTTGGTATCTTAGTCACACCAGGGAGAGCCCAGGATTGGGTCCTTCCCTGATATCATACCTGGGTACCAAGCTTGTGCCAAGCCTGGGAAAAGTCTGGTTCATTAAGCCTTGGTTCATAGCGTCTCGACCAGTCCTGGGCCCAGACTGGCGAACTGGCTGAAATTTATTTCTTTGTAACTAGGCGGTATGCTGATTTTACTTACACGGAAAACCAAATTGTGGCAGTACCCTATGGTATTATGCCTAATTGCTAACCCCATATTAATTCACTTCTCATTAATTATAATATCACCATCCAGATAGCGCTTCCATAACCGAGACCACAAATGTCAACGAGTATAGGTTAAGTTCAATTCAGTGAGTTGCTTTCCATCATGAGTTCAACAGGATTTTCAAATTCACGGGAACGAGTGAAAAAATATAGTTTTTTAGAAAAATTTGGTGACTCTAATTGTAGTAATAGGTTTGACAGTTCTGATGAGAATATTTGTGCTGAATCAAAAGACGCTTCTGACACGAATTTCGTGCAATCACAGAAAACTACATCCTAACCTTGGCCAAACCTAGGCATTTTTTAATATATGAGCCTGGAACGGGGCTGGTTCGAAAGCCTGAACCAGCATTAATAAGTTAGGCCTGGTAACCAGGGCTGGCCCCACGTTACATTCCAATGCTCATCCACTATTGCCCCAGGCTTGGATGCCAAGCCTGATCCAAGCTTACCTGGGATGGAGGAATTGTTGCCTCAATATTGGAAATTTGGAAGCACGGGATCAAAAATTCACACCAGCCTTTGAATGTTACCGTTCCGCGCTGAAAGTTATCGATAAATAAATCGCTTTTTTACACGGAAATCTAAATATTGAACTCAATACTCCCTATAATTTGCATCACGTGATTCAACAATTTCGTGAGCGGAATTGAATATCAATAGAGTTGACAAATGAGATTCCGTTGTTCTTGGAAACTACACATCTGGGGTAGAATCGTCAAACTGAGTGCGTGCTCTTTCAGCTAATGAATCGAATTTCACTGCATTAATTTGACGAACCATACTTCGAGTACTCTGGTAAATGACCTTTGAAATTCCGAAAAATCATTTTCAAATGTTTCAACAAGCCTTTGTTGCAAAAAAACAAATTTTTTCGGGAGAAAAATTCTGGCAAAATTATCGTGGGTTAAATTATCCAACGGTAATAGTACTCGTATTTTCCTCGTCGTGGAATTTCATGAACAATTAGAAATTTACCAGCAATTGGAAGGCTAACAGGCAATTTTCATGGGATATTATCGAATGTGTCCTAAAATATCAATTTGGATGTAGCCTACAGCACCAAATATTATTCTGATAGGAGAGAAGCAAATAGTCAGAGATTATCCATGAAATTTCACCACTAATTTCTTTCCCCTTCCAATTGAATTCAATATCGTTTACAATTTCCCGAACAAATTTCAGTTTGTGTTCTAACAGTGCACTATGACAGTTGATTTTACCGAAATTTATGAGATTATCAAGCCTCCGAATATGACGTGGGCTTCCAATGAAGCGAGCATCAACGCCGAGTAAAAACAACCGTAAAAACAAACATCAAAATTCATATGGCATTGCTGCAGGCCACATTCGAGTCATCCAAATATTACTCTCATAAATTCTCGTCAGTTCTGTAATTTGACTGATCACAGTTTATAGCGCCAGTGAGAGTAATATTGTCCCCACTTTTCCCACTATTTTTATCTCCTATTTTCCCCCTCTCATCCCTTCATTTTTATCCACATTTGTGGATGGTGTGGAAAATGAGGCCAACGTGAATTCGTTGCAAATATTTTTATTTACCCCAACCACTCGGACATTTATTCTCCAGTTGAGATGAGGGGTGGAGGCGGTAAGATAGAATCCGTACGTTGGGAGAGCATCATCTCTCCTAGTTATCAACGCCTGAGTAGGGACATTCCTTTCGGCAGTTTCATTCTCAGAGAGTCATCCCCTTTCCTCCCCAACCCCAACCAAATGTAATAAACGGAGAGGGCGAATATAAGCACATGCAACATCGAACTATTTCCCCATAGCTGTATACATGGGAAAATGTTGGGGTGAAAAAAATGCAATAACCAAAATTCAAATATTTTGGCGGGATAAAACCCGGAGGATTGCAGTGTAATATATTCTCAGTAGAGTGGCTATTTTCCCTGAGTCTCAGTAATGGGGTTTATGGAGATTCTACGGTGTGGTAAAAATGCCTGTGGTATGGACAATTTTACCGAAATTTTAGTCAATATAATCTCAAATTTTTCAAAATTTTAATGAATCAAAAAAAAAGAAACTCTAAGATCTTTTTAATTAGCAAAATTACCATTACCATTTAACATTTCATCCGGTTACAATATTTCCCCCGACCAATGTCTTCCAAAACTTGATGACATCATCACAATAAAGATAATTCGTTTTCTCCATTTTGACCCAGTTTTTGACACATCACTTAATCAATTTAACGAATCGACGAGTCTCCGCCTCCCTTAATTATATCTAACCCCTTAAAATGTCCAATTTCATCATCACCACAAAAACCACAAATTCTCTTCCCCCAAAAAAATGGCACCCCCAATTTCGTCAACGATATTCTCCACCTCGAATACTCCTCCCGCAATCTCCCCTGTCAATGAAAAAAACTGAATTGTCCTGCACCTCACAAAGCCATCCCTCCAGAAATCCCCTGAAACTCCATAATGATTCCCAGTAGTAATCACCTCCACCCCTCAAGAATCGCCCCCCTCCCTAACAAAAAAAAGGCCAATGTGAAGCTTAATGGAAGCATGAAATGTTGCAATGGAGAATATTTTTCACGAGAATGTAGTACGCCGTCATCGAGATTTCACAGGAGCAAAGTGTCACAGTCTCTCATCCGTTTCTCGTTAACTCAAGGGAAAACGGGCTGGGCGAGGGTGACTGGCCAGCTGGCGAGACGGAAATGAAAAGGAGGTGGCTCCTGAGATAATCCAACGGTGGCAAAATATGACTGGAGTTAGAGGGGCCAAGGGGTGAGAAATATACACACACCAACAGTTTTCGGCTGCAAATGTGGCTGCTCAAGGGGATTCCTCCCACTTTCATCCCCCTTCTCTCTATCTCTCTCTCTCTCACTCGCGGTGGGCAAGGGGTTGGCGGTTGGCCCGGACTTTACGCATTAGTGTCAAATACTTGCCGCGCAAGCGATGTCGTATACGACTTCACCGGCTGGTGACCCATATTCCCATACTAATTTTCAGCTAATTAATATTTCAGTCGTGGCTTTGTTACGCGCGAGTTAATTTCGATTTGGCTACGTTTCAGTTTTCTGCGATCTCTATCTCTCTGTGCTTTTAACCACTGCCACCCTTTTACCGGTTCTCTTTCCCCCGTTTGTTCCCCTCCGCCTCGCCAACACTTCCAGTTTGTGAATTCACGTATTTCCTGTATCACTCTGTATTCGTTCATACCACTCTGTAGCACACGCCGATCGTCTATTAAGCCGTTGTATCCGAGCAAAACGCAACGAGCATCCGCGTACAGCATGCACACGCACACACACACACATACACATTTCGCTCCGATGCGCTTGCATAATTTATTTCCGTTAGGTCACCCACCACTCGTAGCCGTTTACAATCCCTCTGATAAATACACCACCCTCTGTGACCCCCCTCGGGAATACCCGTTGAGTTTCAAAATGTTATTAATATTCCTGGTTAATGGGTGCATCATGCATTATTATACCAAAATAGAAGAGTAAGGGTTTAAATGATATTTTGGAATTGATACAAATCTCTCCGTGGACTGGGATTTTCGAGCATTTGTGGTGGGGTTTGCATTTGGAGAAGAGAGGAACGAGTTAACATCGCATTTAAATTATTGGTTTTTTTTTTAATCGTCGATGTAGGAGCGGTACTTTTTTCATGATTAACGGTGGCACTGAAGCTGTAGTCCACGATTGGATAAAAGAGGTGACGAGAAAAATATAATCGCGGAATAATGTAGATAAATAATGAATAAAACAGACATTCAAAAATTCTAAAAATGGTTGATGCAATCGATCCAAAAAAATTAAGATGAGTGCAAGACTTGAATATTAAGTTATGACTTATCTATCTCAAAGCGTCACGTTTACGAGATTTTTTCATCCCCCCATTTTTTCATACACCGGAAAATCAAGTGAAACGACTTAGTTGCATCAAACGAGTCTTCTTAACTCTTGCCATAATCCCTTACCTATCAACGAATCGAGGTAGTGGTTAACAATCTACGGTTGATGCAACTAACCCATTCCATCAGTGTAGAACCCTCGTAATGTCGAACTGATCGCTCTGTTATTAAAATCTAATTTTTTCTCGTGCCCTTATAAATCTCTGAATATTAAATGGAACAATTCTCCAACAATACTTGATCATGCCCGTACCTATAAAAAAGCAGTACGAAAGCATTAACATTTCAATATTATCTCACATATATTAAATACTTACATACCATAATGGGGTAGCACAGTTTCTGTTCATTCTCGTTTACGTTTACTATTTTCCTTTATTGGTCGTCGTAAAAGGATGGAGGTCTCGCGGTTCGTTTGATGATCCATCGTTATCACTATCCCTTCTTACCTATCATCATCCCCTATTTCAGCAGTTTGGTTACTCCCTCGTCTGTCTTATATACATTTCCAAGTTTTTCCGTATTTTTCTAGTTTGTTTCACGGTATACACATCACCCAGTTCATCGTAACCCATAGGTAACCGAAAAATATTCCTCGAGGGTAGATACAAACAGCTGAGGGAACATGATAGTCGCTCGAATGAGCTTTGGACTTTGCATGGAGGTTACCAGTGCGAATGAGAGTGAGATAGAGACAAAGAGGGAATAGTGCTGAGCGTCTTCGCGTCACCAGGAAATGGCCACCGTTTCCGACCCGTGGCCTCCGCACACATACACATTTACCACAGACAAACTATCTTCTGCAATGGCTAACACTCTCTACTTCGCTCAAGAACCCACACAGAGGCCCAAATATATTCCCTGGTTGTAACCATTGAAGATTTAACTGTGCAGTGGTTCTCAATCTGCAGGAGTCAAATAAACCTACCCCCTGGGCACATGCCCCTATTGATCACTGTGACCAATTTCCGGTGTACTTACGAATGTTCAATCGAGCGTAACATATTGCGATCATATCAGACGCAATTGATAAAACATTTCGGAATGGTTGGATTCTAATAGAAATTTACGTTTTCCATTCACCGAATTGTCGTTGAGATTCGAGGAAAACGATTTTTTGGGTGATTTAGAAGGTTTTTTAAAATGAAATTTGGCAGTTGAGCGAGGAGAGGGGTGGAATAGACCTCTTTATTCAGAATTTTTCGGTCCGTTTTGACAATAATTCCGCCGGATATTAATGTAGCTTCTGATATCTGAGGAGGAATTAACGTCGAGGTAATTTAGTGACCATGACAAGAGCTATCGCTACCCACCACGTGGACATTATTGTCCGAGAATGATTTTCATATCTGTTCGGGAGATTATTTCATTCTTATCGAGGAGAAGTTCATTAACTAAAAATAAAATCCAACCATAAAGTTCCCATATTTCTAAATATTAATAATTGTTATCGAAGCTTTATTCGAGGTTGCGCGAGAATTAACAATCTTTTAGTTCAACATAATTCCGCTGTTTAGTTCACCTGGGAATGACAGCCCGGAAGATGTACGTCCAAACGAGCTGGTTCTTCCTGCCAACATTTACGAAAAAATGTCAAAAATCTTTATTAGAAATGGGATAGTTATAATGATTCTAAACGTGTGAATGTTATTTATTGAGTAGTAATACCCCAAGACCTTCAAAATTATCAGATATTTCCCGAGAGTTTCGTTGTGTAGCAACGAAAGGGATTTTGCAGGTTAAAAATCCTGAGCGCGAAACGCGAGGGTTTTTCTACGAAATTTATCCCGATCGGTGCTACGCAGGGAAACTGGAGGGAAATATCCGATTAATTTTGAAGGTCGACGGGTATTTGGCTGGATTATTTTTTTCATTCCAATTTCAAGCAATTAAATGTGTGGCATTTCACGCCATATGGTATGGTTTTTCACCAGCGTATATTTTCTGTCGGCACAAAATGCAGAGCATTGTTTCCAAATTGTGGCTTTTGTCTTTGCTGTATTATTAGCAACATTTTTTTAAATTTTTGGATCAATAATGTCCAAGGATTCTCCTCCAAATCTGCTCATGTCGAGGTAAAATCTTTGAACTTGATTTTTTCTAATGACAGTTTTGGGGTTTGAACAGCGTATAAATTGTTTGTCGACTATTTTCATTGTTTAGCAACAAAAAGGGAAATATTCGAAAAATATCCGAAGTAAAATCATTTTACTTGTACCACGTGATGGGAAATGCCACCATTTGATTGGTTGAAATTGGGATGAAAAAAATAATCTCTTTTATTTTATACGTCACAATACCCTGGACGTGATGCCCCACATTAACAATGGTCCCACTCATCCATCTCTGTTTAGACCCAAGAAAACAGAGCACACACATCATACCCCAAACTTCTCAAAATTTTCACCCATAAAAATGTTTTCCAATCTCAAGTGGAAACACGAGAATAAAAGAAATACAAATCGTACAAAGACCTATTCAATCCAACTGTAAATTAATTTTTAATAAATATTTTAAAATGTAAACTCTAATAATCTTATATTCTCGATAAAGATATTTTTTGAATGCATTATTTGAATATTTACTAAAGCTGAATATCGATAGTCCATGGACAATTGATCAAGTATTCCGCCAACATTGAATCCAAACCCAAACTGACATTAGGTTTGCCAGATTACCCAGGGGAAAACAAAGGGCACTTTTGTTATTGTGCGATTCTTGCAATGCCATCCGCACTATTTTCCTCCGATGGCAGTCGGCAATACTGTGTCCGTGGTAACGGCTAAAAAAGAACGCCAAAGTGGCGCAGGGAAAAGAGAGAGGAAGAAACGCAGGAGGGTCGTTGCCTACGTGTCGTTGAATTTAAATGTTCGCTTAGTACGCGTTGTGGGGCTAAAAAGGGGATGAGGACGATCGCTTGTACATGCGATAGAACGGGTCGAATTTGCGCTGCGATATTTATCGTGTGCACATGAGGGGCATCTACATTTCTCAGAGTCGGCAGATTAGAATTGTTACGTTTTTTTTTCGAGTATTCCAGTGTTTCACATTTTGTGCTTTTTTCATTCCTCGTTTCGTTCATTTCGGCAGGACTAAAGAGTCATTTAAATTCTGTAAGAGTTGTGGGAGGGAGAAAGGATTAATCATGTGGAGAATTGAGTGGGAAAGTTATCAATCGGTTCAAGGCGTCTTCGAGTGTTCAGTTGCCACTCAGTTTTCAATGAATATCCCTGGATGTTAGGGAGATAACAATATTTTTGTTATAACCTTTTTTAGAGGGGGTATTATGGCCTAAAGAAAAGGTCATTATGAATTTTTTTCATTTTCATTAGGTTCGAAGATATTCTTGAAAATCTCAGGGAAGACTTCATACACGTGGAATCGTTTCATCGCCTAGTTGCTTAATTGACTTCTTATGTGGCGTTGAGGATGAGTGAATTGAATGGCATGCAAAATTATGCGCGTCAGTTTTGGCCAATCAGTACAGTCCAACCAAAATCGATAATTTTTTCAAAAGGAATTAATATGTTGGTGTTTCTTCAACTCTTGTAGTTAACGATTCGGCGGCTTTCATCCCCAAACAATCGAATGAATTCAATTAAACTCGACCCTCTCGAAACAATTATACTAGAATAATCAAGCCTGAAATTACTTGAATCATCAATTTTTTAAATGCAGTTTAAAGCCCTTGATGATGAGCGATTTTCATTCGTCTCAAGAACCCAGAAGGAGCCTCATTTCATCGTAATCTTTTTCACAGTAACGACGCAGTAAAACTAGTAAACTCGAACTGATATAACCCAAAGGTAGAAGGATTCACGGGTGAACAGAAAGCGGTCGTTACTCGTAGTGAGTCGATTTCTCTCGGACTGTAACGCCTCAGTGAAAGAGGAAAAGCGGAGGGCAGACATTCTGTCTTACTCAGCAGACGGGTTCTCTCCCAATGTGAGCTCACGAAAAGGGTATTATCACCTTTCAGTTCCTCGGATCAAAAGAGAGGGTGTTAAGGATAAGGTGAGACTCGAGAGAGTTAAGGTTTTCCGAGGCCTTGGCCAGTGCAAAAGAGTCATTTCAAACAATTCCGGGTAATTGACTGGAGCTGGCGATGAGTTTTTTCGTCATTCTCAAAGACATCTTTAGTCTCGTGAAATTCAGGGATTTATAATTATATCAGTGGATTGCAGGGCGAGAAAATTGAGTCATTACAGAAGAAAAACTAAAGCGTGAAATTGAGATCCTTTTGTCTCACTGCAAAATGCACTGAAGAAAAATATAATTCAGTCAGGGTTTGCATATCTAGATCGTCAAGTATTTTTTTGTTAATTCGATCCTAAAAAAAACTCAATTTTTCAACACTTTCCAGTTAGTCAAACACATGACTACTCCCCTTTCGTCTGTAAACTATGTAGTACTCACAATATTATTTCAGTTGTGGTGTGACAACTCATCTAAATCAATAGATTTTATAGAATCAATTGCTTCTTGGTGCATTCAAGTATTATGTACACAACGATGAAAATCAATGAACGCAGTCGGTTTTTGCAACAACACCAAAGATGTGGTTTGTTTCAGCTCATTGTTTGCGAAGACGACCACTCTGTTTCCTAACACAGTCCAGTTACTGAATTGTCACAAACTTGTTGGCTTGTCGACGGTCATTTGTATTTTAAGACAACGAAGATGTATTGTCTGCTAAACCGCTTATCTCCACTGGGACAAGGGTCCTTCTTAGGACATTAGACGTCTCAGTAATCACGAACTTAGGAATATCTTTCATAGTTTGGTGTCCAGTCAAGCAGATCCACCAATAAAAAATTCAGACCAAATTTTTTCCACGTAAAACCTCGGTTTTCAATGGCTGACCACTCATACCAAAACATTGCAGCATTCCAATTCCACCACTAGCCCCCTTCCAAAGCTAAAATTATAACAAAATCATTGTTATGATCTGGAATTAGCGTAAAACAAGTCTCAAATAAAAGCTCCAATGTTTTACAACGAACCTACAAACGCATTTGACCAGAATAAAAATCCTCGAAGTGCTTGAATATCCTCAACCCATAACCTCTACATTTGTGTCCAATGTCTTAAATTAAGACTAGTTTTCCCAGTGTACGGTATTTCTCTCCCGGATCAAGATGGAGAAAAAATATCCCAAGAATGTTCAATATCCATTATCCAACATTTATCGCCGCCATATCCCTTCGCCACTATAAATCTCTTTTGTGGATTGACGTAGCTACCCGAGATCACGAGACGAGCTACTCGTAAAGATTGTGAAACTGCAACCGGGTACTTGCACACACCAATCCTTACTGCTATTCTGTCCTCTCGCAAATGCCTTCCACATACTTGGCCATTCCCTTTTGCCTCTTCTTCCTCCACACAGCCTCACCATACCCCCATACCAATTCCAATCCCATTCCTCCCCTCTGTCTTCATCGTACACTGTACCGAGAGTACCCACTGCACACAAAACTGTACATGAGAAGGCGCCTGTACCATTCCTCTTGTTCTCCTTCGTTCTCCTCCAGCGACACCATTTCCACTGTGTGAAACCCAAGATGGTGACGTGACCCCTAGCTTGTTTACGCAGTGAAATTGTACACCAAGGTGTACGACTTACTCACACACATATACACAAAATTTTCTTGTGACGCTGGGGCCATTGTATCACACGTGTGTTGGCTTAAATTTATATCCATTTCACTTGTTGATTTATTTTTCGTAATGAGTCCAGACGGAGACGAAAGATGAGGGGGTGAGAAATAGTTTAGATCTCATTTGTTCTCACCCACGATGGTGGTGATACTTTTCTAGGGGAACATTGTCCTCCATTCACCAACGGTTTCGTATAAATCATCCGGAGAATAATTCATCTTGAAAGGAAGAAGAATGAATCCGGTGGAGATTGTCTCATTTTTTTTTCCACGGAGTCTACTCTTCTTAAAATAGAAATACATTATTTAACGGTTTCCATCATTTTAATGGTGGAAAAAATAACGGGGTAATTACTTGCGCTGGTCGGGTGGAAGATGTATCGAATTTCTTAAATTATTTCTGTTGAAATCTGTCTCGTTGGAGTTATTGCGGAATGACATTCCGGGAAATGAACGGGGATATTTCATCTCAATTTTTAATTGATATTGACGATCCAAATGAGTCGCGTAGACGATGATATTTTTGATGGGTAATATTGACGAAAATCGATGAAGTTCCAATGTGAAGAAAACTGTTGGCAACTCATTCGAAAATTGAGTGGAACCTACCTCACATGTACCTACAATTCACTTTGGGTGAATGAAAACTTCATTAATAATATTACTAGCAATACCGAAATTGTTAATATCAAATGAAAATAAAAATTGAGTCATGCCAACGGGTACAATTTGCTCATCAACTTTTTCGATCCAAATTCCATTTCCTCATGATTCATAAACGTGAATAAAACAGTTGAATAATCAGATTAATCATCGGGAAATGCATTAAAATTTATTCGGTAGAACAACAGCTCCATCGCATGTACGGATAACTCAACTTGATTTAATGAAAACCGTCAGTAATATGGTTAAAAATACCGGGATGGGTCAACATTAAATAAAGATAAAAATTAACTTCTACCAACGATTTTAATGCGTTCATCACCATCGCATTGATGAATAAACCTAATTTTCTCATCGCCCATAAATGGGAATGAAATGATTGAGTAATTCCCCGAGATCAATCGTCAAAAATCCCACTGAAATCCCTTCACTAGGACAAAAGCTCAGCACCACACCGATCAATATACAACAAAAAAAATCTCTTGCCAACAAATTCAATTTATTCATCAACTTTCTGTCCCAAACTTGATTCACTCATGATTCATAGATGATAATAAAACAGTTGGATAATTCTCCAAGATAAATCGTCGATAATTCCATTGAAATGCATTTCACTATAACAACAGCTCCATCACATGTACCGATAACCCAACTTGATTTAATGAAACCTCCGTCAGTGATGTCAATAAAAATACCTGAAGAGTAACATGCGAAATGGAATTTAGTTGAATAAAAAAAATGGGGGGAGGGCATTGTCGTTGATCATCGATGAAAACACAAGGGACTGGGATCGGCGTGGTCAAATTGATGGGCATCGGTGGTCACTATTTATCGAATTATAGATTAACCGAGGGAAATAATCGGGCGTGGTGCATTGGCACAGAAAATCAAAGCTTTGTACGGTGGGGGGTAATAACACTCCTCTACCCCTCGCTGACCAACAATATACAGAACATATCGGAATTGAGGGCGCTATAGATTGAACTCTCGGGATGTGCGTACGTTGGGCAGAGAGAGGCTCTCACATGACTAGGGTTTGGAGGTACAGGATGATAGCAAGTGTGTAAATGCACCAACTAAAATGGAGTGGGAGAGGCTAGTATTTCTACCCCCAAAGTACAAGAGAGACTTCCGAATATCTCCGCATCCCATATGAACAGAAATACGTGTGTGCATAGTGGGTAGAGAGGGGTGGGTGGAAGGGAGGGTTATGTATTACGTATATATTATGTTTGCGACTCGCTCGTTCGTCCGAAATCCCATGTTTATTTGCGGTTAAACACTCGGCTCACTATTCCATCGCTATCCCATTCCAGTCTGTCTCTCGGTGGTATATTCCCCCGATAGTTCTGATTGTTGTTAGAAGAAAATCATTTTTATTGAGGTGAGGGAAGAAATTTAGTGAGCATTCGAAATTGCTGGGAAATTCAAATTATGGGAATTGTTGATGGATTATTCCTGAATGGGAGGGTCAGGCAGGAGATCTGTAGTTGATGTTTTATGGAGGGGAAAAGAATTGTATTGATAATTAATTGTGGTGAAGTCTGTAATTAATCAGGAGAGTCAATGATGGATCAGACGAATTTGAGGGGTTGGGCGGTGGTTAGTGGAGACGATTAAACGATAATGTCATCGGGTTGGTAAACATTTGTCTTGAAGTTGAAGAAATAAATTTGAAAATTCGAGCGATTGTGGAAACATTAATTATAACAGGAAAATTCAATTTTTTTGAATTCTCAATCTCGATGAGGTAAATCAAAGCACAAGTTTTTATGGAATCTTCAATTTTACGACTATTTATATCAGTTAAATCATTTGTCAAATACAAGCAACTACTTTTCAACCCCCACAATGTGTTATCCCTCGGCGTGGAAAATTTTCAATTCAAAAACAAAATTCGTTTTCCAACTGAGTGAAGTTCAATGTCATAATGAGTGTTCTTGAAGGGTAGAAAAACTTCACTGAAAATTGAAGAAGAGTCGACTCGTTCCGCCCTAGTGAATCAAGAAGTATTCTGAAAAAAAGGATTTGTTGGAAAAAAAAGAATTTCACCTGCACTTCAAAAAATGTTCGACTCAGACTAGTTAACTCCTGAATGAATTGGCTGGATTGCAAATTGAATTGTTCGTTGGCTGATTGCAATAAAATCATTTTCATCTACATTTAAACGAATGTTGAACCGAAGAATGTGCTTTTCTTCGACATCAGAATGGAGTCTGAATGAAGTTGTCCATTGATTCAATTGAACTTCACTGTCCGGTTTATTCACAATTGAAATGGTTCTTCGGAGTTTTCAATTGATCAATTTATTTTTTAAATAAAATTTCCAACACGCCCTCTGGAATTCTTTGTTAAGTGAGAGCTCTACTGTGTTCAACGTAATTCCAGCACAGGAAATTCCGACTGTGATGGCATTCTTTGTTTGCAGATTGAGAGAAATGCAAGTGTTATTGAAAGAGCGAGGCAATTGCATGCAGAATCAAATCGTAAACGACTCATTCCCCTGTAGTTGCTTGAAAAGTACTTTGAGAATGATTTTCTTAAACTAAAAATATCTTCATCTCCATTTTGAAGAGCATTGGACACATTTCGTCGATTAATCCGTAATTAAAATCCCAATTAATGCCAATTAATGTTAGCAGGAAATATTTAACATTAAACTTTTTAGAAAATAGTTCAGTCATGTGAAATTCCAAGTTTAGTTACTATAAATTATTATGTAATTAATTATAACTTTGTGATACATATTATATGGCGATAAATATTTCGTGTGTGCAATAGTGGTTATACACGGCAAAGTTTCATAGAGTATTCAAAGTAGTGTAATGCGATGCATTGATCCGGCAAGACACGCTTATACTCCTGGTTTTATGGGATAATCGCATTACGTTCATTCGCGACGCGATTCATAATTCCATTATTAACCCCCGGAACCCGCGTCGATGGTCGACCATACCACCCCTCGAATATAATGAAGAGGGTGAGGCGCTCAGAGAACGAGAGGAACAATGAGGGAGAATATCCAGTGTACTTTGTGCAGAGTTACCGTTCGCGTAATCTTGTAAAGATTTTAAAATCTTTTTTATAAATGAACTGTTGAATTTGCGAGAGCAAAAAAAATGAATGATAAAGATTAAGAGAAAATTGAATGCATCTAATTGGAGAATGAAAAATAGGTGTTCAGCAGGATTTTATGAAATTCCTTTCATTATCGTCCGTTAATTAGATTTTTCGGAGAATGGGCTAAAATTGAGGGGAGACTTCTTTCACTGCTAGATCAATGTTTGTAAATATATATAAATTATGAACATTTTTGTTTAGGGGTCTAATAGTTTGAGAGAAAATTGAATGAATTCGTCTTGAGATTGAAGGATTAATTCAACAAGAAGTTCGTTTATTAATTTCGGTTTTCTACGACTCACGCGAAATAGAAACGATTATATTTTAAGTTTTGGATTTGGATTTTATAATATTTGTAAAATTATCATCAGACAGTTCATATGAAGTTAAGTATACGCGAATGAATTTAGGAGGAAACAAAATTAATATATTTTAAGAATGAGCGATTACTGAATTTGGTGGATTGACACAGATTAATTTCGGTTTTTTGAGAACAGCATGAGATGCAAAAGCCCTGTCTTCAACTTTGGGATTTACTGAAGATGCCGAAATTATTCATCAAAGATCAAATCAATACTTCTGAAAATTTTCGTCTGCTCTCCATTTGAGGAGCGTTATTATTAAATGTACAGAAGGTTCTGTGATAGCTCATCCATACCTTCTGATTTTCTAAAAACTCCATAAAGTGGCAAAGGTCGCCGGTCATTTTTTAATTTATTTAATCATTAAAAATCAATACTTGACTTACATATATTTTAGTCTGTGAATTAATCAAATGTTTAAGGAGAATTTAAAGAATCATAAAGGCTCTGTGTATTTTACAGCCACCAAAATTTTAATAAATTCAATTGAATAAATCATTTTATGGGTCACTTCGATGTTATTTGGATAAAAATGTTAAAACCGAGCACATGGAAATATCTAGTTTATTTCTTCGTCAACAATATGAGCAACACCTCGCATACTTCGGACAAACCGAAAATAACAAAAATCTTATGATTGATGATAGCGTAGAGGATATTGGAGCCGTAGGCCTTTACTTTGAGCGTTACAATACACAAGAGAGTGAGTTCGATTTTGGGAACGGGGTCAGCAGCTCAGGTGACCCTTTGTGCCACGTCATGATGAGTACTTTAAATGAATAATATACCGGATGAACGAACCTTCGAAAATCCAAATCACGAGTTCGTGAATCTGAGTTTTCTTTATCGCTTGGAGTGACTGTATTTATCCTCCTCTGGATGAAAAACTTGTTAGTTTTCCACGATCGTTGGGAGGGAAGTGGTGAAAAATCAATGATTTAAAGACTCAAACTTGTAGGAAAAATAATGTCGGATCGACAGAATGAATTTATTGGAACTAAAAAAATCAATTCAAACGAAAATTCCGAACTTCTGAGACGTCTTTATTACTTTTTTATGAATGATTTTTTAAATTTTCACTCGCTTCGTTTCAATCAACATAATATCTGCTGCACTGTAACGTAATTCTCAGGATCTGAAGGGAACTACTGATTTACCCTATTATGGATTGCGGGATGTATTTAATGAACGCAGAACTGGATATCTGGTTGTAGACTATACATTCGTAACTTTCGCATTCGAAATTGTTGATTCAGAGATGGAAATCGCTAGGTGGAAACATGAACGCTGAACGGATGGTAGAAATGATTATTTAATATGTCAGGTAACTGGAACAGTCGGCTTGTAATTATCCCGACATTGATATCGAATTTAATCGGTAAGCTCTTCACATTTTCGCTTCAACCGAAATTTTGAGACAATTTCAATTCTTTATTACCGGGAAAACGAAGTTTTTACCATTTATTTCAGACTTCGAGAAATAATTCAGTTGAAACTTATGGTGGGTCTTATTTATTTTTTATATTTTGCAGTTTTTCAGGAGATCACTGACAAAATTCCTGCTGGGGGTTTTTTATAACTATTTTTTTTCTAGTCAAAAGCAGCACTGGCCTCCGGCCTCAGAGTGATTAGTATCTTCTATCAAAATTACATCTGCAAGAGAAACCCTGCTCGTGGTGCTGCGTCACTCTATTTTTTCGAAAAAATCACGAGCAGCCCTGGCTTTCAGTCTCAGAGCGATTACTATTTTCTATCAAAATGACATTAACAGAATCCCTACTGGGGATGCTGTGTCACTATTTTTTTTAATCGCAAGCAGTTCTGGTTTTCCGATCCCAAGTGATTACTATTTTCTATTAAAATGACATCAGCAAATTTATGTTGGGAGTGGTGCGTAAAAAAACCCAAAATTAAAGTGAAACAATTCACTTGAAATGTTCTGATATTTAAAAATATTTCCTACATTTTATCGGACGAGAGTTATCCACCACATAATTATCTCACAATAACCCATTCCCCAATGCAACATCTTTGACTCAAATATTAACATATCAGTATAATTTCTTTTTTATGTTTACTGCTAAAGATTTGTTAATGAAAGACATTTTTTCCGCTAAATAATTTCCCATAAAATCTTTGTGAATCACAGTTGTTAGTCACAAAAAAATCCCATTTTGCCATTTCGCCACTAGCATCACCCAATACACTAAAAATTCATGATTTAACCAGACTATTCCCAACTCCACTCACTCACGTCCTGCGTGTATTCCATCTATGTTGACAGTATCCACGCTAACAAAATTGAAAAACCCAACAGCTCAAAAAAAAGATCCCCAACAGCCACTGCCACCCCCCAGCCACCTCTCCCCCCCCGACAATTTTAATTCCTAATTTCTCCCCAGTCCTCGGAACATTCTCCACCCGTTTTCGTCGCACCCGGGCAAATCCATCAATTTGAAACGCAGGCGGAAAGTGAACGACGATGGAAGCCCCGGATAGGACGAATAGAGTTGTGTTGTACTCTGTTCTGGGAGTGAACGGACAGCGAGAGCTGAATGTTCTATAGAGTATTTTTCGTTCATACCGAGCTCCCGAAGCGCTGCAAGTAACATATATGGAGCAGAAGTGAGGAAGAGAGTGAAAAAGAGGGTGGGAGGAGAAAAAAAAGAAACCGAGAGAGAGTGCCAGTACCGGAAGGGTGGTCCAAAGGGGTGAGGTGGAGGCGGTGGGGTGGTGGTACACTATAGAATGCATTGAATCGCGCCGAAATAAAAACAGGCTTTTTGAATGTTTTATATACGTACGAACCCCACGCCAGCACGCGCCACAACTCTGCTTTTCAGACCTAACTTTTTCCACAAACGGAACCACTATCGTGCACTCACTCCCCCACTTCCCCATCACCAACCATTCCACTACCTCCTAACCCCTTTTTCCGCTTTTCCCCGCCAGTTTTCACATCCTTTGAATCCGCGTGTAATGCATGTAGACCCTTGCTCATAACACTGTTCACCTTTCCCTGGATGAGTTTGCATAGTATGCATACCTTGACGATGCGTGCCATCCTCAAGCAAAAGAGACACAAATTTGTGAGAAAAGTCCCTCTCACTCACAAACCCAACTCCGGGAATTTTTCCCTACCTACCATCGCCATTCGTCCTTTGTTTTTCGTTCTCCCATTGCACACCTCACCTCACCTCACCTCCCTCTTTTACGTTTTTTTACACTTTCTTCCACTTTTCTTCCCTCGTTTTTATTTGCTCTCTCAAGACCCCGGTTACCTCTCGCAATTAACGACCTAACGAAGACTCTTACCGTCAATTATTTTCGTTGATGTTACTCACACTTGGCTAACTCTCAATAGCTTTATATTTCATTATTATTTTTATTCAATGGCTGCCTCATGGCTGGAGCGGTGGTCTCCAGTGAAATCTTTG
Organism: Diachasmimorpha longicaudata; assembly: GCF_034640455.1. Classification (NCBI taxonomy): domain Eukaryota; kingdom Metazoa; phylum Arthropoda; class Insecta; order Hymenoptera; family Braconidae; genus Diachasmimorpha; species Diachasmimorpha longicaudata. Next base: position 5,374,076 of record NC_087225.1, read on the forward strand.
TTCGCGTGCTAGTGGATTTTTGTCGATTATGTCAGACACTGCGTCGCAGGAAATCGATCTGATGATCAAGATCAATCTGATCTTATTCAATTTCACTTAATCAATTGATTCTGACAATTTCCAAGAAAGTTTCAAAATTTGCCAATTAATGAAGAATTTGTGGTTCAAGTCACCAACAATACAATAATCACCTCGTTCAGTGTAATTGTAATACTTGAAATTGCCATTAGACTCCTCGAAAATGCCTATCACGGAGGAATTCCTTCCCAAAGAGACTTTTTATTCCCTTAAAAATATCCAACCGAACCTGAAATAATTTTTCACCCCCCGTGAAATGAACCATTGATTTTTCCAATGTACAATATTAACGATCCACCCTACGATGTCATTAATTTCATCTACCGATATTTCAAACCCAAGAGCACTAATAATCCCCTCAAATTAAATAATCGACCTCTCGGTATATCGTAGATCCATAGAGGTAGATATAGACACGCAGACCACAAAGTTGCCATGAAATTTTCATTGAACCTGTTATTGAAGCCTATTATACCCCAACCACAGGACTACAACCACTGCCGGGCAAATTCTGTAACCAGTACAATAACTCACGATTAAGTAAAAGTTCAAGCCTTATTCTTTGTTTCTAAATTTTTTTTTTTTTCATTCCCCTTCCAACTCAACTCATTCTTTCCAAGACTCTGAGGCACACAGGAGGAGTCTGTGCACCCTGCTAATGATCCCGTACGTAACAGTAGGTAGGAGAGCCCGCGGGAGGCGCGATACTGCGGGATTTCAAGCGATAACGAGTCCCGTCGGGCAACGGGGGAAAAATCACCGCGCAGTAAAAAAAAAAAAAATAAAACGAAAGAGAAAAGCCAGCGGGCGGTGGGCGAAAAAGGGGGTTGAAGCAAGCCAAGTCGAAAGAGCTACAATGGAGGTAGGTGAACGAGATAAAGTTGAACCAACGTGATCCACCATCGGGCTCCTCCAGGGAGTAGGGTCGAACAGTAGCCATGTAAGATGTTAAAGAAAGCCGACTAGATAAAGATAGATAGTGCAAGCAAAACGTCCAACGTATAGGTAGATCCTCATGATAATCTGAAGAAGAGTTACCAAAGGGGGAATAAAAACTTGGTAAAGTTGGAGTGGAGGAGGGATGAGGAGGTGAGACAGATAGGGAGGGAGGGAGAAAGTAAAAGGAAAAAACCAGTGGGTTTACTAACTACCGAATGCTTTACTCGGGCCATTCGAGGTCGAGCCAAAATTCATTCTAGCGATCTACCTCTACCCCAACCGCATCGCGCCCGGTCACGCCTCGACGTCGCCGTTGTGCGCGCAATGCGCGGGGTAAAGGGCTCTAGTGGTTAGTTTTCGGATCCAAGCGGATAATAGTAATTCGTTTGAGTTTCGGTGCTCACGCGCGGGAGAAGCCCTCGCTTCCTAAATCATCAGATAATTACTTTGGTAATTAATTACAACTCTGTTGGCCCGTGAAGGTATAGCTTTCATGTAGCAGTTGAAAGAGCCGGGGCTTTCGGCTCTCGCACTTTGGAATGGAAAAAAAAATGGTATTTGATGGGGTAATAGGGGGATTTGGTGGGGTATGTCATCGGGTTTGGGGAAATCAGATGGGTTTTGGGGGATTCAATGGAGTCGGTTTAATCGTAGGTTTTTGGGGTTTACAGTGACTACAATTATTGAATGTCAGCAACAATTTTCAGGAATGTTTCATCCGAATGAGTGATTCCTGGAAGAATTTTATCTTCAAATGAATGGAGGTATTCAACATTGAGGAGAGAAAAAAATATTTTTAGGGAAGGTATTGGATTATGGATAGGGATTGTCTCAATAATATAAAACGATTTAACTATCAACTTTAATTATTTATTATCCCACGTAGAAGGTATATCTTTCTGGTATGATATCTCCAGATCAACTGACTCTTAGTGACCAAAGATTTCACACTCAAGACCCATGTGACAAAAGGCCCTTGTCCATCCATTTCTTTCTGTTTCTTGTCTGGTTCTATTTATTAAAACCATTCTAAACATTTCGGTACTGTTTGGAGAAAAACTATAAAAACTATAACATACTGAGATGGACTGAAAACAGCTATAGACAGATCATTCATTTTTGTCCACACACATTAAGCACTCACAATACAAGGAAAATCAAATCTTGCTCAGAAAATCGGAGCACATTTGATGTTGCAATTTTTTTACTTCATCAAAAATATAATAGTAACTCACAAATAGACAAATCAACTTTTTTTCTGAATTTTTCCAATTCATACCAACACGACCGAAATTCTCAGAATTTCCCGACAGTGAGAATTATCATTCAATTTTAACCCGCAATTTGATTTCCTCATCAGTACAGAAGTACTCGCGTATTGACCAGCGTTTGCGAGTCAGCGAGAGCCCGACCAATGAGAACATCCCTCGCGATGTGGGTTGCCGTACTCGAGGGGTTAACATTGCGTCAAACTCATCATTTCCACAAACCAAGTGACTGGTGGAGTCTGTCATCAACTCCACAGGCCCATCCATTATTATTTCCATTAGAAATCACTCGACAGACTCCCACCACGACGACCAATCTTGACGCTTCCTTACTTCCCTTCATCTCCCAGACCATTCAATCTTCACCACGACAGTCGCGGCTGTTGGCATCCATCGATTTTTATATGTGATAAAGCACAATGAGGTAATGTTGCCTGACAAGCATGATGATGATGATGGTTATGCTGAATAAAGCCTACGAGAAACTCCGTGCCTAGCAATTATTCGCGGTTAGGATATGCCCCGGTCTCACTCCAACCGTTATCCGTGTACTTGATAGAACGGATCTTCGGGGAGGGGGGGGGGCTGAAGGGTGAGGTGAAGGTGTGTGAGCGAAAGACGAGAGGAGCACTGATGCTAAGTTTGACAAGCTCTACACGACTCGCTCCTGATCAATGCAAGCGATCCGTCTTGTCGCGAAAACCCCAACACGACGAGACTCCCGCCCTCTCGATATCTCACGCTTCTACCCCCTACCCTCCATCAAGAATAGGTAGAATCGCTGTAGATGTATATCGCTGAGTAGTTCGCCCCGTTCTGGTTAAATAGCGCTGCTCAAAAAATTTGGTAATGATGGGAGAGGAATATTTTGGAATAATTACGTCACTACCGGTGTACAACAATTTTTGCCAAACTCATAAATTCAATCAGGGGTGCTATGTCGCCTTTTGATACATCCACACACTGGTAGAATGATTTATTTATTCCAAATAACATTCGTTAACTATTGACGAATGAACGTTTGGGGAAAATAAGCCCTGACCTACAAGTTTAATTTATTCATTTGTAATAACTAATTCGTTCTATCGGTGCATCAAACATTCGGTTAACATGGAATAAATATTGAAGTTATTCACTAGTTCCTTCATCCCACGGTCATAATTTTGATTGAAGTTGATTTCGTTCGGTAATTACCTTTGGAACTGAAATTTTACCGTTTCTTTTTCGGTACTTTTTTATTAAATATGTTCGTGTGACAAGAGATTGTTTAATTACTGGTTCTGAATTCTACGGTCCTTCTCTGGTAATGTTATTAAATGACGCAATTAATTATTATGTCGCTGGTGATGAAGAGCTGATTAGAGGGGAAACGATGAATGACAGTATTATTTCTGAGGATCACCATCTTTTTATCATTCGAAACATGCGGAGTGTTTTCTATCAGCGATCATTTTTCACTCACTGTCAACGGATAATACCACAGAAGACCTTTATCATCGCTCCCCCATGGCTCCCGAATTATTAATCAATGGTATTAGGAGAATTATCAATCAGTTGGAGAGCTTTGCCAAAAAAATTGAGAAGAATGAAATTGATGGTTCATCACTTGTGCGAAAAGTAAAATTTTATTGTGATGGAAAATAGGGTTCGACTCTGAAGAGTCAAGGACTGCTTTTTTCGTACTCGTATTGAGCTATATGATTAATCATTCTCGAGTTTCGAAGACCTTGCACTCGATTACGTCATACGGAGAAAAATTACTTTTGCCGAGGAGACGTTTAATTTTTTTCAGTCACATGTAATCTATGAGATGACTACTATGTGATGCGAGATCTTTCACGAATATAATTATTATCGTATTTGCGATTTTTTTAGGGAAAATAATTTGAAATAATTCTATATATTGATAATTATTAAGGGAGTTTGTTGAGTGATTGAGTTGGAGTTGTTATTACGGGGAAGCTACCATTTTCTCATCATCTGAAAGCGAAAATTATTTTTCATTGATAATCATTTTTTATTCCCTTGTCCCTATCTTGAAGTCTCAAGTCTTAATTAATCATCAGTCCCTCACATCATTCGAGTAATAATCCGGTGAAGTTTCATCAAAGAAACTAAAGAAGAGAACAAATTAGTCTAATCAGTTATTCCAAATTCTATCGTCCTTCATCCCATTCACTTCTGATATCATTATTCCACCTTATCATTAATTACGCTGTCCCGATTGGTGCAAGATAGTTTCACTGCAGAAACTGAAATTATTCCGAATTTCATTGTCTTCTAACAATTAAAATTATCATTCAAGTTACTCAACCATTGTGTGTATTTGGAAATCATCCGTGTGATTGCATTTTTGAGCGGACGTAAGTATTTTAATTATTAGAAAATCGGAAAATTCAAATGACATTTTTCCAGGATTTTCAATTAATTAAGAATCCGGTTAAATGTGATCTTCAATTTCAGCAATGACTTTGAAAATTCCAGATGTTCCCAACCTATCAGTGATAATCCAACTTGGAAAACTCAATTATCCGGCGCCCCAATCCGAATGAGACTATCCAAGACCATTCGATTTCAAATTGATTTCCAATTCAGAATATTGAGACTTCAAATAGAACTATTCCTTTTAAATAAATCCCGCAGTACATTCGGATACTTATCTACCACCAACAATTTTTCACCCCCGTTAGCACCCAATACCGCAGCAGATCTTAATCATCACTCCCCCAAATAATTAATTCCCCCAACCATTTGACCAAAACTAAAGAAAAAAAAACATTCTAAGGATTTACTCTAAATTTTCCCACCGCCCCCCCTCCATTCATCTCTTACATCATTATCCGATCTTGTAATTAATCACCCCATCTCCATTGATGAAGGGCTGATTAGCGGAAAAACGATGAGCGCCATATTATTTCTAAGGATCGTCGTCTTCTTATCCTTCGAAACATTCGGATTGTTTTCCATCAGCGTTCATTTTTCACCCACCGTCACGTACTAATACCAGAGCAGATCTTAATCATCTTTTCCCTCTCCCGTCTCCACTTCAGCCGAATTATTAATCACATGACAAATTAATTCTGTCCCCTTTTGTAATAGTAGCCAGGTGACAAAGCGTGCACAAGCACCCAGAAACGTTAGACTACCAAGTTTTTGCGAGCCGTAACGCGTCATTCACCCCCAATGGAAAGCATTAAGATAATGAGCGATTAATCACTTACCGAGGCGTGTTAATGGACAAATACAGGGGTCCCGTTCACCGCAAAAACCCACCAGAGCCCAATCTGAAAAGATAATAAACACAGAAAGATAAAAATAACCCGAGACTGCTGGGTTGCGCCGTGGGGAGGGGGAATTCATTAACTGATGGGAATTGAGTAAAATAAACCGTATGAAAACGATTGCGAATCAAATGCAAACATTTTGATTGTGGTGAATTATACAATAGATAGAATTGTACCTGAAGCCGTGACCTATAGCACCCCAAGCCCATCGTAAACACACATAGCCCCAGTGTTATAGAGATTCACACAGGCGTATCAAGAGTCGAGATCCAACCCTGAGAATTCACTGTGGAGTAATGTACGTATAGATAGACTGATACATAAATTGTATATGTGTGGTACAACGGCCCGACACAGACACTGTATTTTCTAAAGCTCCTTTTGCCCTCCCCATTTAATCGTCGGGTAGCAAAGGCATCTCTACACACCGATCAGCAAAGTTGCACACACTAAAACGCTCCAAGTAACCCCCTTTAGCGCTCTGAGGAGGGATTCGACTCTCGAGCCAAACTCTCGGGGTCAAGCGGCGGTCGATAGTCGACACTTTGGATCCTGAGTCCGGGCAAACATTTGCCGAGTTACGGATATAATCGGTTTTATCGGGTTAATAAAAGTATAAATGGCCGATGATATCATATTTTTGAATATACTGTTAAGGTATTTTGTATGCATTATCCGCGACAAATCTCGGAAATTTTTATCGTCCCGCAATCCTAGGGAAACATCACAACGTCGGCCACTGAAAATTCGAAATTTCAAACTTCATTTTCGACCCGTTTTCCTAGAATGCGATTTAGCCGAAAGAAGTTATGAAATTTCTTTTAATAGAATTTCATCTCGAATATTCATGTTAGATTGCAAATTTGAATAAATTAACGATGTCACATCTTCCCAAAACTACTGAAGTAAAATTCACAATTACCCTGAGGTTCCCCAAACGATGTCGAAGGTTTTTGAAAGCTCCGAAAATTTCCTAAAAAATATATCGGAAATTCTGCAAAATAATTGAACTCCATATTCGAAATTTTTCCCATTTTATCATAACATTTTCACATTAATTTGCTCAAACGATTCCGATTGTACAATTTATCATCGGCTTTGTTGCTCACTTCTCCATATCCAATGAATAATTTCATCGAATAAATGAAGATACTTCAAAATGTGAAATGATTCAGTTGAAATATCATTCCATTGCTAGTTAAATATGCAATGAAAATTGTTAAAATATTACGGTTGAACATTGTATAACGGCGTATGAAATTAGTAATATGGGTGAACAAGAGTATGATTATATTGTGGCTATTTCACGTTAATCCAATGTGGGTAATGTTAAACTGGGGAATTGCCCAAAGATTCAAACACTGAGGGCGACGAGCGGGGGTGGCGAGAGGGGCCAGGGGGATGATGGAAGTACGTGCGTATCAGCGTATCCATAATGCGACGAGCTTAACGTTGCGCGTGTTATGGAGGGACCGGGTTTGCCTGTATACGTTAACGTTGGTGGGTTAGGAGTACGGGGTGGGCAGATTGAGGCTTAGGGCGACGGCAAACAGCATCAATTTGGCATGGCGCCACCACGTACGCTGATGGATACACGACTGCAACATCGAGAGTGAGAGAGACAGACTTCGCATGCATACGTTATTGGGACAACACACGCACATACGTACCTACGCGTACACAATCATCATCTGTATAAACGCTGGATGATTTGATCGAGCCTACTTGCGGATCAAATGGCTTTAAATAATTCAGAGGTTGGGGTAATCAAATTTTTTTTAATGAGCTGTAAATTTACTACTGAGGATTTCATTTGCTGGGATCGGCGGACCGAGAGAAAAAATTGAAAAGCTCCTGTTACAAATGGAGAATGTACGGAGAGGAAAATTCTTCAAAAATTACGTGTCTGTTCGGTAATCTGTCAAATTACGGAACAATACGGACGTTTCCACTGAACTATCAGGAAAAAGTCCAAAAGTTCCAGAAAAAATATGGAGTGTTCAATAAAAAAATGTGTAAATATTTTATAATTTTTACTGAATACTGTTTGGACTGACAGATTAAGGAATAGGCACGTGATTTTTCAAGAATTTTTCTCTCCGTGTAACGACCTTTGCAAAGTAATTTCAATTTAAATTGATTTCCAAATCATTCAAAGGTTCCCCGATTTTCCAAACAATTTTCCCTTGACACCAGTTTGTGTCCAAAAGCCGGATTTATCGATTATTGGCTGAAGTTTAAGATGATATTCATTTCCCTAGACCTAAGATCATTGAGAAGATTTCGCTAAAACATGAGGATCGTTTGATATTTCATCAATATCAATATCGGTTAAATGGTTCTCCAGTTAAATCGATGCCCACAGTTAGTCAAAAGCTCTCCCTGAATTTATAACGATCCCTGGCTATTGCCTCACCGGTCCCCTTACAGTTCTCATTTTCCGACTTAAATCACGAGACAGGTTATTCGAACTTATCAACCATTCGCTATCCACTGCAGTCGCAATTAGACGAATGGTCGATTGTACCCCTTTGTTTGTTATTCGAAGAGCGACACTTGATCATGTCGCTGAGATTGAAAGTCCGCCTCCGCACACGACAACAATTCAGGGTGAAAATGTTATTTCGAAAATGTACATTTCTCCCTCCAGTTGTTCAAGGATATCCCGTGAAATATGTATATTAACTTCGGAAGATCGTTCTCACTGTCTTGCAATAGGAACAATGATGCATTAAAGCTCTTGCAGCAGTTCATAGTCACCAACGACATACCTGGATATATAACAGAGACTGGGAAAACCATTTCATACGGTAGTCAGTGTTCACAGATATGCGTTTGTCCTCCACACCAGCAATGAACAAAATTCCCCTCCTCTCAGTCGGAGTCGAAACTCGGCGTCGACCAATATGTCGGTCATCCCCTAAATCACAGCGATTTACGAGCCCATGGCCGTATCGACGCGCCACCTCCACGTATGCTTTTCCGTCGAACCTGTACCCCTCCCCTCCCCCTCACCGCCCACCCCACCCAAAGCTGTCATCGTTCGCACGAGTGCACACAGAAACGCACAAAAGCTGCCAAACAAAATGTCCAATGACAGAAAATACAATTTCCCAATGGCTTCGACAATGTGATCCCACTAATATTTAAATAACCATTGTAAAATTGATAATTCACCGTGTATTGATTTCCGGTGAATTGAGTAGTGAGTAAAAAAAAAGGGTATCAGCTGACGCTCGAGATTGAGCTAACAAAGGATAAAGAAGGTTTGTTTTATCCTCGTAAATCAACTTTACACGGGTATGTCTTTCGAAATTGAAGCAATCCTCGAGGTATACGACGAGCCAAACCCCGGGGCAATGTCGCGCCGTCCCAATAAAGGAGTAAAGAGGATGAGGGACTCATTCCCCCTCCGGTTGCCTGGGCTCTTGTGCCTCTCGCGTTTCATCCCTTCACTCACCTTTTTCCTCACGGCGCGTTCAACTTTGTCCGTGGTAGATCGTTGGCATTGTCGAAAATTCAATGGAACTCTTCATTTCGACTTGTTCCATTTTCCTCGTTCCGCTTCCAAGCATCCCCACTCCCACCCCTTCGCTCCATCCTGTGTATATCTATATAGACGTTATTCTTCTCTCGTCGGTCTTCCTAACGTCTGGCAATCTCGATCTTTGCACGATTCTTTCATTAATCTACCATTGAATCGTGTGGTCTATTCTGGGATAGTGGAAGGTATATCAGTCTAATATACAGTTGCATAGGATGACGAGACTGGGCACGCGCTCATCTGTCGTTCGGTTTATTTCCGAGGAATTTGATTTCCTGCATTGGAATTGAAAAAAATTAGACGACTTAATTTTAGGTGAGAGCGAGTGGGCGGAATGAACGGTGGACGGAACTGGAGAAAATTTACTGAATTTTCAAATCAATATTTAATGGTAGATCCATGAATAATTCAATGGATAATTTAATTAATTACTTTGATCCTGAGATAGAGAGGAAAGTGGATAATCTCATTAATAAAAAAAGAACAATTTTCTAACAATGCAAATGCAATGTGAAACAACACCCGCTCCCTCGATGTATCTCCTATTACCGATAGCATCTCCAAATATCAGAATATCAGTCGGACACATCGCACCCCGAGGGAGAACTGGGGGAGAAAGACGTGCGGGAGAGTGAATGCATTCACATGCAGAGAGTGACCACCGGTGTACCTCTATTACCGTTGTTATTCCCTTTCACCTCTGTTGTACACCGCTGGGGACCCCTTTCCATGTATTTCTCCGGACTTCTCTGTTGTCGTAATGTTAATAAACATGACGATGGTAACGGTGATGACGATAATAGGCGCCGTGGTTTCAGCCGTTTCACAAGCAAAATAATTGCCGCCATTTATGACGTTTCAACCACGATAATAAACGGTGCACTATGTTACTCGTGGTCACCCTGGTGAGCATTTCGCGGTGGTAGCCATTGCCTCTAGGCTTAAATTTTGTACGTTAAAGACATGGGAAATGGGAGAGACAGTAACAATGAATTCGTGGAGCTGGTCTCCAACGTTGAGGTTCCTCCACCGTAACAGTCTACCATTGCGGTAAAACAGGAGAGAATCAATGGGTTCAGAAAATATGCGAATTTTTATGGAAAGGGCGAGGAGGAATTGTCCTAAGTCTCGTATTGTAAGAGATTTACAATAAAAAATCAGATGCTACTGAGTAATGAATTTAATAATTTTTTTTTCAAGAATATGAGGAAGGGAATCCACTAATACGATTGAATTTTCAATTAACAAACCAACCGGAGCCACTAAAACTTTATTATTATTATTATTATTATTATTATTTCAGGATGAATATTAGTTATTGAGAAATATTGAATCAATAGCTTAGGTTGTCTTTGATTTTTGCACCAAATTTCTTACTCACAATCCGGAAATTTCGGAGGTCTTGGTGGCTTGGCTGTTTTACAAGTAGAATAACCAGCGCTATGTCAGGCACGTCCACTACTACAATAAATACATTGGAAAACAAGTGCAGGAAGCATGGATGCGTTTTGAGAATTTTTCATAGGAAATTGAGTCGTAGTTTTGAGAAGAATCACATGATACATTCGATTTGGAAAATAAACAAATCATTTCTTATTGATAAATTAATAGAGATAAAGGTTTCGGAGGGCAGATAGAGGAGAATGTTACAACACAATGGAATTTTTGAATGAATCAAAATTTGAAAATATGTTCTTCAGGATTTTTCGGATATTGTGTTCTATTTTAGGAATATTAAACGTCAATTGAAATTTTCCTCGATATTTGGGTCGAATTCTGCATTCTTAACTACGAATTTTCGCGAAATTTTTGGCGGTTTCAACCACTCCACAAATAATGCAACTACCCTCATGTCTGACGTTTCCACCACTATAATAAACCCCGCAGAATATTCCTCGTGGTCATCATGATTCACATTTTGTGGTGGTATCCATTACATCAAAGCTCAAATTTCATTGGCAAATGACAGTTGATGCGAGAGAGACATTCGCAGTGAATTCACGGAGTTAGCATCTCCCCAACAATTTCCTCCACATCAACCCCTATTAAATCTCTTCTGTGTCAGAGCCAAATTTGTCGAACCTAAAACCAAAATCATTTCTATACAATTTTTTCTAAATTTCGGAACAGAAACGAGGTAACAATAACTCACGACGCCCTTTTATCGAATGGTAATGTCATTTTTACACCATAAATTCTCATTTCGTAATAAACGGCCCGTCATTTAATTCATGATTACCTTGATGAGCATTTTACAGTGGCCGAGATAATATCGAGTCTTAAATTTTAAACGTTAAAGATGGAGAAAATGAAGGAGACAGTAACAATGAACCCGCGCAGTGATTGTCTCCTGCAATGTGGTGCCTCCTCCGCAAGTCCTACATTTTGGAGCAACGGCCAAGAGAATCGATGAATCCACAAACCTCTTTTTCCGAATTCCGAGGGAAATTTTACCATTGAGAGTGCGATAGTATAGGCGAGATGGGGATTAGCCGTTCCCTCGAGGCCATTTCCCAACAATGGAATACCCGCAATCGTGAAATAAATTCGTACCAGGGACTATCGCCGTGCAGTACTCAAACTCCCGTACTCTCTTTCTCTTTTGTCCATTTCGATTGGCCGACAGAAAGAAAGAGATGCAAGGGTTGAAAAAAAACTCTCGTGTATCTTCCGGCACTCGTTTCTGTCTCCACCCTTCGACCCTTTCACAGTTCGAAAAACGTTTAAATTTTCTTCTCCCAGCCAATGCCACTCGGTAAAAATCTATGCCAACTTTTTCAATCCGATTTCAGTCCTGATTTATGATCCGAAACAGGGGCCACCGGGCAAAATACAGATGAGGAGGAAAAAATTGAGGGGAGTGAATCTCTTGGCAATAATGGGCGAACAGTGAGTGGAGTAAATAACATACCGTGCAGGAGTGTCCAGGTAATGGAACGCCGACATCGGACTGGTTCCCAGAAATGGACGTTTATGGACATCTAGAAATAGCCCGTCATGATTGTGGGGATGTTTGTCCATTGGCATGCAACTAGGAGATTAAATTAAAGGCAGATGACCTTGAATAAATCAAAATGTCTCTACAGTGACAAAAGATTACCCTAGAATTTGTAGAACATCTCCACTGCATCACCATCGGTTAAGAAGTCTCAAAATATTATTTGTGAGTCCCAATCACTGGGACCTATCTCAAAACTCCAGTTTCCCCACTCGCAGACTGAAGAAGGGTCTCTGGCCTGAGGATTAACGAAATTATTCATTTAAAAAACATCATTTAATGACAACGTTTGAATTTTCCCGCTCCCTATTACACGACGAAATCATCAATATATGAACTTTAAACAATTTACTATTCAATCAGGACTAGCACCAGCCCTTCCAACATTGAAAAAACCCAAGACTCGGGCTCATCATACAATTCGTAAATGGCGAATTGTGATCCAAATAATAGTTTATGATTCATTAAAAATGATGATGTTCATCACAAATCAAAATTGACCATCAGTAGATCTCGTAGCAATGCCAGTGAGGAATGACTGAAGTAAGTGATGTACCATACAGGGATTGCAACTAGACCACTGGGTGATGCAGTAGTTCAGGTGGTGGAAAGCACAGGTCTCGAACTAATTCGCGGAAATGGACGGCCATGTGCGTCCACCGGAACCACCCCAGCCCCCTCCTGGGGAATGGGTAAACCATCAAACCGATTGTAATCGGAGCAACGTCCGTACATCTCACAAGTTCCGGCAGTCCAGCCCCCAGGCATATCTCCGCGTACCAACTAACTGACAAAGGTGGAGCTGATAAAGGAGATGGCATACAAGTCGCCCAAGGGCTGGGGAATCGACGAGTCATCATAATAGAAGTGAGAGAGAGAGAGAGAGAGAGGGATTGGAATGAGAGACTGCACCACGATTCGATTTTCTCTACATATCATCAGAATAACGTATCATCGTCAAAGGGACTGAGGTCCACTTCTCTTTTCCAACCAATGGTGGAAGTGGAAAACAAGAGAAATGAAAAATATTCTGTAATGAACAATCGTATTTCCCTCGATAAAAAGTAAATCGACTCTCGACGACGATGCTCTCGTCCCCGGGGGTATTCTTATGAAAATCGAAGCGGAAGGATCTGAGTGGCGTGGTCGAGCGGCTTGGGGTGGGGTGGAATAGGGGCTGGGGGAGGGAGAAAGAGGACCGAGGGATGGAGATGTGCTCTAAATTATACGTTGGAATAAATCATTGAACGTGCACAGTAGTAGAGAGATCGGATCTGACTGCGTTCTTGGACAAACGTGAAGCCTAGGCCAGGTGAAGTGGGTGGTATTGTAATGCAAATGGACGACGAGGGAGATATATCCCGGTGGCCAGGCATCATACTACATTTTGACTCGTTCGAGTCTCATTCCACGGAAATGTCCGGGCGAATACTGCTGGAGGGAAATTGTGCGATGCGTCCGGGGGAGATGGACATCTTGAGCGGTTGATCGTCAATCATGGCTTTGTTATTGAGGTTTTAGGTAGAACGGATTTTGGTAAGGGCTCTGACAAAGTAAAGACGTAGATTATTTTATGGGGTAGAATGGGGTCTATATGCCTTTGTGAGAATTTTTTTTTTATCAAATCACAATTTTTATTGCGAATTTCTCACTATTAAATTTGAAAGATTGATTTATTCTATGTGAATAATTTTTTCTATAATTTTTTTATCCTCACTTCCATTGGGCGGATGAGTTATTAAGGGTGAGTGCGAGGGGGCAGTCCTGCGTGAGGTTCTAAATGAATCGAGTCCTTCTAATTTCCTAGAATATAATTATTTTACGGGTATTTGTTATTTAAACTCGTCTATCCAAACATCACACCATTTGCTCTCATCTATTATTATGCGATATTGTTTAGTTGCTACTGAGTGGAATAAATATATTTTCCGCAGTAAAAAAGACTCTTACAAACGTTTATTTCATAAAAAAAAAAATTCTGCAAGTGAATAAATTTTCTGAATGTCCTAAACCATCCAAAAAATTTCAATTTTTCCTCAGCAATACATCCCACATCAAGAATACAATATAAATTCATAGCAAATCCACCCCCAAACGTGATAAATTTTTAATTCCAATTACGTCAATCCTCTCACTTTTTAAATAAATCTCCCTCCGCGTAGTAAGTATTAATGAATATTTAACAACTGTGGAGATTTACCTCAATTATTTTCACCATTAGCAGTCGCGTATGTGGCATACAATGTGGTTTGAGTCCCCGGGTACAGCTGTTACGCTCATATGAGCCTTTATACCGATGGAAAGACAAACAAAGTCTTGAATAAATATGTGGTGTGCGTGGAGAAAACCGAGAGCGAGAGTCTAACGCTTATGCACTACTCCTCCCTTTGCCATACTCCTACGTTAGTAGTGGGCCATTCCAACAGGGCGATGCTAAATTAACGGTTGCAATTTTAATGGGGCTGTTGAAAGGGATGCTGGCCCACACCGCCTGACTTTCCTCCCACCCTTTATACAACCGAGGCAAGTTTCGCCCTCGTTGTCCCCCCCCCCCCCACTATACCACTTGGAAGCCTGCACATATACATTAACCAACGATCTACACTGACTTTCCCGTGTATTCAACTAGAATATTTTACCCAAAAGCTCTCAAGATTATATGCAAACTCCTAAATCTCCCCCCGAAACAATTGAAATTAATTTTATTGTTGAGTTGTTGCGGCTATTGATCATTGTTTTCTATTGTTCAGCATGAGAATTTCGTCTGAATTTTAATGGGATTTGTAAGCAAATGAGGATTCTTATTTTCTTCCCTGAATTTCAAAGGACCTTTCGCGAAGAAATTTCTACCGAAATTCGTATTAAGATAGAAATCGTAACAATTCGCAGAGGTATGTGAATGAACGGTAACTTAATTTATTTAAAATAGCTCTAGAGATTGAGGGAAATTTAGAAATAATTGACACTGCCAGTCAAGTCATCCGTCAAATATTTATGTACTCACGGGAACGAAAAGCTTTTTGTAGGATCAATGTGGTGGGCAAGAAATAAATGTGAAAAAGTCTATTTAAAAAAAACTATAATAATAAGAATATATCAACTTGGCACAATAATGTTGATTAAAAGGTCAAAATATGCCGCAATTAAAATAATTCTGTTCCCAAAACGAACTAACTTGTCCACTCTTCCAAATGTCACTTATTCTCATCTACGTATAGTTCCCCTCTCTTCAATGCAGTAGAACAAACCATCCATTGTTTATCGGTCAGCACACTGTCTCCACTGGACCTCACACAAAAGCCCCAAAAAAGGCATGCATGCCATAAAACTATCACTCAGTTATACTAAATACTTCACGCTAAATTATTACCACTAGGAAAAACTATAAAAGATACAAAATAAACA
This sequence comes from Diachasmimorpha longicaudata, assembly GCF_034640455.1. Taxonomy (NCBI): domain Eukaryota; kingdom Metazoa; phylum Arthropoda; class Insecta; order Hymenoptera; family Braconidae; genus Diachasmimorpha; species Diachasmimorpha longicaudata. The sequence continues at coordinate 5,389,592 of NC_087225.1, forward strand.
TATAGGCTAAACTCTACGTTCCACAATGACCTTACTCAACTGACAGAAATTCCTTGTCTTAATTTCTATGAGTCTTTTGTTAATATTAAAAGTTATTGTCCCATCTATCAAAAAATCTTAAAACCCACATTTTTAATTCACAGACAATATTTCAATTGACTTAAATAAATAAAGCTTTAACCCACCCCTCCATTTGCACGCGAAAATCACTAATTCATATTTTTTAACGATTCGTTCCATTAAAACAGAATGGAATTACAATTCCAATTTTCTGGGTGAGAGATGAACAGAAATATTTATCGGAATATTCCGAGAGTTTTGAGAAAGCTCCCTGGGGATTGTAATTTGTTGCTGCGTGTGACAGACGACAGACGCGCTCTCCACAAACCAAAATTAATTTGATTGAAATAAATGATTTTCCCGAGTCCACAAAGTATCATAAACTCACATAATCTCATTCTCTTGTTCCAGAACACTATCACATATTCGTTGGAGACTTGAGTCCGGAGATCGAGACGCAAACGCTGAGAGAAGCTTTCACACCGTACGGTGACATCTCGTAAGTCTTCCTCCAGTTCCTCTTATTTTTCAATTGTCTTAATTTCCATAAGCATCTAACAGGGAAAAGGTGGATGAATTAAATGGCACCGCTCGTCGCGTCGTGCAATATTTCACCGGTAGAAGCCCATGCCGTCGCTTCATTCACTTTTATTCATTCCTCCGAGTGAAAAGACGTGCGAGAGGAATGGCTTAACGAGAAGCACGGCCGTCGAACGGTACGGGCCAGAGACTCCTATAACACGTAAACGTATATACGTATATTCTGTGAGAGAGAGAGAGAGAAAAAAAAGAGATGAGAATACGAGAGGGTCCCGACCAACACCTAGCACATAGCAGTGAGAAATAAAGAGTCCGTACGGGAAAAATCGATTTTCAACTCTGGACGGCTACTGTTATGAGAAAAAAAAAGACCTTCATGAAAAATTGCCACTGGGTTTTCTTTCAATTTTTTTTTTTTTTTTTCATCACCGCACTACTTTCGTTTTGAGACCGTATGTCGCCTCGTCCTCACTTTTTTAGAGAAAATACACTGGTCAGTGGTAGTGTATTTGTCATGCTTGTGTGACATCCTTCAGTGGGTTCACTTTGATCATTGAAAAACAATCGAGGACAGACAAAAATAAGAGTTGACGGTAACTTCTCTCTTAATAATCAATATCCAGCCATTTGATATATAAGTCAAATCTTTGTGAATAGTTTATTGTTGACCGTTACCAGTGGATTTCCAACGGCAAACCAACTCCTTTACAAATTTAATCTCCTCCAGCTTATCTTGTTAGAATAAGAACTTTAATAAATAAACTTTACCAGTGAGAGAACTTGGAAAAAAATGCATGCAATTTTGAAAGTTTCGAGTAACGGAGGGATTATTATTTCCGAACACCTCAATTAGTGTAGAAATTATTAAAACTTTCTCCCCCGGATTTAAAGTATTCGGATAGTTTAAGTACACATAACAACATCGGTGGGAGAATGGAGTACTTCTGTATTAATCTATTCTCTCATGTTGTTGATAAATTTATTTTTTTATTAAGACCAGAGCTACCGTCATTCCTTCTTTCTCAGAAGTGTCACGACGATTGCCTGCGCTTACTGAGTGGATGAGGGCTCACTCTGGAAAACGGGAAGGAATCACGCAGAAAAGTTGACAGTCACCGAAAAGTTTTAACGCTTCACAGAAAACCAAGTGCTCGATTAGTTTGCAAACGACTATAACTTTTTCTCTCCCACTCCGCCCTCAAGATCTTTATCCGTATAAAAGTATGGGTAACTTTTGAGCGGAAAAAAAGATGAAAAAAATTGACTGGATGATGAGGGGTAGGGGGTAGGAAACGGAATGAAAGTACCGCTCGTCCGATTGTAATGTTCAGACATAATAATTCAGTCGCGGCGCCGCATCCTGTGAATCCTTGGCGTTTTCTCACGTTCACCATCGCTTGATGATCGATTCGCACTCGTTCACAGGCTCAAATTTACCTGCTTATATTGAAGAGCAATGGGGAATAGAATTATTATGATAAAAATCGTTTATCTGAATTCAGCAGAATTTATTTATATCAGATAAAATTGAACGGAAATTTGATTTCTCTGGGGATTTTTGATTAGAGAGTTTTTTCCAATATCAATATATGTGCTACATAAAAGCCTTTATTTGCGAAAAAAATCATTGTGTAAGAAACAAAGGAAACGAACTAATTGGTATGTAAAATGGTTCGGTTCGATAAATCACTTATTTAGAGTGCGCTGTTAAATAAATGAAATTTCAATTTTTTTTGTACAACGAAGACAATAATTCCCCAAAAGGCTGAAATTTGCATTCGAAATATAGATGTGGAATACCGAATGATGCTGAATGTTCAATTAACTCATCTAGAATTGATATTTTCCATTACCGTTTCATCAAATGATAAAAATTTCGTTTCACTTTATGTTTTGTTTTATGAAACTAAATTACAAGAAAATAATGGATTTTCTCATTTAATAGAGTTTACCATTGAATGTTTTTACTAATAATTTTGCTTTTAATGTTTAACGTTTCGATTATCTCGATATATGGTTTCGCCATGGGAAAGAATATGAAATTTATTCATTTGCGTGGTAACAATATTTCCGGTTAAAATATGTATATGAGATATAATAATTTTATTTCGATGTACGCATCTACCTTTTGCGAATATGAATTTTTACTCTGATCGGGCCCGAATTTAAACAACAAAGTACACCAAATCCCTTTAATTTGTGCGAAAGATAAGATCAGACTCACATGGCATAATCTACTTGAATTTTTTTTTACAAATTTCATATTAATCAGTATTTAAGCTTCTGTAGTCGTCATTGACATTCAGACATTTATTAAAATGGAATTCACAGTGACGCATTGAATTTCCTCGCAACCAATGCCATCACCACATAATTTTAATTATCGATAAATCATCTATCAATTGATCATTCAATATCGACTGAATTTCCATCATTTTCTCCACTTCTCACATCAATTGTCGCGACATACCACACACTTTCATCCCCTTAAAAAAACCTCCGACAAAAAAAATATTCCTCAAATTGGCAGTAGGAATTCCACTGATTGGCAGGTGAAAACCTTAAACTAGTGTAGTCCCTGTCATGTACCTTGTCAATATTCACCTACGTAACCGCCAGTGCATTTGGGCTTGAAACGTTGTCAGGGCTTAAATCTTACACCTCTCCCTGCCGCCGCCACCGCCCCCTACCCCTTCTGCCCCTTGAGGCAAAACCCAAGGCATCTATAGAACTTGCTCACCCCTGCTGCCAAGTATGCCCCCTTCGTGCGACTCGCCTCTCGACAAACTGACCCCGTAAACTTAACCCACCCATCCCCAGCCAACCTTACTAAAACCCCGCTTGAGCCTCATCCCCTTTTCCAAGCGTCCGTTCCCTCCCTTCCCCAGCAAATAGCCCAAGAGAATTCGGTCCAACGGAGCTGTGACATAGTTATGACCGCCTTTAACCTGTATATATCGAGCAAGCCCACTATACGATGTCCCGTCTGGCTCGTTTGTCGTCACCTTGGAGTTTCCTCCACGATGAATTTCGATGAACACACACACACACAGACCCGAACACCAGCATAAACAAGTTTACCCGTTCATTCTTTCGCATGATCACGCAATTTCAACGGATGTGGAACGAGCGACGAATGATTCTATTCTCACTCCATATGGCTATATTCCCGAGAGGACCATGTGTGGCAGGTCTGAACGATGTGCACTCTTCATTTTGAATATTTCTCCGGTTTGTTCAGTGAAGTGCAAGGATATAGTGTTAAAAGTGACCGAATTTATCATACTCCTGTTTTTTACCAGAAAGCCTCGATTTTAGAACAAAAATTGAAATCTCATAAAATCAATTGAAAGTTCATGGATTTCGCATAAATTTGTGGCACAACTGCAATGCAATGGGAAATCCAGAATTCCTTAAACCCCATTAATTGATTGTCGTTACTGCTGGACCCAAAAACAAAGATTCATTTAAGTGTGTCAAATATCAAAGCGACTTGAATGCGGTCAGTTATTGATGGGAATCAAATAGAAAAGAGCTTCGCTTAAATAGATGACGAGTTGGACACCTTTTCGTAACAAGATTTTATTTCGTACCTAAAACAAGTAGAAACCCCCTACACCGACAGCCTTCCAACTTTTAAAAATTCTCAAAAGTTAATTCTTAAATTTTCATAATTAAACCCCTGTCACAATATTCAAAAAGTCTGCATCACATTCAACGAAATTGTGAAAATCATAATACGGATATTAAAATAACACAAAATCTCATTGCAGTGAAATACCACCACTCTCCCAAACCTACAATCCCCTATATCATAAATAACTTCCTCCATACGCGCAATAATCCCGACCCGGAAATGATCCAGATCCAGACGTTCGCCCTCTAAATAGCGAATTCCCGGTGCATCATGAGCCCGGATATTCCATTTTATGAAGAATCTCAGTGCTCCATCTCGTACTTTCACTTCCTCTCCACTTCTTTCGCCTCTATTTTTCTTTCCCTCCCCTTACTCACCCCTTTCCGAGCCCATTCGCCCTCTCGTCATCCCAGCAAGTACCTCTTGTAGGCCGATTAGTTGAAACTCTCCGTCTGCGTCCAAGAAAAGAACGCTAAGAGCTGGCCCTCCTCCATTCCGCCTGTACCCTGTCCATCCTTCAACCTGGTCCTCCCCTTCAGCTCTGAGAAGCCGTTAGTCTCGGTATCCTAGAAGCATGAGAGTATAGGGCGCCGACGCCAGTGCTCTTTACTGTCCAACTGAAATATTCAAGCCACTCGACGGCACAATGATATGTGCCTTCCTTACCTTCCGGTCTTCAGCTTCCTGCTTCTCAGGAGCTCGAAGGGGTCGCCTAGTGCACCCCTACTGGGCTCCGGAAGTACCGTGAGAGGATGAAGGGCGAGGGGGGGGTGAGGGAGAAATATGTAGTGCTCTCAGTGTAAGAAATCCCAGGGAAAAATGTGAGGCGCAACGCCATCCGGATTCTAACCATTATCCACAAACTTTCAGACCAACTTTGGTACATTTCTGTCAACTCTACCACCCTATTCGTAATACACTGTCACAATTACTCAGGGTAAAGTTCCACTGGGGCTATCAACGGATCGCTCTGAAAAATTACAGATGAGCCAACGCAATGAAAAGAAAAGCACAATGAGAGGAAGAGATCATTTCTAGGAGATAGTCCATTCTTGTCACAGACTTTTTCTCAGTTGAATGCCCAAAAGGCTTACGGTGAGACTGCAGTGGACTTTAGAAGTCCTCGTTAGAGATGAGAGGGATGACGCTGATAGAAAGGAAAGATTTCCAAGATCAAGTCCGTTCTTGTCGGTCTTTTTTTCGATAGAGTGGTGGAAATTGGTGGAATTTGTGGAGAAGGGAAAATTACAAGATTCAACGGTTTTGATTTGTGAGATGTTTTCAATTTTAATAGGCAAAATATTCTCGAAAAACACGCTACTGAGCACATGATATGAACGAAAATTGTCTTGCACAATTCTTTCAATGGTTGTTCTGATGATTTTTGAAAAATGATGGGAAATCCCAATTTATTTAAAAATCGAGGTAAATTGAGCTATTCCAGTAGCAGAAATTGTTGCTATACTGGTGCTTCACTTCAAATTGCTGGAGTTCTTGGTGACGAATTCAAAAATTTTACCAACCGAAGTCTATCATTTGTAAAATACTTCCGAACTCCGTGGTATACCTTGTCCGGATGTTCAGTTGGATTAATCAAAACTCAAAAACACAGCACTTCTTAATCAAAATAAAGAATATATTTATTGAATTCTGAGTTGTACAGTGTGCACGATGATACAGTGGACTATATTAAATGTTTACGCGGTCAATTGTAACTAACTGAAAAATGAGCAAGTAGCAGCTTTTATGTGCTGACAAAGTCTAGCGAGAAACGTTGTAATTGGAACTAAGTGGAGAAAATTGAGGGACAGATGTTGGGGAATTACCCACTAATAATTTTCATACCCCTAATACGAACAAAAATCAAGAAAGACTTGGATATCACGACCCAACACCCAGCAATTTGCGCAATTTTCATCGTCGAGTGTTGTCAAACCAAATAACTGATTCGGAAACCCAGGTAGGAAATCACCAATGGCCCAGGTTTCACCCAAGCTATTCTCAAGACTAGGTAAGCTTGGATCAGGCTTGGCATCCAAGCCTGGATCAATAGTGGATGCGCATTGGAATGCAACGTGGGGCCAGGCCTGGTAACGAAGGCTGACCCAAGCTAACTCATTAAGGCTAGTCCAGGCCTTCGAGCCAGTGCCCTTCCAGGCTCTTATATTAAAAAAAACCTACGCTTTATTCAAACAGTTTATAGTACTGAACATATCCAGATAAATTACAAATGAACCAGATACCCTGTGGCATTCGAAAACTTACTTTACACTTATGTAACAATGTGAGGTTGACAATTTGGCATAATACTGTTATATCCAGGGAAGAATAAAGACGACACAGGTTGGTAAATGTTTGGGGCGGTTTATTAATTACAAGGAGTATTACGATGGGTCATGTAAGAGCTCCGAAGAGAGACACACCAAGACTAATGTTAATCAAAAGACAGTCGTGATTCTGGCGAAGTTCAGATCATAGACAAATGAATGAGTCTTCGAAGGGGGACACGTAACAATACCATAAGACATTGCCATCCTTTGGTTTCACGTGTAAGTAAAATCAGCATGCCGCCTAGTTAAAGAGAAATAAATTTCAGCCAGTTGGTCAGTCTGGGCCCAGGACTGGTCGAGACGCTATGAACCGAGGCTGAATGAACCAGACTTTTCCCAGGCTTGGCACAAGCTTGGTACCCAGGTTTGATATCCGGGAAGGATCCAAGCCTGGGCTTTCCCTGATGTGACTAAGATACCAAGACTGGTGGAGTCTAGGACTACCAAAGCTTGGTCAGCCGGTCCTAACCCACGTTAGGCCCGGCGTGAAGCTTGGCAATTCCTACCTGGGAAACAACCAGCTCTTTTCCCAACAATGATCCGATTTATGTCAATCTGTTGAAGGAGATTTGTGGTAGAGTTTTTTCTTTGGCAGAAACGAGTTTCTCTCAGTGTATAAAATAGATTAGCAAAGGGAGCGCAACGAAATGAAATATAAAGGCCAGCTGTTGTTTACGATGTAACGTGTTGCGTTAGATCGTAAAACGCGTTCGAGAATCCTGGAAAGCTTTCTATAAATGGTTGGATAGTGCCCTTTCACAACTTTCGGCACAAGAGCATTTCTCCTCGTCCAGTAACCTAACCTTCTATTCCATTCATTCACGTATAGGTACAACCGAGTGGTCCAAGTATGTTATCGGTACATATACAGGTTCTTCTCGAGTTGAAGGAAGGAATCCTTTGAATGAAACCACGATTCACGTTTACTGGCTATTCCCTGAGAAAACGGAAGCCTGGTATGCATTCAGATGATGCACACACAGACATTTTTAGCGAATGCATTTTGGGTCTATTCAATATCTTCTCGTTGCGGTAGAAATTGGAAAAATGGATATAAAGGAGAAATGAGTAATCAGCTGTTTCTGAGTTATTGAGGTGGAAATTTGATGGATCGGGGTATGTGGAATGATGGAGATAAGCAAAGTATTTTGAGTAATTTGTTTTATGCGAACTGAGAGAAAATTATTGGTACATGGAGAGCATATTTATTTGAAAAAGGAGATTATATTCAATTGTTGATATATCAGAATTTTTTTGGTATTCTACGTCGCTTCATGAATATATTACATATGAGAACATTGCAAATGCTTTTAAAAGACTAAAAATTATAAAAATTTGAGAATTTTTTTAATTGAAACACAAAAAATTTCACGTTCACAATGTGAAGGTCGATTCATTTGCAATTGCTGCCTTTGAGGGTATCTACGAACTCATTAATTTCTGTGGTATTCCATGAAATTGCCACTTGGAAGTCCTTGCAACAGTGAACGTTGAAAATCGTCATTTCAAAATGGTATTGTACTGTATTTTCAATCGGCATAAAAAGAAATTCAATGTAATGTCCAGCCTCTGCGGTGAATTGAAGAAAAACTTCACTAAAAATTACGTGATAAATCATAAAAGTAGTACGAAATGCTCTTCCGAGAATTTTTACGTCTTCGTACACCATTTTTATGGTACATTTTCCGCAACTTTTTTCTCTGCGTTACACTAACACAGTCAATGTTTTTGAATTTTCGAGGTGACTAGGGAATTCCACGAGCAATTGATTTAAGCTGAATTTCAAATTTATAATACTGAAAGTTGAAATGTGATTAGTATCTGAATTTCACGTAAATTCAGATAATTAATTTATTTTTGATTGTTGGAAATAATTGAATAATAGTTCAAATAATAAGGTCGAACCAATGAACATGATAAGGGTTAGGAAATAAAGTGAAAATCGAATCGTCAGAATCATTGTTAACATCTTTTTGGTAACAATTTATTTTTCACCTTTTTATGAGGAAAGACTCCTTTTTTTTGAAGATCTGTAAGGAAAAACTGGTCCTTCGTAAATATTCTTCCTCGACATATTTTCCCTCTTTTCAAAAAATACAGTCTCCCTGACAGAATTCAAATAGTTCGTTTGCTCGTTCCTGGAGCTCTTTTTGGATCATTAAATTCAGTCCTTCAAACCATTTCAATATGTTCTTTCATCACTTCACAATACCCACCCATATTCGAGAATTCGGCATTCGCAAAAATGAATACCATGAAATAGACAATCAACAGTAGGTGGAAATTTGACTGTCGGGTCCTTATGCACCGATGGAAACGGTCAACGTATCGTGGTCCTTCTTTTCCCCAGGATATTGAATGGCTACGGAGAATTCGTTTATTGGCTCTTTTCTCATTTAAAGCGGCTCGTGGTGCGGCCAGTGGTAGTCACTTGGTGAGTCGCTTCTCCGCGAACGATTTCACGTGTCAATTACTCGTTGGTTGATTCTCTGGAGCGTGAGTATCGGCCGGCCGGCACGAGAACACGGTACACCAGAGTGGAAGAATATATCGAGGGTTGGATATAGAGGTGGAATGCTGGCCAGAGTTGTTTTTACGCTTAACTTGCAGGAGGCAATTCTAGGCCGCTCAGATGATAGATAAATTAGTCTCAACCTATTGTTCTTATCATTTGCTCCTCGTCACTCCAGACGCATTCAGATGATTCAGTAGTTCATTGATATGAATGCAGAAATGTTTTGTACGGTTTGGTAGATCTGGAGAACATTCTTTTAGGAAAATTCTAGAGTAGCGCTGTGAATGGAGTACAATTTGCACCCTTGGAAAAAATATCGTGCACTACCAGGAAAATTATTATGCAACACCGGAACATTATTAAGGGCACCATAATTTTTCTCATGTACGTGAATTTTTCCCGAGTGTGTAAATTGCGCCGTTCACGGTACTTGACACAAGAAATTTTCTACGAAATTCTCTTCTCATACGACGATTAAGACGAATCAAGATCCCTTTTGCAACCTGAAGTTTGATTCACTTACAGCATTTAATTTATACAAAATTTCGTAGTTAAAAATATGGAAATTAAGAATTTTTAGTGGACTCATTACTTTACTTCCATTTACTGGAGAGCTCCGTGGTAATTATTATAAATAATCATGTTGTACTACACAAAAATCCGAAAATACACCGAGAGAAAAATTCTTTAAAAATTTAAATTCTTTAAATTCCGTTTCTGTTCCGTAATGCACCAGTCAAACAATATTCCGTAAAAATTACAGAACAATCACGCACTGTTTTAATGAACTTTCCGGAAAAAGTCTAATTTGTTTCCGAAAAAATATGGAACGTTCAGTGAAAAAATGCGTAACTATTCCGTAATTTTGACTGGAAGATTACGAAAGAGGAACGTAATTTTTGAAGAATTTTTCTCTCCGCGTAGAATCCACACAATAATCCAAGCTTTTCGTTCTCATCGTACCACCTCGCAATGACCACAACATATTCCCTCTCATTAATTCCCCCACTGTTATCCACCCATAACTCTTCATCATTAAAAATGTTAATCACAGTTTATTGAAGATGATGCGCGGGTACCACGGGGTTACGACATAAACTGAGGTGGAAAGTAGACCGCTGCGGGGTGGCAGAGAGTGGGAATAAGCGACAAGAGGCAAAGGGTGAGTGAAATGGGGATGGGAAAATGGGGTGGCTTGGGGAGAAAGGGGTGAAAGGGCTATCGTAGCGAAGCGTGAAGCCAAGCAACGGCCGTGAGTAGAAAACGCGGTAACGGGTCTTGAGTTAGACCATCAGTGTCGCCCAGTGGGTAGAGCAAAGGGGGGTGAACGGGGGTGTTTAGTGATGTTGAAGCAAGCCTGGGCTTCGGCTATAATACGTATAAGCACATATTTCGGTCACTTCGTGGAGCTTTAATAAAGAAAGCTCTCCTTTTTTTCCTCCCCCGGCGGGGGGTGGAGGGGGAAGGGGTCTTGGCTCCAGCCGATTAAGGGCGGTAGAGCGTGAACTTGTACCAACTATATATAGACATATTTCTTCACTGTGTTCTTATGTACATTGCTTATGTATTATAGTGTAACTCTGAAATGGTATTGAGGTACATTCACGTGTCAACGTTGGGTTATATAACACTCAAAGCATTGGGGATATGCAGAGCATGTAATACACGCGTGCATTCTACCACACAGGGAATATCGTCGTAGGGCGAAAGGGTTGCTGAGACACTGCTGATATGTCAGAAAATGCGATGCCTAGTATACGAAACGTCTGTGTCAAACACACGGAATGGAATTTTCTGTCTGCCCCGGTCCTTTTTTTTTCACATCTCGGGGCGACGTCTCAGACAGATGCCGTAAATTACATAACTGTAATACACGCGTCAACTTGAGCGTAAAAGCTTCCTGGGTAATGTAAAAATAAAGGGAAAGAAGGTTGTCGGATAATGAGGACGTGTAATCCGTTTAGACTACTTCGAGTGCTTTCATCTCTCTTAGGAATCAGAGAAAAACTAAGGGTGGAAGTGGTGGTTGAATTTTTTTTTGTCATTGGACTGACTTAACCGAGCGACCTCGGCACATGGAGAAAATCCGAGGTACATTATTAGGGTGAATTTCCGATGGAATTGAGGGGATCACAAACGTTCACGTTTAATGCATCACAAACCGCTGGCTACTGGCTTCCATGTGCACAAATTTTATGATTTTTTTCTCTCGCGCTGGTAGACTTTCCTTGAAATTTCAGTTACTGCAGCGTATCCGTTTTAAGTAATGTACGTTCATGTTCAATTTCATATGAAAGTGCTCCGAAAGTTTCTTCTTGCATCTTACGGAAATTGGATTTTGTGTGGTAAATAATTATTGGGCGAATTTCAGTCTAGTTCATCATTGAAGAATCAATCAATTGCTTGCATAGTTGCGTAGCTCTTGAGTTTCGAGTTTCCACGCCATAAAAATACAATTAAATTTTCGCAAAGTCAGGCAATAATTGTCATTAATTCTCGATCTATAGCAATCGAATTTTATGCCACGTTCCAATTTCATGATCAGTTGAAAATTCCCGTTTTCACTGAAAAATCGATAATTGTGCGGGTGAAGTAGGTGATTTTCAGTTACCGCGAACGACTCAGTGACTGAAATTTCCCGAAATTTCTAACACTGACTTGGCGCACTGCACCACTATTCTAGTACATCATTAGAATTTATCTCAGAACTACCCCCCAAGAAATCTTCGACATTTATCTCCCCGCAAAATCACTTAACGATAAAATGACGTTTGACACTTGACCTGATTCGTTTCACCTGAAATCTAGTTGAATTTATCGACTCAATCATAATCCTGTTTTTTTCCACCTCCCCTTCCACCAATAGTGTACCCATCGTTCAAAGATTTTCCGAGGCTTGCACAACTGTGCATTGTGAAAGTCCAAGCTACATTATCAGGGTTCATTTTCAAACGGAATTGAGTGGAAGACAAGCGTTCACATTTAATGCACCCCAAGCCCCAAGCTCATGTTTTCTACGTGCACCTACGATATTTTTTTACGACACCATCCACAGAGAGTATTCGACCAGAGGAATCGAATGCAGAGTCCCCCATCGAAATGCCCTGGCCACCTCGTTTTTTTACTTCTTCCTCTTCCTGACCATCGCCGAGAGAAGCTAATGTTTTACGACTATTGGAACCCATGATCACGGAAGACTGACGTAAAGACACTTTTTTTTCCCCACCTTTCCGTGTGAAATACCCAATTCTCGAAAATCTTCACTCTTATCCAACATTATTGAGGTTTATTGTCGATGCATCAGACGTAAAGACAAGTGGATATCCCCAGCTGATGGTTGACTACATCATTCTCACGCTTTACACGTCAAAAGCCTTCACTTGATACCTCCTCCCGCCTCCCCCCTCTCGTCCCGTCCACCCAAAAACTCACTTTTTTTTTTTACCCAGCCCTACGTGTCCGAGCAGGATCGTCGATATTTCACGCGAATTATTGGCTTTCGAAAACGCTGACTTGCCGATCTAATCTTCGTATATTTATTGCCTGGCGTATCCTCTCCGCTCTCATATCCTTTTTTTACGCCAGCTCTATCCGCTCTGCTCTTCCACATTTTACCTTTTTTTTTTTTATTTTCATTTTTTTTTTTCATTAGCGATAGCCAACCGATGGCACCATCGGCTATCATCCGTCGATTCGTACAACAAAAATTGCGCATACACTGTGTTTATCCAAAATTTTGGCCGTACGAGTGTAGCCAACAAGCGTCAGAATTTCGATGTAACAATTAGAGTTTCGAGTGAGGTTGGGGGTCAACCGCAACAAAGCGTGTCCCAATGAAGTATCGAACCGTGCATCGCACGGTTCAATCCACCCTTCGATGTATGTATGTGTGTTCTCTGTCTTCCCACGCTCTTCGAGTCTGTTCATCCACTGACTTCCTACCGAACGAGCCATTTCACATACAGGCGTTTACGAACGATGCTTGGAATATAAATGGACGATGTTGTGGCTGTATATAACTGGCGTCTGGTCAAGCCAAACGATCCCCTGGACCCCCCCGCAGTGTGATTCGCACACGAGAGCTACTGGGAGAACAAGCGAAAACACATTTGTGGATTCCAAGCGACTCGGCCCTGTTACTCGGTTTGGCTGTGCGACGTTGACCATGGGACACACGAAAATACTCGAATTCAGTTGGTCGGTGGGACAGAGGGGGGTGAAAGGGACGGAGAGGGAAAATAAATGAGTCTGTGGTAACCCTGGCCAAGCAGTGGTACTCAACGATCCGATATAGGAGCAATTGCCGCTTTCAATTCTTCAGACTATCGGAAACAGGGGGTGGATTTAGTCCCGGAATTCCGTGTCTTTTTTCACTTACATCCGACCACATTGCAAGCCTAGCGAGGAAGGGAGTTCGTCATAGTGTACAAGCGCACACTGACTGGTGTACCACATACACAGTGTCCGAATCGGGAAAGGAATGAAAAAGTTTGCCCGTGGCGAAGGATTTATTTGAGGCCGGTCTGGCCTCGTGATTTCCGTGGAATTCTCCTCCACCGGTCTCTCACTCAGAGGGGGTGGCGAGGGGGTTTTTTTTCTTCTGTCTTTTTTTTTGCGCTTTCTGGCTCACTCCCGCTGGGACGAAAACCAAGGAATGATATGGAAGTAGCTGGGAAATGTGGTACTGCTGGCCGAGTAGACCGATGGCCCTTGGGCCAAGGCTTGGGTCAGTCATTTTTCCTACGGTAGGCTGGATTAAAAATCTATTATTTAAGGGGAAACCAAGTTGGTAGATTGTAGGGGCGGATTTACATTGCTAGGGCTTTTCCACTGGCACGATGAAATCTCAGATGCAGTATGTATGAAGCTGGAGTCACAATGGACTAATGTTGTGGGGTAGAGTTTTGAGGACATATTATGGTGCAGCAGAATATATCATTTTGACATTTTCTCGATGAGGCGCGTCAGGGTGATTTTCGGAGGTAGGGACTAGCTAGGTTTTTTAGCTGTTTTTTATCGCAGGAAGAAATTTTGGACAGTCTTGGAATTGCCTGGAAAATAATGACTCAGTAATGAACGATGAAAAATTCAGAATTTTTCGATTGATGGTTTGGGAGTATTTTGAAGTAATAGTGTGGGTTTGAACATGTAACAGGGGCATTAACTAACTGCCAATTTTTCGTCGTGTAATTATAGACAATTTCAATGAGACATAAATTTATCGAAGTTCACGAAAAGTTTCGGCCGAAAATAATTAATAGTGTTCAACAGCTTGAACTTCTGATCCAATAAATTCAATCAATTTTGAATGTGTAACTAGATGGTGATGCTATATATATATTTGGAAACAGTCCTGCAATCATTTGTGCCTTGATAATCGATCACTGTCTGACCTAGAAAATATCGTAAGAAGAAGGTTACGAAGCAATCCACAATTTGCTTTAAAATTGGATGCATCAATAGAATCGACGAACATTTATCAAAAATTTTAACAAATGGCTGTCGAATAAAATTGAAAAATATATTCTGAATCACAATTAATTATTAAATTTATAAAAGCATCATTACCGAGAAATTTTTTCATCTCTACTGATAATCTCATTAGTATAAAACCACCACCGGACGTACCATCAAATAATCTTGAAATTTTTAATAATCACTAATTGACATGGCATCTTTGGAGTGAAGTTTTCTAAAAAAGATTCTTTAAATTTCTACGCGAATCATTTCCTGCCCACCAGTGAGCATTCCCATGTGATAATTATATATAATATCAATATTTTTTAAATATCTGACCTTATCGTTGACTTAAATCACGACCTTGTTTTTCCTGTAACACTAAATAATTTCCATTAAATAGTCTCCACTCCCACGAAAAGTATAGCCATTGCACGAAGAGTTCCCAAAGTTTACACAACTGGACTAATCTATTTGAACAGTCCAGATCATCCCCATAACTTATATACATACGTATTCAGTTGAATGTCTCATGCCACTCTGCTTTTCCCAGTGGTTTACTCATGCACACACAGCTCACACTGGTGATATGGAACTTTGGTATCCTCGAGTTATCGACTCTTGGGAATATTCCGGAGGGGGAATGAAATTTGACGAGGTTGCGAATGCAGAGCAACTGGATATAGGCCTGGTGTCTCTGTCGAGAGGCTGAGTGTAATGGCGATGAGGGACAGAGACTGGGCTGGAGCGGATTGCATGGTAGCTTGAGAAATGGTGTAAATCAAACGTCGGCAACTCGGCGCTGCTCTCTTGTTGTCTATCAGCTCTTCTCTCCACCTCCATCTCCTTTTCTCCCTCACTCACCAAGCACCGGCTGACTCACACCAACGAGAACACCTTATGTACTCTACCAACTATTTCGACGTCCTCGAAACAACTTGATGAAATTCCTCGACTTCCGTTCTCCACTGTACACCCACCCCAAAACTACTAACCATTAGATATTTCGAGTATTTATTCTTCCTCATGGATCATTCGCGTCAGTTGTTTTCGAACACAAATTGTCTCGACGGATAATTATCAACGGTTGTAACTGAACTCAAGAATATATCGCTCACACTGAGAGGAAAAAAATAATCTCTTTAAAAAGACATTTTTCGATACTGTCGTAACTTGGGGGTGAAATGACAGGTGGATAATAGCGACACAACTAATAGTATTGAGTGAGTGAAATAAAGTGAAAAGGACAATTAATCACATTATTCCTGAAGATCCAGGGGAGGATGTGCTTTTATCGATATGTTCAGTGAAGATCAGCAATCAACTGATTCGATTGCGTCAGCTCATGTTCATTTTCTCATATACCAGGACATCTGAAGGGGTGATTCTAACCTCAGAGAAAATACTCTTCCTTTTCAGCATTTTGTAATTGTTTTTGTGTTCGATGAGGCTCCACCTCCACGACCCCCATTGGTGCCAGCCCTCATAGGTCTTCATAACGAAAAAAAAATTATGACATTCGACGGGGTCGGATTATGAATCAGGGGACGTTTGCAGCAAACTTGAGATTCCTCACAACCCTCCACCTATCGTCCTCATGCCATAATTTACTATATTCAGATCGAAAATTTTATATAATAATATGGGGCACGGCCATAATGTACAGTTCGATACTAATTATTTATTTGTTGATATATGATTATAGTTATTGCAAATGTATTAAATGTATGTGTGACATCTTTCACTCAAGACGTTATTGATTTGACATTAGGGTGATTTTCTCCTCAATGTGAAGACAGACAGAGGAGAGGATTTGCAGGATTAGTGAATAAAATACATAGCCCTCCCATCACCGGAGGAGGTTTCTCCTCTGTAATCAAGGGTGTTACGTTGCCCAGTACTATATTTCACCCGGTAATTATCTTAGCGTGCAATGCGATAGTAGTCCAAGAGGCGTCCGGCAGTATTAATGCCCGTTGATAATGTACCAATAGTATCCTAATGTCCCTTGTCTCCTCCCTTACCCAAATAGACAAGTCACAAATACAGTATTAACTGTATACATACAAGTGCGTCTCAGTTACCGGGATATTTGCCAGTGGGTGGATTATATTAACCTCCACGACAGGGTTAGATAACACCAAGAGCTTAGAATAATATGGGCAAAAAATATTGATTTAATAATGATCAATAACAGGTTCAGGGGAAATATTTTCTTGAAAACTCTCTTTAAGCGATAGGTTAAAATTTTTTTCTCAAAATTTACACCAAGAAATTAAAAAAAAACTTCAAGCAATCTCATTTTAACTAAAACTTCAATCAAAATTATCTTGACAATTCATACATTTTCTGAGAAATTTTCGTCTTCTGATTTATCTCCCTTCATTTTCTTCGTCCAGACACCACTAATACCAACAATTAAATTAAATTACTCACCACTGGCGAATCCAAAAGTCGTGAAACCCAGCCCGTGGGGCCCACTAATATAAATCCATTTCAAATGTATGAAACTCATTCAATGAATAGAACGAGTCCCCGTCCTCCGTAAATTGAATTTTTACGCATTCGAAGAATCAAAATGACTCAATAAAAATTCCCAAATGATCTACCCTATATTCCAGAAAAACGATAAAAGCTCATCTCCATGGGTAGATCGCGAATTGAAAATCTCATCATACAAAATGAGTGCCATTCCCAGGGATTATTTTTTTCCATTAATGTAGACTCAATAACCATTTTCCTGTCGATGATAATGTTATCGGATTAATTCACACTCCCTCCTGTACCCCCTTCCCCTCCTCCTCACTGCCCCTCTAGCATTGGCATTATTATTTTGGCACCGAGGCAATTATATGTATACGGTATGGAGAGGGGTGAAGGGAGATTCTGAGCATTGGATGGGGGTACGAAATAACGATGGTATACAAAAGAGAGCCTCGGCTAGCTCATAACGAAAATTCAATATTGCAAACGAGAGACTGTTTCAAAGGAAATTAAATGAAATTGTATTAGCAATATATCGATAGCTCATTTTTATTCCATTCACATATTCATTCTCTTTTTTTTCCCAATTTTCCTCTTTTTTCCCCACAAATTCGAAGGCTCGTTTCACCGTGCACACCAGTTATATCACTCGTATTACTAATGAACATCATTTGATACCGACGCACTGAGGGAAAAAAAAATCTCGCGGAAAAATTGAATGAATTACTTCAGAACGAATTCAATACCTCCCACACGTCATGATTTGTTGGATTTATTTAATGCTCTTCATTGTTTTAATAAAGTCGCTCTGAGACTAAACCAGATTCATCCAATTTCACTGAAATTTATATCCCAGTTAAAATTTCATGAGACTGTGCGTACGTGCGTAACGCGTATTGCCTGCGGGGCATTGCACACATAAAAAAAAATATTGAGAGAGAAGCTGGAGTTGCGGTTAGCGGTGGAAGTAAAAGCCTGAAGCACGAGCGAAATGGATGTGTATATATGGCCTGATGGGGCTTTTCGAAATGTGAACAAGAGTGAAAACAAAAAAAAAACAGAGAGAAAATTAGTTCCCTCCCCTTCTCCTCACCGCCCTTTCTGCATCCCAACCCCCTTTGGAAACCAAATGGGAGGTAAATGCGTTTTCAACCCACCACCGAAACTCACCCCCCCCCCCCCGTCCCAGAGCGATCGGATTGCCGGCATTTGCAGTTCTCGTGGCGTCTCTCCCGCCAACACACGGCTTGGAATGAAGTTTTAAACTATAATATATTGTTGGTCAGGTCACACGTTTCGCGTCTCCTCGTTTGCGTGTGTTATTCGGTGAGTGTGGGTAAGTTATGTATGAGAAAGGTTTTGGAACAGAAGACACAGCGACTGTTCGTAGTACAGTGGAGTCCACTCTCCTGATGGGAGGGTAAAGGGGTGCTGGGAGGGCTTGAGGGGGTTAGCCGCAAATACAGACATACAGCTGGCTCCGTGGGACAGGGGGAGGAATAGCGAGGGATGAGGGGGTTGAAGACAGAGGAGAAGAGGGTGGAGGGCTCCAGTGGGCAGCGTTGGTTTTCACTAACTACGGAAAAGGGAGCACCAGTCCGGCACCCGAACAATGTCTGTCCGAAACAGCCGCGATTTCTCTTATCGCGCATTCAAAGGCTAAATAATGGTGCAACTTCTCCTGGCGTCGCCGCCGGTTGGACAACTCCAGTGACCAGTATCCACCAATTGCCCCCCGACAATTCACCGCTTTTCTCGTCTCCGCGCGCCCCTTTTTCGCATTTTCACGATTGAATGGCTGTACGAGAAAAATTGATGATTCAAGGATTATTTTTTTATATAAAAAGGGTTCATTCTTAAATGTATAAAGGGTTTCAACATTGATTGGACTTGTCTTGAGGGTTGCTAGAGGGAAAATTTTCTCTCCGACGATTCGTTCGGAAGTCGTTTGTCGGTAATGCCCAAATCAACCGAAAATCTCTTAATTCAAATGTATCTCGACTGGATAGAGGTCAACTTGAATCAACTTATCAACTCGACTTGATATTTTTCGATATACTGAAATCAAGTAGGAGCGTCGTATTTAATCAAGGGACTGCTTTTACCGTTTAACCTCACCCCCAACGTCCTGCACTCCCCCAAATTCGTCGACCCAATTCACGAATTCAATTTTTTTTAACTACAAATTTTTCCAGTGTCACCTACACTCCTATTCAAAATGGCCGGAGTATAAAAAAATCATGAAACGTACAAATGTGATGAATAAAACAGCGGAAAGATAGATAAAAAAAAAACTCGAAGTGAGATACGTGAAAGAATGAATAAAATAATGGCTCAATGTAGCAATTCGGCAAGGGGTGTAAAAAATCTATAACACCAAAAGCCGTAGATACATACAACCCCTGTACAATGTGGATGAATGTTGATACGCCATTTGAAATTGCGATGGACAAGCGGTGCTACCTGAACGGTTTATGGTAACAAGCTCTCGTTCCGGTGTACGTAATTTTCATAGAGGCACATCTCACTCTTGTGTAATCCCTGACATCGGTGCGAGGGAACACACTGGAAATTGTCGTGCACCAGTCGTAAGTTTTCACCCCACCCCCGAAAGCCATCCTTTTCCCACCCGCCAGTGGTGTAACAGTGGCTTTTCCATCACACAAAGACCCACTGCCGTCTCCCATATCCTCACTCCCTCGGCCAAAGTTGGAGAAGAGGCTTTAGCCCAGAAGACAGACAGGTACACGACACACTACGCAGACACACATGTAACATCCCCAACCCCTCTTCCGGGCTTACACACACAAGATGCGAGAAAAGAGAAATGAAACAAATTTCCACTCTCCCCCTCCCGCCCCCTGGACTCAACCCATCACTCCTTTTTACCCCGCAGTCGGCCAAGAACGATCGAGTTTTAAATTGTTTTACTCGCACACACGAGAGTTTATAATGTCGTTTGAGAATATCGAATGGAATGACAAATAGCCATCGAAGTTGACAAGAAATATAGGGAAAAAAAGTTGTGAAAACAATTTCAATTTCTTTCCCTTGTGATGTTGTATTAATAAAAGTATCGATGATAGGGTCGTTATAAATAAATAAAAGGGGATGGATGAAAAGGGTTTGCCTGGTGGAAGAATCAGTCAATACCTGTTGATACTGGCCTCAAATAAAAGTCAATTTATACATGGTGTGTCTTAAAAGTTACACAAGCACTGGCATTGAATGTGTGCACACGGTTACAAAGAGAGCCGACTTTTCCCTTACCCTTTTTCACCCCCTCCTCGTATACCCGATAGTCGCCGACCTCTTTTAGAAAGTTACAACGTCTTTATATATATATGTATAGGTGTTATACCGAGGGAGCGAGATGACGGGGTATATAGTTCACAAGCCCTGACTCTTCATGCGTTCGTAAGACAAAGATGGGGGAAAAGAAAATAGAAAGGGAGAGTACAGGGGGCTGGAGGGGGAGCGGGAGTCTATGGCAGGAGCCTGTGGAAAGCATCGAGGACGCGGGTAAAGGGGTACCACCCGGGACTCCTCTTGGTACATCGGAAAGTTTGCCAAACTTTCGCACGGATATCACGACGAGTTGGTACCTCGGTTCATTCTATCCCCTTGTACATTTTCCCTCCAGTTCCTCTTCATCTTCGTCTTGAACCTATCTAACCCCCACCCACTGTTCAACTCTCGTTCTTCTGCTGGGAATATATTTTTATTGTGTTTCGTACTGTTTTGATGATTGTTATTTTGTTCGTTCAAATTCTCGTATTTTATGGGCGATTGAGGGGAACTTTAATTTATTTCTGAAGACACTGTTGCAGAATTGATTGAGAAATTTCGGGGAAAAATGGCGAGAGTTTTAATAATCATTCGTAGAAATTTTTTTTGTATTTTATTATTAAAGAAAATCCGGGAGTATTCAATGAAAAAGTCAATTTCAGGTCGACTTGAGAGTGAAAATATTTAAAAAATTTCCAATATTTTTATTACTCGTGCAACGTTTTTCTCTGTGTCATATATATATATAGTCTCTATAATTTTGTGTACTGATATATACATGGAATGAATTTTTTTCCTTGTATTGCAATACTCATTGTCGGTGCGCAAATGTATCGACTATTTTTAATGAGGATGCCGTGGCTCACGGCACGGAGAAACAGTCAAACATTAGCTCGGGGAGAGTATAAACCACGCGATACTTACTTTCGACTGTCATCTGCTGGTATGCATGAGTATAATTTTCATACCAAGCTTCGGATTTTAATGCACATGACAGGAAAAACCTTTGACCTGTTCTCGTTGACACACTTTGACGTGTTTTGCAAAACTGAAATGCGGTCTTTTTCGTTTTGAGCTTTCTGTGGGGCATGTAATGGACGAGAATTCGAGGGAAGCTTGAGCTTAATGCATTTGGCGTAATGGCAATATTGTGGGATATTTGGGATGGTGATGAGATAATTAGAGGGGAATTTCAAATGGCTGGAATCTATGAACGAGAGTCGAATAAAGACGAATTAATTATCAAGGGAAATTCTTCAATCGATTCTTTGAACTTTAAGGTTTTCTGTTAAAATATATCATGAATTTTAGTAGTGTAATAGGAGAGTCTTAGATGGAGAGCAATTCTTGCGAACAATTGGTGGGTCTGAAAAACCTGCAGTTGTCATGGAATTTCCAAGCAATTCTTCAGAAATATTACCAGCAATCTCCATGAATTTGACGAGTTATGACCAGTTATTTTATGGAACGTGGCTATAAGTTTTAACATGAGCTAGATTGTGGCTTTTCAAACACTGGAAATAATTGACAAATGTTGTGAATTTCAAAAGTAATGTTTCCTGGATGTTACGAAATTCCAGGAATTTATCTGTCATTGATGGGGAATTTCAGAATTGTGGAATTTAATGAGGGCAAGATTGCGAATGATTTTATCATCAATATCCGGTGACATTACAACTTATTGGCAATAACGTCATCCGTAATGTCTAGAATAATGACAGTAATTATCAGGTACTTATGCCTAATTTTTAGGAGCCCCTGACCAAATTGCAGTCATAAAACTCACCAACTAGTTGTCGAAACCCAATAACTGGTCGATGAATTCCAACCACCAGACATTGAAATTCGCCAAATAATTTCCTCCGTGCGGTAATGAGGATCATTTTACACCTAATATCGTCAATAACTGATGATAAATTCCTACAATCAGTAAACCATCACGAATTATGATGAAAAATTCATGAAAAATCTTAACAAGATCACCAACATCTTCGAAAAAATGTTTTCTAAAAAGTACGTTTACATTCTAATTGTGCAATTTATAACCCAGGATCTGAAACAATTTAACTGAACTAAAATTTCTCGAAATTTTTCATTGTCGGGAGGTAAAAAACCAGTTGACAACTTCTTCACAAAATAATTTTTTCCTGTCAATTGTTGAGCTCGGGTTATCATTATACAAGTGAAAACGTACTTCTCAGAAACTTTTTTTTTTCCTCCAGATATCTCTAGCCGAGGAAAACCGTAACAGAGGGGAAAACCCGAAGACAGGAATTGGGCCACGAAATCTGGCGTGAGAAACGATATAAGTCATTTGAACTGCAAGAGTGATGATGTAAAAACTACGGGGAGGGATATGTGGATCAAAAGATGTATTGGAAGATTATACTGTACACCGAGGGGAGATAAAAGTTTCAACAAGTTAAAGTTATTCCATTCAACAAAATACTTTCCTCATGATTATCGCAGGAGACGTTTTTCCATTTGAACATACATATTTCCTCAAGTCATGAATATGAAAATAGTTAAATGAATGGCTAAATTTATCACTGGTAATATATAAAGTTCAGATAAACGATGATCGCTTTGTCACGTGTTCGAAATTACTTTATTTCCAATCAAATTATAAATATTCAATCAAAGCACAAAATGACAAGGATTAAAAATGAGACGGGCATGAATTATATTACGGGAATTCATCTCCTATTCCCGAAGATATTCAATTGCGTTTATTATTATCCTGCGTTAAAATCAGAATTTCTCTCCCTTTCCCTGACCGTCTAGTAGCTCTCAGCTATTTCACAATCAATAATGAATTGCCCCAATGAATTGGCTAGGGAATCCATTTATTTTAGCCAACGTGAATAACGTGATAAATCCGACTCCTCGTCAGGACAATTCATTTATTCTCATCAACTTAAAGAGTCTTATTAGCCCCTAAAATATAGTGTTAATTATATGGACCCTCCAAACATCACAGCAAAAACTTTGTCTAATTGAAGCCGAGATCAACAATCTTCTTACATTTTTAAAGTGAACGAAAATTAAACATTAAGGATATTTTAATTTTTTATTTATTCTAAACTCACAGTTTTTTATTATTATCAACGTGCGATATAAATCGATAGAGTTCTCTGCGGTCAAGTGATTCTTACGTCTTTCAATAACTTATATATTTTTCTTCCAAAATGTTTTAATTCATTGAGAAATATTTTGCGTAATTGCGAAAAAAAAATTAATTGATTCAGTTAACGAAACATGACTCGTTGGCTTTTTGCAGCTTATTTTTTTCACTACAGATGTAACGTTAACTAACATCTGACAATGGAATTGAGAGATTATTTGTCTTAAAGGTATGCCACCTCGATCCCCGTCCTATTTCCACGTACTTTTCCTCCTTTTTTCCACTTTCCGAACGGCTTATCCTGACGCCGGAAGAGACGAACAGTTGCAGGCATTCTCGCGCGCTTTGGTGCCTTCATACTGGAGAGCATAAAAATTACGACAGGAGCAGTAGGGTACATAGGGCTAAAGAATTCCAGAGATCAGAGTGGAGATAAGATGTTTTTGGTAAAATGTGAATTTTCGATTTATCAGAGGAGGGGAAAGAAGACATTAGGCAAAATGCCACGGGATAGAATCAAAATTTGCTATTAAAATTTCATCGGTGGAGGGGAGGATGATTATGCGATCTTTAAGTTTGTCATCAGCGTGTATTTACTGTAAGTGAAGAGGAAAATATAGACAAAAAGAGGAAATGGATATTTTCTGGACGATGTCACTTCGGGAATCAGTGAGTGAGGAGTACTTTCAACGGGAAGTGGAATAAGACCATCTGGGATCAGACAGAAAAGACATTTTATGGAGAGAATTGTTGGATAAAAATTACCGTACCAGTCTATAAAAATAAATCAACAGTCGTTGTTTCCTCACTATATTCAAGTTTAGGAACAATCAACCTACCAAATTTAGCAAATTTTATTCCAAGTTGGACAAATTTTATCCTGACAAAAATGAAAATTATTATGCCATTGAAGATTTACCAATAATTTCATGATTTCGTGGCAAGTCGAATAAAAATAACGAGACTGAAAAGGTAGAATTCATTATTCTTCGGAATAAAAATTCTCTAGCTTAGAATAAAACTCAAGAAAACAAAAAAAATAAATAAAATACATAAAATTAACAAAATAACCCTTAGTTTCATTTTGCAGAATTCAATGTCTATAACCAATTACTTCATGTCTACATAGCGGTAATAAACGTCGGAATTTCATGAACTTTTTCACAGAAATTGTCTAACAAATGTTTGCAAAAAATAATATTCAGACGCTCATTTCATGTTGTGTATATGACAAAATGTTTATCACATAATATTTTGCCATTGAAAATTCGTAAACCACGAGTTCCACGATATAAATGACCCCAAACTTCTGAAAAAACCTTGTTGTCTAAGTGCCCAATAAAAATTGCCCGATTTTCTATCCAATTTTCATCAAAGTTTTATCTCCATGCATCACTCGCCAAATTTACTCAAACGTATACTCAACGCTATCCTAAGAGCCTAAGTCGAACACAAGAGAAATTCTCCGAGGCGCAGGTGCCAGTGTGACAGAGTGGGCTAGCACACCCAATGTGGTTGGCGTTTACGCCATAAACCTCCTCCCCGAGTAATCCCAACAGCTTTATAGATTTCTAATAAAATAACGCGTTAAATCAGACGGTCCACCGGCTCTTTGCGTTCCAACTACTCAATTTTCACAAAATCGAGTGGAACATTATGCCACTCTGATGAATGGCCCTCTCTCCACCTTTCCCTTTTCGTCGGGCGTCTCTTCGGTTTTCCCGCGGTAATGTAGGGAAGGAAAAAACCGCCAGAATAAAAAAAAAAACATAATCTCTTATCTCATTCAGTGTACACGGAGTCTGGGGAATTGAGATGAAAATTTTCGTCTTACGTGATCCTCAATGAAATTTACCAAACTAAAACTATTTCAATCGCGCTTGGGAAGCTAGTACCGACGGAATCGAAGGTATAATTCACAGAATAGTAGTTGAAGTACCAGGGGAAGGGGATATGTTCGCGTGCAGTTGGTCGCGCACACGGGAGTGAGGGTCTACGTGAACAGAAAGTCAAAAGGTAAAGAAAGTAACGCTCGACTCACTCCCCTAAAATCCGATGAATCATTTATTGGATGCAGGCTAGAGTGCTCTCTAATTTGCAATAGAGTCTCTTTCTTTTTCACTCACTCAGCCCAACACTGGGGTTTATTTTACCCCATGTTTCTCCACCCCTGAGTGCCAATGAGAAAATCCAACGTTCTCGTTTGTTAATTTGTGGCGTTGAAGTTTCGAAATACCACGAGTGAGAGGGGATTCCAAAAACGACCATGAAAAACATGTCTGACGTTTAAATGTGGATGCACCAATCGTAGTTGAGCATCACTGGGCAATAGAAACTTGAGAGTAATCTCTCTCTCTCTCTCTCACTCACTCACCCCTCGAATGTACTGTGGAATAGCGCTGGTATGTGCCATATCAAGGATTTAGAGAAAGTGGAGAGGGACGAGAGACTGACTTTATGCGACGCAAGCCAAACACGAAATTCCAGTGTCCTCTACCCTTCGATCCTTCGACCTCAGTTGCGTCTCATCCTTTTGGGTTTTTTCCCCTTTTATCGTGACAATGTCACCGGTGATGTATTCATGCCGATGAACAACGAACAAGGGTATGCGTAAGGAGATGGGGTGACGTCTGAGTAGGTGGGTTTAAGTAAAAAGATACCAGATAGGGGTAGAATTATTATAGTTCAAGAAATTAGAAGGACTCGACTCATTTAGAGGCTCACGCAGGAATGCCCTTTGCACTCATCCTTAATCACTCATCCGTTCGTTAGAAATGGGGCTACTTTTGGGTGTCGAGGTCACCGCTCTATTATGATGATAAACTCGATTTTATTTGTAGGATCAGGGTACAGGGGACAGCAATAATTTTAATTAAACTTAAAATATTTATTGATAATGAAAATTAAATGGGGTATAATAAAGATCCACGATCTTAACTGGTCAACTCTCATCCTCAGACTGCATCATACATCGTCCTCTCGCACCATCCATACTCATTTGTTTATAATACTTTTCTTTCTCACTCTGTCTCACTATTTCTCTCTCAAACTCATTCCACTCATAGGACACACATAAATACACAAAGACATACCACACACGTGGCACTCATTCCCAAAAATCATTTCCCTCTTCCGCTTAATCTCACAATGGCTCTTTCTTCTATCACGCAACGGGCATTCGATACTTTCATATAAACATTCAAACCTTGTCAATCGTCTAAATATTACAGTCTAGGTTTACTCATTCTGGCGACATACTTCCATCTCACTCATACCCACTTTTGTCTTTGTTTTATTCCACACAAAAAGATCAGTCATCCTACATATTTCCCCCGTTACATACGTTACCCCGAGAACTTTACCAGAGTAAATTGACATTTACTTTGCAATTCTTCCCACAACACTGCATGCCATGAAAGTCTATTATGATCCATCTTAATTACGATTATATTGGTCTCGCGATTTACGCAACTTTTCTCTCGGGAGGGGTACGCAAATGTTTTTCTGCTGCGCAGTACGGGTCTGGGATAATATTCAAGAGCTCTCGGGGAGGACGAGAAGAACAAAATTCGAGGACAATTGCGCGGCTAAACGGAAAACAGAGGTGGAATAGTCAAGGGGGAATTTTTGAGAGAAAATGGTCTTCTTGTTGAGGTCTCAAATTGAAATTTTATTCATCGAGTTGTTATTGTTACGGGTAGAAATGTTGGGTTTACGTGATATTCTATAGGTGGTCATACGGAAAACAGGGATTTCTATTTAAAGAATGAATTCCTACTTCGAACAAGTGAAATTTCATGGAGAGTTGGGAGCTATTTTCAAGGGAGGAACATTGAAATCACTTTGGAAGGAGAAACGTATACGATTCCAGATTACACAGAATATTCAGTGAAATTCCAAATTTCGGTGGAGGACAACGAATGTCCTCAAACGCACTTGAATTTTACTGGGATGTTGATAAAAATGATAGATATAATATTAAATATACTGTTAAAAAAAAATCTGTCCGAGAAAATCCCATAAGAAATATCTCAACCGAACCATTGGTACCTAAAAATGAAGCGTCAGGGAATTTCGCTACATAATCTTCTAATTAAACATAATCATAATATTGTTCAACGAATTCATTAGTTTTTTTCCAGTAAATTCTTCCATCCGTGCAAGCTCCCAATAACGTCGTAAATTTACGCCCAAAATTTCCGACAGCGATACTGCGGATGACCTCTGCATTCCAATTACGTCTCACAACGTGATTTTGACGTGATTCCCTTGATACTTTATCCTCAAAATTTTTTGTCTCGAAACTGGCTGCTCCATCCTTATTAATCTGCTATTTCACTCCAGTGTATTTGTACACTCGCCCGAATAACCAGAGCCAGAGAGCCAGGATAGTTGTACAGATAATATCGAGTGGGAGCGGTGGTACGTTGAAACACGATAGGACGAGAGAAGCAACTCGTAACTCTAACCAAAATGACCGACAGTGGCGATAGCTGGGTTTTGAGTATCTACCGTGGTTGGTCATTCGACAGGGCATGGATATGGATATGGGTGAGCTTTAAAAATGCGGCGCAGAGTCTCTCGTTTGAGGGCACTGTGTACACATATTCACACACACGGACAAGTTATAGGGCATGGCTGAGAGCAGCCGACCGAGTGTGCACAGTGGTCGACACACTTTTTTAAAATTAGTAAAACGACGCGGTCATTGAAAAAAAAAATGATAGAACAGAAATGGAAAAAAAAGGTGGAAGGAGAAAAAAAAGGAGAGTGCAGCGAGCGTTGGGGTGGAAAAAAACTCGATGAGGCTGGGGCGCTCAACGTATGGGGCGTATAGAGGGTGGAAAAAGGAGGGAGGAATCGGGGGGAGGGGGGAGATTGTGTATTGGTATTGTGTTGGACGCGGGAGAATTAATTGGCCACATTTAGATGGACAATCGAATTTTCCGGCGGGGTGTGAGGGCTTTTTGAATATCACGCATCGACTGGGGCGACTTCCTCCTCCACCCCTGTGCGTGACGTTGCGTGTGCGAATCGTTATTGCTTGTGCACAGTAACGGGGATTATCTCGTTGAAAATATATATTGTGGGAGGAGTATTTGTTGAATGCGCTTTCACGCCTCGGAAGCCATTTAACGGTGGGGAATTGGTGCGGGCATTTTGGATTATAAGCTTGCTGACAAATGTATGGGTCAGGGTAATTATATGCAGTGTATGTGCTGGGGAAAATGAAGCAGGGAAAAAGAAATTTCTATTTTTAGAGTCTCTTCCGCACTTTGACATTTCATTCTTAGATGTTTCAATGAAGAAAATTTTTTTATAAAAAATACCCCACCATTCTCCGTCAATTTGCACATTCAAATGACACAGTATGTACAATTGAAATGCAATTAATTCACGACTAATATCTGAAGTGTATGCGTAATATTATCAGTTCATGTGCTTATCATGACACGTATATTCCCCGGGAAATCCAAATCTCCTTCATTATCCTTGTAAGCCACCTGCATTCTGAAACATTTCATGAACTTCGAGTATCACTGCACTCACCCCCTTAAGAAAAGTCCTGCGCCTGCAATCGTCAATTTTATTCCGGAAATAAAATAAAAAAGAAATTCCCCCAGAACCTTACGTCTCAACTCCAGCAGAATCAATTTTTTTCACTCAAAGATAATCACCTGAAACCCAAATAAAATTTTCCAACAGCGCAAGTATCCGGAAATAAAACAAAGTTTTTTAAGGCAAAACTCTGGAAATGGTAAAAACTGAGCATAAACTGAAAAACTTTTTCACATCTTCCCCCTCTCCACGATCAATTAATTCTAACATGACTGGTCCTTCATTTGGATTGGTGACTTGACTATGTAAAGAATTTCTCCCAAAACTTATTGACTTTCATTTTATGATTTACCACAGATCAATCTACAAGTCAGAACGTGATTGCCAAATATTAAGAAACTCAGAAAAGTGGTTAGAAGTGCAATCAGCATTTACAACCTGACCCAAAACTTTTGTTCACCACATTTACCATGTATAGAATGACATACCTATGTATAACTTTCCACCAGCTATTCCTATAAGAGGTAAAACTCACTGGTTCTATCTCGGGTCACCCCCAATGCGACTGACTTCAACTACATACGAGAAGGGAGCTCCCCACAGCGAACACCAACGGTGCTTTATTATCATATGTTTTTACTCGCTGCGCCATTCCCATCGAGGACACCCACCATCTTAGTTTTATTCTCCCCCTCAAACCCCCAACCACCCCCCTCCCCACCATCTCTCTCACTCTCCCGCGCATCTCGCCAAACTGCCGTCATTCCCCCGCCCCCCACTTCATATTTTTTTTACTCTTCATCCTCTCCTCTTCATCATATTCCTTTTCTTATATTCGCTGAAGTGGAGTATATATTCACCGCACAACTACCCACACCATCGGGAATCGCATCGTGAAGGAGTGTGTGCGCGTGCTCACTGCCGCTGGTAAACTAGTCCCCAGGATCGTAAGGAAATCGTAAGGAAATTACTCACGCCGTTGGCTTTTCTCCATCAAACGGGCACAGCTTCAATCGATATTCTGAACAATTTCACCGAGGTACCGTAGAACGTTTCGGCTGAAACTTTTTACGTGATAACAAAAAGAAAAAAACCATCGAAGGGAAGGAATTAGTGATACAAGAAATTATGGGAGGGAAGACGAAATTAAAGTGATTAAAAAATTAAAGAATGTTGTTCCAAGTTTTTTCGATTTGTGTCTGGAGACTTCATCATTGAATCAAGAAGCAGTACGGGGTTAATCTACTTACCGTGTTGTAATGAACCTGTGTAACGAATTTCATCTTTAAATTTGACTAGCCTCAGGCCTTTTCAAACTCAACTCAAGTTTTATTCGCAATTGGGAAAAGTCGAAATGACTTTTTGAAGAATCGTTCGTAATGGTTTTCCTTGTGTTTTTCATAGTCAGACGGCAAAATTTGTCACATGGTATAATTTGTTTGAAGAAGAAAGGAAAGGAAAGGAAGGGAAGCTTTCGAAGTTCAACCTTTGCCATTGAATCAAGAAGCAGTATGAGACTGCTTCTCTTGAAATTAGTTAATCATTCGAATTTCGTTTTCAAAGTTGACTTCTTTCCGTATATTACAAAATATAATCCACCCTCACTTGCATTGACCTCTTCAGCCCATAGAAACCCTCAGAAAATTATTGTTTCCCCACTCGCTGAATTAACATCTTTTAAATAATCCTCCCCCACATTTTCCCTTCATAAACATGAGAGGTAAATAGCTATTCGTTCAGAGTTAATCGGAGCACAACAGAATTAGTGATACAAGAACATAAAATTTATTAAAAAACAACGAAAATATTATCCTTATTAAAGCTACCACCTTCATTAAATCATGATAAAATAGCGGAGTACCCTTTACCCTTAATTATAATCGAATTTATGTTGAAATCTAAATTTCCCCAGCGCTTTTGAAGCTCAACTCAATTTTCATGTTCACGTAGAAAATACGGAAAGAATTTTTTAACGAACCCTTTTCTCCAAATACGCTAGCCAAACAAAAAAACCTCCAGCCCCTTACGAATATTTGTCCTCATGAATATTTGAACATTCCGAAGCACAGAAATTCTCTTTCATCTTCCATTTTAACATAATGAATGAAGCCAACGTGAATGCAGTTGATGCCATTAAGGCCATGTAGATCATACGTAGTCCATGTTTATTACGATCAACTTGTCTGCGTCCGAACTGACGTTGAAAGGGGTTCCACAGAGGGCGCAGGAGGGAGGGAGGGAGTGCGAGAGGGAGGTAAAACTTACTCGTGTGACTCTAAACCACCGCGCTAACTACTAATGGAAAAGCCAGCGACGCGACACTATCATATTCGCTGAGCGTGACCATTGTCTTTTGTTCCTTGTCCCCCGAAAACTATGCAGACTTGACCTCTCTCCGCTCCCTTCCACTGTCGTCCAACCTCATCCTCCGCCCCCCCTCTCTCTCTCTGCGCCTTTGCAAGTTGTCCAGCAATAAATATGTTATTAAAATTACCATAACACGGCCAGCAGTAAAACGCTACATTTTGCAGTTAATTTTACCCGTTATCTTGGTAATAATCTCGTTTACGCCTGGTGCAGTTAACCCTTTTGGATAGGAAGCTAGAAGGGTAAGGAGATATGGAAGCAGTTGGGGTATTCTCTATGGCTTGGTAGTTACCAGAGGCCATGAGCAAGAGGAGGGAAGATGGGGGATGGTGGGGTAGGGGAGGGGGTTGTACTCCTGTGGCACCCGCGTCTCCACCCACCTACCAGTGTCATAGACCATGGTGCATTAATATAAGCGGCTTACACGGTGAAAATACACCAAGAGGTATTATACACTGTCGTAGCATGAGGCCAACGGTACAGGCGATATCATCCCTCGCACCACTTTTGGGTACTTCCCACCTTGATTCCTTCGGAGCATGACGAAGGCTTCCCATTCCTCTCATGCCTCACCGAATTGATGCGAGGAGACACAGACAATATATACCTGAGCCACCGCAATTGTTCAATGGCCATTGAATTCATTTTCCAGTGGCGTGGAAATTAAATGCTCAATATTACTCACAACTCGCTCAATATTACTCAATATCACTCACAACGGGTTTGCAGCCCATCGGTCTGCTTTTAGCAATATCCCCATGAGTTATCTCCCCCGATTCTACTCCTCCCCCTTTCCCCCTTTCCACCCCCATTGGCGATAGAAATAATCGACAACGGCTTTTAAATCACCAGTAACGAGTTGTCATTCCCCAACAAATAGGTATATTGCCAACGGTTGTGTCAACCAAAGCATCCAATAAAGAAATTCCGAGTTATAACCGCCATAGACTGCTAACCGTCTTGCCTCGTTATCGCATTCGATTGGTGAATAGTATATACCTATAGAACCGAAGCCAGGATTGATGAATCGCCAATTCCCTCTCTTGCGCCTTCTTTCGTTGAGTTTCTTTTTTACCTCTTAGTTTCTCAATTCATCCCATCTCTCTTTCTCTATCTACCACATTTTCCTTTACCCCTCACCAAACGATTGAAGGGACTTTTCTGGAGACCCTGATGTTGGCCAAATCCAAAGCGATTTCATCCTATCCTTATAGGTAGCACCGCAAAGATTCGCCTCATCGGCTCCTTTCCCTTATCCCGTTTGGATCGTTGAATTTTTCAGGTAAGAGGCAACTGCACAGAGATTTTATACCGCTGACACGCCGCCTTTTTTATCATCCTTATTTCTCCTTCAAGCTATCATCTCACTTCGCTGGTATAATTAATGAATCCATTTCACATCTGCTTTTTTCAAACCTACTTTTCTCATACCCAACCCTGCACTGATAACGAATCGCCCGTTTACTGATGATAGGAGAGGAAGAAAAAGTGGAGAATGAAAATTGGAGTCGAAGAGAGTAATTTTTATTTTCTTTGGAAAAGACGATTGAACTGTGTGCAGAAGAATGTGAGCCGAGGCATGACGATACACGATTTTGCCAATTCGTGACCCACCATAATGTTGTTTTTTTTTTCCTTCTCCCTCGCTTTGGCACACTGGCTTCATCGGTCGTCAAAAAATCGATCTGTAATGTGTTTGTGTCCAACGAGAAGGAGAGAAAGAGAAAGAGAGAGAGACTCCACGCGCTGTATCCCCCTGAGCATAAGTTATCCGAAACATCTTTCGGTCGGACGTCTCAGGGCAGCAAGTTGTAAAGATATACCCCCGACCAGACTGCACCAGTGATGTGGGTTGAATGTCAGTCTCGTCTGGCGGCTTTTATCTTGAAAGAATTATTCTTACTCAAGACACGAGGCATTGCAAACCTTAGGTAAGAAGATAGGTTCACGGAGTTTTTTTTGTTCTTCATATATATATATATATATATATATATATATATATGTATACATACCTGGAAGCGATATTCATGAATTCTTCGTGGAAGCGGAATATCCACTTGTACGAATAAAGGAGAGAATAGTCGGTGTCCCGGAAATAAGTCGATTCCCTCTTTTCTTCTGTTCCTTCGAGCAGTATTTGGTGTTCTTCTGGCGGATTGGCCCCGCAAGCACTACGTCGGGGAGGGGTTTTTGCTCCTGGCTTGAATTTACCTCCCGGCAAGAGAAAGAAAGAGAGAGATAGTGGTGAGAGAGGAACGAGAGAACGGGTTCAGCTTACACATACAGAGAAATCTACCGAAGAAAAATAAAATAAAGTCGTGTGAGTGGTACACGGAGGGATCCACGGAAGCAGAGAATTGTGTGTTGTGTGATGTCGTATTACCACTGGTTAGAGGTGGGGGATATCCTTTCTGCTCTGTGTGTTGGAATAAGAGAACAAGGTTTGGTATAACGTCGACGTTGTTTGCCTTGTATTAAATTTCGAGATTTATCGCGTCAATAACCGCCCATTAATTTATGACTTGGCGCGCACAACGCGTCGACTGTTGTCCGTTGTTTCGCGGTATCGAAAGGGGTAGGCGATGGTGAAAGTGAGGGAGATGTTTCATACCAATGTGTGTGTGTTGACCAGTTGAAAATAGCAAAGGGGAATACGTGCCGTGGATGGGGGTAACGCCAATGTCTACTGGGGATATTGTGTGGATGCAGAAGACAGAGTCACCGTGACTACCTGTACACATCGAGTATGGTTGACTTGGAAGGTGGCACTGGTTGTTTAAATACGTGTATAGGGACGAACAAACGGGACAACGGGACTAGACGACGGCATATGCCAGTGGCGTGTTCACCCATCTAACTTGTATTGACCATTACTCAACATTATCCACCGCCTCTCGAGTCGCAGAGCCGTTGATGCATACAGGTAAAGCACCTATACGTCAACGCGTTATGCTTGACTCAGTGTATGTAGTACCTATTATATATAGTTGAGATGGTTATGGGGATGAGAGTGAGAGGGTGATGGACATTGGTGAGAAGGGAGTGAGAAAATGTGAGCTCTCACGTCTTTGCAACGGCCCTGTTCAGGGATTTGATTGATCGCACTAATTATACCCACCAACTCAACTTACCTTCACGGAGAAAATACGTAAATACACGTGTGCATGTACTTATCAATTAAATATAATACATTCTCGATAACAAAGTTTTCAACTACTGGGATTGATCTCATCTCAATGGTCACGTGAATGTAATTAGCTAGATCTCGTGAATCATAATTTAACGAGTGAAGGAAGGGTAACGAGTCGGTTGAGGGAGGTTGAAAATAAAAGGGTTGGAGCTGGACAAAGTGTACCTTCCCGCGGGTAGATTTTCTTTTTCTTTCTCCTCCTCATTCTCGAATATATCCCTGGCACAGAGAAGAGTAAACTCAGGGGAGGGAGAATTTTCTCCCCCTTCCTCGGCACTATGGCAAAAAGATTCTTGTCAAGGAAAGAGAAAAGAAGTGAAGGAAGAAGCCCGGAGCCTTGTGTGGCAACGAGAAGTCGAGAAGTGGAAATACTCGGGGGCGCACAGAGCTCGAGAATTGTAACTCTAACCTAGATGGTCGCCAGCTTCTTGCCCCCCTTTGCCACTGGCTATCGATTACTTAGCTCGAGCCAGCAAGTCAGCCAAGCCAGCCCTCTAGACTTTCCGAGGGGGGTTTATTCTATCCTCGTGCACAAAGTTGTCGTGTCAGTGGTGAATTTTCCCCCATCGATCTGTCGTACTAACCCCCGAATTTATACATAGAAATTAGAAACTTAATTGAAACATTCTTTGCTCTTGTCCTTCGTACTATCCTTGACACATCTCTTTGAATTCTCTGTCTCTCGTACTGTTATACCAATACTCATGTGTATGTACACGAGTTGCTTGTCAGCTGTTTGCCGACAGGGGCAGTGCCCTCTTAAAGCCGAAAGGACAACACATACACATCGCTTGAAAAATTTAATCCTGTTTATGTTTCAGTGACTGCAGAGTTGTCAGAGATCCACAGACCCTCAAGTCCAAAGGATATGGTTTCGTCTCGTTCGTGAAAAAATCGGTGAGTTCAATATCCACCTGTGATAAGGAAAAAGTTAATAACAAAAATCCGTACTCAATGATCTTTATTTTTTTTTTACACCGTCAATGTATATATATCTATATATGCAACCTATCCCTCAATGCGGCAACTATACGTTGTACCTATATATAAAATATGAAGAAGCCAATATTGACGGAGGTATAAACGTGTGAAAGATGACAGGATGGATAAGGCAGGGGGTGGGAGGGGATGAAATGGGCGGTTGGGAAGAAAGAAAACCATGGTAGATGGTGAGACGTGGGGTACAGGGAAACAGGTGTATGTGTGGGCCAGGAGGATTCATCCAATATCAATTTTCAACGTCCGCGAGTAGCGCCGTGTGGAGCAATAACCGTAAGATAATGTGACGCTCACTCTTCGCGCGTCTCCTCGTTCTCGCGAAAGAGAGAAAAAAAAAGAATATATATATATAGGAAATTCACTGCGCCTGTAGGGGTAATGTTCGACGTCCAACGCTCACACGGAGATGAGACTCGAGAATCCCCCGAGGGAATAGAGGAGTCTCGATGATCGAGCCAACGATCCATTCCATTCGGGCTACCATACCCTTACCATCTCCCCTCGCGTCACCCCTGTTATTTCTCCCTCATTCTTTCTCTCTTTTACCTCGAGTAGGCGGAGGGTATTCTACGCTGAGACGAAACGATTTTTTTTTTTCACCTTTCGTTTTTACCTCGGGTTATGTCGGCTTATCTCACGTGCTCTAGTGTTTTTCGTTCAGGCTTTTGCAATTTTACTCGTTATCCATTGGTGTAAATGTATATAGGGGGTTGAGACTATGGCAGTTGTGTGTCGTCCGAACCGCACTCACTGGCCTGATGGTATGGGAGCCGAAAATCCACGACGTAAATCACTGCGAAGACAGATAGTAACGGGGCCAGGTGAAGAAGGAGGCTTTTCCCACGCTCGGACGTTATATGGGCAACGGTGGATACTTCGTTGTGGAGGCACTAGAAGAGGATGACGGGCGGGGGTGGGATTGGGGAGGAGGGGCTTTAAGGGAATGGGTGAAGGTATTCTCCTTGTACTCCAGGACTGGCCAAAGGCAGCTGTTTTAATGCCGTATCGATCTGGTGCCCTCGGGTTGCTAGTGGTGGGCTACCCCCCAGGGCGTCCGGTCGTAGGGGGCGGGGGAGGGAGACGAAAAGGGGGGAGGTGAAACGCCTAGGCGCGCATCCCCCGTGTGCTGAGATTAGGTCGGCGAGAGAGCATAAATTTTCCGGATGCATCCACCAGGGTTGTTTATAGTGGCGCGTATATTCGACGCTATCGCGTTTCGATGCGTCAACGTCTTGAGGAAGGCCCCTGGCGCGCGCGATTGTTTTGTATGTATAAGTTCCACGTGTGCCACCAGATAGAGGTAGGTCATACTCGGTGGTTACATTGTTCAGGATTTTTGGGTCATTTTTTTTTCAATTTCATCTCTGATGAATTGAAGATTTCGCGTGAGAAACATTGCCAGGGGGACTTTTGAGAAAGGTCGTGGTGGAAAATTTAAAATTTTGTGGAGAAGTTGATGAGTTAACTGTACATTTCAATTTAAGTGGTTTAGGGAATGAAAACGAAATTGCAAAAATTTCGGTAATTTTTTGCATGAATTGTTTACTCTGGGTTTTTGGGGAAGTTCCTCGGAAAATTGAAGGATTGTGAAACCTTCAAAGGGATTCGCTGACAGTTAATGAATATTCATGAATTAATGGTCATTTTTCATTGGAACAATCTAAATTTTGAAGTTCTCATTTTTTTGCCGATAAAAAACGAAACTTTACGTGACTTCCCGGCGATTCTGTGACGGTTCAATGATTTTAAGTTTGAGATCGGTCGCTGGATAAATATGACATGATAGTTTCACTAAATTTTCAGGAAATTTCAGTTATGAAAATTGCCAATTTGATAGATGAATAATTATCACTAATTAAATGATGAACAATCAAGAATTTTCCACTTCAAACTATTGAAAATTCATCGCCTGACTATTCACATTCCTGATTCCCTTAAAAACCAGATAAGTAGAGCAATTCTCACCTTAAACCGCAAAAACATATTTCACTAGATTTTCCCTGAAACCGAAAACTGAATTTCGCTTCCACACACAATTTAACGTCAGCCCCCGGAAAATCAACAATCGTCTATTCATGAAATATGAATTTATATCAAACAGTGTACACGGCAACATGTGACAATTGTTATGAGAATGTACGGGATATATATTTGTGGACTAGTTATCATTGACCGAGTCAATTTAAATAATGGGTTCATGCTTTTTTCATGTATTTTTACCTATTGTCTAGGTTGGAACAAACTTAGTGAAAGAGCCACGTAAGTGATTGTCTGGGGTTATTCAGTACACTTGGAATGCCGTGGAATTCGTCAATTATTACCATGAAAATACGAAGTTTTATTCAAAGTATGCCGGGCAACACTCGAAGGGCATTATTACATCGGGCATGCACCTACATATACATGCACACTTGCGGTTGAATGTTAATATCGATCCAACTTTGCGAATCGGTGACTAGACCAAAATGCCACGTGCCACGAACACCACCGGCAAAAGGAGCCATGAGAGAGTGAGAGAGAGTGGAGCCAAGTGGAAGAGCTGCTTTTGCCCACACCCACTCCCTCCCCTCGTCCTTCCTCCTCGTCCGCCCTTTCACCCCCAGGGTAACCGACAATGAGTGCGAATGTGCGCTATCATACTGAGAATGAAAATTCGAATTGGAAATACTTTATCCCAGGGGAACGTTACGCCGATGCACTGGTAATGCAGCCCAGGTGGAGGCTTCATCGCTTTCAACGTCAGAACTCCCCCCCTCGCCCCATATTTTTTTTCATATATCTCTTTACTTTTTTCCTCTACTTCTATTACTATTATTCATCTATTTTACTGGTGATGACGAGGTCTGGATGCACTGTTCAAAATTTTCGGTTGAATTTTCCGTTATAAATTCAATAAATAAAATAGACGAACAAATTTTTGGTCGATTTCTCCCTGAGAATGAAGAGAAAACCAAAAAATTTGGGTCAATGGGTTCATGAATTTGAATAACAGTCATACTGAATGTGATCTAAAGGGAAAAAATTATGAAATTTCGGATTTCAGAACGAGAATTCATATTAAATTGTAAATTTACATAAATTAAGAAATTCCCATCTTTGGGTCGTCTGAAATTTAATGATTTTTTAATCTGTTAATTGCATTCAGTGCCACTGCACTGACAATTGATAATCTAGTATTCATGACATTTCGTTTTTTTTTCAACAGTGTGAACACGATCCACGTCTAAATAGAATGAACTGTTTGTCCTTCTCTTCGTTAGATTTCTTCCCTTTGCTATTTTTTTGCTCCTCTTGTATTTAATTATTTTCCTCGTTTGATTCGAAATTTCTCTTCTCTAACGCAATGTACAATAGAAAAGGGTAATGACGTTATTCTACCCAGGGGTGCATTATCCGTCGTAGCCTTTGTACCACTTTCTTCAGATACTCGTAAAAACCGTTTTAATTATATTCATCGTTAATTAATTCTTCAAGTTTTGGATATTTTTTATTATCTCATGTACATGGAGAGATATTTTCCGAGGAGTTCTTCAAAAAAAATGTTTATAAACACAATTTTGAGATTTTTTACTTTAAATTTCTGGAGGTAATATAACGCACAATTATTCCCCAATTAAATATAATTATACGACTTGACATGAATTTCATGGTAAAAGTTGTTTTGCCTGTGAACGTATTAGGAATTTTTTCTCTCTGTGAAATTATGAAAAATCAATTACTGCGCTGTTTTCTCTTAATTCGGGACACAAACAATCATTAGATCTGAAACATCAAAGTTTTCTCATTCTTTGCTGAATTTTTCGCAATAATTCACCTGGACTTTACAATTTTCATCGACTTTTCCATCTCATTGTGATTTTCCAAAATACAAAATTCACTGGAATTGCAGTGAATAGTTAACTTCTTGGAAATTCCAGAAAAGTTTTCCGGATATTTCAACATAAATTTTTACCAGTGTAATTGACTGGGCGAGTGAGAACCCGAGGATTTCAGACACAACAAGGAAAAGTGGAGGCGAAATGTTTACATGCAATTTATCACTGTTCCTTGTTCGACCTAATATCTCACATGGAGAGAAATTCCTCCTCGAATTGAGAGCCTGATGACCCAGATGGTTGCAAGTGGTATCATTGAAAATACTGAGAAATCTATTTCCAATTTTCCACCATATTCATCAAATAATATAATAATTTGGGAGGAATTTCTCGCATCTCATTAACCATCTCATCTGCAGTTCGTCATTAAATTTGAGAAACTTATTCTTAGGCATGAAATCAATTTTTGATCACTTTTAATATGAATGAACTTATTACAATTTCGAACAAATGATTTCTTAGTCTCAAAATTCATATTTTATTAATTATTTATAGAAATTGTTTGTATCCGTCAAGATGGAACTATTTAAATTATCTGATCAACACAGGAAAAACGAATGTCTTAATTTCACGTGCCTTTCGTTGACAATATCCAGACGGTGAACACCACTTTAAACATAATTAATAATTCAGGGGAAGACAGCTTTGATAGAACAATTTCTCAGTGCACGATTATCCATCTTTGATTTAAAATTTCTCGTAAATTTTTCTCCATGTACAGTTACTCAATTTTTTTTGTATCGTAGCTTTGAGAGGCCTGCTTTTCCAATCTTAAAAACAACTTACTCGAAGCAGTACAGTATTTCTCTCATCCTTATATTTTTTCCCCTCCACAAAATTAACTGTCAGATTCAGTTACAGTGGAGGGGAATGAGGAAAATTTAAGTATACGATAATCGCCGGTAGTACAGAATTTCTCTACAGTAGCCTTCAATAAACATCAGCATCTTTTATGAAATCGATTGTTTCCAGGAGGCGGAGACTGCAATTACCGGAATGAATGGTCAGTGGTTGGGGAGTAGAGCCATCAGGACGAATTGGGCGACTCGTAAACCACCGCCTCCAAAATCAGAAGGTGAGTACCATCAATCTATCCTCATATTTCCACCACTAATCTGTACGTTTGTGTAATTAGACAATAAATAGGGCATGCGAATGACCAAATTACATTGTTTTTTTTTTTAAATAAATGTCCAGTCTGACGATACTAGCCAGTGGACAAAAAAAAACTTTAAATCCTCTCAATTTATAAATACATAAAGCTCTTTAGATTTCCACCCAAGTCACCGTGGAAAATTGAATTTGAGTTTTGAGCCAAATGCATAATGAGTTTTTGAAAGGTGGCACCTTGAACAAAGTCCCGCGGCGAGAGACCAGAGAGCAGGTATTATTATTATATTATCATAAGCGGCTCTACCGGGCGCACTAGTTCCACCCGCTTCCTCACTCTTTATTTCACTCAGTCATCCTAATTCCCCTCCTCACTCACTCCCTTTTTCGGTCCGGCCGACCAACTAATTTCATTTCGCGGGCTCTTTAATTAGTATTCGTCCCAAGAACCGGCTGAGAGGACGGGGGAGGGGGCGGGAAGGGGAGGGACCGGTGGAGGAATGAAGTTTTTCAACTAGTTGGAGGGAGTGAGATCAAGAGAGAATGAGTGAGAGGAAGGTCAGCCGGTCTTAGTCTGCTGGGACAACTGGCAGACTTCCGGTGTTGGGAGTGACGTAACTGGTATAGTACCTTATATCGACATTTGCATAGGCCCTGCCCCCTAACCCCTCTTCTTAAACTTTTAACCACTTTTTATTCATCAACTTTTCCTCTTTGTTTCAATGCACGGTCGAACTGAGAGTATGTGACTTTATGAAATAATTTTTAACTCGCCGACCCGAACTGAAGAAGTTGTCGCAATGACCCCGAAAATTAATCGTGAAATTTTCACGATTTTCCGCATCAGATAGTTGACAAAGCTTATTTTTTTCCCATAACGTTGTGGAGATGTTCTTTATGGAAATATCTCCAAACGCACGTAAAATCCACTTTTTATTCATTATAATTTTTGTCTTTCTATTTCAATACTTTCGTATTTTTGTAGTGTAATGAATATGAAGCACGCGTACGGCGAAATTGAGTTCAATCATAAGAGCGGTCTGACTTGATGTGTACTCTGACTACTTGATGCTCATTCAACACTCCCACAAATATCCGTAAACTCTCAATTGTAGATAAATATTTAATATCAGATTGTACTGAATGTTAATTAAATAAATAGTTCAGCGATATGCTCGTTCAAATATGGAATATTGACAGACATTAAACAATAAGCATTTATTATTAACAGAGGCTTTCTGCATCAAATTTACGCATCCTTTGGTAATTAATTAACATTTTCATGTGAAATGAAGTCCAAAGTAACGATATCGATAATTCAAATGGCACTGAGACTGAAATTTCTGAAAATTTTCAACTTTGTGTACCCAAATATTTTTAATCGTGGAGGGCGTACCATTTAATAATGAAATTTTCCTCTTTATGTTTCTGCACACGTATTTTTTAGAACATGGCACATCAAGTGCTCGTACGGTGAAATTGAGTTTAGTTATAAGGGCAGTCTGACTCGGTGTGTATTGTGACTACTTGAATGTGCACTCAGCTCTTCCAAAAATACCCGGGGAAGAGAAATTTAAGAATATGCATGAATTTTTCCCGTAATGTCTGTGACAATATTACGGACTCCACCCTAAATTTAACCAATAATTATAAAAAATTCTCTCTCACAGGGCCACCCTTTTCCTCACCCCCTGGATTGTAATTTTTTTAACACTAGAATTTCTCTTTAAAATTTGTGCACTTGCATCAATCCAAAAATACGACGTTACACGAAGCGAAATATTCAATAAAAATTCCATACCATTTCCGTAATTACAAAGCAAGCTATACGCAACAAAAATTGTACGAAATTGCTACGGTTTTTTTTCAGAACATTCCGTAATTTTTACTGAATATTTCCCTCTACCCAAAAACTCGGATTTCCCCCATTGATTATCATCCCTTCGTAGCAAAACAAATTGAAAAATGATTTAATTAGAATTCAGCCTCAAAAATCTCCAAAATTCCTAACTGCGTGGGTCCCAAAAATTTTCAACAGTGTAAAACAGACTTTTTATTCCTCAACTTTTCCTCTTTATTTCCCTGCACTCGTATTTATATAGCATAATGCACATCAAGTGCGTGTACGGTGAAATTGAGTTTAATCATAAGAACAGTCTGACTCAGTGTGTACTTCTACTACTTGAACATTAACTCAACTCTTCCCAAAATATTCTCAATTCCCATACGAAATAAAACCTCTCCATCTCCGTAGTTCTACAACATACATGTATATGTACAATGAAGTGTATGTATGGGTGGGATATATGTGCAGTGATTTTTTTCGCCCTTGCCTCTGGCCAATTTGAAATTCAAAATAGTTAACCTCCACGCGCTCCTGGAACACTGTTGGAGTGCACTGTGTGCTGCCGGCTGAAAACTCTACATCCGCGTGTGTGCGACGAGCCCCTGTACCCCCAGCACCACCATTTGGATCCCGAGGCTCGGCCGGGGTAATATTTAAGTCTACTGGGGGTTTTGCCCCGGGCTAAATTTTTCACGACGGAGCGATTCGTTACTGGACGAGAATGCTCGCCGAGCCGTGATTTTTTTTCCTCACTTTTTTTGATTCTCTCTCTTTTTTTTTTTCATCACATTGCTTTTGCCACTTTTTTCTGCACTGGCTGCAGAGGCGAGGGGAATGGCTTATTTACATGATGGAAATTTGTAACAATTTGTAAATGTTCCCCGGTGATACATATTTAAATTCCGATCGAAGTGTTTGCTGTACGTTGATAGGGAAATCCAACTTGGGGAAAATTGAAACATTCAACGGTGGGGTATTTCAGGGGATTACGATAATAATTATTAATTTATCAGAACTAATCGTGATTGTAATGAGCACAAAATCCATGATTTAGTGGACCAATCGAGAAACAGAGGATTTGGAGGAGGGTCCACTGTTTTTTGGGTTAAATCTATTCAAATTAAAATTTTTTTGCTGCCGATATATTTTTCAAAATTAAAAGATATTTTCAAAAATGGGCCAAAAGTTCGGGAAATACTTGTTGAACGTTCAAGGTGGGAAGTTGATATTTTACTTAACCGGATCCAATTTTGTAAGATGAGTTCAGATGTTTGTAGTGCAATTATTGCTTCAGGAGAATCAATTAATATATAATTTTTATTGAAATAAAACTTTTGAGATGCTTTGCTCTCCAGAAATCATCTTGATACGATATTTTGGAAACACAAAAATCATTGGGAAATTAAAATTGACATAACTTCAATTTTTTTTGCCATGACTTTCCTCGCAAGGTTAGTTACCGAGTTGGCAGTGAATGTGAAAATTTAATGTGAACGATTTTTCTACACGTGTATAGAAGCCAGTTTATCTTTTCAGTGGAGCAGTTTACCTTTTCTGACAACTTCATTATCTAGTTTTCCACTGCACGCGGTGTAGCTACGTCACCTACAGCACACGTTACTCTACATACGATGAGATGGAAAATCGAAGAGATTCAAGTGCAGTATCTGTTTCGCTGCTCAGAAAATAGAGAAGAAGACCACTCACGCGTGAATCTGTACTCGATCTCCCCAGTTTAACGCGCTATCGTGGCTCATCCAAAAACATATATCATTAGCAACAAACGTTCGACATTGACAATAATTTTCACATTGACCATAAAATATTTATTCATATTTTATATTTATTTGTGTTTTATTTATCTTTTATCGTTATGTATTTTTTACTTTCATTTTATTACCTGACTCTATACATAACCTAACGAATCACGCACATCCTACGGCCCTACAGCCCTATGGGCCCGTGCTTTTCATAACATTCCACAAAATTCGCCCTAAAAATTGAAAAATTAGAAAATCTATGAAAAGTATTAGTTCCA
This sequence comes from Diachasmimorpha longicaudata, assembly GCF_034640455.1. Lineage (NCBI taxonomy): Eukaryota > Metazoa > Arthropoda > Insecta > Hymenoptera > Braconidae > Diachasmimorpha > Diachasmimorpha longicaudata. The sequence goes on from NC_087225.1 coordinate 5,434,011, forward strand.
TTCAGAAGCAGAAACAACACGTTCACCCCATAACCCATTTATAGTTGCGATCAATTCGAGCAAAATTATTTATAACCCAAAAGTACCGACAATACAACGAAACACCATTGAACAGAAAGTTACAATCACGTTTCATTTCCCATATGAATCAGAACTATTGCGAACAAATTATCCAAAAACTCCAATCCATCGTAACCTCTGAAAACCAGTGAACACTGAATAAAGCCGTAATAAATTTCTAAAAGCCCCGAGTTCATCCCCTTTTTACAGAAATTCATTTTCCCCGTTAAATTTTTTTTTCTCCCCACCGGACAATTTGCACCCTCCAATGCCCGGAGGTGCGTAAATGAATAGTCGAGTTATGTGCACGGATATGGGCCGACATATAAGGGCTATAGAATATTTCGATTCCTCTGAACTACTCGTAGGTGTATACACCGACAACTGGGTCAATATTTTATGACCATGGCAATTAGTTAACTTTGCAGCACACACACACACATACCCATATACATTCACAGAGAGTGCAAAAATTGTGGGTATACGAGAGAAGAGTGAGAGAGATGAGGCAAACAGGGGTGAGAGAAGAGGGAGTGGAAGTCGCGGTTATAGCGGGGGTTGGGTTAATGTCGAAAGTTTCGTATCGCTCGTTCCAAAGTCGTGGATCGTCCCCTCCCCCATCGAGCTTCTACGATCGTCGTTCTCACATACCCCTCGGGGAATGACGCGTATAATTCATGGGAAAATTCACGTTTCCTCGTTACACGGGGCGTCTCGTTGTATTTGCCATGCCTCCCAGGCTGGAAAAAAAAATAAACATCGCCTCGATAACAAAAAAAAAACCCATGTTTTCCGCCAATGGCACAGTGGGTATTGATATTTACATAATATAAATGCACATTCACTAGCCATTCCCAATTTAATATCCTCCGCAACGAAAAAACAAAACCGAATTGAAATATCCCCGGAACAAGAGGATTTTTAAATTAAAAACACACGCAACTTTGACCAGGTGGTTTTAAGCGGTATTAATGCATCAACCGTTAGTATCAACGTCAAAATGTCTCCCCGTACGGTCCAATTATGACGACTTGACCCCGCAAAAGCGCCCCTACATATCCATCAGCTGTGCACCGGTCACTCCCCCCTCCCCCATCCACCACCCTCTCACCCTCTCTGGGGATAGGTAGCACAACGCTTTCACCTATAATACGCGTATAAAACTGGGCTTCACGGTCCACGATATCGCCATAGAGACGAGTGGGTAATTACTTTTATAGCCCAGAGCGGCAAGCGGCCCCTTTCTTGGCGAATTTTTCAAAAAAAAAAAAAAAAAACAAACAAGAAAGCCTCGAACAAAACAACAGCAAAAAAACCTGTAATAGAGAAAAAAATCAACCAATAAAAAATGCAGTAGAGCAAAAAAACAAAAAACATTATTTCCCCTCTTGCCTTTGTACTTGTGCGGTACACCGAGTGCCCTGGGCCATCGTGTGACAGTCATGCACACACATCGCGGCTATAGATGAACGAAAAAAAAAAAAAAAAATGTTACAAGCGCGTGCGGGGGAGGGGGCCATATCGGCCTGCCAGAGTGTGGAACGTGGACGCGCACCCAATGAAACGTCAACACGCGAAACTTTCAACGAACCCCCGAACGACCGCTGTCGACAGCACACCTATACCAAGTATATCTTCTCTCACCCCTCCCCACCCCTTCGCAACTCCTGTTCCATCGGCCCGGTTGCGTACCCCTCCTGTCGCCCTCACCCGGTCAATCGCCACAACACACCCTTCTGCTTTTCGTTTTCACATTCACTCTGTTTTCTGGCTAAAGGCCCTCACTCCCTCTGGGTTCCGCTTGTTGCGCCCCGACGATTCACCGGGCGAATTTTTTGATTGGCTGCCCGCATCACAACAGCCCGCGGCTACACCACCACATTTTCCAAGCGTGCATAGCAAATTGGCTAGAACTGCAACGCGCACTGTGGGAAAATTGATATTCCCTTAGGTATCAACTGCAAAACGTTTAAAGCATTATCGAATCTCTTTTGTAGTTCATGCTCTTGGTGTGCGAGAGGGAATGGAGGGGGGGAAGGGGGGGGGGTGAACGTAAAGGGCTCTGAATCATCTCTCTCCCTTGCTCTCAACCAACTTCGAACGTACACATCGTTCGCCAGAGCGTTACTAACTCACCTTTCTAGTTTACTCTCTCTTGTTCCAGCTTTTTATCTGCAACCGCTGTCGCTTCTTTCTGAGGGGTTTTTTTTTTTCATCCCCGCTCGTCCTCTTATACCATGTTTTTATCCCGTCGCCGCGGGAGCCTTTATTTTTGCGCGTCTCAGTTGTTTTTTTTTTCTCTCCCTTCCTTTTTTTTTTCATCAACTTTTCGATACAATAATGGAAAGTTGAGTTGTTTATTCAGTAGTTGAGGTGAAGGGAGTAGTCGAGGCACTTGGTTTATTGAGGATAAAGTGATCGGGGGTTGAGGTGAAGATAAAAGGCTACTCGATGGATATTGAGCTGGGGAAGGGTGAGGAGGGGGGAATAAAATAGGAAAAATGTTGAGATACCGGTGAAAATCCCAGAGATACGATTCTAAGCTGCGATAATTGTTCGCGTGACGACTGGTGGATATTCCATTGGAACAAAACAATTTTCGTGGTGAGGTTTGCGGATGGATCATGCTAGAGATACCATGTACAGGTATACAAGCTAGATGTGGTATTCAACCCCCTCTCTTACTCCCCCTCCCCCACCCCGCGAGCTCACAATGTGCAACGATGGTGCATTTGCATGAAATGGGTTGGTTGTTTTTTATTTTAAACCCTCGGTGGTGATGTTTTTTTTTTACATTCTCCCTTTCTCTCCATTTTTTTTCCACAACTCGACACGAAGCGTTCTTTTACTCTGCTCGACTTATCACGGACTATTATACATATAGAGGGTACATGGGCACGCCAGCCACAGTACAGGCTACCACTTTCATCCCCCCCCCTCCCCTCCCCTCACGGCCCGGCACCCTGCCCTCGCCGCCCTCTTCGTTATATTTTCATATACAGAAAGGAATAAGGGAGGAAAAATATTTTGGTAGCTGTTGGCATGCGGGGTCTCTCGCATTTACCTTGAAAATTATTGTAATTTTGCGGTAAGTTAATCAAGATGAAGTGAGATGGTGGCAATTGGGCTGCAGTTGAAAGTAAGAAAAAAAAAAAGAGTGGAGGAGGGCTGGAATAAAACGAGAAAAGGAAACGCCATGACTGCGTGTGAGGGAGAAAATGCACAAATGGATGAAGTAAAGAGAAAAGCCATGAGAAAAAAAACAAAATGGCGGGAGTAGGAGGGGGAGGGAGGGAAGAATAGAGCCGAGTCTCGACTAGACGCTGGCCCCCGAAGAAAAGGGAAACGAGAAAGCCATTGCGCACTGAAGAGAGGACAGAAGAAAAGGGCGAGTAGGTTGGAAATGGGCAAAGTTGCGAGAGGAGAGTGCGGCATTTGTAGCAGTCACTTGTGAGTAGTTACTAAGTGAGCTACCACCGCATAGAACGCCTGCATTTCGCCTTCTAGGCCAACCATTTTCACAGTCATCCTCATTCTATTCTCTCGGCTCCCTCTACATTCTGTTGTTTTTGCGCTAGGAAAATTTTGTAAATGACCGGAAAGAGGGGTGATGAGGGGGAAGAATAAGTCCGGTGAAAGGGAAGAGAAATAGCAATGAGGTGATTACGGTGTTTGTGAGGGTGGACCGTTGAAAAAAAATTGAAATTTAATGGATAGTTTCATCTTGATTTCTAGAGAATGAGGGTGTATGTGATTGTAGGAGGGGGGAGGGTGATGGAATTTTAAAAGAGTCCTCGTCTAAATGTTTCTCAGCAGGGAATACTTCGACAGAAATAATTCCTCGAATAAATTTTCAAAATTCTCCAACACCTCATTGAAATTCACCCAATAATTTTCACCCCCACAAAGGTCTCACCAGTCACGTGTCACTGGTTACATCACTGACGAAGCGAGGAGTAACACTACCGTATGCACACGATTCGAATAGACGGTATTGGGCCAGTTTTATTGAGGCCGCCAATCTATTAGGGGGTTGCAAGAATCGAGGGGGTGAGAGCTCGAATTTATGCCGAGACTACAAATCTTGGCTTGGCTCTCTACTCACGAGCTAAAGGATGGAGCCGCACCAGAGAAGAGGCAAAACCCACACACAGTCATCCCTTCCCTCACAACTCACCCCCTATATGTGTACCGTTCTCTCTCAGTCCCTCTCACTCGTGTTCACAAGTAAAATCCCGAGAGTGAAGCACGTACATTTGGTCTAGACTCGATTCTGGCAACTCATAGTACTTCTGCAGCTTTTACCCCGATCGATTACATACAATCGACGCAAACACTGCCATTATATATACCTCAAGCCCCAGTTTCATCTCCCATTGACCAAATCCTCCTAATTTCCCAGATGCAATAACGTGGAAAAAAATAATAATAAAAGATAACAGACAGCCGTGACATGCTCATCGTACCACCGAAAATTCCTGAATATTCGTGGTGAATATTCACAGTCGCCCGAGTCCCCGTCGTATCACCCAAATTCATCAAGGGTGAAATTCCCTTCTGATCGTCTCGCCAAAAGGGGTTCAACAGGTGCGGTAGCTCGGTTAGAGTTTACCCCCTTCCTCTCAACCCCCTCGCAACCAACTTTAACATTTTCAAGCTTGATTTACTCTGATCTTACCGTTTGAATTTATTAAAAATTTATACCCCGAGGATGTAAGCTATTAAGCATCCCCTCTCTTCCTCTCACCCACCACCAATTTTCAACTGCACAGGCTATTCCACGAATATTGTGTTACGACGTAATCGTACATTTTCTTCGAAGGGGAAATGGGATGCTTGTAAACATAAAGTTTGCGGATGGAGGTTTGACGAGACAGGATGAAGGGCCGATCGTAAAGTTGATACTTGTCTTGGGGCTATAACTGCGCATATATTTTTCTCTTTTCTTTAAAAAAAAAAAAAAAAAAATATACCCCACCAACAATCTTGCCGCCCACGAAAGCGGGTCAGATAAAATAAAAATTTACATTTTTCACGCTAGCCCTTATCGCGTGAGTCTCCGATAAAAGTTCTGCTCCACAGTGGCAAAAGAGGAAAGTTACATTATATGTGTGTATTGAGGGGAAAAATGTGGGGAATGAAAAATATGAGAGCAAAGTGTTAGTGGTTAATGATCGAGCTCGTAGTAATGGAAAGATGGATCATCTGGGGAGGGAACGATGGAGTTTTAGGGAGAAGGGGGGGATGATGAGATAGCGAGAGTGGAGAAAGCTGGGGTACAAGCGTGGAATGGAGAGGAAAAAAAAAAGGGAGAAATGTAACGCACCAACGTCTACGGAGGTTCTCTCGTTAAATTGATTTATTCGTCAAGGATACATGGTCACGCCATCTCCGCGACGTACTTAGCTATGCTATATTCCATAATACTTTTAACCCCTTGCCACCACTATCGCATTGTACACGGACCCACTCACAGATACAGGAGCACTCTGAATAGTTTTTCATTTTATTTCCATTTAGGGTGGGAATATAGCTGGGCAAATTACCGATACGGTATTTAGGATCACTCTGAACATTACGATGCTTATATATCATGCTTCTTACGCGTAATTACAGCGGATACTTTTATAGGTTTTGTAATAAAATTGGGTGATTTCCAGCGAGGATTTACGCATTGCCAGAGGGGAAGGGGTCACTGAAGAATTCAATGGTGATGGGGTAGTTTGAGGGGCTGGATGTGAATTGATGAATTGATCATGGAGGATATGGATTTGATGGAAGCATCGATGAGTATGAAATTTTGATGGGTCTTTTAGAAACAACCAGATTCTGGGAAAATTCGATGGCATTCGGACGCAGATTTGATTGGGGATAATGGATGGGAGATGGAGTATTCGAGATGATTAAAATTTCAAGTCTTCTGAAAGCTGGAAGTTTTTCTAATATTTTTTTTATTGGATAAACCAACTTATTGTGGTTAATAATGAATCATCACTGTCACCAGGAGTAGGATGCATACCGAAAATTATTAAAATTTCCCTCACATTTTCATCTCCATTAGAGAAAATATTTTCTCATTCTAAGTAAAACCTTTATTTCAACTGAGAAGACTGATGAACCTGTTCTGACCCTTCATTACAAAATTTGATCCTCGAATTCGAATTTTTAATCCTCCATTGACTTCCAAACATTTTCTGAAAAAATATCTCCCACAGAGGTTTAAGATTGGCTCTGGGGGAAATTTATTTCGTGAAGAGCTTTTTAGGTCACCAAACAGCTGTTCGGATTCCGCTTTAGACGATTCTCCAACGATTTTTGAATGTTATTCAACACCCGAGAAAAATTTCTAACTCAGCATTTCAGTTTATTTAAATGGCCCACTTGTGTGAGTGCAGGCAATCCAGAAAACTTATTTTTTCCCATGTAAAATCAAAAAGTAAATTGAAAAATCGTTCTTTTGATTTCAGCAAATGCCAAACCATTGACATTCGACGAGGTGTACAATCAGAGCAGCCCGACAAACTGTACGGTCTACTGCGGTGGCCTGACAAACGGACTCACCGAGGAACTGATGCAGAAAACCTTCTCAGCCTTTGGTTCTATCCAGGAGATTCGAGTCTTCAAGGACAAGGGTTACGCCTTCGTGAGGTAATGCACACAGACGAGGGAAAAAAACTCCCCAGTAGCTAACGAAGCCCACAGTTTTTCGTTCACAAGGAAGCACACTTTTTGTCTTCTCGTTTTTTTTTTTGCTCCACGGATTCTCCTCAATCAGAAAAAAAACCCACAAACGTTTGGCTACAGTTGCTCTAGCACTAACACTGGTGCATTTCTCCCTCGTTTTACAGATTTTCCACAAAAGAATCGGCAACACACGCCATCGTTGCGGTTCACAACACAGACATCAATGGTCAAACGGTCAAGTGTAGTTGGGGAAAGGAGAGTGGAGATCCAAATAATGCACAGCAAACGGGACAAGTGAGTTACAACAATCGTTATCATGCGGAGAAAAAATATGGAAATTTTTATCTACAATCGCAGAAAGAGTTGATATCGAAATTTAACCGAGTGGCATGTCTACGTTAAAGATACATGGAAACAAATTTTAGATAGAAATTAGTCCTCCAGGGGACAAAACGAGGGACGTAGGTTAGTTGTATCATAAAAAATAGTCTCCCAAGCTTAATTTTTCCAACAAAACTTGACCTAAAAAGTGGCTGATTGTCATTTCGTCCCACGTTTCGTCCTCTAGAAGTCTAATTTTTATCGAAATTTCATTCCGTGTATTTTATCAGAATTTTCGATAAGAGCATTGCAAATTTCTCATAAATAACTATTTTACTAAAATTTCAAGGAATTTTTCCATTAAAAACTATTCTAATTTCATGGCGAAATCAATATTTACCAAAAATGTTTGTTTTAGCTCAGGATAGTCTAGCCTTCTGTCCTTTTCTTTACCGTGTTCCATTTCCTGTGGCACCCTCACTGTTTGAAGAATTTTATCCTCTGAAAATTCATAAATCTCCTCATTCTTAAAATTACTGCAAAAAAATCGTAGATAATCAAACCAACTTATAGAAGAAAATTCTGAGCAAGTTGTGATTTTTCATATTCGAATCCATTTGAGAATGCGAGACCGGTGATTTCCCTGGTATTTTCTTCTCTGCGCACTCTTTATCGATTCATATGCCGGTGTTATTCTTTTCAATGAAAACCTAACGCCCCCATTCAAGAAAATTGTTATTGGCGTACGTCTTGTTGATATGCGTAGAAGCAATTTGGATGGGTGAGTTAGATCATGGGTTATGGGAAAGGGGCGTGTAAGTTGCTCTCTCAGGGTATTCCTCAGGAAGTTACCAAGAGGAGGTGAATTTCCAGCGTAGGAGGTTGAAACACATCCCCCACCATTTGAAATGCCCGTTTTCACAGTGAGAAGCACATTCTAGGTGTCTCACTCTGGCTTGCATGCTGGGTAGAATGGGTCCCTTAGCAATTAGCGCCGTTAAGACGAGTGGATATGTCCGATCTGGGAATAGTGAGAGCCATCCTCGTCATCCAACTATTTCCGCCTATCCGTCTAAAGCACAGTGACTCTCACTTTGCCCTCTGTGACGTTCTACTAATTGACCTGTACTCCCCGTGGACGGACGGTCGTCACTGGTGTTGTCCTATCAACAACCACAACCTAATTGATTGTGAACGGGATTAATAAATATTTATTGCAGTAGTTTCAATGGTTGTGATTATGCGGAGACAGAAATTTACATTTCAATTCATCGTCAAACTATAAGAAATTTTTTGGACAAAATAAAAAGGGAATTTTCTGAACAATTTACGTTGAAAGAAAATTTAGAGATGAATTGGTTACAAAGTCGGGAAAAAAATTACAGCCTAAAATACTCATGACAATCGAACATCTCACTATCTTACTATTTTTATATCGATAGATAGTAAATCCACAGTAAAATTTAATTTTACTGCCGATGAAGTTCTATTAACTGACCTTTAATTTAGTCTCTACGAACTCGTGGTTATAACCGGTGTTGTACTGTGAACAACCGCAACCAAATTGATTCTGTACCGCATTAATAAATATTTATTCCGCATTTTCACTAGTTGCGGTTGAATGGAGGGAAATGCGTGTTCTAATTTCGTGACAAAATTTGAATACAATTTTGGACAAATGCTCAAACCTAATTTCTCTCTAAAATTCGCTGTAGGAGTTCGAGAAATTTCATTTTTTCAAATGTCATTCTTCAAAATCAATAATAGTTAATTCTATCAGTGCACCATTTTCCTCTTTGGTACCTTCACGAATATAAAAATAAACAGTAATAATCATAGCCATTAGAATGAAGTTATATTCATATTACTTTAATTAACTGTAAGAATTCCTCAACTGGGACTATAATCTGCCTGTCGCTACTTCGATTTTCCTGACATATTTACGACAATGGCCATTCATTCTTTACAACTGTGTTAAAGGTACTCGCAATTTTTTTTTGTTTAACGATTCCTTAAAACCGTCTATTTCGTGAATATCATTTCAGCGAGACGGAAACCTAAAAATTTCAGATATGCACTTCAATAAATTATGACGAGTGGGAGAGCTTTTTGCCGGGTAGAATCGATCCAACAGTTTCTCAAACTGTTCTTTCTTGTCAGAAGCTATTCAGCAGTAAATTGCTAATGAAACCGAGGGACACAATACACCGACGATTACAGCATTTCTTCGGAATAATTGGCGAGTCACCAGTTTTGTAGCTCGTTCCTTGACAAATGTTTCTTCTTTTATTTTTCTTCAGCCACTGTCTTCAGCCACGTACCCTTACTACGCTGCTGCAGCGGCGCAGCTGGCCGCAGCCGCAGCCGGTGGTGTGGGTAGTGTAGGTGGTGTTGGTGGTGCTGGACAACTGTCATACTGGTATCCTCCCCAATCTTATCCTACGACTGCTGCAACGCAAATGCAAGCAGGTGGATTTCTTCAAGGGATGCAGGGCTACACATATGGACAATTTGCTGGCTATCAGCAGGCACAGTATATGGGGTAAGTTTATATTAATTATTATATTCAAAAATTCATAAAGCACCACATCAAACGCGCCGTGACAAAAAATTTCACTTTCCGACTTAGATATTCTTCCAAATAAGAGTTCAAAACAATTTTTTTAATGGAATTTTCCAACGTTTGTTTAACCAACGCAAATCTGATTTGCCAAATTATATTTTTCCCCACTGAGTGATCAATTTTTACTTCCTTGAAAGGGAATTTACCGATAACGTTCAAAATTTGCTACTTATATCCATTTTTTTCCTAATAAATTTAGGAGAAATTACTGTAGTGATACTTTTTCAAAAGATAATGACAGTTTATTTTCTATCAAAAAGGGTACAATTGATGTTAACACTATATCTTCACTATTTAATACACTTAACCCACTCTTTAGACACTTTCAAGTCCTTCTGACTGATCACTCAAAAACAAAACGTCTAAGTCCTAATCGTTTAACCACGCGTCTACCTTCTGTCGTTGCTTAAAACCAAGTCTGACCCTGTAGTCCAAAACCTGACTCTCTTCTCCTCCTTGGAGTGGGCCCTAATGGCGTCACGTGGTCCTAGCATCCCTGGACCTCGCTGGCTGCAAAGTATTTGCGCCTGTCACATTTATCGCCTGTTATTTCTATCGTACAGCCTTGCATCCCTCTACCAATCTATGTCTATTTGCGGAATTTCCCCACAAATAGCACCTACATGAAGACTACAATATAATCGTATAGTCTTACATCTTATCCTAGTACTATTTTAATTAAATATCGTGGACATCTGTCTATCATTTTCAACAGACTACCATTTTCCACTGGGAATTTTCCCATAATTTTTCCCAATACTACACTACACTGAGAAAAAAAATATTTTTGTCACATACTCATGTATTTGAAAGACGTATTTAATTTTCAAAAATGATATTTCTTGGGTTGAGTCATTCCCAAAGGAACCTAATTCATCTTTGAAATGTGTAATTTCGAAAATGGATCTAAATTCCGTATAAATTAGCTCCTGTTTTATGAAATTCTCCCTGAGACATCGGATCGAATTCTCTGTCACTCACCACCTACTGTACACACAATTACCAATTCCAATCCAATATTATGTTTAACATACGAATTGTAATCGATCGATCAACAGAATGGGTATGGGTGTTCATGCGGCGGGCACAGCAGCAGGATGGGGCCAGGGTTTACCCGGTGGACCTCAGTTACCGCCTCACCATGCAACGACAGTGACGGCGCCTCCTGGTGTACAAACTGCCCCACCACCCCCACCACCACCAGCACAAATGATGGCCTATCCTATGCAACAATTTCAGGTAATATCATGACCCCTCATTGTCATCACTGTGCTTCGTTTGCTTGGCTCTATGGATAGATTGGTCTTGCATTGTCAACATCATTTTTTAACTGTTCAGATGCATAAAACTGACCACAAAAAAATTAAAAGGGTGAATCAACATTTGTTGAAGATTAAAAATATTTTTTCGAGAGTATTCCAACCCTTTTCACGTAGGCAAAGAGATGATTCCAATGCATGGATGATTTATTCTTTTTGAGTTGGAAAAAATTTCATACAGACATCCAGTCCACTCAGAGGAGAATTCAATAGAAGTTTTTTTTCTATTCATTTTTCACCGATTCCAGTCAAAAATACTTTCAATGGAAGAAGTTTTTCCAAGTGAAAATATACAATAGTAAACATTGAATAGAATTGAAATCTTGAATTCTGTTTTTTTCTATATAATGAACCCAGGTGACATTACTTCCACACGAGTTATTAATGTTGAATTCATAGAAATAAACGCAGCAGCAGAAATAATTTTTTAAATTAAGGAAATTTATACTGAGGAATCATTCTAAAAGGATCTCAACATAGTAAGATGTAGATGGACGGAAAATTTGGATAAAAATTACCCTACCGGTATTATTTTTATATAATATCTTGTGTATTAAACAATTCTATTCAATAGAACGTGAGAAAGAAGCTAATAGAATGTTCAATCGAAGCCAGTGGAAATTCAATAGAATTCTCACGCGAATGGACCTGGGTTTTCTATGAAGTTTTCTCATAGATGTCTAAACATGGTTATTTCAACCGCTCAACAAAGACGAATAAAATGTTCTCGAAGGAACTATGAAATACCCTAAAAAGAACTTGGATTTTTCATTTCCTGCATTCTCTTAAGAGTATCCCTACGTAAATCCCAATATTCAAATATATTAAATTATTTCGTTTAAAGTACTCAACGAAAGGGCATCCCAAAGCCAGTTGAACAAAACAACTAGAATATCCCAGTACCTGTGCTCGATTTTTCTATGAAATATTCTCGCACTTAAACTCAATTATTTTTGCTTTAGTCCAGCATAACGTAAAAAACCTCCTAAAAGTAACAAAATACTCTCGAAAAAATGTCGAATTCCCTTATCATCTACCACATCTCCATAAAACACACTTCCGTCTCAATGTCAATCATTACCCAAGCGATCCTCCATAAAAATACTCGAAAACGTAAGAAAATCCTTGAATAAAATTCTCTTCCCCTCTCGGCTTAAGAAATTGCCTTTCTTTATTACTCTCTTCGTCCTCATACCCAGGAATTATTCTACCATTCTGGACCCAAGACATGTTGTCCGGACAATGAGCCTGCACTTCACTCTGTACAACTAATTTTGATTAACTCCATTGAATGTACAAGCTAGTTCACCCGAATATATCCCTGCACGCAGCAACAAAAGCATGCAATAATCATCTCAAGGACTCACTCCCAGTCGAATTGTTATGCACTGTATTGCCCGGTGTTATGGAAAAGCAGTTGGAATTGTCAACGAGAAGCTTCGACTTTACCGGGAGGAAACCTAATGGTGGAGTGAGGGGGTGGGAGAGGGATTGGACGAATTGAGATTTCTATATGGTGGTATTTCGGGTTCACAGACACGCTGATTGCTGCCACTGCCAGTGCACGAGAACTGCCTTGTCGTTACTATCGAATGTGTCGATGCTGTACTGCATACCCCTTCACCCCTGCATCCCTCACAGTTCCTCGAATCACCCTCCTCATCCTGTTCCCCTTCGTCCCCCCCACCCACCCCCCTCTCAGGCTGTCTTCACTCTATGCCACTAGTTCGCTGTATAACAGCACCGTATATTCGCCTACGTTGGCTCATTCTCGAAGCACGTCTCGACCACTAAGAAGGTCGGAAAATGCAATCGATCTAAAGACGAATTGAATTTACTGTGTGGCTGGTGTGACTCGAGATTGATCGAACGTTTCTGGTGAATAGCACCATGGTATAATGCTTAAAATGTGTAGAATATTGGGTAGATGGATATCCACGGTGAAAAAATTATCCTCGAATTGAGAATATTGTTGGGAAACTGTTCATCTTGGCAACTTGGATAGTTGATTCGGAAAGAAAAATTTTTAATACTAATTACCCCACGGTTTCGTAAAGGCATATCGTGGGCCATGAATACATTATTTTTATTCTGAAATTTTTTTTAATTAATATATGAGGATCAGATTTTATCTCAAGTTTTAGAATTTTAGAGAAATTTTATCCTGCACGGATTTTTTTGTTTTTAAAGTACATGTTTGCTCCATAATCTGTATATACGTTTGGCAACAACAATTTTTCCCTCGGTGCATGGATTGTCAATGAAGTAAAATTTAATGATAATCTGTCCCTTCGGCTAAAAGCTTTTCAGTTACGTTATTCCTTCATTCACATTCTTCTGAAATTTTTAAGAGGAATTATTGAGGATTACCAGTAACTTATTGATAGCTCATTATTACTTCATTTAATCGATATTCCATATCCACCGTCCGAAGGCGAGTAGACAGCGAATATTCTTTAAAAATTGCAAAATTTTTCAAATGAAAATCGTATAAATAGTGGAAAGGTTTACGTATGCAGAAGCCGTCAGAGCGATATTAACATTCATTGGTAAGACAATGACAAAATTTAGGTACAAAATTGGTTAAACAAACAATATTCTCATATCGGGGATAATAAATTTCCGTGTTCTGTTTGATTCTTCGCATCCAACGTAGATTGTGATTGAAAAAGGGACATGAGCAAGAGAGGACGTATGACCTGCCTCGAAACCTGAACTAATAGACTAATTTGCCTTCTCATGAGAAAAACAAATCGGACACAAGACTTAACCATTCGTTTGTGTGTTCAAATCGTAAAGTGTGTTCTTGGTTGCGGTCCAGCTAGCGGATGAGGACTGGCTGACGCCTAGCCTCCTAGTGTGATGGTAAGCAAGCACCCCTCACCAACAGGAACAAACGTTAACGCCACTACCATAGCCACCAATGATACCCTAACTAGTATCACGCGGATCGGCACAACCAAGTATGTGACATCAAGAGCCACGAGAGAACGCGACAGAGGTGGAGGAGCTGGAGGAGGAGGAGGTGGAGGAGGAGGAGCTGCTGGAGATGGCGGAGGAGGTACACCAGGTGGGAGGTCCTGTGGAGATACCTACCATTATCGATCAACCCGACATCCGAGATAGAATGGAGTGATAGAATTAATCATAAGAGATGTAATAAAACATGAGCAAATCCACAGGAGAAAAAAAATAACCAACGGCCAACCTCCTCCCTATCCTTGCATTCTCAAATTCCACAGGCGTCGTAATCAAATCAGTAACAGATGAATATATATATGAAACTGAACGGTTTGTGCTGCGGTTGGGTTTTAGCCTCGTGTGTGATAACGAACAAATGATATGTATGTAGAACAAGATACTCCTGCGTAAATTTATATCGCTTAAACGTGATACACGGCATTCTCACTCTGCTCATCTTCATTCATTCTCTCTGGCAAATACCGCACCACAAATGCGGAATATATTTTTCATTTTTCTTTTGTGAAATGTATAGATTTCGAAACTGATATCGGAGAATTTCGGTCTCAATTCAAGGATCGAGAGAGAATTGTGCTGAACAAATCGCTTCTTCTGCCGTCGAAAAATCAGAATCTAATGACATGCATCGGAAAAGTCCAAACGTTAATTGAATTTTACTACAATTTGGGTTCGTCATAAATATTGAAATTTCGATTCCACCCTCGAGAAATCGTAAATTATAATCTTAACATAAACGTATTTTACAATTTACTGTTGAAATGATTTTATCGTTCGTTTAGATTTTTCTGTTTCGTTGGAAAACGTCTGCGATTTTCATGAATTGAAAATAATTGTCTCGAGGGAAAAATGCAATGTCTTTTTATTCAAATTAACCCGCTATTTCTCAATTCACGAGAATATTTTTTCTTGTGTGACTGCCGCGGAGATATCAAGACGACAAAAAGGTTAATTCTAGGCTCGTTAGAGAACTCCTAGTTTCACGTCTGATTTTCCACGTTAATGAAATTTAATTAAAATTTATTACACCTCCGTAACGATTCTGGTAATTCGTCTCTCCGGACGGGTTATTCCTCTAGTTTTTCCGCAATTCTCTCGGCCTTGAAGAAGAAAATAGGGATGAAGAGTGGAGCGCCGCTTGGTGCGGCAATTTTCCCCAAGTGAAACCGTTATTTTTGTATAGATCGTTTGTACATCGATGGGGCCCATTGAGAAAGATGAAGATAAAGAAACTGTGCATTAATTGTACCAGAGGCCAATTTTCTCGACAATGTGGAGATAATGCGGGCTCGTCAGTAACTGCAATCGCTCCGATCTGTCCCTCCCCCCCTCCCAAATCCTCTCTTGGACTGGGATTGATGCTTTAAATTAATCGACACGAAATAATTTATGTGTTGAGTCCCGCAGGGTACTTGTGATCATGCGTATGCGCACAATTTGACGGAATTATTCAAGTTGGGAGGCTTTTACTTCGAAGATAAGCTCAGAGAAAAAATTACTTTTGACACAGATTTATGCGGGAAAATATTCTCTTGTTAATTTTAAAGCTCGTAAAATCACCTGATAAATCATTTTATTTTCAGACTGAGGGTAAAAATAATTTATAAAAAGATGAAATTACGTTTCCGAGAAAATGTTCAAGCAATTTAATGTCAAGGATTTAAAAATTCAGGGAACTTGTTGCCTAAATTTTCGAATGATTGAATTATTTTTTAATCAGCTGGTCTTTAAAATCAAAATTCCACGAGATTGAAATACCATTGATACCAAGAGATTTCCCGATTCTCAAAATTGACAAGAGACCTCTCGTCCCATAGAAATTATCCTCATCAAAAGTAACTATTTATCTCAGTGTATCTTAAAACGCAACTTACAAATTCGCGCTGAGAGATTATTAAGAAATTACTCGTGAAAACTGAGAAAAAAACAGTCCAACGTAGATAGGTAGGTATATAATACACATATTAATATAATGTCAAGATACATATTATATTGATGCATACGAGTCCATTCGCGGAATCAAAAGAGGCGTAGTAGTTTAGACCGAAGTGTTGGGAGAGAAAAATGTTTTAAATAATATTCGTTGCGTGCGCGTGTAACAGTTGCCCGGTCGTAATTTTAACAGCCGTCACTTGGTTTTTTAATCAATTTCTTACCCGCGTTTTTGAATTGTTTGAGGGAAGATTATTGTTCAGAGGTAGGGGAAAATTTACAAGAGTGTTGACGAGACGTACTTGAAGCGTGTGAACTTGGTGAGAGGGCTAGAGAAATCTTCTGATAAAAATTCTACTGCAGACACCGGCCGAAATGCCAATCCCTCAATTACATAAAAACCGAATGCTCTCGAAACAAATCCCCAGATGATCGAAACAAATCTCCAGAAATTACTGAAGCATTCACATTTTAACCAATACCAATACAATCTCCAGTGTCAGCACTAAAAATTTTGTCAGAAATTTCTCTTTATGTTGTATAGAACTGTTGAAATATACATCGAATTAATAGTGTACAAGTTATTTGCCATTTTAATTCACAATTCGTTGAACTCATGAATAGAATTTTCATTTGATTCCAGTATCTCCGCAGCTTTGATCTGTTTTCCCCCTCGTCTGTCCCCAATGTACTTTGCGTGATTAACGATTGAGGTAGAACTAAAAGCGGAATCGTGGATGTGGGGCTGAGAGGGCTGGACGAGGGTGAGACAGCGGCGGAGGGCGGGGGGAGAGGGAGAGAGAGAGAGAGAGGGGCGAGTGGTCGTTGTCGATTTATCGTAATCGAAATACACTCCGCGATGATTGCTTCCCGAGTCACCGGTGTGTTCGATACCCATGTCGATTGCGTGTGACGCGTGAGTAGGAAATGAGGGAACTAACCCATTCGACAGCCATGCCCGGCTCATCGACATCGGTGAAATACAGTTAGTGAATTGTGGCCCCGGACACACGAATACTCCCGGTACACTCTCTGATTTCCTCATTGGCGAACTTGTTATATTGTAACATTCAATTAAACTGTATTTGATTTGTAAATGCTTCGGGGGATGGAATGCAGATGAATGGAGGAAAAAAGTTTTTGGGGAATATTGCATTACGTGAATGTGGGGCATAATGGATTTTTAGGGGTGGTTAAAATATTGGACGAGGCGAATCAATGAAAGGGAGGTATAGTGCCGGGGAGCTGGAGATTTTGAGGTTTGTGAGGGAAACTCCTTGATTTGGGTCATTTTTCTTTGTGTGAAGGTCCTCAGTCTGGGAACTGTTGGGTAAAAGATTGAAATTTTTGATGATAATGTTTTGGGAAATGATTGGTAATTTACGTTGATGGGGCAATCGAGTCGAAAATGGTTCTAGGAATTTTCGATTTCTAGACCCATATGTCATCAATAAACGTTGAAAGTAGGAGTGATTGAAACAAAAATCAGAAGAGACTTTTTACTTTTTGATATTAACTCCTTACATTAAATTTCTCTTAAAAAAGGAACATGAATAGTGGATAATAATTCAAAAATTTATTGTTTTTTTTACTGAATTGACGATCTCCAATTTTTTTGGCACATCAACTAACAAATGCCGGTTTTAAGTATAGAAAAACATGCAAAAATCGCTCTGAAGTGATAACTCATGGAGTGTATGTCGAATTAAAAACAAAAAAACCAATAGTTCACCAACTTTATCTGACATTTTGGAGGCTACTAGTCTCAATTTTCGTTTTAATTTAAACCATTTCCTCTAGCTCCCCCGAAAATTCCACGATTCATGATATTTGACCCGGTGATTTTTAATTTTTCCTCTCCCCTTCGATTTTCAAAACCAGTTGATTGTGGAAATTCACGATGAAACCAGCAATTTTTTACCACTACCCCATTCCACCCCAGGATAACGTTCTCGATTGCAATATTCCCCACATTTTCCCCACTATCTCAGAAAAATTGAATGAATAATCGCCGTAAACTGAAGAAAGCAAAAACGAAAAATCACCGACAATTACAACCCTCCCAAAACCGTAAAAAGCACATTAAAAAATTCAAAACTCATTTGTGGAATTCATCAACTGCGCGTACTAAAACCGCGTCGCCTTAATAAGGTCACAAAAAGTGCAACGTGAAATGCAAAAAGAATCAAGGGAAATGGAAACTATAACCGACAAATATTCATCACCACAGCTAATCCAAAATAAAATTGAACAAAAAAAAATCTAAAAAATTGATGAATTGACGTGTGGCTCAGTCGATGGCTGTACACGAGTGCCGGTGTATAACTATTGCGAGCAGGCGTATTTTACACTAAGTAAACATACGTGATAGGCTAGTGGTAGGGTATGACGTGGCTCAATGTTGAGTGTGCGTCAATAAACAAAAAAAAAACGTGGAAAAATGCAAAAAAATCCCCCCTCCCGGAGCAAAAAATTGAGAATGCAAACGAAGTTTGTCCGTGTACCACGGATAAACATTATAAAATGGTGTATATAATTAGTTAGGAGAATAAAATATATATTATAGGAGAAATTTTTTAAAAAAGCGGCAATGGATGCAAAAATTCCGAGAATATTTCAGTTGCGAGTCAAGAGTGTTGAGGAAAAAAGTGAGAGAAATTTTAGCCGCTCAGTTGTGTATCAATCTGCAAACACCTGTCTCCGCTGGTGTACGAATAACTATTTTCTATTTGCCATCTGAGACGGGAATAGCTAACGGGGAATGAGATTATACGGAGAATTCGAGAATCAGGCTATTGCAATAATCGAGAGAGCGTAGTCGAAATTATTGTGCTTGCTTTGCGCCACTCTCTCGTTTTCACTCGTTCCCGTCGGCAAGTGCTCTCACCCCCTACCATCCACTTATCGCTCCCTCCCTCCCTTCCCCCTTTTCACCCCCTTTCCACACAATCCCCAAACATACCCACTGCTCCACTTGGAATTTTGCACGCTTTTAAGAAATAGGAAATCGATTCCCCTCGCGCTACAAATTACTGGGACTCATAGCACTCTCGACTCGCCTCTTAGACTTTTCGAGGAAGGTAGAGCCCCCCGGACGTCTACCTCCCTCCTCCTCCCCCCCACCCACCAATGTTCATTTATTTTGTTCTGAACCCAACAATTGCGGGGACATTTTAATCCTGAACGAAGAAATTGAAAGAGATGGAAAACAGTTGATAGAAAAACGATTTTAAAAAATACCTAAAGTTCGGAAAAAAAAATATACATATATACATACTATACATAAATCAGTGAATATATGAAAATAGTTAGATATACGAAGAACAAAAAAAATTATATATATATATAAATAAAGAGAATGTAGGACTAGTGCTAGTGTGGAGTGAAAGTACAAAAGGTATTGTTTTGTATGACTAAAAAAAACAATTTCACTTTACACTCGAACTTGCCTTCCTATGCATATGTATAATGTAACTAAGGGATAGTTGTTAGTTGGTTAAGTGATAGTCAAATACACAAGGCCGTGTGTGTAGAATAGTGCGCGAGAAACGACACGACACGTTAATTAACCCATAACTACCGTGGAGGAAGGAGTCTAGTTGAATAAGGCCATAAATGATAAGTAGATAATTAATCAACTTTAGGATGATGAAAATTTTGCAAAGTTGGTTGACACAGGCAAAGCTCGACAAAGGCGTAAGAAAATTGTGTGAAATATGAAGAGAAAATAAAACTAATAATAAGGTGAGTGGGCTTATTGCAATATAGATTTACACGATGTGTGTGTGTGTGTGTGTAGCCAAAGAACAAAAGAGTATATAAGAAAATTAGTTGAAATGAGAAGAGGAAAGCAGGAGAATAGGCAAAACACCTAGCGAGAGTGACATTAACCCATTAAGAGCCAATTATAACTTAAGTGAACACCGATACCCACAGCGAGTAAACCATACAAATGACACAATAAAAAGAGAAAAACATGCACACGCGCGGTACACAGTACGCATGCCTGTAGATTAATCGTAGTTAGAAGAAGAGAAAATAAAGACAGAGTGGGGGGGTGAAAAGAACTACCGAGGGGAAAGTAACGTGAAGCAGAAAAAGCAAGCAATTAAATGAGATACCCATAGCGGTAGTCTGTAGTATAGCATAGTCAATCGGTCACTAGGTTAAACCAGTAGAACAACTTATAAGAATTTAATAAAGAACAAAAATGGAAAAACATAGCTGAATAACTATAATAGTGGAAAAATGAAATATAGCAATGTGAAGTATATCCGCGCGAAAAAAAAACAGCACCCAGCACCTTAATCACAGTCATGTAACGAGTATTGTGGCGCATAAATACGCGTGTGAGTGAGTAAACTACGTTCCTCATTACCACAACCATAAC
The DNA here is from genome assembly GCF_034640455.1 of Diachasmimorpha longicaudata. Taxonomy (NCBI): domain Eukaryota; kingdom Metazoa; phylum Arthropoda; class Insecta; order Hymenoptera; family Braconidae; genus Diachasmimorpha; species Diachasmimorpha longicaudata. The sequence goes on from NC_087225.1 coordinate 5,454,319, forward strand.
AAAATCCGTGTTGAACGGGGTAGGCATCACATTCTCTCATCTCCGCGTGAATTCCCCTCCCAGCAGTTACTTCAAACACCTTCATCGCAACCACCATATGGGACTGCCTACTCACCCTGCCGATCCCATCTTCTGTATTGACTTTGATTCCATCCCCCACGTGATTTCTATACGACCCAGTGACGTGTCCGTTGGCGTGACTAGCAGTCAGAGAGGGGGAGAGAAAATTTTTACCCGGGTGACTCGATCGCGTCAACCTCCGACAAGCTGGCACTCTTGTGTCGCCAGAGTACACCCTCACCCCTATTCTTTTTTTTTTTTCGTTCTAGAGCCATTCGACCCCCCGCACCGGCATTCTCATCGAACTCTTATCGAATCACGACATTCGCGAGTTACGGGAAAATCCAATTCCTCTCATTTTTTTTTCCTCCGCTTCACTCTCTCCGCCTTCGCCTGAATCTCTCTCTCACTCCCCCTGCACTCGAGCCTCCGTCGATATTCCTTCGATCTATCATTCTCCGGGGGATACTTCCTCGTGGGACCTAATAAAAATATCTAGATCTATCTTATCTATATAGATAGTTGGTATATACAGGCAATGCCCTCGTCGCTTACCTTGGAGTTGGTTTTTTTTTTCGTCTTCCTCTTTAGTCATTCTTCTCTCTTTTCTTTATTACGGCCCCTCAGTTCAATGGGATACACCAATCTTGCCTCTTATCGGTGGATAATGCTGGGAATCGATTCACAAGTATTCTTACTTTGGGGAAAAATCGGGCTCGGGGGAGTGCAGGAAAATAATGAATTGATTTTGTCGGGGTGAAATTGAATTTACATAATTTAGGGTGTAATTACGCTGGGAGGGAGGAGCGAGTTGATGTTGACGGGATCCCCTCGGCCTAACCGGATCACCATTTAACACCCTCCATCACTCCCTCATTTCAACCTCTTTCATCGGTTAACCCTTGAGCAGTTCGTGTGCCAGTGACAAGTCGAGCTCTCAGTCGATATAGGGGGTGATGGAATCGCATTTCTACGGATGAAAATAATTTGGGGTTTGTAGGAGACGTGTGATTTGGGGGGAGAGGGGGGGGGGATATTACATTGGATTACATTACGAGTTTATGCGATCTTGGAGGGTGGGCAGTGCGTAAAATTTTGATACTTCAATGAGAGGAGATGCGATGGAGAATTTCGATGGATTTTTTCAATTCCTCAATCTGCGGTCCTGACTTTCAATTATTGATTCTTCACTTCTATTGAAAATATTCCAGTCAATTGGCATTTAAGTTCGAAAAATTGAAAATTTCGAACGCTTTAAAAAGATGAAATATTGATAAAAAATTCAATGGAATAAATCCGAATTTCAAGGCTCTCGTCTATTCACTTCCGAAAAATTGTCGATCAATTCTTGAAAAATATTTGGAATATGCTATGGCATAGATCTTTCAATTTTTCTTCCGTGTTAACACTTCTCCCCCCTCACCCCGCAAGGAATAATTTACCCGCTATTTTTTTTCTCCGTACAGTGATAATAAATTGAATTTGAAAAATCTGGATTATTGCGCCTGAGATTGAGTTCAGTCATTCGAGAATAATTTTTATTGATTGAGGAATTAATTGATTAAATAAAGCTGACTTATAATTTCACAAACATAAATCTGCGAAGGATTGTTTTTCCAGAAATATGATAATAGAAGGATGATATTGACTTTGGTTTGAGGGGAAAACCTTCACGTAATTTCACTTGACGTTCGAGTGAACTCGCGTAGTTCAAGTAGAAATAATATGGAAATCTTGAACCTTATCAGAATTTTCAGTTAATTTAGAATTCAGAATCCACCGAAATTTTCCTGATTTTTACAAATCTATTACTGACTAGTTTGCTCGAAACTCACAATTCACGCAAGTTTTGATCCTCAAAATCTCTCAAATATTTCACCAAAGTTGAAGGATAACAATTATCCCCAAAAATATTCCCCTGTGACCCTCACCACACTCTCAACCCTTCCCCCATCCCCCGAATTAAAAATAACATTCTCCATTCTGTGAACTACCATCTCCCGCACATCAGAATTATCCGTAAAAAAATCAGAATTTCAGTTCCCGAAGACGACGAGAATATCCAGTTTACATCACCCAACGCAACCACCCAAAGCGCGTATTTACTAAAAACCGCCACAGACACAATTACTAAATAAGCGACACAGAGCACCGCAGAGAAATATCTAGAGTTAGTGCAAGAAGAATTCCGAAAACGGTGGAGATTATAAATAAGAGACAGCCGAGAAAAGGAAAAACAGTGCGTAAAAATAAATAAAATAAATACAAATAAAATATATAAATGAATGTAGACGAACTAAGTTAGACTAAACGAAAAAAAAAAACAAAAATAATATAATCTGTTCCGTATAAATATATAAATACACGAGGAAAAGCAATATTGAGAGAAAAATGAAATGAATAACTGAAGTGAATAACTGGGATAAGAATATTTATGTATTTATATTGGCGCATTAAAATATGCATCGTACGGGTGAGATAGCAAGGTGCAAACGGGATTAATATGCATATTATATATGCATATAATCTCGTGCCGTATTTAAGTGTATCGTTAACTGACGAAGTGAAAAAAAAATTGAAAAAATTAAAAAAAAAAAAACAATTATTCCCATCGTACCTCGCACCATCAATATTGCATCAAAAAATCAATTAATTAACTCGGCTCAATTGCATACAACAGAATGTCATTTTGAGGTAACAATTACAAATGATAACGGAGTTGAAAATTAATTAATTGTTTCACCGTGCTATTGAAACAATCAAAACCTCGATATACTTGTAGTCCTGGTACGATGAGGTGTAAACAATGTTTTGTTTCTGTTCTATTGGAATGACTAGTTAATTGATGAATAGTAAACGAGTTTTTAAATGAAAATAATAAAAAAAAACCGATCGCAATCGGCACGCGTTTTCACACCAATGTGACGAAGAGAACTGTGGTAATTAGATATTATGATGATCTCGAACGATCGAGCCAGCAATTAGATATTAAGTGAAAAAAAAAAACTAACAATGTACTTGGCTAGCCTGCCAAAGATGCCCCCAATTATCCCCGTAGGTAATAGAGAGAAGAGAAGAACTAAGATACCGCAAATGACACCGGGCAACGCTAAAAATTAATCAAGAGTATCATCGCGTCCGAATTTTTGTAGAATTTTGTTTGATTAATTGGTTCTTCAAATCGTTATCTATTATTTTATTATGGAAAACAAGAGATCCCGCGCACGGGGGTTCCAGGAGCCCCGTCGTGGTACGGCATATCACTGAAGACATAAGCCAAAGAGATAAAAAATTTAAAAAAAATGAGTTGGGTGCCTTTATCAGTGAGATTAACTCTCCCTGTCAGATAAACACTTTTGTAGGCACTCGAGGCTAAAATGATAAAAATGAATGCAATGAAATGTTTTTTTTTCATTGAATAAAAGAAAAACGAAAAAAAATATATATATAATATTGAATTAAAATATTAAAATAAATTGACCCACGGGGTTCCATGGTAGCCTCATTGCGTATATACATAGGCATTAAGTAAATAAAAATATGAAAGATCAAAAAAGCATCGCGCGAAGGATAGATCAAGATAAATCAAACAATGCATCTAATTTGATACATAATCGCCACATTGCATACGTGAAGGCACATGCCCAGCCACGCCACGCATATTACGCTCATGAAATAAGAACAAATATATATATATATATATTATATATAAAGAGGGAATATAAATATAGGTGAATATGACGTACACAAGCACCCCCTGCATTGCAATAGGTACGAGAATGCTCGGGAAGTGCGTGAACAAAATGAAGATGAGGCAAATAAAGGCATGAAAATGAGACAAAAACATGTATGATATTATATATACATAATATAGAATATAAAAATATTATAAATAATGATGGATATAAATAAAAAAAACATGTAATAGACAAAATTAAAGAAAAAATATATAAATATGGAGGAAGTATGTAAACGAGATATACAGGATAAAATAAAAAAACACATATAGATTTAAGAATATAAGATATTATAATGTATGGTTGGTTTATAATGTAAAATATATTATAGAAAATGTATTCACTTATTTTGTACTCAGTCCCCTTCTCCTACCCTTCCCCGAACATTTCCACGTTTGTGTCAATTGTCTCTCCTCCACCGATAAAAAATTCAGCGGGAATATCGAGGAATATCTCTAAAGCTAAGGGAGATAATTAACTTTTTGATTAAACCTTTTTTGTAGAATGAATCAAGGGCTATAAAAAATATATAACAATAATTTTGCTATCACTCTCAGCAGCCGAGTTATTTACTTATAACGGATCTACGATAGAAAAAAAATCTTGACAGAACATGGGGTAAAAATATTTCGAGAAAATAAATATTAGGTTTTGAAAGAGAAAAAAAAGGTCTATGTGTATATATTCAGGTTTATCTATTACGCAGGAAGTTGCAGAGATCTATAACAAAAGTAAATAACTTCAACTGGGAGTGGAACAACCATTCAACAGTGCAGAAAAAGATCGGTCTAAATTTATTAAATGTATTCACAACGAAGACTCGCTTCCAACTCTCCATACAATAATAAAAGCTTGTCTTAATTAATCTGACATCGCGAAGTCTGAAGACTCCAACAATAGAATTATTTCACCTGGGTTATTACAATCATAATTAACTCCTATTTTATCACATTAATTCCTGCAGGGCCCGAGGACGATGAGATTGATAAGACATTTTAAAACGCATAATAATGCACTAAAAATTTCCAACTTGAAAATTTCAAAAATCTAAAATTATATGAATAAATACACAAATACATAAATATATAAATATATGGTTTAATTCAATCATTTTATTAAATTGTGGGAACAGAAGGTCAAACACGAGGGTCTATTGGTCTGACATCGTTCAGTTCTGAGAGTCCATACGATATATATACTCCTACGTGAATTATTATTATCTCGATTCCGACCTTTTCAATATATTACTCTTCGCAAGGCCGAGAGAAGAGCAATTCAGTAAGACATGCTCGACTAGCGCATATTCCAGTCCCACAAGTGCGACTTCACTCGTTCCTCGTTCTCATTCATTCGAATTTCCCTCAACAATATATGGTAATTGTTCCTCTCTCAACAGATAAAAATTGAAGACACCGAATAGCAGTAGAAAAAAGCATGAAGAAGTTTGTTAGCTGGGTAATAAGGAGCTGTATAACATTTACAGCAAGAGAAAAAAATTCTAGTTGTAAAAGACGGTCATGAGTATGTGTTTTTCATTATAAGTAAAGTCAATCAATTGTTTTAGAGTACGGCAATGGTATGGGATTGCGAACCGCATGACAACGATATTCCTACAAAAATTTTGTGAGTTCATTCAAAACACCGGCTGTTAGAATTGATTGCAACATTAGAAATTTGAATACAATGAAACTCCTTTGAAACGATTCATCTAATATCTCATTCAGCTTGAAAATGCAGGATAATTCCATATTCTCCGAGCGTAACATCAAATTCAAAATTTTCGCTTGAATTTCCAAATTATTAAATCATTATCACGAAATCTTTCATTAGTGAAAACATAAAAAAATCACGTGACGGCACAATTTTTGGAAAAGTTCAAAATTTTTTTCCTTTCGAGCAATAATCTACCAATGCACAAGATTACCCCAATTGACCTGAAATCTTCGAGTTCCCCAAGTCACCTCAATGGAGATGTCCCCAGTAAAATCATAGTCGTCCTGATCAGCACCATTTTCATTCAACTTTGGCAATCGAATGGGACATGTTCGACAGCGTCATACTCCAGACTACCGCAAGTGCTATTTCATTGGCTCCTCTCTCTCATTCATTCATTCAAATTCCCCTCACTTCATGCTAATTTTGTCTCTCCCCCATCGCTTAAAGATCCCTGTGCACGAAGTGATAAAAAAATCTCGAAAAAAAAAACTGATGGAAAAATATTTGAGCAGTATAAATATTAGCATTGATCGACATCGAAAAAGCCAGTACTATATTTGACTAGGTTTCGCAGTGCTACATATACATGAGGGTAGGTTGGCATAATTAGGGATGATAGGAGTGCCGACGAGACCGGTTATTTTGTCGAGAACTGACGTATACCACGACATGACAGTCCAGGGGAAGTCCGTGCCCCATCATATTATGCCATGGCGCGTGTGTGCGTCATTGCGTGTTAGCTTTTACCTACCCAACATTGTATATGGATATGTATTGCACGACGCTGGAGAATACCCGGGTTGTTATATACTGTATAAAGCGTAAACTACAATTAGCTGTAATCCCTGTGACAAGGCCATCTCGCCCCCTGCCGTCGCGTATATTAGTCCATCAGTCTAACGGTAATTGTGAGCAAGTTGTACGTCAACTTTTTTTTTTTTTTTTTTTCAGAGCATGTATATCCTTGTTGCAGCCAAATTACCAAGTCATGGGGAGGAAACTTTTTAAAAAAGGGTAATGAATTATAATCGGAGGTAATTGTTATTTATGGGGATCGAGGGATTTATGAGATGCTGGTGTGATTGTTTATATTTTGGAATAACAAAGAGGTGGGTAATCATCGTGGGAGAGGAATATTTATGAGGGGATTGGAGAGAATTGAAAGAGGGGGGGGGGTATACTTGGGGGAAGTGGTAAAGGTGATGAGAGGACAGTGAAAAAAGACACTGTGGTGGGGTAAAGCAGAGGTCACTCATTGTTGGATCATTACCAAGGGATTCTCAGGTGCAAAATATGGATTTCGAAGATAATTGAAATCAAATGATATTTTAATTTTTCTTGCCTTGTTCCGGCTTGATTGCGCAGTGATGAAGAGAAAACTTTTTAGAAAGGGGAACTAATTATAATCAGGGGTAATGGTTATTTATGGGGATCGAGGGATTTATGAGGCCATGGTGTGATGGTTAATATTTTGGAATAATAAAGAGATGGGTGAACATTATGTGAGAGGGATATTTATGAGGAGAATGGAAACTATTGAAATGAAGCGGGAATTTTCTACTTGCGGGAAGGGGTAAAGGTGATCAGACGGCAGTGGAAAAAGACACTGTGGTGTGGTAAAGTAGGTTTTACTGAAATGACTGAACAGAGCAGGGATTCTCTACTTACAATCATTCGAAGGGTGATCAGACGACAGTGGAAACAGACATTGGTCCAAGATAAAGTAGATTGTTTATTTATTGTGTTACCAGCAGATCCCAACAAGAAAAATAGTGTTATCTTCAGGAGATAACGTAGTTCTCTGTCTGTCCCAATCACGATTCGTCAACGCCGGAGTTGGGTGTTTCGTTTTATAGAATTTATTTACGTTCTAAAGAATAGTCTTTAAGGATTTATTTTCTTGATGGAGGTTGACAAACTGTTGTGGGACAATCTCGACATTCATTGGTGAGTTCATTTGACGTGGACACATTCTGAGAGAGTCAGTGACTGCATTGCAGCAATATTTTTGAGGTTATCCATCAGAAAAACTCCTGCACGACTCATTGTCTAGTGGATGATTGCAAATATGATTCCAAAAGCTCTGCTGCTCCGTACTCCAACGTTGAAAGCTGGTCTCCATAGGCTGTTATGGGGGAGATGTTACTCAACAGAAATTCCAGCGAAAAACCAATCCTTCGACATAACCTCAGTGGAGGAGACACCTCGGTACGATGAAATCATAACAGAGGAGGGACAAAAAGAAACCGTACAAAAGAGACTGAAGTCTAGGCTCACCGAAGCCCATCGGAGGATGATCCAGGGTGTCAGGCCTTACGATGAAAATATGGCGTGGTTTCACACCACAACTAGGTACAAGAAGAGGATACTAGGGAGGTATGGGATGGCAGCAATGGATGAGCAAATTGGATGTGCTTGGCCCACAGAGGAGGAAATTAAAGACAAAATACTGTGGGAAAAGACGGCTTATCCGAAGAGTATACAAGAGCGATGGAAGGAACTTGAGAATGCGAAGATCGAGAAGGAGGAGGCGATCAGACTCAGGTAAAGTTGAATTACGATGGGATAGAGGGTTCAGGTTTTTTATTATTTTGAATGAATCGAGGATATCCAAGGTTCTTTGACAGTTTGATACACATCAGACAGCAGAGTCAATAATTCTGAACCAGTAAATTTGTGAATTTTCGAAGAGTGAGACTTAATTAAGCCGAAAAACAACTCGTTAATGCAATGACTTTATCACTTTTGCTGTAAAATTTAATCATCTGGATTTTTAAATAATTATCCAACATTATCAGGGATGAAAAAGTCTAGGAGCCTCCCCTGGGGTTCACCCTATTTCATTTTCGTTTCCTCGAAAATTATTGGGGTCATCAGTACTTCTAGTATTTAAGAAAAAACACAATTAATTTCAAACGTTAACAACAGTCATACTTATTTGTTAAATGTGTTTTCGAGATACGTGCTCATCTTCCAAATACACCAATCTAATGAATTCCATTGAAACTTCCACTAATAATTCCTTCATTTTCTAGGGAAGAGACCATCACCAAAAACATAGCCCTGGTGGGTAAATGGGAGAAGGATTTGAAGGCGAGGCTTGCCAAAAAAGAGGCTACCGTGCTGGCTGCTAAAGAGCGCAAAGCACGTCTCGTTGAAGAAGTACGAAGGCAATTCGGTTTTGCTATTGATCCACGTGATGAGAGATTCCAACAACTGCTGGAGCAGAAGGAGAAGGAGGACAAAAAACTGAAGAAGGAAACGAGGAAGAAGGAGAAAGCGGCCAGATTCCTGGCTAGTATGATGGAACCAACAAAGACAAAGTCGGAAGAAGCCCCTCCATCAGCTAAAGCAGAGGATCCGAACAAACCACAGCAGACGGAAACTGAGAAAGAGAAGTAGCAATGATAACTGTACAAAACAAAGCATAAATTTTACTTCCTAAAATTAATACCATTGTCCTTTATTCATTTCATGATAAATCAATTCTTTCCATTTTCAAAGCGTGAGAGAATTAATAAATTATAAATATTATATTTTCATTTGACGAAAACAAGAAAAGCTTTGCGATAGACGTGAAAAGTAGAAAAAAATTACACCATCAGAATTGACTCATTCAATGATTTTTTGGTCGTCGGTTTTCTGTCTTTCAATTCTAGTAGATAAAAAACATCAATAATCAATTGTTCATTTTCGTCAGAATTGTCAGCATTCTTACCGCCATTGCCATTGACAATTTCCCTATTCTGTAATTTTTTCTTCATCAACAATTGTCACATGAATACGAATTCCATCCTGCGGGCCGTGTTAAGGGAGATCCGAGAGAGATATCCCCTTCAGTTCATATCAACCAACTTGGAAAATCAGTGCAGAAAAAGCCGAAGAACAAAACGCAGAAATGATAACTGTACAAATTAGAATTTGTAAAATGAGTAAGATTATTCTTTCCATTTATTTTGAAAGCATGAGAGTATTTGGGAAATTGTAAATATTATATTTTTCTTCGACTAATACAAAAAACATGATGTCAATTCCATAAAGGCTATGAGATAAACGTGATAAATACGAGGAAAATTATAAATTATCAGAGTTGACTCATGCAAGCTTTTTTTTTTTGGTTTTTAGTTTTTTTTGCTCAAACGCATCTTAATTGCAGCATCCATTCTCAATACTTTTACGTGTTCTCTTATGGCTCTAGTAGTTAAGGCACATTAATAGCCAATTTAATCAACTGTCAAGTATGTTAATCGTCGATTGTTCAGCTCCATCGATGTTGTCGACATCCTTATCAGCATTACCATTGACAATTTCCACATTCTGTAATTTTTTCTCGTCGACAATTATCATACGAATACGACTTTTGTCCCGGTGTCAGGCTGACTGTAATTGAGATGAAGATGTCAGTTCGTAAAATTGAAAGCTCAGTTCTTCGCCGAAAAGATGATCGGAGGTGATGATTTCTGACTCAGCCATGTTTAGACCTAGAGCAGCTGGATTGAGATCGGTTACGAGGTAACTCTCACCAATCAGACCACACTCTTCGGCTACTACTTCCTTGGCCACGGGGTTCAAAAAGTCTGCAAGAACGTTCCAACAGTCACGCTCTGTTCGGAGTCACATGTGTTTGATTAATGAGAGGCAATTTTGTGCTGTGCTGTTAATTAGTCCAGATATGCATATCAAGGATTATGTCTAAGAAAAAAAATCCTGAAAATGTCCTCATTGGAAAAATTGATTTCCGCAATTTTCTGATATGTCGATTTATGTATATTAAATATTTTTATATATTTTTATATTTACTCAATTCATTAAAATTCAGACAGGAAGATTTATCAAGGTTCATCCATGATCAAACAGTAAATCAAAATTACCAGTTTCCTTGTCTCCGCAGTTCTGCTCAGCCTGCTGTATCTGTTGACTAGCATCCTCTGCATCATTCTGCACTGCCATTGGCATGAGGTACTGCACTTCGACGTCTCTTTTTATTCCACTGAGTATTTGCTCAGCGCAATGCTCCAGTGTAACCGAGCCCACGACATTCTCCTCTGGTGATGGACAGATACTCGCCGTTGCCGCAGCTACTTCATCTATGACTACGTTTTGTCTAAACCGAAGAAAGACGCGGAATTTATTTTCGAAAGTTTCCGATAAAGAGAGAAGAATTTGCTGGGAATTTTAACTGAACATACCTCACTGTATTATTGCTTCTCCGAGGATAACTGCTCTCTACAATACTCTTCAGAATTTGCTTTTGCGTTGGAACTGAAGTTATTTGCTGAGTGCTCAATGCCCGTGGCCTACCGTCACGATTGGCAATGGCCCACAAATGTCCAGCTCCATGAGGTGCTTTGGATCCCTTTCGAAAATGTGGATTTATCGATAAATTATGTCGCACAGAATTTTTCCAGCGATCGTCGTTGCTCTTGTAATACGGAAAGTGCTCTCTGTCAATAAAAATAAAGCAATGAGGTCAATTACACTTATTGTGGATAAATGTGGAAGTGACATCGGATAAACCTGTTTGATGTCGAAACTGTTCTATGGACGATATGTACGAAAAAAAAAGTAACCAAATTTTTTAGTAAAAGACCTTGAATTTGTTGGCATACGCATCGCGTGTTAAAAGCCCTCGTTTTATTGTTTATGATTGTATAAACTATATAGCGAAATTGGTTAACATTTTTTCTAACAGCTAAACACTACTATAAACATTTTCTCAAATAACAATGCACATTTGCTCCAAAATTCTCTTAAATATTCAGAGAAATCGTTTAAAACTCTCTGAGTTCTAGAAGTTTTGACTCCTCAATATTCAGAAAAATTGGAAATTGAAAGAAATATTTCAATGGATATAATACACCTTATCATAGATTGCCAAATTCCGCTTCCATTCAGTCATTCAATTACATCCTATAATTTTCGATTTCGACCTGCGAAGACGCAGGTGTGTATGCAAACGAAGTAAACCCGCCAAAACCGCCCTCCGTAAAGCCTTAACTCCTGGTGACAGGCACGCACAAGCACCCCCTGCGACAAAAGATCGCCAACGAAGACCTATTCCTCAATGCACCCACCCAAATAGTCCAAACCTCCCTCATCGCTAATCGTTCTACCCCGCTCCGAGGGAAAAATGTGTAATTCCAATAAAAATAATCAAGCCCACCCTCCAGAAACTAATTTACCTCCACCTGCACGTCACGGTGCGTTAACTGCCGTGCAATTTTCGTACGCCTGCCCATAGCCCTTTGCGTAGAGCCAGAAAATAGTTTTGTCGGTGGTAAATGATACGTTTACACGCCCCAATGACTGTAAACATGACATCAAGTGAAATACATCCATTTGAAAGCCAAAAATACGTCAGGAAAAAGTCTCTGAAGGAGTAAAGTTTCTTAAATAGTCGCAGAAAACGAGATAAAAATAAAAAATTGAAATTCAAAATATTCCATTTTTTTTGTTACAATAGCAAAACAGAAAGTTCCAAATTTCTATTATCACTTTGTGTACTCCTTCTTAACTATGTGATAATAACTTATTCCTCTGGTATTTTTAATCTTCAATTCGTTAATGCCAGTTTCTTTTCTCATTCTCGATTTTTATTGTTAATAATTGATTAAATCATGACTTTTTTTGTTTAACGTTCTGAAGAGTAATTTTTTTACTCTTGTCCAGATTTTCTATTCGACCTAGCGATTTTCATGAATTAGTCGACCTAGTTAGCTAGGTTTCTGTTATTTACTGTATTTTTTTTACATTTCCACTGGTGTTTGAGCTTTTTTGCACAACATAATGAAAAGTTATTTTTCTTCTTGTGAGAAAAATACCTTCTACTTGATATTTCGTAAAGAAAAATGAATTTAAAAGTGTGTGAATGTGAGCTCGACTTTTGTAAAACATATACAGCCCACCGATTCGTATGTTGAGGGTAAAAATACCCGAAGAGAGGTAAAAAATGATTAATGTTTGAATATATGTGTGACTGCATAATCCCGAGCATTTTTATTACCCGAATATAAATTTTCGGGTGGTTGGAAGATTTAGATAACCGTTGAGAATCCCAGAATCATACAAATGAAGGAGTACCCACGATCGAAGCCGAAAAAGCATAGACGGAGCACCACGGAAGCACGAACAGACGAGGGTAGGACGCGGTACCAGGTAGTGCCGTGCATTTGGGGGCAGTGGTACCACTCTGTACCTATCGCAAATCCCCTTTTTCTCACCCCCCATGTTCCCACCAACACAGTCATTCAAACGTAAAATTCACGTTTCTCCTACATGTGTACAGGTGAATTAGAAATGAAAAATGTAAAAAATTTACAAACATGCACATTCCTCACGACGACGGATATTTTGATTTTTACTTACGAAATCCACTGATATATCGCTGATACGGTCAATTCCCCTCGTTCTTGGAGAGCGTGTTCTATTAATTCTGTGTATGTGAAGGGGGGCTTCTTTGGACCGCCGTAGCGAGACGTCGAGAAATTTCGATTATCTGATGCATAGGAGGTTGATTGGGGTTGACGGCCAGGTGGATTATTCTCGGTGTAATTGCCACGAATCTCAGTTGCGTACGACGCATTTGTGTCCACTCGATTGGTCCCGGTATTTCGATTTCTAGAGCCTGAGGGCGACAAATTCCATAATGATCATGTCAATGTCATGAATTCGATGCTGTTGTTAGAAACATTGAATATTTTTTTCTACTCTTTGCTAGTTTTTTGTAAGAAAATGAAATGACTCTTAAAAATTTCGATGATGCACATCTCCGCAAGAATTAGTAAGCACAGTAAAAGCTTTGAAAGCCAATTAACTATAAAAAAACGAAAAAGATGAATTCTTCTTTTTTCTTCTTCTTCTTTTACCGAAGATAAAACTTTGTAAAAGTGGAATAAATTACAGCAACAGATTCAATATTTCTCATTCTATCAGACATCGAAAAATTGATTGCAAATATCAGCGATATTTTAAATAAAAAAATTATCTCCCACCAATCAATGATCATCATTAATAAAATCAAACTCCAAGAGATCTGTTTCTTCACCTGTATAATTATTCCGAGGCTGTGGGGCAGGGGGTTTATCCTCCGGTGCTTCGATAAGCGAATCTAACTTGAAATCCAAAAGCCACGATAGATTTCCATTCTCCTGATCCTCCGGCAAACTAGAAGACATTGAGGATCCAGCACTCGACGTCTGTTGCTCCGAGGTGCACGTTTGCGTCAAATGTCCCGCATCCTCGACAGTTGGTTCCCAGTTATAAAGAATGGTTCCATAATTACCATCAATACTCCCCACGTCAGTGATACCCTGCACCCCTGCATTTCCGCTGATCGATGACGAAAGGTCAATCAGATCGGCACCCCCGAGGCTCGAGACGTCCCAGGTACCATCCACCACGAGTACCTCCAGTCTCGCCACTGGTCCTGATGTATCATGCTCGGAATTGGTTGAAAAATCAGACTGATGTACCACCTGGGACATCCCCAATCCATCCACCTCCATCGAATGGCACTTTTTCGTCGTCTGAAATTCCTCGCAAAAACTGTCAATATCCAAATCCTCGAAGAGCTTTCGTTTAACTCTCACTGGATCCTCTTCGCGATTTGAAACACCACTCGCAGTTGCCGACGGCCCAATCATTATCAATTCCGATGACAATGATATTCAATTCACTCGGCTCATTCAATTTTTCAAAAAAAAAAAAATTCAAATTTCCGGAAGCGAAGTCAATCCTTCCCCGCGATTCTCTCAGACTTCGGAGACGACATTCACCATTGCCCATAAAAAATCAGGATGTGAATGGGGAACGTTCCTAATTACCGTAAAAATCAATCTTCCGATTGTTGATCAATCTAATACTCCGTAAATCTCAACTATTCCGAAGAATTACTTTCAGTTTTTTAGAGAACCGTTCGGAGCCTCTGTACAACTCGGTGATAGTCCGTCGTTTGTTTCGTATTTCGACTATTCTGCGCGACTTTCAGCGCGATCTCTTGTCTTCCCCCGTCCCGCAAGATGTCGCCCAAGTGCACGTCACCTGGTGCCACCCGGACGAACTAGATTCGTATGTAGATAGTCGGCAGGTGATTGCTTTTCGCTAAATAAACTGATTCTACTAGGTTTGCCCCCGTTTGTACTGAGATTTAAAATGATTCGTTAGTCACTCATTGATTTTTAAATAAATAATTCAACATGCCACATGAGTTCGGCCGACAGATTAGCAAAAATTGATATTTTTCAATAATTTACTTCATATCGATACAGAATCTTTGGTAGGTCAATAAGTTACCTGTCTAGATATCGATTAGTGGAAAATATGGCACACAGAGGTCACTACCCCAATGTACTGACCCCAATTACTCTATCCTCGCAATGATTATGGGAGAGATTGCTAACGCTTCTGGAGCGGTTGCAACCGCAAAATTTAGTAGCGGTGGTGCATGAACTACGATGGTGAACGTGCCTGTCGGTAAGATATTACCCCGGAGAACGTGACTAACTGGGGTGGAAGGTGCTGGGGTAGGCTGTAGGAGGTCCAGGAAGAGAGAAACGGCGAAAACCGTTAAAACGGGTTGTAGAATATTCCCGGAGCCCTAGAAAAATCGGAAATCGTCTCACGAATCGAATGGTGTCGGCCAAATTGCTCTCGCTATATTATTTCCAAAGATATGAACGGAAAACGGTGTGATCCCAAATCCGGGCCCATTTTGCTCTAGGAGGCCTAGGAGCCGACAAAAATGCGAAAAACGAAAAAATCGATTTTAGAATATTTCTCGAGCCTTAGAAGAATCGTAAATGGACTGCCCCGAATGGCATGCCACGTACTCCGTGGTAATTTTGCGGTTGAAGCCCACTCCATAGGGTTGTCAGCAATCTTCTCTATAATCTCTGATTGTCATTGTCAAATATTTTAGGATGCAGTGCGTCGTGTGCGGCGTCGCGAGGTACTAGTCGATGGTGTTTGGGTTTCAAATGCTCGTCACTTCGTAATTATCATCCGATTAAAATTTTTTATGCAAACGTTTCATGAGATTTCATAGAATACCACTGAAGAAGAGTCAGGCAGTGATTTGATTTGATCAACAAAAGATTTCTTCATGTTTCATGAGGATGCTCTTAACGGAGACAATAAAAAATATTGAGGAATGGAAATGTTCATTTAAAAAACCAAATAATCGCATATAAATTCGTTTATTGTTATAATCATTATCTGTATAATATATTTGAAACAATATTATTTCTACAACATTGCATAAAAATATACAAAGACATGAAAAAATGTCTCGACTCTCGTACAATAAAACATTGTTTTGTGAATAATTTTTCCATTGATACATATCTCATTTTGTCCTTCAATTGCAATTAAAATTGTCAACTCATTTTTGTTCTCAGTTTATTATTTTCGTATTAATTTTCAATATTTCTCTTCATTAATTATATTAATCGATCTAATCTTGAATAATCTTATTTTCCATCATTTTCAATAACTTAATAATACAACTTACAAGTTCCAACTCATTGAGGATATTTCCGACATCAGCCCGAATTAAAAAAAAAAAGGTTAATTAATTTTCAATAAGCTTAAACAATAGGTACTGGACCCCAAAATATATAAAAAAAGGAAAACTAAAGAACCGTTTTGTTATCCTTGTTTTTTTTTCGTTTATTCATTTTTTTGGAATGCGCTGTACTTCGAATATAAATTATACACATAATGACGTAATGCGAAAAATATATAATGCATTATATAGGCACGATGAAAAATGTCTTTTTGAATAGATTAATAATGCGTTTTTACATTTTCCTCTGAAGGAAAATCACTCATTTGTTCGAAAGGCGGCGTTTTAGTTGTCAAAATAAAACGCACCCTTTTTTTTCCTTCCGTGATAACAATATTGTACGATGTTAGAATTTTCGTTTTCCCGGTGAGATCATCAGCCAAATGATAACAATAAACATAAGTAATGTTATATTTACTTAGTAATAAAATTAATGAAAAAAAAAAGACAAAGAGACATTACTGTGACAAGTAATCCTCATTCCGTTGTGGTCTGTACAGCCACATTTATGTACACACTGTGTATCGTTATCCATTACTTCATTAAATTTTTTTCATTCATTTAGTTGTTACTATACTTCTGTACCATATTTACCTCTTCACTCACATTAGCAACATAAATAATAACGTAATGCTGATATTTACAGACTATCTTCGCGCTTTTGTTAATTCATTTAATTATTATTTATTTTAACGCTCCCCCTCCACGTTTTAAATGGCTCTATAACTTTATACCATGATACGTTGGATGCACACGTGTTCGTAAATTTTCACGATTAATTTTAAACTTTTCTGGCTATGAAAAAAAGGTATGAGGTATTCCATTGGAAATGAATCAACAGTTGACATTAATTCTGTTGAAAAGTGAAGGGTTGGAAAACCTATCTGTCTTTTTTTTTCGACAGTCGATTTCGGGGACATGATTTGATTTTTTTTTGTTTCCTGCTTTCAATAACTCCGATCCTCTTTATCCGATTGTGATTTATGACGCGTCACAATTTCGGTTTTCTTTCATTGACAAGAATATTTGCGATTTTTTTAAATCCCTAAGTGATCAATTGATAAATGAATGGTACAGCTATTATTATTATTTTATAACTATATATCACAATTATTGAAAAAGTAAGAAATCGATGATTTTTGGGATTGATAGAGCTCTTGGTAACACGTCATAGGTTTCACGATAAGATACCAAACGAGAAAATTACGATCACGTGTATTCTTCATCATTCTCCTTTCGCACTCTTCTCTTGGATCAATCAATGATATTTACAAGGCAGCAAAAAGAATTTCCCTATTCATGCAGAAATACTGATGCAACGGGCGAGATGTATCGATCGATCGTGTGGTAATGTTGAGCCAGCATCGAGAATTTACCCCTCTCCATAATTACGAGTACATAATGTTGAATTATGCTCTTGATTACTGCTGAGTAAATTCCGTAGCAAAAGTCCGTGTGCTAAAAAATTTCAGCCTGTTATGGTCATTTTTTTATTGAGTAAATTAGCTGAGAACACGCAGGAGAAAATTCGTGATGGGAAGAATTCCTATTGTAATTAGTTAGTTTTATTCGTTTTATTACCGGTATTTCGATAGTAAAACAAATAGATTATTTGGTATCAATAATGTTTTTCTATTTTATTTTTCCTGTTGTAATTCTCTAGTTGTTCACGTTATATCTTTTTTGATCTCAGAAATTCAATAAACCATTCAACGGGAAGAAAACTATTTAATGAAAAACCTTGATTTAAAAAAAAACTGGATTGAACTGTATCAAAATCCCAGTGAATTTTATATGAACAATTATAACAGAATTAACTGTCTAGAGAGATAAATCCCAAAAAATAGTTGAACAAATTGCAGAAATTCACTGGAAATCAGCAAAAAGGTAATTAATATACCGAATAAAATTCTCTAACAATTACATTAGGTTTTCCCCATAACTTTTTCATACCCATTCCGTAACTAATTGTTTTCATGATTTATACCTGTCCGTCAATAAGGGACGACTTATGTGAAATCGATGAGGCACAGTGGATCGTTCATTAAAATATTGAAAGACTTGAATAAATCATCCCCTCCCCTCTCCTGTCTCATCAACTTAGGTGTCAGAATTTTCCCAAGGATTCTCCTCACGAAATCTCCTCTCTCTCTTCTCAACCCCTCTGCACTCCTATTTTCGGTTCTAGCTTCTCCCTGACCGTGATATTGATCCTCCTCCCCTCTACCCAAAGCACAACCATCAGACGACTCTTGTCGCCCAAGTCGACATTACGCACTTTGCATTACGACGAATCGCGTAAACGAGACAAACTAATATCACCACTGACAATGACAATCGCATGATGGAAAAATAATAATCAGCAGATTGAAAAATAATAACTCGATTCACGTGAGTAAAAAGCATCAACGTATTTTTATTTTTCATAACAGGTTAATTTTCAACATTCTTTAATGCTATACACGAATGCCCAGATTGTTCTTTTTCTCTACTGTATATAAAATTATAAATATTATAAATAATTGGCTATAGTTTTTTTTCACCTTTACATCCAATAATAATACCATCACTTTAACGTAACAGAGAGAGGAAAAAAAATTTAGAATAAAGAAGAAAATTGTTAGTACAATAGAATAAATCACGATCCACTGTAACATTCGATGAAAGCACCTGCCATTAACGTTGGTCCCCTATGCTCAACTGAAAGTCTCCACTTTTAATTATGTTCATTGACGTTCTTTTCATGTCAATATTGACGTGAGAAATGCTAAAAAAATCATCCTATTCTCATTCATCGTGAAGCATCAAACAATGAATTTTGAGTAGCTAGTCACCTTCGATTAACTATGCTCTTATCCCCTGTTTTTTTGATTTACATTAACTCTAGATTGACATGAGAATCAGAGCACCTGTCTCATTAATCCTCCGAAAATTCTAATTTAACTTCACTTTATGTGTTTTTTAAATCATTTTGTTAATCAGTTCCTTATCGTCGTAAGATTATGTTTCGTGGCCCCAATATTTTACAAAAGACAATAATTAAGGATCGCACATTACACAATTGTCATTTCAAGTTTCTACCAGTGGCTCACGTGGATACTGTTGCAACTCGATAACTTATTCCAATCCATTTAACCCTCTAATTCGTAATCGATAATTAGATAATATAAACTATGTTTTTTTCCCTTCTTGTCATTATTTCACTCTATCCAACAATTCTCCAGTAAATTTAGATCTAGTTTTATGTAATGCTATTGTTTGAAGTCGATGTGTTTTCTTTTGTAAATTCATTTTTAAATATGAAGTGAGACATATTTTTGATTGCAAGAGACCCAGCGCGGGTTTCCATGGAATGTATATATTGTATTTTTTGGGAAGATTTAGCCGCATTGCAGATCCGTCACTCAACGGCGACATCGAACTGACGAGTGAATTCATTAACTTGTACCTAAATTAGTTGAAGGTGGATAAATTAACAACACGTATTCGGGTTTAGCCAACGTATCATGGAGACAATTCACCATCGAGGACAGAAAATAGAGAGAATTATTTTGCATTCCCCCCCTCCCCCCATCCCTCAAGAAGAATAAAACGTAAAAAAAAGATGTCAAACGAGTAAACACAAATGATCTTTGTTCATTACGCAGTGCTTGCGAGTCAGGAAGAATAAAGTTCGTTGCGCCGAGAGTGGAAGCTGCCTAAAATGACGGTTGATATTGCCACTTTACTCTGTATTGTTAGCGAGACAACGCATTCAAGGGCTTTAAATAAATTATGGAAGAGTAGTCAAATGCGTTTTATCGCATCACGTGGACAATAATTTACTCTTCAACCATCACCCCTCATGATATTCACTCTCTATCTCAACCTAAATGTAAATTAGGTTTTTCTTTTCATTCGATAAACTTGCTACTTACTTTTTAGAAGTATTTACAGACTTAATTTTCATTTTTCTTTCGTTTAAATGTACTAGACCATACGTGACAAGTTTATTGCTTTCGGTTTCATTTAATTAATTTATCTGTTGGGTTTATTCATTCTCGGCAAGAAACTCGCAGCGACAAACGCACGACAAAATTTCATAGGAAAACCTCGTAAATGCGATAGAAAATGTCTATTGGATTCGTGGAATTTTCATTGAACATGTCATTAATTAGTTTTTTATGGATAGAAAATGACCAATAGAAATGGCTTTACAAGTTTTTTGATTATGATAGTTGCCAGGTAATTCCTTACCATGCATTCTCTGAAGTTTTTGTTCCCTAATGTCTTCTTCGTTAGACAAAAAGCAATTAAGTAGAGACTTGAGACATTTAAGCCAAGAAATTTCCATGAAGACTGTCTCAGTAGAATATTCCCCATAGAAAATTGAAATCCATTATTTTTTCGTGTAGAGTTTTCTAAGAGAATCTTTTAGTGGATTCCCGAGATTTTTATATGAAAATTTTTCGTACGCTTGTGTTCAGTTGTAAAACGAAACGAAATTCATCATTTTTAAATCCTCTCAAGTGTTTCCTATAATTGACTTTATCTTAATTTAATATATTTAGTGATCACGTTACGGGCGCACGCGTCATTCAAATATTCTCCTATGATAGTTACTATATATTTTCTCGTAATAGTACACGAACCAGTCCCCAATACTTGTTTTTTTACAGACAAAAAGAAAATATGAAATTTGTCACATTTCATTGGATTTCTTCAGTATCGAGGACGATTCTAAAAAAAATCATCATTGTAGGATGTCAATGTTCTTTCATTGTTGTAAATGAATAGTTATAAGTAACACGATTCTTCATTATTTATTTATACGATCCTAGCTACTGTGAGACGTGGTGGCTCGGTACGAAAACTCGAGGCAAACGGGGAAAATAAAAAGGGGAAAAAACGTTAACGGAAGAGTTGCATTAGGAGAGTACCCGTCGAAGTAGCAGCGTCGACACAGATACTCTCAGATGCCCAGAGAGCCGGAGGGAATAAGCGGTTACAAGGGAATTTGATAATAATTTCAAGTGCTTTCACGTCGATCGTTAAATTTTGCATTATTTTTACATTTCAAAGGAAATCATTGTGCACTTGATGTTTCAGTCGGAGACTACCATGAGTTTTGCAAGCCTCATGTTATTGGAGTGACTTTTCGCATACCCCAATCCTCTACAGACACACTGGGGGTACTCATCACTCCATCGAATGACATTTTATGAATCATTCCTTGTGTAATACATTAATTTTGGATCAGTAAAGTTTCCAGTACTCATTTAAATGTAGATTTCTGTACTCAGAATATTTCAGTTCGCCAAGAAAGTAATATCATTAATTTCATAACTGAGAATTTTTTTTGTATTGGCTAGGAAAGTCGAATGGAAAATAGTAGATACGTATTTTCTTGTTTTTAAGTAATGAAAAATGAATATCATGCCAATTCTCGATTTTTCATTTCCCTGCAATATCAACAAAAAACCTATTCAATATTTTTCCTCAAATTTTTTTGTATTTCATTAGCCTTTTCAATTAAAAAACATCATGCAACAACCCAAATTTCATGTATTTATGGACATATGATCGATCGACAACGTATGAGATGTCACTTCAATATTTCAAGACTTGCAAAACTCACACTAGTGTCCCCGAAACTTATCATATAGCAGTCGCTTCGACCCTCTCCTTTGCCTTCCACCTATTCACCCCCTCTCCCGTAGTTGCTACATAGAAAATGAGAGATAAAAAAGGATAAAATTGACTAAAGTGTGATTGCCTAGTATATAACAGCCTGCCGTAGACACACTCGGTGGTCTCAAATCGATACAACCTATCCGGTCCGTATGAATATTTATTATATTTCATTAATTTACTTCGAGATAGTCTAGAATTTTATTACTCTTCGTTTAAAGTATATCGAGATTGAAACCTGCCGTTGAGTCGAGAGAATTTAGTAGGTCTTGGGCGCTGAAGTTTGACGGATCACCAGCAGGTAAATTGTCAAGGAATTCCAGGTTAAGCAGCGAATCAGCAGCTGCTACTGATGGATCCGATGCTGTGGTAGCTGGTTGACTGTGTTGTTGAGGCATATTTCTTACGCCTGGACTACCACCACCGTATTGCTGGTGTGGATGCATTGGTGATCCTGAAAGGTATTTTAAAAATATTCATGTGAATTCGTATTTAGAGAAAAATTTTCTAGACAAAATAATCCATCGCATAAGTTTTTCCACATCATATTCCATCGATGTAGACTTGAGCAATTGCAAACAAATGTTGAAAACTTTGAGCTGCAGATGATATTGTCTGTGTCTGTGCAGTTGTATTATTCGCTCTGAACAACATGAGATCCGTAGTCTGAGGATAAGAAGTAGAATAATAGTGGTCGGAATGGAAACTTAAAGAGATAGAGAATAAGAAAAACGGGTGGGCGATTCTTCATAAATTTCAGTTTTTCGAATATTCAAGTAACTCTTACATTCAAAACATTTCCCATCACGTTATTATTTCTCTAAATATCCATTGTTCAGTAATGATCGTGTGTGGAAACTTTGTCAGCCTAATTTTTCTAGATATGGAATCAATTTATGATAAAATATAGAACATAAATAAATTGGGTATAATGCAAGCAAATTGATTTTTTGGGTAGAAAATTGATTGTCTCTGAATTATTTAGAGAAAACACTCATCATTGTCAAAAATCAAGACTTTCTATTAATTCCACAATATCAAACTATTTTCTAGCGCTTCAATGTCGAAATTTAAACCTGCAAAGTTTAAATAAGTAATCATTCTAAAAATGTCTGGAAACTTGGGGTCAATTGAAGCTTAAACAGAAGCTCTGAGTTTCGATCGCAGAAACAGCAAAGTATTTCACTTGTGCAAGAATAGTAGAACTACTTGAAGATTGACATTTATTTTAAAAATAAAATTTATGTTCAATTGAATTTTTAAAAAATCTATGAAATATAAAACTCCAGAAATCCAACTTTACCAGGAATTCCGGAATCACACTCTATAAAGACGATTCCCATTGAATATTTTATTAGTTGTTGTTATCTAAAATTAACATATTCACTTTCTAACCTTGTACAGCAAATTCTCAACGCAATAGTGGATTATTTTGTCTTAAAAAAATATTTGAAGAAATTTCGTAAACATACCAGTTCCAGCAGTCGATACTGAACTAACAGACGAGGATTGGGACATTTGCATCTGCATAGACATCTGATTGTTGCTTTGTTGCATTGCCAGAGTTTGATGCTGATGCTGTTGAGTGAGTAATTGTTGCATCTGAGAATTGTTTCCCATACTGCCACCACCCATTCCACCGCTCTGTGATCGAATTAGCTGTTGGTGTTGCATCTGGGCTGCGTTCATTTGCATTCCACCCGTGTTACCCATACCAAAGCCACCTAAATAAATTCATTACGACAATGGTAATAAAAATTTCGGCAGACCAATAGATGTCAATCACTCATCACTCTTCAGTAGGACTATTCCCGTAGGAATTGAGTTATAGTATTTTTTATATTCCATAGAAAATAAAAGCCGAGCAGGAGACTAAAGACTACTTTATAGTTTTTATCTTTCTGGAAATAACGAATGAGATATTCTATGGGATATCACCAAATGTTTCATTGTTTATAATTATCTTGAGGAGCGTTGAGACAAGTTACATTAACTTATATTTAGCCACGATTTTTTGAGAAACCTTTCAAAATCCAGAAGCAATAGGAAATTTTCATAGAATCTTTTTTATGCCATTTTTCTCCTACCAAAAAATTATTATGGCAATTCTGTAACTTCGGGTCATTTTTTTTCTCTATTTATCAAAACACAAGGTTGACGATAAATAAACTTTCCAACTAAAAAATTCAATTTTCTAATTTTATCGATTACAAAGCAAAACAGTTGAGTATTGAATTTCTTATCTAATTATAAAATAATGCAATGAATTAATACAATGGTAAATTTGCGATATGATGCACAAACGAAATATTTTATAACGAAACTAATAGAATAAAATTACCTTGATGACTCTGTTGATTAAACTGCGGTCGTGGCTGCATCTGTGGCTGAAAGCCCTGCTGTTGCATCAGTAGGTGACGCCATTCCTGTTGTGCACCGCGACCAGCAATACTATTTCCAAGACCATCGGGTGGTCCAACGCTGACATTAGGCGGCCGTTGGTTGTTGGTCCTTGGATAACTTAGTCTCTGGTGCATTTGATGCATTCCACCTATCGCTGCCATACCCCCAGCACCACTTCCACCACCCGGTGCAGCACCACCACTCGTCATGTACATGTTTCCACCAGCAGCATGTAAAGCCTGCTGTTGCTGTTGCTGGGCCATTTGCGGCCTCATCATGGGGCCTATTGATAATTGGAAATTCAATTATGCAGATTAGTCGAAAATTGGTTGTTTATATCAGCTAAGGATTTTTTTCTTTCAATTTCTGATGTACAAATTATTCTGTCGAAAATTCTTTAAAAATCCGTCATTTAATTTGATAAATTCTCCAATTTCACGAAAATTTTATAACAATTTTTCTCCTGAATCTGATCCAATGTAAATCTCCTAAAAATTGCTATCACATTTTCCACAAAATTTCAAAAAATCCTACCACAACACCGTAATGTCGAAAAAAATTTTGTACAATGACATAAATGCACGCAACAATCTACCGATCAATTCGAAAAATGAATTCCGTGATAGCTCGTGCATAACAAAACTTTATCAGGCAAAAGTCTGAGTGAAATTGACTTATCTCGTTTTACCACTTCACAACTGGAATGTGGGGAAATTAACTGTTCAACTGGAAACTCACCAGACGGAGGCATTGGTTGCTGTGCTACCCTGCGAATAGGTCCAGCATTTTGAAATCTCGTTTGTTGACCCATTCCAATGCCAGCATGAATCATTTGCGCCTGTGCCGCTTTGTACTCTGGTGGTGGTGGTCTCACTCCCGTCATTCCTCCTGTCATGTGTTGCTGATGTTGCATCACCTTGAATAATAATTAAACAAAACCATACGCGTTAGAAAACAAATGTAACAATGAATTATAATAAAACACAATTTACGGAGAAAAGGTGAACTGAGGGCTATTGAACGAGGAGGGAGTGGTGGCATTGAACCGGCTGATATCGTTACTTCCTGCAGGAAGTTGACGCACCCGGTGCTCTCTCACTCACTCTCTCAATTTCACTTCTCCTCTGGATGTGAAAAGAAGCTTTCATTCATTGTATCAGCGACCACTTCCCCTTCGTACTCATGGCGTTAAGCGACCTCCTCTCTTTGGTAACAATCCCGCGTTTCTTTTCAGTTGAATGGAACAAAAGTTGCGAAGATAGAGGAGGGCACGGATACCTGTTGCGTATTGCGCGTATTTCCACTTTATTCTCCATTTTTTTTTAATACAGGAAGAAAATAATTGTCACAAAATTATCGAATTATCTGAGGCAGAAACTTTTTATGACTACTCAATAATTCCTAAGGTTTTCTCCTATTTTGGCTTTCGAAGAGGAGCTTTGTAGTTCGTCGATTTCTCGACTCTCTAATTGTGATTGTAAAGGATATTGGGGTCATGCCTGTTTATGCGTGCAAAAATCTGAATATTATTCGGTAAATTTTCATAAAAGTAACTAGCTGGTGATTTTACTGGGGCTTTTAATCCCCAAAAATTGAATGATGGTTTTTTGCCTACTAGCAATATTTGTTTAATTGTTCATCATCTCAACGTCTGAGAAAGTTGATATAGAATAGGAATAAATTCTATTAAATTTTCATAAAAACATATTGTTCAGTGCGGAACCAACTGGAAGTACTGGAGTATTTTTAAAAGTTGCAGCAAATGCAGGGTAAACCTCCTCGATCCTCAATAATTAATTCGCTTGTATTAACATATTTTTAGATGTGAATGAGATGTTGATCGACAGAGTAAGTCAATTAAGAGCAGAAAAAAATTACTGAAAAATCTGTTTCCAAATAAAAATAATTTGTCAAATTTTACACAGAATTGATTCATCTTATTTCACATCTCCACAAAATGAGATATTTTTTCCTCTGAATCGCTGAAATACTGGAATATTCAGGAGGTACGATGACCCCTGTCGATTCAAGCCTCAATTCCTTCATGTTCAAAACAAAATTCTCCCCCGCAATTAAAAAGAAGATAATTTTACCGCGATAAATAATTGCCTTGAAAATATTTATTCTCCAATATGTTGATTGAATCAGTTTGCAAATGGTAAAATTCCTCCACCCAGTGCATGCCCCTAATCATTATAATTACAGATATAACTCACATGCTGTTGCTGAGCCCGAAGCATTTGCTGTTGCTGCTGTTGCTGCAGTAACTTTGCGTGCTGATGCTGATCAACTTGTCCCGGTGGCACTTGCTGAGGATGACCCCGTCCAGTTGGTGCACCCGGAGCCCCCTGAGGTACACCCCCACCAGCTGCCCCTCGTTGTCTCAAACTCTGTTGTGTAAAATTAATCGTTTGCGATTGCGACACCGAGCAGTATGTGTCATTTTGGCCATTGGGTCCTGCTTGATTTTGATTCTGCTGTTGACTGAAGTACATTCCCTGCTGCGCTGCCACTGATACCCCTGGCTTCAGGTCACCAGTGAGCTGCATGTGTTGGCCAGCTGATACCTAATTGATAGAACACAAAATTAATAATTAGACTGGCTCGTTCGTCGCCCGATTCGCTCACTCCTATTGCGAGCGAATTGGAGTGGGTGTGACCCATTGCGGACTGCACCAATAATTCCCCGGCCAATGGCCTTGTCTTCATTCATTAGAATTAGATGAAGCTGAAACCAGCAGAATATTCGCCAGCGTTCACAGGGATTCACCCGAATTTTCAATTGAATGAAAATGCGGAAAATCATAAATATTAATGTTTTTCAAGTACGAAATAGTTTATCCATGACGTAAAAATGTTTGTACACTCGAAGAGAAATGGTCGATTAAAATTACGGAACTCTCAGTCCGCTCACCGATTACGAAATCGAAAAATTTCAATGGCAGTAACGATACACATTACGCCCGTGATAATTACGAAATGCTTTGGAAAAATGTTGTGACTTAGGTAAAAATTAGGTGACCAGTATATATCCAGTACATATACAGTATACATACAACAAAATTACAGCCTGCACGACAAACCATTTTTTGAAATATCATATCAATCATAAAGTGGACCCAAAATTTCAGCCTAAATTTTGTTAACAGCCTACGATATCAATTCGATAATTTACAGCGATGAATCAGCAACGTGGCCTACGGTATTCGATTGTGATATCGTCATTTATTTACATAATCTTTCATGGAGTTCTTCCTATTGATTTTGCAACCGAAAACCTAATGATACCGTTTATTCATCAAGCTATCGTGCAAAACTTTCAATCTAGCATTTCTGGTAAATGACGCGAAATATCAAACGGTCAAACGACAACCAGTGCTAACGTAAATTCTTGGCATTTTCATCGTTGCCATACCAATTCGATATCCGCACTGGTGAAGGCAGGCCATTGTAACAGTAGAGTGCTACTCGGGAATTTCAGCGTTATTAACATAAATACGTAGAGAGGTAATCCACCGGGCGAATAGCGGGCACGTCTACCCGTTTGCACGTCAAGTCCCTCGTGATTATATTGTGGCTAATATTCACGATGCTGCAATCGTTAATCACAACGGTTTTACAACAGTGGCAGTGTACACTTACGTGATGAACGAGAAAAAAAAAATGATATCATTCTTTCGCGAAACAAAGCAAACAGATTGAAACAAAAAACTTTCATTTCTATTAATAAAGGGGGGATTGCAAAATTGTGATTGCGAGTGAAAAAAAAAAGAATTGGGGTTTTGTGTGATATTTTTTATCGTCGCGAGTAAAAATGGAAGGAAATTCTTTTTTGTTATTTTTTTTCCGATGTTTAGAGGAGTCGAGAATCGGGAGAAATACGATGCGAACGTTGCGACTGGATTTTCAATAGAAATCCTTCAATATTTAAGGTGTTCACGAATTTATCAGCTCTGGTGGGTAATTGATAACAAGTGGTATTTATTTGTCTGGAGAGAAGTAATGCATTTTGAATATTGTAAAAGAATGAAATATTTCTATTATCGAGGCATCAATATTCACCTCAGTTCATGAAAATGAACGGTGGGGTCATAAATTCACTGCTGACATGAGAAAACCTGAAATTTAAAGGCTTGTCTCAAGTTTCAAGGATCTTTGATTGAGAATTTTTAACAGTGAAGTTTTATTCGAAATGAAAACGTAAGACTGGCAGAAACTTTTCCATTGAATTTTCAATAGAAATCATTGAGTATTTGGAGTGTTTGCGATTTCAAGGATTCTAGTGGAAAATGTAAATCCAGTAGTGTTTGTCGTGAAAAAAATTGCAGCTCATTCTTAATCTTATGAAAGGAGATATTTCAATCGTCGAGATAACAATCTCCAGTTTATTTGATAAAATGAGGTCATAAATTCACCGTTGACATAACAATGATCAAGTTGTAGACAGAGTTACAACTTTCCATGGAAGATTCAAATAAAATACGGTCCAGTTGTTAAAAAAAATAGTAATCAACTCAATAGTATCACTCAACTGGAGTTAAGACCCTAGAATTTTCGTCGTTTTACCTCTTCCCTACTGAACTAATTTCAATAGTTCAATACAACTGACGGTCTGAGCCAATGAACCACCGGTTCCATCTGCCCAAAAATATTCCGACAAATCTGCCGGCCGATTCTCAAAATTTCATCCCATCAAATGGAGCCCCATGTCGGTGTACTATGCCGAGGTAAAGGAGATAGAAGTCGGCCCCCAAGTAGTTAAAGACCCGAAGAGTGCAGCCAGGCAAGTAGAGTCTCGCGCGAGACTCTGCGGCCGCTGACCTCTCACCACCTCCACCCAACCCCCCTCAGATACAGCATGTATATCGAAGTGGAAGCAAGTGTCCGACGACCTAACTCACCAACTAACGTTTCAAATCTCCTGCTCATCCTTTCCCCACTCAGTCTCTGATTTCCCGAGGATACGAAATCCCTCACCAACTGAATAAAGCCAAATTGGTTAATTAAATTCTTCAAAAATTGAGGTAAAATGAACACTGGAGACTGACGATTAAGCATAACTGGAGTTGTAAATCCATCTAATCCCTAAAAATGAGTAATCTTGGTGAGGGAAAAGGGAGGAGTGGCAAAACAACGGTGCAGTCATGGCTGGCCTTATACTCATTTTCAGTGCACTGTACATTACATTCAGCGGCAAAGAGCCCGTGAAACCTCATGACGATATGACAGGCACACCGAGCGAGAAAGGAAGGACACGGTATATAGAGATTGCATAGCCACCGCCCGCCTTCGTCGGCATAAAACCTACACAAGTGCATTACAACGAAGGTGGAGTTATATTGACTTGTGTATGTGTCCCTCCTCTGGCATTCACAAGCTTGAAATTCTTCCACCAGTGGGTATTCAGTTTAAATCCACAGAATCCCTCAGACTCGAATGAGAAAAAATTCGACATTCAATTATTATGGGATGAAAATTATGGAATACAGGACTCGGGGGAAAATAGTGGATCTTATCATTAGATTTTTCAATTAAAAATTCGACAACAATCGCAGTAATGCGTGAATGCTAATTTTATTTTTTAAAATATTAGGTTTTGGGGAAATCTTCTGGCGTCTCACTGCAAAAATTAATACGGTAAGTAAAAACAAATCGAAGCTTTCAATGAGTTGATAATTGAGGCCTTTTCTCATGGGAAATTCCGACATTGACTTCTCATTAGGATAGGCAAGTTATGGGATACTAGAGTCTGGGAAAAATAATCTATCTCATGGGTTACAACGTTTCGATTCATATTTCATCAGCAATGGCAACAATTCAAGAACGTAATCGTGAATTGGTAAATATTTCACCATCAAAGTTTACAAAAAAATTATCAGATCTTTCTGGAAAAAATCTTGTTTTGTCACCGTAGAAATTAATTTCTCTACTATCACCAAGAAATAGTGAAATCAAACTGTACATGACAATCTAAAATTTTGTGTAAATAAATATCTTGTCGTTCGTTACTGTAAAAATCAATTAGCCAGTGTTATACAGCAAATTCATGATAGAAAAATGTTAAGGAAAACAGGAATTAATGGCTCGATACTCGGGATTTTTCTCATCATCGCTATTTCTAGAAAACACTAGGTATTATGGAACGAAAATCTTTGACATTGGGGGTATTAATGGACGAATGTGTGCCGTATATGTTCGCCAAACGTCGATGCATATACAGGAAAATTCAAATGGAAAATAGGGGAAAGGATAAAGGGGGTGGCAAGCAAGAGGGGGAGGGGGGGGAGCGGGCAAAGAGTGGCTGCTCGCTGTGGCTCCCCGATATCGATTTCCGATAGTGGCATTTAGTGCTCTGTATATTCTGTCTGCTTCCATACGTGTCTGATACGCGAGCGTATACTATCCAGTGTGATAGGCGAAGCGGAGAATAGGGCACACTGCAAATTGCATCCTAAAAGCAACGCTTTGGGGGCAAGGTGTCGGAGGAAGATGATTTTCGGGGGATGAAAATGGGTGAATCTGGGTGAAACAATTGACGACTGAGTACGTGGAGATTATTCGGATATGATTTAAAACGTTTTAGATGATATAACTATAAGATGTGCTCTACTTGGTCCCTCCGTCGCATTAATTTGTTTATTTGGCACGCGTTTAGAGCCTGGAAATTCGCCTAAATTTTACAGATAAATTAGAGTCGTTAGACAACCGTTCATCTGACATTAGGACAAATTTTCTGATTCTCAGACCATTCCGGCGTTTGGTCGATTTTTAATGAATATCTTGAGATGGAGGAGGAATCGGAAAATTCTTGGCAAAGCCTTCTGTGTCGTCCTTGATTCCGTCTACAAAAAAGTCATTGCGAAAATTTCATTATCTCCTTAAATTCGCGGATCATCCTCCAAAACTTAGCTAGGGATTAAATCGACTTAAACCGTTTTGCCGCTTCGCTGGTGAATTCATCTTTCATTCACAGACACTCGAAATATTGTGCATCAATAAATAATTAGTTGTTAAAAGGCGAAGATTTTCATCCCTTTGACATCGCTAATGACGAAACAGACGGTCGAGTGCTGGACCAATCGGAAAATGACTTGAGTCGAGGTAACCTAATTTTGAGGTGCGCCTCGGTCAATGGAGGACGCTAAATCCCCACTCTTTTCACACCCGACCAATGAGGCGTTACCTGACCGTCTTGTGATGTCATTCTACAATAAGACGCCTAAGGAAGTTGTGCGCCATAATTTCCCGATCGTCGACGCATAATGATTAGTGACAACGCTCATCAAATAAATATTTCTGTGAAAACTGTTCCCATTACGTCTCTAAGGATTTCCAAAATCATTAAATCCCACCGTCAAGTGGAAATAATTACCGCACCATAGAGCTACACCCCTCGAAATGAGGGCAATCTGGATATTTTGCCAGAACGAAGGGATGAGAACTCGGTGGCGGAAATTCCCGAATGTTCGCAGATGTAATTTTCCAGGAGAGTTTTCCGATGTACTCGCAGCCGGTAATTTGCCAAAACAATGGCTGCGAACGTCCAGTAAACTTCTCATTAATCAAATACTGCCTGCCCTCTTGCCAACACTTCCATCCCCCTCTGCTCTATTAATTACCACACCGCACTGATGGCATCCCATCTTTTGTATGCATCCACCCACCCTTAAGGTTTCAGTGCATTCACGAGAATTTTCCAATGTCGAGATTGGGTATTTTTAGAATCTCTGATGAAAAACGTCTAGTTCCAGATTTCCGGATAGCATTTCAAAAAAATTGAAGACCCAGGAAAAAGTCAAAAAAAAAAAAAAACCGGAAAATCTGTGAGAACTACGCCCATAAAAGCCGCACCTACATACAGATATATAACACACGAGAAGTGCAGTGAAGTAGCGGCGATTATGAATGCCGGACCATCGACCCGAGTCTCTTTCGCTCCAGGCCTCTGGCACGAAAGACCAATGTGCAAACTTGCCCCAGTTACGAAAGACGCTCTCCTCCCTTTTCTCCCATAGCTGATGTGTGGCAGTAGTGGTGGTTGTACATTCGCGTTTTGTGTTGAATTTAGCTGAGAAAATTTTCCACCTTCATCTTTCGTTGACATCTGAATCATTGATATATTCTTTCGTGTGGGTGGAACCATGTGGAGAATGAAGATGAAGATACTACGATACTGAGAAATTAACTTAGACGTCGGAAATTTTGAAACGAAGAAAAAACCCCCTACAGTTGCGATGGATCCCTCAAAATCATTGATCTTGTCACCCAAACAAAACTAACCATTTTTTATCACATATAATACCACAAGTGGTTCAAAATTATCGAATATTTCCCGATAGATTCGTTGCAAACAAATGAAGGAGTCAAGTTTTTCAGGCTAAAAAATCACGAGTGCGAAGCACGAGTGATTTTTCCTGAAAAACTTGACGACTTCATTTGTATGCAGGGAACCTAGAGGGAAATATTCTATAATTTTGAAGCTCGAGTGGTATTCAGGGGATTATTTTTCCTATCCAAATTTCGGCCAAGAGAATTGTGCCATGACATGAAAAGAGGTTTATTTGGTTAAGTGTCGTTTGTTTACCAAAATATTCAAAAAATTATCGCTGATATTCGAGGTAGGCTATACAAAATATCAACAAATGGTGCAATTCTATTGGCTGAAATTTGGGTGGGAAAAATAATCAGTAAAATTCGATCTGTCAATTGAAACTGCCCCTGAGGATCAGTGACATTAATCCAAAAACCAGTGCTCATGTTGCTGACAATTAATAATGAAATTTCATCATCCCGAGTCTTTAATAATTGACACTGAATGTCTAGGAATCAGTAAAACATCTCCATAATCAAACCCCTATTCCAGGTTGAAGATAATCTACATTTGTTGTTCGATAAGTGATAAATCATTTCACATTCACATTTCATTTATTTCCTTGATCTAAAATCCTCTCTTAAAATCCCTTATAATTTACCAGTATAAGTGATAAATCTATTCAGCAAGTAGGACAACAACATCGTCAGAATTTTGAATCCCCAAGTTCATCAACTTGTACATAGAATCAATCGTATACCCGAGTATGTAATGAAAATCCTGCCATTCCAATTAGTAAAAGGCATCTTCCCCGTTGGATACCGGGTGAACGACTAGACACTAACGATATACGGGTTTGTGCATCGAGAAATCGATCGGCCAGGTTACTGCCCAGGACTCCGGGTGTTGGATGCCTCCAAGTTTATATGCATCAGGAGCTGTGCACCCTCACCTCCTCCACCTCCCCTGGGCCGTAGTTTGATGCAATCGAATTCGGAATTCCAAACGGAATATTGAAGAGAGTCAGGCTCAAAGTTATCCTGGAATTTTCCAGGGGTACGAGACCCAAGTGTGTTACAACGAAACGAGAGGATGAATTCTCCCCAGTTTGACTGCAGCAAAGTTCCCCCAGCCCCCTCCCCCCTGATATGTTCTTCCCCATTTTCTCTGGTTGGCGAGTCCACCGGGGACCGGGAGTTGAATATCGGACTGGTGGAAACTGCAAGAGATGCATCCCAGTGTAACACGATCTAATCTTATGCTCATTCCATCCAGCAGTATTTCTTTTTTTTTCTTTCTCATCCTCTTTCGTGAAATACGAATGACGAACGTAATACGAAACTGTCGTTTGCTCTCTCGACGCGAAGTATGATTCGAGAAAATAGGTTCTGATGCGACTGAACACAACGTGACGGATTAACATACAAGGGAGATTACGTCATACTTGGACGGATATCAGGCCAAGGCGGGAAGGGGAGGAAAAATGAGCATATCATCCAGAGCATCTCGATACGAGTCACGCCTTAGTTTGACTTTATGGAGAATCTATGGAGATGTGTGGTATAAATATTTCTCAAATTTTCTACTGAACCTTACGATAAGTTTGCGAAATTTCGGATAAATTATATGTGAGTTTATCCTGAATTTTAGTAAAGGCATTTTACAAATTGAAAAATCCCTCAGATGGAAAGAAATGTTGGATTAAATCTACACCTGTAGAGGGCGAAACTTGGGGGAAATGACAATCAACGAGTTTTTAAGTCAAGTTTTGTTGGAAAAATTAGATTTAGGAGACTAATTTTTGCGATAAAACTAATCTTCATCCCCCGATTCACCCCCTGCAGATCTAATTTTTATCTAAAATTTCTTTTCGTGTACGAAATGGACAACTGAATTTTTTTTTGAACTTTCTATCAATGTCTTTTCTATAGATCTTTTTTTTGTTTATAGACCTGTTAAAAACTGTTGAAAAATTTCGAATTTTCCTGAAATCACCAATAAAATCAAGCACTTAATGATTATTTTGTCTTTAAACTAAATTCAATGCCACATCACCGGAAGTACTGGTCTCCTGTCCATGAAGTGTCAATTATTATTTAACTGAATATTGTACTTTTTTCTTAGAGTTGATAAAAATCCCCGCAAGGTCAGTCCTAGCAAGGCCACTCCATGCGATTATTGACATCAAAGGGGAATTTTCCAACAAGTGACTCCTTTCAATGCTCTAAAAATTAACTTGAAGATACTTTCTATGTGATTTTCATAACTGAAAAAATTCAAACTGCCATCGACGCGTTAATAATCCTCTCAAAAGATGAAATTGAATTCTCTTCAATTCCAATTACGAACGATATCCAAATTTTGCACCGGCCACACGTCAATTGAATCACATAAAAAAAAATTACATTCCACAAAAAATGATCATCTTTTTAAACATTGATTGTTTACAAATAAACAACTGCAGCTGTTGAAATTTTCGAAACGTTATTTTCTGAATCATGAAATCAATTCTCGGTAAAATCCTGAATAAGACTAAGTATGTTGGGACTACGATCACATTCCAGAAATTTGGACTCCTACCAAAGGTACCAGTGCTAGTTTGACCCTAAAATCATCAAATCATCGCATCCAAGAAAAAACATCCAAACTATTCCTGTGTCCTTGAATCCTAAACCAGTTCCAAATCAGCGAAATTGAGATTATCAGAATGGAAGATAGTGACGTGACTGGCACTACAAGAAATTGTCAAAAAAAAAAAAAATAGGGCCCAGTCAGTGTTAATTTTACCACTTCCGGTGACCTGGAAAAAAACTCAAGACAACATGGGCTTTCGAGACTATCTTATCAAACATGAGTGAGGTTTTGTACGAGTCATCGGGGAATTCTCATGGTGAAGTATATTAGTGAAACAGTTTCTCAGTTATCCTCTATGAACTAAAATACATCAGAAATTTTTGAATAAAAAAAATTTGAAATGAAACTGCGACAGTGTATATGGACACACAGTCACAACCCCAAGGCAAAACGATATGTAATGTTGTAAATGTGCTACGTTTTGTGAGTGACTAGCAGTTCCAAGAATCCTTGGGTGTTAGCATTACTCCTCTTCGCTTGGCTCTTCGACGTTTATAAGCACGAGTGAAAAATAACCAGACGCTGTGGGATGAGAGAGTGTGAGATTTCTGTCTCTCGGTCGATTAACTTTTTGGCAAAGGAGTGATGAAAAAAAAAATCTATACAGGGAAGAAATAGGGGGCTTTGTAAAAAATACTCGAGTCCAGAGGATTCGACGTCTTCATGATGATACACAGCAGATGGCTTTTGCAATGCACATATCATTCGTCCCTGAGTATTTTCGAATACCCCCAGCGTGTTTATCTGGCCTGAATCAAGTATATAGTTGTGTTATGAGTTCCAGAAGGCAAAATCCCACTCAATAACTTCTGCGAAATGAGTCGCAAGTTATTAGGGTTCGAGTAACTTTGCATTAAGTTGTCTCGTATGTGCTCGGTTTAACGGGTTATTTTGTTTACGAAGATGTTTGGAAATTTCATTGGTTAAATTGAGTAAAAATGCAGTTATTGTTGGGACCGGAAGTGCGTTCAAGAATAGCGTTTGGTGGTTATTTTTTCTCCGGTAATTATTGCACACGAATCGCTTGAGAGCGTGCAAGTAGATCCGTACCGTTTTAGACAGACCACATTACGCGTTCCACCATTTTCTGTTATCAATGGCCTGAGCATTTGACACATAACCAGTATTTTTGTGTTATAATTCTGAACTAACGGTTTTGATTGCAATTTTCGAATGACTTCATGAGTTTTTGCTCTTTTTTCAGATTGACAAGAGGCTTTCTAGCCATTTAATATCGAAATTCACATTCAGACCTCGAAAGTTTAAATAAATGCAGCCATTAGAAAATGTTCCGGACCCTAGGATCAAATGGGATTTAAATGAAAGCTCTGATGTGCGAGTGGAAAAGGATTTGGCTGGAGGAATAACGGTCCTTGAGGGGAGGCTATTGTGAATTTTCAGTCAGTTGGAGTGCGATTTCTCCCGATTGTGATATCTCATAATGACGATGAATAAACCTTCGATTCATTAAAACTGTCATTGGGTCTCGATACAACACCTGAACGACATAATTGCGCATGAATACATAAGAAAAGAAAAGGGGAAAAAAACATATGTAAGTGTGAGAGCTGAGTGTCGCGCACCGATGTCACGGTCGAGCTAAAATTAACTTCTCGCAGGATTGCCATACGATGCTGAGGTACAGAAAGAGAGAGAGAGAGAGAGAGCGGGGGAATTTTGCATGCATCGAGACACACCAGAGCGATGTCTGAACAATCGAAAGACGTCATGTTGTATTGAGCACTTGGAAAAAAAAACGATGGAACAATGCTGTACGGGGGAGGTGAGTGGGATAAAAAAAATGGATGAGAAGAATTTTCGGGTTGGACTGTACGCAGGCGAATGTCGGGGCGATGTAGGTTACAAAGAGAGGGACATGGGTATTGATTTCAGCGCGGTATGCACAGGCATTGTGGAATGTGCCTTATACATTATGCTCAGACGCACGTGCACAACGACACAACGCACTCAGTCAGGCCTTCATCAGCTGTATATACAGATCTATTGAGCGACACATTTGCCTCAAAGTGTAAGCAATGTGAATATAATAGACGTCGAGCAAGGTGTCGCATTGCGATTTGTATTACTTTGTTTTTGTCTTTTAAACTGGGGTGAAACTCACTGGTGAATTCTTCGTGCATTAAATTGCTGGAGGACGGGAACAAGAGGGGATGCAATTGCATTTTTTTTTCTCCGGAGGCTTATTTGCATTTGCTCATTTGAGCTTGAGAGAAGTCTTCAATTGGGAAATCGTGGATAGTTATTGAGGAGTTCTACCGAGCTTCGGCTTCATTCAATTGTGAAGTTTTTGATGGAGAGAAAGATAATGGAAACATTCGGAGAAAATTTTATGGATGTTATTCGGAATTCCAAATGATTGTATTGGTTTTTTTGGAGTGGGAGCTGAATTTATGGACTTTTGATGAAATTTTTACAATCAATGGAGAGATGGTTTTTCAAAAATTAGGGGGGGAGAGTTTGAGCCTTTTAGGAGGTTTTGGTTGTGAAGAATTGAATGGTTTTGTCGAAATTTAATTGCTTGAAAGTATGGAGAACGAAAAAAATTGCTGCAAACCACAAGTACATCGAGGAGAAATTTAAAATTGCGCCTAAATTTCAAATTACAAGCCAATCAATTTCCTATGTTCCTATGTTCATAATACCGAATTAAATGTAATTAAATCTCTTCTTCTTCTGTCTATATTTCTGCACGAGCTCAAACACGAGCCAATGTAAAATTATCTCTACAAATAATATGTAAGAATGTACTAATAGGGGTCAAAGGGAAGAGGAATCAAAATGTAAAAACCCGAAAGGGCATACATATGGTCAATAAATAATCATAAAGTGGTTAATATTTGAAACCAAAAAATGTAGATAAAATGTCACACAACGATAGTATAAATAACCCAACGTTCGGGATGAAAATCGTAATTCCTCCGGAATTCTTCACCAACAGTTGCATAATTCTGTCATTCGTACTTGGTGATTGGGTTATGAAGCTGACGATACACAATTATTTCGAAAAAGCTTCACGGGTCACGTTGCACAGTGGATCAGCCGCAAAAGCGAACACGGTGTTATCTCCCACCCCATTCGGTGTATCGAATCACGTTTGCTCATGTGGACTGTACGTGAAAATTGAGAGACCGGGTGCTTTTTGATAAATCACAATTGTTGGTAACATTTGCTGGGCATACGTAAGCTCAACGCATGCCATCATCATTCCGCATACAGTCCGTCATCGGAAATCGGATCATAAACAGTGTTTCACTGAGAGAATGAGCAATCTAGAGTCTCACCATTAATTCAACAATTTGGAGAATTTTGTAGAAAATACCGGCTATATTTTTTCCCTATTCTTCGCCCTGGAAACTTCTTTGGACATTGTCATTGTCATTGAGATGAGGGAGGGCATAAAATTATCATTGTTACGATGCCCGGTGAGGGGAAGGGAGGGGAGTAAAGCTTTTGCCTCATTCTTGGTTAGAAGGTAACAAGGGATATTTGAATATTTTGTCAATTAAGCGCACTGTTTTACATAGGTGACACTGTGGGGTTACGAACTGGCTGTAGGTACACAGGATGAGTCCCCTCGGACACGGCTACAAAGTCAATCTCTTCGGCCGTGAGATAGCATCGATTTTAGTGG
Organism: Diachasmimorpha longicaudata; assembly: GCF_034640455.1. Lineage (NCBI taxonomy): Eukaryota > Metazoa > Arthropoda > Insecta > Hymenoptera > Braconidae > Diachasmimorpha > Diachasmimorpha longicaudata. The sequence continues at coordinate 5,493,063 of NC_087225.1, forward strand.
CACCAGCATAATATTCCTACCATGAGATTTTTCGTATCATGAATGTCACATGTGTCTCTTTTAAATTCATTCTCGGCCGGAAACGGGATCACGAATATAGTCGAGAGTTATTCAACTTGATGTGAGAAGTTTAAAATGATAAGAAAAATCTGTCGAATTAATACTATGATCCTTGGTCAATTAATAAAATTATGGTAACTGCGAAGACGCTGACAGACATATTGCACGTTGAATTCGAAGAAGAGAGTAAAAAAGAGTGAAAAATATCTCGAAAAACAGATAAAAATTACAATACGAATTTTTTCATTCCAATGAAGACATAGAAACGTCAATTGTTGGAAGGTCCAACTTCCCATAATTTGACAAAACACCACAAGTGATTGCACAGCGATTTATGTATTCAATTCTACTCCGCATCGCGTATCGATACCGACGTGGTACCGTCTACTTCTTGAATTGTTAATCGTTCGTCGATTGACATCAACGTTGATAATTTGAAGATTTTTTTTTATGTATAAGGCAGTGATTACTGCACATGTGCATCAATTGGAAATCACATGGGACATTCATGCCAAAAGTGCGTCATTAATAAAAATAGAAGGAAAGGGAAAATAAAAATGTAACCCTTGAACCGAATCAGAGTCCACGCAGGCGGCCAGTGGCTCGACGACATCAACTTCCGGTTGGTGGGGTGTTGCGGTGTTGCGACGGGTGTCTTATTAGCATAAAATCGTAAATACAGAGAGTCTGTCCGTTAGTTCGTCGTGTAATCAGAACATTTGCATCCGAGACGGAACGCGGTATACGACTCGCCCTCCATTAAATATCACCGTAAAATTCAGGGAACAAATGGAGAAAAATAAACTATTCTATCCGGAAGTTTTGAAATTGCCTCATTTGAAAATTCTGTTAACTGAATGAGATTGGAAGTTCAGTAATATCAGGAGGGCAAAGATTCGATCGATTCGATTAAAATATTCGGAGTGGATTCCCAGGAGATTATTTTAAAATACAACTGCATTCAAAGATATAAATTCACGTGTGGTGATTTTGTTGTAGATAATGAAGGAAATGATAATAGAAGTTATATGATATGATAACTTATGTGAAAATAATTCTTTGTTGGCAAGAAATAAAAAATCAAAATTTAATGAAAAAATTAGTTGAAAATTCCTTCGAGAAAAATTATTGGGCGACAATTAGTGTAATTGAGAGAAAAACGGTGGTTTTAATTTTCAATTAATGGGAAATCCAGTGCAACGGAAAAATTCATGATTATCTGCAGACTCAGGACATTCCTGGAATTTACAATTTATTTTTTAGTTTTAAAATAATATTTATCATTCTTCTTCCCGTTAGATGAATTTAAAGTCACTATCAAATTGTGAATTTGTTCTAGTTGTATCTATTTCGTTCCGGCAATTGTACTAGTACTTCTTTAGCTGTTTATTCTTCATAGATAGATAACGGCATTTGCCGTCCAACTTATTTTGTTTAAAGAGATGTTTGTAAATTTCATTGGTTAAATTGAGTGAAAATGTAGTTATTGTTGGGAACGGAAGTATGTTCGAGAACAGGGCTTGGTGGGTTTCTTTTCTCCAATAATTATTGCACATGCATCGCTTGAGAGCGTCCAAGTAGATGCTTACAGTATTAGTCAGACCACACTACGGGTTCGACCATTTTCTGTTATCAACTTTGTCAGTTCAACTGCGTGAGCATTTGACATAAAATTAGTATTTTTCATATTATAATTCAAATCGATTATTAAATTGTTTGCAGAAAATGCATAATTTGGAACTATTGCAATTTTCTGATAAGTTCATCAGTCTTTTTTCAAAGGAATATTCACATTCGGAACTCCAAAGTTTAGGGTTATTATAGGTATCATAGATGTTTCAATGACTTCCCGAATTTTTAAATTTATTGTGAAAATTGAAAGCTGAATCCCCCTGAATTGCTTGATCCTTTGAAGTATTAAACAAATTTCAACATGTTTTTATTGATCTTTCAGATGTAATTCTCTACTCGTGAAGTTATTTCACTAAATCAGTAGAAAGCTAGCCGAGTTTCTCAACCATTTCTGATAGTTTTTCATAATCTCCAAAATCTAATCCGATTCCTAGAAGGTGACTCAGTTAAACCCACGAAACCATTATTTTTGTTTGTTAAGAGGATCATGAACACTAAACTGAAGATATTACATATCGGTTAAAATTGTCAAACGATGTTTCTGATTTTCTCTCGAAGTCTATTCTCAGATAAGAATGAAGTGCAAATCATTGTAAAATTTTGATTGATTGCGAACTCTGTTTCAAAGTCAGCCTCAACCTGAAATTCTGGTATTTCCTTTCGGTTTTTTAACGAAAATCTTTTTGACGAATAAGATAGCACTAACTCCGGAGGGAAATCCCGTGGATCCTCCGGAGTAAATTAACAATAAAAAATTATAATCTTCAAAATCGACAAACTCCCACTGCGCAAACAGAAAATTAGGAGAATCCGAATTGATGAAGTTACATAAACACGAAAAGGAAAGATTATTTTGAATAGTACTGATACGGGTTTTCGCATATAGGCGGTTAAATCAAGCAGACGTTTGCCTTGATAGTGAACCGGAGGGAAAGGGGGGTCGACGCGACGTCGGGTGCGCATCAGGACGCTGTGACGACAGTCAATGTATACACCAGTTGTACATTCACACAGTAAGCGAGAAAGAGTGAACAAGTGTGTGTGGTGATGAGGGGGAGGATGAGGAGGGTGGTAGGAAGGGGCTAGAATATTGCAAACAGTGAGGGGAAAAGTTAGAGAAGAGATGAGGTAGGAGTGGGGAAACAACTTGTTGCGCACGGGTGGTGCGCCACTGGCGTTCGCCCCCGCGAGACGCGATTCTGACCGTCCATTCGACGACAAAAATAGCCGAGTCGTCGCGACGCAACAGATATCACTCTTTTGTTTCACTAAGGACTCACGAACCAATTTCAAACCAATTTTCCAAATGTCAATTTTTTTTTTTCCATCAAGCCAAATGTATTAAACCAATTACATTGAAGGCTAATCGGGTTGATGTTATGTGATGACGGGAGGAGGAGTAATTAAATAAAGTCATTTTTAACGATCGGGGGCTTACGGAGAAATTTAAGCCTTCACCAATTGACAGTGTAATGTTGCCCGATGGAATTAAATAATTGAGACAATTTGCCAGGAAAATAGTCAGGGACTTGGAATAACCAGATTGATTCAGAAATCTTCGGATTTATGTAATTACTGTACAGGATTGAGAGGTCAATTTTATATGCTCATCAGTACATTGGAAAAATGAATGATTTATAGGAAAGAAAAAATTAATGATGAAAGGGAATGCGATAGAAATTGCAGAATATTATTTGTCGGTGACTAGCTCTACGAGACTGATTAACTAATCAATAATTAATTGCAATTACTTTTCAAGTTTGGCATCAGTAATGGGATAATAATGTCCTGACGGTTGCATCTTGTGATTGAGACTTTCATATTTCCTGGGATTGTAACTTTGTTGCGTGGAGATAATTAATTATTTCATTACTCCAACATGATCAAATTCAATTCAAAGTATTCGAAACCCTGCCCATAATAAATAATAAACTTACCTGAATCTGATGACCGGGATTCGAGATGTGAAGCTGCTGTGCCTGATTGATCTGCAAAGTGGATGTGCCAGGTCCAGAGGGTGGTCTAGGAGGTGTTGAGCTCGTGAAGGGTCCCTGAGCCGAGCCAGGCTGATTAGGTCCACCACCCTGTCCCCCTCTAGGTGGTAATGGATAGCCAGGACTCCCATGATTAGGCATAGATCCTGGACTACCGTAAGGCGAGTACTGTTGCTTGTATCCACCAGTTGGTCCAAGCATATTCGGTTTTCCACCAGCTTGCTGAGGCCTCTTCATATCCAAATTGAATTGATTTTGTGCAGCAAACATATCACTAGCAGTCTGACTCGAAAAACTGGGATTACTATTGCTCTTGTGATAAGACGGAGCATTTTGAGCATTTTGATTCTGATTATTTGGTCCATTATTCCCAGGACTACCAAGATAAGCCTCAGCATTACCCCCAAACTGTGGAAATTCAGCGTAAGGTGATCTTGATGCTGGACCCCTTGCGGCAGCCGCTGCTGAATTGTAATTACCAAGTACAAGTTGATTCTTGTGCTGATGTTGTTCAGCCATTTGCTTCAAAGTCTGGGCCGCAGGACTCATCTCAGACTTGAAATCAAGCCCTGAATATGGCAGACGTGCCGGTGAATACTGCGATCCACCCAGACCCGGACTCGAGTTTGATCTGATAATTCCATTATTTGTACCATTACTCGTAGCACTATTACCATGTTGATGGCTATCCTTGTCATCCTCTATCTTAATCTGTCCATTATTAATCGTACCTGATGTGTTACTACCAACAACACTCCCTGTATTAGCATTGCCACTGGAGCCTAGTAAATCACCACTCTTGTCATCAAAGTCAAAGTCTTTCATAAAATCTGGATTAATATCTGATATCTCAGAAATGAGATCTTTGAATGCGTCTGATGGAAATATCTCATCACCAGTGTCATCACCGATAAAGTCAGAAAAACCAGGAAAACCAACGCCATTAGCAGCAGCATCTTTTTCAACTGCTGCAGCGCATTGCTCGAGATCAACAAAATCATTGTCCGGCTCTTGTTTACACTCCACTAAATTACCAATATCAACACAACCTATACCACCACCACTTCCACCACCACCACCTCCACCAGGTCCATTATTCTGGCTCCTCGATGACGTCGTTGTATTGTCCATTCCCGGTTTTGGTGATGACGACGAATTCACAAGGTCACTCTTCACCGACGCATTTGTCAAGGCTTTGACAGTGACGTTTGTGGAGATTTGCTGGGCTTGCGAATTAGCTGCTGACGTTGTGAATTCCAACTGTTGTACAATCTCAACTTGAAATTTGGTGAGACCCTCGTTATTACCATTACCAGAGCCAGATCCACCCCCATTGCTACCATTTCCACCACCTTGGGGACCAGCCTGAGATGTTCCATTACCAGTTTGATGTTGGCTATGTCCATGATGGGGACCACCCGGCCCGGATTGGGCCTGTTGGTGCTGATGCTGGCCCTGTGTACATTGAACTTTGACCGGGGGCTCACCAAAGCCATCATTGCCACCACCACCCGCGGGCTCCAAATCCTCCGCTGTTCTCTTCAGGAATTTTTGCTGCTGAAACAAACAATTTTCCACTATTAATTCTCATTCATATCAATACGGAGTGTAAAAAATCTCTAGTTGAACTTTCATACTTTCATCCTTTGGCTTTTTATACTCTCTTACAATGTTTAATTGACACAGTAATATTTAATTCCAACGATGATAATTACCATTGGAAACGGAATTGTCGTTGTAACTGTCGCTTGCATGTGTCGATTGTTGGTAATAAAGAGAAGGAAGGGATTTACGCAATATTAGACGGGCAAAAGTGTATTTACATCGCGTCGATCTGGTTCGTGTCATGTACATGGTTTTGCGCTTTGGATTTTGCGCATGTATTTACTCCTGGTTATATACAACGCGGCTTTTCAGTTACCAGTGCATATACCTTCGTGCATATTATACTACTGAGACGTCTCCAGGGGGGTTAATGATATGCGTCTGATCCGTTGAGGCTATTTCTACCACAGTTGAATTGAGAATCAATTTTAAAATACAATTTCTACTTCACCTAAATAGAATTAATCACAGTAATGATTTTCTATTCCCGTTCATAGATCTAGAATTTTTATAGCAATCGTTGTGTCCCACTGTTTATGCACCGGGTACAAAGTTTATTCGGTGCTGCAGTCCCTTTGGAATACCAATTTATCATAATTATAATAACAAATCCAACATGAAGTCATTCTACAATCACGTGCTATCGATTATTTCTTTTTTAAATTTTACAATGCATTCGATCGTTTTCGTTATAGATTTTCCCATGGGTTCTAAGTCTAATCCGTGAATAATTTGACAATTGCAGTTCCATGAAAATATCGTCATATCTCTCGTTCATTGTCGTAACGCGTGTGGCACTCATGCTTGTAAGAAAAGAGAGAAGAAAACAAAATCGTTATGCAATCTCGTTTCACGCGGTCGTCGTTGTTACTCGACAAATTGCATATTTATAACCAGTTCAACCATGCGGCGACATTTTTTTATCGTTGTTTTTTTTTTAAATACTGCCTACAGTTGCTTCTCGATGGATTTCAAGGATATGTGTAATACTCTTTCAAGATTTTTAGAGCGCGATGACTTTGGATACCTCAATGGCAGCCGCACGTGGAGTTTTTTTTTGTTCGAAAGATGATTAAAAATGAAGCATCAGCGAGTTAAATGCAGATAATAAACTGGAGTCTTGGTTTGCTGCAGATAGCGAAATGATAATTGATCAGTTTTAAACGTACCAAATCCGACCAACTATTAAAATTTATGAAAAGAAACGATTGAATCGGCAAATCATGTGACAATACCATGGAGCTTACCCTTGAACTTCCGCACCCGGAAAGTTTTCAGAGAATTGCTTCTTGCAAGGTGGTTATTTACAATAGAAATCCCGGTGCCTCAAAACCGTTCAACAATACAAAGTCAGTGCTCATTTACATGGAAATAATGTACATACATCTGTCGATGGTAAAGCAAGATTGAGACTGTGATTTCCATTCGAAGGAGATCAGAGGACTCGGAGAGATTGCTTTGCTGAACATCCCGTGGCTTATGTATTCCAGGAGATTATACATCCAGTGGCGCAGCGAGGAGTGTGGAAGAGAGTAAAATCGAATGGCTGTTGATATTGGAATGAGAGGGGGAATTTAACCGAGGCCAGCCTTCATGCAAAATATTTCAGCACCTTGGCACGACTCCCATCGGCCGTCGAATTGACTATTGAACAAACAAGTCTGACTGTATGTGGGCCCCCGTACAAACTCCCGCGAAATGTTTTCCAGGACTGTTTGATTCAGCCAGGGAATAATCTCTGCTTATTTCATCAAAACCTACGTACAGTGAAAAATACCACTCGAGTGCCTCTGAATTTCATTCTAGAATATATTCTAACTCATTCAAGAGCAATGACAAGACAATGTGCTAATGTCCAGGAGTGTCACAATAAAGTTTCTGATAGTCATATGATATTTTCTCATAAACAAACGTTAATTTTTCAGGTTTATCTGTAAAAAGCGTATGATTATTTTGACTCAACTTTTTGGTAGGGAAATTATCTACCCAATACCACTTGACCTCAAAGATTAATCGCCTATTTCCGGCAATGTTTCGTGCATATAAATGAACTCGTCACATTTTTGTCGCTCATGGGCGAGAGAGTAAGAGAAAACCGAAATTTTTCAACCGAATTCGTCCACTTGGTTAATGAATATCTCCCTAAATAATCGATAGTAGCGGTTAAACTGTTGATGTTACCTTTTTTTATCGTAAAAATGGAATATCACATGAAATTCGTAGAATGAATGATTCATTGTGAAAAATTTAATCAATTTTTGCCAAAATTTAAAGAGTAATTTTTTTAAAGCCCAAGAAGAAATAGACTCGGAGACTCTGATATAAAATCTTATCTCTGAATCAAGCCCGACACTGAAAGAGAAACGGGTAAGAAAAAAAAATGATTCGCTAACGACTGAAAGGAATAAGACCAGCCTGACTCATGGAGAAGAGTAAAATACCCAGATGGATGGATTTCAAACGTGCGTAATTGTTTCGAGAGGTTTCCGAAGGCCAATGAGAAGTACACAGGGGCTTATGCAAGTCGGTGACGAAGGGTTAAGAGTTGGCGGGGGTGTGGGTACTAGTGAAGTCGAGTTGGGGTGGGAAATACAGGCACAGGCCTCGACTTCCGTGACACCGTGGAGAGTGCCGGCAAAGTATCGATTGCCAGGGCACAGGGGGTTGGAGAGGTAGCGGGAGGGCCTCCAAGAGAGTCAGTGAGTTCCAAGCGTCCTCTGTCGTTCCCGACTTGCTTTCTCCTGCTTGCATATCCATTTCCCTTATATTACCCGTTGAGAGAGTGTATACACCCTAGTCGTCGACAGTGAGAAGGGGTGAAATTCTCGAGGACAGGCAACAGAAAAGCTTTTGCAATGAGTATGAAGCACCATCGGGAGTGTCTTGCCTAGCACAAGCCTACATTATGTCCCTTCTTCTGGCATATAATGTGTATAACAGCCCCTTTCCTTTCACCACCACCTGAACTGGTTACCATCAACGGAAACTTTTCACTGAGACCGAGAACTTCTCGGCAAGTTGTCTTTGACTTCTATATTCAGAATCCCCCCCCTCCACCGGCTGGCACTCAGAATATATAGGCTTTAACCCTCATACCCAACCTCATGAAAGCTCACTAGGCGCTTCTGTTCCCCCTCCCTGTCTGCACCCTCACCCTCAACCCCTCCCCACTCCTCCTCCTTCAAGCGTCCCCGACGCCGACGGAACAAACTTGACGCGCGCGCCTTTCTAACATTACGCGGCGCCCGACTTGCCGAATCGATTTCACAGAGGCATCCCGACACATAATCTTAGCCGATGGGTTCATATCATTTTACGATCGATAAAACTCATCACGGGTAATCATCGGTGTTGGGAATTTTACATGGATGGGTGGAGAAATCCGTTGAAATGTTGCTCGTTATTGATAGGTAATGTTTTACTTGGAGGCAAAGTCTATTTTTTAAGAGGGAAATAAGGAGAGAAAAATTATTTAAAAATTACGGGTCTGTTCCGTCATCTGCCAATCAAAACAATATTCAGTAAAAATTAAGGAACAGTTACGCATTTTTTTCACTGAATGTTTCGTACTTTTTCTGGAACGTTCTGGACTTTTTACTGAAGATTCACGGAAAAAGTGCGTAACTGTTCCGTAACTTATTCCATAAATTATTAAAGAATTTTTCTCTCGGTGAATGGATACATCGGAGTTTCATAGTTTTGCCGAAATTTTCCAGCAAATTAGTGAATTAAACTATAGAGCTGGAAAATTAACCATGCAATTTCAAGTTAAACTTGGTGGATTTTGTAATTATTACAGAATACATGAGGGTCTCCGATATTTTGTGATTTGAAAATCTATTAAACGCTGGAGCACTCGTGTGATATTTGTTTTTCAATGTCTAATCAACGCGCGGTAGTTCTGACGTTTATACATTAAAAAATCCTGTTTATTACACTTTTTAAATTTGAGAGAAAGCGTAATTTTTGGTCCATGTAAGTAGAGCATTTCCGATCTTTCAATTTTTAATCGATGCAAAATGCATGCAATGCTTCTAATGTTTATAAATGAAAAATTAGTTTTTTGATGGCGAAATAAAAAAAAATTGTGTAAGTTCCGGATTGAGGGGACTTAGTATCTCGTTAAGTTGTCGACGCAACTCTCCGAGTTGGGAGGAGCAGCGGAATATTAGTGAATATTTTGTTAGTGGTTTCCATGTTTTCTTTAAAGTCGGCAGAAAAAAATTGGCCGTGTTCCTTAAGCTGTTGAAAAACATCATTTCATGAACATTCAAGGACTAATTTTCAGAGGAATGATTATCAATATTTTCAATTAATTAATTAATCGAAAATTTACTGCCAAATAGTTTCAATTGCAAGAAATGTTGTAATAAAAATTCAACAATAATTGCTCCCCAAAATGGATTTAATTCGTAGAAATCGAAAAGAATATATTCTTATTTTCTCAAATGATTAAAAATCTAATTCGATTAGCTCCTGATTATTCACCTTATGATTACAATTCCAAATAAAAAGTCGAAATTTCATCTTCCCACTGCATGTTTCCCCTGAATTCTTAAAATGCAATCAACCGAAATATCAATGAACTGATAAATCGTGAAAAAAAAATCCTAAAATTACAAAAAAATCAATAAAATGTCTCATCCCACGCCGCCCAAATTCTCACCACTCCCCAATTTCCCCGACTAGGCCTGAAAAATATATGAATAAAAATTCAGCAAGCGTAAAACTCGAGTTCCATTGAACTCAATAAAAACCATTTCACCCCTCCGCTGTAATAATATCTCGGACAATTTGAAATATCCCAAGTAGTACAACGGCTACGGCTTCCCTAACTACTTGATCGATATTGCATTACCTTCGGTAACCAGTCATACGTTTACTGTTTACGAGAGCTTATAAAATATTTCCACCGTCAGTTGAAAAAAAAAAAAAAAACAAATCCCCCAATGTACGTATCAGTGCGATAAGACACAGTGTCTCGCAACAAAGACACAAGGCGGAATAACCGGCTGACGGAGACGATGTGACTCTTTGAAAAACGAAAATGACGGAGAGAGTAGAACAAACGTAGGACGATGAGTAACGACACATGAGTACGTTGAGCCACCGATGGCCCTTCCAGATTCGTTGCCTTCTCTCGCTATTCCATATACACGTTAACTAATACAAGCGCGCGCAGATGTACATATAGTGTACCGACACACATACACAAATAGATATACCACGTTCAACCCTCCGGCCTTTCTATCGATCCGTGGCGAGAGGTTTTACACGCCCTCCCCAAGCTCGCCACCTCGACGATGGAAATCCTCACGAAGAAAGAGGGAGATGTGGCTCGCGCTGAGTTCTCGTGCGAATCCTTCTCCCCTTTTCTTCCACGCGCCACAGGAGAGAGAAAAAAAAAAAAGAAAGTAAGATCCAAGGAGGAAAAACAAGTGGAGAAAAGAAGGGCAGAAGAAGTGAGAACCACCAAAAAGTATATCATCTCTCACTGGTGCAGAAGCAAAACAAACAGATCTTGATATCTGATCCTTTGAAATGTTTTCATGGGAGAATATACCATCGGGTATGCGATGGTGCTGGACAATATCAATGTACAACTTTGCAAATGGTCCTTATTTCACGAGTCCACCTCCACCGAGCGATTCCCGTCACGCGGGCTAAATATACCTAGTGCTCGACGTTGGTACAATCAGCCACAAAAGCTAATTGGCAAATAACGTTGGAGAGGGGATAAGGGAAGTGAGTGAATTTTTTAAGGAAATTTCCAGGAGCTTTGCAAGGTTTTCGCCCGATAGTTTTCTACGGATCGTACATATTTTCTCACTCGTACGATTAGAAAATTCGCCTTCGGCTTTTTTTCTAACCGTCACACCGTCAGAAAATGTTTACTGCACTTGTTGCATAGCATATTATTGTCCTAACAGGCCTAGACCATGAACAGGTGCCTTACTTCCTGTCGTGTGCGAAACAAATCCCTCTACGCACATCAAACCATTTTGAAAATGCGCTTTCCAAGCGCCTGTCACCAAAAAGAGGTTCTGAACCAGTGGTCAGTGTCTAGCGCTCCCTACACGCGAGTCCATCCAGACCTTGAAGAACTCTTGTTCACCGAAAAATCAGACCTTATCCTCCTCCATCACGATGTCTAACAAGTAAAATATTGCCCCCAAGTGATAAAAACATTTCATGAAAACTCATAATCCCGTGTCTGACTTGACTCAACTATCCCTACTTCAATTGAATAGTCAACTCAACTTGACATTTCTCTCTGATATCCCCCGGCCACGAATCGATTCTCCACTCAATCTAGTCCTACTGAGATCAAATATCGCTCTCGGATCAAATCTAGAAATTATTTCCCCAGGTGATTCCTGTTACAATTACCACTCTTCCCTCCCTCTGCCCGTCAAAATCACCGCTCAACTCCGCCAGAGAGGAACAAACTTGGTACATAGTGATTAGTGCAACGGAATCCACCGGGTCTTGGAGGCAAAAGGCTGCTAGTGGCCTCCAGCCCACAAACGAGAGTACAGTACAGCTCTGGTTATCGTTGGTGGCCAGTTAGAATTCCGTTAGACGAACGTCGCTGATCCATTGTCGTGCGGGACTTGTGTGCATCGCACTCAATCCAAAAGCAATGCAGTGAATCCCCCCCCCCCTCCCCCCTTCCCATCCTACCACTATCCGCCACCCATAACCCCCTCACCCATTCCCACTGGAGTTGATGGTATATGTTTTATAGGGACTGCGCGTCACTGGCCTGGCAACGCGTTTTACCCGACAACAACTATAGATATTAAGTAAAGTAAACGGGCCGCACGTCGACAACCGACCACCCGGTACATTCTCGGCACCACTACCCAATCATCAATTGCCTATCCCCACGCGAGATTCAAGTAACATCGGAATATTACACGTTATACTGAGTAAACCGCGCCAATTATAAACGTACCATCATTCCAATTGGATAAGTTGTACAGAAATATGCTTCAGGAGATGAATCTCGCTGTTTCACTTTTTGGGCCCATCGATGATAATCTTCAGAAGTTGGTGGAACGTTATATTTTGTACAGTAATAAATTTTTATTTTTAATTTTTATCAATTCAACTTCCTCACTCACTGTCGCACTCCACTGATATACATAAAGTATTTCTGTTTTTTATTTATATTTATTTAACTTCTTTAAAGAACAGTCATTGGAATTCAAGAGACGTGTTTTTGTTCCTCGATTCGTTTTCCCCTCCCTCGGTATTATTCACTTTTTGTCGTCTGGATTGAGACTTTATACACTGGGGGCCTTATTGTATGTTGATTATGCCCGGCCGAAGGATTTTTTATTTTTTTTATTTTACCAGAAAATGGAACACGCGCGCGACATGGGACACTACGAGAGCGCGGGGAGTTAACCCGTACGCCCGAGGAGCCCGTCACGCACTCTCCACCGACCTTTGACCCCTTTACAATATTTTTTTTTTTTGCTCCTCGAACTTTTGCAAATAAAAAAAATCTCCCCAGACTCGGTGAAATTTTTTTCTCTTTTATTTTCAAGGTTTTTTTCCGCCGTTCTCGTTTATTCACAGGACTCTTGCTTTGATGAACGGGGTTGATAGCACTAGGGTTAACGTGTTGGATGGCGCCTCGTGTGGACACGGAGGATCGCCAATCGGCTGATAGTCCACTCGAGCATCGGTGAACAGTGTGTTGTCAACTGGTGCGTTTGACATTCCACTCGAGCGCGCAGTATCACACGATTCCCCGGCAACGCGTCAATATTTTCACATGCCAACTTGACTCTACGAGTGTTTCATTCAAATTCTCCACACACTTACAGGTGCACAACTATTATCCACCACAGGAAAACAAAAAAAACCAATGCCCGATTCGCACATAAACCGTCAATTTAACGTTGCGTTTGCAGTGTCAATAGTTTAAAAATTCCACAAATGAGCATTTTTTTTTCACTTCGAAAACAATTGGAAAATATGTCCAAGTAACACGCGACAAACTAACCCGTCAATTTTCCTCTCGTAAATCGTCAACAGGTGGTTCAAGCGTCGTTCGTCCCTCCAAGTGCTTATATTCTTGTACACAGTGGCCACCATATCACACAACTTGTACGTACATAATCACATAAATATTTAGCGTGATAACGTTACACGTCACTCTGAGGTATAATTAATAATGTCAATAATCATTAACTATTGTTTCATGATAATGCACGTTATATGCAACACGCTTTTAAATCCCAAAAGTCCTTGTTCCCTTTAACACGTGTCGATTCTCTCCGGGTAACCAACACGACTATTTCTGTCACTGTAGTAAATATCTCACTTGGCTTGTTGTCTCGATCATACTTGGTATCTAACTGCCTGAGATGAATAATATACGTGTGGATTTAATCCCACCCTCCCACCCAACAGCAGCAGCTCTCTCTCTCTCTCAATCGCTCTCTTCACTTTTTGGTCCTCAATTTGCTGGACTGTTTACATCTTCATGTTTCAACTATCGCGGGCCCCTCCAAGCGATATTTACTCTCGTTACTCAAACTAAATTGTACGATGATCAGATAATTGTATCAATCATTGATCGAACTAATCAGTTTCTCTCGTCAGTGCTGATGTATTATTTGTTGAATGACACTGAGGGACAGCAGGGCAAGTGGTATGATACGACAGAAATGGAGGACAAACAGTGTGTGAGGAAGCAAGCTCGTCCAGTCGAAGCCCACGAGCGATTGACTCCTGCGCGTCCCGACTCACGGTCGTGGCACGCGTGAGGGAAGAACAAGAAAAGGGGGTGGGGGGCGGGAGGAGGGGAGCGGGAGGGAGGGAGAAGGCAACGGCAGAGGTGTGCGAGGGTGGTGGCGGAGGAGGAGGAGGAGGAGGGGGAGGGCAAGAGACTACGTCGTTCCACGGGGGGGTAAGGAGATGGCAGTGAGGAGGGAGCTCAGGCCCACGCGAGAGGGATAGGAGGATGGCGCGTGCCACTACACGCTAGCAGGTGGAGTGCGCGTGCCCAGGCACCTCACTCAAGAACCACCGATGTGCCGATGCTGATGCCACACACGTATGATGATACACACACAACTGTGTGAGAGAGAAAGAGAGATAGAGAGAAAAAAAAAAGGCACTTCACAAGGAAAACTCTTGGCAACTCTGGCTGTTCAATTTTATCATGAAACTCTCCGCAACCCCCTCCGATCTGTTTTTGCTCTTTTCGCTTCTTCGTGAGATTCTCTCCTCTCAATTCTTTTAATTTTGTCCAGTTATTTGGGAATTAGAGAGTTGATTTTTACATAGGGTGAGTGAATGTCTGAGGGGCCTGGATACGTCAATTATTTGAATCTGATTTTTATTTTAATGGATATTTCTTGTCTCCCCTCCGCGATATTCAATTTACGGGTAATATGAATAAACACTTTAATCTTGAAAATTCGTATGAACGAGCGATAATCGTTGCATTCACCAATGTTTACGCTTCGGTGTATAAGTTATTCTCGTAAAGCTGATAAGAGTTGCCAACGGAAGACTCGATAACGCAGTATGTCTCGTTGATTCCTCAAATAATCTCGTATCTCAACTTCTTTTTACCAGACTTTTTTTTGCCACCCTCTTCGAGGAAAAAACGTTCTGATTGTTTTTTTTTTCCTTAGCATTTGTGTGTATGGCAGTGATTGATAGTCCTACTGGTTTTATCAAATTGAGTCCAATGCATGAAGACACGTCAGATATGACAATTCACCGATGTCATTTTTCGATTTAAATGTCGTTGTGACATTTGCATCTGGATACAGTGCTGTCGATGTATTTTCACTGTCTCCGACGAGTAGATTTTGTGATTTATCGGAAGCAGACAGTGTGCATATACTTTTTTTTTTAAACAAAAAACCTTTTGTTTTCTCAGTCGAAGGCAACTCTGCCGGTGTCGACCTTGGTTGTCTCAATACATCGTAAAAATATATTCAAACGTGAGACGACTTTTCTTTCCTCTTATTATAAAAAAAAAATTTGTCATTGAGTAGCACAAGCGAAGCTCGTGTAGAATAATCAATTTTTAACGTCTCTTTGACTACGAAAATTTCATTATTTCTTCATTCGCGTATATACTACGACAGTTGTGTACGTGCGAGCGCGAACGGTTATCAGCTGTCACGCGGCGCACGTGCTCGTTGGTATAAAGAGCCATGGGAATACGTAGAGAGACATAGACCCCCTTCCCTCCGTTTACGACGATCCTGACGCCTCGAGGAGTCGTAAGCCACTGACTCTTTTCATGCTTTAGTCTCGGTGATACTCGCGTCGACTCGTCTCACATCGGCATCACTCGACTCAACTCGCATTCACTACTCACCGTCTACTCGGCATTACAACAAACACCAAAAGCCCGCTGTATCCACTGCGCATACATGTGCATTTTTTTTTCTGTATAATACGGCCGAGTCCACCAGCGAGACAGAGTCACTACTTTTTTTTCAATTTTTTTATTCCCGTTGCGCTTGGGCATAAAACCAAAACCACACGATTTTCTTTTTCGTCGGGCTCCCGGAGACAACGATTTTGCTCGAATTCACTTCACATTGTTGAAAATCTTCAACTGAAATTGCCAGTAGTTTTTTAGGTGTGATCTGTATCAAATTGTAGAGGAGCCTCAATAGGCTTTAATCGTATTCAATACCAGTGTCCTAAATATAACTAGCCAAGGGCCCACGAAATGTAATTTTTTCTGATAGCGCGTCTCACCTATGCCGTGGGATTTCTACTGAAGGCGCAGTGAAAAAGGCCAACGTGTTATAATTCCAGCGGTAGGAGAACGTTATATTTCGGATGAGCTTACTCATCGATCTGGATAACACCCCGGTGGTAGTAATCGGTCGGAGAAAACCCAGTCGACCCTGAGGCGGTGATTTTTTGTTTGTCCGAAATTTTTGAGCTTCAGTCTGTGAAGATAACAGAGCAAAGTGTGGAATCACTTGGTTCTACTCGTGCGGATTAAAATGCTTGTTTCGTGATACGTTGATAGACAATCACATCTTTTGAGAAAGAACTTTACAGTTTATGATTTTGTAATCGATTTGGGTTCGGTTGAAGTCGTAGTCTTTCAGTCAGTCTTCGATGACTCACTATTATAAAAAATTGAAATATTTTTTCTTTTAGGAGAAACCCTCATGAAACTCCATGATTTTGTTGAAATTCAGGTGGGATCAAATCTCTTGAAATTCAAATAAATATTTGTTAATTACGAAACTTTATGAACGATATTTTCATTCAAATTTCAGACATATAGTCATAAAAAAAATCTTTAATTGATTCTCTTTTGAAGTCACTAATTCCAGTTCAGCCACTAAATGCAAAAGCCAAAAATATCGATAGAGAAATTTTTGAATTGTAAACCTCCGATTTTTTGGTTAATCTTTAACCGCAATTATTTAATAATTTTTTTCGATTTTTGAGTTGATTTATTTTCTCATGTGAACGCACACCACCATTTTCAAAATGCAACATTTCCGAATGTATGGGATGTTACGCAATGGCGCCAACACTATTCGAAAATTGAACCGCCTCGCTTTAACGTCATTTACGTTTATAATTTTTTATCAATCACAAGTCATCGAAACTCAATAACGTGGAGTCCGCGTTATAATATGAAACACCAGGACTCCAACGTACAATATTGAAAGCTTTCAGGTATAATTTTCAATATCGAAAACTGTGATTATATTATAGCTTCATAAAAATTTTATTTCGCGGTAGAAAATTGAAAATTCTATGGAAAAGTAAAATTATAAATTGCAGTTCAATTGCCGGAAATCCGAAAAACATCCAAATTGAATTCAACCGGATCCACGTTAACATTCCTGATCAACAGTGTCTAAAAAACAAATGTTTTTTTCTTACAATGAAACTCTTCTTATCGTTAAACTGGAAAATCCCAGTGACGAAATTCTCCGATATGAAATCCCCACCGACTATTTTCTCCAGTATTGACCATTTATCCAACAGAACGTCTCACTGTTCTCATAATCTCGTCAATTTCAATACGAAATAAAAAAAAAACCATTATGTTGTACATACACAGTACGAGTAGCAACGTCACGTTGGACGTGCGTACTCAAAGCTCCGCCAACGCTCATTGCGTCATCGTCGGGTTGTTTCACGGTACGCCCCGTATTCGTGGCTACTCGGAACACCCGAGTGCCACTGACGACGCATCAACTCTGGATTAGCTTGTACCAAACAAGTAAAACCACGATCAGTGTTTCTCAACCACCAGGATATACCTCATTACATTATCAGTTTATTAATATCACGGATCACTAAATTCTCCCCTTCCCTCCTACCACGTGAATAATTGGATTATTCATTCAGCGATTGTGAATTACAACAGTATACCGTCTATCGAAAAACTCCTGCGCCACTCCGTCCGGCCATACCCTGACTTTACTACTGCTAGTCCATTACCACTGACCGACGAGTGCGGCAAATAATACTTTCTCAATTTAAAATGAAGCGCACTTCACCAAATCATTATAACCGATAACTTTCAACAAAACCCATACAAACATCCTCATTCCATATAAAAAAAAGAAATTCCCCCGGAGTAAACTTTAACTCCAATAATTATCCAGCTGACTCGAATAATGATGTAACGATCAATTGAACATCCCAACTAATCCGTCATCATGCTAAAAGTCGAACACCACCTACGCCACTGACTATTGTCTCAACCCGACAAACACGAGGACGTTGCACTATTCTCCCCACCCCACCGCAAACATGATGAAACTACCTCTAAAAGAGAAAAATAAAATGACATGAATACAATGGTCATCACCGGCATTCCACGAATTCAACTGAATTTCGAACAAGAGAAATCGTCGACGAGTGCAAGGCCACACACTCACAGACTCATACCTAATTATCTCCCCCCCCTCCCCATTTACTCTCCTATTTCTCAATTTATTCCGATTCACTCTCTCGTTATTAATTAAAGACTTCAGTGGACAAAAGTGCCCACCCCTTCCCCTCGCCATTAATCCCCTAACGATTCAATTAGTTATTTGTATAGGATAATTCTGAAATGAACGCTCTGTTCTGTACACAAATTTTCAAAAGAGATCGTTGAACGTGCGTTTGACACAATTCACCCCCGGGAATATGGGGCCAATGGGGGCAAGTTATGGTGACTTGGGGGGTTTGTAGGGGTGGAAAAGGAAGGGAGTAGTTGTCATGTATAAGCGTGTCTACAGTATACCGATATGCTATTTACAATTAGGGTTAGAGTTTGGTTATATACCCAACACCTCACTCAGACCAACAACCCCACCTCCGGTTGAAGCCAGAGTAGCCGCGTCTGCGCCGGATTGACGCGACATATTTTCACCACCCCTTGTACCCCTCCATCCACCCCCGCATCCCCTTCTCTGTCATCCAGCGTCCCTCTTTCACCCTTCAGTATGCATTACGTTGATACAATAGAAAATCCATCCCCTCATCCATAGCCTGGATCAAAGCGGTGTATCACTTGAATACTGTTTATTCGTTGAATCGATCATTTGTGGTAATACAAACGATTCTAATAACATCGTGAGTGTCCTACATTTTCACTAATATCACCCACATGGCAATCACACCGTTAAATTGGAGAAAGAGGGACTGGTAAATGAAACTCGGAGCTATGGCCGTGAGTTTAAGTTTTATCCCGAGAGTAACGTTACTTGGTAAATGTTTGGAAAGGTGGTGTGGGGGATGGGGGAGGGGGGGCGGCGGGCAGGGGTGATGGAGGGGGACGAGGGAGAGAGAGAGAGAGAGAGAGAGAGAGTTGGAGAGGAGTGTTGAGAGCCACTGAGACGCGCCGCATTCCCCTTGTGCAGTCAGTGGCGTAGTCAGTGTTTACTCTCAGCAACACACACTGTGTGTATGTGCGCTGTGATCGGCAGCGCAAAGGCCACCACCTGGCTTCAAGTATGAATTTAATTCGCCAATATTATCATTTTTTTTTTCCTCCGCTCCAGAGGTTTGTTGGAGTTGAGCAGAACGAGTGTTTATGTAATGAATTTTGATGCACTGATTCAATTTTTTATACATTTTACGGTCAGGGACGAGGGACAAGACATGTACCGTATTTGAATCAATTAGGAGGATGAATAAATGGCATTTTTGAAAATTTTATTGGATGATTGGTGTTTGGTAGAAATTGTTATTAGGAAAAATTTCAGGAGCCCAGTTTTTAAGCTCAATAAGAGTTGAAAATATTTAATTGATAATTCCTGTGAATTGTCTGACATTTTTTCATTGAAATTCCATTCAATTTCGTTATTAAGTGATGAATTAAACAATAGTTTGTTGAATTTCATCAATTACTTGGTGAAATTGAATACGAAGTTGGTGATTCATCTTTTCAGCAAGAAATATTGCGGAAATATTGTGGCGATTGAAAAATACTTTTTTTTATGTCGGCGGTGTCCATGTTCTAAATAGATAATCTTTATAATATTCTCCACCTATTAAAAAAATTGTACTTAGTTGTACTACACAGTTTACGAGATAATAAATAATGAAATGCGGGCTTCAAGAACGCGAAGCATAGGTTAAACAGAGATTTATGACTACCCTGAAACTCGATTTTTTCATTTGATATGAGAAAATGGCTCTTACGATGTCCTTAAAAAATTAATTCGTGGGAGATCGATAAATTCTCAGCTCGGTGTATTTTTTGCAAAATTTCAAAGTCTAAAGTTTCGCTTGTGTGGGTCTAGAAAAGGGAATTTCGTGAAATCTGTTCTTGTCTGATTCTAACAGTGATTGTTGCCTTAACAATAACAAGCGAGAATAGACAACTAGGTAACTTGTGAGAATTAAATAAATTAAGTCATTTATGTTTTTTTTCGGAATTAATATGGAACTAACTTCGGGGTAGTATTGTCTTGGGATTATCTTGAGGGAGAGAAAATAATGAAATTTCAGATGTCACTGAAAATTCAATGAAATTCTAAATGTTTAAACAGCCTTGAAATGAGAACTCCTCAACCTATTTAAATGTCTAATGAAATCATGAATATTCAGCGGTGAGCAGCGATGATTTTTCTATTAATTGAGGATCTGAGAATGTAATTATTGCAATGTTCCTAATCTTAATAACTTTTAGACAATGACTGAACTATGCCTTCATCGTCCTCATTGATTTTTTTGTCAACTTTGCGAACCTTCAACGACGAAAATACCCGAAATTTCAGTGCATGAAAACAACCAGTGAAAATCTTCAAAAATATTCAGACAAACATTTTCAACCCTACCGATCTCCATAGACCTTAAGAATCACATGTCATAGATGATAATTTACAGAATACAAACATTGAATTCAATTCAGAAAACGAAAAAGTCAATGAAATTCGAAAATCTAAAGCAACACCACAACGAGAGTTGCTCAACTCATTTAAATTTCTTCGATCTTTATTAATTATCCGGGACTAATTACTTCGAAATTACCAGCATCCCCTTATATTTTCCCTACTAACACCAAAGATTAAAAAAATTATTTCAAAATAAACCAAAAATCATGTCATAATCATAGTCTGACACTGTTGCCCCCCCGTGTCCCAAAAATTCCCAAGTCTGCAGTCCCACAAGTCAGTAAACCAGATTGGACCAAGCTCTTCTCTCCACGTACCCGAGGAGGATGAATTTGCCCTGATCCACCGCGTGTCCCAAAGCTGAAATTCTGTTCGCGCGCGCGTCATAATCCCCCACTATGACTCCCCCTATTCTGACCAACCGGCTGTTTACTGTTTGGCCTCCCGGGATATCGATCCCAGTGGCGTAAGAACCGCACACACGGGCCTGTTACGATGAGTAGAGACAACATGTATTGGCAAGTTACTCGGGATGAGAGAGGTGGTGGAACGGTTGAGAGGGTGGAAGAGTGCGAGAGGTTGAAAGGAGACAGGGAAATGAGAAAAAGAGAGAATTGCGGAGGTAAAAGGGCTGGAGGGGGTGGGAGGAGAGCAGAGTAGAGAGGCGTCACTGACTCGCGCGTCGATGTTCACCCCAACGACCCCAATAGTTCCGCACTCGAGTAAATAAACTCCTCGTGGATATAATTTCCCCCCAGCCCCCTTCCCCTCCTTCGCCCCCTCTTGTCCTTCCATCTCCTTACCCTGGCAGCCCTTCAATCTCCCTTTTTGATTAACCACCGGGTAAAGAGTCTTTCCGGTGTTCTTATGAAACTAACGACACTTGATCATTGTTTTTATCATTGAACACCTCATTTCTGACTTCATCTCCGGTGAAGCTGGTTTTCTGGTATTGTTTCTGTTGACCAATTGCAAGCCAACCCGGAACAAAGGTAACAATTCTCTTTTCTTTAGTGAATTAGTTTCCTGGATTTTTCGTTGTTGTATACAAGAAAGAGTTTGAAACTTTCACCAGCGCGAAATGCGGCTGCTGGCAGCCGTTGGAGAATTTTATTCAGCGCTGACTGCCCTGATTTATGTTAACGAATCTTCAATGGATTGAGTGAGAATTGAATAGGGTGAGGTGAATCGACATTTAGAAATTTGCCTTCGCCCATTCGTAATTGAATTTCTTTTTTTCCCCTCCCCTCCCCGCCCTGGAAAGGAGATTGCTGTCGGGGAGAAATGATTTTGCCTTTACTGGTTATGAAAAGGATTGAGAAATTCTGGGTTTCGAGGAATAATCGGTTTGTACTTGGAGAGAGATTGCCGTAAATTATTCTTTGTGATTACGTCGAGAGGTCGACAAACAAAAATTTTTTTTTCGTGTGATGAAGAGCCATGCAACTCACAACCTGAGTTGTCCTGATTTAAAGAATTAATTATCATTCGGAATAATTTGAACTGTCCGGGTCTCCCGAAATTTTAGAAAGTTCATGAAGGGTCCGGAACAGTACAGTTTTCACTAGAAAATTAGAGAATCGCTTAGAAAACTTCAACGCTTTAGTGCGGCCTATTCTAGATGAGTCTGGAATGTTCGAGAAATCGTCCGGATTTTTCGCGGTTAATACAGAAGCTAACGTTTTGGAAAATCATGGAAAATACTCCAGCGTTATTCATGAAACTCACTGACAGTAATCGAAAATCGGTTGCGATTGTTCTTAGAATTTCTAGAAATTCATTCGCAAGTGAAAAATTCATCGTTTATGAGTCTTCTTGATGAAAAGAAATTTTTTTAAAACACTATAAAATAATATACTGTATTCACCGACAGGAGAATGACTGATATTTCAACCGTAAACAATTATTCCCTATTTTATTGATTCATTCAAATCCGTAGAACAATTTATCGAATAAACCTCTTGAATAGCTATCCAAGAAGTTTTATATTCTCTTCTCCCGTTGTCACAATTCATCACGAGATGTTGTATCGAAGGATATTGTGAAGTACTTCCGGAAGATTTCACAATTCCAGTATACTCCACGAGTTACGAAATAACTAGTGTTTCGTATTATGCAAATAACAATTGAGAAGTTGTTACGAAAACAATAGACTCGATACATCTTAAATTGAAGATTCCCATTCATTCGCAAACCGCCAATTGAATGGATCCAATCGATTTTATCAATTGAATAATTTAATACAAAGTAGTTATTAAACTGAACAAACAATACGAAAAAGCCGGTAAAACCGTTATTTAAAAAATTGACAAACAGTGGAGGGAGAAGTGAAAAGCACAGTGCCACTAACATCAACTGCGCAACGGAAAAAGAAGCCAATACATTTAACATTGCAGTGTGTGATCACATACGCACAACTCTATGTATAACTGTTTTGGAGTATCGAGCCACACGAGACTTTTTTTCTCCACATACCGACCCTCCATACATATCATCCCCTCTCTACACCCTTTCATCCCCACTCCATGGAATACCAACTCGTTACTTTGTCTACTTTTGTATCCACTACTGAGCACCAAGGAATGCGCAGATTCTGCTGTGCGTGAAAATAAATGTAAAAAGAATTTGGAAAGAGATGAAAAAGGATTGAATAAGCAACGGTAAATATTAGCCATTAAGATCTAAAAAAATTGTTTAATGGTCAGATGTATTCTCACGACACAAGTGTGAGAGGGGGTTTCATTGACACTATCAAAATCGAATTATTGTTTGGCAAACAATCGGTGTGATCTTCATAAAAGATTTCTCTTCGCGGCCTAGATAATGATTCAATTTCTAATTAATGACGCATCTTAGAACAGTATAACATTTGTTTACCTTATTTCAAAATTACGTACCTGTTCCGTAATCCGCCAGTCAAAAACCATTTAGCAAGAATTACGGAACAGTTACGCCATTTTCCAGTGAACTTTCCCAAAAAAGTCGAAAAGTTCGAGAAAAAGTATCGAACGTTCAGTGAAAAAATTCATAATTGTTCCGTAATTTTTTCTGAATACTATTTTGACTGGGCGATTATGGAACAGGCCCGTCATTTTTCAAGAATTGTTCTCTACGCAAAAATAAAGAATTTATATAATATTAGAAAAAGATGAATAAAAAAATTGGAGTTTGAATGAAAGCTGCAGATTTCTATCTACCAAAACTGATAATCTAACCTCGAAACCGTTAATTGTCCTGGATTTCCCATCATCCTTCGATTAAACTCAGAATCATGACACATAGCATACGAGTGCAGTACTGCTTAATTAAGAAAACAAATCTAATACTGCAAAAGGTTCTACAAATTCCTGAATAACAAACACTTCGCGCATAGAACGACTGCATGAAAAGCTATTTATATAACGTAAATGAAGACGTAAATAAAGATCAGTAGTGAAGTGGTAAAGCGGTTTAAGTCGATTTAGACTATCGGCAAGTTTTTAATGAGTATCTCAAAACCTAAGGGAGATACCCAATTGTTTTTCATAGCCTTTATTATAAAGCAAATTGACAGCTGTAAAAAAGGTCATAATGAAAATTTAGCGATTTCTCTTAGATTCCGAGATATTTCTCGAACACTCGGCGAAAATGAGAATCAACTTAAACCGGTTTACCACTTCACTTTTGCAATCAAATTTAAATATCAACGAAAGCATAGATTAGATTTTGCTGTGTGTGAAAATAATTCTGAGAGAAGAAATTCAAATGCAGAACAATATTTTCAGTTTAAACTGGTGGATGAAAGAAGTTGTTCAATTCAAACAGAGACTTATTACATTTTAATAATTAATGAAGTTTCTGGAGAAATCGATCAACAATTTGTATCTAAACTATTATTTTAATACCTTTCCCTCGAATGATTAACGTAACGTGAATGAAAGCTTTAGATTCTCATATGTGTAAAGATAAGTGTGAAAATAAATAAAAAATTATGACAAAAGAGTAAATATCCATCAGCGTATATTAACCACTGAAATACAACAAAATTATGTTTAAAACTACAATGTTATATTCTCCCCATTAAAGTGCCCACCTGGCTTTCATTGAGGCGTCAGTAAATAATTAAAACTGCCCATTTATAAATTCCGAGGTTCCCTGATCGTATAATGTAGTAGACATGTATATACAAATATATATGTATAAAGGTGCTTTTCGTCGTAAAAGCCACGTCAGATTGCATAAAATATGCGACGGGCGTACCAACCACCGCATCCACTCTCATCTCGACTTGTCGTGTTCCAGTGTTATGAAAATGCATCCGTCTACTATAATATTTTATGAGCCTGACTGAAAGCGAAAATTTTCTCATCCCCGACCTTATTACAAAGACCATCCCCTATCTTCCTCCCCCGGACCACCTCATTTCAAAGTGGAGGGATGCATTAAGCCGGTATAGACCCCTCTCTTTTCACGTTAAAAATGATAATAACGTTGCACTTCATATATTTCAACCTCTCGACGATGCATTCCATATTATTCGTTTCTTGGAGGATTGAAATTGATAGAGTTACAAGGTGAGAGGGAAAAATTCATCAGCAGTCAAATGTAGGAGATTATTTAGAAAACTGGTGAAATCGGAGGAGAGAGAAAGAGAGAGAGAGCTTTCTAATTGTTCTCGTAATTGAAGTATTTCGTAACGAATCGCTGTAAATGAATTTGACCCATTCAATTATGATAATTTTTCTTAAAAACTTCACACGAATGATTAATGATTTCATTAAATTTCAATAATTTTCAAATTATTTGGATATCCTTGAAGCTCTTAATGAAACTCGACTAAGACGAGGAATTCGTACCCGTTTACTGCTTAAAAATACTTGTTCTAGTGTCTGCAATGAGCTCCCTTATTTGATCATTAATTTCCTGCAATCATTCGCTCTTCTACATTTACAACCCACATTTATTAATCCCATTTAATGAAACTTGATTAAATTGTCGAGATTATAATTAAACTCCAAGTTAAAATGAAGTTCTCATTGCACTGGTAACTGAAAAATATTCAAACAAATCGGTGCAAATGACTTTACACTATTGAATTTTATTTGACAACTGAAATTGTTAATCTCATGTGTTGGAACTTCTGGTGTAACAGTGGCTTTCTAGAACGCCCGAGGGGGTATAGCAGGGTAATATCGTACACGGGGAGAGTATACCTTCGTGGAGAGGTGGGTGGGTTGGCGGTTGCGGCGAGCCAGGAGAAGGTCGATTCGTCGTTGCCTATTACATGACACCGTTACGCAAGGGCTCTCTCACTGTATACATACAGTTCACCGCCAGTCCTACAGATATATACACTCAGAAGGTGGATATAAAATTGAAACTTGTGAATGTACAATTGGCGTTTAATTGCGCAATCAATGTGCACTAGAAAGTTTATTGGTTGGATTTATTTCATCTTAATGTTTGTCACCTGAGGATTCAAGATGGTTGGAGATTGTCAATACGCGAAGTAATCACGTTTGTTTTCCGGTTATCAAACAACTGTGGTAATTTATTAACTGCGGCAAACTTCAATGTATTACTTATTGATATAGTGAAAAACTGATGAATCATCAGAATTCAATTTTTTACAGCGAATTTTTCCGGTACCTTATCATGGTTAATTCTTGGTTAAGATTAGAGTTAAAATTGAGGTCTTTGATTGGTTGTCATCAGTGGGAGAGGGCGTTTTTAATATGTGAGTTTTCGTCTACCGAATGATAATCATCTTATGATATCACACACATGAACACTAAATCTTCTTTTCCTCCCCCCTCCTATCGGGGCCATCAATTCCTAATGATAACCAACTAATAAGACATAAATAATCAAATAAAAGTTAGTAACTTATGAGACTGCCGTAGATCAAGTCAATTGGAATTCTTCCTAAAAATCCATAGACTTTTCAGTTTTATTGTCTTAGGACATATCTCAAATGTGAAAGAGGGCAATAGCATTTGAATAACTGTTCTTTTTTTGTTGATAACTCGCGAGGAAAAATTTTATTAGCCTTTTTGTCGTTCACCAACTTCAAACTGCCCTCGCGATACGTCAGATCCGGTTTCGAATATCCTACATGTAAGCGCAAATAAATTGTGAACTAAGGGCAATGGTGGCTGAATTAATTAATTTCTATCGTTGTAAGAACAACACGATCGATAAATTATGTGGCTATGAGAATGAAGAAGAAAACTATTCTCCATAGCTTTCTCGATGTTGCATAGATATCCTCACATATGGAAAGAGTCGTATGTTCACAGAGGACCGGAAAGGTCGTCCCTAATGTAGTTAAAACGGAAGCATAGATGAGTGAAGAGAAAGGAGGACGAGTTCTTCCTGCTAGGAGTGGTTTAGCCATTGCTCAGTGGGCGCCTGCGGAAAAAAAACTTCATCCACAACAACAACAACAACAGGAAAGGAGAAGGCTCCGATCACTTGTTGCGATCCTGTTAGTTCACCTTCGTGAGTGGTTTATGTTCGTCTCAGCTGTACTAAACTCAAATTTCTATTCACCAGTCATAATTTCTCAATCCATAAAAAAAGGTACCGTAATTAGGTTATAAATATGAGTTAAAACTCAAATAAATTCAATGCAGTGAAACGCGATTAAAGTGGCGTCATGTTTCGGATGATCTCTTAACGAGGACGAAGGATGAATATCATGTTACAGTAGGGAGAGGAAGAGAGGGAAAATTCAGCGAGTTGTATATGTATAACAGTGGAGAGGACACGGGGTAGAACCGTTTTGAAATGGTGAGCCAAGTGGGGATAATTTCATCCCCACCCTGAATTTGAGGGAAAATCCCTCACTCCCCACTCCGCTGGAATTTCCCTGCTCAGGCGCGCAAAACTATTTCCCTAGGATCTTGGTAGGGAATGAAGAGGGTGATATACATTTGGGGATTGATTAACCTCATCCCTCATACCCACCTCCCTCACCTCCTGTTATATACATTACTCCCTGTACGGTAAATTAAATCACGCAGTTATTACCAGAGGGTGCACAATATATTTGACGCTTTGTCGTGTTAATCCAACAAAATAACGCCAGGTTGTTTGTCCTTTCCGAGGGATAATGATCATCAGATTTGACACACTGATATCCCCCAATGTGTATTCTATTCTGTAATACCTGAAGATAAACAAGCGTTAAATTAGTCACGAGTTTTGTAATTCCAAGACAACATGTATTCCTTCTTTCAGCGAATAATTTGGAGATGTTGGCTGTCCTGATTGTCATATTCAGCAAATTTTGAGGATAATGAAGCCGCGATATCGATAAACGGCACGAGTTACACCTGCAAATTGAGGTAGGTGGCGCAGTGGTGTCATCTCTCGGCAGTATCCCGAGTTGACCTTCCTCTCCTATGCCGGCCGTTCGTCGGCGTCAGGGCGTTCCGCTAACCGTAGACTCGACTAACCTCACCTAACCCACACAAAATATCCCTCCCCCTCTTCACCCACTGGCGATCACCCCAGCCATGTGATTATTCTCCTCCATCTACCCCACCGCGCTAGCATAGCATGCCCATCATTTCTCCTCTCTCATTCTCAAATTCTCCCACCACCTCCTCCTCCATCTCCTGCCATTACACTACTTCAAGCCACAGCTTTGTTACTTCAGCGGTGTGTCCACCTCAGTGGACACGAGAAGCCAAATCCGAGAAGGAGAGTGAATTGAGTCTGGATAGAGGGGGTTGAAGTGAGATAATGCATGTACTTCCACCCAGCGTTGCCTTTGCCTTTTCTGACTCTTCGTTCACGGTCACACCCGCAGAGATCCTCACGTAGATTTTTTCAACTCTTTTCATTCCAACGATTCCCAAGTCTAATGGCATTTTAACTAAAGATGGAAAATTACCATCGATTTTCGACCCACGTTGTATGAGACCAATGACGATTTCGGGTCGCTCATGTGACGCACTAATTTTCTAACTAGAGATGATGATCATGAACAGGCTTTCAATTAAATTTACAACTAAGCGACGAACTGGAATAGATGGTTTTTGAGTAGTCGGGGGTTTTGATAAATATCTCGGAAAATGGAAAAACTTTTGTTAAAACTTTGTTGTCATTGATCAGCATAAATCAGGTCATCCTAAATTCTCTCCATCGACCTATAAAGACTACCTTTAAGACGTTATTGTCTTTAGACGGCCCTTAAAAGTCGACATTATCCTATCACAAAATGAATTCAAATGAAAATTGAAGAATAAACTTGTACATAAAGAGAAAAATTATTGAAAAATTACGTGTCTGGTCCATAATCTGTTAGTCAAAATAGTATTCAGAAAAAATGACAGAACAGTTACCAATTTTTTCACTGAACGTTCCATACATTTTCTGGAACGTTGTGGACTTTTTCCTGAAAGTTCACTGAAAAAGTACGTAACTGTTTCGTAATTTTTAAAGAATTTTTCTCTCCATGTATCGGTGAATAGAATGAATTGAATTTTTTCGACGACTCATGACAACTATCATATCCACCCCGTCAATGTCACTCATATGACCGTCAGATGAAAACGTCTGTCACACATTTTCACCTCAAATTCCCCCGTCTCCATTCCCCTGAAATAACCAAGAGAAATATACCCAGAAGTCATGAAAATCATGTGATCGAACCAGTCGTAATTCCACCCCCAATCAACTGCCTAATTGATGACAGTTGTAGATGAGCCGATCGGACCAACCCAGCTCCGATATAAATAATGAATGGACGTGAAAATGCCCTAGGAGCCGTGAGTTGAGAGCCACTGAGGGGTACAGTATCAGAACGGCTCCACCTAGGATAGGGTGAACGGGTCGGAGGCCGTTGGTTCCTCATAGAGTTGCTCTCTTCTTATTATCATTACACGAACGCGCACCGATACGCCACACAGTCCGTCTCACTCGGTCTGTTTCAGTTTTATACTCTGTCCCCTAGATTTGGCATTGAAAACGCATGCGCAAAATCCCAACGGTGCCACTGAGTGTGCTTGTGCGGCTAGTCGTTATGCCCTTCCCTGCGTCTCTCATCCCCCTGACGTCTCGTTTTATCTCACTCTAGGCATTTGCCTGTGGTGGGAGTAGAACAGGTTGACTCGGAGTATATACTGTTGAGGCATCGGTGCTGACTGCTCACCCGCTCGCGATAGAGGGTACAAGAGTGAAGGAGACGACTGAGAGAGTGAGAGAGTGAAAGAGAGGAGGAGGGGGGGGGGGGTGAGAGAAAAAGGGATATGGAACTCTGCGGGGGCGCAACGCGAAGAGACCGAGGAGGTTACCGTACCTACTTGCGGATTACCATTATCATTATTTCTACTTGTCGAGCGCGCACAACCCTCCGGAGTGTGTGACCCCCCCCCCCCCCCCGCCGCTGGATTTTTCACCTTTACGCAATTTCCCGAGGTTTCATTTTTTAAGTAGGGATGCAAAATGACGGTAATTTTCTTCTTTTTTTTTCCTTCAAAATGCTGGGCACCTCGTAAATTTACCGTTCTACGAACCGTCACTGTTAGAAATTTCCTGAGATTTCAGCCACTGCAACAGCTGGAACCTCAATGGTGTGAGTTTGAAATTCATTTCAAATTAAAATTTTTACAAAATTGGTGAGTTATGTGGAAACGTAAATGTTGGATGCGTTTGAATCTTTAGTCAATTGAAAAAACCAAAAAGTTTCGGATTGAATTTAAAGTTTTTCGGCGCCATATGGGACTCAAATCGAGAATTATTTATATATTCTAGAAATTCAGCAATTTTTGAATAAATGCCCATACGACCTGAATTTGAATTTCAGTGTGGAACCCTTAAAATTCAATTGCCTTCATCTCTTGGAAAAAATCTACAATTTATTGATGCTGAGCTATTATTTATTTACGAACCACGATTTTGTAAATAAGTAGTGAAAAAAAATTTGTTCTCTCAGCGTATCCCTAAAGTCTGTAAAAATTTAGTCGCCATTAGTAAGACAACGAAATGCATCCCTTGTTAGTTTATAAAAAAAAACGTCAATAACCATCCAGCGGTCAATGACCTATGATTAACGTTTAAAATTCCCATAAATTCAACCGGCCAGCTTAGTTCTGCACCACCGCTAATTTCAAATTACACGATGCACCAGTTAATTTATTAAATAATGTTTACATACTTTGATAATATTAATGTAATTGAAATGCCATTTCGGGGTGAATTTATTGGCCGCAATTACTGGGATCATTACGCTCATACCCCTGTCATTCTAAAAACACGTATTACAACTTATCATTAACCCGTACATTTTTTTTTTACTCACATATGATTATGCGTAATGAATATGACAGGAGAGAGAGAGAATTTAAAAGTAATCAAGAATTTATACCGACTTGATGTAATGTTTGAATACATTTCATGGACTATTTCCATGGAATACTCAACGCATGCAATATCCATGAGTAATAAGGAATGGTCCATCTGTGCTTGTGCATGTGTTATGTACAGAGGGAGAAGGGGGTTATGGGTGGCTGGACTATTGCCATAAGGCATATACGGGTGATTACGTGCACTGCGTACATGTGTATAAATACTTTAACGGTTTGATGGTGTACAGGCGGTGCATTATTATTGCAGGAGAAACGATTCGAGATATTTATGGGTAACGAATGGATGAGCGTGAGGTGGGGCAAAAGGGGGCGAAGGGTGAATGGGTGGAGGAAAATTTTAGCTCAGACTCGCGGGTCATATTCACATCTACACTTGCGCCAGCTTCCGCGAATCATCAAGGTTAATGCCTCCGAGGCCGATACGATCCCCAGTCTTATTGGATGTACAGCCACACCGCACACTGAAGGATCCTTACATTTCTCAGAAGTACATGTGAGCATAACGGTTAATGTAAAATATCGTCGAATCTACTCGTATAATTGTGATAATATTATTCAAATAATTTTTAACAAACTCGTCGTTATGTCCTGAAAAAAAAATGAAAATTCCCTTGAATTAATTGGCGTCATTAAATTTGTTAATTTGTTGTTAATCATTTGGAAAATTACTTGAGAACCTCTGAGGGGTGCGTACCCTTGGCGATGGCGCCGTGTATATGGGAGAGCGCGCGCCACTCCTGATAGGCCCGTATGGATCGTATTCTCGCTCGCTCTCTCTCTCTCTCACTTGCTCTCATCACACAGCCAGACGCCTTGATGGTATGTCTATTTAGGGGTGGAGGGGGTGAGGGGAAAGAGTCACGCACAGCTGTTTCGTATTTCTCTGCACTAAATGTGTGGATAAAGTGGGTACGGGTAAGGAGCCAGCCTCCCTCCCCTGTATCGTCAATCTGTTCATCTCTGTCGCATCTTAAGGTCTAGTACATTTGGATTATTTCCCCTTTCTGTTTTTTTCCTTGCGTTTACCCTTGGTTATAGGTAGATAATGTGGATAGTCGGGCGGGAGGGTGGGCATGTGGTGAAAAGGGCCCCTCTTCCGTTCCATGGAAAGGAAAAATTCTGGAACGTGGGGAAATCTTGGGGCCTGAGATTTTTTGATGATTGGGGAGAATTTCTTTATAGTTGGAGTACTCTACTGCGATGGTGGAATGGAAATTGGATGAATGTTATCAACAGGTACATGAGCTTTTGCAATTTTGTGGGAGAATTAATGGTCAGAGCTTAATTGTCAGGTGGAACGCAAATGAAAGGGTTAATGATTGTCAGCAACATTGAAAGAATATTTTCGAAAAGAAAAAATGACCAAAATACTTCAATGTCCTTAAGATCTGGGAATTTCAAAAATGTGATGTTCACGTGAAGAAAAAAGTTGGATAGAAATTATTGCGAAACAATTCATGCAATTTATAACGGGCACTCGTTTTCCGGTATTTTTTATGGAAATGAAAGAGAAGAAATCTGAAATCTTCTGTTTTATTAACGAGCGTAGAAATAAAATTTTTACGGAAATTTCCCAACTTATGTCTGCGCAACCACAAAATCTTGAATGTTGAACAATTTGTATGAAACTGATAATTAGTTCTATGTTTCGTCAGCTTTCTCAATCATTAGTGCAAAAATATGGAACGACTTATTGTCAACAACTGGTAAAATGTACATGAAGTATAAACATATGATTTGTTAGTGAGAAAATATCTCTGAATTCCAATGAAATTCCCCCAATAAAAATTACTAGTATTTCGCACAAAAAATTCAGCCAAAGTTTACCAACCTAATTTAAAATAAATATCATTCCCTCATAATTACTCCCAAATCATCATTACCGTGTTATTCAATTCCTAAAAATTCCCAACAATCACTCAAAAACCGAAAAATAAATTTTCTCACTGGCTTGTACACACTATACCACGCTAACCGCGCGAATTGTTTGAATCTCCTGATGAGGATGCACTCGATCTAAGCGTAATTCAGTTAATAGTCCTTACTGGCCTACGAGTGCACTCCGCGTAAAGGCTAATTTAACTTTTATACACTTCGTGGAGTAGAAAATTTTTCGTTCGTCTAATCTTCCCGCTGCATGAGCACTAAAACAACCATAGCCAAAAAAAAACCGTCCCCTCAATATCAATCAACTAATTAATTAAATTAAGACTGATTAACCGTGATTAATGGCGCCCAGTGATACAGAATTGTTCTCATTCTTGTGATTTGTTAAATTGAGAACCGTTTGTGCGTAAAACACGATGTTTGCGGGGCGATTAGTAGATGTTGAATGTATACTGTCTGGCTCACGTACATCAGTTTGTCAGCTGTCGTTTATAGGCAGTGGAGACGCGCGCGTCCGGTGCAAAGCAAAACCAACGACCTTGTCCACCAGTTGTCTTCTCGCTCCGCTTTTGCTAATTAAATGTTGTAATGTTGTGCCATATAACCCGTGTACCATACACGCCTGCAATCTTGACAACGATAAACTTTTTCGGTGTACATGCACACCAGATTATCATTGTCGTCCGTGTCTACGACGTGGGGTGGAACGATTTTTTTTTTTAATTTTATTATTCAGAAGCGCTGATTAC
This sequence comes from Diachasmimorpha longicaudata, assembly GCF_034640455.1. NCBI lineage: Eukaryota > Metazoa > Arthropoda > Insecta > Hymenoptera > Braconidae > Diachasmimorpha > Diachasmimorpha longicaudata. The sequence continues at coordinate 5,526,701 of NC_087225.1, forward strand.
TCTCATTTGGTGATTATTCACTCTTCAGTTTCTGATTATCTGCGCTTTTGAATACATTCTCCGTATGGATGTAAAGAAACACCTTGGGAAGTAGACATGACGTCAGCGCAATTTTTAGCACGACCTCAAACGAATGGGCGTCAGTGCTCCCTCAGGATTGCCTCAGTCTGGTTAGATACTTGCCCATAAAGTCACCCCCGTGGGGGTTGTAAGGGAATATCAAGGTGGAGGGAGTTTTGGGGATTTTTGAGGAGAGATTGAAATTAAATTTTATGAATTTCCGAATTTTTGAGTGGACAGAATGAATTTTTTTTACTGTTGATTTGATTGGTTGGAAATTATTGAGTGTAACTGAACTGTTGGGAAATTATATTTGAAATTTGATGGGAAAAATTTATAATAATTAGGCATTCGCACGATATTTTGATGTGGTTTGTTATTGAAAAATTAGTTCTGTTTGAATTATTCAGGGGAATTGAGGTTTTCAACTCGTCATATCGATTAAAATTAAATAGTTGGAATGTTTAAGGAACAATTTCCCTGAATTTTTAATCCATTGAAATATGAGGGATGAGAAATTATTCCATTGTCATCAGGAAGTTATCCCCGTCTTTAGGACAATTACAAAATTTCGTGGTAAAAGTTTTTCTTCGTTGTCTTAAATTCTTAGTTTTTTCGCAGTGTAAAATTTTTTGCTCTTGAGAATTTTTAAGACATATTTTTGTTATAAATAGAAATGTACATCTAAGAAACTTCATTTTTGAAGCGCAATGTTGAGCAATAGCTTCATGTATAATTCATCTTTGTCTCATAATTTATTCTGAAGAATTGTTACTAAATACGCCCCTTCGATTGATGTTGGATTATCACTCAACTAAATATCACGATCTATTTTCTGAAATTGTCCCCTTGTCTACCTGATTTCTAGCCCCTCATAGAATTATTCTAATGAAAATTATAGTTTTATAACCAAGTGCAAAAGGTTAAATTCAAATATAGAACAGTTTCAGAAGTTCACAAATTTAACCTTTAGGACTTTCGATTCACGCAATAAACAAATTCCCAAATAAATCGCACTCATACTAGTCCATCATTTCGCTACAGACTTCTTATTAATTTTTTAAGAAAAATAAGAATTATCGTGAACGTAAAATTTTTAAAATTTCGGCGAATCAAAAATATTACATAAACATTCACAAAGTTTTCTGTAGATTGTAGAAAAAATGGTTTAACAATATATTTTGCAAAAGAAAAATTTTCTCCCAAATAAACCGCTGTCTCCAATCGTTGAATTTCTTTTTTCATATTCACCTGCGAACAATTGGAATTACGCAAGTATCTTTAGATACTTGTGTCCGCGCTAACTCTCTCATTTGGTTATTACAGATTATTTTTAGAATCTGGAATCTAATGGAGTCGTTGCAGAACCCGCCGAGGCAGAGGTGAAAGTACGCGAGAGGGTCCCTGCATTGGAGTATATCCGCGCAATGAAACTACTCTGGATACAAGATTCAACTTTTTATTCAACACTCCTCCACCCCCACCCCCCTCCCCTCCCGCTCCACCCGATGATTACAGTTTATGTTTTTTTCAATTGTCCGTGAAATTGTGATTTTTTGGGGTGCGGAGAGATCCCTCATTCGATACCGGCTCATCGTCATTTTCTTGGGAATTTGATGATACATACTTTATTTTTAGTATTAATAGATGATTGGCCGTATATTCTCAGAAAAATACGAGTCTCGATACTTAAACGAATATCTTTAAAAAGGAGTGAGATTATCGTGCGCTTGAAAACTTGTCTATACACGAGAAGATAACGCGCTGGCATTCAAGTGCCTTCATTTCTTTAATTTGCGTACATTCTTGCGATTAGATTCAACTATTCTTAGAACAGCATCATATACGATTATTCTGTCCTCTATTCATGGTGCATTGATGGAGGAATCAGGTGTGGTATCACATCGCCAAGTGTGAGTCACAGGCGCTACTATACCGTATCTTAAGGGTATCTGAGTGTTTTTTACAATTTTACACTGACGACACTATACATCGTGAAAATTCTTTGATGAATTAGCAAAATTATTTGGTCTGTGTAAATCTAATGCAAGACTGTTTTCAATCGTCAATTTAATGAATTAAGTTTTGGAAAACCAAATTATTTTCGAGTCTAGTTATTATTCTTTCAAACATTTATTCATTATAAATTAATAATTGAAATCATTTAATGCTCTGAAACCCTATTTTTTTACGATGAATTGAATATTTATGAATTTGTCTAGTAAAAAATATTTGTGTTTTTTAAATTATAATTTCTCAATTCTTTCATTAATTCTGTCAATAGTTTTTAACGGTTCAATATCGAGATTGAACTCCGGTCCTCAAAGGTGATTCAATCGGACTCAAATAAAAGATCCGACGTTTGACTTCAAGAGGAGAAAACATTTAAGGAAATTAGAAAAACCAGTAAAAGCATCAGATATCGTTCAATTTTTTCAAGAGAATGTTTTCCCGTAATGGATGTCAAAGTGTTCTATAGAAAATTCGTCCAGATTTTATCAATAGCGCAACATGGGTAATCACGTGCCTAGGAATTCCTGAGAAAATCGTTCGGCGCTAGAATTTTCCACTGCTACACTTTGAAAGATAACATATTCCCAAGAATTAAAACTTGCGTGAGGTATAGATGCACTTGTGTTTCTTCAATAAAGTATCTACAGAATATGTTCTGTGACCCAGTTGTTGATGGAAAAAACGATAATTTCAAATCCTCAACCATAAAAGAAGTGAATCCTCGTTTTTCCTCACCGCCTGTACAATAGTCAAAGAGTTTTTTTCATTTTTTGTTTCAGATATCTACAGAGAAAAAAATATTTCGTCAAAATTACGGAACTCGAATTCACTTACCGATTGCGGAAGTGACTAGGAAATTTTAACTGACTTATCGACTCCTTGTAAATAACCCTCCGGTATTAATTTCAATAAAAAAGTATGAAAAACTGAAAAATTATAGAATCTCATATCAACACAACCGATCTGTTGGATTTTGGGGATTTCCCCATATACAAAATTCACTCTTCTCAATTTTTATTACTTTAAGTGGTGATGGTTTATGGCCATATTATTTGGGGATTTCCCTTGGTTATAAAATCAAGGGAAATGCCCACAGTTTTCTTTATTAGTTTTTATTTTCCTCTGGATATTTCTAAGTGTATCTGTTGGGCAGAGGGTATAGTAAATAGTAAGAGGAAATATTCCGGGGAGGGGGTGAAAATTATATTACCCTCTTTAGGGCAAGTGGGTCTACCTTGTCTTGCCTAGTTAGTCTCTCGTAGATTTTTGTACAGTGAAGTACCTTCTGACTGTCTAGAGTTCTTTCAATTAAAGTTTTTATAAATAAAAGGTGTTATTTAATTTAATCTTAAAACCCCATAATCCAATAGGTTATGGGCCCAGTATTGTTTTCAAATATTTAGTGCGTGAATTGAAAAAACAATTTTTTGTGTTGTCTTCAAGTTTTTTTTAAAGTTCAAATTCGTGTGATAATTAAGTGGTTACAGTAAACTAACAATAACAGTGACAATGCCGCCGATAAGTCAAATGAAACGAAAAATTGATCGGTTCAATGGTGAAGGCTATAGTGTGTGGAAGCAACGAATTAGAAATTTTTTAATTGATTTGGGAATCATCAACGTAATAGATGAACCCCGTCCGGAACAAGTCGGATGCGATTGGGAAGACGCGGACAGACAAGCGAAGGACGTGATAACAAATCATCTTTCGGATACCCTCTTCGAATATGGAGAAGGACTTACTTCAAGTCAACTTTTTGTGAAACTGGACACAATGTACGAACGTAAAAGTGCTGCTACTATGATGACATTGGATAAACAACTGATCACGTTAAAAATCAAAGTGAACAGTTCATTAATTAATCACTTCACCACATTCGACGACCTGGTCAGACGCTATGTGAGAGCCGGTGGAACAATGCCCGAGATAACGAAGATAGCAAGATTATTAATGACTCTACCCAAATCTTATGAGGCAATTACGACGTCAATTGAAACTGGATTGACTGAACAATCAACGTTGGAACAAGTAAAAAAACCGACTACTTGAATATGAAACAAATATGTCAATGCAACCAAGCAAGGCACGCTGAAGGTGAAGAGCAACATCGGAATCGAAGGCGAACTTATCCAAGTTCTTTATGTACCGGAAGTACCGTACAATCTGTTATCGGTACCAAAATTGCAGGCATCAGGTTTGAAAAACGTTTTTGATGGACAGGGATTCCAAATTTACAACAACGGTAAGGTAGTTATTAGTGGTAAGAGACGAAGCAACGTAAACATCGTCAAATTCACCGTCAACACGGGTAAGTTTCTTACATGCATAGCAAAAGCAATAGATTACAATCTATGGCACCAACGTTTAGGCCATATTGACAAAAATAAATTTTTAGAATTAAAAATAAAGAAATGGTAAGCGATGTTGCTTTGTTGAACAAAATTAAGCCAAACGATACACTATGCGAAGCTTGTATAAAGAGTAAACAAGCGAAATTGCCATTCAGTAAAGAAAAGGATAAAAGTCATGTGCAACGAGCATTATTCATAATACATACGGATGTTTTCGGTCCGGTAACTCCTCTAACCGTGAAAGATCAAAGATATTTTGTAACCTTTATTGATGAATTTACTCATTATTCAGTTATCTATTTAATGCAAAATAAATCCGAAGTATTTTCTAAATTCAAAGATTATGTAGCTAAAAGTGAAAACCATTTTAATTCAAAAGTAGTTAATATCTATTGCGATAACGGTCGAGAGTATTTATCAAACGATATGAAAAATTATTGCATAGAAAAAGGAATAACATATCATTTGACAGTACCGGGAACCCCACAGTTAAACGGTGTCGCTGAGCGTATGAATCGTACAATATTAGAGAGAGCTCGCGCTATGATTATCGAGGCAAAGTTAGATAAAGTTTTCTGGGGGGATGCTGTTCTAACAGCAGTGTATTTAATAAACAAAACTTCAACAAAAGCATTAAAAATCAACAAAACACCATTTGAATTGTGGCATGGCAAGAAACCACAAATAAAATATTTGAAAGTATTTGGTTCCACGGTTCATGTTCTTATCAAAACAAATAAGAATAAATTTGATGAAAAATCATGGAAAGGAATACTAGTAGGATATGAACCAAGTGGATACAGAATATGGGATGTAGAAAATAGAAAATACATCATTGCAAGAGATGTAATTGTCGATGAATCAAACTTTCATATAAGCAGACCACGGGTGATAGAAAATGAAACTGGAGTCCCTGAGAACAGCTCAAACTCAGTATGTAAAGAATCTGAAATCACTGACAATGGGTCAAATTCAGAAATAAATGATACTAAAGTTGATAGCGAAGTATTAAATGAGAAATACAAATTTGGTAAAACTGGAGTCCCTGAGAACAGCTCAAACTCAGTATGTAAAGAATCTGAAATCACTGACAATGGGTCAAATTCAGAAATAAATGATACTGAAGTTGATAGCGAAGTATTAAATAAGAAATACAAATTTGGTAAAGCTGGAGTCCCTGACGAGACGTCAAACACAGCAAGAAAGCCAAAATGGAGGGGGTTCGGTATACCTAGCAATGAAGGTAGCCAAAGCCAAATACCTCACTGTGAAAATCATAAAATCGATGCTACAGACACATGGTCAGCATCAGGAGAAATAACACAAAGGCTGCAGAAAAAGATTCATGACAACGACTTGAAAAACTTAAGAAACAAAAATGATATTTTAAGGGAGTCCAATGATTTGAAAAAGGATGGAGCACCTCCTATTGAAAATAGTAATAATAGCAATAAAGATTATTCACAACTAAGACGTAGTAATAGAATTAGAAATATTCCAAAATTTTCTTACAGCGAAGAAAATTTACAACCTGATTATTTAATGTGCGCTCAATCAGTGGTATGTAAAATTCCCAATTCATTTCACGATATAGAAAACAGAGATGACAGAGAACTCTGGAAACATGGCATTCAAGACGAATTGAATTCTTTATTAATTAATCAAACGTGGACATTGGTTGAAAAACCGGAAGGAAAAAATATAATAGACTGTAAATGGGTATTCGCATTAAAAAAATGATGAATTTGGAAATCCGGTAAGATATAAAGCACGATTAGTAGCAAAAGGCTTCAGTCAAAAAAATATTTAGAAGATTACAATGAAACTTTTGCACCTGTCGCGAGACTTTCAAGTTTTAGATTCTTAATTGCATTCGCAAATCAATTCAATTTAATAATTCATCATATGGATGTTAAAACAGCATTTTTTAAACGGTAAATTGAAGGAAGAAATTTATATGAGAGTACCTGATGGTGTGAAAAGTAAAAATAATCAAGTATGTAGATTGAATAGATCCTTATATGGACTCAAACAGGCAGCAAGATGCTGGTTTGAAGAATTTGATATAGCAATAACGAAAAGAAAATTTAAAAGTTCTCCAGTAGATCGATGTGTTTATATACATGACAGAGGTCATGTGTTGAAAAATATTTATTTAATTTTATACGTAGATGATTTAGTTATAGCAACTGCCGATCAAGAGGCTCTGAAAGAATTGAAATCATATTTAATGAAAACTTTTCAGATGGTTGATCTGAGAGATATCAAATTATTTTTAGGAATAAAAATCAATAGGACAGAAAATACAATAACGTTAGACCAGAGTGCATATATTCAAACTATTTTAAATAAGTTCAAAATGACTGAATGCAATGCAGTAAATACGCCATTAGAAACAAAATTGAATTATGAAGCATTAAATGTAGAAGACGAGTTCAACGCACCCTGTCGAAATGCCATCGGTTGTTTAATGTATCTCATGGTTTGTACAAGACCTGACTTGAGTACGGCAATAAATCTTCTAAGCAGGTATACAAATAAAAACAATGAGGAATTATGGAAATGCCTAAAGAGAGTATTTAGATACTTAAAGGGTTCAGTAGATTTGAAATTAATTTATGAAAGAAGCACAAGTCATGATGTTTTGACAGGTTACGTTGACTCAGATTGGGGTGGAAGTGATAGTAGTGATAGAAGAAGCACTACTGGTTATCTATTCACATTATATAACAAATGCACAATATGTTGGAACACTCGTCGACAACCTTCAGTGGCTGCTTCATCCACAGAAGCTGAATACATGGCACTTTTTGAAGCAGTTAGAGAATTAATCTGGCTCAGATCATTAGCTCTGAGTATACATATTGAGATTGAAGATCCAACAATAATATATGAAGATAATAATGGCTGCATTAGTATAGCTAATAATCCAGCTAGTCACAAGCGTTCCAAACATATTGATATAAAGTATCATTTTTCAAGAGAACAAGTAGAGAAAAATATAGTAAAATTATTACATATTCCCACAGGTGAACAATTGGCTGACATACTGACAAAACCACTTCCTGCACCGAGATTCTTACAACTAAGGACTGAATTAGGGTTAAAATAATATAATAATAAATGTTCTGTAAATTGATTGGTTTGATTAGGTTTTTCTGGGTTTCCCTAATCCAATGCAGTAAATGCTGAACCATATGTATTTGCCCCAGGAAACAGTCAGAAGGCACAATAGATAAAAGATATGGAAGTTTAATATTTTGAATATTGAGTTAGAATAAGGAGGATTGAATTTTGAGGGGGTGTGTTGGATTTTGGGGATTTCCCCATATACAAAATTCACTCTTCTCAATTTTTATTACTTTAAGTGGTGATGGTTTATGGCCATATTATTTGGGGATTTCCCTTGGTTATAAAATCAAGGGAAATGCCCACAGTTTTCTTTATTAGTTTTTATTTTCCTCTGGATATTTCTAAGTGTATCTGTTGGGCAGAGGGTATAGTAAATAGTAAGAGGAAATATTCCGGGGAGGGGGTGAAAATTATATTACCCTCTTTAGGGCAAGTGGGTCTACCTTGTCTTGCCTAGTTAGTCTCTCGTAGATTTTTGTACAGTGAAGTACCTTCTGACTGTCTAGAGTTCTTTCAATTAAAGTTTTTATAAATAAAAGGTGTTATTTAATTTAATCTTAAAACCCCATAATCCAATACGATCAATAATCAATACCTTCAATGCTTTTTCCCTCCGTCTGGTTAAAAAAATCAAGAACGAAATATCCTAAACTACGTAATCCCCACACCCGCCCTACACTAATCCCAAAATATTTCATTCCCCCCAAAAAATCATTATTCTAATAATAATCGTTCCTTCCACCTCCCCATGGCGCCAGTTTCCATAAAATCATAAATAAATATAAGTAAAAAATTCCAAAAGAACGCCAAAACAAAAAATAAATGCCGAGAAAAAAAATATGAAAAAACGAAACGACGTGGTACTTCCCACCATAGAACCACAGAATTTTCCAGGCATTGGCAGTTGTCGATTGTCCATCGACGATCGGTTGACAGGAAGGAGTGTTGGGTGTCGTGTGCGTCAGGGGTTTCAGTAAAGTGCGAGCAAGTACAAGAGGCATCCTGAAGTCTCGACACACCAGCATTGCACCGCGCAGGTATAAGTTTGAGTGGCGCACGGGGCCAATGGTGATGGGATGAAGGAGCGCTGAGGGATGAGAAGGGGGAGGGCAAATGTATATACTACACATATATTCTGTGTGCAGTACGAAGAGAGAAGGTGGCGCACCACAGCAGCTATACCGAGTCTGCGCTGTCGTCCTGCAATATAACCGTTCGCTCTTTGTCCGTTCAGCTGCCTCCTGTTTCCAGTGGTTCTCAACACAACAAATCCAGCCCCAAACAAGTCTCTCTCCCTCGCTCATCACCTCCATTACTCTCTCTCCCTCTCAATACGATCAACTCATGCACATTATATCCTCCAGCATGAGCGTAGTGAGAGTCACACATGCATGGATAAGCTCCGTAGGACTATGCGTCATTTGCTCAACTCAAATCGATTGCAAATTCGATTGCAAGTGCGATTGTATCGCTCAATCAAACGGATTCATTACACTGTCCTCGGCATATATTCATGCATGATTAATAGCTCATGTATTCAGAAAATAATTTGACATATAGAGGAAAATCATAATCGAGTCAATCTAGAATTTAATCCACAAAATAGGCAAATTTTCAATGGCCTTAGTGCCACATGAGACTGCTAATTATTCCCCGGTTGACGCATTGAATCTCGAAATAGACACTTGGCCAAATATTTTGATCGCAATTCATCGGATGAATATAACTCAATCCCAGAAAAGATAATCTCCGCTCAAATTTGCTCTAGAAGAATATTGAATTTGAGCGATGGAGATCAATTAACACTGGGCAGAAAAAAATTATTCGACTTCAATAAATCATAACCTACTTTTAACCACTTCTTTCTTAAAATTCCCATTACATTACCTACTTTTAAATATTAAATCCCTTTGAATTCATTTTTTCACCAATTAGTTATTGAAATTGGAATTGATTGATTAGTTATTGGAATTGAAATTATGTTCACCGCCCATCGATCTAACGCATAAAAAGTCATTCATTTGTGAAATACATTGTCACAAAAGAGTGTAAAGTTCGTTTCCCGATTTCACTCTCGCTTGTCATCGTCCCATGACCTCCTTGTTGCCTGAGGAGAAAAGAGGGGGCGATGGAGGGGTGAAGAGAGGGGGGGGAGGGAGGACGTTGCGTTATTCACAACTCCCCGCGCCGCCTTTTTGGTGATAAAGCGCAGGACAAATGGCTCGAAAAGCCTATCCCCACTGATTAAAAAAGAAAAAAACAAAATATTTCAGTGCATTACATCTCAATTTCACCAATCTCTCCAACGGAATCGATTAGAAACGATTTCACAATTCGGTGCTCCCACCTCGTTCTCTCGTGACAACCAGTGGATTTGTAACATTTTGAATTTAAAGTATACAAGAGAAGAATGGAGGCAAATGTTTGAGAACCTCTTGGTATAGTGCAGCCAGCTGAGAGTCGGCGTACGAGTTATATGGAAAAAGGAGACTGTGTGCGAGAGAGAGAGAGAGAGAGAGAGAGAGAGAGAGAGAGAGAGAGAGAGAGAGATGAGGAGGTGGCAACAGCGCACACAACAGAGCACTCTCCATGGATAATACACGCGCATCCTGAGTGCCGTGTGTACAGTGGGTAACATGCTCTCGCCACGCACACTAGTCGTTCAACAATCGTATGATGGCCTGACGAGTGCCGCGTGCGCACGCTGCGGATCCACGCGACTTATAAATGAATGCGCAACGTGTGGTAGTGGCTTCCCCGACCCTCGACAATTCCAAAGAGAAATGTACAGGGGAATGCCGGGGGATCCCGAAGTTGCCGAATGGAAATTTCACTGATCGGAAGTTTCAATTAGACATTCGATATCAGGATCTGATGAGAATTGATTTGCATTCGTGAACTTATGAACTGACGTTTGAAATTTTTTAAATGACATTTTCCATTATTTCTTTGACATATTCTGCAGGCGGGTGATGACAAACTATGAGGGATTTTGCAATACTGTATGGTGTACGTCAGATGACTTTAATAGTTATGGAATTAAATGGTGGAGTAAAAAATAATGAGAGGAGATTTTTACAGAGTGAGACAGCTGTATCACTGGGCATTCGATGGTGTGATTAAAAAATGGTAGAATTGTGTATTGAAATTGATCAGTTTACTAAATAGAGTTGGAATAGTAATAAATTAAATTGTTTCGGTAATTTCGTTCTTTCTCTTGGTTGTAGGGATTTTTATTTCGGATAATTATTCTATATGATTCTGCGCTATTGTAATTGGAAATGTTTTGTTCAATAAGGCATAAGACTTGTGGGAGATATTTTAATTGGTACATTAGACTCAGAATTCGTGTAGCAAATATGAAATGTTTAAGACACAGGGCATAAAAGCAAATAAGAGATATTGTCCAAAAGGTAACTATTTGTTCATTTTATTTAAGTATGGTTATTTAGCGCACTTTCTCGGTTCACTAATTAACTTTTGCCATTATGATTCCACTGAAATTTCAAGAAATTTGATGAAAAAATAACCGAAAGAAGACGCATTACAGTTTTATTATATGTTGTTGTGATTGTTCGAGGAAACGTTTACTGTCTTAATTTTTCAATTTTTTGCGTATTAATGTAGCACTATTGAATTCAAAGTCGACTATAATCTTGTACTTTCCAAATTCAAAAAAGTGGTTAATTTAATCATTATATGATCATCCAGTTCACGAAATAAATTTGATGGACTATTGTTTCGATACATTTACGTGTCTAATATTGCTAACAATACGCATGATTTGGTTAACTTCCTGCGAAATATATATACCACGTTTCAATCTATGACATAGCCCATCTACTACAGCCTGGAATTTCTGTTGCAAATATGAGTATATTTATTTTATATAATTATTACATTTACTCTTGCATAAATGGCTAATAAAACAAATGCCCAATTAATACTAAAAAAATTACCAATTAGAAATTGAAAATTTATGGGAAAATCAGTAGAGGCTGTAAATTTCAGTTTAATCATTACTTAAAATATAAGAGAAATCGCGATAATTGCGGTAATATATCCTTGAATTTTCAGTGAAATCAGAAATTCTAGTTTTTTTTTTTCAATTAGTAATCAGCAGTGGCTAAGAAAATTGAAACGTATCAGGTCCATCAAATCCAACACTAATCAACGCCAATTTTTCATGACTATTTTCCAATTTCAGTCCAATTTGCGTTTTCCCTCGGTTTCAGTTTTCCCTATCCTTTTAAATTCTTCAATTGCAGAGAAATATTCAACGAAGAGTCTATTCTCAATGAAATGAGACAGACATAATTTGTCTTTTTTAGGTCTCTTCATTTGTTTTTTTTCTGTCTACAAGGGCCTCTGTTTTCTTGACACAAAAGATGCGTTTAGAGACTGTGAAAGGTTCATGGAATGCGTCATCCGGACGGAATTTAACACCCCTCTTCTTCACGTTGGACCACTCTCACTAACTAAAGGCCTAGAAGAAGTCTCGGTAGAAAGAGGGGAGAGAGTAGAGACTAACGAGATTATGGATATGAAGAAACGAATTGTGAGGAAATTGATGAAGAATTTTAGTCATCAAAGGGCAACACGTTGAGAGAAGGAAAAATTTTCGATTTTCTGGGGGAATTTTCAATACGAATTTACGAAAAAATCAACAAATACATTGATTGACACTTTCTGCGAATTTTAACAATGATCCGTTAACTTTTAACAGCTAAGTAGTCAATTTAAGCAAATAGCTGTTGAAATTCAATAGGCATTTGGCAATTCATTTTTTCAACAACTAGTTGTTAAAATTTATCAATCAATTTTCTTTATGTAGGGAACTTTGGGTTGATACAACATGTAATGGTTTAAATTCTGTAACGATCAGTTGATGTTTGGTAATGGAGTAATTGGTGAGCTCTCTTGATTAATTTGGCGATGAGTGAAAGGTGTTGGATGTGAGAGGGAATTGGTAATACTGTGAGGATTTTGTATGGATCTTTTACTGACTCGCGGAATGCCTCTGGGGAAGGCCATTATACGACGGGATGGAATTCACTCTGGTTTGACCACCCAGAAGGCCATGAAGAGTCTCCGGACATGCCACCCGCGCTAAACGAGTTGCCCATCAAATTATAGCCGCTATGGGTATTTCAGTTCGGCACCATTTCAATGGTTTATGATTCATGGGAGTGAATTATGAATGATGTTTCTTACAAGAAGCCCATTGATGTGGTACAAATAATATGTTATCGGCTTATGAATTTTTGTTATTTTCTTGGGGGATCGTAAACAGAAATTATCTGATTTTAAAATCGCACTTTGAGCTGAATGATTCAGACAAAATCACAGATGCAACGAGAGATGAGATCCATATACCATAGAATGAGGAGGGCTTCAACTGCAGTCGATTTTAAGTTGTAAATTGCCAGTGGGCGGCTGACTAATGGATTGTAATGCGAACCATCGAATAAACCTTTGCGATCATAACGCGATCGAGGGTGTGAGTGAATGTAGTCTCTTTAAAATTGACGGCTGGATGAGAGAGAAAATCTTGCAAGTTTTAACAACAACTTATTCACACGATATTTCAACGTCCTTAGTGACAGTTGGGTTAATTTTTAAAATGGGTTTGGAAATTATGATCGGTTTAGAAGTTATCCCTGAACTTGACTAAAAAATCTTGTTCTGAAATTTAATTTAAATTCACACCATTGAAATTTCACTCCAGATGACTAATTAAAAAAACATACAATATAGTGAAGAAATTATGGAGCAGAGGACTTTCTGTGTTATTAAACTTAATGAGTATTGCCACATTGTAGAAATCTGATTGACAGCTACAAGTTAATTTCTAACATTTTGACATCAATCAAGTTTCAGATGAAATTGATTGATTTTTCTATTATTTATGTCGCAAGTTGTGAAGATTTCTTATTAAAAGAATGTCGAAATTCGTGTGATGATTCGATGGTCATTGTGAAAAGCAAATATTGTATAAAACAGAATCAACTCATTGGAAATCCAGGGTAATAATTCAAAGTAATATACGCTAATTTTTCAACCTAATCTCCAATTGAAATTCTATTTCTACTGATATTTAGAAAAATTGTTAAAATTTTTACATAACGAATTCTATTAAAATTCTCCATGAATTAATTAAGCTTGTCAAGAACTCTCTCGTGGTTTCTCTCGGACATTTCAACAATTTTTACTTAAAATTTAAAGTTATATTTCCCATCCACGCGACACGCGAAATGTGAAAGGAATGTCCATATTTTTGTTTCATGTTTCTTCCCGCGATGATAGAAGACAAATTCCTAGGAAAAAAAAATTTCCACAAACATGAGAATAAAATTGCAGTAAAAAAGGTGTTGAACCGTATACCGTGAAGAAAGTGTCAATCGTGATGGTAGAAGCGACCGGACTGGAATCTGGATCATGGCACAAAACTCGAGAGTTTCTAACGTGGAAAATCAACAATTCTCACGATACTTTCCATCGATTATGACTGAACGTGAAACTCATCCTACATTATGTGTAAATATTTTTAAACCTATACAGCAAGCTGAGAAAAAAAATTGACTACCGATAACATTTGAATTTCAAATTTTTGTCCCTTCGTCTAGTAGTCATCAAACCAATAGTCCAAAGATTTATATCTATGTAACCCCAGAGTGTCCAGAAAAACTTGAAAGACAAGGAAAAATGGACAGAAGGTTAAAATTCAACCGATTTTTTTCTCCGATGTCTTTGAACGACAAAGTCTCTCAAAAAACGATTGAAGGAGCTTACTCTCTCAGGTAGGTATATGAGTTCTTATATGCAGCTCCAGGCAGGTTTCACATGACACCGGTAGAAAGAAAAATGAAAGATTTTGCGGGCACAGGGAGGAGCGAAGAAGACCAAAAGAGACTAGAAAGAGACAAAAAAAGAGCGATCGGTCTACTGAACTTGTTCTTTCTTCCACAAGAGTATATTTACAAAGGCTGGAGCGGGAATGGAGAACCCTCTGTGCTTCATCAACACACGATCGTGGCGTATGTCCTGAGATTTCCAAGAAAAACACACTCTTCCATGAGCCTCCGAGGAGGAGGTTATAGTTAAGTGGCTTACGAATACTCTCACGTACGAGCTCTACTGCTCTCATAATATTTCGAATAAAACACAAGAAATATTATATACAATAACCCCAAGCTCTCGAGATTTGTCGCGATAACTCGGTATGCTCGTAATAAGGAGAAGTATCAGAGAAGAATAAAGAAATGGAAGGGAAAAAAAAAAGAGGATAAATAACTCACCACGTGAACGCTGGATAGGCCAACCGCCTCATTCTGCTTCTTATCAGCTTTCTTCGCTTGTCTCTTGGCCTTGTTGTCAAAAAATCTCTGCTTGAGAAGAAGTGTCCCCTGGGACTCTTGTTCACACAAACCGTTGAAGCTCTGCTCAAACCTGGGAGTTACATTGGTCTGATGTCTCCTATACTCATCCATTCTTCGTCTCAATCGATCAACAGCCAATTGTTTTTTCGGGGTGATAATTTCACCCATATTCGGTGCTTGACCCATTTGTTGCTGTATGTGCTGCAACTGTTGTTGACTCGCCAATGACAATTGACCTGTTGAATTCAATTGTTCCAATCCTGTGTGCACTGGTGATTGACTAGTGACACGACGCTGTTGTCCACCGAGACAAATATTTTGGGCACTACCCGTGCCTGTGCCGGGGGGGCCTTGCGAGGGCTGATGGGGCAGGAGCCCCCCGGCCTCCATACAGCCCCCTAAATCCACTGCAGCGTAAGCCAGCGCAGTGAAAACACCTCAATTGTTTTATCTTTCAAAATTTCAATAATTAATCACTATAGCCTATCTATGTTGCTCGTCGATTGAATATTTTCTTCTTCTTCTTCGTCGTTACCCGATCTCTCGAGCATCCTCTCACACGCTGTTACAATCAACTTCCTGTCGACTGACATTTGTCGTTGCATTCATAAACCCATGACATTTCATTCACTAGTCAAATGGAACACAACTACGTATGATATTTTTGTATCACCCGCCAAGTGGTAACATCACATTGACAGTACGCTTGCGCAAATTCATCCAAGCCTTCACTCACTTGTTAACTATGATTTTGTTGTTGTTACAACATTACTGTCGATTATTTTCCTGTCAATTTATTGTCTCTGCCTCACCGTCTGAGTTCATTTTGTCAAGCTCCAATGGTAACGTCTGGATTGCTGATATCACGTGAGATAATAAAATAACAATGAATTGTTTACGTCAGTCGGATTTTATCCACGCGACAGTTAAAGCCGATGGTACGGGGCACGAGTGCAGCGCTAGACTAAGTTCTCGTCTCTCGATAAGAGTGGCCCATAGCTGTGGCGCGGGTCGAGAAGAAGAGGAGTGGGGCATGGAGAGAGAGACCCCCGGTCTCAGGCCTTTCGCCGCTTTAATCCCGTCAAATGGATTGAAATATTTGAATAATCAATCGTCACTCATCCAGATCATTCCTTATAAATAAATACTAGTCGCTGATAATTACCGTGGGGGAGATTTTATACGGCGGTAGCTTCCCTCCCCCTCTCACTTGACGGATTATTTTCACCAGAATGCTCGGTACACAGTGGGTGCAGCGTCGAATTGGAGTGTACGCTGAACGTCACAACAGGTAGTTGTACGCGAGAGCAGCGTGCCGCCACGCTCGCGTCCGAGAAAGAGGGACAATGGGAATTCGACAAACGGGACACTATGCAAGTTAAAGGGAGACAGATTGTCAGGGGAAAGGGGACTGAGGACTATTACCAGGAGAAGCCTCTCAGGCTAATGGCTATGTGCAGGCAGGAGAGATTGCTGAGGAATTTATCTGTACTGATGAAAAAGACTATTAACTAATGAATTGAAAATGAAAAATGAATTGTTAATAAATTTATGCTTCGAATTCACACACTTCATTACACTCACTGACACTGGGAATCACTGTACATCAGTACTGAATCACTCTTAGTTGGCAATTTCACACTTGTCAGAGAATTTGCACCAACTTCGTGGCTATTGTTTCTATTTCACCAAACAATATTACATAACCTCACTTACGATACCGTCGCGGTAACAACAATGCATTGAACACGTGATTGCGAGGGAAAGTTTTGTGTTTGTGGTGCGAGGGAATTGACAATTGCAGGAAGAGTTTGGGAAATTTCTATTGGCCATCTCGAACGCACGGGGTCATTAACAGAACTGCGCGTGGGTTACCGATATACACTTTTGAGAGGGGGGGAGAGAGGGAGGAGGGGGGGGGGGACTGTGTGTCGTTCGAGACAGTTCGAAAAACGGTGAACCATAATAATGGCCAACTGACGCCTGAGCATTCTGCTTCGTGATTGGTAAACTGTTGTGGCTAGGGACGCCCATTCCACGGTTCAGTGGAAATTGTGAGGTAGGCGCCATCTTACAGGGGCGGTGGTAACTACAGCGCAGTGGGTATGGGGAATTGCGGGAGTTTGGAGGATTTTTAAAATTATCGTTCTCAGTGGGTTTAATGGTAAGATAATTACGAGCAATCAGGAACAAAATGTCAATGTTTTGAAGAAATCGGTTAATGATGAGCACGTGTGATTATCAGCACAGTTAGTTGATTGCTTCACATTTATTATTTATTTATATTTAAAGGCTGCCCTAAAATATTGGACCAATTTTTTTATGAAAAACAAAGATAAAGGTTTTGGCAAAAATATAAGTTTCATTATTATTGTTGGTGATAAAAATTAGTCGCGTATTAGCATCAATAAAAATGAAAAAGAACTGAGAGAGTCGATTTACCCGGGTGCAGGTGAGTAATGTTCAACATATTTAATATATCAATTTTTATTTAAACAATATCTGCATTTATAATACATATTCATCAGTCACACAGAGTCATACTCGAATTAAATTTACACTCACTCAGTGTCTATACAATCTGGGACAAAAATATGGCTGAGTTTTTAATTATTCAGTTCAATCACCTTTTCCTGTCAATTTAATAACGTTTATTGGAACAATTCGCCAGTCTTTTTAATGTTTGAGCTGCATTGAACATTCGCCCCTAATCAATTTGGCTCCACAGAGTATTTAGCCACTCTAGGCAACACACTAAAAAATTTCATAGAAACATACAGGACATTGATTAAAAAAATCTATTGGATTTCTCGAAAATAAATATTTGATAAAACACATTTAATTAAAAAACTCATGGATTTATATCTTTCTATACAAATTATGACGTGGAAATTATCAAAAGTCTTTAAAAAATCCTTTGTTTTCGTTCTCTAAAAAACTAAGACCAAAAGTATGTGGAAATTTTGAACATATATTTTTTTATGGAAACCGTCACAACTACTGGAAGAACTACTTGTGGAACCAGGGCAACTAGCTCTATAACGAAAGTCACTATTCTTTTTTTCTATTCAATGTTATTTCTTAAACATATCTATACAAAAATGAGTTGCAAAATTTAAGACATCCCATTAGAATTTTTAGCGAATGTGCAAGAGTTCTCTACGAAATTTTCGAACATGTATTACTTTCTAAAATCACGAAATTTACTTTCTTTGATTTCGTCGAGACTGGCTAGATACTTTATATTTCGTTCACTCCCCACCTCCCGCCAATTCATCCTTCATGTCTCATCTAATTGCTACACCACCAGCACTCCTCTGTACCAATTCTCTCACACACGTACTTCAATCACTCATCATTTTGTTCATCGTTATAGACTAGATCGAGCTGAATACACAATTGAATGAAAATATATGTTCAATATATTTTTTTTGTTTTTTTTTTGTTCTTTTGTTGGATATCTTATGATCGAGAATGTGTTCTGTGTATGTGTCTATACATAAATGATTCAATGCGGCAAATAATATGGTGTGATGCATTAATGTTAACGATTTAATCATCTCGTAATTGTAAAAACGTGGCACTTTCTCTTATGACAGCAGTGATTTGTGGTTATTTTCAAATGAAAATTGACACTATCTGATGTCTCACTGATCTGGTCAAGAATAATAAGTGTTGTTTCTTCTATTCACACTTGATATTTTTTAGAAGTGTCTTAATTTTATCACAAGCAAATGATTCATTGCATCAGTGAGAGAAAGCCACTCTAGGATTTTACCACTAACAATTTGTTCTCTCTCCCTCTAAAAATAAAATCAACATAGAAAACATTGTCACTGTGTTCTTGTATCCTGTTTATCTTAGTGGTATCGCATTGGGACTGACATCATTCAGGAGTTTCCTATTCACAATGAAGGAAAAATCCCCAAATTCTGACGACTATGTCCAATCATTGGACGAAATTCGATGCTTCATTTAAATATACTTTTATACATTGCCAGAGACGACTAATTCAAATAATTTACTGCTCTATTCTTACACTAATTCGAGTTTGTCATCCTGAATCGATAACAATTTTGGTTCTATTCGAAAATTGATTTTAGTCTGATGAATGGACAATTTTAATGAATGACGAATTTAAAAGAAAATGATGTTCTAGTATTACAGTGAATTCAATAATTTTAGGAATAATTTATTTTACACTCTGCTTATTCTGCACGATACCTCGCGTTATAAAAAGTACAAGTTTTTAAACTTTCGACAAAAAAAAATGCATCTTCACTTATCCTACATTGAGTAATTATCATTATTTGAATTCGTTAATGTCATTTACAATACCAACTGACAACCGAGTTAATCCATAAAATGATAATTTTGATGGTGCAGATGATTTAAATACGAATATAATCCAATAATAAAAACGAATAATTTTAGTTCTTTGCTTTTTTGGTAAAATGACATTATACTTTCGTGCAATGGAACGCTGGATGAAAATAAAGCGTTCAATTGCAGTAATACGTTATTCTAATGGTTATTCGCGGAGCGGAAGGAAAGAGGGGGGAGGGGGAGAAGGATCAATGAAATACTAAGTCAAGCTTATTATTAAATGCAAGGCCCTCAATGTCTTCCTATTACTTAAGTCCCTTGGTTTAGAATTGAAATATTTATCGTGCTCTATCATTTTGAAAATATAAAAAAAGAGGATTAATACATTCGTAATCTCGCGCACTTCCTTATCGCCAAGCATACCACGAATTAAAATCAATTAATAGATCTGATTCGTTATTTCTTCTCATTACTGTACAATTCTTTCAACTCTCCAACATCTCCCAACCATTTTTCTTTATTCTCAGTTTTTTTTTATTATCACCATCGAGTTTCAACAAATTGCTACATTAACTAGCACATTCAAAAATGGTACACGTAGGTTTGTTTACAATGTTGTATGTGGAGAGAGCATTTACACCGTAAGTAGCCGTTTTATTTTTTTTTTTAAGGCGGGCCATTTTTCAAAGCAGTCTAGATAATCAGCCTTATCCAGTTCACGTCAATGTTCTTCAAAAGTTTAACTCGAGAAAGAGAATAAAAGAAACACTGTTAACCGAGCAGAATGATTGTCTGCAAACATAGATATTGAGGGACAGATAAATATTAATTGATAAATCATTGACACGAAATGGATGTGAAAATGTATAAAATACATGATAATTTACGCTGAAAATTATCAATTCCATCGAAGGTTAAAACACTCTACTGGAAAAAGAAACTTCATTTGAATTGAGTAGAGGTTGATCATTCCACTAATCATGGACGCCTCATTGCCACAATGATATAATTGCCTCTTGTAAAAACAAGGATAAAGATAAAAAAAAAAAGTCGAGGAAAAAAAAATCACTCGCGATTACAGCATGAATTACAATTCAAAGGAATGGGTCACATCAGTTGCTCTCGTGAATTAAAAAACAATAAAATAATGTTCCAATAGATATGAAAGCACAAATGGTGGAGATTAAAGTGATTACCTTCATCCAACGCTAGATGCAGGTAGAGTCTGGATGTTGACTGGCGGATTTTCTTGATTTTTTGGGCTCCTTTGTAGTCAGTTCTTGTGAAGGCCTTCTGGGACTGCCCAGGGTGACTAGTGCAGATGCAACTGCTAAACCAGCACTCTGACCTGCTGGTGTGTAAGGCTCACCACCCGTTGGCAGTCTGACTAGCAACGATAAAACAGCTGCTCTATTGCCACTGCACGGCTCCAGGGCAATGGGACTTGGAGCATCCTGAGGATAAGCAGACGAATTTACAAAATGTACCACAAATGTACGACAACAACTTCGTAGAGTGCATGTCAATAAAAAATATGGCTCTTTATGTTGTTGTTTTTCTACTAAGCCGAACATGAAAGTTCAAGTCTGACATCTTAATGTTACCCATTGCTCTTGTCATTCTAGATTCGAATTCATTAAACGGTAGATTACCTGCTGTTATTATCATACTCTTATCACAAAAGAAATGAAGAATTGTTATTGCTAATAAACTCGCTGATAACCCAATAAAATCTTAATTTTTTTTCCTTATCTCTACATCCGTTTGAATACAACCATTTTGTAGGCTCTAACTCATGTGAATTTATCCTCGTATTACATTGTAAATTAGTAATGAAATAATCCTTCATATGTTGAGTAGAAATATACATTACATAAATATGAAGAACAGGAAATGTGCTAGAAACATCAAGCACGAGTATTTGACAGTATATATTCAAAGAAAAAACACGATTGTCATCTCCTATTCTCCAAAGCCTCCGTTGAATATAACATACTATCACATACTATTATCATACTGTGCTTACAATGTCAACGAAGAATTGTTATTGATAATAAATTCACCGATATCTCAGTAAAATCTGAATTATTAAAATATCGATTAACATTTTCTTCTTCGTGGCATTATTATACCTGAGAAAAAAAAATTGAATTATTAAAATCTGAACGAACCTTTTTCTTTTTTCTGACGTTATTGGTCTCCGCATCGTTTCTCTCAATATCCGGTGGAATATGACGTCTCTCCATCTCCACCAGGACTTGGCTGAAGGCACGATTGGCCATCTGTTCCATCTCAACGAAGAGTCTCTGGCGTCTCCGATACATGTCATATTTTTGTTTTATTTTCCATAATATTGCCGCCACCAGTAGAAGAGCAAGGAAGCACCTGTGCGTTGTCATGTAATCTCTAGTTTACAAGTTAGTACTGCCTGAGGTTTAGATCAATAAAAATGGGTGCAGATGGTATGGCATGCAATCGAAAATAAACATGAACCTCTGACGAAGAAATAAAATAAATAAATAAATAACAGAAGTGACACCTTTCCCCATGTATTCAACATTAGCGTACTTACGTGGAGAATGTGATGAAAAATTGCTGTAGATTGAGTTTGGAGTACTGGGAAAATGATATTTGTATCCAAAGGGGCGGTTGAAAATCATAAACGTACACGTAAAACGTTGTCAATGTCGTGTTATCCTCACTGCCAAAATTATAGTCAGCTTTGCTGAAACGATGCTTATAAGTCGTACAATTGGCACCAAGTAGGAGTGGCTTTTCTGGACTGTTGGCTTTCTTTATCGTGATATTCATTTTCGCAAGTACAGAGCAGGCTATGGAAAATTCAGCGTCCACGTCTGGTTTCGACGGAGAATTCTTGAAATTTATGGCTCTGTAATGGCGATCCTCCTTTTTGCTCAAATTGAATGTGAATTGGTAGTCGATTGCTAAATCGTCTGCAGAAAATCAAAGAAACGTGAATAGAAATATTTTTCATTCATGCAAATTGGATCGAGAAAATTATAATTTTGCTTTAATGAGGTAAGTGAATCTATGCTTGTCTAATTAGAGCGAATCCATCAGTTGTCTACTATTTCTCAGACAAATGGAAATTTAAATTTTGGGATTTTTAATCACATTATACGACAATGGAGATATTAACTTTTAAAAATTGTAATTTTTTTAATTTGCGGTTTGTGGATGCACTCTGTCGTATGCCGACTTGATTTGAATATGATGTCTATCTTATTATTCAACAAATCTGCACCCCACTGGTGTCCATATATTTAAACATAATATCTAAAATCACATTTCACTCTTGCTCTTTTTTTTACACGTAAAATAATTGAACTGTCATAGCTAGTAACATCTGAAGAAACATCGGAACATTTAATTAAGCCATTTTCCTTATATTGAGAATAATTCTGATGTCTTGATAAATCAAGAAGATTAAATGTTACATCGTTAAAAACTTCTGTTCTGAATGAGAAAAATAAATTGTCCCAGACGAAAATGATCTCATTCATCCCTCAAATGAAGATAAAACCTCTGTCAAGACATATTCTCAGAATAAGAGGAATGGCACCTACATTAAGGGTAATTCTCTCGATCCGCAAATACTCCTTTCTCACAAAAGATAATTAAATTCCAGAATCTTACAGAAGCATGATCCCTTTGTGGGGTCTCCATGGTATAGACTAGAAACGTCACATCGTTCGCAATTATCTCCAATAATACCCTTAGTCGTGCAAAAGCATTTTCCAGTTTCACTGGTGCACTCAGTTCCTTGATTATTGCAAGAGCATGGCTGACAAGTGGCTCCATTCAATGGACTTCCAAAATATCCAGGAATGCACTTATCACAATGCGCTCCTCTCGTTAAATTCCCACACGGTTTGATGCAGTCACTGCTATTTCCATAACACGTACTGTGACCATTACACTGACAAACTGGACAGCTCGTGAAGAACCACCGTTCAATGGGACAAAATCCAGCATTTCTAGCATTAGGACCCCTAGATCCACCAGGCATGCAAATACCCTTTCCCGTCTTGGATCCATCGTCACACCAGCCACACTCAGGATCCGATCGACAATTCAAGCAAGACGAATAAAAACTGCACCACTCTTTACCAGTCTCAGTGGCCCTACACCTAGCCCCATTAGTCGTCCACTCTCTGCACTGACCATAAGGAAAACTCACTGGATATGCATTTTTATCAACACACTTTCCCTCATTCTGACACCATATGCAATCATTTTCCGTACAATTACTGCAATGTTTGTAGTTAACACATGGACTTCTGCACGAATCCATGGTCAAGCGTTGTGCCTGTATAGCAGTACCATTCATAAAACTTATGTCCCTTATCTTGGTAATTTGTTTACAAGGCCCATTCGGCCACGACCACACACAATCCTGGTTATTGGAGCACGCGTGACACGTGTGTAATTGAAGACACTCTATTCCCGTGTGTAATTCACACTGATCAAGACTAGTGATGCCAGTGAGTGGTGGTGCACTTGGTGTACGTCCACATACCTCATGAGCACACCCCTTAATACTACACCAAACGCAGTCATAAGATGTTTGTACACAAGCTGAACAATCAGTCAATTGTTTACAGAGCTCCTTGTGAGATGTCATACCACGTGGTTGTGTATCATCAACGCACTTCATGTAAGTAGATTCATGTAAATTATCAGTCTGCCACAATTTCTGTCGCAAACTCCTAGTTATCTGTACACAACGATCCTGCCTCTTGTCCCATATGCATTTCAATCCAGTTCTA
Source organism: Diachasmimorpha longicaudata (assembly GCF_034640455.1). Classification (NCBI taxonomy): domain Eukaryota; kingdom Metazoa; phylum Arthropoda; class Insecta; order Hymenoptera; family Braconidae; genus Diachasmimorpha; species Diachasmimorpha longicaudata. The sequence continues at coordinate 5,550,752 of NC_087225.1, forward strand.
GATATTAAACATTGACTCTGCGATGTCAAATGTTCACAACTACCCGGTGTATATATCAACATATCCGACAACATCTGACCATCAAAGCCACCGTATATGTACATAGATTGTCCAAATATCGTTGCACTATGACCATACCTTGGAAGATCTGACATTTCACGGGGCATTGGAAACTGATGCCACGAGTCACATGTCACATCGTATGCTATTGTATCAGCTGAATAACAACGTGCACCATGCGAATGTATTGTATCGTTGTGTGTATTACCACCGAATATTAGCATAATGCCGTCCGATACAAAGACACCCGTGTGAAAGAAACGGGCGGAAGGGGCTGATGTCAACAGACGCCATACACGTGTATTTGGATGATAAGAGTAAATACGACTTGTCAATGCTTGATTGCTCTGTGATTCTGATACATAACCACCGTAAACGTAAATATGATTTGTCAATGGATCGTGTGCAGCACTGTGCCCATAACCACCCTTTATGGGAAAGCCAGTGGAATCAACGATTCTCCATTCCCTTGTACCAAAGTAGTACTCCTGTACAGTATTCAAATAGCCATACTGGGGTGAATGGCCAAATATAACGACCATTTTTTCATTTCTATCATGACTGTGAACAAGATTAGCGGTATGTCCAGCAACTCTCAATGGTCCACACATTGTTCTGTTGTTACAATGATGACGCACTGTTACATTCTCCCATACTTTGGCTGATATGTCAAAGGCCCATAATTCATTGGTTACTGTGGAATTTTCAATAACCCCACCGTACATATAGATCTTATCACCGAATAGAACACATGTGTGTGAGTAACGGGGTAATGGACGTATTCCCTCAATGTGCGGTGTCTCCCAGACATTGCCAGTAAAATCATAGACATAAATCATCTTGGAACGGTGAAAACTCTCACCGCCTACGATGTAAAGTGAGTCATGCCATACGATTGAACAGTGACTTGCTGAACCCTCGGGTGAAAAGTCTTTGTAGGGTATGGTCTCCCAGTAGCCACGTTCAACACGTTGACTACAGTCTGATCCTTTGTAACCTGGTGAACAGTTGCACTCATTTCTCTCACGATTACACTCACCCTGATCGTGATGGTGGGAGCAATTGTTTGGACACACTGATGCGTCACATGCCTCACCTGTCCAGGTGGGGTCACAAGTACATGTACCATCAGTGCATACACCATGACCGGAGCAATCGATGTGAGAATATCTGGAAAAATTATTACCAGCGGTGATTAATGCTCATTTGTGGTTATTGGGTATCACGTTTACTCATTACGGGCTTATCGTGTTACTGGTCATTTTGGTCGTTAGGGCGTTATTGATGGTATGAATTATTTGTGTGAATATTATTTATTATTGGATCATATTTGTAGTTTTTTTAAATATTGGGTTTGATATTCATTTGTCTGGGTCAACGTCTTAATATCTCTGGGTGTAAATTAACTTATGACAATTGATTTACAAACCACAAATTTGTCATTTAAATCGTGGGAAAATTTTTGTAAAAAAAAATCATTAATCTTTAGGAGCATTCAAATTACATCTAGCTAAGTGGTACGGTTTTCTACAGATTCGTTGTTTATTTATCAATAATTCACATTAAAATATAATTTTAATTAATCAACAATCATTTCTGTAATGGAAGATGGAATTGTTAGGAATTATTTGTGGAAAACATTTGTTTTTTTTTTAAATGATAGTTGTGTAATTATTTCATTAACTCTTCTCCGTAAAGTTCAAACAATAAATCCATTATGGAATACCTGGGAAGTTAGGAACAAATGCAATTAAATGAGAGCTCTGATGTTCGACAACAGAAATAGCAATAAATTTCACTGAGGAATAAATAGCCAAAGTATCTGGATATCCTTAAAATCGATCACAAACGCTCCACTTTTTGCCATTCTATCATTTTTTATTCAAATTTTCCTTGAGATAACAATTTCTCGGCCCATTTTTGCCGCTAAAATATTTTATTGAAAATGTGGCGTTCTTCTTTGCATTTTGATTTCTTTTTAATACTTACGGGTAATCCAATGGAATTGATACGGAATGATGTGAAACTAATTACAATTATCACAAAACAATTTGTGACGGATGCCGAGTAATTAACCGATTTCCCACAAATTATCTTTACTGAAGTTGTCACGCTATCTATTTATTTTTATGTTCATTAAAATTTCGAAGAAGTTTCTACCAACCAGACTTTTGGATATTCTATTCCATTGTTTTTTTTTCATTGATTGGATTATGAAACTTTTCTGCTGATAAAGAATTATGTAAAAGTAATTAACTGTAATCACAACAAATTCATTTGTGATCGATCCAGCCCAGTAATTATTGTCTTTCTCGTTGAGCGATTTTTTCTTTTTCCCATCTTTGTCGATTGAAATTGTGAAAAAAATTCTATCTCTTGAAATTTGGAGTAATTTCTTCACTCTCATTAATGTGGTTATGAAACTTTTGTTCTGATAAGGGACGACATAAGAGCCATTAATTATCATCACGATGAAAAAATCCAAGATGAATGTCGAGAAATTAATTAAGGTGATACATGAAGCTGGAACTAGTAAAACATTCGCTACATTCCTACGACTGGTCTTGGACAATTCGGAAAACTCGAGAATTGACTGAGTAGAAGTGATATCCTACTTTTTAAATCATATTCACTACATAATTATAATGTTTACCTGCTTGGGCATGCGTTTATCTTGTACGTTATGTTGAATCCACTCATGTTATAAGCAACATCCGAATAAAAATGTAGGAAGACACTCCCGGAGCGTGCAATCACCTCGGGTACACGTCGTATGTGATATCCGTCCTTATGCATAAGTCCTGTAAATACACCCAATAGTGGTGCCTCTACGCTGTCTCCATCGTATATGTATAAATGATCCCACCCGCATTCTGTTGCGAATTCCTCTATATGCATACGTATGGAGGAATTTGCACTACTCTCGATCAACCACGAGCATTTAACGTCTGTCGTATAATTTCCAGTGCCATCGTGAATACTACCGGATGGTGCCTTCAATCTGCAATATAAGAGATACATTTTTGTGATTAATTATTTAAAATGATCAGGGATACACAGTATCGCTTGATTGATCATTGTGGCAATGACTGGAAAGATTGTCGAAATTGAAGACAAAGAGTGAGTGTTCTATCAATGCATAGCAAGCACCGAATTCTCGATACGACATCGATATAAATAGCATCAATCAACAAAGTGGATTCTTCTTGATTCTTTGTCTTTCTTGAAGGCCAATCATCTTGCTAAGTGAGTTCTGATGAATTCAGGCTTAATGAAGCTGAACCTATAAGAAGTCATCTTTTAATGAAATGAAAATTTTATCATCAAATTCAATAAACATTAGTCAATTACTAAACCACATCCTTCTCAATTATTTTTGGCTCTAATTCACTAAAATTTTCATGAGATCATGTTCTATCTGAAGACAATGACAAATTCTATCGAATAATTCATAAAGGCTCGAAAATTCAGGTCGATTATTTCGGAGAAGGTAATGAACTTTTGAAAAAAATGACGCGAATATATTTTTTTAATTGAAAATTTCGATGAAATTACGATTTGTTGGTTTGTTTTCGGTGAAAAATTGTGCATTTAATTGCATCTTATTATTTCATTAATATGAAGCCTTATTTTGAAGCCTTTAATTTTTTTGTAGATGGAAAAAAATATTGGATTTATCTCTGCTAATCTTAAATTATCATCAACTAACCAACAGTCATCCCAGTCGCCTCCTGATTATTTATTGAGATCATTGGCATACGTATGATGCGTGTATCTCATATTATTATAATTTCTCATAATATTTCAAGTAATTATTGATAAAGCAAATTGCAGATAATTAAACTGGAATCGTTCAAAGTCTTTTTTCTTCCTCTTATCCCGATTATCCCGTTATGTGCAATAATCGTTTCTCTAATATCTCTTGACCGAATGATGTGATTTGCATGAATCAAGGCCCTTTGTGAAGCCTTAAAAAATTGCTTCGCAATAAAATGAAACTGCACTTTACTCTGGTGATTTTGAGGTCTTGCGAATTGAACCTGATTCATCATGCCTTTCTCTCATCGGCTTCCAATTTCTTGAAGTTCTCTGCCTCTGTCCAGCAAATTTTCAGTGCTTCTGTTTAATTATGAAAAACTACCTTTCGAAATGATGCGAACCTCTTTAGTCTTTCATCATTGCGCAGCGATCTCTCAGGTCTTTTCTGAATTTTTCAAAAGATTTATAAATGTAAAAAAATTTGCTGTAGATGATGGGACAGTGATGTAACTTCATGGGTAATTAAATAATAATAACCCGCATAAATAGTGTGTTTTTGCGTGAATCTGAACGATAGATTGTGGAGAATTTACAACAAATGTGAAAAATCATTTGAAAACGTAAATTCTTCTCGATAAACCTGACCGAATGACCCGATTTGTGTGAATCAGAGCTCTTTTTGAAGCCTTAAAAAATATCTTTAAAAGCAAAAAACCTGAATTTGACTCTCTTGATGGTGAATTATTAGAAATTAAGAACTACTCTTCAATTTTTCAATCTAACATAAATGCGTAATATGCAAGTGGCTCATGTTATTGCAATTTCCCAAGCTCCTTTCATTAATGTTTTTCAAAAAATCACAGATGACTACACCCGAGGATGTTACCAACTCCTCATAAATATTTATATCAGACGAAACGAATGTGCATGACGTAAATAGAAAGTCCATGATTTTCCATCACCTCCATAAGGTGGCGGAAACCCCAGTGTCCGAAGAAAAAATTCTTGTTAAACGATTAACTGTCCTCTCATATCCATCACTCCAATCGATCAGAATAACATGATCATTAACTGGCCATGAACACTTGGCGTTATCCCATGCCATTTCCAAGATTCATAGAACCGTTACTCGAGACGAAGAGCTATTGCAATGGTGACCTCGGAATTTTATTCCGAAGTTCAAAGGGAACTCCACGAGAATGCCAATCGATTCTGGATGAATGTCACTGAAGAATGCTACAGGATAAATAAAAAGGCCTATCCACTCGTTGATTAGCCGTGACAAATACGATTCTGTTTATTTACGAGCCGATAAACTCCACGAGGCAGTGGCAGCAATAAAAGCATTAATTACGAACGATGGCAGGGTGAATGATCGGGACTCGGTAGAGCTCTTTAGCAAGCCCAATGTGCTCTCTACACCTACATGACTACCACCTGACATCAACGCTGAACAGGTGCACAAGGGGGAAAGCCTAACAGTTACACACAAATTTCCAAAACAAGAAAAAAAAATTCAATACCAAGGAAAATATTACCTGACTTTACCGCTGCAGTATTGGCAGGCAGGCCCCTGCCAGCCATCGTGACACAAACAACTACCATTGACACAATCACCGTTGACACAATTGTCCAAATCGCAAGTTGACTCTGGGGCGGATGATGCTGTTGCGGCACCCTCCAACAACGCCGCCCCAGCTATCACAGCCCATAGCAACGCGTAAGGTACATTATACAATAATTTATCATTTCGATCATGTACCTTTCGCCGATACTTTGATTTATATAGGAACAAAAACATCTGCACAACTTCTGCCATTTTGCTGGGCTTCCATGTCAGAGACAATGGCCGATGGCGGAACACGAGTATACTCTCTATTTTTCTCGATTCACCTCGTTGTTGAGTGCTCGCCACACTGCCGAAGTGGAGAATGCGGATCGAGGGGACGGTGTGAATTTCACGGTGTTGAAGGGGGCTGAGGAGAGGCGGCGCGGACGATGAGGTTGAAGGTGCATGAGGGAGGACTCGATCAGTGTTGCGTAGGCCAACTGGCAACGACTGAGATCCCTAGGCCGTTCGCCATCTTCCCTAGATTTTTGGGGGAATTCCGAAAGTTCAAATAGCGAAAAGGATTTCTTGGGAAATACAAATTACGTTTTAATTATTACGAGTATGGAATCTTGAATTATTAGGACTGATTATTATATTACTTGACATTGACATATGTTCTAGAAGCTACATGGTTATATTTATCATGCAGCAATTAACACGCTGAGATTAATTAATGCATTAAGTAACATACACATAAAAGAAAAGTTACTGTTAATAGTTATGAAGAGGAGAGACGAATATTACAAGTTCGAGAAAGGTTTAATTATGAGATGATCAATTCGTGGAATTAGAAATAATAAAGATTAATATTTTCCACCTCTGGAATTCCGGAAGTGGTCCGGCTGTCAAAAATACGAGGCCCTCTGTCACATTTCCTGAAACTATTTTTTCTTTTTGTGAACGGCCCGATCAGGAATAGGGATAACGTCAGTACCCACTATCTTAGTAACTATTTTCTATTATTCATATTGAAAAACACGACGAGAAATGGGTGAAAGCTTGCGATTGCGATTGTGCGCTTAATATCATTGAGGATCGATACATTGTTATGACTTTTCCAAGTATACAGACCCCCCACGTGCTGAAGAGGTGAGGTTGGATCACTTCTCTCAGCACTGTGGAAGCTACAAAACATAGACGATCCTCTGCCCTGTCCTCTCCTTCTTCATCATCCAACATCTCCCCCTCCTCATTAACCATCCCCCAGTGAATTTTACAACCTTAACTAATCCTGTCTGCTCTGGACTCAAAATCTTACAACGGAATGCCCGCAGTCTTAGTCCGAAAGTAGGTGACCTCCACAATGCAGGTTATAACTATGATATCATTATCCTTTCTGAAACCTGGCTCAAACCCTCTCATCCTCATATCTCCCTCCGTAGCTATTATCTCTATAGAGATGATCTTTTCGACCAACAGGATGGCGACATTACGATCGTAATCAAAGAATCCATCCGCTTCACTCGAGTTCTTGACCTAAACCTCATTTCTTCTAATCTCCACTTCATTGGCATCAATATCTCCTCTAGTAATGGACGCCTAGCTATCCTCTCTCTCTCTACAAAAACCTCCATGCTATAGTTTACTTCCCTGAATGGTCTCAGCTTTTCTCCAAATCTGCCAATGCCCATGCTCCAATCATACCTGGAGATTTCAACTCCCACTCCGGCCCCTGCGGCTCCGAACTCCTAGATGATCTTGCGAACTCAAATTTCTTACCCCTGATGGTTCTTCCACCCGACCCACTCCCCTCATGCATTGACCTCACTCTTGCGTCCTCCCATATAGCCCTTCAATTTTCTTGGCATGTCCTTAAAGACCACATGGGAAGCGACCACTTCCCCATCGCGACTCTACTCACCGTCCCTCCCGACAAAGTCAAACATTTTTCCTATAAAATCAACCGCTCCAAAGTAGACTGGGATGGCTTCCAAGAATACTTCGAAGCTAATGAAAACCTCATCAATAATATCCCAAATTCGACCCCCCCCCCTCCCAACTCAAATACGAATCCTTAATTGATCTCATTATGTCAGCAATCCAAGCCTCGTCTCTAAAACCCAAAGACCTTTCAAAAAACTCTAATACAAATAACCACAGATCCTCTCCTCCAGCTCCCTGGCGGAATGAAAACTGCTCACATGCCGTGGCCCTGTGGAGGAAAGCCACATCCCTCTTCAGGAAATTTATTAATCTAGATTACATTGCGATGCAAAAGCAATCTGCTCTTACCAAACTCACCCTCAGAAAGGAAAAATTAAAAGTCTGGTCTAACTATTGTGAATCCCTAAGTAGAGAAATGCCCATTAACTTGGTCTGGCAAAAAATCAAATGGTTTAAACACCGCAACACATACAGCCCCACAAATATCCCCAAACAAGATAACGAATCCGCAGAACAAATGCGAAATTTTATTTCCGACTTCTGTCGCAAACTCTCGCACGACTATATCCCCCCCCCCCCCTTTCTTAAAAAAAGGTTCAGCCCACATGAATTCAAACACGTCTTCACCGCCAGTAAGAGCATCTCCTCCCCTGGTCTGGACAAAATCGACTACTTCACGTTAAAAAAATTCCCCGAGTCTAGAAAAACACCCTTCTAGACATCTTCAATTCTCTTCTTAACTCCGGCCAACTTCCAGATTCGTTGCGGAAATTCCTAGTTTTCCTTCTCCCAAAAAATACACCGAACGAATTTCGTCCCATAACCCTAGCCTCTTGCACGCTCAAACTCCTTCAAAAGTTAGTAGCTAACAGCCTCATTTGGTGGTTTGAAACTGAACATGTCTTCCCGAATAACCAGTTCGGTTTTAGGAAACTCTGGTCTTTCGCTGACAACCTCTTGATCTTGAGCACCGCAATGCTCAAAGGCTTCGCCTCCAATCAATTCACCGCATGTGTTTTGATCGACATAAAAGAGGCATTTGGTAATGTAAACTCCCTCACTCTATATAACGACCTATTCCACATAGGAATACCTCAAAAATTAGCTGACTTCGTCTACTTTCTAGTAGCTTTCCGCCAACTATACTTCGTGACTCAAGATGAGCTCAACGATCCTTACCCTATAGCCAAAGGCACAGACCAAGGATCAGTTCGTAGCCCTATCCTATTTAATATTTACACCTCTTTCCTACCGCAACTCCACCAGTTCCAGGCTGAATCTATCTCCTTTGCCGACGATCTCGTAATCTTCTCTCGCAGCTCCCACCTCTCCTCTTGTTTGGAGTCTGTAGACGAAGCAGTCAACTTCATAGCCAATCATTTGTCTGACAGAAATCTCGAAATCTCCCCGGAAAAATCTCCTCTAATCATCTTTTCAAAAAAACACTTCATCCCTGCTGACCACCACATCTCTATCAACGATACTCTCATCCAAGCCAAAGAATCCACCAGATTTCTTGGGGTCACTTTAGATTACCGTTTCTCCCTCTCCTCTCATATTTCGTTCTTAACTAGTAAATGTGCCAAAGTAATTTCACTTATCAAATCCCTGAGAAAAACCTGGTATGGGGCACACTCCAGAAACCTTATCACCTTCTACAGAGGGTTAATTCGTAGCTCCATGGAATATGGCAATCACATCCTTCGCGACTCAAATTTCTCCCACTTAGACAAACCTAATAAGCTGCAATGCAAAGCCCTCCGACTTGCCATTGGTTTTAGAAACTTCACCCCCACGAACGTTATCCTTGCTGAAGCTGCTGAACCCCCTCTAAATCTACGAATTTCTTACCTTTCGGATAGATACACGGCAAATGTTTCTCCCTATCACTCCACCCTGCTCTCAATAAACTCGCCGCTCTACATGCGATTTTTTCTGAAAAAAACTCCACCATCCATAGCATCTAAACCGATTTCCCCATTTACCGCTCTTACATCAAACTCCGTCAACACAAACATCTAATTCACTCCCACCCCCTTGCAACCCCTTATCAATTTCCGTTTTTTCTCACCAACTCCACACCTATAATCAACACTTCCACTGGCCATTCCTTAAAAAACGCAGAAAATAAAATTGCTGCTCTAACTGAAGAAATATCCAAAACCAATCTTGATCTCCACACCCGAATATCCACTGATGGGTCAAAAACCCATAAAGGCTCCTATGTGGGCACCGCAGTCGTTATCCCCTCCAAAAACATCGTCATTAAACACAAAATAACTTCCTATGCCTCGATATTCACAGCGGAAGCCCTAGCTTTACTATTCTCCCTTTAAACCATTGATTCTCTTAAAATCGAACGCTCTGGTATCCTTTCAGGCTTCCTCAGCATTCTGACAACCCTATCTCACCTTTCAAGCTAAAAATCTTCCTCTCACATAATCCATGAAATTCTTGAACTCTACGCAACTCTCTCCCTCAACGGAAATCACACCTCTCTCATCTGGATTCCCTCTCACATGAGAATCCCAGGCAATGAAGTAGCGGATCTTCATGCCAAAGATGCCATTGCTAACGGTATCTTTCAAAACACCTGCATCCCTCACTGTGACTTCAAAGAATTGTTCACGAGAAGCATGAAAGCCAAAACCCCCTAATTCCTCAAAACCCAAAGCATCCGTAAAGGTTCCCTCGACTTCAAATACTTCTACAGAGGTTTTCGACCTCACTGGTTCCACTCTTTAGAAATTGACAGACCCCAAATTTCCCCAATCTCTAGAATGAGATCAAACCATTTCAATCTTAACCACAGCCTCTTCCGTAAAAAAAAATAATCAATTGCCCGCTCTCCAAATTTCAGCTTCCTGAAACCCTCTCACATATTTTTTGGTTCTGTCCTATTTATATCAATGGATGCACCCCCTTTGTGAAAGCTCTGAAAAAATTAAAAATTTTCTCGTTCAATATCCTAAAGTTAATCTCTGACCCAAGCTCCAAACTGGCCTATCTCATCCACAACTACTTAAAATCTATCCAGAAATCAATCTAATCACTATTTCAAATCTATCCCGAGTTCTCTCTGCGCAACCTCATTCCCTAACTTATCACCTCCCACTCATTCTCAACGTTCCTATCAAAGAGGACTAAAGTAGAGGCTCAGTTCTGAGGTTTGAATGACGCCAGTGGCATCCTAGTACCTCACCCCAGGAGAGGCAGGGCGCCACACGCAACGCTGGAGTCCTGGAGTATCCCCGTCAGCCGACTCAACAGTTCCTCAGTAGCAAGTAGCAATCCCATTCTCAGAGGGACTGGTTAAAAACGGATGTGTAGTCCTCTGCCTCACCGAAATGTTTTTTTCCCATTGAAATTAGGTAACATTAGGATGAGCAGAAAGGAGAATATGAGGATGCCTCATTTAAAATTAAAGAGATTGGGAAGACGTCATTCCAAACCCAACTACAGTTTCGGTCTACTATTTTTTTTTATCAATTGCAGATAATTCTTAATCCCTATCTTACTACACAAAATTCTCATTTTTATAGTTTCTTTGAAATCGCGAATCAAGAAACCATTCGATTGTTCTGTCAAAAAGTTTTAAAAAAATTTGCAGACACCCCAGCAATCCTCTTTAGTCAGCGCCATCAAAAGTTTGAAGAAGAGGAAAACATAAATAATACATTGTTGACATTTATTCTGTGGACTGCTTCCTATTGTTGCATTCTAAGTAGTTATGGAAGATAGAGTACGGTGAAGTTGTTCTAACATCTTCCTCTCAAAAAATCGTCGCCGATAAACTCGTAGTTGATCCAATTAATAATTTTTTTATTTATCGGCAGAATGACGGACGCTGCTCCAGCCGCTCGTGGTGGTTTCCGTGGGGGATTTGGTAATCGGGGAGGGTCAGGTGACCGTGGAGGTCGAGGAGGCCGTGGACGTGGTCGTGGAAAGGAGAACCAGACTGAATGAATTCCAGTAACCAAGCTCGGGCCCTTGGTCAAAGATAAAAAGATCAACTTCCTACAGGACATTAATCTCTTCTCCCTCCCGCAGTGTCCCATGCAAGGTCACGGGCAAATGTGGGTCCGTCCAAGTGCGTTTGATCCCAGCCCCCAGGGGAACTGGTATTGTTTGAGCTTTAGTACCCAAGAAACTTCTCCGAATGGCTGGTATTGAGGATTGTTACACATCAGCACGTGGTTCTACCTGTACACTTGGTAATTTGGCAAAAGCCACGTTCGCTGGAATCGCCAAGACCTATGCCTACCTCACCCCAGACTTATGGAAGGACATGCCTCTGTCTGAAGCCCCCTATCAGGATCATGCTGACTGGTTATTGAAGACTCATAAGCCTATTACTGGAAAACGAACTGCTGAGGTTGTTTAAGATGTTTCTGAATAAATTGACGCTGAAGACCACTTTTTTCTATCATGTTTGGACATTTTTATCCCTAATTCTGTTCCATAATGGAGGAGTAAAAAAAATGATTTTTTTAATAAAAAAAAACGAATATTAATAGAAATAAAAAACTATGTTTGAAGACAGAATCGAGCCTGTTCTCTCAGCTTCAAAGAGACAAGTAAAGTTGCTTGTGATTTTTCGTAAAAAGTTAGTTCTTATAGACACTGAGTTGTCAATAGAAGCTTCTATAAATAACAACGACTTTTATATTAAAAAAGTAACAGCTATATTTGATGTGAAGTGTACAATATATATTCTCTACTTAAATTTCATTAAATTACGCAAATTCCATGTTTTAACAAATGAAAAAAATTGAGCATTTGGCTCCAATTCTCCAGATGATTATTCTCTTATGTTTTTAACGAAAAGAAGCTTATGTACCGATTAGTTTTCATTCCGTCGAGGTTGACGTTTGTTGAAATGCCTCCCAGGCTCGAGTGAATGTCTTAGTCGTGTGATCACACAGTTTCTCGACGTCCTGCAGCCCTTGTCTCAGTGCATCCACAGCCCTTCCTCGCTTCATCTGTATCCTGAAGTGCATCTTCGCCTCCGAGGGGTGAGGCACTGTATAACCACAAAATTGTACGTCTGGGCTGCAAGTAAACGTCAGGACACCGATTCATATATAATTAAACGATTTCACCATGAACGGTTTTTCCTCAACAATTAATATTTTATAAATGAACTCACTATTGCGAGATGACAGATCGCAGCACGTTTCCCAACGTGTGACCCTCATCGTTAAATACAAATGTACGGGATTTTTCTCCAGTCGCCTCGTCACCTGCAATCTGATCACACGAGGGTGTAATTATCATTATAATGAGAAATTATTTATTTTTTGTTTCTTATACTCACTGCTGCCAATCGTCCCATGGTTTTGTTTATTTATTGAAGAACTAACTTCGATTGTAAATTAGAACTCACGGAAAGCATAAACAAGCACATGTGTTTCCCGTCACAGCGGTCACGTGATTATAATTGTGTTCGGCGGGAGCGGCAGTGGCGCCACCGGAGATTTGAAAGTTCCGGTTGCCCCCGATAGAAGGGGAAGCGGGGAATTTTTTGAATAATCTCATATAGGCAGATTCCAAATCCACCTTTCGAAGCCATTTAAAAGCAATTAGTTTAAAATTTTCCGAAGGAGCTCTTCCTCATCACATGAAATAAAACAAGAGGGTCTTCGAAATTATATGAAAACGCCTGTTGATTATCTCTAATTGGATAATCTCCAAAATCCTAAAATAATGAAAACGAATATTCTCGAGTCATCCTCTCTTCCCCTTCAATTATCAAAATGAAAATCAAACAAAAGAAAGCTGTTAAAATTAGTTTATAAGTTCCTTCAGACGTATCAGGAAAACGCCAAAATTCTAGTAAAATGTCTTCAGCCGCTTAAAAATTCCAGCTTCATTAAACTAAATCCCCTAAAAGCAAAACATGTGTAATTAAAAATTCGTAATATTTTCTATAAATCACTGTGCCGAATTTCCACTGTAAGAAGTATGTACAAAATTATTTAACGGATCATCTTGTGAGCTCTCACCATGGCGGATCGAGCTGCTGCGCAGCGGGGTCGCCGGCCCGTCGACCCCCGGCCCCGAAAGACGAGGTGTCAGCTCCTGCGTGAGGCGAAAAATGTGGCTGTGGTTCTGCCGGAGGCGAAACCCACCACCCCGGCCCCTCGCCAGAGCCTTGCCAAAACTGCCCCAAAGCCGCGACCCCCTAGGCGTGTGGCATTCGACAAACCGAAAGCGACGAAAGGGATGTTGGCCCGTCAGGCCGCGGCTCAGGCGAAGATCCTTGAGGCTAATCGTAAGCAAGCGGCCTTGGAAGCGGCTACTGCTCGCCGGCGTCCAATACCAAGAGGTCGTCCAGCTGGCCGCCGACCTCCGGCTGCCAGACAAGAGCAAGCGCACGCTGCCGCCGCCGAAGTCCTGGAGGAGAGTCGCCATCTAGCCAGAGCGGGAAATGCTGAGGTGATTCAAGCGGTGCCGGTGGGCGACGGTGACATAGGAGCGATAATCATTCCACCGGGTGTCATAAGCGAGGAGCAGACGACGATAGTGGAGATAGTCCCACCTGAGGACTTGGACCACGAGGGCCCTGTGAGACGCGGGGAGGGCAACTTGAATCACTCGATTGAGATCATCCGCGAGAATCTAAGCAATCAGGACGCCGCGGAAGCAGCAGCTGTTCAGGAGAAGCTGGATGAATTCCAACAAGCGAGACGAGACTTTATAATGGAGTTGGCAAGTGTCACAGTTCCCGGAATTGATCCCGATCTTGAGATTCTCGACGTGGACAGACTGCCCCTGGAGGAGTTTGAGCAGAATATTCTTCCCTCGCCGAGAAGACGGCTTCACAGGATTCCAGATGATGACGACGAAGTGTTTCATCTGAAGTACGGACGCAATCATCCGGCAATCATCGCCGCTAGAGAATTCAGGGAGCGAAAGGAGCAGGAGAAGAGGATTGATGAGCGCTTCTTAAGGGCAGCGGAAGAGGAGGCATTCGATCTTGACGCCCCTCTTTATGAGCAGATCATGGACGCCGATATCTCGTTTGAAGAGGACGAGGAGGGAATGGCGATGCCGTGCAAATCAAGGGTCAAGGCGCCGATGCCCAGAAGCAAAGCGAGAAAAGGATTGGCGCGAGATGCCATGTTCTATCCCCATTCGACTATTAAAGATGATGTTGAGGAGCTGGAGAGGTTCTTCAACATCGATAAGTATCCACCCATTCCTAAATGCGGACCACCACCGGGGAGACAGCACCTCAATCCAGATCTGTGGGAACTCGATGATCCTTGGTACAGGGAACCAACGCAACCTGATGTACCTGACCTCATTGAATTTTCGAACTAATTTTTTTGATGATTTTTTTGGGTATTAAAATGACTAGATGTGGAGAGGTTTTGTGTTGATTTCATTTGCGTTTTTGGGGGCGTCTCTGTAATAATAATTTGTAGGATGCCAGCAAATGAAAGGCCTCGGTTGCAACTTTTGCCGAGAACCTGCAGCTGGCCATCGCCCGAAGGCTTTCAACCAAGTAAACTATTTGCTTTATTTTTTAGAGAATGCTCAACGGACGTTGAAATAAGTTGAAATAACCGGGAACTATGCCGACAAAACTAAGCTGTTGGCTTTATACGAATTAAAATTACATTACAGAGCACCGGAAATTAACTTATAAATACATTTTCCTGTTTTCGCTTTTAGTCTGGAGAAATTAATGCCTCATATTGACTCATTAGGGCATCGCCTGCTGTGTCCGAACTCGTGGAATTTTTCTAAATGTTTTTCGAATCATTCAGAACTGTTGGACACGAATTGCTGCTGCATACTTCCATGTTATTCTTTGATAGAAAGACTTTTTCCAGAAATCGGTTGAACAAAACTTCCTCCTCGTTGTATTTCAGATTTATTTCAATCCAAAATAGTACACATTTTTAGCGGACGTCACCTTCTGATCATAATTACGATTAATTCACAGATCCATGCTTCAGTTCTACTCTTTTATGACATCATAATAAACAGATTCATTACTCATTGCCTTTTTCTGTCGATTCCAACCTCTGGGGCAGGCCTCACAGCATCCGCAGGGGTCTTTAACTCTTCTCTTATCTCTTTTCTCCCGAGTATTATCACCACCAGACTGACGAGCGGACGCGTCAGTGCGTCTGATAAGGTGATTCTACAATTGTTTAAATAAAGACTCAAGTCAGGTTCTGATCTGGCTTTCTCCCCCCAAACTATACCTGACGACAAATTTGTCGGGCGGTTATCGTAGGTTCATTCAACCTCATCTGCGACGGTGGCTTCGAGAGCCTCCAGACCTGCGTAAAAGTCTCTTCGTAATAAATCACAAAACCACGAAGAGTTTATTAGCAATTCGAGAAGTTATGGTGCCAGAAATGCAGTATAAAGTCGTTTAAAAATTCAAATTATAGGAGAATGGTTTGCAGGATTATTAAAAGAATTTTCCAAATTTAACAAAAGATACACATGAAGAAATGTCCGAGGATAATTTAGTTCTTTCAATGTATAATCAATTAATTAAGATATCCTGCGGTGTTAACACTAATGAACCAATTCTTTGATTAATATTTTGAGGCTTTCCTAAAATCATCTGTCACTCCTTTAACCCCTCAAAAGTGACAAAACACCAAGCCCCCTCTCCCCAATCTTCTCATAACCGGTAAAATCTCCAACCAAGAAATCCAAAAAATACAAACACGATTCATCAGCTGATCCTCATGTCTGCAGCTCATCAGATCGTTCTCATTTCCATCGATAAAAATAAAGTCAGTGCACCTCTCGTCCTTCCCAGTCATCCTCTCAGGAATCATGCTCGGAAATCATGTCGAAAAATCCAACAAATCATGCTCAATTAGTCTTAATAAACGGAATTTTCGTTCGAAGGTCGACGAAAAAAAATGTGACTAAGAATTTTTCAATAAGACATTCATAACCATTTATGTGTGGTTACAAACTACCGCATGCTACTGATGTGACGCATCGATGCCATTGCCAATGTTCAGCAATGACAGCTAACTCATGACACACACCAACAGACATGACACGCCTTATTGTTTAGCAATGAAGGAGGCACGCGTGTCGGGATGTGATGAGTTTTCCGTTTCTTTTGAAAAATACAAAGAGACACTCAGTGCAACGATAAGTTGTTATCCCCCACACGCGTTGGGCCCCTCCAGTCCCACGTCAATGAACAACGGTGTGTGTGTATGTGTGAAAGTTTAACAGTGTTGGTGTAGAGTACGTTTAAGCATTTTTTATACCTCGAAGGCACTCGGTACCAAATGCTCGAGACAGCACTACGAGCGTCCACTTTTTAGTCTGATTATAGCTGTTTAGATGCACGAAATTAATGAAAATATTTTTGCTCAAACAGTTAGATTAATTAACGGTGTTGGGGTGGTCGAGGGTTTGAGGTTAGATGAGGTGGCATAGGTGATTGTGACAATGGTGTGGAAAGAATCCAGCCAGTATCTAGCCGTGGGTGAGTGCATTGAGATTAGAAGGGTATATATAGGTTAATGATGAGGAGAATGAATCTGTGGTGGATCGTGAGTGTGTTGTTCGACATCCTGGGTGGTGTCTCAAGGGGAAGTCTTTGGTAGGTGATGGGTTCAGGGATGAGGGTGATGAAGGGTTTCTGGAGGGGGGGCTTTTAGGAGTTGGGGGGACTATCGCTTGTGGAGATGATAATTGAGAGGATGACAAGCATTTGGGAGGCTTTGGAGGGGCGGTAATGATGCTCCTGAGGTGGGAGATTCAGTGTTTATTGAGGTGGATTATGTTTTTCTGCTAGATAGGAGATTTATAAAAATGGGGAGGGGATTATGGAGAGGATCCTGATGGATTTTATGTTATTTCTCATCGAATTAAAGTTATAACTTGGTTTTCAGAGTAATCCAGACGAATCTTTCGACATCCTGACAATAATTTCGGTGTTTTTTATGATATTTTGTCCAAATGTTGATCTCTGATTTGCGACAGCCATGAATTTTTGTCACTTTATTCAACAGCTATATACAACTATCGGCAAGATGGTCCACACCGGCTGCAGCTTCTGGTGGGTGATGTTGTACAGATACTGGAAGAAACTGATGATTGGTACTACGGTTGTGCAAAGTACAAGGGAGCCAGGGGGATATTCCCCAAGTCCTATGCACACATTCTTCCTCAATCGAGTAACATGGAAGCCCTAATGCACGAGATAACGAGTGTATTGAGGGAATGGGGTCACCACTGGAAACATTTATACGTGGTAAATATTGTTGATAGTTCAGTAATACTCCCTCATCCTCTTCCTCATTAACTCAGTAACGAAGTCAGAGTAGATATTTTCATCGGATTGGCACAGATTATGTTTACATCATTTTTTGACCGATTCTACTAAAGAATTCTACATTCTCCTATCTTATTAAAAAATTTCTCCCATAGAAACTTTTCGATGTAATTGTTTTAAATTTTTTCCCGTAGTGCTACCACAATAATATCCAATACCGAATTTTTACTTGTTGAACTGGCGATCAGGTAAATAATCTGACGAGTACAACGAGACTTTCAAGATGAATCAGACTATTTCTCTCAAACTTTCCTACAAATAAACAAATGTGCCAAGTTTCGCAGAAAAATCCCTCACATAATTTTTTTTCCTGTTCGTGACCTCTTTATAACGCTGTCCAGACGAACTCCGAGAACTTCAAGCTGGTCCGCCAGCAGATGCTGGAGCTCCTCGACAACAGATCAAAAATTCTGAGTGGCACCCTGACTGTAGATGAGCTGAAAGACATGAAACGCTTGGCAACCGCTCGAATCGACACGGGAAACCAACTTCTCGGTCTCGACATGGTGGTCCGCGACGATCACGGTGATATCCTACACCCAGAAGACACCAGTACAATCCAGCTCTACTACCATCACAAAACAGCTGCCGAGAGAATCCGTAGAGCCGCCACTGATACTAAAAAAAAATTGACGAAGCTCCAGGTCCCTGTTTACTCCCATATCTTCTTCGTCAGTGTCCGAAACTTCGTCTGCAAGATGTCTGAGGATGTGGAGCTCCTCCTGACACTCTACGACGGCCGGGAGTGCCGTGCAATCACCGAGAACTACGTAGTCTCTTGGAGCAAGGAGGGCTTGGCTAGAGACATCGATCAACTCCACAATCTTCGAGTGCTCTTCACAGATCTTGGCTCGAGGGACCTCTCCAGGGACAAAGTCTACCTCGTCTGCTACGTTATCCGAGTCGGTGGGATGGAGGCGAAGGAGATAGATCACAGGAGATCATCAATCGTTCAGCAAACAAATCATAAGAATAAATCCAGTGTTGACAACATGAGAAGACCCTTTGGAGTCGCTGCCATGGATATAACTCTTTACATAACAGGAAAACTTGAGGGTGATGTTGAACACCATCACTTCATTCCGTTCGTCCACTGTGAAAAAGAAAGTCTAGACGGCACCCTTCGTCGAATCCTAGCACAAAAAGAAACTGGGACCCTGAAGAGCTCCTCTACTGGTGGCAATGGAGTTCCAGTGGGAGGGCAAGGGCTTTGGGCAAGCCTCAAACTCCTCAGAGGTGACACCAAACAAGTTCGCGACGAGTATCCCCACTTGGTGTTGGGTAACGTAGCCATAGCCAGAAAGATGGGTTTCCCTGAGGTGATCCTCCCTGGTGACGTCAGAAACGATCTCTACCTCACCCTCGTCTCCGGGGAATTCAGCAAAGGCTCAAAATCTACAGATAAAAATGTGGAGGTAACGGTGAAGGTCTGCAATGACCAGGGCCTTCCCATTCCTGGTGTGATGACTCTCGGTGGAGGTGCTCCCTCGATAAATGAGTATCACAGTGTCATATATTATCACGAGGATAAGCCACGCTGGTGTGAGACCTTCAAGATAGCCGTACCTATAGAGGAATTCAAACAAGCTCACTTGAAATTCACATTCAAGCATCGCAGTTCTAACGAGGCCAAGGACAAATCGGAAAAGCCATTTGCGTTGAGTTACGTGCGTCTTATGCAGCGTAATGGAACGACCCTGCAAGACACACAGCATGAATTGCTAGTATACAAGATAGATAATAAGAAGTACGAGGAGAATGACATATCGTACTTTAAGCTGCCATCAACTCGCGCCGAATTAGTTGAATTAAGTACTGAGAAGAAGCCAGGAATTGGGTCCCTGAGTCTTTCCTCCAAGGACAGTTTTTCGCTGTCGAGTAATGTCTGCTCCACGAAGTTGACCCAGAACGTTGATCTGCTGGGTCTTCTCAACTGGTCCAGCAAACCCACGGACCTCAAGGAGTCTTTGGCGGCGTTGATGAAGGTCGGAGGAGAGGAAGTTGTTAAGTTCCTGCAGGATGTGCTTGATGCCCTGTTTAATATTCTTATGAGCAACTCTGACTGTGATTATTACGATGATATGGTGTTCGAGTGTATTTTGTATATCATTGGTCTTGTTTCGGACCGAAAGTATCAGCACTTTCAACCCGTTTTGAATCTGTATATATCGGAGAGCTTTTCGGCTACTCTGGCGTACATAAAGTTGATTGCTGTGCTGAGGAAGAGGATCGATGGGGCCAGCTCTCAGTCTAATGACGGACAAGGAATGGAGAGGGATATTTTGCTGAAGACTATGAAGAGTCTGCAGTATTGTATGAGGTTGGTCACTACAATTTGAGGTTTTTAAATTGCAAACGGAGTATTTAATGAACACATCGTCTCAATGTCAAATCCTCACTAGGAGTTTTCTCTCTCTGATTCTGAATCAAAGAGCTGATAATCGGTCTTGATAAGCTCGTGAAATTATTTAATTTGTTTATAATCTTTTGATTGTACTTTTCTTTTTCTTTCCATTGTATGTTCTCTAATTCCTACGTCAATTTCCATAGATTTATTGTGAGATCGAGAATGTTGTTTACTGAGCTGGGACAGAATGAAGAGGAATTCTCACAGACTTTAACTGATTTGTTGAAGTCCATCGTCGATCTTATGAGACACGAGACAGATGCGACACTCCTGGTGCAGGGGGCTTGTTTGAAGTTCTTTCCCACGACTATTCCCCATTTGTTACTTGTGTACAGTGGCAAACAATTGAGTGTCATCCTGACAGAGTTAGTTACGACGCTACCACCTGGGAGGCTGACTAAACAAAAGATGATGACTGTTAATGATATTGTTCATAGTCCCCTCTTTCTGAATGTTGATTGCCGAGGAATTCTTCTCCCCAAGATCACGGTTCTTGTCAGGGATCTGCTCGCCGCCAAGGAGGAGGTGAGAACGATTGATGTCCCTCAGTTGATGGGATTTTAAATATTTTTTTATATCTTTTTCTTTTTGAGTTTATGCCGTTATTAACATTTTTTTGCATTCAGTCAGTAGTAATTAATCGCATGTATTTCTGCTGGTACTTTCGTTATTCGAGCGCACGTTATGCACGATTTCAGTGATACTGGGGTGACGATTTATGGAGGACAATGTGAGGGTGGTGAAGAAGAGATGATTTTAAAGTATGTAGAGTGCGGTCTGGGAGAATTTCAAAAAATCAAGAAACTGATTAATTTTAGTAAATACATTCTTTGAAAATCTTCAAAACCAAGTAGAAAATTAGCGATCGCGATTATTTTATGTTTTTTTTTATGTACCAAGGAATGGATTGATATAGAATCATCAAATTCTTGACTTTTTCATTCTCCCCGATGATGCCATACAATCTTAATGTATTCAGGTTGAAAACTTTCATCGTCATGAAAGTTTCATGGGTAATTACTCTGTAATTTAAATTTACGCCATCGTAGTCTCATGTTTTTGTTTTTTGGATATCTTTTCAAATGCTAAAAATGGTGAAAATTCAGAAAAATTTCAATCTATGCTCAATTTATAAATTACGCCGAAATATCTAAAGTTTTTGTAAGATTTATAAAATTGAGGAAAGAAAATATCAATTTATCCCTCTTCACCACTTCCTTTCAGACCTAGACATAGACAAAATGACATTAACATTTCTTGGGGATTATGTTTGTTGTACATTATTTTTTTATGGTTTGGTTTGGTTTTGGTGTAATCGGCGTATTAAAGGGACTGTCAAGTACGCCTGGAAAAAGTGTGGCTAAGGTAGCTAGACTCCTTGGTGAGAATCGGCATCGACTGAATCAACATCGAGGCTATTCTGAGGAGGTATTATTCCTGATGGTGATGTAGTATCTACACAAATCGCATTGGCTCATTTTTTTCATTCATTTCGTTTCACTTTTTCCATTCTTTTGATTTTTTTATTTAGTTAGCTATTTAATTATTTTATTCTCCAACTTGAGATGGAATTTTTCTTAAATGAGTGAATTCAATTCACAGGTAGAGTTGTGCGTCAAGATATTATCGGATATTCTCGAACTCACATTCAGGAAGGACGTGGGATCCACTATCTCAGATGTCAAGGAAATCATGATGACGGCATTGAGGACGGTTATACAAACTGTTATTCCCATGGATAGGGAGAATCCATTGGTGGGAAATTTAGTGTCTGTGATGCTTTCGATATTCAGGTAAAATTAACAGGCGAATTTTGAAGATTTGTGGGGAGTGGGGATTATTGTCGAAATTTGCATAATCTTATTCAAAATCATTTCGCAGACAAATGACTCCACATCACTACGAGATCTACACTAATCACTTCGCAACGCCATTCGATCTTCTGGACTTTCTAATGGAGATTCTTCAAGTCTTCAAGGACCTAGTTTCAACCCCTGTCTTTCCTCCGGACTGGAGTGAGATGATAATGTTGCAAAACAGCGTCATCCTGAAATGCCTTCGTTTCTTCTCCGGCACCATCCGAGATTACTATTTCAAGAATTTTGAGCATCAAGCCTGGTCCAACTTCTTTCACTGTGCAATAGCCTTTCTGACTCAGTCCCCCCTCCAACTTGAGAACTTCACCCCCTCAAAACGCAACCGCATCGTGTCCCGCTATAACGACATGCGTCGAGAGACGGCCTTTGAGATTCGCTCAATGTGGTTCGTGGAATATTTCATTAATATTTGCTCATAATTTTGTTTTCTTTTGATTATTCTAATAATGATATCACTTTAAGCACTAATGATCCAATTATGTATGGTAATCAAAAAAGAATATTTTACCTAAAAAATCACGCAATAGCTGACATAAAACTATATAGCATCAACGATAAGATAGAGTCCAACTGAGTTAGATGAAAATAGTTAACGATTAAGATCTAGTTAATTATCTGAAATTCTAAATTTAATGTCTGGAGACTATTCATTCAACTATTCAATCGAGGGTTCAGCGTCTCCGATTTAAAATTAAATTGAATTCTTAGGCTACATTTTTTGAATCTCATTGAATCATTACAGGTTCAACCTGGGTCTCCACAAGATCCTCTTCGTTCCCGGTCTCGTCGGTCCTATCCTCGAGATGACTCTCATTCCCGAATCAGAGCTTCGAAAAGCCACAATTCCCATCTTCTTCGATATGATGCAGTGCGAATTTTATACTTCTCGTATCACTGAGGGCTATGGAGACACAAAACGCGAGCCAAAACACATGAGGGGTAATTTCAACGACTACGAGAACGAGATGATTGCTCAGTTGGATATACTGGTAGAGGGTGGAAGGGGTGACGAGCGGTTCTGCTCGCTATGGAATAAAGTCATGAGTGAACTGTGCGAGGGTCACGCACAGTTGAGAGACCAGGGACTCAGGTTCGTGGAGACGGTTGCGAATCTCATGGATCGATTGCTTCAATATCGAGACATCATTCATTCCGAGTGTCAGGAGCACCGCATGATGTGCACAGTGAATCTCTTGGAATTTTACTCAGACATTAATCGCAAGGAGATGTACATCAGGTATGTCAACAAGTTGTGTGAGCTTCACTTGGAGTGTGACAATTACACAGAAGCGGCGTACACTCTGAGGCTCCATTCCCAGCTGTTGGATTGGAGTGATCAGGCCCTTCCTCCTCTCCTCCGCTCGAGTCGGTATCCAACCTGCAATACACACAGAGAACTGAAGGAGGCACTCTACAACGATATGATTGATTACTTCGATAAAGGAAAGATGTGGGAATGTGCACTGGGTGTGTGCAAAGAGCTCGTCGCCCAGTACGAAGAGGAGACGTATGATTATCTTCAGTTGTCAGTCTTGCTGATACGAATGGCCAAATTCTACGACGCAATTGTCAAGCAATTCAGGCCGGAGCCTGAATACTTCAGGGTCGCCTACTACGGACGGGGACATCCGCCGTTCTTGCAGAACAAGGTGTTCATCTACAGGGGAAAAGAGTACGAGAAACTCTATGATTTCAGCTCGAGGACGTTGAGCCAGTTGGCGAATGGTAAAAAAATGAATAGACTGTCTCCACCAACTGATGATATCATGCAGTCCAACAACCAATATGTGCAAATTAATATGGTGGAACCGGTGATGGATGAGAAGAGACATCGGCTCAGTGGAAAACCCGTCACTGCAGAAGCTGTTTTGAGGTATCAAATTTGGTTAAATAGTCAATCATAATTTTATTTCAATTGACTTTTTCTATTAATTTTTATTGCTATGGAAACATCTTAATTTGTATGGTCGCAGGTATCACAGAGTCAATGATGTTCAGAAATTCAGATTCTCTCGTCCAGCTCCCAGGAGAGACACCTTATCGATCCAGAGCCAGGGCAGTTTGGAGAAAGAAAATTCAGATGGAAGCAATCGTGATTCTAAAGCCAGTAGTAATAGTAACAACGAGTTTGCTTCACTTTGGCTGGAGAGAACAGTATTATCCACGAGTCATCCACTTCCCGGTGTGCTCAGGTGGTTTCCAGTCGTATCTAGTGATACGTATTTCGTTAGTCCTCTGAGGAATGCCATAGAAACGATGGAGGCTACCAATACTGCACTCAGGGATCTTATTATAGCGCACAAGTCAGATCCGAGCCTTGCTTTGAATCCCTTTAGCATGAAGCTTAATGGAATTCTCGATCCTGCAGTGATGGGGGGCATTGATAATTATGAGAAAGCTTTTCTCAATGAGGCGTATAAGGATACACATCCGCAGGAGAGTGCGGATTTACTCAAGTTGGAGAGCTTGATTGCTGAACAAATTCCCTTGCTCGGTGTGGGAGTCCAGCTGCATAAAACGAGGGCTCCGGTGGAGCTTGCACCCTTTCATCAGAGACTGGAGCAGTGCTTTGCATCTATGAAGACACAGGTGGAGGCTAAATATGGGAAAAGGGTAAGCAAATGATTTTTTTAGAGAGAGAAGAAAAATATTAAATATGTTGCCCGAGAATGAGATGAGGCGATTGAGTAATTCGACGCCTCGTAGAAATGTTTGAGCCCCTTCAAAATTTTTTTTACAAAAACTAGGCCTTTTGGAAAACTTCATAAGTCTCAATCAATTTTTATCAAATTTTCTTTCATTAAAATTTAAGATTGTAATCAGCATCTTTTCAGGAAAAAAGATTTGGCTCAATTCATATGATCAACTATTTAATTCATAGTCACTTCAGAATTTAGATTATAATATCCCACCTATTTCGCTCAATTCATCCTCGAAGTGATTTTAATTGATTTTATAGACGTGTGATCTGCAAATTGAAGCTATGACTCAGTCAGTAACCATGAGAAAGCATCCGCACAGAGGGGACTCCCATAGGCTATCAGACAGCACCAGCATCATAAGCACATCTGAGTAAGTGAATAATCATCACCCATTCCTCATATCATTTCTCATTATTTTTGGTGAATTTTCCTGGATGAGATAACAGTCGGGTTATCCACTAAATCCCTCATGTCGCTTTTTTATTTACCATTTTGTGATTTAGTTCCGGTGTGCGGTCCAGAGTATCTTCCCTAACGAGATCACAAGTTGCGACGCTCAAGTCATTTGCAACATTCAATTTTAACAACAGTACAAATAACGCGGGTGTACAAAACGTCACTCTAACCAGGTAAAATGATAAATCTGAGAAAACGAAACGAATGGAATATTCTCCAGTGGCTTGTGAATGAAACTCTACGCCCGACTTTTTCATCTCTATTTTACTCACCTTATTACCATTTCATCATCATTTTATCATCATTGTTGGCGTGTTGATAAATGTCTCATAATCATCAATAACTATAAATTAAATAACATTTCATTTCTATTTTTTAATATTTTTAATTTGCATTCGTAAAATAGTATTTCTCCCTCGGGTGGCTCCTGATGAACGGATAGAGCGATTCGCAAATTAATTCCAAGTATTTGTGGTTGAAAAAAGTGCCGAGATAATGCGATCATTGCATGAATTTTTTTCATTCCGAATTCCACAAATCCATGAATTCCAAACTCACCAATAATCGCCTAATAATCAAAAATCAATTTCTCTTTTTCAGAAACAGTTCAGTGCGGTCTCACATACTTTCCTCAACTTCCCTCCACAAAGCGCTGGGCGCAGCGGGTACAGGAACAAGTAAAAAAAAGGACTCGAAACGAAGGAACTCGAGGAAATCAGATGCAACGATTGGTAAAGATCTGAAGGAATCGACATCGCAATGGTACACAACGCCAGAAGTGTCGACAAGCCCCCCAGTGACATCCCCCATTCTATCAGCATCATCACCTGTGACAACACCCCCAGTATTCGAGCTTCGACAGGAGCTCACCCCCTCTCGTCCCCTGCGCTCTGAAGTAGAGAAGGAGCGCAGGATAAGCAGCAGATGGTCCAGCCAATCGCAGTCGTATTATCTGAGAAATTTAAATGGTCAGGACGATATCAGAAAGAATAGAGACAGCGTGGGAACAACTGACAGTACCGCCTCTGAGGATGATCCCCCACCACCTCTGCCATTGAAGATGAGAGAAGCTGATTATTGCAGTCTCCCTCAGGAGAACTCGATGCCCCCCTCGTGCGACAGCAACGACAACGACCCTGAGGATTATGATCAGGGCTTCATCGAGAGCCCCGTCAAGCCACCCACTCCACCCCCCAAACCTAAACGACCACTCAAGCATAAAATTAAGCATGTTGATGAGGATAGTATCATGCAAGACTCATCAACCGCCTGACAATTAGAATTATTAATGTTTTTGGATAAATTTTTATGGGACATTTATTGCCATTTGACACGTGTTTTTATACGTAACTTTTACATAACTTGAAAGTAATCGTTCATTAGGTAACGGCGATGTGCCATTACGTATTAACAATGTACTTTATTTTTGTACAATTGCCTTTCATTGTTCTCTACGTGCTCTAATCCGAGTTATTCAGAGGGAAAAAATTACCTTTTTTACTTGTCTTATGCAGTTCCGTTATTCTGAATATTAAAAAAAATCATTGTTACATTTTTTTAATAATAAATCTTTTCGTGGTACGTTTCTACTGTTGGTGAAAGCATTTTTAATATGTGAAAGTAGAATCTTTCAGCATTTTCTTGTCAATTTTCTAATTATCAATAGAGAATTCAGATATTGTTTTTGCTCAGATTGTTATCCACATATTTTGGAGGTTACGGAAAATTCTGAGAGAATTCGCGAAGAATGAAAAGACATTGATTTAATAATACATCATAATTTTTTCTCTCTGCATACTAACGTCATCTTTTAGATGTAAATAATGATGATTATTACCGTCCGGTGGTTATTTGATGTTACGCACAAGAGTAAATAATTCCGATATGATATTTTGAATCGAATGAACTTAATGATACATGTCAATGTGCTACGTGATGATGACAATTGAACTTCTTTTCAATAATGATGAATGAACATTAGATGGAGTTAAGAAAACGCAATACTGAGATACTTTCAAGGCCTTTTAGTGGAATAAAATACGAATGGTAGACCGTTGTACATTGTTTCGATTGGTGGTGACATTGATTTATTAATTTATTAGACTAATGACAACATTAACTATGAGTTTATAAGCTCAAGCCAAAGAATGCGTAATGATTTTACAGAGAAAATTTATATGATTATAGAATAATTTTATATAACTTATTTGCTAGAAAAATTGGATTGTTGTGGTAGATATTTCCATTTTTGGATTAACTGTAGTGCCATTACCCTGAACAAACATTAACTTTGATTTCATCAGTAGTGAAAATGTTATTGTATTATTGTATTATTTTTTGGGACCAATTAAATTTTATATGTTCATTAACATGCGATTTCACTTTTGTATTGTTACACGAGAAAAATAAAAATCCTGATCGAGCACTTTTCTTGTCAAGAGACAATTGGATGGCACATTCTGCTCTTGTTCTGGGGGATTTTATATTTTAATTTTCCATTTTAAATATATTTATTAATGTTGGGAGATTTACTTCTCTTGATTTATTGCTATTTGACTTTTGTACCATTACAAGTGCCGAATAAAATTTTTTTTCACCGTTGTCCAGTGTCTCCTTGACGACGAGGTAACAGTTTGACGCATTCTGCGGTGGTTTTCAGGTGCTTTGTGATTATTGAAAATTTATTTGTTGACGATGGAAGGGTCGGGTAATTATCGAGGGAATATTGTCAAGTGGCTGCCGTTTATGAGCTCTGATCTCGAGAGCTGGTTCAATCACATTGTCACTCTTCACGAGGCGATGGATAAGTGCGCGAGAGATATCGCCATGATCATTGAGGATGTCCAGGGATCAATGAGTATATCCGACAAAGAAGTATGACTATCATCCTGTTCTTCACATTTTATTCCGGTTCTCACGAATAACAATTTCAATAAATAACTAAACAAATCATCTACTCATTATCATTCAAAGCCGATCATTTCCCTGGGGATGTTCTCTTAGGTGTTTCTGCGTCAGCAAACGAAGCAATTGGGAACACTCGTGCAGACTTACTCGTCGATCTGGTCGGACAAGAAGCAATTAGCCATTGCGAATCAGGTGTACAAATATAAGATTGAATATCTGTCGTCAAGGGTGAAACGTTCCCTCAATATTGTTGCAAAATTTTGCAGAAATTTAATTTTCGAAATTATCGTGGATTGCTGTAAAGACGAGGGAAACTTTACCAGACTTCTTTTTGGGTTCGTATGAGCGCACCGCCTCGGGTGCGATAAGAAATTTTTTATGTAATAATTCAAGAACATTACATTAGCAGTATATATTCATTCATCATCTTGCAGGCTCATTCAGTCATACAATGACGCATTAGACCTAGACTGCAATGTCTCCTCAGAATCGACTTCCGTGAACATTTACTCTAACGACTGTCCGTCGATGCTGGAGCCGCTAAAAAAGATCTCCATTACTCGAATTTTACAAGTAATATCACATATACAGAATGTTCTAAATTATTATTTCCCACCAGCTTCCCTGATTTTTTTTGCTGATAGGTTTTAGCGAAAAATAAAGCTGAAGAAAATTGCCACGAACTCATCGATTGCCTCTTGATGAACTATCAACCGCGGAGTGAAGAGAACTTAAAATCCTCTCAATCCTGGGATGTAGAAATGTCCGAGAATTCGAGCATCGAGATATATCGGTAATTTCGAGGAAATCGATTTTATTAAAGTCCCCAAACATCATATGTTATGGTGATAAAATAAGTAGCAGATACTTCCCATTAATATTTCATTATTTATCATTTATCTATCCCCAAAAATTCATGCAAAATAAAGTGGGAAAGTACCTACACAAGTGTCTTTTCTTGCGAATAAATTAGCGCTTTAACAAAACACATGACTCCACCTGGAGATCCCCCAGCTGCAACTGAGGAAAATATCGCCGACCAAACAGAACCGACGTCTTCAGGGAACATCGAAAGTATAGAAAGCCTCGTCGATAATCAGACTCTCCAAGTTGATAAACTCATGGATGCGATAAGAGACGTCTACCCGCAGCTATTCGGCCTTGAGAACATCAAATACGACTGTCGAGGTAATACCCTCAGCCTTTTTTCTTTCTATTTTCATTGAAAAATATAACAGGATTTCATAGGTGAGACTAAGGTGAGGAGGAGTGCATTGACACGGCTCTCGGATTACTACCAGCACGTCGCCTGGGCCGCGATATCCGGTATATTGGATCATGTTGTACTGTGGTGGTCCCCCGAGGGTCTCGCTGCTCGTCACAGCCAAGGGGCGCATCATCTCAAAGACTGGTTACGTCGATTCATCCAGACGAATGAGAGTAAAATGCATTTTCACAGTTGTCAAATACCTAAAAGAACCCCAAAAATTCCGTATATTACGCACCAAGTGCTAATTTTATTTTTTTTTTTGTTATATATTATTCAGTTTCGATTGTAGGATTTGAATAGAAAAAATGATTTAGTGCAAATTAGTCAAATTCCAGTAATATTTCTTAACGAATTCCAACCCAACCAATTTTTACTACATTTTCGTTACTCACATAATCACGGAAAATTAATTTGCTGACTCTTTATGCATATCAACAGTTTCTTCAAGTGTCAGACCAGCACTATTGAACCTCTGTGATGCTCTGGGCTGTCACGTCACTGCCACTGGTTGGGATGAGCTCTTCAGATTGGCGTACATCGCGTCCTTCGAATGCTCCTCGAAGCCCTTTTCCTCCGAGGTTTCTGTTTCACCTCATAATGTCAAAACGTTCTCAAAGTCATTGGCAATAATTTACTGACAATTATGATGTTCTCTTCTCCAAAGGGTACGGACACGGGTCAGATGTTTGCTGAATTATTCCAGTTGCTGGTAACCCTCAGCAATGAATGCGAAATTGGGGGTGAATGGGTCGTTGGAGCTCCTCTGGTGGAGCTACCTCTGTCAGAGCAAATAATTGTCCTTCACAGATTGGATCATTCCGTTCACACTATGCGACTGTGGGCCATTCAGGAGTCGAAATTAATCGCTCACACTTGGGACCTGGAGACTTTTTTTCTGCTTGTCAAGGGGGATCTCGTCGCTTGCATCGACGAATTGTCATACCTCAAGGTATGCAACGTCTTCAAGCTGACCACTTTCAATATTTCAGCATATTATTTATTTAAAGCACTTCTATCGCTGTTGCATATATCAATAGGATCAGGAAATCAGGAGGAAGTTGAATCGAAATCCCTCAGAGTTCTCCAATAATTCAGAGTCGTTTTTCAGCTCAGTGATCATACTTCTGCTCTGTCCATCAACGCCACCAGTGTTGAAGTCTACGTTTGTGCAAAGATGAGAGCAAAAATAGTATCGGAAGTCAATGCAAATATTCAATTACTCAAAGTGAGTTGATATTCAAATCGAGTCCTTCACGAGTTCGATCAATCCTATGAGATTGACTAAGCAGTGAACAATTAATTTTCGGGCTAGAGATGCCGAATTGAGATGTGCCACAGTACAAAACATTGACTGATTTCAGGAGACACCGATCAAATGTATCAATACTCTCGCTACAATTTGTCGCGTTGTCAGTTTAGCAAATTTACACATGTGCTTCCCGATTTCGAAGTATTGGAGACGAAACAGTAGTGCTGTTGTCGCTGTTGGACCCACACCCTATGTGGAGACATACCTTCGTGAGGTTTTAATAATTTGATAAAATTAATGATAATTCTCATGATCATTTCGTTTTTGTAGAACGGGTTCTACTGCCAGTTCTGGAAGTGATCGAAGACCACGAGGTTTCTAATATGGTGTTGAAGATCATGTGTGAAGCCTGGCTCGACTACATTTACCTCCATCGCATAAAATTCTCGTAATTATTACTGGAAATGAGCATTTCAATTGAATAAGTAAATGAGTAAATATTACTATAAATGCTTTCCAAATGCAAAAAGTAAATTTAGGGGGGAAGAATGGGGTTTTCAAGTGTGTAGTGAAGTGGTAAACGACAATTAAAAATTATCTCTTTTCTAATTCAAGTGAATTTGGAGCTCTACAACTTTTAACAGACTTTGCTCACGTTTCCCGCTGGGTCACGGATTGCCCCATAATCTCCCAAACGGTCAAAGGACACTTGTTAAAGAACGAACTTCTGCGCCGATGTGAGGGGGTCGGGAGACTGCTGTTGAGGCATCCTGGAGAGGCAATCGCGATGCAGAAGCGTAAGTATAATCCATTCTTCTACTGTCAACACTGTCCAAGTGCTTTAGCTGTCCGACGTCTTGTAAACTTTTTCTGCTTGTTTTTGGCCCCTACTTCCCGGACATTGTAACATTCATCAGTCATTTGAATAGTGCAAATGGGAAGTTATTCATAAAGAACAAATTCTTGAAAAATAATAATTCTCCACAGAATAAATTGCCAGATTTTCTCATAACATTTGGCATGAAAAATACTGAATGTATCTTGGCCTGTAATTAACTCCCAACAATTTCTAATAAAATGTACAATCCACTCGACAGAATCAAGAACAAATGAAAACGGATCCCCACAATCCCTAGGACTGGAACGAATGCCAGCGGAGATGTACGTTCCTAATCAGCAGCAGTGGCTCGAGCTTAGAGCTTCAAAGTCTTATAAACTCTACTGCTGCACCGATTAACGACTTTTGCGGCCTAGGGACAGCCCTTGAAGCCTGAAAAGGTGAAGAAGCCCTTCATCCTCCTCGTCGGCTGGACTTCCGACATCAACTTCCCCTATTTCTCTTCTCTCTTCATCTGAATTAAATTTTCAAATATATTCTAGTTCGTTGTATCTTGCAGCAATTGATATTGTATCAGATTCTCATGAAAATTACATAAATGATGAATACGTGTTTTCTCAAACGTGTTGTCTTGACTTGATTCAATGAGACTCCCCTGTACATGAGAGAGAGTAAATCCACCGCAAAATTGAAACACGATATGCTCACGTTTCAGATGCCCTTCTTGGTTTTACTTATGCAAGAGTACCAGTCCATAACATTTGACGCCATTACTAGTTCAATAGTTTCGATTTTTATCGATAATATTTCTCGTCATCATCCATCATTCCCATGCATTTATTCTTATTCGTGGAGAAAAATGGAAAAAAGTGGCCTAGTAATAATAAAAATTTATCTTTCAACTACAAATGATCTAGTGACTTGGAAATTTTGTTTTAATCTATTCGACGAACAATGTTTTGTGACACACCTGTGATTCACGAACCCGTATAGTAATGTTTTCATTTCGGTGTGAGAGAACTAGACATCACATTAATTCTATCAAAATTGCATTCATGCTCCATTGAAACTCCATCAGAATTTAATATAAAACAAATATTTCATATGAATATGTAAATTACTAATACAAATGACGAGCACTCAAGGCTGACACTACCCTAATAATCCTTACCGCGAACAGGGGGCAGGGAGGGGTGGAGAGTGGAAAGGGTTCGCGACTCGATTCGGTCAACGCTCTTGGTCAGTCCCTTAGCGGCATTGAACGAGACTGGATCAGATCCCTTGAATCTACGAAAATGCCACTCGTAACTGAAAGAACATCTTTAACGAGAACCTCAGACCCACCGACATACGTTCAATACGCGGGGATGGTGAGGGCCAGAAGATCGCGAGTTCGACAGTTTCAGTGCTGTGTTTGTGCTATTTTATTGTGAGCATCTATCATTAAATTACCGCACCCCTGTCTCGAAATATGTTTATATATAATAATAAAATAATAGAATAACTATTTCGAAAAGGAAAACGTCGTATCTATTTTTTGGATGATTTATCAAATTGCAAATATAATTTCGTTGTCAAACTACTGTAGCTGCCAGCACCATTGAAATTTCTCTCCGTGAAGTAGATAATTTCACCGTCATTTGGTGAACGAAGTTCTAGACAAGGGTAGCGATATCTGTAAATTATAACTACTATTAAATTTTGACATAATTATCATTTCAAATATTCGAATTATTGAATTTTTAAATTAATAAAATTGACGATTATAACAGAATAAGCTCCGTATGAGTTTCAGGTCACTCCTCGTGATGGCCCTCATCATGTCCATCAGCTACGAGCTCACCCCGAAGACTCCCGAGCTAAACGAGCTGAATATCCCAAGCGAATCCCCAACATCTACTCCCAACGTGACGACTCTACTGCAACTAGCATCTCCACTCGCTCCAGCACCATCTCTTCCCGACCAGCACTTCAAAGCCAGTGAACCAACGAATGATCCAATGACGCTAACCCAGCAGGAATGGTCAGAAGCTGCGAAGATCGGACGAGAAGCGATCAAGGATCGTCTGAAAGCCAACGAAATAGCGACCAGCTTCCAACCAGGAGAAATGTCCCCGAATATTCGCCACAGTTACGCTGTCAGTACGGGACCAACAGCTGGCAGATTAGCCCTCGCCGGCGTAGGCGAAGTGGCTGCTAGCAGACACATAGAATCATCCAGGAGAGCAACAGGTCGTCAATCAGCTTTTGGAGCTTATTTCGATGGGAAATGGTCTGGTGCTCCAACGTGTGTTGAGAACGATGAAAATGTCAAGTGCAATTGGACCCAGAAGTATCGCAATATCAATGGAACGTGTAATTACCCTGGGAACAGGGGTGCGGCGTTTACGGCATTCAGGAGAGCCTTACCTCCAGCGTATTCTGATGGAATAGAGGCTCCGAGGCGGGGAAAATCGCCGAAAGGATTGCCCTCTCCCCGAGAGGTCTCACTGAGGGTTCACGGACCCTCACCCAGCTCCAACCCTTCCTTCACAGTGATGCTGGCTGTCTTCGGACAGTTCATCGATCACGACATGACCGCCACTGCCAATGGGAGAGGGAAGAATGACAGCACTTTGGCTTGTTGTCCACCCAGCAAGGGACATCCTGAATGCTTTCCCGTTGATATTGGACCTGGAGACCCTGCTTATGATTTCGCGGGGAAGACGTGCATGGAGTTCGTGAGGTCCTCACCTGCTGCACAATGCCAGATCGGACCGAGACAGCAATTGAATCAGGTTGGTGGAATTCATTTATTTGCAACTCTGCAGGATCACGGGACATCCTTAATATTCCACTCCTAAACTCTCCTTCCCCAGGTAACCGGATTTATCGACGGCTCAGTGATATACGGCTCCGACGACACAACCGCCAGTTCCCTCCGAGACTTCAGAGGTGGAAAGCTCCGGATGTTCAAGACTCCAGACGGTAGGTTCCTCCTCCCTCGGAGTACCGACCCCAACGACGGTTGCAACCGTCCCAAGGAACGCTCACGGGGTCGCTACTGCTTTGCCTCCGGTGATGCCCGAGCAAACGAGAATCTCCACCTCACGACTATGCACATCATCTGGGCACGTCACCACAACGCCATAGCAGAGCGTCTCTCGAAGGAGAACCCTTCATGGGACGACGAGAAGCTCTACCAAGAGAGCAAGCGAATCGTCGGAAGCCAGCTCCAACACATAACGTACAACGAGTTCCTTCCACTGGTTCTCGGGGAAACGAACGTCGCCCGGAGAGGACTGACGCCCCTGAGAGGTGGAAAACATCGAGAGGTCGATGACGAACGTCCGAACCCCGCGATTGCGAATAATTTCGCAACGTCTGCGTTTCGATTCGCCCACTCTCTTCTTCCGGGGCTCATGAAGACCACAGACGCGCAAAATGGAACTGAAGACTACATAGAACTCCACAGAATGCTGTTCAATCCGTACAGTTTGTACTCGCGACGAGGAGTCGAGAGCTCAGTCATGTCAGCAACTTCCAACAACATTCAGAGGACGTCTCCCCACGTGACGTCGGAGCTGACGAGGCACTTGTTCGAGGATCCGGTGGATCGGAACGAGGAGAACAAGCCGAGAATGCCTTGTGGACTTGATCTTGTGTCCTTAAACATCCAGAGGGGACGGGATCACGGCCTGCCAGGGTACACTAGCTGGAGGGAGTACTGTAATCTCACAAGACCCGAGAATTTTCAGGATTTAGAGGGAATTATGAATTCGGAGACCCTGGGGGAGATTCAGAAGATTTATGGAGACGTGGACGACGTGGATTTGTACACAGGTGCTCTCGCCGAGAAGACGACTCAGGATGGAATTGTTGGACCGACGTTCAGTTGCCTCATTGGAGATCAGTTCCAGAGGCTGCAGAGGGGAGACGGGTTCTGGTATGAGAATAGGGAACAGCCTTATCCGTTCACTGAAGGTAGAGTTGACCACCAATTTTCCTGATAAATGTTTTGTTATACGATTGACAGCGTTATTGTTGCAATGTTTTCTGCTGTCACAGATCAATTGAAGGAGATCAGGAAAACCACCCTCGCAAGGTTAATTTGCGATTGTTCAGACAGTATCGATAAAATTCAACCGCAAGTCATGAAATCCGTCGATACCAGCAATCCGATCACCTCTTGTAACGACATCCCCATGACGAATTTAAACCTCTGGAAGGAGACTATGTGATCTCGTTGTACTGATGTATGTAATTTTTGAGAAGAGAGAATTGATATAATAAATGAGATTTGGTACTTTTCCTTCACATGAAGCCGTTCATTGTGGAATTAGAATGGAATAGGGAGGATCCATTTAGCTTCATCTTCCTCAATGAGGTTTCGACCCTCGAAATCTATGTTGTCAGTAAATGAATAATGAAAACTCGTCAAATAAAATTTTGTACTTCTCAAAGACCTCCATAAATAAAATATTTTGATAAATTAGTATAAGTCTCTTCCCTTCGAATATGTTTTGATACAAAAATGTCTTACTTTATCACGGCTGTCGTGTACTCTCATGAATCTACCGGTCTTTCGTCTTCCATTCCACTGCTCACCACTACGAAAAAAATTAGAGGTTATGTCAAACCATCTAAAACTTTCATGACAGCACCATGCACACGCAAAGTATAAACAAATCCGATTGTATCATGCGTTCGAAACTTAAATAAACGCAACAATCGATTCACAAGTCTAATGACGTGTAAAGAATTTCCTAGTTCCAGTTAAAAAACAATTGCGATTAGGTATGAATCCAATAAATTTTCTTGTGGCTGCCGGCCTCGTTCACAGTGTATTGTTCTTCTTCAATGTGATGTTTCGGGTAAATACAGGATATTTCTAAATACTTTGAGCAAGAAACAACGCCTATGAATCTACTGCAGTTATTAATTGACCCAATTAATAATCAAAAATTATTTCAGTCATGTTCGCACATTCCCTACCTCCTATTCCTGGAGAACACCGGACTGGAGGTGAAGACTTTCAGCATAAAATGGTTCACAGGGGCTCTGAATCGGCCTTTGGTCAAGTGGGGAACGTCGAGATCAAAATTCTGGATGTTATGGTTCAACTTGGGAGTTGTTGTAACGATTGTTCTCCTTCCTGTTGCTTCGTTTATTCTCATTAAAATGATCGTAGTCATGTTTCTCAGTGGCCCTAAGGGTGATAAAGTGGAGGTGACATGGGAACTGGAGCCCATGGTAAATAACTAAAAATCGATATCTTTTTGTTTTTCTTCGAGAAATCAATTCAATTTTGTCAGTGATTTATGAGTGATATGAAGAGAAAGTATTGCAAGATTTGAGGACAGAAATTCTCAATGAAACTTCTGAAAATGCTGTCAGTTGTTCCTATAACTGAAATTTCTCCAATTTCCTAGATTCCTGGGGTAAACGTTCCCTTCGCCGACATACAATACTACGCAATCACTCTGGGTCTTTGCAGCATTGTCCACGAGGCAGGTCACGCTCTTGCCGCTGCAAGAGAGGATGTTCAGCTCTACGGAGTTGGAATGCTCCTAGTGTACATCGTGCCAATGGCCTTTGTCTCCCTAAACAGTGAGCAGCTCTCTCAGAGGCCAATGCAAAATCAACTGAGGATTCTCTGTGCTGGAATTTGGCACAATATCGTTCTTGCAGTGATCGCAGCTGTCGGAGTCTTCATAAGTCCTTGGCTCTGGGCTCCAATGTTCTCAGTGAACGCTGGGGTTGTCGTTACCTCCATTCAATCCTACTCGCCCCTCGTAGGCGCCACAGGCTTGAACCATTACGACGTCATCCACAGGATAAACGATTGTCCAGTTAGAAATAGCAACGATTGGCATGACTGCATTCTGCAAGCTGTGAAACAATCCACACCAGGCTATTGTGTCTCCCAATCTCTGGTGCAAGAACACGATGAATCCATTCCTGTCTGGACAATGGCTAATGGGGAGGTGAATTGTTGTCGCAGGGAGAGTGAAGCTGATGGAAAATTGTGCTTCGAGGTCATTGAAGAGTCGCAAGTTCCTCTACAATTGCAAGAACATTCCTGTCTGCCAACCAGACTGATTATTGAAAGATCAAGGGGAAGGTGTAGATCTGGTCACCAGTGCTCGGAAACTGAGACTCACTGCATGAAACCCACGTTGGATAACGTCACAAAAGTAAATTACACGTAAATTGACTTGTTCCGGTCGTTATGCTCGGTCATTAGTTCCACAAAATTCTATTCATTCGGAATAAAAATGAAACTAAAACGCACAAATACGCTCTGGATGAGTGGTTTTATATGGGGTATTCACGTTTGAGTAAGACAGTGTTGAAAACTGTGAAATTTGAACAAATTTTTTAGCAGTCCAGCTCAAGGATACGATTATTAAGAAAAATGTTAAAAAATGTAATCAATTTTCATTTTCAGATAGTTCAAATCAAGAGAGAAATGGGAAAGGACGTCCTATTCTTCGGTTATCCTGCGGAGATCTATCGAACAGTTGAGATATCAGAATGGGTACCAAAGTATCCAATTTTTAGTTCGGATTTACCAGAGTCTGTGACCCTCCTCTGCAAATACATAACTGTAATCTCAGCGGGCTTGGCTATGATGAATGTCGTCCCCTGCTTCTTCTTCGATGGTCAACATATTGTCTCAACACTTACTCAGAACCTACTGAGACCCAGGATAAGGCACAAGAGCTTAAGGCAAGCCATTGCTCTGACAGTCACCAGTATCGGGAGTCTAGTGATCGTTATTAACGTTATTAATGCTTTTGTGCAGAGACAGAGGTAGTTGGTAAAACAAACTGTGGTGGAAGAGTTTATTCATGGTTTTATGTACAGTGATTTAGGGAGATTTTTTCCCTAATTTCTTTTGGTGCTTGCTGTGTACATTCATTCTCATTCTGCATTCAGTCTGCAGTTTATTTTGTTAAATTTAGGTTGCGCTTGAGTTCTTTCATTGAGTTCTCCCCGTGGACGATGAGAGATTTAATTGCGAACTGAAATGTTAACGTAAAGTGAATATCAGGTGGGTATTGAGTTTTTACGAAAATAAAACAAATTTATTATTTCATATATGTCCTTGCTCAAGCCTGTCACAATGAAGCCCTTTATAAGCAAGCATGGATAAGCACAGACAGAATTATTCAAGTAAAAAATATCATTTTTTTCCGTAAAGGGTACATTTCTTCGAACTGAGGCTTTTCTTTAAATGTGAAAAGTATTTTATTCTTCACAGATTTATAAATTAAATTCTCTTTATCAGAAAATCGAAAATAAAAGAAATAAAACGTAAATACATAAAAAATGCAAAATATTTGGTTTTTAAAAGAAAATTTTCACATGAATAAAAAAGTGGCTCTCTCGATTCGTTTTTTGTAGTAATAAATTTTCAGTTACAAGATACCTCGTCTGTCAAATTCTTATTTCTCTTGAAGTCTGATTTAGCCCAGTTTTTTAAGTAATGTTTGTCCTGTTCGTCCTCCACTTGTTTGATGGTTCGCAGGATATTTCGATATAGAGTAAGTACTTCTTGTCTTCGAAGAAACTATTACAATTACCAATTCAAGAGAAAATTCCATTTATTTATCGGTTCTCAACTGATCAGTAGAAACTTTGTTTTTCTTTGTTGTACCTGTTTTAAACTTAAAGATGATTTTGGCAATTTATTGGCCATTTAAAAGTCTTGAGAAAAATTAATTAAGTGGATTAGAATATTAACTGTTCTTGAACATATATTCTACAATAATTTAGGGCAGACACGATGGACACGAATTGTTTATTATGAAATATCAAGAGTGCATGCAAAGAGGATGAGCTACAGTAGAGGCTGTTTTTCAGTTCTGAGGGTTTGGCATGACGCCAGCAGCATCGTAGTACCTCACTTCACACGAGGGAGGGCGCAACATGTTTGGTCCTTGTCGACGGCATCAAAGGGTTGACAATACCTCCCTATATCATACCTTAGTTGATCTCTCGTCATTGGCCCTGCCCATCTCCCCCATGATCTCTGTATAAATCACCGACAAGTGATTGCTTTCCATCAAATCGATAGATTCTCTTGTTGGTAAGAGAAGAAAAAATTTGCAGAATTCTCTGTACTGGCGTGAAGATGAGTCCATGGATTATCAAAAACGAAGAATTTTAATTTATCCCAGAAAAGAATATGAATGCCGTTATAATTGTATCTCAATATCGTCACTTATCACACGTCAATGGGTATAGGGCTAGTTCTTTCTCATCCTTGATTTTTAGGCTAAACTACGATCCTTCGATTACACAACATGAAATTCAAATGGAATTATTTCTGGTAGAGGTGTGTACGGCACTCTACTCATACATGCACCTCACGCAGTCGTAGTCACACAATACATATCTATATAGACTCAAACATACGCTTGATAATGTAAAAAAAATTAGAAGATAGCAAAATTGGTAAAATTTTAATTTTTTGATTATTTAGAACTGCAAAAAGTAAGTAAAAAACAAAAAAATTTTTTGGAGGAGCTGGGATTTGAACCCAGGACTTTCAGCATGCGAAGCAGACACTCTACCACTGAGTTACACCCCCGATATGTCCAAGTTATCCCCCAAAAACCGCAACCAGTATTACATCCATTCATAAAAACAAAAAACTCACGATTATCACAAGTGCTTGAATTTTATTAGGTCGGCCAAGTGTTGTTGATTTCCCCGTCTCCTTCATCCAGAATTTTTGGAGAATTAAATTGACATATAAAAAATATGGAACATTTATAGTCAACAATGTTTTCTTTGGATCTATTTTTTCATTTAATTTTCAGGCTCTTTGTGTAGAAACAACCGGAAACATTGGCCTTAATAAAAGAAAAAAGAAGGAAAAATTCAATTAGAGAATCAATGTGAAAAGCAATAATAACGCATTCATTCTAAACTAATGACAGACATTAAATTATTGCTGTACTTGGCACTCGAATTCAAAGGTATCATTCGTCAATCGTTATTCAATATCCCCTTCATTTTCTTTTGTTTCTTTATTACAATAAGAACTGAGCACTCTTAAATGATAGTTTTAATGATATCTTTCATGTACATCATACACATAAATCCCGCACGAAGAAGCGTGTATTTTCATTATTTCTGTATCATATTAATCTCGCTCACTATCTCGCTATCTTTAAAAAAAAGAATCGATGAACAAATGTGCGAGGGCTTTCATGTACGCATATTACGTTAACTTTGCCACAAACAGCGATTTAAGGCCGCAAAGTCTTACACAAACACATAAACATTTATTCTACACTCTTTGTGGCTAAATTAATCATCCCACGAGACATTTTGCTAAATTGTACTGAATCTAAATGAAAAAAAAAGGATACCCTTTCTTATTGATGAAAACACTAAATGAAATTGTCCAATTTTACAAAGGTTTGTTTTTCATTCTTCGTCATTACCCAATTACAGAAGATATACTCTCACATCCATACGATCATTTACTTATTTATTCCTGTTTTTGTTTTATTTAAATCTTGTTAATCGGCAGCCAATGTCTCAGGTTTATCATTAAATTGAAAATTATTGATGACACGGCGGGTTGATTTTGTAGATTTTATCAACAACACTACGAGGTCATCATGTCACTGCCAGAGTTGGACGACATGTTTGGTCCTTTCAGTGAATCATTTATGTCTCGTCTGAACATTGAAAGGTTTTGCGTGAATCTGTTGATTAAAAATTCAATTTAGTAGAGATTACAACATTACGAAAATTGGCCTGATGCGGAGTCATGGGACATAATGTTTTCAATATTTAGAAATGAACACGAATAAATATCTGAAGAAATGCAAGATAAACGAATGAAGGAATCATAATTGAAACCCAGAGGGTCTCCTTCTGGTACGTCTCATCACTCTGCTAAACTAGCCTATATTCCCATTTCCAATTCCTATTACCTGTCACGATTTTTCGTGAGTAAATTAGGTTCAATTCCATCCATAAGATTCTCGAACCATTGTGCCATAGCCGCTTGTTTGTCCACCGGTTGACTCCTGATGATGTTCTCTCGCAATTGACCAAAGTACTGCAACAACAAACGTAAAACAGAATTATGAAATTTGATTAATATGAATTTTTCAATTCCCAGACAGCAGAACAATACATGCACATAATTAGAGGGGCGGATCTTCAAATTATCGCAAGAATTCATAGAAAAAGAAAGTTCTAGATGGAGTATTATTATTAGTAATGGAGATATTCTGGGAATATTCTTTAATTTATGGTCAATCAGTAGTGTAGTATTATTAACAATAACTCATCCAGCAATGCAAATACATAATCCTGTGACAGTTACTCCTTCAGTTAATTTTTCGTTTCCGTCCCATTATTTTTTAAATTAAATTTTATGAGAATTACTTCTTCATTCAGCAGAATCAATCCCAAAAGTGGCCTCGACATGCTCCACTGATTCCTGCAGTCCTCAAACATTATCACATTGAGCACGGTACTCAATATCTGCTGAAGTATTTCAGGATGTTGTTTCAATACTTGTAGAAATAAATCACCCCCAGTAGGAACCGCTGAATTCTTTTTCCCAGGGTAGACACCAGCTGTAATGTATCCAAAAGGAAGTTCATTCAATAAGGTGCAAGTACACATCAAAAGTAAAGAACAAAATAAAAAATGAAATATGATCGCTGCAAGAAATCGTATCTGTTCCATAGTTTGACAAGTTCAACAGAAATCTAAAAAAGTTCACTGTGAAGAGATGTAAAAGCATTTTGAAAGGAAAGTTTGAGTCAAATGTTTTTCTCAATGTTTTGCAGGGAAGTTACCATCTTTATTCAACGTTATGCTTCACCGTTTGTTGCTGAAGAACTCACCTTTTTGTGATAATTGTTTGAACAAATACGTAACGATGTGATCCAGTGTTGCACAGCAACCCGTACATACCATTGTATCTGAAACCATCAATGAGTCTTGATATGAACCCAAAATAAAATTTAAATATCGATAAAAATAACAGAATAAGAATAATTCTGGCTCATTCATACTTCATGCAATGCACTAGTATCTCTTGCCGCTCAAACCTGTTATAAATTAATGGATAATTGATAAAAATATTGACAAATATCCAACGAAAATTGAGTTGACTCAGCTCTGACGAAAAATCGATTAAAAAATTACGGAGGAAGAATTTCCGTAATTTTTTCAGCGAACAATCGTTTAAATATTTTGTAACTTCCTTTCCTGTCTCTCTACCATTCGACAAAAAATCTCTCTAAAGTTTGTCGTTTAATTTGCTCAACATTTAAAGAGATTTATCCCACACTCACTCTCAAGACGGCTCATTCAGTCTTTCAACCTCTCTAACGAAACAATAATCACAAACCCAGACCCCTACCAATGGAATCACCAAGCAATTTAAGATCTCAAATAAATTAAACAAACTGAGACGTTGAGTGTCATGCCGTTAATCATCGTCCCTTAACTAAGAAATAGATCAGCAACTTACTCTAAT
Source organism: Diachasmimorpha longicaudata (assembly GCF_034640455.1). Classification (NCBI taxonomy): domain Eukaryota; kingdom Metazoa; phylum Arthropoda; class Insecta; order Hymenoptera; family Braconidae; genus Diachasmimorpha; species Diachasmimorpha longicaudata. The sequence goes on from NC_087225.1 coordinate 5,593,609, forward strand.
GCAGCAATTAAACAAGATGTTAATAATTAAGGTAAATGTGTCAGCTGTGCGGCTGATTGCAAGTGCTAGACCCGTAATTCAACTCATGATATCATTGGTCATCATATTTTTTTTTTTCCTCTCAAACTATCATTACAAAAGTACGGAAGCTTGTGGGCAAAAATTACAGTCATGGTGACAATGGACAAGATTTCACAATTCAAGCCTAAGGTAAAGAATCAGGAAAATTATTATCCTCTGGAGCTCAATTCAGGATCAAAATATTTTTATGCAGTCAAATGGTCTTGCTACCTGTATCAAACAAACGGGTGTGCGTATGCGCAATTTATTTTTCATCTATTACTCGTCATTATCATTCCAAAGCGATTGAGATTTTCAATGCAAAATAAAAGAGGCGAGTGACAGCATTTCTGTCACCATAATGCGCTTGGTCTCTCTATCAAGCATTATCATTTTGCCTCGGACTTTAATACTCGGAATGATTTTATCCAAGTTTTCTTTTCCTTCCTGAGGATGTAGAGTGATACGAGTAAGATAGAATCAGCCGCACAGACCTGTGTAGGAGTCTTTAAGCGCACCTAGTGCCGTTAGGCCTTCGCTGATACTTGAGAGAATGTAGAGAAATACTCGTGGCTCCAGAGTAGATAAGAATGCCATGTGATCCTGGGCTAGGCACTCAAGAAGAACGTAGTACGTTGCTGATACCTTTGGATAGTCCTGTTGCAGACAATGAAAACGAATGTCTCAATGAAAGAACCAATTTAATGGAACAGTTTCATTTTTTTATTTTACATCGTGCAATCAAGAATTTTTGAATATTTTTTTGAGCATTGAAACGAATTTTCAAGCTAAAATTCAAGCAAACTAAACTTTTAAAAATCGAATTTAAAAGGACTAATCAGTCAATTAAATTTTAATGAACTCCAATGGATAGGAGCCAACAATACTTCTATTAAACTAAATTAAATTTCTACTTTTTATTTCAAACAATTTTATGTTATTAAAACTTCAATGAGTTGTCGAAACTAAAAACAAAGTTAGGAGGATTCACTCCATTCCACTCACTCCAATACCTCACTAAGTAAAAAGTTTGCTTTACTCACCAGTAAATCACTCTGAGGTATGCTCAACAACAATTTAACAAATGTATTCAATGCATTGTCCAGGGCCTCGTCGCCATACAGCCTGAATACCCCAAAATTAACATAACTACCACAGAGTGCTGCCTTTAGCATACTGAAGCATATGCTGATGCCCTTCAATTTAAGCGGATAAATCTGATCCTTAGGGACTTCAACATTCAGTATGTGATTGCCATAGCTGCATATGACTTTGCTGGCTTCGCGAAATAGAAGAATACCATTTGGCGATGATACGTCAAATTGCAAACGTTGACTGCGATTTTGTACTAATTCGGCGAATAATTTCAAAACTGGTGTTGTTACTTGGGGATCGTGATGCCAGAGCTCAATAGCATGCAAGAGGATCGGAGTGTAGTTGGGATAGATCCAATCGAAGAGCATCATGTAGGAGGGCTTTGTGTTGAAGGCATAAGCAAGACCACGCAAATCTCGGGCTATTCCAATCAGTGCTTTCTTAGCTTCTTCAGCTGCAAAGAGGGGAGTGTCCGCTGCGCCCATCAACTGACCGAGACTCTCCAGTGCAGCTGTCAGAGGTAGCATGAACGTATGAAATCTCTCCTCATCCTCACCCAGATCTACCATAAATAATTTACCAAGTGACGTGTAAAACATTGTTCGGCAACGCATCTCGGATACTGCAACACTGTTGCCAAGGAATGGAAAGTGTTCACTAGTGTGGTTGTTCAACATGAACTGCACTTCATCGAGCTTCACCAGCTTTCGCACGCAACTGTATCCAACTGACAGGTCTGTCAGCAGTTGAAGTGTCTTTGAAATAATTTGTTCTCTACGTCCCCAATATTTCAAATTGGTTATTATTTTTCGTATAAATACACTGAGCACCATGGCCTCATCGTTAAGTCCCAGCACTTCCGACAGTCTACGATAAACTTTGGAATTTTTTTGAATAGAATCCCCAACATAAATCTTCCTGAATTGCTCAAAGAAACTCAACATAGCGAGTTCAAGTTTTTCACAGCCACCCTGGGTGAGTCCAGAATCCGTTAAATTCATTAATTGCAGTACTCTACAAACAAGTTCTCCATCCATGGCGTCATGCTCCTCATTGCTGTTGAACGACACTCGTCCACCAATGGCACTACCAATTATATAAACCAACCACGTGAGCTGGCCCTCCTGAATCCTCAGTTCAATCTGCTGCGTAGGACTGGCTGTCTGGGACAATAACTCCTGATAAGTATTAGCAGCTTGATCGAATAGTTGAACGAGTAATGTGCAAGTTTTTTGATACTCGCATCGACCAATCACAGATAATTGTTCCAGCTGCTGCTGGACCATTCCCAGATCATCGAGAGGATCTTCGAGGCCATCACGAACAACCACAGCCATTGATTCGAGTCTCGAAGTGATGTAGGCATTGGAAACTTCTGGTGTATAAGTCTCCAACAGATGTGGCTCTGTTGCCTTGACGTATGGCACTGATGCCACCATTCTCTGCCACAGACTGAGTAGATAGTGAACACTGTTCGGTGCAAACTGCCACATTTGCAAGCTCTGAACAGTGAATTTCGCTATGAGTTCTATAGCTTCTGGATAATTGTCAACCATAACTAATTCTCCCAGTTGATAATTACTCTTCAATCTTGCTAACAATCTACAAAACTCGTGGTAATTACCAGGATCACTCAGACCCTGAGGATGTTGAAGTATGTGTTTAACTCCATTCACCAAGTGAGTTAGAAATTTAGCTCTCTCAGCGTTTGAAAATAAACTACGCCTCGCTGATGCTATTTGAACGAGACATGAGAGGGCCAGCGATGACAGGGTGTTTGGTAGGCTGTGATAAAGATCGAAATAAAGTTTTAGAGTTGTGAAATCTAGGAATGCTGGCCTCCAACTCGAGGGTATTTGTACTGTACATAAGTCATCAGAGCTCTCGTCCGTTGCTGTACCAATGAAATCGAATGTCAGACAATTTCTAGCGAGACGCAGAAGTTGGGTCATCAGACCGTGCTGTGCCTCGTCATTGAAATTAAGATTTTTACAATTTTCCCTGGCTGTACCCAACAATGTACAAGACAATCTGAAAATCTCGAAGAGCTGAGTGTCCCTGAAACTGCTGGCTATTTTTCTGTGCTTCGTTAGTGATCTGTTGGCATCAGCCTCCGATATCTGGTTCATTTCGCATGTCAGTTGGGAGAGCAGCTGGACACCGATCATGCAGTGCTCGACAGAGCCTTGGAGAAATTTTGAGATATCACCGACCACATTGCGGAATACGTATTCGTCTTTGTCTGCGTCGAACCATCCCAGCTTTGATATTCGCGCAAAGAGAGTCACTAGGGCTTGGATCACGAAGTTTGGCAGTTTGGGTTGGGTTGCCAAATAGTTTAGCACGTAGTTGCCTGGAAAAATCGTTGATAACTGTGGGCTTTAGATGACTTGGATAACGGCGGTGGTCTTAGAGGAAGAGAAGGGGGAATGAAATATTTTGGGTTAAGGTGAGGTTCGTCATTAAAAAAACCAATGTATTTTTCGAAATAAAAAATATTTAAATACCGTTATTCATGGGGCTTTTCTTCAGGAATTGGATGTTATAGATCATAATACTATAGTAAAATGGACTATCGGTTGAGTCGACTCAATCATTACTGAGTTTTTAATGAAAAATAGGAGTGGACCTTTGATGGGAAAATTTTTCATTTTTGGATTGTATAAAAAAAAGTCTCAGAAAAGTTCTGCCATTTTGTGTAACTTCTATGATATTCTTGAAGGAATTATTGAAAGCTAAAATTCACTCAGCTCTATGAACCATTTCAATGGTTAATTGTCCCATGCTACTGCCATACGAAAATGGAGAATTAATTTTTTCTCGAAATTCAATTTTGCAAATATCCATAAGTTTTTTTTAGTAATTTCTAATGGAATAATGGAGGAATAATTCTAAAAATTACCACATATAAACTGTTATCAAACTGACTCTTTGTTACACATTTTGTCAACTCCTGAACAAAGTATTCCAACATTTTCTTTCAAAAAAAGTGTATTTTCAAGTATTTTACGGTACTTTAACCACTATCTTCAAATATGTGAACTTAAATATAGTTTTGTCATTCGTGATATGATTTCAGCATCAAAAAATCTTCCTTTATCTTGACAAAAAAACTCCCTGAGAAACGTCCAAATACATTTCATCAAAAAAAATTGCCCATGCCAAGAACATTGTTCCAAATTTTCTTCTAGACTAAAATCTCAAGTATCCAAGGTAGATAACAATTAATGACATGTGAAAAGTCGTCTTGTTTTTTTTATATCATGATTTATGAATTAATAAAGCTCATTGCATAGACTCACGTATATCAAGTCTCTGTTGCAGGCTGAGACCTTGTGCAGATCGTGATACGAGTTTCGTAAGCGTTGTAGCAGCAAGAAGTTGAGCATAAGCTGAATCCCCCCGGTCCAACAACAATTGGCACTTGGTGAGAGTGTCTGGGGCATTTTGAAAGCCAACAAGTGCTTTTTCAGCTTCAGCACGATGAGCCGAATCCTGTGATTCGTACAACTCCTTGCACAGCAACTCTAGTTGCCGTACTTCCTGTATATCATTCATTCTCAATAATATTTATTTTCTCCACGTATAATAAAATTTTCCTCTCGCGTATATCATTCACTTTTTCATTCCTTTCACCTTGAAATTAATCAATCAATTTGTCTAATTTATTCTCCTGCATTCACATGGGCATATTAAATCATTATTCCAATATTCACGCCGAATTATCTCACAGTAAGTAAACAAACAAATAAACAATCAGCAAATAAGAGGGAATAATCGTCCAATTGTGGAATATATCGAGACCGATTGTTGGAGGTTATACCCGTTTATCGTAGATTTGTAACGTCCCAGAGGCGTGAGACGGCTGCACAACAAAGAAACTCATGTAATCACAAACTTTTTCACCGAATATTATTCATCACCGGTGCACTTCAATGCCTGATCGCATACCGTACTTGTTGTCACAACAGCGATACACATCACACGACTGAGATAAATATTGAACAACGATTATGCACGATAAACCATAATAAACTGGATAGACTGTGTGAACCATCACTGAACGATTAAACAACGCATATAAACCGAAAATTCCAATCAGCCCCTCTCATATTATTATTATTCTCAATTTTTTGATTGTTGAGTACAATTACAATCGTCTTTTACAAAAAAAATCTTTATTTATGTCTCGGCGAATCTCTTGTCCATCTCGTGATCCAACAACTTTTGAATTTACATCGACGAATCCACCATCGGAGTGAAGACACGAGATGACATCATCTCCATAGCAATTTGGAAAAATTGGAATATTCGGATTGAACAATGGTAGTGCAATTGTTTAGGCAATAGAATTCGATTGGCAACAAGATAGCCTAAAGACGCAGATCAGTGGACGAATTACATCCGGCAATGCCCAGGTGCACATGCACACTGGCTCGAAGATGTGTGGGTTGGCCACTGGAAAAAGGGGCTCACGCCGACAGATTACAGTAATAACAATTATCCCTCTGTGTTTACAGCTCTATTCCAGCTAATTTGAGTTTTAAAGCCAAGCTTGTGGAGGATTGTTGACACGTTGACGAGTCCCCGGTTAGTACTTGGAAATTACTGATACTTCATCGGTCGTTTATTTTCGCATCAGTAAACTCACCTGTTCATCCGCCATTTTTGCTGGTTTAGCATCTCTGGACTGATATGTCGGGGCTAGATCGCACGCGTGAACACTGCAGGAGCAGATATAGAGAGAGGGATTAAAAAGCTTTTTCCCAGAAAACACACAAAGGCTGAAATTTCATGACTTTTTTGAAATTTTAAAATTTTTCCGTGGTTTTTTATGTGACGGAATTTTTGGGAATTTTAAGGTTTATTGCTTTGACTCACGGTTTTTGCGAAAATTCGTGTTTTGGATGGAAATGTTCATTTTTTGGTTGAGATTGGACTGAGACTTTTGAAATGAATTTATTTTCATTTTCTGATTTTGATGGATTTTTGAGAATTTACATTGTCTTTTTCGTCGTGGAAATTCTGGTGAATTTTTACTGATTATAAAGTAATAGAACCGCCATAATTTAAATTAAGAGCAGTCTCCCAGAAGGATCACGTGAGCACATTGACTTTTTTAATTACCGCCAAATTAATTTTGTGATTTTGATGAAACTCAATTTTCGACGTGTGAACACCATAGCTATCCCTATGTTGAAATTGGGATTTCATGGAACTCCAAAGATGGTTTTGTCGGTAGATATAAAAGTCAATTTGGTCACGTAAACCCTCTGAAAGCTGCCTTCGGTCCTATCTCCTTATATAATTTTGAAGTATCGATTTTTCGGGGATTCTAGACCAACAACGTCCCCGCCGGGGATCCCTCCTTACCGGTAAGGGCTGGTGACAACCGAAGAAGACACAACACATCCGGTTCTCTCAGAAATCGTGAAAATACAAGTTGAAGGTAGAAGCAATCGTAGACAGTGAACAATATACGGTGCCCCTAAAAACTATAAAAATTCTTGGAAAATTTCTCTCAACTTTTTCTTCAATTAAATTGATTTTCCGAGTCCACTAATCCTTTTTCTGAAAAGTTCAGTTTGATTTTCAGAGGGGAGTATTCTTTATCTATTTGAAGTTCTGTAATCTTTGTTTAAAAACGGAGATATTGAGATTTTGAGTCAATGACAGCCTTTTCACTTCGTCCGACCTTCTCACGAAAGACAATTTTGATGGATATCATTGAGGTACACAATACTGCTTTTATAAATTTTTACGAATTGATATTTGTTGTTGGTTTCGAATTTTCACAGATTCTGTTTGTGCAAAACATTATCTTTTGAAAGATAGAATCCCCAAATTTATCAGAAAGTTCTAAAAAACCGTCTTATCCAAACATTGTACTTTACACTGACATAATACAGTCTTTCTAAATATGCAAAAGCTAATTTAATTACCCGAATTGTGTTGTAAGGCCCAACTTATCATGAATGCAAAATTTGTTTTTCCGCTCCCCTCTAAGGTGCAAACTATGAAAATTTTTCTAGAAAATTCATGTTAAAGTGCGAAAAATATTCACTGCGAAATGATTCGTTAATTTCCTCTGCGTGTGAAGGTTTTTGATACCAATAAACATAAAAATCCCTCAGTATCCACAAGAATTTAATGAACACCATCTCGATATCATTTGATTAATAATGAAATATTGAATGAATCCAATTGAACGCATGATCATTATATTTCAGAATACATGTCACTTACGTCTACAATCAACTATCATCCTCTTCACACTCGCAAATTTTTTCAAAAATTTCGAAGCTTCAAAAATTTTATTCAATAATTTAAACCTTGCTCCTTCATAATTTAATTGGATTAATCAATGAATGAGTAAGTTTGGTGATGTCGTGATGCTGATTATGTCAATTTCACAAATATTATTATTGGCTTAGTTGAGTGAAATGATTTAAGTTGATAAATGGCAGGGGGGAAAAATGAATGATAAGATGATGAAAAATATTAAATCACTTAATGGAACATTAGGGATGTGTTTATGTGTGATGATTGACTAAAATTAAATCCCTCTTCACATTTTCACCCCTTACATTCTTATAACGGCACTAAAAGTCTACAATTTTGTGGGTTTTCTTTTTAAATAACGAAGAATGTACAATTATCTAAGCAAACTTTATAAATCACCGTTTTTTCATCAACTTTTTAGGGAAAATATTGATAGTTATAAAATTGATGAAAAAATTAAAAAATTGAAATTATCCTAGTTTTTTTTTTACAGAATTTTCATTTTAAATGATTTCCTTGTATATGTGGAGTGTTCACTCGTTTAATTGAGCCACAATGTTTAACACAGAAAGAAAAAATAAAAACGTGACAGTAATTAGCAATGCATTGCTAGATAAATTGGCATTGTTACGATTGAATAAATCTGATTTGAATATCTCAAAAGTTCAACCTTTGTTACAATCATTAGAATGATCATTCATACACAGTAAGTACTCCGAAAACAAACGACATTTCACAACAGTTTTTTTTAGCAATTCATCTTTGTTCATCATTTTTTGACTATAAATTAATTACATAAAAAATGTTTTCTTTCTTTCTTATTTCTGTTATAAGTTACTATAATACATCTACTATCATTAAGTGCCAGCTCATTTTAAAATTCATTATCAATGATTTTTTTTTTCCATTATTTTTTTTACTTCTTCGAAATTTCTACTTAATTTACGTTATTACAATTCTGTGGCGTCATTGTTTATTTTTTTTCAAGTCTTCAAGGATTCTCGTCTTTTTATCGGGTTTAATATCTCCCACCCTCAATATTAGTTGTAAGAAAATGATCAATCAACTTCTCACGTGTCATAGAGCGCAGAAGATTTTCCAAAAATAAATAAGTAAATCCATTCAATGCTGACAACACAAATTGTCTTACATCCATGGGATGCATGAGTACCTAATTTTTACCTCTCTCTTCTTCTTATGTATTTTTTTTTCTTTCATTTGCATTATTCGTTACATTTTTTTGAGAATCTTTTTGTGATGTAGATTTTTATCTCGCTTACTTCTTTTGCAGCAGTGCTGAAGAAATTTAGTTGTGATGATTTCGATCTTTTTGCTGAGCCGTTTCCAGTGTACATTTACAACTCCTACCGTTAAAATTCTGTCATATGCCTCCGTGAACACATTGAATTCACGCATTAACCATTTATCTGGGGAATATAATCACAAAATCATTAACACAATTATTAGGTATTCCATCAAGATGTCTGCAGGCAAAGATAAAACGAGATAAGTCAGTATCAGTTCGACATTTTACGGAACTTTTTGGTTTTACATGTGAAGACAGAACAACAAGAGTAAATAACAGATATAATTATCTATAATGTATATCAAAATATGGCCCAATGATTGCAGAATAAAAAACAAGAAACATTTTATAAATATGGGAGAATATCTGCAATTAGCTTTTGCAATTCAGAAATCTAGGGGAGGCAAGAAGAAATTCTTCCTTTCCGCTTTGGTATAGTCAATGAAAGGATACAAATAGTTATCAGGAAAATGTATTTATTGGCGTTATATTTAGTGAGAAATCTCAAAACATTAGCCAAGGACTGGACAGACTTAAATCGTTTCACTCGTTCGCAATTATAACTCTTATAACTCTTCCGGAACCAAATTCAAAAAGGTATTTAGTTATTTTATCAATTCAATTTTTCGGGATAATTAAAGAACAGCATAGGAATGCATCCGTGGCTTCTTTATGTAGAAAATTTGATTTGTTTTCAAAAGCATTCAATTTTTATTCCACATTACAAAAAAAATGCATAAAAATTTCATTTGCTCTTAGATTCAGAAATAATATTAAAATTCAACTGAGTTTTTCTCCTAAATTCTAACTAAATTACTTCGTCTCACATCTTTCCAATTACAAATTCACTATACAGAATTAAGAAGTAAACTTACAGGTGTATCACAATAGAGGAATTTTTATTTTGATACGTCACTCGAACGCTGGAAAATAAATAGAACAGAATTATCACAAATCAAAGGGCTCGATTACTCGAAATACTTACGAGAAGGAGATCTGGTGTCGACTTGGCTAGGGACTGTCGTAGGTACGACTTGTGAATTTCCCTCGGTGCCCTTTGAATCGGTGCAGTTGAGGAAATCCCATATCAGTATCGTGTCATCGTGGGACGATGAGACAATCTGGAACTCATCGAACTGAAGGCGAAATACCCGACCAGTGTGCTCCTGATATTAGGGGGAAGAAGAATCCAAAATTAGAGGATAAATATCACAAAATCCCATCAGTCTTTCATGAATTTCCTTCCGTACAAGAATTTTCATGAATAATAAAGTTGAATAACAAATATCACTTATCACTTATTCAATGTCAATGCATAAAAAACTCCATGACATTTATTTCTTAGGTAAATGTTTCCAAGAAACAGATATCACCAAATGTTGATAATTCCATATCATTCCGAATATTTAGACAATATGCAATAACTTTGAACAAAGTTGGAAATTGGACGAGCTAAGTTGACAAAAATCTCCAAATCTTTGGCCAAAAAAATGAAATAAGCAATAACATACGCGGAATAGAAGGAAATAATGTGTGAAAAAACCATTCGGAATGATATTGCTAGTAATCAGTGACAGGAGCTATACCGTATTTATTTCAAGTTCATTTTATCTTGAATGTACTGAACTAAGTAATGCATTAACTCGATTGAAAAGTTTTATCGATCTTGTCGTCAAATTGAGGAAGAGCGGAGAATGGACATAAAAAATTCAATATCTACCACCAGTGTTCGCAGGCAGAGAGTACTCGCCAATGCTCGAGGATCCAGTGCTGCTACCAAATCCCACACCTTGATTTTTCTGAAAGAAAAATGACAAAAAGAAAAATAAATATGAACAGCAGTTTGATTCAATGAATTTTCAGCACTGATGAACTTGCCAGAAATAAGAAACATAAATAATAAATAATATATTGCCCACCCATCATAAGCTCCGCTAACAATGTGCTTCCTGTCGAATCTGATACACCGAACAAGTTCTTCATGTCCCTCGAGTACACGTAAACACGCACCGCACTCAACGTCCCACAGTCTTATTGTATTATCGCTGCTACCACTAACCACCAAACGATCTCTATATTGCAAACACGCAATACCACGTTTATGTCCATTTAGAGTTCGGACGAATTCACAGCTTGAGGTGTTCCATACTTTAATTGTTCTATCACCACTCGCTGATACGATGTATTTTTCATCAAAATCAACGACATTAACAGCAGCACGATGGCCAACAAGAACACGACGAAGGGCAATTTCCGTTTGTGAGGTCATGTCCCAAACTGCTATTGAACGATCCTGAAAGCAAAATGAGAACACCATTTTAAGAATACTCAAGCTCTCTGGCTATTGTTTCCCCAGCGAAATGCTTTTCCACTTGTCTAGACAGATATCAGAGCTTTCATTTATGTTCTTTTTACCTCTAATATTCCAGATCCCTTTACTCTAATTTTATTATTTAAACCTTGCACGTGACTAGTCTTTATGGAAAGACCAACTATTCGAATTTAAAGAGAAGATTGAAGTCTAGAAGCTGAAAATTATCGTAAATTTTAACCTCTGCAATAAATAATTTATGATTCTTCACTCCCGAAATGGCCGGTTATGTAGAATCACTTACGTCACTCAATATATTATTCAAAATTTAATTAGTGAGATCATTGCAGTGTGTATCACCAACAATGAACCTTTGCTTATTCTCTTCTCAAACATAAGAAATACTAAGATGCGCTTCAATGGGCTAGATCAAGGTAGATTGTTTTTAATGCGAATGAAAAAATTGAGGGAAATATTTTTTATACCATTTAAATGTACTTGAACTAAATTTGTTCCTTCAAATATTTTTTACCGACTTCTGAACGATTCTTGAAAAAGGCAAAATTGAACTAAAAATCAGGATTATTTTTCGTTAAAATTCATTGGCAATGACATGATCTCAATTGCATTAAAATTGACTCGAAATCGATATTTTTAAAAGCAATAGTCAGCTTTTCAATTGAAAATATGCAAACCATAATTTATGCACTAATTGTGCGACAGTAAAAAAATTTAATGCATCCTCTCATATAAATTAATTCCAATCCAGAAATGTCAACAGACTTAGAGCATCGCAATAAAGATATTTCGCTCAGTGCAACAAGTTTTGGAGTGTAAAAGTGCCCTTTTCAACTTCATTCCACTTGGGGGACAGTCACACATCAGCAAAAGCAAAACAATTAATTAGAAATGAGCCCTACGTTACCGTTGCAGAGTGCTGACAGACAAGCTTATATTTAGGAAGCTGAGTAACGCATTACTTATAAGAAATAAAAGAATTCTTCGTATTCCCCGTTCCCATATTTAAAACTCTGCAAGATATTACCACGCAACCATATATTTGCAATTATAATTTCATAAATTGGTTAAGTGTTCTTCGGTTAAGTTTATCGTCTCTCGTGTACTGTATTTGTTCATATTTATTGACAGAATAAATAAAGTCTTGAAAAAAGTGTAGTCACGTTCCCTGGAAAGAGAATTTCGCGAGAACAAATGTGCGACGAAAACAGAATGAATGAATAAGAAACCGTAAAGCCGCAAATTTGGCAGCGAAGTGGTACGAATAAAGGAAATTAATTAAAAATAATTAATGTATGATGCAAAAAAAAAACGTAAGGTCCTCTATGACGAGGTCATTCCACTGTACAGACATATGATGGAAGAAAATCTAATGACATACCTTAGAACACGTTACCATCATTCCATTGTTAAATCTCAGATGCAAGACAGCTTCACAATGATGAATCAGCGTGTTAACCATTTCCCCAGTGTTGGCATCCCAGACTCTAACAGTACTATCCGACGATCCAGATATAATGACCTTATCATCATACTGTAGACATAGTACTGAGCCAGTGTGACCCGTTAACACCTTGATACACTGGAGTGAATTTCTGTCCCATATTTTAATAGTATTGTCTCTCAAACCAGATACTATTTTCTGATCGTCGTATTGAAGACAGTAAACGCCCTTTGAATTTTCACTACGACAATTGATTTTTTGTAATTTATGATTGCCCATACGCCAATTGTTGTCGATACTGTCAATATCCTTCATTATATTTGGGAATAAATTTCTGTAGAATGTGTGATTTGGATGATTTTCACCAGGACGTGGTTTGAATAAATATTGTATCCAACCTCTTCTCTCAGCCAAACCTCGCCATACCGAGTCTGTTCTCACTTTACGCTCGATCAATTTCTTCCACAGCATTCCCTCACTTATTACTCTGTACCATTCTTTGCAGACGAGCTCGGCTGAGCATAACGATTCAGCGTCCAAGTAAGAGAGGATACTCTCGGCTGCATGATCCAACCCTTTTTCTGCATCATGAAATATTGGGTTAAGATTTGTTTTTCTCAGTGAAGAGAGTGAATTGAAAATAAACAGAATAGAACAATAATAACTCTATCCATTTTGAGATATTTCATAACTCTATTGAACATCGAGGCTATTTTTTTGTTTCGAATATTCAATAATCACGTCATCTAGTGTTGAAACGATCCATTTTGACTCCGGAATTCAGAGAAAGACCAAGGACGTTAAAGTTAAGACGAGGTTTGCTTTGTATGTTGAAGTATTGATGGCTACCAACATCTGAATAATGTTGAAATCAATGATCCAGTGAATTCAATTAAAAATCCATGATTCCAGAAAATTAATTCTTTATCAAATGTATCTAGGCTATGGCGGAAGCGATTTACCACTTGCTTCAATGGCTTTTGTGTAACTGGACTTCAGTTCGACAGACTTTGAAATGATGTTTAGCCGAGCCAATTGCCCAAATTACGATAAAAAATCACATATCATTAGATATCTCGTCATCAAATATAGATATCAAGTACAACAAAACAATCTTTCCCACCGATCCCACTTTGTCCAACTAAAAACTCCCCATAAACTTTTCGCAATCTCCCCCTAGACCTGAGATACACATCTTAAACTTCCTGCTTCAAACACCAATAGCCGTGTCCCGTTTCTCCAGAAAAGATAATACAAAAAGCAATGTGATGAATAATTCAAGAGACAAGAGTCACTTGGCATGAGTTAACTTACTGGGCAACAAAGATATAAAATCCCTTTGGAGCATAGGTTTGAGGAACGTGTTAATGTGTCCATGCTGATAATGACACATCTTGGCCAGCAACTGTTCCACAAAATGCACTTGCTCCGGTTCGCTCCATCTCTCAAAGTACTTCATACACATTTCCCGCTCCTGCGTGTATTGGCTGGTAAGTGCAAGTGCTTGTGAGGATGCCTCTTTCTTACGAACCCCTGTGTCGTATAATATCGTCATCGGATACTGTAAAATAATAAATAATACATGCAAATTTGATAATGGTGAAGCAGTATCACTGAAATGGATGAACCGAATTCACCGGTGGATGATGCACCAAGACAACGACAATAGGATAACTGAGTGAAAGGCAACAATTATTCTCGTCGTGAGATCGTCCTTCTGGTCTGTGGCTTGGCAACACTCAATGACCGAGGCCTCTCATTTCAAAAGCAATGCAAGCCTAGAGTTCCCCGTCGAAGGCTACAACCGGAGTAGGGAGGGCCCGAACGACACTACTGGACGATACTGAAACCAGAGGGGGGGGTTCTTGACCCCTTGCTCGAGGTTCAACAGAAACAACAAACATCAAAACCTGTATATTCAGTTCATTTGTTGAAGTTGCAGGCGTTTTTATAATATTTATTTTCTTTGTGTCTGAAGGAAATTCGGACGTCTCTTAAAGTTTAATTTCGTTGCAATAACTTTGACGAAATTTATTAAGCAAAAATGTAAATTTAGTTGATTTAAAAAATGTTAATACATAATTTTTTTATTATAAAAAAAAAATCTTTTTTATTATTTAAAAAAATGCATAAAAAGAGACGATAGGAATTCTATTGGTTCTAATGATTGATTTATTTCCTTTTTTATTAATTCTGTTGACTATTACGCAACTTTTGGGTTATTGTGTAAATAATTTCGACATATTTTTTTTTGTAACAAAAAATGTATGGATATTGACGTTTATATGGAACTCCATCGTTTTCATACACAAAAATACTGCGGATAGAAATCAGGAAGTTAATGCCCAACAATTTCTTCAGGAAAATCGAAGTTTATTGATTTCTTCAGTCAACACCGCTTGAAAAAAAATTACGGTATTGCATAATCTTCGCCACAAAGAATCATTCGATTGATTCAATTGAATTGTCGAATCAAATCATCGTGGAGTTCTGACACAAATACAACAGAGTGTCCTGAATAGAGACTTATAACTTTTCTATCTAATTTGATTTTATGTTCATATTTACAATTCAATTCCTGAAAATATGAGAAGATAAAGAGCAAAAATAGTTATCCGATCGAATCACAAATTTATCAGTTAAAGTCACGACAAAGCGGAGGCATTATGCTTTCCTCGAGTGGAAATTGACTCACTTAATGAAAAATTCGAGGAGTCATCAGCGTTCCGAAAAAACTGACAAGTGTTTATTGTGCTCTACGCCCTCTTAGCCGTCGTCGGATTGAAATTTCCATCAACGTGAAGGAGAAACAAAGATAAAACTACCGGAATATTCGCCAGCCGAGAATTCAATTGAGAGCATTCTTGATGGTATGAGTCAAAGAATCGTATCGTCAAATATTTTGCAAGGGCGGAAGTACGTTATTCATGAATTTGCTATCTTCCTCCAAATGACGGTAATAATCTAGAAAATAAATGAAAACAAATTATGGAACCTTGTAGTTTTGAATAAATATCCTCAACAATTACTCGTGCTTACGACCAACAAACTGTTACTTGGAATTGCCAACAGGTACCAAACACCGGGTTTACTTCGAAAGAGAAATGAAGCAAGTCGTGACCCAGATGAGGTTCTTTTTTTGTTATGATTTTGACCTAGCGGTATCGCGAGACTAGCGGGAGATCGAGATTTCATCATCACTGGGCTGAGGGACTTACAAAAAAAACCTGCATACATTCTCCCACTGCACTCGCTAATACTGTTACTTTGCATTTTTATTAAGTATATCCAAGTACTTTGTTTGATTTTATTTTATAAACTTTGCAGGTCTGAATTTGAACCTGGATTGAACCGTTAGAAAGCATTTTAAAAATCACGAGACCAAATTAGAAAGTTTACTTGTGCAAGAAGATGGTTAAAATAATTAAAGAACGACAAAATTTCAACATTAAGAGAATTTTCTATGTATAATTTGTGTTAAACGAAATTTATGAACAATTAAGTTGCCATCGTAAAAGCCCTTTGTTGGGGATAAATTTAATTATATATTTATCAGCAGGGAAAGTCGAGAAGAAGAAGTTCTGGGTATAATATAATCTAAATTTCGCTGAATATTCATAATTTTTTAAATATTTTTCTCACGCAACTTAATTGACCATTTGCAAGTGGATAAATTTATACTATCGCCTGTATTAAATTATTTACCCTCCACAAGTCTGAATTTAAACTTCACTATTCAATCGATATGATAAAGACAAATAATCTGGTGTAAATTATGAATTAAAGAGCACTTTGGATAATTATCATTTTAAAAATTTTTCCCATACCAATCTATTGACAAATTTCATCATTGACAAAAGTTCAATCCATTCTGTAGTCTTTATCAAACTTGAAAAGATACTTGGATATCCTTAATGGTCACTGTTGTTGGGAGTTAATCCTTACCGATAACGGGCCTGGGAAATGACTCCGGGCTATTCAAATAAAAGCCAATGAGTCAGTGTCACCTGGTGTATTAACAAACGAGAATAAAAGACCTGAAATTCGTAATTTAAATGGCCCCTCCCCCTGCCTTACTCGAGTCCCCACCAGCAGCCCGATGTTGACACTGATACCAGGTTATCATCGTCATCAGCCTCGGGGATACCCCTAAACCAGTGAAACAACAGCCCCTCGACGCAATTTGAAAGGAAAAAAAAAATCAATAAATAGGGTGTACGGAGGATAACATTGTGAGTGAGTGAGAGGGAGGAGAGAGCGAGAGACAAAATACGAGATACAGAGAATTGAACGAGGGGGAAGATTACTCTACTCAGTGGACTTGGATTCCCTTCATTTACGATAACTGCATAAGATGGCGGTTGTCCTCGTAAGACGATATGAACGAAAAATCGAGGTATTCCATGAGTTATTGGGTTATTATTTCGGGTAATTACCTGCAAGTTGGTATTTGTGTCATCAATGATTTTGTCCGTCTCCATGTTGATCATTTCACGATACAGAGCTCTCTGGGGGGTCTTTGTACCCTCGATGGCCTGTGCACGGGTCAAAGACGTCCCAAAGGATTCAAGAATTTATCATGAAAATGCAATAGTTACCAGGAGCGTTCATTTATTTAATACTCTTGATGGAGGGAGCACTGTTTATTTAGTAACTGGCACATGCACACTTCGGTCACTTGACGATTTAATTGATTTATTTATTCCGGGGAATGTTGCATTCGGCGGGCTTATTGTCTCTTTATCGCTTTGCGTGTGTGTGTGTATGTGTTTTTTTTTATTCTTGTGGACGATTGACTGAAGCACTCTCAATACGATGGACGACGCTTACGAAGCTACGGGGTATCGCCATGAACAGGAAGTCGATCCAGCATTTCACTCAACACAAACGAGTTCCCGAATAACTACGTTACCATTTGACAAAAACAGGAGTTCTGCATTCGAGGTGGTAAGGGGTTTTGGTTTATTGAAGAGGCGGTGGGTTATTTGGGGTCACTGGAAACGTGGGGGGTTGGAGTTACCAGTTGGGGGAAGGATTTTTGTTTTAGGGGGCTAATTGTAATCGCTAGAGAACGGGATGATTATTCGACACTGAGGCACATTTGACACGCATCTGCCCGCTGAACAGAGCCCTGGCAGACTCACAACTCACCGCTCTGAGATATTGCAGGCAGACATTTTCATTGGCTTTGTGGTAGTTCTGTGAGATGCCGGTGGCGGTGCCATTCCGGCGCGGGAAATTATGAATGAGAAAGTTTATTCAGAAGTGACTTACCAGAATTTTTAATTGAAAAATGAGGAGAGGAGGGAAAGAATAGCTATGATCATAACAGCTCAAAAAGGTACTTTCTAATTTTATCATCTTTACGATCCAATCTCATTTTCCAAGGAAAATTCTACGTAGAGTATGTACGTGTCTGTTAGTGTTAGATATTACACAGTTTCAACCGTTTTCAAACAAAAATATAGAACATGGAAAATAAGGAACGGTGAGAGTTGTAAAATTAATTCTTCTCTTCATAGACATGAACTACATGAAGAACAGGAGAGATTGATTTTTATCAATAAAAATGCCATCGACGGCTAAAACAATTCCGAATTTTCCTTAATTTTCTCAAAGAGGATAGACCAAAGTAGAGGCTCAGTTCTGGGGGTTTGACTGACGCCAGTTTCTCCACGTTACCGACACGATTTCACCCCCGAGGAGACGGGGCGCCACGAGTCCTACTGGGGTATCTGCATATCGGCCAAGCGGGGTGGCTCCGTTCGTACTTGTTCAACTGTACAAATGATCAACTGTACACAGAATTTTCAAACGGTGAGAGCACCGTTTGAAAATTCTAAAATTCTAAAAAGCTAGGCTGTACATGTGGCGCTGGGTCCACATGTACAGCCTAGCTTTTTCTCTCGACAGTTGAATCCCTTCACAGTGGTGCTTTCACCGTCTGAAAATTCTGTGTACAGTTGATCATTTGTACAGTTGAACAAGTACGAACGGAGCCCCCCCGCTTGGCCGATATGCAGATACCCCAGTAGGACTCGTGGCGCCCCGTCTCCTCGGGGGTGAAATCGTGTCGGTAACGTGGAGAAACTGGCGTCAGTCAAACCCCCAGAACTGAGCCTCTACTTTGGTCTATCCTCTTTGCTCCCACATCTGATGAACATCCACAATTTTGTATTCTCAATAAAGATGTAATTTAACAATTCAATTAAATCAGGTTATGTTTTTTGGTTTTATAAACATACAGAAACCAGACAACGAACGTAATCATTGAAGTTAACAAATAATAAGTACTCTGATTTATTTCCTTTGCTGTTGTTGGTATTTCAAGAGATACGTAAGAATACATTTTCCTAGGAGAAGATGGCATTCGCAAACATCGCATTACCTAACATTAATGGCGCGCTAGAGATCGGGCTCGCTGTCGGGACAGATCCCACGCTAGCCGATGAGCTGAAGCTCCCAGTGCTGTTGGCCAATGGTGCAACTGACAACGACGTCTTCAGGACTATGATCGGATGGGCATTCAACAACGCCACTATCAACGGGTGGGGGAGAAGGGCCCAAGTCGTGACGATGTCTTCCATCGCAGGCATCTGCCAGGCCAAGCTCATTCGCTACAGGTCTGGAGCCGTCGCTGGCGGGGGGATGAGGAATCCGATCCCAGACGGAGACTGGCGGGCTGTTACGGTCCCCATTCTACCCGAGGGGAACTCGTACGACAACGGCATCGTGGCAGAGGCCCTCCAGGAGGACAACATTCGCTCTGCCCTCGTAATGATCATGGCTACGAAAGCCAACTGGTGGACGATGAACCATCACATCGGACAGGGTCAGATGGTGGGATATGCCAAGAAGTCGGACGTCTTCCTCACTGGGGTCGGAGAGAACAACCGGGCTCACCTGATGAACATGATGGGGCACTGGGTAAGCACCATCTACGTCCTCACACGCGCCGGGGTCGAAGGCCTAAGGAACACCGAGCCTGCATGGGGTGGGGAGCCAGCTTTCCCGATAACATTCTCGGCAAATGCATCTTTACGCTTCACCTCATGTCCAGCTGGAACCCACAGAATGGCAGTAGGGTATGCAGGAGCAAAGAAGCTCCTTAGGAATAGGATTGCCATCCTGTGCCCCCAAGTCGACAACCTTGGGACTCTAGCCGACATGAAGAGGACAGTAGATGATAACAGGGCCATGTGCCATGTGGGAGCTGTTTACTTGACAGGGGCCAGGCACCCAGACTACAACGACACCCAGGCCGAGGCAGCACTAGGTAGAGTTGGCACTTTCATCCGCGCATTCTTCCCGACGACAACCCTTGCGCAGTCGCCTCACCTTCAAGACGCAAGAGTCAGAGGCTACGAGGACTTTGACATCGGCTGGCAGAACACCTGCATGCAAGTGAAGGCTGCACAAGCTAGAGCCGGCGAGAACCTCAATGCCTTCCTTGCAGAGGGAGGGGCGGGTGCAGCACCAGAGGTCATGAGGAGAGTCAGGGACCAGTTTTTCCACTAAGGGCGGGCCTGAGAGAGGATGACGACGACGACAGTGACGATGATCATCAAGATGGACCAGGGCATGGGGGGGGAGGAGGTGGCCGAGGGGGAGGTGGGAGAGGTGATGACGACGGAGGCGGCGCCGGGGGAGGTGGATGGGGGCGCCGCGGGGATGACGGGGACGATGACGATGACGACCACCGAGGAGGAGATGACGGTTTAGGGAGAGGAGGGGAAGGAGGTATGCCTGGTGATGGCAGAGATGCTGGGTCCAGCGGTGATGATCAGCCGAGGAGGAGATCGCTCCAAACATCTGTCGAAGTGCACGAGTGTCCTGCAGACCCGCCCATTGTAACATCGGAGAGGGAAACTATGACCTGCGATAACAAGCTGACATGCACTCCTGAGAGGGGTGCAAGTCATCGTGTGTCGCAGTTCAAAAGGAGGAGGGATTCGCCTGGAACGTCTGGAAGAGAGCCCAAGACACCCAGATCGGCAGTAAGAGCTCGCCAGGAGTCCCGCAGAGGCGAACAGTCACGAATATCAAGGGAGAGAGAAGGGAGAGGGAAGAGAGATAGATGGAAGGAACATACAGAAACCATTTACAGTATTATTTTCTTCGGAAATTAGAAATGGATGGGAAAGAGTCAGTCTTAAAAATTATGAGGTTGCTCTTATATCCACTTGACATCTCCATCACGTTTTTGTTTGGCTACTTCAGGCTCGCCCTGGCTCAGCAGTATTGAATAAGGTCTATGGCACATGTGACAGTCTAATGGAGGATAGTAATGTCTATAACTGAGATATGTGATGAGGAATCCAAGGAATGAACCCACTGCAACATCTGCTTTGGGGGAATATAGAAAGTCCCATTATTGGATACAGATTTGAGAATTAATTTCTACACTGGGAAATTGGAAAAATCATTTGGAGCACTCGCCTTGCCAATGGTGGTGGTAATCACAGGTACGACTCAGTGCGATAGCCAGGGCAAATGCTAGCGGGAGGATGAATGCGCATAACTTCCATGAATGGCTTTTGCCTGCAGTTCCGAATGTCTTGAATTTCCCTGCTAGGTATAAAGCTATGAAGCCCAAGCTTGCGAAGGCAACTGCGAACAAAAGTACGAATAAAATATTTCATCGAGATTTAATACAGAATTATAATGAATACCATGTTGACTAGAATGTTTCGTTTTGATGATAAGATGAAATAAGAAATAGAATTTGAAAAATTGGAAAATTTTTTCAGAGTTCTATCGATTTTTGTATTTAATATTTTTTAATAAGGAGAGAATAAAAATGATGTGAAGGGCCTTCTTCTGAGGGAATGTCTATAATTAATGAGTAGTTCCTTTTAGTCCTGTACAAAATAAGGCTTCAAACATAGCAATTAAAAATTGTAAAATGGAGAACTAGAAATAGATTTACATGAAGAATGTCCACTTGGGAATGATTTCCTTCCATCTCTTATTTCAGCTGGATTCCCGTTGCACAGAAATTCGCTGTTGCCTTGGCCGTCGGGGAAGCAACGCCAGAAAAAGTCTGGCCTTGGTCTTCCTACAAATCAAATTAATCAAAATATAGGCTACTGAAGAGAGATTTATTTCTTCTGTTTTTGGGGGAGAATCTTACCAACAATGAGCTTTATCATATCAGTGATGACTCCATTAAGACCTAGTGCTAATGAGACTGCTAGGGAGCCTTGATGGAGATCTGATTTATCTCCACTCTTCAAAAATGACAGGGCGATAACTACGAAGGGGGTAATAAATACTAGGGGCTGAAAAATAAAGTAAAATAGAAAGTTCAAGTTTCCATATTTTAATAAGCAATTGATAATGAGGTACCTAACTGAAAAACAATATGCATATATATAACTTACAGAATAACCTATTGCTGTTCATAAAAAAAATTTATTGAACTTCTGAGCCCATTGGAGCATTTCACAGTTTCAATATTTTTCTACTGAAAAATGAGCAGATCACATTTATTAACATGAATTTTATAACTTTCTTTCACTAATAATTACTGTCTTGTTTTATCAACAAAATAAAAAATACTTGCAAAATTTTATCCGAAGAACTCCTGTAGTGAATATATAGTTAGAAAAACTTGTAAATATATTTTGTTCCTGTGGAATACTTTTCAGTGGATTTTTATAAGAAAGAACAAACGGACTGCAATTGTCTTCTGTAAAATGAATCATATTCTAATAAAAATATCAATGGAAATTTATTTATGTACGTGGTTAATAATGAACTCAT
Source organism: Diachasmimorpha longicaudata (assembly GCF_034640455.1). Lineage (NCBI taxonomy): Eukaryota > Metazoa > Arthropoda > Insecta > Hymenoptera > Braconidae > Diachasmimorpha > Diachasmimorpha longicaudata. Next base: position 5,615,890 of record NC_087225.1, read on the forward strand.
AAATGGACAATGACGGCATTGAGTTAGTCATGAAATTAAGACATAATGGAATTGATAATGAAGTAATAAAATTAGAAATGGACAATTTCAAAAATTTACCCAGAGGAATGTAGTTGGAACATAAGAGTCCGTCTTTGGATTTCTGTAAAGCCATACTTCATTGTCATGAATTTTCCTGACGAAGGGTTCGGCTGTTTCTAGCACCCTAAAAAAATACACAAATTAGTACAGGTCCCGTCTGATGAGAAATTAATCTAACATTCTTGATGACGTACACAAATAATACTGCCAGAAAAGTTCTCAGAAATATGTCGAACCATAATCCAATCGATATGTTCACACCACGGAGTACAGTCATCCTTATCCATTAAAAAAATATGTAAGAGCCCATCCATACAGGAAATAAAAATTGCCACATGCAAGTGTTTATACAGGGATGTAAATTGTTTATTTATGGATTCAGATGACAACTCAACGAACGCATGAGCTCTTGATAGACTTGAGTGAATTGGAATTTCACCTGCATGCCACCTTCGTTTCCCAAGAATGTTTAGGAACTGATAAAGCCACCGATAACGCAGAGAGTTAATTTAATTTCATTAATTAAATAGTTTTAGAAATTCGATTATTCATCTCACTCTTTCTTTCATCCAACAACAATAAATTCGAAATCAAAGCTTGTCATTCTTGGTGCCAAAAGAATAAAATTTAAAATATTTGAAAATTCGGGGATCCATCGATAATGCAGAGATAATCATGGTCCTAAATTCATATTTTTTTCCCGCACCGGCACGTTCACCATTTGTATATTGTATATTTATATATTTGTATATTTGTATTTGCATAAGTGTTTGCAATTTCCCCTGTAATCTCTGACGAATATATCGAACTAGCTAAATTTTTCAATAAAAATTTTCTTTCGCGTGGACTATTTGAAAGAGTCCGCAATGCTTTTCAAAATTCGGCGGCTTCTACATCAGCGCCATTTGCAAATTCTCCACAGAATGCTCCAATAAACGACAGACTTTCCAACCTCAAGCTCCTCAAACCTGGTTTGACAGTTATAAATAATAGCGAGAAGCATCCACTATTTGAAAATCCAGGAGACCGTCTAGGTGAAGTTAATGGCTGCCGAAACGTCGTTATCGACGTCCACTGCAACTCACTGATTGCGACTTTTGTAAAAAAAATCAAAATTTCATTGAATCGAGATACCGGTGTGCAAACGTGAATGATAGACAGACTGGAGAGGACAGAAAATAACACATCATTATCGTCAACAGGCATCACTAGGTAAATCCATTGTCCTGATAGACGGTCGTGTGTGGTTAAATGCCCTGAACCGTCTTTGGTAGTTGCAGTTTTATACAAGTCTTTTCCAACTCCCACTCGTATTCTTCTTATTTGGTGCGGTTTTATACATTTTCGTTGACTCACTCGTCAAATGCATCGTATAGTTTTGTGATTATTGATTTCACCGAGTCTCGTATTTATCATCTGCTTTTGTTATTTATATTATTACGTATTTAATTTCCAGTGTAAATAGTGCGAATTACACGAAATTCAACCAATTTAGAACTAGAATAATCCGGTTGTCGGGAACTCGAAGTGAAATGTGATGAGAATCATTGCAGTTGATAAGTGCCAATGTCACAATTTTTACGGTGAAACTATTTATTTGACCGAGGTTGTTTATTTATTTTGTTGTTCTAGGGACGCATAATGGAAGAAGAGACTGAGTTCACAAAACTACCCTTGGAGGACAGAGTGGTACACAAGGTAAATTACGACATATTGTGAGCTTGAAACTGGTTTGGAATATATAAGTCAAATGAAACGATTAATTTGTTTGTCTTCAACAATCTAATGATTACCCACTCAAAATTGTTTTTTTTTTTAATTTCGTAATGTCTTTTTCATCCCTCATGACTAGCCCATCAAAATTCATCGTTCCATTGTCTTGTGCGATTAGATTTTTTTTTTAATCTCATGCTATCCAGTGAGTTAATTTCAGTGAGATCTCAGTTTTTCAAAATACAACAGGAATATCCTTTGATTCGCTTGAATTCGGAAATGATTTCCATTGAGGGAAGAGAGCTAAAATAATCTTGATGAATCATCAATAACTTCCAGGTTATAAAATGAAATTGAAAGATTTGTCCTACTTTAGATTTTTTATTACAATACCAATGCATTAATGGAACGTGACTATTTATTAAATAATTTTTAAATGCGTTTTTTATTTTTCAAAATGAGACGTCATCCGTTGGAAGTACTTCGTTTCAATAAAAGTTATTTTATTTTGTACGGGCTATTTTCGGCTATTAATGTGGTTTTTATGATATTCCATTGTTTATGCCATTGAATTTTATTTGGATGAGAAGGTGTAATGTCCATGAAATGCCATATTATTGTGGGAATCCTTTTTTTTTAAATATTAAGCTGAAGATTCAAAACAATTCAAAGTTGCTAGCCAACAGGAAAACGCGAATTTCTCAAGTCCGTGGAATTAAAAACATAAAAATGTTCGGTGCCAAATTACACAGGAGTTTTCATTCATTGAAATCTAACGAAGATGTCCATCTTGTTTCCCTAAATATTTATCAATTTATATGAAACAATTGAATGTACCAGCAGTTTCTTCGCAAAGCCTTTCCAAGATTTGACACTAATTCTCATTAACAACAATGTTTCCTTCTCTTTCAGTCATGGAAAGCCCGAGTGCACGGTTACGAGGAATGCACAAAGAAATTCGGATGCATCGACGACGAAAAGTCCCCAGAATGGAATAAATATCTCGGTCTAATAAAGAAATTCGTCGTAGACAGTAATGCAGCTGCCCAGGAAAAGGGTATGGAGGCTGCTCTGGTGTACGTGGAGAACGCAGCATGTGCAGGCAAAGCTGTTGGTGAAGTGATGTCAGGAATAGTGAACAAATGCATAGCTGCTCCCAAAGCAAAGACTAAGGACCTAGCAGTCCAGCTCAGCCTGATGTTCATGGAGATAGAGAAGCACGAGACTGTTCAAGAGGAGCTCCTGAAAGGAACCGAAGCAAAAAATCCGAAAATTGTATCGGCATGTATAAACACTCTGACACTAAGCCTTAGAGAGTTCGGTTCCACTGTTGTCAACGTCAAACCCCTATTGAAAAAGATTGCCGGTTTCCTGGAGGACCGAGACAAAGTAGTACGTGAAGAGGGAAAAGCCCTCGTGATCGAAATTTATAGATGGATTGGTGCTCCAATAAAGCATCAACTGAATTCCTTAAAGCCAGTGCAATTAACAGAACTGGAAGCAGAATTTTCTAAACTTGGCGATGGGAAAGCCCATCCTAATCGGTACCTGAGGTCCCAGAAACCCAAAGAAAGATGTATCTCAGAGACAGGAGGTGGAGACGGTGATGGAGACGAGAACGACGAGGACGAGGATGACGGAGTTGGTGGAGTTGAGATTGATCCTTACGAACAGATCGACCCAGTGGACATTCTCTCAAAACTACCAAAGGATTTTTACGAGAAGCTCGAAGCCAAGAAGTGGCAGGAGCGAAAAGAGGCTTTAGAAACCTTAGAAAATCTGGTGAAGAATCCAAAATTAGAGAGTGGAGATTATGGTGATCTTGTTCGAGTTCTGAAGAAAATTGTCAGTAAAGATTCCAATGTTGTAGTGGTTTCACTGGCTGGAAAGTGCTTGGCAGGTCTAGCCTCAGGATTAAAAAAGAAATTCCAACCCTACGCCTGCGCCTGTTTGCCTGCCCTCCTCGAGAAGTTCAAAGAGAAGAAGCCAACGGTTGTAACAGTCCTTCGAGAAGCTGTTGATGCGATATTCCAGAGTATAAGCATTGAAACAGTCCTGGAGGATACCCTGGCGGCTTTGGAAAATAAGAATCCTGCGGTCAAAGCAGAAACAGCTGCATTCTTAGCCAGATGTTTTGCAAGAACTCCTCCACCAAATTTAACCAAGAAGCTGTTGAAGGCGTACAGTGGAGCTCTCCTGAAGACCCTCAATGAGTCGGACCCCACTGTTCGTGACAGTTCGGCAGAGGCCCTAGGAACAGTTTTGAAATTAGTAGGTGAGAAAGCAATGACACCGTTCCTGGGCGATCTTGACAACCTCAAAATGTCTAAGATCAAAGAATGCGCTGAGAAAGCTGTTATATTGATAAAGGTCTCGGGTCCGAAGAAAGCAGAGCGCCCCACAACAGCGCCCGCTAAGATCGAGTCATCATCCTCAGGTATCCCCTCTAAGACAACAAAGAGACCCAACACGACAGCAACTAAGAAGCCAGCAGGAGGAGTGAAGAAGCTAGGAGCATCAGGTCCTGCAGTCAAAAAACCAGCACCATCGAAGATGCCACAGCAAGAAAAGGATCTTCCCTCTGAACTGGTTGACGAGATTGCTGGAGAGACGCTCCCCCCTGAGATTCTATCAGGATTAGTCGATGCCAACTGGAAGACTCGTCTGCAGGCTGTCGAGCAGTTGTCGGACTTCATTAGACAGAAGGAGCCAGTTGAAATACCCACACAAGTCATCGTGAGGACCTTGGGGAGGAAACCAGGGTTCAAGGACACAAACTTTCAGGTTTTGAAGCAACGATTGGAACTGGTGAAAACCCTGGCAGAAGGTTACACTTTCTCTGTGACGACATCCAGCTACTGCATCATGGATATAACAGAAAAACTGGGAGATTCTAAAAACAGTTCTGTAGCTGCTGAAACCTTGTCAGCTATTGCTGAAGCAACGTCCTTCGATCATGTGGCTAACGAAGTCCTGGGCTTTGCCTTCAACCAAAAGAACCCCAAAGTCCAACAGGAGACCCTTCTCTGGTTGTCGAACGCTCTCATGGAGTTCGGCTGCACAGCCAATGTGAAAATCATGATGGACAACATCAAGAAAGGAGTGGCTGCTACCAATCCCAGCGTGAGAACATCCGCTATTACTCTGGTGGGGACCTTGTACCTGTTCATGGGTAGAAGTTTGCTGGTGTTCTTTGACAGTGAAAAGCCAGCGTTGAAGCAACAAATTGAACAGGAATGCGATAAAAGAAATGGCGAGGTGCCACCAGCCCCCACACGAGGACCAAAGTCGAAGGCCAAGTCCAAATCGGCGAATGGAAAAACCAGTAATGATCAGGAGGATGACGATAATTACGGTGGCGAAGAAAATGGTCCTTCGGAGGTGAACGATTTATTGCCTCGAGTGGACATCTCCAATCAGATCACTGAAGCCCTCATAGCTGAGTTAGGAGACAAGAACTGGAAGGTGAGGAATGAGGGACTCGTGAAGGTCAGCAATATCATCAACGATGCCAAATTCATAAAGGGATCAATTGGGGAATTGTCGAGGGCCCTGGCTCCTCGTCTCACTGACAGCAATACCAAAATCGCTCAGGCTGCCCTGGGGATCTGCGAGAAATTGGCGACAGCCATGGGAGCACCAATCAAACAACACATTCGTGCATTGTTCCCTGGGTTCATCCAGTGCCTGGGGGACTCGAAAAACTGGATCAGGACAGCCGCGATCACCTGCATCAACACCTGGGGGGATCAGTGTGGGTATAAGGAGTTCTTCGATGGAGAGATCATTGGGGATGCTCTGAAAGCAGGCTCACCAGCCCTGAGGGCTGAATTGTGGAGCTGGTTGGCCCAAAAATTACCTCTCATTCCAGTTAAACAAATACCGAAGGAGGAGCTGATGGTGTGTTTGCCTCATTTATACTCCAATCTCGAGGATCGTAATTCTGATGTGAGGAAAAATGCTCAGGAGGCAGTGCTTGGATTCATGATTCACCTCTCATACGATGGCATGGTGAGACAGACGGAGAAGCTCAAACCCAGTTCCAAGAGTGGAGTAATCGCTAGTTTAGATAAAGCAAGGCCGAACCTACCGATGAAGCCTTTACCCTCGAAAAAAACTCCCGAAGAGACCCACAAGACTGTTAAAAGTGGGGGAGCTATGAAGGCTGCTGGAAAGACGATAGTTAAACCTAAATCAGGAAATGCCTCAAAGCAAAACAGTGCGAGAAAGAAGGAGGAGGATGTCGATACTAGTCCTCTCCTGGCGATAAACAACTTGAAGCATCAGAGGGTTATCGATGAACAGAAATTAAAAGTCCTCAAGTGGAACTTCACGACTCCTAGGGAGGAATTCGTGGAACTGCTGAAGGAGTTAATGGGCTCCGCTGGGGTCAACAAGTCTCTCATAGCGAATATGTTCCATGCTGATTTCCGATATCATTTGAAGGCCATTGAGACCCTGACCGATGATCTCCAGGATAATAGCAAAGCTCTAGTGTCTAATCTGGATTTAATTCTCAAGTGGCTGACCCTCAGGTTCTTTGATACTAATCCCTCGGTGTTGCTGAAGGGTTTGGACTATCTGCAGACCGTTTTCAATCTTCTCATTCAGGATCAGTATCACATGTTGGAGAACGAGGCTGCCTCATTCATTCCATACCTCATTATCAAAATTGGAGATCCCAAGGATGCTGTGAGGAATGGAGTAAGGGCCCTTTTCAAACAAATTGCACTGGTCTATCCTGTCAGTAAATTATTCTCGTACGTCATGGAGGGCCTCAAGTCGAAGAATGCACGTCAAAGGACAGAGTGTCTCGATCAGTTGGGCTCCTTAATTGAAAATTATGGAGTCACTATCTGTCAGCCCTCGCCATCAGCTGCACTCAGGGAAATAGCAAAACAGATCGCTGATCGTGATAATTCAGTGAGAAATGCTGCGTTAAATTGCATCGTTCAGGCGTATTTCCTCGAAGGGGAACGTGTTTATAAGTTCATTGGGCAGATCTCGGAGAAGGACATGTCGTTGCTGGAGGAGAGGATTAAACGCGCGGGAAAGAATCGACCACTGAAATCTGCCTCATCGAACAGGATATCTTCTGCTCCTTCGGGGATTAATCATCATACTGCTCCTCCTTCATCAGCTCATGCCGGAAATAATGCTGATGATTGTGATCCTGAGGATGAGGAGGATGATGAAAATGAGGACGATGGGGGCGATATAGTTATCGAGTCGCCTGAAGAGAGGTAACTTATGATAGTATCCTAATAATTAGAATTAGTGATTTAGTCATTACGATAATGGAATTGTCGGGTAAATTTTGTGAACATTCTTATAATGTTCTAGAATATCTATAGATTATTATCATTTTTTATCTTTCCGAAATTCTTGGGTATTAACTCTCGTTTTGAATTTTGTTCCGTTACATTTTCAGTTCATGATAAATTCATAGAAAAAAATATTCAGAAAATTCTTTAGATGGACTTAATCATACGGAAAAAGCTTCTCTCAAGGATTTCTTTATTCTTCTAATGAACTAAATCTAACAAAAACAAATAAAACTGTTAACATCATGGTCAGCGCTTTATGGTCCTGAATTTTTGTGATTAATTGCTTTCATCATTTATTAACACGTTACACATTAATCGTTATTATACCGACTAAATGTCTCCCAAAGGAATTTCCGACTCAGAGTTAAATAACGAAAAATGCGAAATTGATGTTTTCGAAATTAATGTGGGAAGATTTGTAATTATAAATTAGATTCACACCGACCGCTTGGTCCCTCTCCCAGGTAACAATTTATAAAGTCTTCGCTGATGTTTACATTTCCCTTCGGCGAGGCCCTATTGTGTCAGGATTAAAGGGAATAGCCAAACCCCTGATAGTCAAAACCCTGACTGATAATTATAGTTGTCCATAATAGAGTCTTTACGAGTTTCTTACTAAAACTTCGTTAAAAACTTTTGCACCAGGATCGCGAATCTTGCCCCCACGAGACCTTTACCCAATTCGAATGCTCATGAGGGTCTTCATTGAGCCTTGCATTCACTTTACGGTCATTTAACAGAGATCCAGGCGTGATCTGGTGTGAATCTACTATATATTTACCAGGACATTTTCTTTGGAGAAATTTAGTCGTCGAACATACATTGCTCAGTCGCACATGTCTTTGCTAAATTCACTTACAGGAATCTAGCTCGAAATACACGCGTTAATGCCAACAATGAAGATAAATCGGAGGAGCACCTCATCAGCACTGTTAAATCATCCAATTTGCTAGATTGTATTAATGAAATTGGGGATGAAGGGGAGAAGACTGCATCAGAGAAGATCGTGACAGTTGATGTCAATGACAATCGTGATTCTGAGAAGACGTTCGTGCTAACATTTTTTTTTTATTTGTTTTGGGGTTAATTCGTCTGTAGTGGTGAGGAGAGAATTGAACTCAGTTTGAGGATGAGTATGATGAATGTTTTGGAGTACAAGGGCGATAGGTATCTGGCAAAAGGAGATTAGACTACTTACTACGTAAAAGCTGACTAGACTACGACATTAAACAAAATCTATAAAAGTAAAATGGTTCGATGAAAGCTCTCTCAATTTTTCCCAGTATTTACTTCTAAAATATCCTCCAAAACTGATAATCAATAACAATTTCTCACGTCACTTTGCTACTTCTCTCCTAAACTGGTGCAGGTTATGTGTTTCACTTGTTCCACCTATCATTGTCTATTCGCCATTGAAGATCAATCAGCATGAGAAGATTCAACCTACGACCCTCCCACGATTTCATTTCAGCTGTTTCACCTTCGTGTGTCTAGAGCCCCTTTAATATTGAGCCCTCTCTTACTCGAACTGTCTCTGTTTCCAGGTACACCTCTCCAATAACCAAGTCGAAGGTGTCAGGTCCCTTCGGTTTAGATATGGACTTTCTCAAGAAACTGGAGGAGAACGCGCCGGCTCGTTGGAAAATTCCCCAGCTAACGGACCCTAACTGGGACCCCAACGAAACAGTCAACACCCTGAACCACCCTCCCACCGCTGTGATCCCCATGACCTCTCCCAGAATAATCGCAACACGAGCGTCCCTAGTTTCCCCAGTGACCAGCCCAATCACTAAAGTGGATAGCGTTGAGCGTAGTATAATCGCCATGACGAATACCGAATTATCAGCAGCCATAATAGCAATGAACAACATGGAAGCCATAATAAAATCTCCCCAAGCATCACTGATGCAGTCCAAAGAGGACAAGTTCATTCGCGCCATCAACATGCAACTGAAGATGCTGCAGACATACCCAACAGTGGACGATCCAGAGGTTGCTAAGGGTTTTAGAATAGCTTTTGTGGTTACCCTGAGCTTTTATGACACTGGATTCCTTGGTAAAAATGTCTCACTCCAGGAGCTCAAAGAGTTAATCCATCAGATGCTGATTCTCCTAGTAGAAAATAAATTATCTCACTTGAGCCAAGCTGATGCATATATTCGTGTCGTCAACAGTATCGTGGTGAAATCAATCGATCACTCAAATCACACGACAATAATGTGTGTTCTGATAAAATTACTTCACGCCTGTGCTGAGACCAAAGTGGCTCCCAAGTACGAAGAACTGGTGATGAAGTGTCTCTGGAAGATCGTGAAGACAATGCCCAACTGGGTGGGTGATCTGGACTACGACACGATTCTTCTCGAGGTGCACAATTTCTTCAAGGATCATCCTTCGAGTGGATGGAAAAAAAGGGCCTCAGACATGCCCCTGAGGACCATAAAAACAGTTCTCCACAGTATCACGAAGATCAAGGGTGCTTCAATACTCAATCACTTGACTAAGATCAACAATACTAATGAGTCTGAGCTTAAGAGCTATTTGCATCGTCTCCTGGAGACTGTCAAACCTGACGACATCAACTCGGGAACGCGAACCATAACGAAGCAGAAGCACTTGTCGAAGACCACTCATGCACAGCTGTCAGAGATATTCAAAAAAATTGGATCAAAGCACCATACACAGGAGGGTCTTGCCCAGCTGTACGATTTCAAGCTTCAGTATCCTGAGGCTGATGTCCAACCATTCCTCGTTAAGTCACATCAATTCTTCCAGGACTTCATTGAACAGGGCCTCAAGGACATTGATCAAGCTAGAAGAAATCAGAATGTTAATTCACCGATGGGTAACCAGTACTCTGGTACTTCTGTCCATCCAGTGAGTTATACTGAGGAGAGAGCCACCATGAATCCCCTTCAGAGGTTGGAGAAGCTGAGGGCACTCGAGGCCAAGTACCACGCCAATGCTCCCAGTCACTCAAATCCAACGTGAATTTCATCAACTTGAAATGCCCTTGTGAAGCTTTTCGAGGAATTTATTTAGTACGAGATCATTGTTCTGTACATAGACTTTACATCGACCTTGTCTCTCTACGTTGTTCTCTTGTTCGGTCAACTGATATTTAAATCGATTTTTCATAATTTTTTAATTGACTCAGAGGATAAGGTTTGCCTTTGTTTTATGGCATTTCGTTATTTATAATTTTCTTTTCTTCATGTTCAGAGGGTTGATTACGACGATTCGTTGATTTTTGGGAATTGTAAAAGCCAACGAGTTTGGTAGAAAATTCTATTGTATTTCTGGTGAACTTTCATTGAAAATTCGGAGCTTTTCGTAGGGAGGCCATTGGATTTTTTTCAATGCAGTAGCGAAACTGTATAATGCTTGCAGTTGATTTTGACAATTGATTAACGTTCGATGAATATTTGGAGTTTAAGAGAGCTGACAACATTTTTGTCAATAGCTTTTTCCCAGAGCTTCACTCGCTCAAAAAGGAAGAATACCCGCCCGTTGAATTTAAAGATATCCCTTAATAAACGAGTTTCGCTATTTAACAGAAATGAGTGGAAAATGTTTCATTCAAAAAATCAATAGAATTCCCTGAAATCTCCTCAGCTCAAATTCCCAATTTTTTCATTTTTACTTTATAGGAAAAGAAAAAATAATAGAATACAAAAAAAAATTGGATGTGTTGGGGGTTTTCTATAAAAATGTCCTAAAAAGAAAAGTTGAACAAAAAAATTAATTGGGATTTTTTCTGTGATATAATTTCTGCTCCATATTGTCTGTTGCTGGAGAATTGAGATTCTCAATGGAAGTTCGAAGGAAATCTAACAGAATTTTCTGGCAAATTTTTCCATAAAATTTTCTCGAGTTCACAGTCGAAAGTATAGTGAAATCATATGTACTAATGGTGGGGGGGTCTATGTACTCAATGATTCTTCAGTGATTTGGGTAAGATAAAGTAATCGTTAGTTATGATTAGTATGTATAGTTGACCCTAAATGATATATTGATATTATTAAATTATAAACAATCTCCCAGTGTTGTATCCTGAATCAAATTCATATTTATGCTTAATTTTAAACCAGAAAATTTTCAATGGAAGTTTTTTTGTATGGAATGAAAAGGAATTGGAGCTGGATCTGCTCTTAGGGTTGATAGATTTCTTTTTTTGTAGCATTACAGTATTTTTTATATGCAGTTTCATGTTAGATTATTATGCAGTAGTCGGGCAAGTTCCGGGTGTCGATTACTTGTTTTTTCACGAATCTGTTTCTTTCACCTAGCATAATGGAACAAAGCTGGACTTGAATGTTAACACAGTTGATCATAAGTTTAATGGTAGATTAATTGATTTAACTCGAATCTCGAAAATCAATGGAAGAAAACAATTATATATACTATTCAATTTATTCGACCAAATATATCAACTCTTTCATGATTAATCGTTCTTGTTTTCATTTCACTTTATACAAATTGTTCATCCCAAGTCGTTGTAGGGCCTTCAATCAACTTTTACAATTGCGTGCGGCTCCAACGGTTTTATTATTTTTAAGTAATGTCAAGGTTATCGTACGGGAGGCACCAGGGATAGCCATATCCATAAATGAGAAATGCAGATAAATTGTTGAACCCCTACAAAATGATTATCACTTCTAAGTTTATAATTACTGTGCTCAACAATTTAAACTGAGGGTTACGTACTGTCATCAATTTAAATATTCAATTTCCGAATTATTTTATTAGCTCGTTGGTGGAAAATTTTTAGTACGAAGGACAAATGATCTACTTCATGAGAAATTTACAGTTTCAGTTGATCAAATATTTAATTCACCATCAATTGGCATTTTCGATTTTAATTATGTACTTAACAAAATTATTGGAAATGATTATTTTCGCAGACTCTTTCAATCTTAATAGCTATTCCTGTTACTAGGAACAGGTGAGCAAGGCTTCATAAATAAAAAGACATTCTAATAGACTTCAAGTAATTAGATGTATTATAAATTTGTGTAACAACTCGACCCTTGGCCAAAAAAAATTAGTCACTTTGTATGTACAAAACATAGATATAAATTCATCTACTACAATAAAAAATAAATCATGATTTTTCCCTCATTAAATTTTCACATTAAATTCATAAATATCGAATCACCCAATTCGATTGTCCAATTACATTGGATCTAACGTCTAAATAAATTTTTAAATCCTCAACTGGAAGCATCAAAAGTACTATGATTTGCATTATCAGTATTGCTTTTTCTCATTGGGACTAGTTGCAGTGTATTGCCGATTTTGACAGCTTTGAATGTGTCACCAGGTGACACTATTGGTGCTTGAATCCGCGTAAGTATCGCAAAGCTCGAGTTATTATTGTGATTTGTATAATTGTCCATGACAACTGGAGTCACTGGTGCAAGAGAGAGTTTCAAATCACTTCGTTTAATGGGAATTAATTTTTTCGGATCAAAATTCGACAAATTTATCACTTTTGGTTGTGACGTCTTCTCAGATCCTATCGTTGGCTGAATAGTCCTGAATTTTGGGACACTCGTCACTGGAAGTATTTTAATTATACTCTTGGGTGTTGTATTTTGAATCAAAATCTTGGATTCAAATCGTTTTGTCGTTGGAGTTAAAATTCTCTTCGTTATTGTCTGAAATTTCGAAGTGGAGGGCGTGGATTTCTGGGGGATTTCCTCAGGTGTGGATCTAACAATATTCTCCTTGCTGACAATTATGAATGGAACATTGGCCACCTGTAATTGTGGATTTACCAATGATGTACCAGCAACTTGGAAATCCTGCAGCATTGTTGGAGTAGTTACGGTTGAAATGCAGGAGTCAGAATTGTACCGCGGAAATAGTTTGGTGCAGACTTTTGGTTTGCTCTCCTCACTGGAATTCAGTCTCTCGAGTTCCATCTCAGCTACACGCAGAATCGAATCGTCGAGGCGGTCCAGGGAACGACTCTTCATTTCTAAATTTGGAGTGCTGTGGGTACGGGGGAACGGAGAGTCTAAAATTTAAAAAGGAAGGAATTAATATAACTTGTTCTGCCTTGATTTTCAGGGAAGTGAAAATTTATTTGCTGATTGATTTGGGAAACAATCAGGGATATTCAGATTTATAAATGAGAATTAACCCTCAATTTTTATGATATTAATACTTAATATCGCTTCACACGTTTAAATCGCAGATGATTTTCGTAGCTAATTATTTAGTTGGGGACACTCTTTAACTCTTTTCAATTCCTCCTGATTACACTACAAATGCGTTAATATTGAAGAATGCCAATATTGATACCCATCTTTGATTATCATTCGCTATAACTTGGGTTACTAATTTATTATTTCAATTATTTACCTGTGTCAAATAATTTGCGTTTGCGAGGTTTACGTTTGTCAGTAATTGGAGTCTTATCCGTGTCACTGATAAATGTTTTGCATCGAGTGTTGCTCAGAGTGTTGAGACTCAGTCCTTGCAGGGGTGCACTTCCCCCCGATTTGTTTGGAGTTGACATTCCAACTGGTGTGTGATGTCGCATCTCTCTGGTTGGCGTTTCTAGATGACAAATACAAAGCGGTAACCATAAATAATAAGTTAACAATTACTCCACCGTCAGATAGCATCTGATAAAATCAATCACTTTACAATTGAACACATACCTGTATCAGTGTCTACAACCTCAACATCAGGGCCCACGTACTTAAATACCGGTTTTCTAATGGTCCTTTCGTCCATGTGTACTTTTTTAATCAGTCCAATTGCAGTCAGAACATTGGCAATGTCATATAAACGACGCACTTTAGTTTTAGAACGCGATCTCGAGGCGTTGTCTGTGATTTCAGGTGTTTGATCATCCACGTCGCCAATTAAAACTTTTGCAGCAATGTCCAAATTAATCACTCCATTCTAAAAGTTAAAAAAATAATATTCACATTATATTTTTAACAAAAATAATTTTTATTTTCCTTTCTCGGTGAAAGAAAAACACTTATTACTATTGAACAAATTTTTATCTAAAGAAATAGACAGTAACAAAAATGCAAAATACCTTCATAGAAATGAGGAACAGCATCACAAACTTTTGGCACATGGCCCCCAAGCTCTTGTCCTCTTTGATCGCACAGTCCCCAGGACTTTCTTCCTCAGTAGTCTCCTCAAAGGACATTGTCAGATCCGAAGGTCCGGGTGAAGCATCACACTGTTCACCCGTGTAGGCCTTGTTAATCCTCTGAATCTCTTGTATCTGCTCCCTCATGCCAATTCTTATGGCAATGGATTTGAGTCTCGTTAAGGTGAGAATTAAAGCGCTCTGGCCATGCCAAAGGTAGCGATTCTTCCCCGCTTTTGCCGCCATTTCCAAACTCTCAAGAACATTTATTATATCGTAAATCCGACGTTTTTCTGTGCCCAAGGCTCGGGCAGTTCCATCCAGGGATATTTCTTTTGGAGCTCCATGCTCGACGTTCAGTGGATACATATTTAAAAATCTGAAAAATTGTTCGATAATTAAATGCGATGAAGAAATCATTTCTCCGTGGAAGTTGCTATGAATGAAAATATATTGGGCGAGGGTGTCCTCCATAGAGAAATTTCCAGGATTTTTCAAATCCTCTAATTTCACGTTTAGTGCTGGATGATTTCTTTTCATTCATAGACGTCCGAAAGATGGCTCATCAATTGATCATCAATGGTTAAAAGTTGAACACTTAGAACGCACTAATCTAATCAATGAATATATCAACGGTAACTAATCTTTTAACTTCGCCTTAGGAGTTTCAAAACCTGAATTTTAAGCTGCCAGTGAATTCACTGGAAGTGTAATATTCAACAAAATCCTTGTAATTTTTTTTTGAATATAAATTTTGGCAGATTCTCAAATAAATCGAAATAATGATTGATACTCCAGTAATCTTCCTCGATCAAAAGGCCATTCAATTATTTTAAAAGGAATTTTTGGTACTTATTGCATTGAACGTTTTAAAATACGTCGTAGAAAAACAAAGATAATTACATGTAAAGAACAATTAATCGATAACTGACAGATATGCCTGCGTGGCAATAGTGTGTATACGCAGGTGTTTATGTGTTCGAACACTGAATTGTTGGCCCTCACACGAAAAATCCATATCCCAAATTCGAACCATTACGAACCCGAGTATATATTTTCAAACTTCTCCAAAAAGTGGGACCAATTTTTGTCGTACAAATATTTCTCGCAAAAGTAAATTAATACTAAGGGAACTGGAAGATACATTTAATACATCTCATTGTTGAGGTTGTGACAGTAAGGCTTTGCGAACATTTATAGAACAAAAATGCGTGTAAAAGATAACTTTTCGCAGAAGTTTGAAAATGTCTATTTGGGAAGTTTCCATTCGTAAGCAAAAACCAAACACACTTCTTGATTGTTTCCAACGAAAGATGTCTCTTCAGCTGGGTGTCCTAAAATAGTTCATTACAGAGATAATTCCCTGTCGAAGGGGACTAAAGAACTCATTGTCCGATGGTTTTCGAAAACAGCTTTTGAGAAATATGTGGAAATGCGTATCTACTTCCCTTGGAGTGAAAAATATTCCTCGAAAATTCCTCCCAGAATCATCTAGATAATGATAAATAATGCCCCTACATGCTAGGATTCCCACATTTACATTTACTCACTTATTGCATAACAGTCCCAGTGATTTCTGCTTCCTCGGGAGGAGTTTGGAGCCACCAGAACCCGATGGAACAGGTGAATCTCTCCTCTGCGATCCACCTTGTTGACTAACTTCTCCAGCACTTTTGAGATTAGAGGCGAGTGAAGTCAGAAGTCTCAAATTAGCTGTTGGAGATATTGGTTCTTTAACATTGCTCAATTCCCCAAGCACCTTGCGCTCAGGTGTGCATCGTCCCTGATCCATGTCTGATCAGATATTATTTTCCACCGATGCACCTGAAGGCGAATGACTGCCTGAATGATTCTAACCCAAATGCACCACTCCCTGAACCCGAAATATTCTTCCAAAACCCTGGAATTCAAGAGCGTAAATAACTTCAAACAAGTCTTTCTTATTCAACGGCACAATAGTGATCAACATCCCGATGTTTTTCACTCAAGAATAATGTTTTTTTTCACGATAATTACGCGGTTTGTGGATTCCCCCCTTGGAAAACTTGTCCCGCCGCTTCCAACCTCTAAACTGCTACGTGAGAAGAAAAAAAACCGCGCGAAAACGCAAGGGAAGTGACCAAAGAGGATAGACCAAAGTAGAGGCTCAGTTCGGGGGGTTTGACTGACGCCAGTTTCTCCACATTACCGACACGATTTCACCCCCGAGGAGACGGGGCGCCACGAGTACTACTGACGTGAATAACCCAGTGTGAGTGACATAGGAAGAGAGAGGGGGAAAGATATTTCTCTCTCGCTCATTGGCAATTTCATCAAAGTCTTTCAGGGGGGGCAGGGCGGTTCGCGTTTTTCTCGGCTCCTGGGCCTCCTAGAGCGAAATGGGCCCGGATTTGGGCTCATACCGTTTTTCGCCCATATCTTTGGAAATATCATAGCTAGGACAATTTGGCTGGCGCCATTGGATTCGTGAGACGATTTCCGATTTTTCTAGGGGTCCGGGAATTTTCTAAATTCGATTTTTCTAGTTTTTCGCGTTTTTCTCGGCTCCTGGGCCTCCTAGAGCGAAATGGGCCCGGATTTGGGCTCATACCGTTTTTCGCCCATATCTTTGGAAATATCATAGCTAGGACAATTTGGCTGGCGCCATTGGATTCGTGAGACGATTTCCGATTTTTCTAGGGGTCCGGGGATTTTCTAAAGTCGATTTTTCTAGTTTTTCGCGTTTTTCTCGGCTCCGGGGCCTCCTAGAGCGAAATGGGCCCGGATTTGGGCTCATACCGTTTTTCGCCCATATCTTTGGAAATATCATAGCTAGGACAATTTGGCTGGCGCCATTGGATTCGTGAGACGATTTCCGATTTTTCTAGGGGTCCGGGAATTTTCTAAATTCGATTTTTCTAGTTTTTCGCGTTTTTCTCGGCTCCTGGGCCTCCTAGAGCGAAATGGGCCCGGATTTGGGCTCATACCGTTTTTCGCCCATATCTTTGGAAATATCATAGCTAGGACAATTTGGCTGGCGCCATTGGATTCGTGAGACGATTTCCGATTTTTCTAGGGGTCCGGGAATTTTCTAAAGTCGATTTTTCTAGTTTTTCGCGTTTTTCTCGGCTCCTGGGCCTCCTAGAGCGAAATGGGCCCGGATTTGGGCTCATACCGTTTTTCGCCCATATCTTTGGAAATATCATAGCTAGGACAATTTGGCTGGCGCCATTGGATTCGTGAGACGATTTCCGATTTTTCTAGGGGTCCGGGAATTTTCTAAAGTCGATTTTTCTAGTTTTTCGCGTTTTTCTCGGCTCCTGGGCCTCCTAGAGCGAAATGGGCCCGGATTTGGGCTCATACCGTTTTTCGCCCATATCTTTGGAAATATCATAGCTAGGACAATTTGGCTGGCGCCATTGGATTCGTGAGACGATTTCCGATTTTTCTAGGGGTCCGGGAATTTTCTAAAGTCGATTTTTCTAGTTTTTCGCGTTTTTCTCGGCTCCTGGGCCTCCTAGAGCGAAATGGGCCCGGATTTGGGCTCATACCGTTTTTCGCCCATATCTTTGGAAATATCATAGCTAGGACAATTTGGCTGGCGCCATTGGATTCGTGAGACGATTTCCGATTTTTCTAGGGGTCCGGGAATTTTCTAAAGTCGATTTTTCTAGTTTTTCGCGTTTTTCTCGGCTCCTGGGCCTCCTAGAGCGAAATGGGCCCGGATTTGGGCTCATACCGTTTTTCGCCCATATCTTTGGAAATATCATAGCTAGGACAATTTGGCTGGCGCCATTGGATTCGTGAGACGATTTCCGATTTTTCTAGGGGTCCGGGAATTTTCTAAAGTCGATTTTTCTAGTTTTTCGCGTTTTTCTCGGCTCCTGGGCCTCCTAGAGCGAAATGGGCCCGGATTTGGGCTCATACCGTTTTTCGCCCATATCTTTGGAAATATCATAGCTAGGACAATTTGGCTGGCGCCATTGGATTCGTGAGACGATTTCCGATTTTTCTAGGGGTCCGGGAATTTTCTAAAGTCGATTTTTCTAGTTTTTCGCGTTTTTCTCGGCTCCTGGGCCTCCGAGAGCGAAATGGGCCCGGATTTGGGCTCATACCGTTTTTCGCCCATATCTTTGGAAATATCATGGCTAGGACAATTTGGCTGGCGCCATTGGATTCGTGGTAGGATCGAACTCGAGTCCACAGCATGCGATTTGAGGACGCTCGCTGTGCGCCAATATAGCAATTAAAATATTGTATTTAGCTCTTGGTACATGCTTAACTAACTGGCCAGGTGAAAATCTTTCTCTCCTGACCGGGAAAAATAGATCTTTTAAATTAATTTTTGTAAACCTAAAAACGACATATTATGGCTGAAAAATCATAAAGAAACATTTCAAAGGCGCAGAAACCTATATCTCCACTCTCGACTTGTCCCCGTGGTAGCGGGACTGCTACTGAGGCGTTACCGGCTTGGCCGATATGCTGATACCCCAGTAGGATTCGTGGCGCCCCGTCTCTTCGGGGGTGAAATCATGTCGGTAATGTGGAGAAACTGGCGTCAGTCAAACCCCCAGAACTGAGCCTCTACTTTGGTCTATCCTCTTTGGAAGTGACCAGGGTTGGGTAAATCGGTGGGATCTAGGGTTTTTTACGTTACACGTATAATACACGTAAATTATGTAAAAAATGTATAAAATGTATAAAACGTATTTTACGGTTTATTACATTCGACCGGATTTTGAATGTACGTATTTTACGTAAAAAACGTAAAAAACGTAAAAAACGTATAAAACGTATAAAATGTAAAAAATATGTAAATGGCTGTGGAGGTCGAATGTCATGAGGGTGATAAGACTGATAAGTAAATGGCTAAATTTCATGAGATTCACTAGGGAGTTATTAAATGTTACTAGAGGCGAGCATTAAAAGGATCACAACAATGTTACTTTACGATAGTACTTCTTACCCTTGTGACCTTCATGAAATTTGAATTCTCCTTGTTACCCTCGTTAATTGCCGGATGGTTAACCAATTTTTCATGAAATTTGTGTTAAAAACGAAAGCACTGCTGGGGAAAATGGCCACCAGCAGTGCTGGGGAAAATGGCCGCCACTTCCTGTACCATTATTGGCGGATGTACCTATTTTAGACCCAATACACTACATTCATAATTTTGTGTATATCAAAGACCCCTCATATATATAATTATATTTCATTTACGAACTATTAATAAAGTGCGTTCCATTAAAATCATGAGTTCTTCCACAATTAACAACGTAAGTAACGAATCACTCTTTTTTGAAATGGTATAATTATTGTTATCGAGCTATTAATGTATATATTTTTCTATATAAGAAGCAGTCATCCGCCGGGTTACTAGGTTCAGGGTTGGCGCTTGACAGTGTGCGGAACGGGGAAATTAAATACCTAGGATGTCGCGAAAAATATGAAATTGACTTTTCATTGAATATTTTAACTCTCATCAGTGCAAAAACATGTAAATTCCATGCGACACGGCGTGACGTATAATACGTATTTTACGTTGTTGTATAAAATGTATTTTACGTTTTATACGTTTGAAAAAGGTGACGTAAAATACATGGTATAATACGTGTAAAATACTATGTATTTTACGTGACGTATTTTACGTGCCCAACCCTGGAAGTGACACTCTAGCTTTCAAGCACATCCGCTACCGCAACGTGGCGCTAGTTGAAAACGGGCGGTGCATTTGAACTCATAGTGCTCCTCCATTCGTACGAGAGCAGTGAGGTTGCACTCGTTGTCTCCTAAAATATTAATTAATTTGCATAAACCTTCCAGACCCTTTGGACCCCAGAGAATTGCGGTATAGACCAGACACATTGAATACATGAAAAAAATATTCCGATAAAGCACCCGATCTTTAGGTACAATAATTTCTCGAAGAAAAAAAAATGTAATAATTCTATAAAATTCTGGAAAACTAACCTGGAGGGCGTCATGGCTAAATAATTGTTTTCAACCTGTTGTTACGAGATGAAGTGCATCCGCAAATAGAAAAATGTTTAGATAGTCATCAGTTGGATGAATAAAATGATAACTCAATAATTCTGGGTGTTCTAAATCCATCTTGGAATTCACATGTAAAGTAATTCAGAGATTGCACATTGATTTTTATTGATTTTTACATTTGAGAGCATAATTCCAGGGTTAGTTGGTGTTGTCCAATAGATGCCGTGTCAGTCGAAAGATCAGATTCCTCCTCACCGAAAAGAATGTTTTTTTAGCTGAGTCGAGCGATAGCAATCAGTAGATTGTGGACTTTGAAACATAAAATAATAATAATAATAATAGTGGATACAGAGAGAAGCGTTGCGTAGGAACATATGTACGTGAAATGAGAAAGAGTTGTCTTCGAATTGACTCCCACTCTTGCCAAACCCTACGATATTCTCTGTCCCCCACTTCTGGCACCCAGGACCTACAATCTACAATCTCCTCATTGCAACAGCACATCAAGTACATGTTTCAATTGCCGAACCGGTTTCATTAAGCACACACCATGGCCACAAGCAAGTTAGGAAAAATTCTCTTTACCCGTATGCGAAAATTTAATCAACATACTTCACAGTTGGCGTCAACAATCAAATTTTATTCTAGTAAGTGCAAAAGTATTCAGCATAATCGATAATGTAATGTTTGAATGGTAATTGAATTATTCAATCTCATTTTCTAGTGCGGACTTTGGATTATTCTGCAGACCTACGGTTTTTCATGTTTTTAAGAAATTATTCCTGATATCTTCACTTTTTTTGTGTTTTTTTTTTACTTCTGGGAGACCAGGGATCACATGGATGTGAAAAAATATAGTTTTTTGGTTTTAGGATTATTTAATGGCTCAAAAATTTTCGAAGATGTGTATTTTTCTAAGTTTTTGGTAAAGATTTGGAAATTTTTGCAAAAGTTTACCGAAAATGCAGACACTGAATAACAATAAATCTTCAAGGACTAGGAGATATCAACAGTCACTATGCTATTCAACATGCTTTTAGTCAAAGTTCCAGTTTTCTCTCTTTTTTTTGAAAATTTACGATACAATTGACCTGAAAAAAACGTCTTTCACTTTTATTATTATTTAATGTCTCGCGAAGTGTTAAGCTGGTATGATCGTCTTCCTGTATTTTTCATAAACTGTAAAAAAAATCCAAAACTGTAAAAACTTTGTGAACATTGCGGAAACGATGTAAAACCTTCTTCAATACATATGAACGGGTAAGATAAGTTTATTGACTCGATAACAGCGAGTCTCGTAGACTTGCAAATAGCACACTATCACACTGAAAAACTAAAATATTTCGATACAATTGCGTCGGGGTGATAATGAGTGTGAGATTGGCGGCCCGAGGCAAAGTCGAGACACATGTATCCAAACCATCTTTTTTGTTAATGAAAAGTCATTTCGTTTACAGGTTTCTACATTTCACTTATAATCAGACGAAAAGGCACTTTTCGAAAAGGGCTAAACTGTTTTTTTTTCACGCCTTCAACTCATTTGGAAATATATTTCGGCAAATGGATAATTGACTTTAAAATAATAACGTTTAATACGTCATTGAACTAATCACCTCCGACAATATTTATCCTGTAAATTAAAAACCTGTCTTTTGAGCAATGAAATAGTAGTGTTTGCCTTAATCGTATGTGGAGATAATGTAATCAAACGCCAGTCATTTCAACATAAAATATAGCGGCTAAGAATACGCATCTCTTTCTTTTTTATTACAGCTCCATCCAGTGATTATGAATTTCTCAAGGTTCAAAAGAGTGGAGAGAAACAAAATGTTGGACTGATCACCCTCAACAGACCGAAAGCTTTGAATGCATTATGCGATAAGTTAGGAAAAGAATTGGGTATTGCTATTGACAATTTCAATAACGATGCAAGTATTGGTGCTATTGTTCTCACAGGAAGTGAAAAATCCTTTGCTGCAGGTATTTTTTTAATGTTTTCCGTCATCGAGTTCGTTACTTATTTTGAGAGATTTTTATTGTAAATTCGTTGACGATATTCGCAATGGGATATGCCAGTATGTTAAATAAAGTATTTAATGCATTTTAGGAGCTGATATAAAGGAGATGATGAACAATACCTTCGCAGAGAACATAAAAAGGGCATTTTTGGAAAATTGGGATCGCGTCGGCAACTCCAGAAAGCCAATTATTGCAGCTGTTAATGGTTATGCGGTAAATATTTTTAGTCCACAGAACGATAGTTTTTGGTCTTTATGGCTCATTAATAGAAGTCTAAAAAATTTAATCAAAGTGTGATTCTTAAGGGCAAGGTAACACTCATACTTGGAAGTCCACTTGGAATTATGAGAAAGCAAACCTAAACGACAGAAAAACAAATATTTGAAAAATCTAATCAAATTGCCCAGCAATTCATTCTCATTTTAGTTGAATTTATGAAGAGAGATTATCTGTGACGATGTGCATCTCATTCCAGTAAAGTAATTGCAAAGTCTGGTAGAGAAGTCCATAAAAATTGGCTGAATAATAGGAACAATGGAAAACACAATATATGACATCA
This sequence comes from Diachasmimorpha longicaudata, assembly GCF_034640455.1. Classification (NCBI taxonomy): domain Eukaryota; kingdom Metazoa; phylum Arthropoda; class Insecta; order Hymenoptera; family Braconidae; genus Diachasmimorpha; species Diachasmimorpha longicaudata. The sequence continues at coordinate 5,638,685 of NC_087225.1, forward strand.
TTTAAATAATTTATTGGATTGGATTTCCATTAAATTCTCTACTACTTTAGAAATGCTCGAAAGTGGAGGGTTAAATAATGATTAAACATAGTTGATGCTTCGTCATTGTTACCTTCGAACTGTTGGAACGCTTATCAAAGAGCAAAAGAAAAATCATCACCTAATGAATAAGTTCTGTGTTGTTTCCCCTGATCATTGTTTATATTTCTCTAAACTATCAGGTCACTCCCACTGCAATTAGTTATAGAAATTATTATCTTTCAGTAACGGAATTTCACAAATTTAATTCACTTCTCGGAAATGGAAACAGAAACTTGCAATAGAAAATATCCTATAGAAACATTAAAAAGGATTAATTGATTGAATGATGGTCAAAACAATATATTTAGATGTCCTCTTGATCAAATTCGCTTATTAAAGCGATTGCAATAATCGTTATTTCACATAGATTTATTATTTTTAAAGAATCAAAACTCTGGATCAGTATTGAAGATTTACTTCAATTTAAATCAACAGTAACTTCAAAATTATGTGTCAGTACTATTTAATTGAAGTTAGAAGACAATTACGATAGCTTTATTGAACTAAGTTGAGTATTTGACAATTATTTCAAAGTAGTAAACAATACGGTCGAATAAAATGATAATACTATAAGTAATAAGCAGAGAGGGAGATGTTGAAAGGAAAAATAATTCTCTCATGGAATACACGGACAGCCACTAAACTTTTAACAAATTTTCAGTTAGGTGGGGGCTGTGAAGTTGCAATGATGTGTGACATTATCTACGCGGGAGATAAAGCCATTTTTGCCCAACCGGAAATAAATATTGGAACAATCCCTGGAGCTGGAGGAACTCAGAGATTAACCAGGGCTATTGGTAAGAGCAAAGCGATGGAAATGGTCCTGACGGGTTGTCAAATGACGGCTGAACAGGCGGAGAAGAGTGGTAAGTGTGGAAATTATAAATATATCTGGCTAAGTTACAGTGCATAACTCTAGCATCCTTGTAGGACTGGTTAGCAAAGTTTTCCCAGCTGATAAAGTCCTATCCGAGGCTATCAAAACCGCTGAGAAAATAGCATCGCAATCTCAAGTAATTGTTCTCATGGCGAAGGAAAGTGTCAACAAAGCCTACGAGACAACGCTCAAAGAAGGACTTGTTTATGAGAAACGAATGTTCCAAGCTACTTTTGCAACTGTTAGTATTTTCTATATTATTCTGATCTGCTTATTTTTATAATGATAGAGTATCAATTGTACCTTTCTTATTTCAGGACGACCAGAAGGAAGGTATGACTGCTTTCATGGAGAAGCGGTCTCCCAAATTCACCAACAAGTAGAGATGAAAATTTTACATTTTTAGCCCTCGGTTAAAAAGCATTAATTATTTTTATACATTTTATAAACGTGATCGAATAAATAGATCCAATTTGTTGCACTTTTTTTCAAACTTATATCATTTATTTAAGCTGCCTTACACTATGCGAGTAACCATCTATACACATCCATAATACTAAGGAAAAATGTTTCTCTCGATCAGTAGTACGAGTAACTAACATGTATCATTTAAATCTTCAATCATCATTTAAATCTTTCGTTTCTCGAATGCTTATTTATCAGAATTTTTAAATACGGTTGATTATGCGTATAAGGTTATATAAGAAAACACGTAAAGTACGATATTGTCTTAGCAGAGCTTTGAAAAGAGCTCTACTTTTCAGAAAATGCAAAAACAATGCAGTATCTCTAACTTGATACAAATCTTTCACTCATTGAGCCTTTGTTACAACTGTCAAAGTAAGCGGAATATTAATAACAATCACATCGAGTTGAGTCGGGAACAAGAAAACTATTTGGTGGCAAATGTAAAAAAAAACTAGTTTTTTTCTAATAAATCATGAGATTAGTTATTGGCGTTAGAGAGAAGTTTGTTTCATCGTTTTTTAACAGTTGGTTATTATTTTGGAATTCCGCTCAACTTTGGGCTCCAGACAAAATGATCGTAGTGTTTGTTCTTCAAGTCAGAGTACATTGACTAGCTAATACTAATTATGTATTTAATATTTTTATATCAAGTATAATAAACTCCAACCTGAAGACAAGCACGCATTCATAACATTAAGAAGGGACAATACATCTTTCGATCGTGCATCAATATATGAAAACTTTTCCTATTCGGCGTACATTCAGCAATATTTTTCGCCTGAATTTCATCAATGAATGTAGAAGAATTTACGATATATTCCTCGTTTTTTCATATAAAAATAAAAAGAATCATTGTTAATTTTTTTGTGATATGTACAATTAAGGAACAGCTAAGAGAAAAAATATTTCAGAAAATATCATGTTTTATCCCAAAAAATGGATAATGCAACGATTTAAGGATTTCCCCAGATCGAGTAAACAATGGATTTTCCACACATAAACCAAGTTTCCATGATGGTTCAAAACATAAATTATCGAATAATCTAGAGCTATGGGTACATGTAATAAATCTGTAGCAAGGGAACATCGGTTTTCATTTACTTATATCACAGTCGTAAGCTCTGCTCTAGAAAAAAAAACTTTAAGGAAAAAGAAGATATCGACGAGGAATTAAGTAACAGTGCCTCGGAGGCTGATTCCACAGTTGTTTTGCTATTACATGTTTTTCCCTTCCTTTGACTTAATAAACGAGTGAGGGTTTACCGCTTATTGCGGTTTTTCATGGTGAATCGCCTCCAGAAATTGCCACTTTTCTTTATAGGTGTTGCGGTTGGCGTATCGTAAGGATAGCTCGATTCATCGTCAGTATCGTTAACACTCACTGACTCTCGAGTTGGTGATCCACCATGACCAGAATCTCGGTCTCCATCCTGACCAGTCTTTTCAAAACCTAAAATCACAATTGACAGTGATGATAAGTGATTAGAAAATTTAAAAAAAAGTAATAATTAAGAACCAATACGATAATATTCCCTGCCATAATTGAAAAAATACGAAGATTTTCAACCGATGGATTTAGGCTGGAACTCAATAATATAAAACAAAAATTGTTCTTCAACTTACCACCACCAGCACGAAGCATATCGAGGAAAGTGCTCTCAGCATTACCTCTCGTTCGTCCTTGTTTCTGCGATGGAGTACCAAAACTCAAACTCTGTATATTGATTTCTGCTTTAAGCTGTTCAGGTGGTATATCATCAACCCTAAATTCATTGGGATCCTCGACAAATGCTTGTTGCAAATCTCGCATTATTTTCTTACGGATAGTCTTCTTCATCGACAGGTGCCGCTCTAAATGCTTTACGTCGCTCTCGGTTAGAGTTTTGCTGTTGTCCCGACGACGTGATTTCTTCTTTTTGCTGTTCTTCGGACTCTCCTCCTCCCCCGATGTCGAGCCTACTGATACCGCACTGTCGTTGCCCGTCAACTTCTCGTCCAATTGCCCCCGGCCGGTTTCCCACTTGCTGGCGAAACCAAAGATGTCCCTCAGATGTGGGATATTTCGATCCGTCGTTTGTTGTCTCGCCATTTTTACTAGGATGACACGGATGGCTTATGGAGACTTCCAGCTTTACTTTATTTATTGATCCCGCGATCTGAAATCACGTCAAAAAATACCGTCTAAATAGTTTTAAAGTCAATGAAAAAATTTAACAAACTAAAAACAAAAAATTTGAACTAATTTTAAACGCTAATTAAAATAATCATCCATCAGAATACAAGGGAATGCGGAAATCCCCTATCATTTCGTTTCCCTGTCTAATGAAATTGAAGCAACTACTTTCAAATCTCCTTCTCACTCAAACGACACGTCTTCATATCTGCCTTACTCCTGGCAATGTTACACAAAAAGTGTCACGGGAATATCCTTCCGTACGTGAAAACGTAACGCGGAAGTTGAATTGTTTCTATCCGGCTCGACCTGGGTGTATTAAAAAGGCATCATGGAAAACAATGAAAATCCATCTGCCTTGATCCAACAATGAGCTAGAGACTTTTTATTTTCAATTGTTAATATTGAAGCAATTCTCAAGTTGCCAACTTACGATAGTCAGCACATCGGATGGCATTTCACCTTCAGAATATTGCGTAGGCTAAATTCAATGTATAACATCCGCTTTATTTCACCCTACTTAGCTTTATATTTGTCCTATTGCATCGATAAAAATTCGTTCTCCAACACACTAGTACGGAAGGTTCGTACTTAGCTTCCTGATAAGCTAGAGGAAAGTGGTGACTGCCCACCCTAGAGCCAAATGTATTCATGGTCCTCACGCTTGTTAGACATCAAAATTACAAGGAGAAATAATAATAAGTATTTTGAGATGCTACCGGCCGCCAAGGCATTGGTCGTTATCATATTTTCAAGTTCGTAGAAACCCAAAAAATGTTAATTGTTTCTGTAATCTCCAATGGTCTACTATAGACTTATCTTTTAATGTTATACTAATGGCCAGTTAACAACATCACATTTTAATCACCCGTTTGTTAAAATCAATAATGAAACAATATATTTTTCATTACCTCAGTATTGGATAATGGAAGTGATATCAATTAATCATTCATTCAAACGTATCATATATATATATTTACTGTTAGATTTTCATTATCGTACAAGTTCCCCCCTCGTTCCAATCCGAAAGTGAGGATGATTCGAAATAAAAAACAATTTATTTCTCTTTAAAAAGTATTTATTTGGCACTATCCAAACAAATATTTTTTTAACTCATTCACTTTTCCTCAATGAAAGACATGTGCAAGGATTGCAACGAAAAATGTGGTAATATATAGAGAATAATCCAGTGGTAGGAATCGTACAAATGAATCTACCTCCAGGCTACAATTATGCTAATACCATCACAAGCAAGCAGCACCAAATGATCATACATGTCTGTTCTCCTTGGCAAACTTTTTTCAAATTCAATTCTTCTCAAGAAGGAACTGAAGATCATTAAATTCCAAATGTTTGTAATTCAATTGAACATCACTTCTCTAAAAACAACAATTTTGAAATTACACTTTGTAATTATTTTTATAATAAATATAAGAGGTAATTGCAACCGGATTAGCATTTGTAATGGAGTTCCGGCAGCAGATTGATCCTTCGAGAGTGGAGCACAGGCCATACGGATTCTGTATCACGGAATGGAGTAACCTTCGGATATGCCGTTTACTTGCCAAGATGTTGAGGACAAATAGGAATAGCAATTATATGTCAGGTGAATAGTATGGATCGTAAATTTCTACATTAAACGAGTGAAGGAAAAATAAAAATTTGTTGTACAAAAGATGTATATTTCGTAATATGATAGATATTTTTCCGTCGGAATCACCGCAAACTCGTGTGACTAAATAACTATAAGGATGTAATATTCATGAATACAAACATTGATAGAGCACAAGGATAGTGAAAACCGGTTGTAGTTGATATGTATGGTACACCTGTGACGTAATTCTCACCTCAATCCGTCTCCGTTGTATTTTTTTTTGTTTCAGAGGAAGATAATTTTATAATTTTAGAAATTCAACTGGCTCGGCCAGTCATTTAATTGGCTGGTATTGCCAATTAAATGATGATACAATTACTCGAAATATTTGACATTCAGACAGTGCTAGTATTTTTTTATCCTGGTAAATTACCTATTTAAGAATTTAATCATCCACTAAACACAGTGTTGTTTTCCTCTAACGTAGGAATTTTTTTCTGAATGACAGATATTATTTCAATCATAAAGAAGAATAGGAAAAATCCCAGGAAGAAACCAGTTGTGACAACCAGATTTTTGCAACAACGTTAGACAATAATTACAAATTTTTCTTGAATATATTATGCATCGTAATTAATTACCTCCAATTGCCGACTCTCCAATCATTCGGCATTACCAACATTATGAAAATTTGCAATTAAATTGTAGTTTGAATTGCGATTCCTTTTTCTTATAGTCTGAATGGCATTAAACTCTCCGCTATTCTATTGTCTGGGAGGCCAAGGAGGACTACATACGTGCAATTTTCGAGTTACGATGAACATCATGATAGTCAGCAAAGTTGACTGCAGTCATATCACGAAAACTCGCGGAGTTTCGAGGTCTCGTGTTTTGCAAAAAGCAAGGACTTTTGTTTATACGTTGACCACGAGTTAAATCTTGCCATCTAATGCGAATGACCATGAGCTGATGGTATGAATTTAAAAATGACGTACTCCACATGAAAATAGCTAACCTTTGGTCCTCACACTCTTCAAAATAACCGTGGAGATTTCAATATTAGGAAACGCATGGGGTTTACACTCGGAAAATTAATTAATTACAAGCTCAAGACTGTTGGGAAATTGCCTATAAAACTACCGAAAGTAGAAATACAAATTGCAAACTAGAATCAATCTTGATGTACTCAGTAGAATATAAATTTTCCATATAATTTACAGGATCTGAAATATGTATTGCATTCACTAAAATAATTAAAATTGTTGTCTGAATCATTGCTGAGAAATTGAGTGGGGATTGCAAGTGCTATTAAAAAGTAATTTTCCAAACACCGATAGAAGGATTTCGTTGCTGTTAACGAAGCTTCTTAATTACTGACATGATTCATTAATAGTTCACGAATGGTTGTACCAATTAAAAACGTCGTGTCAACAGTAACTAAATCGTTGCACATTTTCTATCAGTCTGGGCTACAGAAAACTACTTTCAACCCTGTTAAAAAATTCCGGTTTACTTTCGAAAAGGTAAAGTCAGGGGTTAATCAATTTTAAGTGAAATATCACATGTACATATTATTATAGTCCTATAAAATTCATAGATTCAGATATTTATGATTATTATCGTATAATCCATAATTAATCCATAACTGTTAGAAAGTATGAATAAGAAGGTACGGATATTCAAAAATAAATATTTTCGTTACATTTTAAACAAAAATCGCATGAGATTCCAATTTTTTTTTAATAATTACAGGTGTGCCTCCTATTATGTACGCTTTAAATACATTTGTCGAGCGCATGATATGAAATATGTTAAATGATATTGAATAGAGCAAAGATCTTAAAATACCGTTATGGAGAGATCAAAACGAAATCTAATACCGTGATTAAATTCGAGAATCACAGATTGATTATAGTTTCCCACATACAGACATGATTTTTTTAATTTCTGTATATACCGATATTTCTTTTGATAAATAGCTGTAATTAAATGTAAATATCTTATTTTATCGTTGGATACAAACACTATTTAACAAATCCTGAACCAGGCAGAGATACATAAATAATATATTCTATATCCACTGACAGAAACATTCTTTCCCATTCAATAAAACATTTTCCATGAGTAAAACATGCCAATTCTGATGTACCAAAACCATCAGTCCCAAAGTCTCATATTTACCTTCAGTGGGATCCTATAATCGATTGTATGAACTACAGTAAAACTGGTTCAGCAGCAGACCAGACACGAGCTAGACCTTTCACGTTTCTCTGGTCGTACAATTATCTAATAATGCAAATCATTGATTTACTGGTTACAGCCGTTGATTTCCAAAGTACAAACTTAACCGCAAGAATTATTAAAATAGATTATAAAAATTATCCTATCACGTGCCAATTATTTTTCGATCGATGGCTATACATGCGGAACACTTTGAGCATCGCAATTAAGCACTTTGTATATCAACGATTTTTTGTTCTCTCCTATATGTTCTTCATTTTTTAATGACTATAAAGGGGACACAACGACCAATTTCATGTTTGTGCATCGCCATGGTTCACCGAAGCGGAAATTACTTTTTGTGTTTCCTCTTTCCCTTTTTCTCTCTGTGACCTTTGGCGTACTGATGAAATGAAAATCGCTCACTTGTTCTATACACCCACATACATATAGTCAGGTCATTTGAAAGCCTAATTCTTTATTTTTCACTGAGTACTCACTCGTTTTTCTCTTGGCCTTCCACTTTTTCATAGAAAACCCACACTGAGGAAAAAAATTATTTTTGTTAAATATCCGTTTGCTTCAAAGGAGTATTTTTTTTTCAATATTATATTTCTCCAGTCAAGTCATTACTAAACAATCCTTATTAGATTTGAATTAATTGTATTGTTCAAAGGCATAATTGCTTTTATTGCTGATTATGCTTCTGAACAATACAATTAACATAACTAATATCAATATTAGTTATAGCTATGAGTAAACTCCTTCAATAATTATGAAAATTTCCAAAATCATCAAAATTCTTCCCTTTAAACTCCATGAGAAATTTAGAAAAAAATTTCAATTACTAACAGATTTGATTTCATGTTCTCTGCAACATTGTCATGAAGAGTTAGAGGATTCAATGCACACTAATGAGGCCTGGGAATAAATCAATCGAAGAAACAATTTTGCAAAAATTAATAAGTCTCACAAGTTAACGAATGTTTTGCAGAAATAATTTATTTTCTCAGTGCACGGCCTCGGAAAGCTGGAGAAATATTATAAACTGAGAAATCACGATGTGGAACCTCAGCACAAAACACTGTGAACACCTTCCAACTTCATATTCTTTTCATAGGATACCTCCAGCGATCTGATAGTGGCATAGCGCAACGTAGATTAAATTTAGTAACTTTGCTAATTTTTATATTTACGGACTGATGAACGCAACTTTATGAAAATGCAATAGTATTTCGATCTCACAGCGCATCTAAAAAATACCTAATAATTCCGAATGGAATCATTGTTTAATTATTTTTTTTGTGCAGAGTCAACAACAGATGTTCACTTCCCGTTTTCAGGGGCTAATAAATTGACCAGAATTCGCGGTGAAATGAATATTGTAGCCTGAAAGGCATAAGGGCTAGGCTTCACATGAAAAAGTACCGGATATCGATCCCACCAGGAAAACCGTCGCGGTGTGACTGACTCATTTTAACCCGCTAACGACGGAATCCCGTAGAGACTTTCACTCGGTATAAAGGCGAATAGAAGCGACGTCCGTTTGTTGTACGACGAGGAGGTAGAAATGGCGAAGGAGGTGAGAACGAGGGGATAGAAGGACTTCGCCTCTATAACCAACACCCACACTGTCCATTTAAACTGTTCAGACACAATATTTTCTCCGTGTTTGTAATCCCAGAGATATGATACTGAGATATTAACCAACTTGTTTTCATGCAGTTTGTATAATCTTTTGTTTCATCTGAAACGATAACGGTGCCACTTTCTTGATCTGATAAGAAACCTCCTACAAAAGATATTTGCAACATCGAATACGAGGCGCCCTAAAATGGTACCACTATGCATAGACACTCTTTTAGTAGAAAAAAGAAAAAAACTTTTCGTAGTGAAGATTTCGCCGAAGGAAAATCCGAAACCAAATAGAAAGAAAAAATCAAAAAGAAAGTTGATCAAAAAGTTTAAAATCAATGATCAAATCTCAATCAAACGTCAACAAAAATTGGAAAACAAGTTTTGATGAAATAAATAATTATTAACAAATTCATAACGAGTAGAGGGTTGCAACGTTCCTGAAAATTAATATTATTACGATTGGGAATTTGATATTACTGATTTTCTGAATCTTGTGATTAGTTTTCCCATTACCACATTCGTCACAAAATCTACAATAATTTTTCTGATGTCAAGGGCGATAGCATTTCGGTAGCAGCCCTAAACTTCTTTCGAGTCCCTTAAACAATTAAAGCTCGGTCCAATGTCAGTCAATTCAATTCTCAGTTGTATGGTCTTTTCATCTAAGGAAACGTACTTTGTTATTTCGCACTTTGTTAGAACCTCTAAGAAATAGCTTGATGACATTTATGACCACACCGCAATCAGGAATCCTCCTGACATATATTTCTTGTTCAACGCGAAAGTATTTCATATTCCACTTAAATTCATAACAAAAGAAATTCATAACCCAATTTTTGAAAGAAGTTTTTTCCTACCCTTTCGAATTTAGTCGCTTTGTTTGACAGTTTAAAGAGCCTTAATGTACCAGATTCATGGACTACAGCAAGTGATATTTGCTTCTGTTAGTGAGCCATTCTCTTCTCCCTCTCTTCGATCAGGCGTACATTATTATGTATACAGTTACACTGCCAGGTCGCCTTACCAGGCGATTGGATGGTGTAGATTCGAACCAATGTCTGTTTATGTATGCAATCAAATGAACGTATGGTTATTGGAAATGGGCACATCCTTATTTTCCCATTTTTCCCTTCCGACAACAGTGAAATCATTGACTTTTTCCACAGCCTGATATAAAAAATGGAGCGACAAGGCAAAAGACAATTTCATGATCATGAAAATTTTTCAAATCTGCCGATAATGTTATTCCCATATCCCTCTGTCTCATTTCAGTTGAAAATAATAATTTCTTGTAGAGAGAAAAAGGCGTTGCGATGTATCTCAATAAAAACCTGTTTCTATATTTTCCAATCATAGAGAAGCTACTCTGCTGACCCCAAAAATTCAAACAAGAATTTCAAAATGTTCACATTTCTCAGACTATATTTACAAGGAAATATTAGTTGAAATATTAAATAAAATATTAGTTCAAATGTTAGCTTCATAAAATCAAATTTTCTTTGTAATTGTCTTCACCACAATAAACAGTAGTTTGGGGTCTACTTAATGACTTAGTACCAAAGGACTTGATAGAAATCCAAAGGGAGAAAGTGTGATAGCATGTAGAGTGATGGCCGCATGTAATTTGTCACATGTCTTGTGTCGAACCGATACTCATTCCTGACAACATTCAGGTGTAGTCATTGGTGAAACGAAAGACAATAGGCATCTCCATCGCGCTTTTACCGTGATTTACCACGTCGGACAACGTCCATGCTACACCGAGCGGAAATACCGTGGCGGTGCACTTCTCTTACATAATCAGAGCGATGTAACCTCTCGGTAGTTCTTGACGCTCTTTGTTCATCCCCTTTTTACTCGAAAGCGGCTAGCACTTTGGACTGTATCTTATCGTTTATCAACAAACAATTTTCACAAATCATCTTGTTTTACGAGTCTTTGGAGGTAGAAAACACTATGCATACAATAAGCACAAATCAAAGCAGGTTAGTGATTATGAAGCTGATGCACATGGAGATTTAGGTCTATGATTGGCTGATTTTATTTTATGCGTCACGGTTCAGAGAGAAATTAAAACTTCATTGACAGCCGATCTTTCCTGAAGGGCAATACGGCATTTTTCCGATCGGAAAAATAATATTTTACATTTTTGTAGAAATTCAATGAAATCTTGATTTTTGCAGCGCAAAAAAGGAGAATTCCTGGAGTTAATTGGATTTTCAACCGAAGGATGAGTATTCAGTACTAAATAAGGGAAAAATTAATATAAGGATTGCAGGACTAAGGGTTTCCTTTAGGAAAAGGCGATACCAGGTCGACTTAAGCAAAGATGTCAGGACATTTTCATCAGAAGGGAAGGTCATTTCAGAAGAAATTTCAAGGTGAGTATTTTCGAAATCTTCGTCTAAAATGAGTCCCGAATGTTGTCAGACAATTTAATTTTTTATAAAATTTTAATCTGATTGTTCGTTTGCGTAGTCAAGATTTGGAGGTCAAATGAATCATCAGCAGGATTGGAAAAAAGGTGGAAGGAGTAAGATCCAAGACGGGGGTGATTCGTTGGTGTATAAGGGTTGATGACCTCTGGGTTCAAGGAAGAGGTCCAGATGTAGGAATGGAAGTATTGAGGGAAAGTTCCAAATCAGGGGTTCGACCGAAAAAACTGGAAAATACCACATTAGATAATTGAGTCTCTGACGGAAACTAATGGGGGTAGTTTGCTAGGGTTTGGTGAAATAAATCTATTAGTTGGGATTTCAGAAATCAAAAAGTGGTAAAATCTAATTGCAGTGCTTCGACCAGCTAGAAATATTTCAGCAGATGGTGGGTAGAATACTTTATGTACATTAAACTAATTTTTAAAAATTTTGGGTATATAGCAATGACAATATTTGTGTAAATCATATCCACCTTGAAATAGTTTTAATTTCCTTCCCAGGATTTTTTATTTAACGAAAAAACCTGAAGTGAATTCACCATTAAACTGATTCCCCGAAGCGAAACACAGGTAAACCAGCGACAGAACAACGGTACTCAACAAAGCCATCGTTACCTGGCCTCCCATGTCTTCGTCCACAGTCACATATACAGGGTGTCCCAGAATTGCACGTCCAAACTTTAAACTTAAGTTGGGGGTGAAATTCTGGATCGAAAAGTCCTGAGCGACTTTTTGATCAGATGCACCCTCTTCAAGTTATTGAGGGTTGAAGTTGGACGAATCAGGGGCGTGGAATACCCAGTCACACGTCGGTGAGAAAAACATGCGAGTGTAGTGGTGTCCCCACCATACCGTACTACTCCCCTGCAGCGGCAGAAAGAGATGACTGATGGCGGAGGGCAAGAGGAAGGGGAGGGGAAATAAAAAAAATGAACACCCGCCCGCTACATAATAGTAGATTATGACATGAGGACGATAGGTGGAGGATTGTGAGAAGTGTGAAGTTTGCAGCACGAGGCGTGACAAGTCGCAGTCGAGGCGAGCCGGAGGCTTCGCCCCCCCCCAGGGAAAAACAAAAATAGACTTAATTAAAAAAAAATTATTCTTTAGAAAAATACATAAACAATATCAACTAAAGAAAACGAATCTTAACGTTTTGCTTAGGTTCTATTGTCCATGGTTGTGTTCATCGAAAGAAGAAATCATACGATTGCAAAATTTATTCACCAAAAAACATTTTATAATTTGTATCAATTTAATTTTATAAAATTTTATAATATTAAAGCATTATTAATCTTTTAGTATTTCGATTAAGGTTCGTTTTCTTTAATTTATCTTGTTTATGTATTTTTCCAAAGAATAATTTTTTTTTAATTAAGCCTATTTCTGTTTTTCACTTTTCATGTTAATCGAAATACCAAAAGATTAATAAGTGCTTTAATATTATAAAATTTTATAAAATTAAATTGATACAAATTATAAAATGTTTTTTGGTGAATAAATTTTGCAATCGTATGATTTCTTCTTTCGATGAACACAACCATGGACAATAGAACCTAAGCAAAACGTTAAGATTCGTTTTCTTTAGTTGATATTGTTTATGTATTTTTCTAAAGAATAATTTTTTTTTAATTAAGTCTATTTTTGTTTTTCCCTGGGGGGGGGCGAAGCCTCCGGCTCGCCTCGACTGCGACTTGTCACGCCTCGTGCTGCAAACTTCACACTTCTCACAATCCTCCACCTATCGTCCTCATGTCATAATCTACTATTATGTAGCGGGCGGGTGTTCATTTTTTTTATTTCCCCTCCCCTTCCTCTTGCCCTCCGCCATCAGTCATCTCTTTCTGCCGCTGCAGGGGAGTAGTACGGTATGGTGGGGACACCACTACACTCGCATGTTTTTCTCACCGACGTGTGACTGGGTATTCCACGCCCCTGATTCGTCCAACTTCAACCCTCAATAACTTGAAGAGGGTGCATCTGATCAAAAAGTCGCTCAGGACTTTTCGATCCAGAATTTCACCGCCAACTTAAGTTTAAAGTTTGGACGTGCAATTCTGGGACACCCTGTATACTCAAATATGAGAAAAATCCTCCTGCATCTCCATTGGCAGTATTTTCCGATACAATAAGGAGCTTATTACAATTTAATTGCCACCACAATATCAGATATGACATCATTTTTTCCCAGATGTACAGTGAACAATTATTTTTTCTATTCTACGAATATTAAAAATTTTTTTAATAACTTTCTAGAAGAACACGCTAATCGTCAAGTTAGCCCATGAAAAACTTTTGAAAGCACGCCAGGTAACTTGGGAGATGCTGAGGGAATCGTACCGTTATACAACCTGCTGCGTACATCGTCAGACTCCCGTTGTTGTTCTGAGGTACCCGAGCACCTTGCGTTAACCATCGAGACCTGGCGACGTCTACTTACGTGCTAATACCACAATTCCCATACACTTTTATTCTTAAACCCATAAAACTACCTCATTCTCTTGTCGGTCAATCATATTTTTCTAATTTGTCCATCTTTGGGGCTGGTCCAAGACAAATATGACAGAATGATCCGTTAATTATATTTTTCCGTTAATTATATTTCTGGCACAACAGGTATGGCGGTCTTTTACCTCATCACCCTGGCTTGCAAATATTTACAAAAATTCTTCCTTCACATGGAACCTAAATAAACGCGACCACCATAATTTTCGTTAATTTACTGGATAAGACACCCAAAATGGGGCCTTAAATTACAAAGTTGAGCCTCAGAATAAAACTTACATTCACACATTGATTCATTGCGAAATTCTTTGAGGTTGCCCAAGATCTCACCTCATGTGTCCGGTAAGGTTTCTCTTTGTTCCGCTTGTTGGTTATCCCCGAGGCCCGAATGTCCAGTTCACGGCTCGTCCTCCCGCCTTTTATATTATCCTCTCTTTTCTTTCCTTTTTTCATCGCATTGTCGACTGAATCTACCGGCCCGTGATTCCGACGGCAGGATAATTACACCACGTAATTTCACTTAATTGCGCGATTGCACTTCAATAAGATTCGATAGTCTGCAGTTCCAATATATTGTTTTCATCATTATCTACCAAACGAAGACATTTAATGTGGGGTAAATTTTATCAATTTGATATATGAGCGTGATCACTAGGAGAATGGGTGACCGGGTGCTGGGAGCAATTCTAGAAAAATTTCCAATTTTCCAAAATTTGGAAGAAACACTAGGAATTAAATTGTCCTGTAGAATAGTGAAGATGCCTGAGAAATCTAAAAGTATGCGATAATCACGCAGAAGAAAAAATATTTAAAATTATCGACTCGAGATCGTTATCAGCGAGGGAATCTCACAAAACATTTGGATAATGTTATTAATTAATTAATTTACCCAATTTACGTAAGTTAATGAATTGATGATTTTCCAGATTATGATACGAAGGATCACTCATCGGTGATTACGAAAAAGTAATGGGACATCGACATCGATCCCTGCCTACAACTCTTTAACCTTCGCAGGCTCCCTCGTGATTTCCGAGAATCAGATCACGAGTCTTCCCAAGAGACAGGTTTCAACATGTCCTGACTTGCCTTTCTGAGGTCATGTCGAGACGCATTCGTACGGAAGCACCAACACGCCTAGAACACTGACAGGTTTGGTCTTCTACCCTGTGCCAACCTCGAACTATTCAAAAATCCTAAATCAGATGTCTCCTTCGAAAGAAATCCTGACTAAAGTTGAGCTCATACACCCAGTTTTTTAACTCTCCGTTTGGAGAATAAAAAATTGACTTCGCCTCGAATTGTAATTCACACGCGGATGACAAATCCCTGGTTTCTTCCCCTGACGGAGAATATACCCCTTTTCTCCTTCTTGTCATATTGGATTGGATGTGTTGATGGACAGCGGATGTCTCTCACTCGGGTGAAGCATACGCCACCAAAGAGACGCAAAAGGTTTTAAATTTGAAAAATATACCAGTCGTTGTTGTAAATCTATACCCAATTACGACAGATTACTCTGAACCGAAATATGCAAATCCAATCAACGTCCTCTCCCTATTATTCCCTGCGCTCGAAAAGCGTAAAGTTCAGGGGAGACGAATAGCGTTGGGTCAGCCAAAGCATTGTCTGATCTGATACGTCAAATTCCGGAAATCTACTGAGGGCTGAAGGTCGATGGACATCATATCATTCGAGCGTGTCCAAACGCTCATTTAATCATTAGTCGATTAAATGAGAGTGCGGTAATAGGTGACATTTGGTCATTTGTTGAGTAATTCATTCATTGCTTCGCACAAATGTGAGGAGCTGGCTCAGGCAGACATCAACAGAATAAAAATGGTCTGAAATTTCATACTTTTGGGATCCCTTCTGCTGCTCCTCTCCATCCATGCATTATAAAATAATTAATTAGTAATAGTGGTGGTGACTGTGGATATTAGAATCGCATGTAATGTCAAGAAATCACATAAAGTAACAATTTCCTAAATTTTCCATTTATAATTCACAAAATCTAGTGGTCATCGCAAAAGTATCGCCGATTGTCCAGTCACTGGGGGTTAAAATCGATAATGTATGATGAGTCATTCTCACACTCAATTTCTGTCAGTCGATAGGAGTGACTGGGGAACATACTAAGTAATTTCCGGTTTCATAAGAGTTCGCCTTCTCTCACTTTCCACGGAAACCGTAATAGTTCTGTATATAGAGTATCTCTCATCAAGCCGTCCATCAGGGTCATCGAGAACAGTTTTTACGATCAGAGCTTTATACGGAGTGTTCCAAACGCCCGAAATAATGAAGGATGAGTGACTGAGAATCTAAATCGAAAGTTCCTCCTGCACCAGGCATTAGATAACGAGTTATTAATTGAGGGGACCGTTGATGAGATTTGAAAGTCTCCGAGGGATTCTACAGCGAGAGATTTATTTAACAACTATTGATATTGGTGGAGTGGAATATGTTATAAAGATGAAAAAAATCACGACCTGGATTCGATTGTCTCCTGGAGATGAGGGGAAAATTGGATATTTCTACACTTTCATTTTTATACTGATGCGATGGGGGGGGGGGGGGGGAACGAGTGCGAAGTTGGTTTTTTTTAATATTAATTTGACTAATGTTAAGGTTAATTGTTTTTATTTATGAATGAAAATGATATATATGCTATATATATGCCATTAAAAAATATTACCATTAATTCTTCAGAATCAATTCACTGACAAAAACAAATTGTTTGTGTCGAGAATATTTACTAATCAAAAGAAAATTTATCCAGTATTGGCATTCGCATATCTTATGGAACTATTTGTGTAGATTTACTGGTGACAAGTAAATATATTTGAGAACAGAAATTTTATTTCTTACTCTTATGGACCAAGAAAAGGGTATCGAAGAAATGGGTCGCAAAAAGTGTATCTCAACAATTTCCCTTTTCTTTCTTTGCGCACATATTCGACAAAGAAAGGTTACTGCTATGATAACAAACCTCAAAGATAAATGTCACTGTAAAATTAAAAACAGTTCACTGAGCTTATCGATAAACGCTCGCTAAAATAACAGGGGAACGATAGAGAAGATTTGCTGAGTATTTAAATATGATAATAATGCTTTTATTTCCTTCCTTAATGCGCAATCTTCATTGAGACCTTTGACAAAGGTCAAACTGTATGACCTGATAACCATGAACCTTTCACTTGGCCTTGTTATGATGTGACATTACCTGGAAAATACTCTTTATTCCCACCAGGTTTTCATCTCCCCCTTCCGTATTTTTTTTATCGCGTGGAATCAATCTGTAGAATCTTTGCCTTTAAAACATAGTTTCGTTCGACCTAATTAAGACCACATTCTGAGAAAGTCTTACATTGTTCAGGAATATTGTGGATTTTTTAAACTCAGCGTAATATTGTGTATAATACGTGTAACAGAGCAATTATATTTGATTGTTCAGGAAAAAATTACAAAATAGAGTTGAATTTTTACATGATGATAGAAAAAAATGAGTTTTTTAGTACAAATTCAGTAATTTTCGTGTCATTTTCCTCTTGCATCACATAAAAATTTAGATCTTTTTGGTGATTTTTCCCGGAATGACACCAACTTAACTTCTTTATTTACAGCCAACGATTTTTTTTCATTTTCATAAACTTCAATTTCCGGAATATGGGCACGATAAGCACATGTTGAATTTGGGATTTCATCGAGATCAAAAAATTATTCTGTTTGTAATTAGAAAATTCAATTTGATCATGGGACTTCTCTGAAAACAAATGAACTCAAAATTACAATAAAAATCGGTTCGTTAATAACAACTCATTATTTGTGTCAGGATGAGGTTCGGAATTTAATAAATTTAGTCTCTACTTAGTCGTTCGTACAAGATATTTTCTAGCCCTACTCATTCCCTTGGAAAATTCTTAATGCACTCTCGGATTCATATTGCAACGGGAAATAAGTTTCATGTAGGAGTTGATTGAAATATACTGGAATGCATGAAGTATCACGCACGAATGATTCTAATGCATCAGAGAAGTGAATGAAGAATGTGTGAAGGAACACGACTACTCCGATATATTTAGACCCTCAAAGTGAATTCTTTCACTTTAGAACCCTTCATGGTGAAAAATATGGGAGTACTTTGAATTATCCCAAAGAGAGGGGAAAAGCGGTTGAGCTATGATCTTTCTAAATATAAAGTGAACGGATGAGAAGTTACAGGGATATAGCTCTACTGTATGTGTCGTACAACGCTTGTCGGGAACAATTTCTCGTGTTGGATTCTTTGGAAGCAGAGATGCAAGATAAAAAATCATTTTGTTTCTTTCTCGCCCTCTGAGTAATTTTGAAAAATTATTAGAACAGTAATGTACTTCACAATATCTCGATTTGCATCTCAATGAGACGATTCCCCTGATGACTTCAGATTATTTTATTTACTCACCAGACATTAACAAATATTGTTCCAATAGAAAAAAATAAAACTGCAAATTAAAAATTACCAAGATAAAGGATTCCGCGCAAAGGTACCAAATTTACGAACTTGAATACTCGCTAAGCGATTGTGAAATTATTATAATAAATTGGATTTATTTTTATTCATTTTTTATTCCTCTAATTGATGTTTTATTTTCAAACATTCGATGACCGAAATGAAGAATTGCTCTTCCTTGTTCGACATAGCATGCACATTTTTCGACAAGAAAATATCAACGACAGTTTACGCCAATAGTGCTAGAAATAGAATTTATTATTTTTAAAAATATACTTTTTGCAGTAAGTAATATTTTTCCGAACAATTTTTCAATATCTCGAAACACACTTTCAATCCACAGCAAAACATTAATTACATTTGGTAATGTCTAAGTTGCAATTTTATTTATAAAACACTTGTGTTACTTCTCGTATTATAAAATTACCATTTATTTAAAAAAATATCGGCTTACCGATAGATACAGGCGTTGTCCGGAATTCGCCAATCCCCGCTCTTATTATTTTCCTCAAAACCCCACTCAAAATTCTCCCCCAATCACAGCAGAAAATTATTCTGAAAGACCAAGTGCCTACTAAGGCGATACTATCAACACCGTTATGTATTAAGGGAAGTGATTTTCTCAATAATAATCTCGAGTGATAAGAGTGATTTTATTGTCAGACTACACAGGAGTTACTCCAAAGGGAACCCGTTGACAACTGACGGCTTTTCGGAGACTACACCGGCACGTCAATGAAAGCCGCCCCACACGCTATATTCGCCGCGAGAAGCGAAAGAGAAGTTGGACAGACGCGCACGCAACTTTTACCCCCCTGCAACCCCCCTTGATAGTCTCACCGGTGTGATACACGTGATATTGGTGAACGCTGGGTGAACTTGCATGAGATAGATGTGCATGCGGAAGAGCTGAGCATTCTCACCCTCCTCAGTTATAATCTCCATGGTTATTAACGTCATTACCTTTATGACGTGAAATGAAACAGTGACGTCTTTAATTACTTTTACGTCACACTGATCATTCATTAATAAAAAATGAGAGTAGATAATTTCACATCCGGTCCATAAATAGATAAATATTATGGAATCTAAATATTTTCTCACCCCTCAACTTCATTCCTCTTTTTGCCTCGTGATTGACGGATTTCCTAAGGACCAATCAAAACATAATTAAGATAATTATAAACATAATTAAGATTTATTTATTGTGAATATTGAAATTATTTTTATTCGCTAAAATCTTCATTCTCTTTCCCGTGAGATTGGAAATATTCTAGGAATTGGTGTCATTGCCATTAGTTCGGATTTTATATTTTTAAATAATTAATCATTTTTATAGAGCTTTTATGGAAAGAAAAATTCTTGACACGAAATAATTCAAAATTTCAGTGGAAAAGCTGATGAACGTTGCTAAAAAATATGGGAAACTCGAAGTGAAAATCTTTTGGTTGTTAAATTGTAATTATTTTTCTACTATTATTGCTTTTTTATGTACCTGTGTGATAAATGTGACATCAACTGATTGTTAAGTCCTATTTATGGATGCAGCAAGGTCATAGCGTTCGTTGTAAAGTATGTACTGGTCTTTTAACCATTGACGGATGTCGATGAGCCGCGATCGAAGGAAAGCAATATCAGGATCATGGTCTTCGTGGCCTCCTGATGTTATTGAGTAAAAATTTAATTAATTCCCTAATTAGTCAATGTTGAAGCGACCCGATCAGCACATCATAAGTTCTTGAAAATTATACGATAATAATGAGCAATTTTTTATTGAACCTCTCCACTGACGTGTGGATTTTCAATTCCATTCAATAACTTAATCGTATCTTTTTTTAACCAACTGGACTACGTATTTCGAGTCTTTTCCAAAAGCTCGAAGACCTCTCCGAGAACTAAACTTTGATTTGAGAATATTTATTCACATTGAACGCCCTAAGTCATTAAAAAATTTATCACCGTCTTGTCGATAAAAATTTTAGATCGTTAGACACTGATATGAGATCATGTGGCATTGAATATTTTTAATATCTCCCTTAATTTCCTTATTGCTCCACTTACGCCCTTTAAAAACCTTGAACGCTCACTGTGAAAATTTTGTATGATCAAAAAAATTTTACCTCTATTTTAGAAATCATGTGGTTTTAAAAGTAATCTGCAAGTTCACTAGCGTTTATTATTTCACCAAGAATAAATTTGAAAAGTGGTGATTCTGAAGTTTAAAGATAAATTTTGGAAATCAATTCATTTTTTCTCTGTAAATACTCGAAGCTGAGAAATTTATTCTTGAATGCTGTACGAGAGTTATTTTCGTCCTGAAAAGGCATCCCCTTGTTTGAATGATCCGCCTTGATCTACAGTCAGACGCTCCGGCGGAGAAAGCACCGCGATTATTTATCTTTTAAACTCCTGAATGTTCAAATAAAACAATTTTTATCTGAGCAATTATGGGCTTATGATATTTTTGGCTCGAATTAGTCTTCTTTGAAAACATGTTTTTTTTCTTTCAGGATGTGTTAATGATCAAGCGGAAATCAATTTTGGAATAACCCCATAATTGGAAAAGACATTGTTCATTTCTGTTTTTTTAATCTTTAATAATTAACAAATTTTCGCTAATGAAAACAATAAAAAGTTTCAAATGAACTGCAGTTGAAACGTAAATTTTATGAGATTGTGTAACGAGTATTCTACGAATTAATTAATCAGTATGTTTGCAATCTCGACATCTCCGTGCTCAATATTAATAGAAAATTTTGCAAAATGCATCCATTTTTTTGGCCAAATAAATGTTCGTGATGCACGAAAAATGATGGAAATTGTTTTTTTTTCTTAAATTTTCCCTTATTTTCCTCTTAGAGAAAAATTACACGAAAAAATCTGTCTAATTATGCCGCAAAAGCTAAACACCATCTAATTATTCAATTCTTATCATTGAACCAATCGGGTCGAGTTAACGAATAAGCCACTACCTAGCAGAATGAATTCTGGAATTTTCGGGAACGGTAACGGTTTGATAACGCGTATGACCGAATACTCCGGAAGGTCTAGACGATCATTGAAAATTCGAAGTCGACTATTTTCGTCCTCTAATCGTCTCACATATTGTTTGATAGCCGACGAAATTTCCCTGCGTTCTCTTCGTACCTGATGACTTTTCACTTGGTTTTCTTTTTCCTCCACAGGAGTTCGTCCATGGAGTTCCACTACAACTTTATTCAATTTCTTCGTCGCTTCTAAATCAGCTGCATCAGTAGAGATAATTGATTTCTCGAGCTCAGCTAATGGCTCGCTGGTATTACTTTCGCTTGACTTGTCTTGAACATGGATTTTTTCCTCACATCTACCTTCCGCTTCGCTATGAGCAATGACGTCGGGACTCTGTATTTTTTCATTCAAAGGTACCTCTCGTTGCCCATAAAACGTTCCATTATGTAGTGGTATATCAGAATTCGATGATTGTCCCTCAGTTGTAATTTTTATTTCTTCAATTTCGTTTGCTTTACTAATTAGCTCACTGCGTTGAGAGGGCAATCCATCTACACGATCGTTTACCACAAGTCCTGAATTATCTGCAATACTTTCTAAGACTTGCGAATCTTCTTGATAAATTTCTACGTCTGGAGTTAGATAGGCGGAGGTTTCTGACTCAATAGTTTCTTCTTCTGATTCGTTCTCTTCACTCGGCGATGTATTACTTTCGAAGGGATCTTGAGAGTAACTCTCAATCGCCTGTTCCTCATGGGACTCGACGGATGCAGGAGACGCTATCTTCTCTGATTTAGATTCAAGGTTTTCAACATCGTTTAAGGAACTTTCATCACGACCTCCAGTTGCTTTGGAATAATTGTCTAAAAATTCACTAAAATTTAATACCTTTTCCTTGGATGCACTCCTTTCAGATTCAACTGATGACCTTTTGGTTCCTCTTCCTGATAGTGAAGAAGTTTTGCCTGAAGTTTCATTAGAGTTTTCTATAATTTCACTAATTGATTGGTCCAGTATTTCTTCCACAGAATTTTGACTGTCTTTTTCATTCACCACTGTGACACTGTCCCCTTCTAATTCCTTCGAGTTGGAGTCATGCACATCGAATGATTCCAATAAGCTATTTACCACTCGAATCGGGGAGACTAATTTTCGTTCATTATCTGACGGATAATTATTCACGTATTCAACATAAGTTTCTGGCATTTGTATATTGAGTCTGGGACGGAGAATTTCGAGTGATTTCTCGTCAGAATCATCGTTTGAATTCTTGCGAACAATTTTACTGTGATCACTTATCCTAGATTTGTACTTTTTGTCAATTTCTTTGACTCGTTGCAGGGCAGTTTTTGCTTTTGAAGAGGTCATTTTATTTATTAAATACACAATTTTAATTTGATTAACTTCTATAACGTCATTTTTTATGTCATGCTCTTAGTGACCAGTGTAGACAGTCCGTTACCATGGCAACGATGTTGGGTGTTTCTTTTCATTCACTACAGATGTCGCCACCTCTAGAGGGGGGGGGACTCCGTTTGTACTTTTTCAACTGTACAAATGATGAACTGTAGAGAGAATTTTCAAACGTTGAGAGCACCGGTGTGCAGGGATTCAACTGTCGAGACAAAAATGTGGCTGTACATGTGGACCCAGCGCCACATGTACAGCTTACCTTTTTGTCTCGACCGTTGAATCCCTGCACACCGCTACTCTCAACGTTTAAAAATTCTCTGTACAGTTGATCATTTGTACAGTTGAGAAAGTAGAAAAGGAGCCCCCCGGATGTTTTTCAAGAATCACAAAATTTGCAGAATTTTCCTTCTTCTGCGATAGCGATAGTCAGTGGTTATTGCGCAAAAACGAGACTATAGCAGACCATCACTATTCTTTGACTATTCCATGTTTTGGCATCACTACCTTGAGAGGCGTTTGGATCTCCCCCCCCCTCCCCCCTCTCGCTCTCACTCTCTCTCTCTCTCTAAGGAGGTCCATACCCCAAATCTTCCCAAATACCCCAAATAAAATAAAAAATATCCAAGTACCGTCACACCCATTTCTCATTGTCCAACATTTTTTACTGTGTAATTCGTAGCAACATCGCCGTCCGGTGGTATATCAAGCGTGTTAACTTATCGACAAATATTAAGCGTCAGCGCCACATTGGGAATAATTGGAACTAATTTCTTCTACCCCCTTATACCCTCTCCCTCTCTCTATTCTCTGTGGTGCTGTCGCATCAATGGGTGGAACACGTTGCGCGTCTTAAAAACGCGTCTATACTTTTAAAAGCGTGGTTGACTGTGATTGGGTAAAATTAATTCACCAATGAGAGTTCTCCATCTGTCTACTCCTCAATATACAAGTCCCGTCAAGACTTCACCAACGGCATCTCGATTTCTGGCATTATCGGTTGGCACGTCCGTAGACCAACATACTTGTTTCACATTCTACTCGATACGGCTGGTCCATAAGTGAGACAACAAATTAATATCCCATCTAAGTCATAATTGTGAAGTAAAATGCGATCGTTAATCGCAGTATTTGCTTTTGTGGCTATTGCCACGGTCTGCGGAGAAACTTTCTTCGATGAGAAATTCCTTGATGGTAAGTAAAAAAATACGTCTAAAGCCGGCCTCATTTTAGATAAAAAATCTCGATTTGTCGCTCCTTAAGTAGCTGTACCACACCCTTCCTGTCTCTTACCGTCCAGCTACGTTTATGTGTTTTTTTTTTTTAAACATTAAACCTGTCAGTCCTTAGGGAATGACAGGAATGAAAATCAAAGTAACCGGCAAACTTTGGGCGAAACTTGCTTGCAAATGTTTGCAATGCTCTGTCCTAACTATGGCATTGTAATATGTGAATTTTGAAATTTCACATCGATTTGTAAGACGTCGATAATAGTCCGGGTGCGAAGTGAAATTAGGTACATATCTCTCGGGTGTTGTTTCCAATGAAAACGCGCGACTAGTGCGCCCTAGAGATTTACCCTCACGACTCACCCGGAAGACCGAAATATACTCATTTCTATTTCGGATCCGGTCCTGACCGGACGTGAACACGCTTTTAATCCGCACCTCGTGGACACGAGATCATCTTTGACGAATCATTATGGTAGTTAAAATTCTTACGCCGTGTTACAATCGCCCTTCATTGATTTATTTGCTCATTAGTTCTTTGTGATTCTCGTTTCGTTAATGTAACCCTTGTAATTTACAGATTCCTGGGAGACTAATTGGGTTTACTCTGAACATCCCGGAAAGGAGTTCGGTAAATTCGTACGCAGCCATGGAAAATTCTGGAACGATCCTGAAAACGACAAAGGTAATATTGCTCAATGAAACTTTCACCTTCGTTTTATTCTTGCGAGGATTTCGTCACCGTTTTTGCTTTTTTACATTTGTAAAAAAAAAAAAAATCTGGTCAGTGATTTCTTTCCGCCATAATGGTTCCGAGCCTAGAGTCACATGCCTTTCTCTAATGGATGGTAGGTGCTAGAGGATCTCGGAGAGTGAATAGAGGTCTGGCTTATGCCCTGAGCGTGTAATTATACATGTCTCAGGTACCTAGTGCAGCCACATTTTTTTCTTAATTTAAATATAATTGCAATACATGAATAACCAATTGGAAAAATCAATTTATTAATTCTTTTCTTCCTATTTTTAGGTCTTCAAACGTCGCAGGATGCGCGCTTTTATGCCCTCAGCGCCAAATTCACCCCTTTCTCCAACGAAAAGAAACCATTGGTTGTTCAATTCACGGTAAAACACGAGCAGAATATTGACTGCGGCGGTGGTTATGTGAAGGTGTTCGACTGCTCCCTGAATCAGAAGGACATGCATGGAGAGACTCCTTATCTCCTCATGTTCGGTAATACACATTGTATTGTTGTTCGTCTCCGATAGGAATTTTCGATTTTCGTATTTAGATGTACAAAGATAACACTGCGCATTAGTTGAGTTATCTGCTCATTAATCGCTATCAATTATTTCAATGAATCATGACACTATAATTTTGCAACATTTTCAATTCAATGAAAGCACACGCAAATTTTTTTAATGTTAACGCAATTCTCGTCTGCATTCGAGGTTTTTAATGATCTTAGAAATACTCGAGTACTTTGTTTTTTTTCTTCTCTGGTAAAATGTTTTTTTATTTCTGTAATCGAATATCAGAGCTTTTATGTGAGTCCTAATCTGCCTTAAGAACGTCCAATTTTTAATCGACGAATGTCTCATTGTTATTCGTTCTTTGTAACTTTAGGACCTGACATCTGCGGCCCTGGTACCAAAAAAGTCCACGTTATCTTCAACTACAAGGGAAAAAATCTTCTTATCAACAAGGACATCCGTTGCAAGGATGATCAGTATACCCATCTCTATACTCTTATCGTCAATCCCGATAATACATACCAGGTATTTTGAATTCATAATAATAATTGCGTTTTTTTTTTATCGAGCCTAGAGTCACATGCTTTTTTATTATTCTGAAATGGCAAGTGCTGAAGGTACTCGAAGAGAAAAGAATGTCTCGCTTGCATTTTTGTAACTAAAATTTCAATTTCATTGTTACAAGCTAAAACGCGAAGGCCGATAAAAATGTATTTTCAAAAAACAAGTCATGACTTTCAAAATTTACGCTAATAATGTCGCTATGCATACGAAGTGAGCACACTCGCTCCTCACTCATTATGAAAGTTCAGATAATAATTTTTTAGATTTTTCCTTCAAATTCAGTTTTACTGCTATCCTCATCAAAAACGAATAAATAATGATTTTCAAAATTAGGTTTAATGACGTTTAAATCACTTCACATAATAACCACGCACTTGTGCTTAAAGTATATGGTTTTTACTAAAATTACAATCTCCTATGTCTTGTACTAGAATAAAATATTATAGTTTGAAAAGTTTAAACATAGTTTCCTCTGTCTTCACTTGGCTTTGTGTTAAAAAATTATAATTTAACCCGTAAATTTTAATTAAAGGTACTGATCGACAATGAGGTTGCTGAATCTGGTGAATTGGAGGCTGACTGGGACTTCCTTCCCCCCAAGAAGATAAAGGATCCATCTCAGACAAAACCAGACGATTGGGATGAACGTGCGACAATTCCCGACCCAGAGGACAAGAAGCCAGAGGACTGGGACAAAGAAGAGCTCATTCCCGACCCAGAAGCTACAAAACCAGAGGACTGGGACGAAGAGATGGACGGCGAGTGGGAGCCACCAAAGGTTGGAAATCCCGAATACAAGGGTGAATGGAAACCAAAGCAGATTGACAACCCCAATTACAAAGGACCATGGATTCATCCCGAAATCGATAATCCTGAATACGCACCAGATCCTGAACTCTACAAGAAGGACGAAGTTTGTGCCATTGGTTTTGATTTATGGCAAGTTAAATCAGGAACTATCTTTGATAATGTTCTCATTACGGACGACCCTGCGACTGCCAAGAAGTTCGGAGATGATGTGTGGAAACCCACTATCGTAAGTAGCATATTGTTAATTGACCATAAAATTTAACTTTCTGAAAAAAGAATGATGAAAAAAGCAGTTCTGATAATTATGAGCGATAAACAATTGGAATTCCTCGTTGCTGAAAAAAAATCCCATGTTAAATAGTATTGCTTTAGATAGAATTAATTAATTTTCTAAATCGTTTCTCCTTGATTTGATTGCAGGAGGGAGAGAAAAAAATGAAGGATGCTCAAGATGAGGAAGAGAGGAAGAAGGCTGAGAAGGATGCAAGTGAAAATACAACAGAAGACAGCAATGACGATGACGAGGATGATGATGCAGAAGAGGAAAACAGTCGTACAGAAGAAATCGAGGTAAGAAATATTTTCATTTGCTTCTTTAACGTATTTATCATTTTCCATGACCAATCGTGATGACAAAAACCACTTCTGATACGCATGAGCGATAGATTTCGTGGAATTCCTCGTTGCTGAACCTTACGATTTTTTACATTTTTCATTATTCAATTTAATTCCCAATGTAATATTTTGTTTATTGTTTATTGCAGGAACATGACGAGTTGTAAATAAGGGTCAGAGATGACAAAAAATTCAGACTGTATTCCAGGGGCTGGCAGGCTTGAAAATATACGCACCAACTGGCACAGGAAAAATATAATGCCATCGAAAAAACAAGCTATTTCGGAATATCGCCGTTTTTATCCAAGATTCACTTTCATCCGATGAGTCACTTCCGGGATGGAAGAATGCTCCACTGATGACAATTTAAGGTTTAACCCTAATCGTTAAGCATCTTAATATGTCTTAAGAACACACTGGGATGAATGAATGATCCTGCAAATTACGACGATAAACTGCAATGCTGTTTTTGAAATTATAAACAAATGGTGTTGAAGAACCGTGCTTAGCTTCACCTTCGCCACAGCTCCAAAAAGACTATAAGTTGTTCCGTTTTTGTTTGTCAAGTGTTTTTTATAATGAAAAAAGTCATGATAGCAGTGATTTTGAAAAGAAAATTCAATATTAATGATTGTCAGCGACATTTGTAGATTAACGGTTGTTTTCAAGGTTTTTATTTGAAGTCAAACATTCTTTCCTCATCTACGTAGAAATTTATATGACGCTAAGTGGTCGGGTGTGTATTTAAATATGACTGAGTGATAATTATTGAATAATTTTATCAAAATAAAAAATAAATAAACATTGGAAACACAAACGCCAATAACAATGTAATAAATTAATAAGAATTTTCTAGACGTGCGTGAACTGTTTTTCATTTACAATCCTTGTATACCAGTATGGTCCTCATCCCTATGTGAACCTAAGCTGCGAACCAGTGAAGAGTCAGTGTGACAGACTCGCGAGATATCCATAATCTCAACGTTTGTTAGCCCGTTCGATTAAATTCCAATAATAGAAAATTTTTGGAGAAAACATTTTTATTCCATGAAATTACATCATCATTAAATTGTAGCCATCAAATAAAATTTTCAATTGTTTTTTATTTTTATTATTTAGTTGAAAATGATCTCTACAGGCATATTGGTATATAGCTCTTCCCCTCTTCGCCACCAAAAGTAACCACACAAAAATAGCACATAAATGAATACATATATACGAACAAACATAATTTAATAGCTCATTGGCTTCAAGGTATCATCTCATGGATCTTTAAAATGTAAAAAAATCAACATGAGTGTATAAACAATTGGGGAAAAAACATAATAACGTATCTTTTGGTTTTTTTTTCACTGGATATCAGAGATAAATTATTTGGAAATCGTAGAATCACTAAAAATAGATGCGAGTTTGTTTTTAATTTCAAGATTAGATGATAATGGCTAATTAGCCATTGTCTTCCCTTATTGACTTATTGAGAATATTGTAGAAAGGCCTTCATGGGCACCAAGTTGCTGAGTTAACCATTGAAGTCCATGGGTCGATGTACTTGCATCGGTCAAGGGAGAAGAACCTTGAATATGCCAAGTTCGGCCACAACATAATTTTTGTAGGGATAGAATATCCGTCAGTTCTTCTACGCTTGCACATCCGTCCACGTCCTAGAAAATTAAAAAACATTGTACAACAAATAGTGGCGAATTTTATTGTCAATCTTTAAGCTTTGCAAGCAAGTGGAATTATCGGTCACCTGTTTATTAGCATAAATAAGAATAAGTGCATCTTTGAGTTGCCGTTCGTTAACAATTTTTGATAGTTCCTCCTGAGTTTCCTCAAATCGTGATCGGTCACTTGCATCCACCACGAAAATTACGGCTTGAGCATTGTGATAATAATGCTTCCAGAGTGGTCGAAATCTATTGAATCCCCCCACGTCCCACAACGTTATCGCCAAATTTTCATACTCGAGACTTTCCACATTGAATCCCATGGTGGGAGTGGTGGGATTTGTGAGAGGGATTCCTTTCATAGAAGATAAGATACTCGTCTTGCCAGAGCCATCAAGACCCAGGATTACAACTCTCACATCGATCTTCGTTCCTATATGAACGCGATTATCCTGAAACGATTGAATTATTTTATGAGGTCGAATGTAAACCTTGAGAGAGCCACACGCACGAAGAAAACTTCATGAGAAAAGCAAGCGAATTCGTCAGAAAAAGTCACTAGAATTTGATCTTTCTAAATCGCTCACTCTTCCCTCGAAATTTTCTATAAAATTGGTTCTGGTCAAAGTTGAAGTGTTTTTGCAATTCATTTCTCTTTCCACTCTATTGAAAATAGTTCCTAGGAATCTATAAAAAAAAATAGAAAGGGAGAGTATGTGTTACACAATGATTTTTACCCTACTGAAGAAAATCGGAATTGACGATTCCGGAGTCAGGAAATCGGGCCCAAGTTGGACATATTGTTGCTGCTGTTGTTGTAAAGATTCGAGTACTTTCGGCACGTTATTAGCGCCGCTAAGTAATTTCCAATCTTCATTGTTTAATATATTTTCACACTGGACGCAAACATCAGCTACTTGCGACCTAGTAGAGGTCAAATCCTGTAATTGATGTCTCAAAACAGAGAGTTTACTCTCTATTTCAGCGTCCACACCGGCAAGGACATTTTCTTCTTGCTTTGCAAGCTGCTCTCTTCGTTCCTCAAAATGCTGTCTAACCCGATCTTTAGCATCTTCAATGGTCTGGTTTTCAACTTCCTGAATAATCATTTCAATACGATGTGCAGCCTTCCCCATACTTTCCATAAATTCCGTCATCTTTTGGACTGCAACGATGATGGATTTTCTCAACGTCTCAGCCTCAATTTCCACGAGGACCAATTTATGAGCGCTATGACGGCCATAGTCCTTGCATAGATAACACAGGAGAGCATTGTCACATTCCTCTTCAACACAAATGAATTCCGCAATTTGGTTCGTATGAATTGGACATTTGGGTTTCTCCTTTGGTTTCTCAGACAGTGAAATTCTCCTGTGTTTCCGAAGAGTTTTTGACGAGTGGGTTAATATATCACATGCTTCACACAAATGTGTTGAACATACGGTACAATAAAGAACAGCAAAGTGTGAATCATCCTCGTCGCAGGCTTGTGTTGACTGGAGTCTTTCCCTCTCGAGGCTCGACGATTCCTCACATCTTGATTGCTCGAGACGTTCCAGCAGCTCAATCAACGCAAAATTTTTCTTTAAACTATGAACACCATCACGACTCGTTATTTCTGTCGGCTGACGATCAAATGGACAGAAAAGACATTGGACATCTGTCATGCAGGGCTGTAGTCGAAGGAGGCATGTGTGGCATACGGTGTGGCCACAGTGAAGTAATCGGGGAACTTTGTCACCTTCGATGGAAAATACCTCTTCGCATACTCGACATTCTAATACCTAGGGGAAATAATGCTGATTAGTACGTTAGAGTTTGTCAGGGAGTAGAGTAAACCTGGAAGATAAAATGTCAATTTTTGTCACTGCTGCTAATTGCTGTCACTGCTTTAACTTGATTTGCAGTACACCCTCAACTTCACACTCGTTACCACCCCGTCGTACGTGTATCGAAAAATATTATTTCTTCACTTTATTTCATAATAATAATCCGAAGAATATTCTAGTCCCGAATTCGGATGTAGTTTGACTCGTTCCATTAAAAAAAAAAGTAAAATTAAACCTACCGCTATTCTTCCAATATTTACAAAATATTTTCAAAGATATTAAAATAGTATGTGTTGTTACATGTGTCAAATAGATTTTTTCAGGCCGTTTCATGAGGGTTTTCTTTACTCGTGTTCCATTGATATTTCCGCCGAAGGTGTGGTAAAAGAAAAAAACTCCATATTGTAGGCAATTGTTCCTTCCAGATTTTTTAAAATTTAATAAAGGTGACAATATTATTTCTCATCACGTTCCCTTCGCCTCTTGCGTCTCACTTTACCGACACATTGTGACGAAGAAGGGCGGTTTTCTCGGGCCCTTCAGGAAAAACCCCTTGTTCGCATGAGTTGCGAACAAAATTTTTCATCACAATGCGTGGGAAAAGTGTTTTTCAAATCCCCGAAGGGAAACGGGACGTTACTGAAAAGTTACTCTTTCAACTGCGCAATGAAAAGTACTTGTGACATCCTTTGCCGCATAGTGTGATTGAAAATACTTTTCATCGAGAGAAAATTAGTTGTTGATTTGAAATTATATCGCCAGCCTTCGGTGTGTGTTCTGAAACTTCCAGTGCCAAAAACTACGTTTCTCCACTCGTTATGAAATGCATAATTTTCCAGCAATGAATTTTCTCGTTTAGAAGTAAACACATTTGAGCGTAGAGGCAGAATATGTCTTAATTTTCCTTGATGGAAGCTTTTCAGGGCCCATAAAGGATATATGATTGTTTGGGTCGTTTAGTGTTTTTATAATTAATGTTCTAATCGACCGATTTTATTAATATATTGATTTTCCGCAACTTGTATTACTCAAAATTAATTTGCAGTAATTTTAGTGTCTTTTCTAGGGGTTATGCATAACTTACATTGGATTTATCTATCCTTTTGCGGGAACATCTAAAGTATTCAGCAAAGCGGCTGTTACCCTCGGTCATGATGTCAACTTTCCTGATTGTTTGTAAACATAAACACATTAGGAGGAAGTGCAATACAAAAGGTTCTATGAGGAGGTTGAGACTTAAATTACCCTTAAACGATAATTCCTAGTCTAAATGGCAAAGTCGATGGGATTATTGAATTATTCTATCGACTTATGGATTCTGTCCCTATTTCACTGAACAAATGTTAATCTTCTCAAGTTCATTCGTCCGAATAAAAACATTTTTTAATATTGCATCTCACGAAGAATATCGATAATGTAAAATTGATTAACGAGTTCGAGGGTAATTTACTCATTAATTTTCTGTGATATATCATTTTTTTCGGTTTCAAAATTATTACCTGAATTTTTGCTGAAAAAATAAACTGCGATTTCGTTGACCGTAACCATGAATAGAGAAGAAAATCAGAGCGACGTTTATTTGGATTCAAAGAGGATAGACCAAAGTAGAGGCTCAGTTCTGGGGGTTTGAGTGACGCCAGTTTCTCCACGTTACCGACACGATTTCACCCCCGAGGAGACGGGGCGCCACGAGTCCTACTGGGGTATCTGCATATCGGCCAAGCGGGGGGGCTCCGTTTGTACTTATTCAAGTGTACAAATGATCAACTGTACAGAGAATCTTCAAACGGTGAGAGCATCGTTTGAAAATTCTAAAATTCTAAAAAGCTAGGCTGTACATGTGGCGCTGGGTCCACATGTACAGCCTAGCTTTTTCTCTCGACAGCTGAATCCCTGCACAGTAGTGCTCTCACGGTCTGAAAATTCTGTGTACAGTTGATCATTTATACAGTTGAACAAGTACGAACGGAGCCCCCCCGCTTGGCCGATATGCAGATACCCCAGTAGGACTCGTGGCGCCCCGTCTCCTCGGGGGTGAAATCGTGTCGGTAACGTGGAGAAACTGGCGTCACTCAAACCCCCAGAACTGAGCCTCTACTTTGGTCTATCCTCTTTGTTTGGATTTGTGAGGCTTCCAATCTGGTTCTCGGACATTCCAGATGGCGGGTCAGTTGCCCCTGGAGTGCTGAACCACCTGCGTCACCAGTGCGAGAAATTTTAATTTAAATAAATGAACACAAACACCAATTTTATGTCAATCCAGTTTTGTGGTGTATAATTTAATTAATGGGATCTTAGTATATTAGTTACGATGACAATGTAAGATTTTAGAAGACGTTTAAAAGCGTTTCCGAACTGGTCGCGTCCGCAAATACCTCATCATCAGCTTGTT
The DNA here is from genome assembly GCF_034640455.1 of Diachasmimorpha longicaudata. Taxonomy (NCBI): domain Eukaryota; kingdom Metazoa; phylum Arthropoda; class Insecta; order Hymenoptera; family Braconidae; genus Diachasmimorpha; species Diachasmimorpha longicaudata. The sequence continues at coordinate 5,671,925 of NC_087225.1, forward strand.
ATTGTGTTTCGTAGCTGAGTGGTTGTGTTGCAGCGTCAGCGATCTCTTCAAAATTCCAATCTAATTCCAGAGACCATGGGGGAGATCAGCAGGGCCAGTCCGGGGAGATCAACCACGAAATGTCCTAGCGGTAGCGCCGGAACTAATTTTGCAGGCACGTTTGTTGGTAAGGTACCGAACGTTACGCCTGCAAAACCGGAGCAGAGGGAAAAGTCGGTAACCCGGATAGTGTGGGGTGGGGGAATACAAGGAAATAGGGGAAATTAAACGGCTGGGCAGGCGTTCTGAATATCCGAACGGCGTTGAGCGAAGCTTTTTCCTCATTAGGGGGGGGGGAGGGATTAATTTTCAGAAATGCAGCTTAACGCGCATCAGTTCTCGGCGACGGCAAGCGAGGATTCCCAATAGACCCCCACGTTTCAAAAATTCATTTCTCCCCTTCTACTTGAGATGAAGAAATGAAACCAACGTCATTCAATTGCTCATTAAATTCTTCATTAATGATGGTGGTTTCGTTTCTTAATCCGAATTACGGGGAGGGGATTAATTTTCAAAAATGCAGCTTGACGCGCATCAGTTCTAGGCGGCGTCAAGCGAGAATATCAAATAACTTCCCACGATACAAAAATTAATTTCACCCCCCCTAGTTGTGTGCGGGGTAGTAACCGTAATGATCAACTCAAAGGAAAAATAGAGTCTTCCACTTTGATCCTTCCCTATGGTTGTAAGTCGCAGGTATACACCTTGGTGCGGCAACACTGTCTCCTGCACTACTACTCCCCAAAAGTAATTCCCAAGCAGCGATGTTGTTGGTTATGTAAAGGGAAGAAATAATCTCAATCACATAATTTGATGTTCACAAATAATTAGAAAATCTTTAATTATTAGATTAGATTATTTATTCCCTTCACATAAACAAGAACATCGCTGCTGGCGAATTACTTTTAGTGAGTAGTAGTGCAGGAGACAGTGTTGCCGCACCAAGGTGTATACCTGCGACTTATAACCGTAGGGAAGGATCAAACTGCAAGGCTCTATTTTTCCTTTGAATTGATCATTACGATTGCTACCCCGCACACAACTAGAGGGGGAGAAATTAATTTTTGAATCGTGGGGCGTTATTGTGTATTCTCGCTTGCCGCCGCCGAGAACTAACTAATGCGCGTCAAGCTGCATTTTTCAAAATTAATCCCTCCCCCTCGTAATTCGGATTAAGAAACGAAACCATCGTCAGTCATCAGAGATTTCATGAGCAATCAAATGCCATTGGTTTCATCGCTTGATCTCACTTAGAGCGGGCAATATTCATTTTTAAAAATTAAAAAATTAGAGCGGGCAATCCATTTTTAAAAATTTACAAATTGATATTGTCCGCTCTAATTGACATCAACGGATGAAACCAACGTCATTCGATTGCTCATTAAATTGTTCATTAATGATGAGGGGTTCGATTCTTAATCCGAATGAGGAGGGGAGGGATTCATTTTGAAAAAGGCAGCTTGACGCGCATTAGTTAGTTCTCGGCGGCGGCAAGCGAGAATACGCAATAACCCCCCACGATTCAAAAATTAATTTCTCCCCCTCTAGTTGTGTGCGGGGCAGCAACCGTAGTGATCAATTCAAAGGAAAAATAGAGTCTTCCAGTTTGATCCTTCCCTACGGTTATAAGTCGCAGGTATACACCTTGGTGCGGCAACACTGTCTCCTGCACTACTACTCACCAAAAGTAATTCGCCAGCAGCGATGTTCTTGTTTATGTGAAGGGAATAAATAATCTAATCTAATAATTAAAGATTTTCTAATTATTTGTGAACATCAAATTATGTGATTGAGATTATTTCTTCCCTTTACATAACCAACAACATCGCTGCTTGGGAATTACTTTTGGTGAGTAGTAGTGCAGGAGACAGTGTTGCCGCACCAAGGTGTATACCTGCGACTTACAACCATAGGGAAGGATCAAAGTGGAAGACTCTATTTTTCCTTTGAGTTGATCATTACGGTTACTACCCCGCACACAACTAGGGGGGGTGAAATTAATTTTTGTATCGTGGGAAGTTATTTGATATTCTCGCTTGACGCCGCCTAGAACTGATGCGCGTCAAGCTGCATTTTTGAAAATTAATCCCCTCCCCGTAATTCGGATTAAGAAACGAAACCACCATCATTAATGAAGAATTTAATGAGCAATTGAATGACGTTGGTTTCATTTCTTCATCTCAAGTAGAAGGGGAGAAATGAATTTTTGAAACGTGGGGGTCTATTGGGAATCCTCGCTTGCCGTCGCCGAGAACTGATGCGCGTTAAGCTGCATTTCTGAAAATTAATCCCTCCCCCCCCCCTAATGAGGAAAAAGCTTCGCTCAACGCCGTTCGGATATTCAGAACGCCTGCCCAGCCGTTTAATTTCCCCTATTTCCTTGTATTCCCCCACCCCACACTATCCGGGTTACCGACTTTTCCCTCTGCTCCGGTTTTGCAGGCGTAACGTTCGGTACCTTACCAACAAACGTGCCTGCAAAATTAGTTCCGGCGCTACCGCTAGGACATTTCGTGGTTGATCTCCCCGGACTGGCCCTGCTGATCTCCCCCATGGTCTCTGCTAATTCTAGCTATTTGGATGTATTGGCAAAGAAGTTCGCGATTCCGAAGTTAATTGAAAACAAATGATGACAGAACAACGCGACAAAAATAATCTAGTGTGCTTCATTTTTTGAATGCTGTAATACAAAAATTTATTCCTTTCTATTGTAAACAAGTAATCAACTGACTTCAACATTACTGTGAGTGTTTTTGTCATTGTGCCATGAAATCTTCATTCAGGAATATTCTTTAAGGTATTCTTTAAGTTCAAGTGACAAAGAAAACACGTAGGGGCCATTCGTTGATTTCTCTGGAATTTAAAAAAATTAAAAAAATAAATAAAATAATAATAATAATAATCTTGAATGAGTAAATTTGAGAATAAATTCAAGGATATTTCAGCTCTGGATCATGTGGTGAAAAAATAATTTCACATTCAGTGATTATTTCCTGAATCGATCTGTCATTAATCAACCAAAAGTTAATAGAATTTGATTGTAATTTAGACATAATAGAAATTTATTGCTTTTAGATAATCAAGTAATCGAATAGTTGCATTGGAAATTATTTAAATATTGAATAATTTGTCGCTTCACGAATGTTATAAGATATTAACATTGTACCAATTTATCCCGACAATATTTATCTTCCAAAATCGATTGAATTTAACTCCTTTATATTCAATTGTGTGCAAGCTTATGATACTCGAACTTTTGATGACTGTTGTTGCTTTTTGTTAAAAGTGTATGGAAATGTGTAACTGAATAAAAAATAATCAAAAGTAGCATAAAAAGTAGTATAACACTTGGCTTCATTGGATTTAAACAAATTGTGTTGTTGGGAATAGCAGAGGTCCCATGTCTATGGTAGTACTCACCCCGGCGGTAAAAAGCGCCACCGTCGATAATAATAAATTGAAGGGGAGCGTAAACACAATTTTTATTTGACTTTATTCGATAATTAGGGCATGTAGGAACGAGCCAATCTTTATATTCGTTGCTTACAAACGATTTCCTACAAAACTATCTACAATTCAATTTAACCAGTTAATTTTTTTATTTTATTTCGGATGAACATTATGGGCAAATGTTAAATGATAATTATTAATCATCCCCGGGGCTACAAACAAAATAAACACATGTACAATGATGTACTAACAATATACAATCGTATACATTAGTTAGTTTTTCCGTTTGCAGCTCTTCGCCGGCCAAGTACAACTGCCGTCCTGAAGCTCACTGCTAAACGCTAGAAAGCCCTTCTCTTGGCCCCTATAGACTGCGGCATTGTTGGTTAGGAATCAGTAGTGGATCGTTGACAATTTCCCCGGATTATACTCCTGAAAAATTGAAAGCAGGTAAGGCAAGAATACTCAACATCTTTTCAATAATTATCTCGCCAGAAACCCATTAAACTTTATTATTATTAGAATGCCGGACTATCCGAAAGTAAATTCCATGTGTTGGGTTAGGCGTGTGCATTACCGCCACATGCCTCAACTCTTGATATATAGATATAGAGTGAATTCCATATTCGTCAATAAAAAATGATAAATGGAGTGCATTTTCCCAGAAGAAAACCAACATGAGTAAGTTCTTCACGACGGGTACGGACTCCGAGTCCGACAGCTCATCCGAGGAGGAGCAGGTACAGAGAGCGCCTGCTGTTACGTATACCTTCAGTGATGAAGAGGAAGAAACTAGACGTATTGTTCGTCCAACAAAAGTCAAACGTTACGAGGAACTTACCAATCTGATTAAACTGATTCGTAATTACAAGAAGATCAAGGATATGAGCAGTATGCTGTCATGTAAGTACTTCTCCAACCATGTAAATGACAACTGGATATTAACAATTTAGTTTCTTCAAGTATTGGACTGTTAAAAGATCTTTGATATCTTTGTCACGGTGTTATGAGAATTCTTGGTGGTATGACGTTGAATTCTGTCGTAAAGTCGTAAAACGAGGTAAAAGTTAGTTTATCTTGAACTTTAGGTTCTGATAAATATTTCAAAATCTGAAAGACTTGAGGAAATAGTTATTTAAAGGTTTTCGCAGATTATTATTACCGACAAAAGAAATGTTTATAAATTTTTTTCCATTTTTTTCCTCACAAAGTTTAAATATTTATCAGAGGATAAGGTTGAAGATGGTTCAACTTATATCGTCTTATCACTCCACTCTAGAATTTAAGTTCGCTCTGATATTTTGGAAAACATTATTAGTCGATGACAGCTTATATTCCTAACTAATGATCCTAACAATGAATTGAATTTCAGCATTCGAAGATCTCCAACGTGCTTACCAGAAGGCCATAACAGTAATAATGAAGGAGGAAGGAGGTCAAACTCCGCGTTTCTACCTTCGGTGTCTTGTCGAGATGGAGGATTTCATAAATGATGTGTGGGAGGATCGTGAAGGTCGCAAGAACATGTCAAAGAATAATTCCAAATCTTTGACATCTCTCCGTCAAAAGTTACGTAAATACAATAAAGATTTCGAAGAGGAAATTGCAAAATTCCGTGAGAATCCGGATCAGGAGGATGACGAGGAGGAGGAGAAGCAGGAGGAATCAGCTGAATCTGAAGAGGATGATGCACCTTCCATGTTCAAAAAGTCAGAGCCAGCAACAGCAGTATCAGCAGCACCGGATACTTCAAAATTCAAGAAAACCCTAGCAGATGATGGTAGCGAGAGCGAGAGTGATTGGGGTAGTGATTCTGATAGCGACAGCTCCAGTAGCGATGATGAAGGACAATACACAAATATCCGTGAGCGTTTCATCAAGAAAGCAACGGACAAGGATGAAGATGAGGACAAGGCAAAACGCAAAGAGCAACGTAAAGAGCGTAAAGAAAAGGAGCGTAAGAAAAAACGAGATGAGGATGATGGTGAAGGTGAATGGGAGACAGTTAAAGGCGGTTTAGTTGTTCCTTCGGAGAAGCCCAAGATGTTCGCTAAAGATGCAGAGATAAACGTACCAGCTGTTATAAAAAAATTGTCGGAAGTTATTGCTGCTCGTGGTAAGAAGAGGACCGACAGAAGAGAACAAATTGAATTGCTTCACGAACTTCAATCGATTGCTGACACACACAATCTTAAAGCTGCTGTAGCAGTTAAGATTAAATTCTCCATTGTCTCCGCAATCTTTGACTACAATCCCAAAGTTTCGGATGCCATGAAGCCAGAGTACTGGACAAAACTTCTCGAAAGAATTACAGAAATGTTGGATATGCTGTTGGCTACTCCTGATATGGTTATTGCTGAGCACATAACTGAAGATTCAGAAGAGTTTGTTAATCAACCATTTAAAATTCATGGATGTGTTTTAACACTCGTTGAGAGACTCGACGAAGAATTCACCAAGTTACTCAAAGAGTGTGATCCTCACAGCAACGAATATGTCGAAAGATTGAAGGATGAGAAACAAGTCGCTGGTATTATCGACAAGGTTCAAGAATACTTGGAGCATCACGGCAGTAATTCGGAATTGTGCAGAGTTTATCTCAGGAAAATTGAGCATCTTTACTACAAGTTTGATCCTAATGTGCTGAAGCAAAAAGCTGGCGAAATTCCAAAAGATGTGTCTACATCTGTGCAAGTCATGGAGAAACTGTGCAAATATGTTTATGCAAATGATCACACTGATCGTTTGAGAACTCGTGCAATTTTATCCCACATTTATCATCATGCTCTTCATGATAATTGGTTCCAAGCCAGGGATCTCGTATTGATGTCTCATTTGCAGGAAACTATTCAACACTCGGATCCATCAACGCAAATTCTTTACAATCGTACCATTGCTCATCTAGGTCTTTGTGCTTTCCGCCATGCCAATATTAAGGATGCCCACAACTGTCTTGTTGATCTCATGATGACTGGAAAAGTAAAGGAGCTACTGGCGCAGGGTCTTTTGCCTCAGAGACAGCACGAGCGAAGCAAGGAGCAAGAAAAAATTGAGAAGCAAAGACAGATGCCCTTCCACATGCACATTAATCTTGAGCTTTTGGAATGTGTTTATTTGGTTTCTGCTATGCTCATTGAGATACCTTACATGGCCGGTACGTAGTCCTGGTTGATATACATTTTATGCACATGATCACGGCCAGATATATTAGACTTTCAGCCGAATAGTAAAATAAACTAGACGCAAATTTGTGTATAGTTAGAATTTTGCCATAAATGGCTTTAATGCTTAAAAGAATGAAGTTTCCGAACAAAGGACCATTTTCAATTAGTCATTCATAAACAAATGTTGAAATAATAATGCTAATTTTCCGCGAAATATTATTGTATTGATCATTTTGAGTTTTCGAATCAGTAACTTGGGTTTGGAAAATAAAAATTTATATCGAGCATTATATTTGCTCTTTACGGCAAACTATTTTCAATTGCTCATGAAAATGTGAAGTTTAGAATCATTCTGTTGTTTTACAGATATGAAATAGTACATTTCTAATTTGTAATTGTCCTTTATTGCGTAGCTCACGAATTTGATGCACGAAGGCGAATGATTTCTAAAACATTCTATCAACAATTACGATCAAGTGAGCGTCAATCTCTGGTTGGTCCACCTGAGTCGATGAGGGAACATGTAGTTGCCGCAGCTAAAGCAATGCGCAATGGAAACTGGGCGGCCTGCAACAATTTTATAATTGACGAGAAAATGAATGCCAAAGTATGGGACTTGTTCTATCAGGCTGATAAAGTCCGTGACATGCTTACCAAGTTGATAAAAGAAGAGGCCTTGAGAACCTACCTCTTCACATATTCGCATGTATATGATTCGATATCCATGCCAACACTTGCTGAAATGTTCCAACTGAAACGTGGAGTTGTACATTCTGTCATCAGTAAAATGATTATTAACGAAGAACTCATGGCTTCTCTGGACGATCCATCGGAGACTGTTGTTATGCATCGCAGTGAGCCAAGTCGTTTACAATCCCTGGCCGTCCAATTGACCGATAAAGTTCAAAACTTTGTTGATTCTAATGAAAGAGTCTTCGAAATGAAGCAAGGTAAGTTCAGTGAATAATAAAGGACAGGGTTGATAGGGTTCAATCAATACAAAACAAATATTACATATTTTCAATGTATCATTTATTATTAATTCAATTCCAGGCAATTTCTTTTCACGAGGAGGAAATCAAGGAAACTTCCGGGACCGTCAAAATTACAATAGACAAGGCCAGGACTGGAGTCGTCAGAGGCGAGATCGTGATCGCAATCGTGAGGAGAATCGCAATTATTGAAAAGGAATAGAAATAATTGCAATTCGATAAACGAGTGGACAACCTATTGGAGGTTTTTAAAATGATCTACTGGGTGAATAACAAGGAAAAATTGAAAAAAAAAGAAAATTGTCACTTTATACAAACAATATTCCATAACTATTGTACTTTGATCAGTAACATGAATTAAATAGTAGAAATTTTCTCTACAATTGTGGCATTGTAACTTTTTTTACATGAAAATATGATACTTGTCAAGATGCAAAAATATCTACTCTAAATTAGGCATCTTGAAGACTCTTAATTAATTTATTGCCTGATAATACACAATCAGAAATCATCACAAGCCGGATTCCCATTGATTTTTCAATGAGACGACAGGCAGATATTTCGCCGTAGGTTATACCACCAATGACACAGATTATAAACGTTTTCGGTTGTACGACAGCTCGGGGACAACTCACTTTGCACTCCGGGAGGCTAACAAGTTCCTCGAAGCTTTTAGGATCTGTAGATTGTCCCAATGTGATACTCAAAAATTGTGCCTGAAATGAGAATGAAAAAATCATCAATTTCAATGATTTTGTGAAGAGGACAAAAGTTTGCTATTGTCAGGATTAAATTATTGATTTTCTGAAATTCAGTATTCGAGTAGACGTTTTACTGAGGGTATGCAAATAATTACTGAATTTTAGACAGACAATCCCCGAACGTCCTCTCGTATTTTCAAATCAGGACTCTGTAATTTTTTAATTTCAAACTTTCGCATAGAATAAGTCACAAATAGTTAAATCTCAATTCAAAATTCACGGAATCGAAGTATCAGGATGAAAGAATACAATTTCACAAATATACTATAGATTTATATTTTTCTGTGTTCCTGAAAAACAATTTTTCTTCTGTGCTGAATGTTTTAAAAAATGGAATTTCCTTGAGGTGATAATACTCACTATAGCTGGTATGTAAGCTCCACTGAACACGTAACTAGGGCAAACACTTTTCGTTTCAGTTCGTTTACCCTGATTTGGTAAAAGTTTAATTTTTTGAGCATGAGTGGACCACTCCCGGCTCCAGTTGGGCAACTTTCTAAGCAAATTTTCCTTTCGACATCGTAACAGACCGGCAGTTTCAAGTTTATGAAACAGAGGAATGTGTTCGTAGCCATGTGCATGTAAATAAGATTTTTGGATGGTCTGAAGTTCATTCGATGTCATTCCATCACCAGTGATTGACAATAAGCACAATAGTCTTAAACTTCTCATTGGATATTCATCAACATTTCTTTCAATGTAATCCAAACATTCTTTCCTACGACTGGACTCAAGAATAGCCTTTTCCGTGCTCTGTAAACTCTCGAACTCAGATCCTAGGGCACCGATAATTGTCTCACAGCCTGATATATGAGCAGCAAGCTGTTTTTTCATTTCCGTTGTTTTTTGCAGTCTTGTAGCTACATATCTTCCCATTTCCTCGAGTTTCATATTCTTCGTTGCCTCTTGCTCGCTTTTCAACGATTTAGCCATAGCTCGTAGCTTGGGAAATACATCACTGAAATGGATGTCACGAATATCTTCATATACATGATCTCTTTGAGGATCTAGTTTTATCGAATTATGGTCCACCACAGCTGTTGACACATTTATTGTCGTAACTTCACTCAAAAGACCAAGGTAAGACACTGGTGTGAGTAGTGTTGAGACAAAATCGTAACTTCTGTCCATTATTATCAATCCACCTACCTCGGTTTGTGGTGTTGGTGATCGTGCACTTTCTCGCATGACTTCTACCATTTTTAATAATTGTTCACTATATTTACCAAACGTTAGAGTTATTTTTGGCCATCCCAGTACCATTTGTAGGGACCAAGTACTTCGTGCGAGGCCTGGAAGGAGACCATTGTCTCGGTAATAATACAAATCAGAGAACATTGGTGTTTCCAGGGACAATACATTTCCATCTATTTGGATCGCTTCCCAAGTCAATGGACGTATCGTTACCAGGTCGGACAAACCTTGAAAATAATTTATAAAATGGTATTTTCAAGTATATTTCCCATTTTTGTTGATAAAAAAATAACATATTTTATCGGATATCCAAATTGTTTTAAACGTGCTATAACTCAGTTGTGATGTATCCATTTCACGATTCCATACCTTCCTCCTCTATTAGGGAGTGAATTACAGCGGGAACCCTGGGAGTCGCTAGTATGTGAAATGATATTCCATGTGCTTGAGATAGTTCAGACTGAATTTGATCCAATACTCGTTTACATGATATCAAATCACAAGATGTTAAAAATATTCTCTGGGTATTGGTCGGCTTCAACCCTGGCTCCAATTTGAATATTTTATCCACTCCATGTCTCCTAAATGTTCAAGGATGAAATTATTTCCATTCAATACAGTTTCCGATAATTATGCATCTTGTCTATTGCATGAATCAATTGAATTACTTGAGTACTGTGGCCCCAATAAACGAGTCCAAGGGTTTCATTAATTTCTGCTCTATTATCAGATCTTTTTTTCCTGAGATTGAATCCAATACGTCGACAAATTTTCTCTGGCTAATTTGTTGCAAGACACTTAATCTATCATCGAATGTGATATCCATTTTGAGAGATGACTGTTAATGGTTGAAACAAATTAATTACATCAGTGGAGAAAATAATGTAAAAAATAAATATATGGGATAACTTGCTGTCATGGAACGCCAAAGATTAGCAGTGTTGTCACGATCCCATTATCTCAAACAGCTGACTTGTGAAATGCTAAAAAACGTAGAACATCAATGTTTTTTGAAGATCAACATTAACTAAATAGTGCTATGAATGTGTGCTTCCTATTTACTGTTTGTCTACCTTGTTGTCATCCACAAGATACCTTAACCTCATTAGGATAAAGGAGAAATAAAAATTTGTCTGCCATTTTTTAATTCTCGAATCGTCCGTCTGTCGAGGTTACATTTCCGAGTCGATTATCGACGCGACCGGGCCGCTTGGAGCTGTAAACGACTAAAATGTTTCATTGCCAGCTGTTTTCTCGTGATTTTCTTAATATTTATGAACGAAAAAATTAATATTCGATTCTCCTGATCAGCAACTTCCGTTCTGCTTCACACTTAATCGAGACGTGGTGGAACCTCAATCCTGAAAGGATGACGATACAACTCTGTCTTTCATAGTGAAAAATTTATCCCAAGTGAAAGTGCATTGGAGGATAGTCGATTAACAATTTTCAATTGGTGACAACGATGAAAATCGTCAAATTCATTCAATTATAAAATGTAAGTTGAATACTCAATAATTATACACAACTAACTATCAATTCACGATTACAAATTAATTTACAGTGACACATTCCAAGAGGTTGTCACATGAGTGTATGCATATGCAATTTGTTGATCATTGAGGATGTGCAGATTGATTTTATAAACCAAAATTCGTTTTTCACATAATCTTCAAGCTGCCAAGTAAATCCTTAATAAAGCCTTTTAGAATAATTAAATTTATCGATAATTAGTCCACGAATTGAACACAGCCAAATACAGAAAGCCACTGGTGTGCAATCCCATGAAATCGTCAACTGTTGATGTCCTTTGTTTGCTTGTTCAGTCACCGACATGATAATGGGGCTATCAGTAGACTCACTTTATGATCTTTTCAGAGACGATGGAGGTTCGATACTTGCCAGATAATTTACAAAGTTCATTGAACAATGAAATTCACATGGTGAAACTTATCAATGAAGCTGGTTGGTGATTACTCACAATTTTTTTCAACTAATGAAACCCACAGCAGATTAATTTTTGCATTCATTTTTTAGGGAGCAAGATACAAGTGGTTAAAAAGTCTCCAACACGAAGGTAATTGTTGTACAAAGACATAACTCCATTTTTTTTCTTCCGATTTTCAATGTGAGGCATAGAATTTAGAAATTCTTCAAGGATACAATGTCTGAGTTCATCGCTCCATTGAGAGCAAATAATTAATTCCTCTTTATCAATTGTCTCTGGGAAAATAGCGAGCAATTGGGAAACAAGTGCATGTGGGAATTTCGACTAATAAATCATCAATACGATCACAATGTTTGCTTTGGGTTTCCAGTATAGTCATCAGTGTTATCGTTGCGTCCATTATTTTTACATGTAAGGCATACTGGCTTCGTGACGCTAAGCAAACCGTGCAGCAAGCGCTGTTGCTGATTTCCTTTTGCAGTCATAACTGAGACACTCAATTATACCAGTGCTCCTCGCTACAAAAGACCTTTTTCTCAAGAATTTATAATCTCAAGCTTCGAGAAAATATCAGGAGAGGATATTTGAATAGGTCCAGAAGTGCACAGTATTAACTGAGTGAATAGCACGTACATGTTTTTTTCAAGTGGTTAATTCAAAAATTATGAAAAGCAAGATTTTCGGACATGTTTGGCGTTATAAAGTGTTATCCCATGTTATTGCTGGGTGAGTTCTTCCAAAAAAACAAATGAGCTGATTGTCCTGATGACGGACTCTTTGAAGAAAAGTTGACAAAAAAACGTGCAGGAAAAAAATGCAGTTGTATTGGTCGTAAAAAATTATTGTTGAATATTAGCAAACTTTATTTGACAAGGATATGTAGTTTCCGGCTTTAAAAATATTAGAAAAACACGAAAGTAAACGAATTTATTATGTGGGAGCTATGTTCTAGTGGGTGATGTCAATAAACGTCATTGTCCCCACAGTCTAGTCGTCAAATATTTTATTACGATTGCAATTAACAGTTACAGTGATTAACATCATTTATTAAATAACCGACTACCCTGGATATTATTACAAGTAATGACAATCAGATGCTCGATGATTTAGCTATTGAGGCTATTGAGGACGAGTTATCTTTTTATTTCAGCTGTCGAATTTTGCTTGCAAATATGCTATTATAGCACATTACATTTCGAATTAAAATAGAATGTTAATGAATTAGGAATAAATGGAATGATTTTTTTCTTTAAAGAGTCCACATTTATCGTTTACGCTGAGCCCATACTGAGTTTGACTAATCAATTTGATCCACATATTCTTGAGAATATTAAAAATATATGTCTCTAGTGTCTGTTTTGATATGCCATTCCCCAACTGTAATTAGTTGCTAATCAGTATCATAATTATGAGATAGATAATAGCGGGCGATGCCACCTCGGTCAACAAAACCACCGCTATGAGGTCAAGTCCAATACTAAATTGCGATTTTTTACATTTTTAAATAGTAGTTGAACGAAACATTTTGTCCCCCCACTCGAGATCTCGAGAAATCACGAGACGTGAAAGAACCAAGCGAATAATTGGAGCACGCGTTCGTGCCTTTCCCTCTCGCAGCTCGCATGCATTCCTTATTCTCCCAGCAACTTGGCTTTAGTTTTCGAATCACTTGCATATCATCATGTGCCGAGATATTGCTTAAATTTTGACTGACGTAATATTCCCATTGATATTGTCCACAAATAATGACTTCATACATCTCTGTGCCAACATTTCCCGTACAATCGACACATAGTGGTTTTTTCCAAATGGGAAAACGTGGAAAATTTCCGGGAAGAGGTGTCAAATGTGCTCTTGATATCGAAGATGAACGATTACTATGGTTTGTGGAGTTCATACCATTTATTCCCTAGTGTTGAAAAATGCAATCTAGCCAATTCAATGCGATGGCAGAGATAATTTTTCATTTGTGGCGCTCGCGTCCTTCTAGAAGCCTTGAACAATATTAAGAAAGTGTCCATTGCAAAAGGCTGTTCCCCACGAGCAAAATTTTTATTTATCCTTTATTTTACTCGATTTTTTAATTGTTTACTTAGACTTCCTTATGTTTGGGTAAAATGTTATCTTTTGGATTATCAAAAGGATGGCTGAGTGCTTGTTTAAATTTGTTTACGTGTTGTTAAAATAATATTTCTGATCAAATGTCAAATGGATAGTGTATATATATTCTTATTGAAAAAAAAGTAATTCATCTATAAGAGAAATCAAAAATATTTGATAAAATATTCTATAAATATTGTTAAAAAATTATTATATTCTGAAACTTTTTACGGCGTATATTCATATCAAGCAAATGTGAATCGAGTTCCACAGGGGAATGCCTTTCCATAACTAAAGGAAAGTAGAAACCTATTTGGGCCGATTAAATCACTATTGATCAGAAACGGCCTCAGAGTACTCACGTCAGCAGAGAAAATGATCTCACGTTACATTAACATCTACATTCAGATTTTAATGCTTAGAATTGGCAATAGAACAAACAGCAAGAAATCAAAAATCGACTTCTTCCTCTTTTCCTCAAGTGTGCATAGTTTTGTTCTGTTTGTTGATAACAATTCCGATAAGTCACCCGACTGTCTGCATTGTAACAATATTAGTATCACATTAACATCCGGCTTCCGGTTGTTGCAAACGATCAAACATTCGATCTTGTTTCATTGTATTCCCGTGGATTCCCCACGCACGGCCATTCGCTAATAAGTCAATGAGACATTGTCAAAATGTTAGAGCCTCCCCCCTCCCCCCCGATGTTGATGCGACCGCAAAATAAAAAAAACATAAATGAATGCACACCGCTACACAGACTGGTGTGCCGTGAGCAAAAGTTAATTCTCATTTAAAGCCACAGATAAGCAATGACTTATCAGTTTGACGATGATTGTGCTACATTATCTGGTTGTGTTAGAGCCTATCGTACACCCCAAAATCTAGTGGGTAAAAGCATAGATTGTTGTAGAAGGGTCCTTGTATCGATCGTGATACTTTGGCTTATATTATCGTCGTCGATTTTGAAGAGATCGTTAAACTAGAAAATATGTATTGAAAAAATCACAGGAAAATGGAGCTAATTCCTCAGATAATTAACTAATGTTAAATTAATTTTATTTTACAAAAAGTGTTCTTGATTTTATAAAACAATTCATTTCTTTTTTCTATAATTCTGAAAGCCCATAGACAAATCGGATGGTTATTCTTCAAGATTCGTTTCACTCAGACTATAGTTAACATTAATAACTCTTTATACCATCATTTTTATTGCATTAGCTGATGTTTTTTTTATTGAATGACTGTAATTGAATTCGAGCAAAGAAGGATAGAATGTTTTTTCCAAAAATAACGTAGATCTTTAAATACTACGCCCATATTTTTTGGAGTCAATATTATTGGGAGTCCATAAAAAACCCCTGACAATCAGGTATTTTTGAAAATGTACCAATTTATCCTTTTTTTGAACATTTTTCATTTTTTTATTTATTTATTTATTTTTATATTATCCTGTATGAGAATATAGCTTCATAATTATGGTTTCGCTGATGGTTTTCATGAAACAATTCTACCGTAAATCTATTTCTGTTGAAAAATCATTCGGTTCATTCGGGATTGTTTGAATGAACTATGCACGATCGGGGAGGCTGTAAATTTGGCTTCGATAACAGCCTTATCGCTGGCACGATAAAATCGTCAGCTTCTGAGTTTTCTAAGTTCTATTGCTCAATGAGTTGTAGATCATTACCATGGCTAGAAGTGAGGACAGAAAGCCGCTAATTAATAAGAGTTACACATCTGTTAACATTAATTGGTGAGCAATACTATATGTTTTTATCAAATTGGTGCAACAATTGTAAAAATTGCAGTGCGACAATATTATTGGTATTTCAGTCATTTACAAGTGGCAGCGTACATAGAAATACGTCATGCATTTATTAGAAAGTTTTATTGAACTTTCTCTACTAATTTTTGGCCGATTCGGTGTAAGTAAACGATAGGAAAACCGCTAGATCTCAATTTTGCAATACATAGTATCTCGTATCCTTAATACTGGGTCGTGATAAATTTTTCTGGTGAATATCAAGACGATGGCCAGTTCTGTTCATGATATATGGGACAGAAAAGCTCATCACGGTCGTGTATCAAACATTATTTTTTTATCTTATAATCTGAGAGCGATGATTCACGGACGACGGGCATTGGTGAGTCAACGCTTCACGACTCAGTGGATAATAATTCATTTGTAAATATATTTTTTATGCAGTTCCCTCCGCTCTAATCGTTGACGTTTTCTCCAATTTATTTATTTATTTTTTTTTACTATGAAGAATTCTATGGGACAAATCGAAGTTTATCGATAATTTCTGTGGAATTTATAGAAATCAAATGGAATTGTTTATTCAATTTATTTGGTTTTTCTAGCGTATTTATTTAGGCTATGATTTCAGGTGTGGATGAACTTTCCTACCAGCAATGTATTTCGATGAGAGAAATTATCATGTCGAGATGATATTTGAAAACAGTTCATCAAACTTGCTCGATTATGGTTTTTAAGGCAAAACTAATATTGAAGTTCATGCTGATATGTGGTGTTTATGATTAGACCATAATGAATAGTTCTAACTTGGCATGTTGGAAGGGGCGTCATAATTTTTCTCACAAACAATACCAGTCATTGTGCTATCATAGACTTCATTCAAAGAGAATATTATGAGCATTGAAACAACTGTCGTTTTTGTCTTTGGAATAGTAAAACGAGACAATTTGCATTTCAATCGCTGACGTGTGCATATCAGCCGTTTCAATCGCATTATCATTCTTTCTTTTCAAAGCTCGTCACTATAGCAGTTTGGAAGTTCGATGGATGATTAAGAAAAATGTCAAGATTGAATTGGGAATAATCCAAATAAGGCTATAGAATTGAAAAAAAAAAATATTCTGCGAATTCGATAGTAAAAATTATCATCCCTGAGATGTAATTCATTTTACACCATAGATTTTCCCCTAGGGCTTCTTGCTTAACACGATTTAACATAATGGATCTTAAAATAAAACATTTTAAACAGATAAGACTCTGAAATAATTGGATATCAATTAAAGACTAATTGAATCGAGATACGAATTATGATTTTATGGTTTTAGAATAGGAAAACGCATCAATTTACGAATGTAAATGTTATTAGTCTAAACGCTGTCATGCGCTTGAGTGACAGAATAATGATGTCCGTATTAAAAAAATTGAAGATACTTAATGTTAGATTGTCAATTTAGCTGAAGTGGAATTGTAATAAATTTAAGTAAAAAAGACTGAGAATAAGGTTTTCTTCGAATTGTTAGGCAAGGAAATTACGCATATTTCGAGGGTTTTTAGAACTCTGAAATTCAGAAATTTTAATTAGAAACTAGAATTTTTTTCCAAGAATCTATCATCAGGAATTTAAATGAGTTGTTCTTTGTCTAAAAGCAGTCGACCAATCGTATTTCGCCTTTACATAACTTAATACTTCCATTCAAAATTGTTGTAGGGATGGAGACGACGACGTGGAATTCGAAAGGACATCACACATGGTGCAAGTCCCCAGGACTCCCCATACACCGGGCAATACATATCTTTCAAAAGTCAAAATGAAAATTAATGGAATGAGCTGTCAGAGCTGCGTCAACAACATTGAGAGAACAGTCGGTGCTAAACAAGGCGTGAATAGCATCAAAGTACTTCTTGATGACAAGACTGGCTATGTAGATTACGATCCAAGAGAAACATCTGCTGGTGAACTAATAAACGCGGTCAATGACATGGGTTTCGAGGCTTCCTTAGACGAAGTTGAATCACCAAACCCTCGAAATGAGTTGAAATGTTTCATTCACGTTGATGGTATGACATGTCAGTCATGTGTGAAAAGCATTACTGACATGATTCTAGGAAAACCGGGTATCCTGGACATCAACGTCTCCCTCAGCGACAAAGAAGCAAAAGTGCGTTACACTGGTGATTTAGTAACATCAGATCAAATAGTATTTTACATCGAGGAGATGGGGTTTGATGCATTTGTAAAGGAAATTGATGGCCAACCCCTGTCAGCGGGAACTACAGTTCAGTTGAAAGATCTAGCAAAAGCACCGGAAATTGTAAGCAACGGTCGACTCTATGATACGGGCAAAGTGAAAGAAGACATTGCCAAGTGTTTTCTCCAAATAAAAGGTATGACTTGTGCTTCCTGTGTAGCCGCTATCGAGAAACACTGCAAAAAGATATACGGTGTTGATGGTATTTTGGTTGCTTTGATGGCAGCAAAAGCAGAAGTGAAGTATTATCCAAACAAAATTCGACCACTTGATATTGCATCAAGTATTACAGAGCTTGGATTTCCTACAACAGTGGTTGATGAGCCTGGCACTGGTGAGGCTGAGGTCGAGCTTCAAATTTCAGGGATGACTTGTGCATCATGTGTGAATAAAATTGAATCAACAGTATCACAAATGCCTGGAGTTAAATCAGCACTTGTGGCCCTGGCAACACAACGTGGTAAATTTCGTTATGATTCCGCTGAGACTGGTGCTCGTGACATAATTGAAAGAATTAATAAAATCGGTTTTACCGCTAGTTTATTCAATAATAAAGATAAAGATAACAGAGATTATCTCAATCAACAAGTTGAAATTAGAAAATGGAGATCAGCATTTCAGATATCATTGATTTTCGGGGTACCTAGTATGATAATCATGACTTACTTCATGCTGGTAATGTCAATTGAGAAGAAAAGCCACGAGGATATGTGCTGCGTCATACCAGGATTATCGTTGGAGAATTTGTTGCTTTTTATTTTTTCTACACCTGTGCAATTTTTTGGTGGCTGGCATTTTTACGTACAAGCATATCGTGCCCTCAAGCACGGTACAACGAACATGGATGTTCTAATTTGCATGACTACAACGATATCCTACGTTTACTCTGTGTGTGTCCTAATTGCAGCAATGATCATGCAGGAGCACATGAGTCCTGTAACATTTTTCGATACTCCACCGATGTTACTGGTATTTATCAGTCTTGGAAGATGGCTAGAGCATGTGGCGAAAGGAAAAACATCTGAAGCACTATCAAAATTACTTTCACTGAATGCTGTTGATGCTGTTCTTGTGACTCTCGGCCCTAACAATGAAATTCTATCGGAGCGTTTGATAGGTTTGGACCTTGTACAACGTGGTGATATTCTAAAAGTTGTTCAGGGCTCCAAAGTTCCAGTGGATGGCAGAGTCTTAGCTGGACAATCAGCCTGTGACGAGAGTCTCATAACTGGGGAGAGTATGCCAGTACCTAAAAAGCCTGGCTCTGTTGTTATTGGGGGATCCATTAATCAAAATGGTCCACTTCTTATGACTGCCACACATACTGGAGAACATACAACATTAGCACAAATAGTCCGACTAGTTGAGGAGGCACAAACGAGTAAGGCACCAATTCAACAGTTGGCGGACAAAGTTGCTGGTTATTTTATTCCACTAGTCATAGCTGTATCTGCCTTGACATTACTAGTGTGGACCATTCTTGGATACGTTAGCACACAACATTTCCCCGGGGAAAAAGATGAGACTGGTAGAAACCGCGAAGAGATTATCTTCCAATATGCATTTAGGTGTGCTCTCTCTGTACTTGCCATTGCTTGTCCATGTGCTCTTGGTTTAGCTACACCAACGGCAGTTATGGTTGGTACTGGTGTTGGTGCTCTCAATGGAATATTAATCAAAGGTGCTGAATCCCTTGAGAATGCACACAAAGTTAAATGTATTGTCTTTGACAAAACTGGCACTCTCACCCACGGTACGCCAGTTGTAAGCAGCATTTGTATGTTTGTCAATGAAAACGTTTGTTCACTTGGAAAATTACTGGCCATTGTTGGTACTGCTGAAGTGAATAGTGAACATCCAATTGCTTCTGCAATTGTCAAATATGTGAAAGAGACAATTGGCAGTGACGCAAGCGGACAGTGCAGTAATTTTCAAGCGGTGGCTGGATGTGGTCTCAAATGTCGTGTCACACATCTGGAGTCGGTGCTAGCGCTAGTGAGTAAATCTGACATGATATTGAACTATCGGAATCAAACTGGTCATGCCACGGAATCAAAATGTGTATTAAATAATGTGCCAATTGACGTGATTGCAATTCGCAATGAAGATGTTAACAAACAAAGCGCACAGTATCAACTGCTGTTGGATCCAGAAGCAGCGGGAGATCAGTCTGATCAAGTTATTTACGATGTGTGCATAGGAAATCGTGAATGGATGAGGAGAAATGCTGTTGATATACCTCGACAGGTAGAGACTAAAATGATCGAACAAGAAGAACTAGGATGTACAGCTATTCTTGTCGCAATTAATGGTGTTTTGATAGCGAATGTTAATGTCGCTGATACTGTTAAATCTGAGGCACATCTGGCTGTTTATACTTTGAAAAAAATGGGATTGGAGGTAGTGTTGTTAACTGGAGATAATAGAAAAACTGCATCGTGTGTTGCCAGACAAGTAGGCATTAACAAAGTATTTGCTGAAGTACTACCGTCCCATAAAGTTGCTAAAATTCGTAGACTCCAGGAGCAAGGCTTTCGAGTTGTTATGGTTGGCGATGGTGTTAATGACAGTCCAGCATTAGCACAAGCAGATGTAGGAATTGCTATTGCCTCTGGGACTGATGTTGCTGTGGAAGCTGCTGATGTTGTTCTGATGAAAAATGATCTGTTGGATGTTGTCGGGTGCTTAGATCTATCAAGAAAGACTGTATTCAGAATACGACTCAATTTCTTATTCGCTAGTATTTACAATTTACTTGGCATTCCAATAGCAGCTGGACTATTTAGTCCTTTTGGGTTCTATTTGGAGCCGTGGATGTCTTCTGCTGCAATGGCCATGAGTTCTGTTTCTGTAGTTGCCAGTTCATTAATGCTCAAATTGTAAGTGAATTTCAATGAATAATAAGTGAATGGTGGTGATGACACCACCACTGGAATTTTTACTTCTTTCATCATTTCAGATATCGCAAGCCAACTAGGGCCCTTTTGGAAACTTCCGAGTACCTGGAAAATCTCAAAGCATATAATGCCGTGACGAGTACTCAAATAGATGCTGAAGAGTCCCCTATTCTACCGATGCGCACAGCCTCAACGTTGTCCAGGTTAGTTCCAATTCTCACTATTTCCTTTGAATCATGAGATTTGGGTGTTCACGGTTACGCTGGAGTTACTCATCATATCGCAGTATTTTTTTTGAGGCTCTTGGATAATTTTCCTCAGATTTTTGGGAGTATTATTGGCTCAACAGAAGCTTCAATTCTGCATAACATGTAGATGAATTGTTGTAGCATAGCGTGAAATGAACTGAGAGATCAGAAATGTTTTCAAATTGATTTGTGATGAGTGAAAAGAGTCAACATTGCTAATTTCGATGATGAAAGTGGTTTCATTTGAATATAACAAAATCACCAAAATAAAGAACTGCTTTCAACAAGTAAATATTTGGCTCGAGACGCGTATCGTTTACGTCAGATGAGGCTTTTTTAGGAAGAAAATATCTCTCACAAAATTAAGTTCACTAATAAATATGTAAATCATAAGTTCCAAGATCGTTATCAAATTATCATTATTATTCTATTTGAGGATTACTTATCTGTTCTCGGAGTAAAGGTGCAACAAAATATTTTCGCTTGGTTCATATGAGAAGAAAATTTTTCAAAAACGGATTTGTCTGACCACACGAGGAAATTATGAACAAAATAACTACTCAATAGCACATCGCCAATGTATTATCAAAAACATCCATACTAGATCTAACCCAAGAAAAATTCCTCATTTATATGGATTTCACGTCATTTTTTAATTAATTTTTTGTGGAACTACATTGACAACAGTTCAACTTCATGTAGATGTAGGAATGAGGCTGACGTGATGAATATAGCTCCAGTGTACAGGTCGATAGAAAGTCCAAAAGTTGTATTAGAAAAAGTTGAATAAGGGTATCTGACTAACTGGACATTGGTTATATTGGTTAATTCTGCTTATTTCACTAGATAACTATCTTCCAAACATGTAATTATTATTCCACATAGGTCTATCTTTTAGTAGATCCCTCATTCCTTGGCGCTTTATCTACCCTTGAATTTCATGAATTATCTTTTTTTACCTTCATAGCGGCGTACTTGGTAACGCCAACGATATTCTCCTTTATTTGAGGCATGTGTATAATCGCTATTTTATTTATACAATATTATCCACTAGGCGACTTAATGTAGAAGAACAGGAAAGTGAGCTAAGTCTGAATGCATGAATCGTAAGTTTTTTCCATGGTTAGTATTGTATTGTTAAGTTATCCATATTACCTAATTCCTCCGTGATTAACATGCTTATCACTGCTGTATTTGTATTTTTTTCTTTCTTCATCATCAACTCTTTGAAAAGGTTCTAATTATACTTAAGATTGATAACAATAGTAGAGGTGTTAAAGTTTTTTGATTACTGTATTTCTCGTGTAACGGGTATTTTTTCCATCTAGACTATTCGGAAGGACAAAGGACGAAGTTGAAGGACCTCTTCTCGGTGAAGATACACCTGGGTTCACGGTCGATTTTGCCGGTCATAAAGTTGAATCTACCAATGAAAATGTATCATAACGCACAAATGTGTGATCACAGCAAATGACGACAAAACTTGTTTCATTATTTGTTAATTTCATGAATGCATATTTTTTAATTCGTACTTAATGCATTTTCCATTTAGACATGAAAAAAGAAAATATTTATCTGATGTTGATTAATACTCCATGAAGAGTAAGAGAGATGAATTATTCTGGGAATTTTGTATTTACTCTAGGCCAATGCAAGTTTTGTATACTATAAAATTAATCGAAATACTTTCTTATTCTTGTATTTAAGTAATGTATATAGGTAAAAATAAAAAACCGAAAAATAATTTGATTGTATAGTGTGAAATAAAGATTATAAGTTCATACTCTCTGATTTTTATTAACTCAGTAAACATCCCCAAAATATCTTATACTCTACTATTTTCAGATCATGCAATACTGTTGAATTTGATTTACTATTTTGAGTTATTTCGATCAATGGAGATACACTCGGAATTTACGACCAGAGAAACTAAACGATCCAAAAATCAGTGATTAAGATCACGAGAATGCAGATAATATATCTAAACCGACAGCATCCCTGGATAAATTCTACACATATTACGATACCTAATTCGAATCGATAATTGAATAAATTGGTTATTACCGGTCTTTATCTCTCGCATTTGAATTAAAAATATAATATTGAGTGAACTGGATATTTTTAATAAACTATGACAATAATATAATTGTAAGGAGATAAACGACATAACAAACAAAACCCAGACTATTTCCATACATTTGATTGATTTATGCTGTTTCATTCATTAATAATCCACTCACATTGCGTAATTTATAGTTTTGCTAACCTGGGTTCTATTTTTGGCGATAAAAAAATTGAGTCCTTGCGCTTTCGCTTGAACATCCTCAGCGCAATTAATGGGTTTGGGTGAAGAATAGTGCAGTTCACAAAGGCTTTGATATTATAAATATGAGAATACGGTAATTATTAATCAGTAAAGCCATTGAATAGCAAAGGTAGTCATGGATAGAAATTTTATTAAATATGAAAATTATCTCATTAGTAAAGCATGCACATATCCATCTTTCAGGCATATAAAAATACTATTTTTTGATCATAATTTCTCATTCTCATTCGTACCAGTTCGATTAACTTATTCCTAATAGCAACCCATCTCGGGGCGAGGTGTGCCGACCGACCAACACTAGTACCATGGAAATATTCATTAGTGATAGCAATTCAGGCATTCAACGTGTTCGTCGCCTTCATATCTGTAACATACACGGAATGAAGAACATATTAGACTCTTAGCAGATATAAAGGGAAATGGGCAATAAAATCAACGTCATTCACTTACATTGTAAAGCGGCATGTTGAACAAAATTGTTCCAGACATTTTGTACACTCACTTAGGCAGTGGGGACAGTAAAATTCAATACAATGGAAGCAGCGATTTAATTCAAAGACTCTCAATGCCCCACAATTGGTGCATGTTTGTTGTGCTTGCGGCTGAAAGGACAAATAATACAAATAATAAATTGGAAATATGCTGTCTACAATAAGTTGTATAACTTGTACAAATTGTATTTCAAAGATGTGAGGTAAAACGCACCAAAATAATTTTTTTACTGTGTTCAAGCTGCAATTTATCATTCATAACCATCTGCTTCAAACGCGGGGGTTCAAAGTGATATCCAGTGCCTTTAGCACGATTCTGGACATCATCAGCTTTTCCAATCGATTTTTGCGATCCATTCCTCAAAAGGTGCAGAGTACGTTCTGTAAGAAGTAATAATTGTCGTTCTTTTTCGTTTCATTATCAAGATAATCAATTTTGTTTTGATGTACATAACCTCCGTACCATAGATCCTCTTCATTTCTTCATTCCTCTCAACAATGTCTGCCGCCTCTGTTAATCCAACATGAACCTTCATTTGTGGGGTAAGATCGCCCTCGAATGGGCAATTACGTTTTGAAGACATTTTACGAATCAATCAATTTTCCGAAGAAGCGTATGTAAAGAACACAGAATCGACCAAGCCTGACTCCGACGTTCCCCAATTGACAATTGAACGAACAGTTGACGTTTGAACGCCAGTGTCGCGTCTGGGCAATCCACGAAACCGGTGTACGAGAAATAAAAGAAAGCCTCCAGGTTTTATCGTTCCATGAGTACTAAAAGTATTCGGAACAAAACCCATAAATCGGAAAAACTCAAAAAACGTCTCCTTGTTGTCAAAATACCGTTGAAAAAAAGTTCTAATTTTTGAAAACCAAAATTACAATCGACCCACTTTCCCCTGTGTTCCATTTTACCCCACCACAACATCGAAGTACTATTAAAACCGATAATTTATTGAAATCATTCTTCGGGATATTAATCGATGACAATTGAACATTGACATATGTTGAAATAAAAAACTGAACGATACATTATTATTAATGCTGCATCATTATTATTATTTCGTTTTATACATATTTGATATTGGCCATCAAGAAATATGTTACAATTTTTTGTTGTTCTTTTTCCTCTTGCAGTACCCCGATTTGCAAGAATATGGTCAATATATAATATCAATAATATAATAATCATAATAGTAATAATAATAATAATAATAATCATAATAACCATCGGTAGCAATAAGTTGATGAGGAAATAACTGTACAATCTTTGGAGTAATTTCCTTTTTTTGTCACCTCTTTACACCCTCTGTCAACATCTCTCGCGTTTTCACCTCATGTATAATTAACGAATTAATCAAATAATCAAAATGCACATGCGGAATATCAAGGGACTATTCAATCATTGATACAAATTCAATAACTATTCACGTTTGCATATTTATTTTATGTTCATTTGATTTCACTATTTGCGGTCGTTTTTTTTTATAGTTACAAAAATTAGTGTTACAAAGCGCTTTTCAATTTTTTATCTTTAGAACTCTTTTTGTTTTTTAATGTATGGATTAATACACGTCTATCCGAGCATCGCTAAAAACGATTAAATACTCGGAATTTTATTTTCTAATCGATCTAAGCAAGATTCATTGTTCATTTAGAAAAATTTTAATCGTTTTAATTAATTTTTCTTCCATATAATGAATGACATTTTACTGAATCACATTACGCATCATGTACACCATTGTCAATAGCCGATTCACCCATTCGCACGAAAAAACATTTTATTTTTTCTTTCATCGGAAAATAATTATTTATTTTCTTCCATTGAAATCTTTCGCATCATTTTCGTCAATTATTTTCACTCATCTAAAATCTATATATCTACTTGAGGGACGGGGACAGTGGCCATTCCATGGACAACCATCGCTTGAGAATTTGTTTTGATTAAATAAATAAATCCTCCAATGAATCAGCTGGAATTGATACGTATGCTCTTACTTCGTCAGTGAAAAAATAGAAGATAATGATTTTAAAATTATTATTCAGAGATCGGAAAGTTCATTATGTGAGAAAAAATCAGTGTGGACTGGATTACCAAATTTTACATTGAAAATTATTTGGGAAAGTCACTTGTCAACCACAGTCGTTATTGTCAGTTGTCATGGACGTGTCACCAAAGATGCCTAATATACTTATTTATTTATGACATGCAACAGCACGTGTTATGTATATATTTGTCCTGTTCGTGCTTGAGAATTTGCAGTGGCTCATTTTGTGTCGTTTGTTACCGCCGCATGTGAAATCTAATTATTCGTTGTTTTAGATTCCCTCAAATTCCCACTGTATTTCCATTTTGTAAATTCACATACGTATTCCTTTTCAATTTATAATATTACCCTTCTCGAAATAAGTCATAATTTATCTTTTTAAAAATGGAAATGTATGAGTGACGATATAAAAAACTTCACATTTCGCTCAACAAATAATTCATTGCATTGGGGAAAAAAAAGCTGCCATTAAATAATCTAAAGTAAAACGATAAGGACTTTCCAATCATTGATGAACATTTGCTCACTCATAATGACAAAGGAAAATTGACTAGGAAATGAATAAACAAATGGAGCTTTCAACGAATTCCAGATTACGTTGACTACAAACTTTGACTAGCTAAAAATTTGGATTGACCATCCATTTCTTCATTATGACTATTGTATATTATCTATACGAGATGCACGATAAGTTATTAAAAACATCCAGTAAGGAGGTATATTACAATAGGCTCCGCTACATCTTATTGACACAATTTAATGAAAAATGTTTTTTGACGTCTTGTCAAATCTATAAACAAGGTGTCTTTCAACTGGGTCGGTTAGTTTTTTATTCTCATGTCTACATGAGCAGTGCGCTGCTTCAATTGAGAGGGAAAATATATTCTCCATACAGTCTTGAGGAGAAAATTGTTCACATGGCAAAAGGGACAACATTCCGCGTCCTGGAATATACTACTTCATTTTGAAAAAAAATTAGAAAAAGCAACAAACACTAAAGGAAACCCCAGGCAAATGACATAGTTATTTTAACAAAATCATCGAAAAATTCACTTTTGTTTTTTCGTTTTAATGCCAACTATGATGAAAAATGTGTCTAAGCTCAATCAATGAATTTCCAATCGGGAAAATATTAAGGGCCTCTCTGACAAGCGGCGCAAATAAAAAGAACCCAGTGCGATGTAGCAAGCAGTTTGCTCCTTCAAATGGCATTTTTTCCAATTCATTTCATTATAGACTGTCTATCACTGTACTACAACTCTGATGTATTGAGAATTCTGCTGAAAAGCACCCATTATATTTGGAATGAATATACTATCTAGAGTCCTTGATTTTTCATTCAGGTAGATTAAAATACGTGTACCTGATGTGATATAATATCAAAGTATAATTTTGTCCCTACTTGTATAATTTTCCATCATCCATAGAAAACTAATGTTAAGTACGGCCGGTAATTTTCATTATAATTCTCCTTAACTTTTTAAAATTCCCTCATATAAGTTCATTCACTCTCACCTTGATAATTGTGTAAATTATCGATGAACTGTGTCAGTTTAAACAAATGAAATATATTTATGCTTGAAATACTATCACGTATTTACCCGGGCTATCTAGTTTGTTATTAATAAATTATGTTTTATATCATTCAGTTTCATCAACTTCATGTACCTCATTAGTCTCGTATTTTTTAAATCTTTTATATTGCCAAAAACCCGATCGACCAACCGACAGAAATATTCTTACTAATGCAGTGCAGTATCATTTGATTTATTAGGAACGCACTTCAAATATCCAACTAATGAAGAATACTGTGAGCCAAGTTGTATGCGCAAATACATACCTCATGAGATAAATTGTTAATAAATATTCAATGTAGCAATACAGGCGTATTAATGCGCATGGTTGACTACAGATTCTTATTTTTATGACCAGCAAATTTGTCACCATTCTCTACATCTTACTTTCGCATCAGTTTTATCTATTTTTTTTTTATCTATTTATGTACTTATTCATTTATATTGAATTAGTTAGAATAAAAAGTCGAGGCATTTAAATTATTTTCTTTTTTCGTTTCTTTGATACCACGATCGTCATTAAATTGTTTATCGAATGTAAAATCTATTCCGGTGTTTCATTGCACTCTCACATTATTGTATATGAAACATATATACCATTAATCAGCCGCGGGATATGTTTGTTGAGAAAATATATCTTCAATTTACGATTTGATATCACATTAACATGAAAATCGTAATTTCCGGCTCTCGTCTCTTCATGTAATCTTCATGTCATTGCACATCTCGTCCCGACACCCATGTCCATTATTTTTCATCTCCTCTTTTTTTAGTTTAGAATTGGCAAGACCCTATTAGAGCCCAGAATTTTTCATTCCTATTCTATCACCATTATGAAAACACTTATACAATCCATAAAATAACTCACCAGAATCGACGATTGCCATCCAAAATACTACCAAAACTTGCACAAAATTCCATACGGAAATTCTGATAGTATCATGCTATGTTACTGCCGCTCATCGTTGTAACACATTTTTTTTCCGGTGTATTTTGACTCTCCGAATTGCTACGAACTGCCTTTGGAGGACTTCCGGGTACGGAAGTGGAGTCACCACTCATTTGGTTATTATTGTTTGTAGATGTTGAACTACGACGGCCATTTTCATGGGTGGGCGATTTAACATCGAAAGCTGAACTTTCAGATTCAAGATCCGAGTCAATCTATATCGTCAAACATTCAAAGATCATTTATTGATTGGGTAAATCCTGTGTACCATTTTCAGTTGATAAATTGGGAGAGTGAGCATGAGAGAGAGGAAAGAAATGTCAGGTACATCTGGAGACTGTAACTCATATGTTTAGGGTTTTTTAATATGAAAAACACTACCGACATAATAATTATTAAATTCAGAAGAAAAATTGGGAGAACCAGATCAGTTACTTTTGACTATTGACCAGTTTTTGATGGATAGCTCGAAATCTAAGGAAGGTAGAAAATCTTTGTTAAAACTTTTTTTCTGGAGCAAATTAAGAAGTACAATAAATGTAATAACAAAAAATTTGTTATCTCCATTAAATTCGGAGATGTCGCTCAAAAACTCGAGTAGATGTAAATGTATTCTCTAAATAAACAAATTAAGCCTACGAAATATTTCTAAATCTAAATGTTAAGATTATTCTTTGTGAATTGAGCAAAGGACAATCGAGGGATTAATTGAGAATTTTTGTGAATATGATAACTACACAGGTTGGAAAGAGAAATGTATGATTTATCTATTTTCGCAAATATGGAAATGAAGAATGAAATGGAGTCGTTTGTTACATAGAACTTTCACATACGCACAAAACATTTTTCAAAAGAAAAATACTTATTTACAAAAAACATATATTTCAGACAGATATAAATTGAACACTAGAAAGTTGTCTATAGTGAATTCTTTATAAATGGATGTCCATGATTTTGAGTAAAATTCAGTAACTGAGTGTTTATGGAAATCTATTTGAAAAGAAATGGAAACTGCTGAAACGATCTCACCCTCCACAAATCAATCTTCAAAGGTGCGCTTTTTCACACATATATGAATAACAGCCAAATGTAATTTGAAAACCTTGATATTTAAATGCAAAAATATAAGCAGCTTTCTATCTTTGTAAGAATAAAAAAAATCCATTATAATTTTGCTACGCAAACGATAAAAAATAAATTAAGATTAACAATCAATTTCGGCAGTTTCCTAATATTTTTTTAAGATACGCGACTTTCCCAGGAAAGTGTCATAAAGACGTGTATCTTCTACCTGACTATTGTAGTTGATCTTGGAATGAGTCAAGTTTATACGGAATAAACGTGGATCCCTAGGAGTATTAGAGAAGACTCCACATAATGAGAAGAAAATATAATGTTGCTAATCAAATATTCTCTTGACAAGAATTTAAAGTCAATCTTCGAAACACGTTGCCATGTTTTCTTCAGAGCAATCTTCCAATATAGACTGACGCATTAAAAAAAAAATTAATCATTGACATAATTAAAGAGGAATGAAGACCCGGGACATCTCGTTAAATAAAAAGCAAACTGAAAAATATTGACTGTTACGTGAATCTTCTGCATAGCTAACGATTTGTATGACGTGAAGATGATACCTTATTGAAACAAACTACCTGTCTGGTAGCAGGATGAGGATTAGAGAATAGCCTCTCACTAGTGTCACTCCCACAACTTGAACTCTCACTCATTTCAGTAGCGAATTTCCTCGATGCTCTTGGACTCGGTGGCGCAGCCCTGCTTTGAGATCCCAGAGCAAGACTGGCATTTCTCGAACACACCTGGGACTGTATATGTTCACAAACCCTTCGAAATCGTCTTATATTACCTGAAAATGCGCATATTTAGAGGAAGTGGTTCACAAATGACATATGTGATTAGAAAAGTCGCTTGTAGCTCGTTCTACAATCTTCATATTCATGTTGCATAATATATTATTGCATAATCATCTCTGAGATAGAAAGGGCATTTTATCTGCATAAGGTTTCATGGGGTCTCTTCCCAGAAGTTCCAAAACTACGATTCCTTTCTAATCATGTGAAAAATTTGAAGAATAAAGAATCGGGGAACTATGAAATCATAAAACCTCAGATAAAGATCGCTAAATAGCATTAAATTATTTATATGTTGACGAAAAATGTTGTTGAGAAAAAATTAATTGTCTATTTCTTACCACTTAAAAGTGTGAAGGTAATAGCAAACAGTGGTTCACTCGGATGTTTCGAAATAGCACTAATGTCAACTTGGAACCTCACTTGTCTTTGGAACATTGCTGGTGCTGTACTTCCACGTTTGTATTCAACTTTGAAAGACATTGGTGAGCTCACGCTGTGAGACAATTCTGCTATCTGAAGGCAGACAAAATATGAATGAAATATAAGTAATTAATGACGAGTGGTGACGAGGAAATATTTTTGACTCACTGATAGAAATGCGTGGATAAGATCGGCTTTGACACTGGCCAACGGCTTCCCTTTCACGAGAACTGTAAATGTCTCATCCTTTTCTGTTGCCATAAGACTACCAAACCAAGACTTCTTCGTTAACTCCGGAGAGGAATCGGGTGTGAGATGAACCTACCAGAGAGAGTTTTTTTTAGTTCAACAGAGAGAGATTTGATTTGAAATTTTGATCAATAAGGAGTTTAATCAATCGGAAAATAGATTATCATTCTAAGATCTACTGAGTGAGCATAACAGATAATACTGTTAATAATTAGGAATTTATAAACATGTCAAGGTTAATTTTAAACAAAAAAAATGCATACACGAAATTATGAATTAAAGGAAGTTTCTCCATTTAAATAAAATTTCGCTGATTGCAACGAAAAATTTCGTGCAATTAAACTAATTAAAAGATTTAAGAAATTCACCTCTTCGGTGCTAGTGAGCAGTTTACGTCGATGGAACCGTGGACTACCAAGGAAGGAATTTTTTATTGTAGTAAGTCGCGATCGCCAATGATGGGCCCCCGAGCCTGCACCAGTATGAGGTGATCCCGGTGGCGTAACACCGACTGAAAATGATTAACATTGTGGACAATTGTCAAAATTAATTTGATAACGAAATGTTGAGGAAGCAGACATGGAACAACTCAACCAAAACCCCTAGTGAATTAATTAGAATCGTTTATCAAATTTTTAGTCAACTTTCTGCGGATTTTTGATCCAAGGAAATTTCACAGGAAATATCTGAATTTAATAAGTCACATAAAAAGCGATTTCGCTAGATTTTTCTATTAAGTTTTTCCATCCGTAATACTTCCATTTATTCTGAATGCAATAAAATAGTAACCACATACTTGGCAGATTCTCATTGAATTCAATGCCAACGCTACCGAGAGGCTGGACAATAGTGGGCGCCGTGACCGTTGTTGTGGAATTTGTTGCATTAGGAGATGCTCCATTTCCGCTGCTGGCACTTCCAGTGGATAATCGATGAGGACTGTGTGGGGCCTGGCCATGATGTGAAATCGGCGTCGATCTATGTGGACTGAGGAGCCCCGGGAGACTTGGTCCATGCAGAGGTGATCCTCCAGGAGTTGATGAATGAGAATGGGATGCGTGGGTGTGAGATCCAGTGCTCGGCGAACGTCTCGTATGGTGTCTGGCACTGTCAGAAACAGTCATACATCTTTTATCAATGTATTTCATTAAAATTCACTATTTATTCAATCTCATAGCTCACCTGGATTGCCTTCGTGGAGTCAGTGGTGATCCTTGACTGATCTGACCCAGTTGCAATGCTGTACTGCCATTTACTCGACAAGTATCTATACGTTTTCTCGGGGGATCGGTTTCTAATTGGCTAGTGCCACCTCGAATTCCGCCTCTCATGACTTCTAACTCATCTTCACAGGCTGGTCTTCTTCTTTTTCGCTCCAAAAGCAAAAAATATATCACCTTTTCTGTGTTATGGCTGGAAAATTAAAAGCAAAATCGTCAGTAGACTGAACTTCTGTAGAATAATTCCTCTATGACGGATATAAAAAAAATTCTCTTTGCTTTCTGCTTGCTCTTTCATTGAATCCCCACTTTATCGGAAAAAGCTCTTGAAGAATTTATTATTTCTTACTTGGGACTGAGCAATTCTTGGATGAGTTTGTCACGTTCTTTGAAACAACCCAGACTGGCAATCGCCTGAAGTACATCGGGATCTATCGCCTCGACGGACGGGAGCACATGTGTCTGCACTACTTCCATCATCGATAGTTCCAATTCTAATTCTCCTTTTCCTGCTGCAGTGACCCAGATATGCCTATTTATTTCTGCCAACTGAAACAAGAGGGGTTTTCCCCGATAATTAAGACGATGTTTTTTTTCACTCGTGAGGCAAATCAATTATTGCTTTACAAAATATGCAAGCGCGTCTGTTATGAGTTGAACAAATTATGAGTCGTTCAATTGACGGAGAAAATTAGTTTGAACTCCAGGCATTTCGTGGGAAATTGTTCAAGCACTTTGAAAGCCAATTTGACCTGTTTTTTTTTAAACAATTAGTGCACCGAAAATATTACGCAATCTGAGAATAATTACCGTGAGTCGTTTATCAGGATTCACTTCAATCATTCCTCGAAGTAAATTCTGACAATCGGGTGGAACGAAATGAGGAATGTGGAAAACACCTCTCTTCACTTTTTCCAGTAGTTGACGGAGATTATCGTCATCAAATGGTAAAGCTCCAACTAGTAATGCATAAAGAATAACTCCACAAGACCAAACATCTGCTTTTCTACCATCGTATTTTTCTCCCTGTATAAAAATAGAAATGTCAATAATTCGTTAACATCGGTGGAAATCGTGATTCGATGAAAAATTAAAAGATTCTTACTCTGATGACTTCGGGACAAGCGTAATGAGGCGAACCGCAGCTTGTTTCTAGCATTGATCCTGCTGGTTGCAGTGATGCCATTCCAAAGTCCGCGATTTTTATGTTGTTCTTCTCATCCAGGAGTAAATTTTCAGGCTTCAAATCTCGATGACTGATTACATTATTGCGGTTAGTGTTTTTTATTCAATGATTTCAGTCAAATTGAAAGACAATGCTCTTACCATATGTTGTGACTATGACAGAAATCTAATGCAGAAATGATTTGTCGAAAGAATCTTCTCGCTTCTTTTGGCGTAAGTCGAGCCTTTTTAACGAGATAATCGAAAAGTTCTCCGCCTGACACGTGTTCCAGAACCAGATACCTAATTATTAGGAGAAGCAATTTATTAATTGATGACTTGCTTGATAATATCTTTGGGTTTTGGGATCATAAAGACCCAATTCGGAATGAAAACCGGTTTTATTATTACATAATGAGAAAGAAGGAAATTGGGACAAGTTTTCGATCGAAGACCACTTTTTATTTCCGGATGAGAGGTTCAGAATCGTTTGAATTAAAGTTTTCAATTTTTTGTGGTATAGTAACAAAAAATATGGTCTGAAAGTTCGAATATATAATTTTTAGAGGTGATCTGCATGCATGCATTCTCTTTTTTCTGGAACTCATTCGTTTCTTATACGTTTTGTAATGAATCATTTAAATTTCATAAGTCGTCATATAGATTTCACTCTTCAAAAATTACAACTAAAAAATTTAATGTATTTTTCATTTATTTATTGGCTATATTCTTCGTAATTCCTTGTCCACGTTGCTGTGACTTTAATTTCAAAATAAAATATTTGATTTTCATTTAATTAATATTCTGATCATCACGCGGAGAGAAAAGCTTCAATAAAAATCACATGAAATTCTTAATTCGCAGGCGAGAATAAAGGTCTGATATCATTACCGAGTTACGTAATATTTATGGAGCGTTCCATAATTTTTACTGGTTCCTCTGTATTTTTTATCGGGTCTGTATTCTCGCTGGGGAATTACAGAACTTTCGCGCAATTTTTATTGAACTATTTTCTTCATGTGCAGGCCGGATTAACCAACTGAATGGAAACGGCCAATATTCGGCTCGTTATGGATGCGCCGACTCTCGATTAAGCCAGCCTGCCAATGTTGTGCTCACCATCGGTGAGGTATTAAACAAGCCATTATTGGTTTCTAGTCAGGACTTACATCCATCACACCCCATTCGCTGTAAACCTCGTATGTTTAAGGGTTCCAGGGGGTGAAGGAAGGGGCTCCTTTGTAGACAGGATTTTTTTCTTCATAAATAATGCTCCTGACTTGATAAAAAATGTAAACTCTGTCAAGAGAGAATAGTCTAGAGTTTTTTAGAATAAGAATATGTAAATTTTAATCAGCACTTTACAGGGTCTTTCACGACGGACTAAACAAAATTATTAAATAATGAACGATTGGCCAAATCGAATAAACTCTACCGTGCAATAAAAATCCATTTGTCTACTATAAATAATCGGTTTTATCCATGTACATTCTTTCGTAGATAACAAATGAATGCTATTATTCCACATTTTTTCAAAAATAACAGAGTCACGGTTCTACAACGTGGGGAATGACATTGAAAAATACTGTTATTGACCACTGCCAATAAATAAAAGGATTACAACTTACAGATATTTTTTATTCTCGTATACATCAGTAAGACCCAGTACGTGGGGATGATCGATGAGCTTCATGATGGCGATCTCGCGTTCGACCTTCATTAACACCGATTCCGATAGTTTTTCACGATTGATGATCTTTATGGCCACTTTTTTACCCAGTACACAATGCACCCCCAGCTTGACCAACCCTAAAAAGGAAAGAAATGACTGTAGTCTTTAATGATAATGTTTATCCTGAGAGTAATTAGGGCTGATCGGGAGATCAAGTAGGATAAGAATCCCTGGGCATTAGCTTTCCTGATGTAGTTCGGTCTCTCCTACACCGAGAAAAGCAAGTTTCTCAAACTTAGTGAATTAATGCGCGGGGGTAGTCCACGTCATCTCGACGAGGTCTGAACCTTCACCCCTGTCGATTGTGTCAACGATTTTTCCCCATTTTATATGTTGACACATCATTACATGTCGATTACATTTTTTTGCGATACCACAAGGCCGCTGGAATGTCTTTGGATGATATAAATCAATAATTTTTTCAATTTCAACGAAGTTTATTTACACATATAGAATAGTCACGTAATATAATGTAAACAGATTCAGTATAGTAGACATAATAGCTTCAATCCAGGAGCTTTTACATGTTTTTACTTCACATTAATGATGATATAATGAGAATGACCCGTGAGGGTGCAATTAGAGGGTTCAGATGTAGGGGAAAAATTGTGGTATTAAAACCCTCTAACTAAATCGATAATAGTATTATTGCGTTATCATTAGACCAGTTGTTTGAATTGAATGTCAATTTGTGATCAAGTCCCAGCTTTATTGTACACTAAAAAAAATTTCTGTAAAAATTACAGAAAATTCTCGTAATTGGTTCACCAATTCATTGATCAAGCGAAAAAAAAATTTTCTCTTATACTTTGACATTGCTTGGACTATTCTCCAGTTGCATTTGAAAACACGCGATAATAAATTAACAGAATAATAATAAATCAACAAAATCGACAGGTGGCGCTAGTAATTAAACAGCCAGACCAGTCATGGTTGAGAGGGTGTCTTAAAACAACATGCGTCTCTTACATGTGCTGTTACGGGTAAATTCCATCTTTTCCTGGCGCATGCGCGTCCCTACTACCCCTCACAAGTAATGCTCGGATTTTCTGCATATTGCATATAAATATTTAGGGGCATGCGATTCAAACAGGACATCCTTAGAATGGATGGAAGGGAATCTAGGGAAGTCGTCGGTTTGGAAGAGAGAATTTTTTAAAAATATTTCTGCTGAAAATTATGCATGAAAGAGAGAAACGTAGCGTCTCATCATTATGATAAGAACAGATATCGTTTGAGGGACGTTTTCTACCGCATTAAAGACGGAATTCAATATGCAGCTCATTGATTAACCAATTATTGACGGACAAAGTATCTGGCGAGTTGTTACTCTGTGGAGATTTGAAATAATGAGACCGATATGTCAATTATTATCGATCGGTCATTATAATGATCTGTGGGTTGTTGGTGCCAGCCACCCTTGTAAAATAAGTGAAAATGGATGACAAATCATTTTTACAAATTTGACACGCAGAAAACATAAAACTGGAGCGAATACACATGGAAATGACAAATGAATAACGAGACTGAAGTACTCGAGGGTCGGGGGGATACGCACTGGGCTCTTCGTTCACACGAAAAAAAATGAAAATCAATAATATTGCTTCCAATACGTATTTGGAGCCGGAACCAAAGGGAATTTAGAGCCATAAGAACACCAAACATGTCTAGGAGATGACTCTGCATTTGTAAGGACACAAAGAAGATATAAAGGGGGAAAAATGATTTATTTCAAATGAATGTCTACTTGTTCGAAAATAAATTTTGATTTTATTCTGCTACTTCCAACAGTTTTTGCTGCACTCAACAGTAAATTTTGAGGGTGCCGGGTGTAATCCTCGATTAATATCTGTAGTAAATCGGTTCAAGGTGGCCCCCTTGAGCCTTAGCTGAGTTTTTAGGGAATATCTCCGCATCTTGGGGAGTTATCGCAATTCACGTCGTTAGATCTTCAAACACTACCAACAAGATCATTACCAAAAAATCTTTATCCCCTTAAGACTCTGATAATTTCCCTGACAAATCACCCGAGTTGAGTTCACTCCCTCTTATCACTTCACTACAGATATAATTATTATTATTATTACGAAATAAAAAATAATAACATAATAATACCAATAATACTAATAATATCAGTTGTTATTTTTTTCTAGTAAAAAATAATTTTATATTTTCTCCATCAATTCCGTTTCTGATAACTGAAGGAAAAATATATGAGAGTTCTCAATAATTAAAGGGACAGAGGATAGAAGTGATAACATACCAGTTTGTCCCTTGCCCAGGGTTTTCTCGAGTCTGTAGGGTCCAACATACTGATGGGTTTCCTGGGTGTTGGACCCAACCGGGCTCTCTTTGCCCTGCATCGTTGTCAAGTCCTTCGTACCAGTCACGATTGCCCCCTCAAGGCTCGATTTAATCCTCAACTATGATATAATTCAGCTAAATTTCAAAATTTCCATATAATTTTTTTCGTCAATCTCGTATAACTGCACAAATATGCATAACATTGTTGTTCATCCATCGTCCTCGTGTTATCCACGTTCTTATTACTACTAAATGAACGACGCCGGTATAGCCAATGAGGCCGGGGCCCCGTCCATCGTTTCATGCTCTAGTGTTCTTCATCTCAAGCCATCGTTTCGGAAATACACACGATTTACTACAAAAACGACTGGAAATGATAAAAAAAATGAAAAAAATAGATAATGAAAATAAAGCCACTCGTGGGTGAATTTATTCGGTCAGTTTACGTGTGAAGTGATGTCACAGTTTTGATCTGTTTCGATGTCTCTTCTCGTTTCGTCTCTTCCGGTGTTTCATTCTGTTCTTCACTCAAACTATTGGGTTTTCTGGATGTGTACGAATGTCGTTCAGCTCGTCCAGAGCTGAACCCCTGGAATCAGGGCGATTTATCATCAGCATAGCAGGGCATTACTCTGGCTTTCTCAACGTTATAAAAAATTTCTGAATGTTTGCTCAGTGGCCCCGGAAACTCTCGCCATTTCACAAACCTCCAAAACAAACTAGCACAGCTAGTTTACGATCTCCACCCTCTAGTCCTTGCTAATCACGAATTTCACTGAAATCACAGAATGGCACCATTGTCACACTGGCCCTGAGACCTTCATCAGAATTCCATCTAGTAGACTTGATGTCAGACCTGTTTCGGCGAGAATTGTCTGGTGAAAATGAACGGAGCTTGAAGCAGAATGAGAGTATCCTCACTGGGGGCGTAAAAAAATGTTAATCACTGTATCCAATCATCAATAAGACACCAATAGTGTCGGACCTGAGTCACTGAATTCACTGTTTCACTGTCGTTCAGGCATAATTTTTTCAACTATTTTTATTCTTTTTTTTTTCAAGCGCGGAACCGCAAGCCGAGAGCTAAGCGAGGACGGAGCCGAGGGTGAAGGCGCTCCCAGTTCGATTACGTGCTCGAGGTAGTTGCGCGCGCCACTGCTACCCTCCTTCAGTGTCAGTACCTTTCTGATTTGTGTGAATGTGAGGGTGGAAAATGTATAGCTATAAGTCCCCACCCCTAATGTCTATTGAAGATCTCTTCCATGTCTAGGGTTTAACAGGAAAGCAACCACTGATAAGGCAGCCCATCGGGGTTTGTGTCTCAACTGAAACGTCTCAGCATTAACACAGATCCTTGCTTATCACTGTAAAAATTGTGTTCATGGCAATTAACAAAAAATAATAATAATTTTTCATTGATTGGGACTCTCTAGTTGTCCCAGAAAATTTTTCAAGCCTCTTCAGAGTCATCTCCTGGTTCACTCAGAACAAATTGAGATGCATCTGAGGCAATTTAGGATTTGGTCGGATCATTACAAGAAGCCGGAAAGGAATGGGGGTGATGTCGAGGAGAATGACTTGAGTTTGGTAGGGGCAATCGAGAATAGACGACCATAAGATCGATATATAGAGAAATACAGGGAGTAGTGTAGGTACTTCCCTTAAGGAAGTTCCCAGTCCTTGACATCTTTACCTATAGCTTAGACGTGATAATACCTATCCGCTTTTATCATTTTCAGAGACTCAAAATGTAGTCATCCTTGTCGGCAGCTTTTGTCTCGGGGTATATAATTTCACTCGTTCTCTTGTCCTTTTGCAGTACTTCATTCTTAACGT
Organism: Diachasmimorpha longicaudata; assembly: GCF_034640455.1. Classification (NCBI taxonomy): domain Eukaryota; kingdom Metazoa; phylum Arthropoda; class Insecta; order Hymenoptera; family Braconidae; genus Diachasmimorpha; species Diachasmimorpha longicaudata. The sequence goes on from NC_087225.1 coordinate 5,710,922, forward strand.
GGGAAGCATCGATGCGTGGTAGTAACGGAAAAGCGTCGATGATGAGTCGACGAAAAATCGGAGAAAAGGGAGAAGTTGATGGACGAATGTGCAAGGTTGTTGAGATTGTTGAGGCTCGTAAGGCAGATGTTAATTATCCCTCATTTTGACAGATATCCGTTCGATTCCATCAACCGGTTATTTAATAATAGTTAATAAATGTCTGTTTGAGGAGCTTTTTTTGACTTGTTAAGGTCTTTAATCTCATACTGTGGTAAATTCTGCGTTGTATGTTTCCTAATTTTACTTATTTGAATTGAACTGTACATTATTTGATAATTAGGGCATTAAGGTATTGATGAGCAAGTAATGAATTATAATTTTCAATTTTCATTCGACACTCATTCGCGCAGTGCATTTTGTCATGAATTTGCTCTGTTCGTCTCTCGATTATATTCATGTCTGAGAAATAATATAAAAAAAAAAATGATGCGTTTGGAGACAAATGCCTAATTCATTACTAAGGATAACTAGACTAATTAATTATAACTCCAATTATTCACTTGTTTTTGTACGTTCCAGTGACTGAATCCTTTCACTTCTCAACCCAGATTCAGTATGACGACAGTTCGATAGATGAAAAAATACATTTGTGAATGCTTCTTCAAGGAGAACAAATGGGGTATTGAATTTGAATTCTCAACAAATTTTTTATAAGATAGGGATATATCCGATTTTCTCCAGGGTCTGAGAACTTTCTTCAAAGTCGTATTCAATGGATTTCATTTGGAAAGGATCTTAGAAGCACCGGAAAATAATACCATGCAACTTTCCCCCGCGATGGCCCCGACTCCACGTTTTCACTATATATTATTCACGAGAACGTGAGTAAGAAACGTAGTTGAGAGATTGTCGCTGATCGTACGCGTCAAATTCTATCTTACTATCTGTTTCTATTTTGTGTTATTCAATTTGGAAAAAATATTTGCACAATGAACAAGTGGATTTGTATTACAGTGTTATTATGTATTATTTTGGAGGGACTTGCTAAACCGACAATCTATAAGAGAAATGAAGATAATGTTTTTGAACCAGGTAAATCAATGATCTATTTATTTATTTATTTATTTATCTATTTTGCTCTCTGAGTAATGAATTTTATGCGTAATTTTTAAAAGATTTTTCTCTCATTTCAATCGCTAATTTCTTCGAATTATCGATACCTTATACGTTCAAAGAGACGTATTACTGATCGATTTTTAATTGCTTTAATTCATATAAACAAAAAAAAGTTATGAAATTCCACAATAATCCAATTATATTTCTAAGAAGGTTATTTTTTAATACCATTCGTATTGAACTACGATGAATGTAATTATGAATATATTAAAAATATAATAAGGGGAGATTAACGGGTCGATGATGTCATTGATGCGTGGGTTTTGAATATAGCAAGTGTTATCGCGTCCACACCTTTTTTAGATTTTCTCAATAATAGTGACTGGATTCTTCGCCTTTTTTTTCACCGGAGTCCGAGTCCATAAGTAAATGACGCGAAAAAAAATCGAACAAATTTTAATTGAGGGAGGGAATCCTCATGGAAAGCGAAAAATAGCTTCTTCACGGATGAAATCTTCAGGAAAAATTCCCAAAGCTCCTGCACCATGAGTTCCGAAGAAATTACGATTTAACGTTCATGCGCGTACTTCGAACGTCAGTGAGCACCATGGGAAAGGGATGGGTGCCATGGAACTGAGAGAACACAAACACTTGACAAATTTTCCAACTCGATATGCATTGTAGAATTTTTTTAATATAAAAAAAAATTATAAACGTGAATTCACACCCGTAAATGGATGGCTCACGCGCCATTTACTAGCCCAGTGAATGGTGTCAGAACATTTAATTTTTGAAATAAAATTCACATTTTCTTCGATTTTTTTGTAGTTATGGTGCCAGTTTCTTCAACAGTGATTCCCCTGCCAGTTTACAAGGTCGGTTATGGATATGGCTTCGTATCGAAGGACAAAAAGGCTCAGAGTATTTATAATCCCGATGGAGAGGTCAAATTAATTACAGGTAGAAATCTATTAACTCAGCATCAAATGAAACTTATATCAAATTCAATTACAGAATATTTAGAAAACTGATTACTATCCTTTTTCAGCGAAAAAACTAATTGAAAAAATTTGATCCATTACCTGACCAGAAGAACGAAAATCCGAAAAGGCAACATGAAATTTATATATTGTCAATTTTCTCCAAAAGCTGGACACCAAAAACTAACTTAAACTAGGTTCCATAGTTGTTACAAACAGTTGTTAATAAAATGAAAATTCAAGTTCATTCTAAAAGTATCTATTTTTTTATTTCTCTCCCAATCAAATATGAAGTAAAAGAGCAGGAATGAAGTGATAGCTGAAATTACAATGGAATACTTATACTTATTTACGTGCGTCTTGATGAAGCTATAGCTCCAAGCCGAACATCCGATGGAGTACAACAGATCAATTGGCGGGAATATCCTAAACAATTTCCATTGGTTGCTGCTCAGCTATAAATAATAATTTAGGTTTTTCTATATCTAATAAAAATGATACAATTGGAGAACAGAAACAGAGACATAAATTGTTTGAATACTTACGAAGCTCATTGAACATGAAGTCGTCTTGATACTCTTTGAGATACTGCGTGGACCGATGCTCATCGAGAAACAGCGAATAAACTCTTTTCACATCATCAATGCTGACCTATATGCGGTAGAAAATATTTTTTATGAAATGTTTCCGTGTATAATGTTCAGGAACTTTATTACGCGAATAATTATACTATAAAGTCAATAAATATGACATTATGAGGGGCATTTGGTTTTTAATGCAGTCATACGAGTCAGATCGCGGCCAGATAAAATGGTGCGATCGAGCGATTCAAACTCCTGATCGTTATCCGTATACTCTATCGAGGTTGGCACGACGCGAAGTAACAATAAAAATGAAAAAAAGTTGGTAAAGAATAAAAGAAAAAAAATCACCTCAGTACTTTTCCTTTTACGGCTAACCAATGAAGCAGTTGTGATGAGTTGAATCGCATATCTCAGTGAAGAATCAGCTGCGATTCTAGTAAGAACAGTAAGTGCATCATCAGCCATTTCGCAATCCTCCTCCTCACATCTAATTTTCAATATTTCCTTAAGATCCTTCTCCTGATATGGAGTAGTGGGAACAATAATCATCCTGTCCAAAAGATCAATAGGGATTCCATGAGGGCTTTTATAATTGGTTCCTCTGATTCTAGTAATGCCTCTATTCGTCGCCATGATAACAATGGGTGACATTTCATTCTCAAGAGCTCGATTTAAAAATGAGAAGCACTCAATATCGAGCATGTGAACCTCATCAATAAACAAAACACCCGGCACAATTTCGGCTTTTCCTTCTTCTCGCCATTCACCAACCTTAGCATTGATTTGTTCTCGCACTTCAGATTTTATTTCACCAGTGTCTCCAGAAAATAGTGCCAAGAAACCATGTGTTCTGCTGTTGATAACATCGATTTCATGCAATGATACTGTGTGAACAACTTCTTTACGTTTTTGAAGTTCTCCCTCGGGACATTGAACAAATCGTGTTTGGGATCCAGTGGCATCATAATCTCTGGCACGAGTGAATGATCTTCCCAATCGATTTATTTTACCGGTTGCCTTATCAATTGTGATAACATCACCGGCCTGAACTTTTTCCTTCATCAAACTGTCAATCATTTTGTTACCAAGATCATAAATTGTCTCCATTTCCGTTGTCTTTAATGTTAGTTTACCAACTTTGGCGCCAACACCAGTTGCTGGTCTGTCCACTTGAATCTCCACAACTTCACCCTCAATTATCTCAGTTTCTTCCTTGATTCTCACACCAATCGATTTACGTATGGCTTGGGTGAGTGCCTCAGTTTTACTCATCTCTAATGAATAAATTTCTGATCCAGCCATGGAAGTGAAGGGTGTATCTTGACCGAGGGCTTGAGCGAGACCCATTGCTATTGCTGTTTTTCCTGTTCCAGGCTGGCCAGCCAACAGAACTGCACGTCCAGCGATTTTTCCATCCTTAATCATTTCTAAGATTACACCTGTTGCTCGACGAGCGCTCAGCTGACCCACCATTCCTTGGGAGACCTGGCATCATCATTACTTTTAGTCAAAGTTCAAAAATCATCAGAAAATCTACTAAGGAAGGATATAATAACTTACATGTCGAGGCTCCAAACTATCATCGAGTCCAAGTCCGCGAATGTGGGAATGGGCTCCGATTCGTTCGATTCGAGTAATTTCACGCACCTCCTGCACTTTAGCTGCTGCAACTGCCTGAAAAAATAATAATTTTTATGGTTTTTGATGGCGTAAAGCTAAAAGTTTCATTCACTCTGCATGATGCATCACTATGGCTACCACTAAATTGTTTACTGATTATCACAGAACATTTCCATCGATTTATGATGGCAATCTTGGATATTCATTGGAAACTAGCTTGATTTCTCAATGAAAATATTGTGAAATAACAATATTTTTAATGACATTGAATTTTATAACTCGAGGAGGTATACGGTGAGGCAGACAATTCGGCTTAACCTATAATATTTAGACTCATGACAGCGTGGGTTTAGAATAAAATAAGTAACGCTAATATGCACAATGTTAAACATTGACTTTGGACATATTAAAATGAAACAATGTCACCAATTATTTCAACAATTTTTAAAATAAAGAGCATAATAAATGTGAGGCTCTCTCTTACCGCCATCGTTTACGCGTGCTTCTGTTGTTTCGTTCCTTTATGAAATGCGCCATCATGTATATAAGAGATTGAGATTGCTTGCTTGGCGCTTCTGGGGGGGGGGGGGCACAATTTCGTGGCGGTGGCGCATGGACTACGATGTTTAACGTGCCTGTTGGTAAGGCATTACCACGGGGCACGTTATTAATTGTAGGTTAGGAGGCTTCTGGCTTTAAGAAGCGAGAAAAACGCAAAAACGTAAAAATGAATTTTGCAATATTTCCGGAGCCTCAGAAACATCGCATTGAATGTCATTAGATTTATTATCCTATGTACATTATTTTCTAAGATCTCGGCGAAAAACGAGGTGAACCCCAATTTGAACGGCTTTTTCTTTATTTTATCAGGTGTGTGAATAAGTCTTTCCCGTTTTTTGTAAGAGATGCCGCCACCAATACTGTGGGTGTGGCGGATCAGCCTCAACCGGAGTCCAGCCATACCGACGGAGGCACGCGCCAGCGCCAACGGCGCAAACAATTACTAGTGCCGGGGTTGGATCTAGGGGACTCGACGAGGCAGCCATTTTAGTCCCTAAGTTAGATATAGTCTAGTTCCTTTTGGTACGGACACACGCGGCGTGGCCACGCGCTCCCCTTTTGTATCTTTACTCACGTGCACGTTATTCATCTGTCAACAATTCCACACTAACACATTAGTTGAAATTGTTTCGCATCATAAATTTTTGATATCGTGAAAATGTCGAAATTTGAGCCGAGTCGACGTCATTTGCGGGAAGTTTCACTTTATTGGTTCAATTTGAAGAAATCTGCTGCCGAGGCGCATCGATTGCTTCAGGAAGCTTATGGAGAAGGTTGTGTCAATGATTCAAGTGTTCGAGGATGGTTTCGACGCTTCAAAAGTGGTGATTTCGACGTGGAAGACAAGGAGCGTTCCGGGCGGCCGCAAACCTTTGAAGATCAAAAATTGGCGACTTTGCTTGATGCAGATTCGTGTCAAACGCAAGAAGAACTTGCTGAAGCATTGGGAGTTGACCGAACAACCATTTCCAAGCGTTTGAAAGCCATGGGACACGTTTGAAACCCAACTGCGAGAAAAACAGCCAGAATACTCCGACAGGCATGACAAAGTTATTTTTCAACATGACAATGCTCGCCCACATGTTGCACAGCCGGTGAAAACATGCTTAGAAACGCTCAAATGGGAAGTCCTACCCCACCCGCCGTATAGTCCAGACATTGCTCCGTCTGATTACCATCTCTTCAGATCGATGACGCATGACCTGGCTGACCAGCACTTCCATTCCTACGAGGAAGCCAAAAAATGGGTGGATGACTGGATAGAGGCCAAACCGGTCGAATTTTTTCGCAACGGGATTCGTATGTTGCCAGAAAGATGGGAAAAAGTTGTAGCTAGCGATGGCCAATACTTTCAATAATTCATTTGTAACCATTTTTTCACAATAAAGGCTCAAAATTTGAAAAAAGGGGAAAGACTTATTCACACACCTGATATAAAAATATATTTTTCAAATCATGAACATGTCTTCACATTCCAAATTTTATTATAAAGTAATTACATGAATAATTATAGAAAAGTATACAAATATCTTTAATACAATTAACAAGGATTAACTACTATTTTTAGCCATCAATGCAATTGTAGATTTTTTAAATCGAAAATCTGTTCTCCATAAGTCCGAATCCACATGAAATAGTATTCCAACTTTTTCAAGTAGAGTGGGAACGATTTCTTTGAGAGATTCAAGTATTGTTCGTCGATACGGTTTGAAAATTTTTTAATAAATAGTGCATTATCGCGTTTCCCTTTCGCCTTTGATAACTCTTTTTTAGCACTAGTGAATAAGTGATGAAGATCTGATATAGCAGCCAACATGTAAAAACTACGTTCTGTTTTGTTTGGCCCTTGTATTAGTTGTTTCAGATGATCCAGAATGACGTTGTCTTCCTCATCGCTCAATAGTTGGTGCTAAAAATGGAATCAATGCAGCTTAATTATTAAAGCAATAGGAAATAGTGGGACCAAATCGAGAATATTGAGAATATTTTTTCCAATATTCACGACGAATGATAAAATATTTACATGTAGTTTTTCCACTACATGCACACCTTGATAAAATCAGACATCAAACATTCACAGAACGCCCGCTGTCTGGGTATTAAAGTCAATTTCCTAACAAAAATTTGATGACTTTTCATTCTTTGCACTTACATCAGCAGCTTTTTCAGTGACAGCATCCAGTGCAGATTCTTCATTATCGAATATTTTATTAGATCCAAGACTGTCACACAGTTGTAGAAACATACTGACTGCCTCTTTTGCTGAATTCTGGTGATCTCCATCGTAATGGAATACCATGAGTACATAGGAATATAGCACATTTATAATATTGAAGGAAACTGTAGTCGCGGCTTTCTGGAATAATCAAAAAATTGCATGTGTATCGGTGTCTTGCCTGTTGTCCTGTCAAAGGTGATTCAGCGAAACTTGTAATTCATTAGAGTAAACAGTCCTAGGTTAACACATACTATATTCATTGCCACAAATTAAATGAAAATTTATTAATCTCAAATTTGCATTTGTGTTGCATAGACTTTACCTCTACAGCTGATATATAGGGGATCTCCAGGAGTTTGGGACACCTGCCAACCATTTCTACCCGTTCCTGATCATCAATCTCTTTAATTAATTGTTTCTCATTACTCTTTGATGACCACCAGGGTGTCCACTCAGGTAGAAGTTTTCCTTCCTCTCCATTTCTGAGGAGAGCCTCAAATTCTTGACGTTCCGCATCAGTGAGAATCCCCCAAAGTTCATTGGCATCATCTAAATTTACATTTCTTATACGATCGGCCAGATCAGGTACCTGAAATCAATTCCAATTTATTAAGAACCATTACCATTGTTTCAACATTAATCCATCTGAATATTGCAATTTACATCTTCGTCGTCATCTGAATCGAGTTCATCGCATAATCCATCAGCATCTTCTTCACTTTCATTGAACAATGCATTTGTATCCTGTTCATGAACTCTCCTGAGAATTTCAGTCATGATCTTTTTCTGTTCAGGATCATTTGACTGAGATTTAATTTCAGCTTCGACCCATTCCTTATAAAATTCCTCTGAACAATTCGAATGTGATGTAGACTTGTAACAATTCATTGAGCAATAGGTAATAGTACACTTGGGGCATGTATATCTCTGTGGAACCGCGTTGCATCTGAAAAATTGGATGACATTATTTCTTTCTAGTTTTTTATTCATATCGACATTTCTCCATACTCTCTACATACATTTGGCACAAGTGTGTGCTACTCGATGCAGCAACGTCTTCCATGTTGTGATTTAAAATATAAAAATTTCGAGAAATATGTTGAACACAATATGCGGTTAACCGAAAAACAATTCACGATGAATCAGAGACAATTTTGTGTACTAAGTAATAAATTAAATGCTGTTCAAAATCAACGCAGAGAATTATTTATAAATTATGAGGATATTTTAGTTGATCATTTCACAATTTAGAATTTAATAACTTATTAGAAAACGTTAAGAAAATCTTCAACTTCGAATTGTTGTGACAGAATACCATAACCTGTAATTTTAATCTCCACCAGAGGGCAAATGGTTGGCGGCTCTGGCTGTCTTGGCATGCTTGGCAGATATGACTTGTACCCTCTTGTGCTGATTCAAGAAAGTCCGAAGACTCAATTAATACTGTCGGGAAATTAACTATCCATTTCCACGTAAGTGAAATTCAAAGAATTATAATTATAATACTAACTATTATAATGTTGTAGATATGTGTAAAGAACTACTTGAGGCACATACGTCTTACACATCCAGTTTTTTGTAAAATCTGTCCAAGTCACTGATGTAACGTTAGCACCGGCAAAATTATTGTTTTTGGGCCCAGATTGTGTAAAGCTCGGAGCGTGTGTGTAAAGAGAATTTTTAGTATGTAAAGAGAAGCTCTATTTACGAAAATTTAGTGCATCCGCGATTCCCGAATTTGCCTCATATCGTACCCAAAACCAGCTACAGTTGGCCGTTTCGAAAAGTGAACTTTTGAGACAGGTATCGTAAAATGTGATTTGCTGTGCCCAATAATCAGCTATAATCATTAAGACCTGTACCAGAACAGCCTCGCACTTGTAGGAAACCCCTTTGCGTTTCGACTTGGATTTGGAAATATTTTTTGTTAATACTAGCAACAATGTTCAAACACTACGATTTATCTAACAATTATCTTTAGGCCACCAACAATAGTAACAAAGGAGGGAGATGGTAATGAATGGTTTTTACGGTTCCATGTTGTAAAATCCGCGTGTACGCTAAATAAAAAATGTCTTCTTTTCGTACTTGAGGCTATCATGAAATTGATAAAATCCTTGATATCTCCGTATCATATAGGATAAAGATACATGACCCTCAGAATAAGTATGTCACCGGGACAAATTCGAATTTCACGCTGTTGGCATGCGCCATCTGCTGAATTTATCAGAACATTCATGAATGAACTACATGTGTATTGAAGTTTAATACATTTATAAGGCCGTAAGAAACGATACTTTGACCTTCCTGTTGGCCCTCATGACCTTCAATCTCAGAAGATTTTAAGACCTGTCCACGGCGCATTCTTCACGTTGGTCTCCACTGTTTCAAGTTATACATTAAACACAGGAAGGCACTTCATTATCTGACATTTCCAATTTAATATAAGGTATTTTCTTAGAATAACACCTTCGACAGTATATTTTGGTCATCTTGAGGAACTTGGAATTCCATCTAAAAAAGATATTTCAAGAATTTTGTTTTCAAAGATAACTGAGTAAAGTATCAACTTCCTATCAGAGACATTTTTAGATGTACGTATGTGCTTTTTTCGATTTTCATCAGTGAAAATTCAGTGGAACTTTTGTATTGGTGAGACAAAATTATTTGATTTTTCACATTGTCTTTCAAAACAAATTTAGCCAATGGTCATATATATATATGGTTAATGTTGGCAGCCGATGTGCGTTAAATGTCAAATTTGATAAAATCACATGTTTTTTATATTTAATCGATCCAAATGCTCTTTTATTGTTCGAAGTCCCTCACTTCATTGCGGGATCTTAAACTATTCGGTATTATTTATTTCTTTATTCATTTATATAATTTAATCATGTCCGTGTTACGATAATATCAATGTTACTCCTACAAAAGAAAAAATTTTCTGTCAGATTTGTGAGAACAAGATGTCGAAAGAACGTGCGTCCAGAAGATTTTACCGTATGGATAGTACCCATGACTTATCGGCATACCTGGACCGTGGACACACTGCCGAGCAGGAGAATAGATGGAACTTCGAGATCGCGTGGGAAGTTGCCAACAAAGGTGACGATAATTATTGCCATCCGCAAATTTGGCATTTTATTACCTAAACCGCGATATTATTGATCAGAAAGTCAAAAAAGTCAATACTCTGTGCACTTTTTAATTCAATAGTTGTTTGTGAAGACTTAAGAAATTCTTGATTGATATTTCCATGTATTTCTGCTCCTTGCCCTGAGAACAAAAAAAAAACCAATTGTCTACGTGATGTCATGTTGCAGATAACCAATAGCTTATAGTGATTGAAATAATTGTATTCGATTTCAACGGATTTGTTTTCGCTGCGGGAAAAATGACAACAATTTGGTCGTAGATATCTTTTTTTCTGAACGAAATTTCGAATTCATTCATAGCTGTTTTCAGTTGGGGGAATCTATACGGTAATTCGATCCAAGGCTTACGTCTCAACTGAAGAATTGGGGGATCAATATTGCATGATTGGTCCATATAAAGAACAATGTGCCAGAACGGAGGTAGAAGAAGCTGAATTTCCGCTGCATAATCCTTTGCGAATGGCTGTTCAAACAATGAGAGATCAAGGATACAAAGTAATGTCACTCTCAAGATCTATACTATAATTATAATGGATCAGAATAAATCATTTTTAATTTTTAGGTGGTTACAGGTACTTGGTTAGTCGATGGCAATCCTCAGGTGATTTTATTTGACATAGGAACAGCAGCATGGAAACTGGATGAGTATAAACAGGAATTATGGAACAGCACTAATTTGGGAATACCTCATCTAGATATTGAAGCAAACGATGCTGTCATACTGGGTTATCTAGTAGGTCAATTCATCACTGAGTTCAGAAAAGCAGCTGAGAGTTATTCGAGTGAACCGCCAAGGATTCTAGTTCATTGTCATGAATGGCAGGCTGGTGTTGGTATTATTGCACTAAGAACTCGTCACGTTGATGTTGCTACTGTTTTTACCACTCATGCAACGCTCCTCGGACGATATCTTTGCGCTGGAAAAACTGATTTCTACAATAACTTAGACAAGGTGAAGGGAAAACCACTGAAATTTTAAAGAAAATATTCCAACAATAATGATCTTTCATTAAATATTGATTTTTCCTTTATTTGCAGTTTAATGTCGATGAAGAAGCAGGCAAGCGACAAATTTATCATCGATATTGTATGGAAAGAGCAGCTGCTCATCTTTGTCACGTATTCACGACAGTTTCCGATATCACAGGAATTGAGGCGAAAAATTTGCTCAAACGTGATCCCGATATTATAACTCCAAATGGTCTGAATGTTAAAAAGTTCTCAGCTCTTCACGAATTTCAAAATCTTCATGCTGTGAGCAAAGAAAAAATCCATGAATTTGTGCGTGGACATTTTTACGGGCATTTTGATTTCGATCTCGACAAAACATTGTATTTTTTCACCGCTGGTCGTTACGAGTTTGGTAATAAGGGAGCTGACATCTTTATTGAAGCACTTGCAAGACTCAATCATTATTTGAAGACATCCAAGCCAGATGTGACAGTCATTGCATTTATGATCTTCCCAGCGCGCACGAATAATTTCAACGTCGAGTCATTACGTGGTCACGCGGTAAATATTCTTCACTTAATAATTAAAATATATTTTCAAATCATCAAGGCCTTTGATATTTTATGTTTTCAATCAATTGCTGCGATTCCATTTTTTAACGCTCGTCTCGATTTCACTTGTAACAAAGTACTATTATTTCGCAGGTCACGAAATCCCTCAGGGACACCATCAACGCCATACAACAAGATATCGGAAAACGAATGTACGAATTATGTTTATCAGGACGACTACCAGATGCTCAGGATTTACTTCAGAAGGACGACATGATCAAAATAAAAAGGTGATCAATTGATTTAATCATTAATTGCAAAGAAAGAACTTTTCAACCGATATATTCATAATATATATTATCCCCTAGCCTTTCTTTTATTACAACATGAATTTAATTATTTTCAGATGTTTGTATGCTTTGCAACGCAATGGTCTGCCACCAATAACGACTCATAATGTGGTTGACGATTGGAATGATCCCATTTTAACTGCGATTCGAAGATGTAATTTATTCAACACCGTTCACGACAGAGTGAAAGTAATAATCTATAATTTTTTCTTTGTCCTTAATGTTTTCACTGGAGTAATCTCACTGCTTTCTTTTCTTCGCAGATTGTCTTCCATCCGGAATTTTTGTCTTCAACAAATCCATTATTTGGTTTAGATTATGAGGAATTCGTTAGGGGGTGTCACTTGGGTGTCTTCCCGTCTTACTATGAACCCTGGGGATACACTCCAGCTGAATGTACGGTGATGGGCATTCCCAGTGTGACCACCAATTTGTCTGGCTTCGGTTGTTTTATGCATGAGCATATTGCCGATCCTATGAGTTATGGCATTTACATCGTGGATCGTCGTTTCATCGATGTTGAAGCCAGTGTTCAACAGTTAGCACAATACATGTTTGATTTCGCACGTCTCAGTCGAAGACAACGAATTATTCAACGAAATCGAACAGAGCGGTTGAGTGATCTACTTGATTGGAGGAATCTAGGTGTTGTGAGTATTGCTAATGATTTGACATAAATTAAAAATCGTTTGTTGACGGTCCAATATTTTCCATTGCAAAAAGAAGCCATTCATATAATCATGTCTTGATAATGAAGTCGAGCCTAAATTACAAATACAAAATGCAATATAAAACGATTTCTGTACAATTTAGTACTATCGGCAAGCGAGAATAAAGGCGCTCACAAAGGTCTATCCAGAATTTGCTTCTCAATTGTCCGATGAAAACGTCGGAAGGTTCAATTATCCAAGACCACTGAGTGAACCACCGTCACCGTCTTCGTCCCGTATCACAACTCCAGCTGCATCTGTACACGGGTCCGACGATGAAGATGAAGTGGACGATGAGAAAGAGGTAAGGAATGTCGAGGAATACAATAAATGTGAAGTAAAAGGGAGGAGGGCCCTTATTTATTTCATAAGTAAATGACTTTGTTACAGCTCGAAGAACTGAGGCAAGCCAATGGTCGATAAAGCCCGTAAATTGTTGGATGAGAAGGGTGAGACAGCAGCTTTGTTATGTTACATACTCACTTTGTTAGTTTTTTTTCTATGCAATCGTGTTCCATATTATATGAGAAAAAGGTTAAATAAGCCATTTTGCAATATTGAAAAATACCCTGCGATATACTAAGGATATTCGATACCTTTTTAGCCAAAATGTCTGTTTTTTAAATTTTTTTTCTGGCGAATTATCGATCGAATTGTCATGAAAAGATGTAACGTTTTTGCATTTTATCCTTCTTTAATGTCTCACAAAGTTTCATGGTGGTGCGATCATTTTTATTTTCAGTTCTTTTTAAAAATTTAGAAAAAACAGGAAAATATTTACAGCTACTTCGAACTCCGTGAGTTATTAAATCATTATAAACCGCAAAAACGTCATATTTTTTAACGTCAATCCCATCATTAATTTCTGGACACCTCGCGCCCAGAAAATGGTGTTTTTCGGGCGCCCGTTCTGAAAACTATTTCACTTCAACAGGGAAATTGTTTCACTGAAGTTTTACTATTATAAAAAGTCTTGCGATAGAATTTTATGAATTTTCCGTTATCGAAGAGTTGTATTTTTTCATTGAGATTAAATAAAAATATTTCGTGTTCCCATTGTTAATTCCAAAATATTGACAATTAGAAGAAATCGCTTTTATTTGAACCTTGATTAGCAGTTTTCCTCTGTTCATATTTTAAGAATACATTCATACCGTTAATAGTACATTGAAAATGAATAATGTTAGTAGTTGATCGCAGTCAAGGAAAATCGTAGCCATTACACGCAGATTTCAATATTAACACATCAGATGATTGAGAAAAATGTTATTTTCTTACCATGGGAGTGAAAAATTGCGTTACAATGAAGTTTTAGAAGATAACTGTTTGAATTGAATTGAAAAGTACAGACCCCTGAGCCCCTAATTTACAGGTTTTATGATGATGAAACTCATGATTATTTGCTGCCTTAAAATATAGTTTGGACGAATAAAATGAGATTAATGATAAGGAATGTTGCACTACTGAAAAACCCTGCCATGCCAGGGGTCTATACTTTTTAACTCAACAGTAGCTACTTAAGGGCCAAATTTATGTGAATGTAGTTAAGATTAGTTACGAGGAATATGTGAAAAAATACAGATTATGAATATCCTATAATTCGTGTGTTATTTGAAAAAGAAATTGTCAATTACTCTTATATTTGTGTTTATGATTAAAAATATAGTTGTCTTTACTATTTTACTTTCAATGGGAAGTATTGGCATCATTCAACTTGTAAGTTTCCTATAGGCGAAAAATGACTGTCATTTATTTTTGGCCCATTGCAACGGTTATAGAAGGAAAAAAATAGTTTCGAATCTGAAAAAATGTTAGAAACAACTGCACAATTATATTCTTTCATTGATGATTTAGACCGTACCGTTCTGACTCGATTAAAAAAAATTTCTAATATCTCGATTCAGTGTCTTCTTCCCACGTAACCTTCTCTCCCCCATCTCATCAAGATAAAGTAATTAAAAATGATTCCACATATTATATTACTATATTCACTATAAATAAAAGGATTTACATCACAAATGTTTTGTTTTTGCATATTTTATTAAAAGAACTTCATCAAACATTATGTTTCTGCTTAGGATTAAAAATATACTCTTTTTTGGCAATTATTACAATGAATATAGAACATCCATCATCTGTGATTATAAGACGATTGACCAAAATTTTTGAGATTCGAATAATTATTTCTCCTAAATAAGTTTTTTAGTCTACATTCTGGTACTACTCCGTTATTAATGTAAAATACAAATTACAAAATGCATAAGTCAATATCAATTTCGAACACTCATTTATGATTTTAGTTAGTGACGTATATCACGTTAAATGTGTATTACCATGAGAATAACAAATGGACAAAAAAAATACTCTGAACATTTTCCTTTCTCCATTTTTACTCTCCTATAAAGATTAATAAACAGCTCGATCGAGAATTCATTTTTAGTAACTAATAATTGTCTCCATTTTTATTGTTACATAACAAATATCGAGAATAACTTATGAGCAAAAATTTAATTTAGAATGACGTCTCGGTTCTCAACAAAACGATTAACTTTTACACAGAAGTGTTCGGCTTAATAAATGGCACATCAAAACAGGTGAATTATACAAAATAGTTCATAAAGAAAAAAACATAGAACAGTAATGTAAAAGAAATTAATAATTTTGACAATCTTTTCTGATAATACTTCTGCGTTACATTATTTGTTGCTTATACTGGTGTCACATTCTCTGAGTAATTTGATTTTTTAACTAAGATAAGAAAATTGATTTTCTATTCAATGAGCATCAAGATGCCATAGTTTGAAAGGTACTTAACTTGTGTCATAAATACAGGCGATTTTTTTTCCTGTCAGAGTCAGCTACTGGGACATCCTCCTTGCTTGGAAATATAAAGGGTCATTCGTCGAATGTAACACCAATGTAAAAACTATACTTGACACATGCACCGACAAAAAATCCGTCGCAATCGTATCGAACTATACTATTGCAATATTTTATTCCAAGACAAGCCATTATTTTTTTAGTCCCGCATTTTTTTATATCCAGTCGGCCTCAACGTATTTGGGAAATGCGAAAAAATATACCAACTCCATAACGAAATGCTCAGAATAGTATTTTCAGCACGAGTGCCATGAGGGTTTCTGTCTTGTCATGGACGATATTTATCCGTAGCGATTGGAACTTTTTCGAGTTCAAGGAAGGGCTCGTACCAATCCCCGGACGGGAAAAGTGCATAGCCGTACGGAAAAATTGTATTTCAATTAAAAGATCATCATTTTTTATAAACAAACGAAACTAATTTTGCACTTAAACAAGAGACAAAAACAAAGGTAAAGTGGACCCAAAATCAAAGACAAAAATGCCTTTTTTTTAATGTAAAAATCAACCGAATGTAATTTCTAACCCTTACTGATTTTCGTTCAGGGCGAACAACGGAAAATAGCCCATTCCTTCCACGAAACTAACGAAGTGAATGAAGAAAAAAAAAATGGAGATCGTTCGCTAACCACCGACAAACACTCTCCGAGATAATATAAGCATTTAAACTATCTCACTAACTTGACGCGTATCAATGAATTAAGTGAGTTCATTTGATCTCATCAGCATATAATGATGTACTTGAAACTCTGTTCAATTCTTCACATTTTCATCGAATAATTTTATTTTCGACTAACACATTGTAATTACAAACAGCCTTTGGTTACATAAACGATTAAGAAGACACTAATATGATAATCGATATACACCTATTATGTTCTATATAAATCTAGTATGAGTCTTTAGTAATTGGCATTTTGTTGGCTTATCGCTCGACGGCATTACAATTCTTCAATTATCTCAATTTTTCAGAGAAGTATATTAGCAACCATGGGGTCTTTCACTACTAGAAATTATGAATTATCATTTAAGTTCATTCATTCAATTTGAACAAGAATTACTGTGGCTGTGACAACACGATCAATGCACCAGGGCGACCATAACCATCGTTGTTATGAATATTAAGGAAACTGGGAAAAAAGCGACATGTTTTCGACTCTAAATAATTCAAAATCTCTTGTAAAACCGTAATTATTCAGAAAATTTATAAAGTGCTTATTCCCGGCTCTAGTGTAAGATGAGATTTGTTCAATTTCCTTCGTTAGTTTCGGCGATATTTGGAGTAAAATCAAATCATTCATCCCTTCGACCCTAATTCCATGGCTCACAGAAATACATTAAAAAATCATCCAATCCCATCTTCGACTATTTCAATTCTCCTACGATGTTCTATCCTATCGAAGGTAATAAATATTTAAGCATGATTGGACTGTGCACCACCCATTCGCTGTTGCATCATACTCAATAGCATATCCGAATATTGTTGCATCATGTTAACGACTCTACCTTGATCGTGACCGGCCAATAATTCCTGAAAGGTTTCTGTTGCCTCGTTTGTTGGCAACTGGCCTTCAATATTTGTATCTTTGTTACTCGCTTCGGCTGCAACTAGGCGCAGTGTCCTCATTGCTTCGTTGACTGATGACTCTAAACCACGTAACATTGTGTCTCGGTCAATAATTTCCCCTGACGAGTTTCCGGCATGATCCATCGTTAATCTTTTGTAGAGTTGGACAACATTGTCAGCAGTGCGAGTTAATTCGTCTGCTATTGTATTGCAGAGGTGTGGCGATACTGAAAATATATCATTTGGTTAAAAAAAGATTTATGAATGGTATAATAAGTAGTGAATGAGATGTTTTAAATAACTGAGTGTAGTTATTGTTGATAATAAATGAACAATCTGCTCCCGAATGGGTTTGGTATTTAAACTATTATGTCGTGCAGCATTCAAGGAATATTCAAACACTTATTGATAAAGTCCAGTATTAATTGGTGAGTTTTTTGTTCTGAATTGTTAATTCCTCCGATGATTAAGCATTTTCTCATGTTTCACCAACGGGCAATAGCCTGCGTGAACTTCTGTGCTTCTCTTATGGGGATCCACCACCCTAAGAGACCCTCACTTCACTCACATCTCCATAATTCGCCGTTCAATGGCTTAAACTGTCATGCATTCGCGAGTGGGATCACATGCAACTTTCCTCAAATACATTTTGACATTATAATTGAATAGGGAATGATTATGTATGCATTGTGAAATGGATGTTTACCTAGTTTTCTATCAGTGTCCACTGCAATGGCAAACATGATTTTTAGTGGTGCGTTTATGAAAAATTATTAGTTCAGGAGAAAGAAATATTTCTGCCTCAATTAAATTGAGGAACTTTGTTTAAAATGGTACTACTCACATTCAACACTAGCAACGTCGATGGTCTGGTCAGTATCTTTAACAGGAAGTTCTTGTGGACTGGGATCCAATTGCTTTCGACTAGAGAGCCTTGGGCCACCTTGAGCGATTGAACTCACTGCTCTACCATTTGCTATCGTTGCGTTTGATGCAGATCGTCGAATCGTCGGAATAAGATTCAAACTATAAATAACAACAATTGCAGTGATTATTAACTCACCAAATTAGTCACCTTTATGAGAATTTACTGGTTGATTGGAAATGGCAAAAAGTCGCTACATCTGAATAGAGAAGGTAATTACCTAGAAGGAGGTTCTATGTTGATGCTCTTTGGTCTAGGAGGCAGCATAGGTTTTACACTATTACCGTTCGACGAAGTATCTTCGGAACTCGAATCCTCCTGATTACCAACTTGACTTAGATTAACTGTGGAAATAGCAGAACATATATGACCAAATGAATTTCAGTAATCAAGTATTGATAAATCCAATAACAACAATGAGAAATAAAGTTTACCACTTGAGTAAGAACTTTGCATGCCGCGTCTTCTTAATACCATTGGTAGATTATTACTCGAATTTGAATTGTGCTTGGTTTGATAATTGATTTTATTTTGTGAACTGATCGTGGGCCTCATCAAACCAGTCATGCGGTTACTCTGAGCTTGACTTGACCAGTGTCTTCCACCCGAAGTTATGCCGGCGTCCGATTCTGAATCACTTTGCTGTAATGAAACAGACAACTGTTAAATGCTTTTACATTTATTTTATTATTCAAATGTCTGAAATTAACTTACTTGATTTAAAACTCCAACACTACTACTTCGCGTCATATGATTTGAATGTATTTTACTTGATCCATATCGAGAAGACATTGATCCAGAAGTAGCATTTCCAGAAGAATTTTTCAATTGATTCGAATTTTTTACTGACGTCTTACCTGAAACTGTAATTTTGTTCATGAACATTTGGAGTTCAAGGCAGATACGTAATTTTAAAGTTTACAATCATGTAATCAATGTGATGGAAGACTGAAATATTTATAATAATAAAAGAAAGGTAAAGATGCAAAAAAAAAAACAAACAGATACCTCGTATCGGAGCATGCAGTAACCTGTTGGACGGGTTGACAGACAAATCACTCAAGGAACAGGCACGTCTCATACCACTGCTCTCATCGCCATCCTCGTGGTTGAAATTCGTTGAAGTATCACCTCTCGTTCCCGTAACTGTCGACAACACGCAATGCACATGCTACTACTTTTTACACTTAAAATCTAAAAGTGTTAGTAAAGGAAATCAAGGAATGATTTTTGGATAGGATAGGATTGAAAGAACTGAACGTGTTCACATTTTCGTCTGGGAATCTACGTTTTTTTCGTCTCTCTACTAAACTTCAGGTCATGTCCTTTCATTTCACTAACGAACAAGTTGTACAAATTCACAGTCGTCAAAATGAGGATCAAGATAAATGATAATAAACATGCTCATGCTGTATGAGAATGAAAAAGCCGGAAAAATAATATATACGAATTCCTTCAACTATCTCTCGTTGTGCAATAATTTCTGTGTCTCACTGAGTCCACATATGAAAATGATCTTCGCTCCACGTAAATGCACAATTGCTCATCTAGTACTAAGCCACGTGCATAGTTTGTACAAAACAATACTTTATAACATCAAAATGTTGAAAATTAAAGTATTTCAGACATCGACTTTATTTGGCTATTATTAATACCTGTGGCAAAGTGATGTTTAGATGGTAGAATACTATGACTTAGAGGTAGCAGTGTATTAGTCCACTTCAATTGGCATCTTGATGCCGGTGGCCATATTTTCTTAGGTGAGTTAGTACAACTCGAACCTGTTGTCGATGAACCTGATTCCAACATTGACTTATCTACTGCACAATCACTGTCTTCACCTCCAGAACTACGTCGATTATCGTGCTTCATAATGAAGCCTCCACCTCTTTCATTTTCCATTCTACTGAAATACTCATGTTCCTTTGACTGAATATGCCATGATTTTTTTTTATTCGAAAAATACTGTTCTCGTCGTACTAAACTTTCAAATTCCTTCGATAAAAGCTTAACTGTTCCCTCGATAGCCCGTGTAATTCTTATATCCATATTTGTATTAATATTACCACTTTTCTTTTCAATTTCACGATTTGAATCGGGAGTTTGTGAATCTGACGTTGATACATCAGCTGACGACATTCCATTTGCTTCCAAAGAATCATAGTTTTCGGTGTCTTTTGTGGGCACTTGGCTTTCAAATCGTTCAAATTGTCGTTCTATTTTATCAATGATAAGCTGATCCGAGTTGTGAATTCTGCTCGAAATCACCGCAATATTCTTAAGATGCGTAGAAGACTGGGTTTCTTGAGGGGTTTTTTGTAAATCTTCAGTAGTATTTTTTTGCAACACATCCTTTGGAACTTCAGAATCATCTTTGTTATGCGCATTATCTAACTCAGCCAATGGCTTTGAATAGCCATCAATGTTGTATCTAGTCCAAGTGGGCCTTGTCCGATTTTTCAAACTCTGTGCTCTCGACAAAGTTCGCGTGGGTTTCGGTGGCTTGTGAGGCACAAAATCATCGAGTATCAACGTAGATTGTGGGGCTTTGGGAATTCGAAGGCTATAGCTCCGTCCAATTTCCGATCTGGGGTTTCTAGTTTTTGTATCATATTCGTTTGTATTATCGACATTGAATTCGTAATAGATACACTTTTGATTAGGCCTGAAATTTTCCTCAGTATAATTAATAGGAGACTTTGCTGTACTCAATCTCGTGTCCTGAAGTGATTTCGATCGAAAAACTGATCGATTTGCCATTAATATCTTTGAATTTTTATTATCTGCGTCATTGTTTTCAGTTTGATACTTGGGATTTGCGTTATAGGTTTCCGAATTTTGTCGTTTTCTTTTATAATGAGAATCGAATAGCATCTCAAGGGGTGCCGACTTCACTAGTGAATCAGAATCATCTGATAATACGCTCTCAGTACTTCGGTGATCTTCATTCTCATGTAATGGAAATGTCTGATAATCCTCAGTACCGTCGGTGAGAACACTCTCCTGGCTTCGTGCACCATGCATTTTTTTTCGCGAAAGAAAAAAACTGGCACTGGAATGTCTACCATTTTCATATTGAATGCAATCAAAATCTTCGATAGATGCGTCGGACAAAATACTCTCCTGTGACGCCGTCATTTTCTGTCTTATCAGACTTAGACAATTTTTAGAATCAACATGAGGATCCGTATTTAGATTTATTTGATATTCACTGATGCATCTCCTGGGTGGTTTTATATATTCGCTCTCTAATGAATCATCACTAAAATTACCGTCATCATTCCCAGTATTGGGTACTGGTTCGTTCATGGCTGGCAAACTTTCAAAGGACTTAGTGATCTGCTGACAATTTTCCGAATCATCATTGAGACCAATAAAATAACTGCAAGATCTACGTTTTTGTGCAAATTTTGTGAAGCTATTTGCACTATTTGTAGATCTTTTCTTCAATATTTTCAATTCCTCACAAACTGGTGAGTCCGGGAGTGACTGATTCGGTTTATTTAGAGATAACTGATACTTTTCCGTTTTCTTCAGCGTCAGCGTCAGTGGGCGATTTCGATTCGTACATATTTGCTCATTTATACTTGACATTGTTTGACTTTTTGGAATGATTTTTTGAATTGGCTCGTGAATTATGTAAGGAGTTGAATTTGTATTTTTAGTATATAGTTCAGGTTTTAGTTGAACACTTTGATTCTTCGATTGAGGTTTAATGGGGTTAGTCGGTATTGCATAACGAATTGCTTGGGCTGACGAAAGGTTACCTGTTCCGATCCGGTTCTGTCGATGATGACGATGCGGTATGTGACTACTCAGATCCGAAATACTTTGACTTGATTTTAATGATGACTTGTAGCCGACCTGTTTATCATACAATAACAATCATACATTAATTTCAGTTTTTTAAAAAAAGCATTACGATTTCCAGGGAGTTTATTTTTTCGATCTAAGTGCCTGTGACAGTAAAAAACTGTTCCAGTCTCCGACCTATGAAATACCAATACTTGAACAAGATGTGTGAACCCGTGCAGAAACTATAATTTACCAATGAGGATGTTAATTGGTTATAAACGATTGTACTTCAATTTCCCAAGTGAAAAATTAATAACCTCATGTCTATTTCAAGGCCAGAGAAATTGAAACAAATTTATATTAATGTAGACAGTGTACGTACACTTTGTAATTTCTTTCTGGTCTCTTCAATGCGTCTCTTGAGCTCTTCTCGATTTTTCGTTACATTGACATCCTTCTTCGGATTGTTAGGAACATTAATCTTGGGTGGGGTGCGGCTCTTAACCCCATCTCCACCACTATTCCTACAAAGAAAAATAAGAATTTCCTTCTTACGATCTTGTTTTCAATATATTCATTGAAAATTATCAGTAATTCATTATTTTTTTACCTTCCATGGAATTGCGCACTAATACTTGTATTCTTCCGATTTGTAGGTTCATCAGCTCCACTAAGTGACTCAAAAGCATTTTTCAAATACTTCTCGCGGTGACTTTGATTAGCAAGTTGATCGAAACCTTCTGAACTAGTCTCAGACAACATTGACAGTGGATTACGCTCTGCACTGGGAGTTGAAATGCCACCTTCGGAATCTGAATCATCTTGACTTCCTGAAGCCAACTCATTACGTCCAGTTTCAGTCGTACGTATTTTCTTACTCCGCCTTTGAGATCGTCGAAGCTCTTCCACATCCATGGCATTGACTTTAAACTGGTTTGAAACAATATCTTCTGTCGGTGGATAATATACGAGATGATGGTGCGATTTTTCGGAGCTCGTTGTACCATTTTCACCCTCAGAATAATCTTCTATATCACCATCGTGTTCCGTACTCTCATGGTCCTAGTTTGAGCAAAGAAAACGAAATTCTATTTAAAACCACAATCAAAATTTTTCCCTGAATTTTCGTATGAAAATTCCCTGAGTTTTCTCTTCGTATCGAAAGGGTTGAAAATCGCAGCTCTATATAGAGACGAGGAATGGAGGAGGGGGAGAAATATATGCATGCGTGTATTGACATTGCTATATGACAACTTTTTTCTCACTAACCCCCAAGAGGACCTCTTTTTACCCAAAATCTCCATCATAATTTCAACTTCGTTCTTCTACGTGAAAAGTGGGACTTTGAGAGTTGATATTAATTACAAGGATTGTCTCCATAACATACTACATAGTACAGAGTGGAAATGTAGATGAGAAGTTTTTCGAAATCATTTAATTTAACGGAAAATTCACTACAATGAATCAGTTCGATTAATACCTCAAACTTCAAACTCCCAAAACTGCTATCATCAGTGTGGTGCCGTGTTCTCGATTGCCGTATGAACTCCGTGTCATTGTTACCTCTAGTTACTGTTACGTTGCCACCCTTCATCTATCGCGTTGGGAGGTGAAATGAAAAAGAGATTAGGATAGAAAAAAAAATAGAATAAAAAAAAATTCTAGAGGGATGTGGATAGTGAAGAGATTAATTAATTTCTACGGAAAAGGTTCGAGAGGATTCACATGTGTTAAAATATATGTATAATGAATATGAGGACGGGTTAGTACCTGTTTCGAATCATCCACCAATTCTCTGTAACTATCAGGGCACGGTTGGAAACTACTGAACTCGCCATCATCCTAAAGGGCAGTTATGAAGAAGCGTTATGAGTAAACTCAAGCTATAAATGAATTGTTCATTGAAATAAAGATGTTTCAACATTTAAATATTCATTTGGTTGGATTCAATTCTACCTTTGGTTAATATATAGCAAATGTAATTTAAAATCAACGAGTGATTGAGTTGATGATACTTAAAAATGTGGTCGTGTTAGGCTTGGCTATTGAGTAGTTCTATAAATTGTATTGAGTTGTTCAAACAAAAGCTCCAGTGGAAATTGATTTCCCAGCGGGATTTATTTATGAAATTCTATATGGTAGTGGTAACATATGCTGGATAGGTCAAACGATGAGATGGTTCGGAGAAGAAAAAACATATCAGTAGCGAAACGAACCCGGATGGATAGCTATTTTATGTATCTAATCACATCAATTCGACAAAACAAGTTTTTGATTATATTTGAGTATTTTCTATGCCCCATATATCTCAAATTTTCCTGACAAAGTGGAGATTTCATAGTACCGAGGAATGAGTTCATAAGATCTTTTGGTTGAAATTCCAAAAACTCGAGAAAAAAACGTTTACGCAACCTTTTGGGAACATCTCGCACGATATGTGAGAATAAATATTTATTCTATGAGTATAGAATAATTTTATTATTGAAATGTAAAGACGAAAGAAAGAAACAATTGCCAAAACTCACCCTCTTGATCGTCATTGTCTCTCTACGATAATCACTGCTGCACTTAGTCTCGGTACCACTATCAATTGAACTATCTTTAGAACCACCAAGGCCTCCACCTCCACCATCCGAATCTATGGCACCGCGGGGAGGTGGAAATGGTATAATTTCATCACTGTCATACACAGATTTAACTGTAATTCCATCAGCCTGTTGAACTCTTTGGGCCCATCGTCCTTTTGGCATGTCAACACCCAATGATCTCACACCAGATGATCCAATGGATTCTTCAGTTGCACTGGTACTTGTGTTTATCTGTTTTTTAGCCCACTGTGGTAATTGTCCAACACTGAATCGATAATCAATGAGGGACTGCATCGTGGAGTTAGCGTTTGGTTCTAAAAATTCAGGTGGTGGTGAGCCAAATGTTTCCTGCTCCAACTGTTCACTATCATTTGGTGTGGGATTTTTTTTTCCAGCTCTCATTGCTTGTTGAGCTAATCGTGCTTGCATTGTCACTACCATATCATGTGGTACTTTCCAGACAAATATACAGCCATCACCACTGGCTGAAACTAAATGTCTACAATCTGGACTAAATCTCAGTCCCGTCACTAATTCAGAATGTCCCAGCATTGTTGCCATACATTCACCACTATAATAATCGTAAACGCATAAGGTTTTGTCTGTGCATGATGTTGCAACATAAATTCCCGAAGCATCAAGAACAACCTTAATCAATGATCCATCTTCTCCAACAGAACCTTTAAATGTTTTATTATGTTTACCAGTTGCAGCACTGTATACTCTAATATTTCTATCTTGGCAAGCAGTTAAAATATGTTTTTGGCCGGAATCAAGTTCCATATCATAGAGGGTCGTTTTACCCGCAACATTGTGACCCCTTGAGAATTGAGGTGAACCACCAGGTGTACCTTGGAGTTGACGAAAAATAATACTCTTATCAGCTCCACACGAAACCATTTGAAGTTTATCGCTTTGATTGAAAAATCTAACAGCAGTGATTGAAGAACTGTGATCGTCCAAAGTCTGAAGGAAATCATAGCCCTCATCGACATTGAATACATGGATCAAACGATCTCTAGAGGCACTAGCTAGGAGTCTTGGTAGTTCCGAGGGAAATTTTGTATATTTCGAATACTCCAAGCACAATACTTCAGCATCGTGAGCTTCAATTACACAAGTTTCATCCAATGTGGATACATCGTGTATTCGAATATTTCCACATCTATCACCCGATGCTAAGTGTCTACCATCTGGACTTATTCTAATCGATCGTACACCATTACGTGAATCATATGAAGAGTCATTTTTATCTGTCGTACCCGCCGCTGCTAAATCTAAATCTTTGAGATACGTCAATTCAGGATCAACATAAAGCACTTTAAGCAATTCATTGCTGTATATATTACGATTGTACAAAGTATCATCGGGTGGCAAATCTTTCTCAAGATTCCAAATTCTAATTGTATCATCACTTGAACAGGTAACAAAAGAACCAGGTGGCATAGAATTTACTGATTCATTACCACTGGGATACATTTCCACTCCCCAAATACAAGCCGAATGATACAGAAATGATTGAGATTTTCCCACTCTCCGAATATCACGTATGTCCCAGACATAAATGCTGTGATCATTGTAGACACAAGTTAATTTATTATTTTGTTCATCGAATGCGAGTGCTATTGCATCGGGATATCGTGCATTTGATGGATGTTGTGACATATGATCTATCGACAGTCCCTGAGCAACGTCTACACCAAGATAATGAGTTCTCGGTAATGTTGTTATAAACTGTAGTGTTGTTGGTGAAAAACATCTTATTATGCCTTCAGCACAGCCAATAAATATAGATTTTTCACCCACTGCTATGCAATTGGCACTTGTTGTTCTTAATTCTACCCACTTGTCCAACAATCTACGATTATTGAATTCACATAGAAGACCGGTTTTTGTTATTGCATAGGTCGAATCCGCCATTTCTCCACAACCACAAGCAACATCCACAAAATCATTGTTACGTTGTTCACCCAATATTGCTGATCTACCCATGAGAGGTACTGGCTCTTGATATTTAGCATTTCGACAGTACTCGAGATACCAAAATTTAACATGTCGGTTGCCAACGGTCACAAAATAATTACCACTTTCCGCAAACGATACGGCCTTCACCTTACTCGAGACTTTGTTTGATGCGACCTTTACATTATTCCGCCAGTCCCAGACATTGACGATCATGTCATGTTGAGAACCAACGGACACAACGTATTTGTTGCTCGGTGAAAATGCCTAGAAAATAAAGACAAAAAAATCCCATTGTATTCTACACTATTAATAAATTGTGCTGAATAGAAAATGAGGAATCATATTTTCATCATTTCATATTCAATGCTCTTATTTCTGGTGATGCTTTGGAGTCAAGAAACTCTTAAGTAAAAAAAAGTCGCCTTCGTTACTATCTAAGGATGACAACACCCGTATTACTCCACTAATTTCAACTTAAAGACGAAAAAGCAGTTCTTGAATTGCCGTAAATAGGCGCTCTTGCCCGACAAGACACCTCAGAAACTAATGATAAGCCATGGGAATACTTACGACACAATTTATTCCGTATTTGTGACTGGGAAACTCGGCAATTTGAATGGCATTCCGAGGATCTGATATGTCCCATACACGGACGTTAGGTGTATGACCACATTCACCCGTCGCCAATAGTCGACCATCTCCGGATAGGGCCAGGGATGTCACAGTTTTTCGAGAGCCATTCAAAACGTGCGTTTGGGTATTCTTTCGGGGATTGAATAGCACAACAGTACATCTGAAATTTCGTTACAAAATGACAAATATTAGTGTAATTATTTTCTCTTGTAGGAAGCTGAGAATATCTGGAATTGAACTGTGTGTTAATAGCGTTCGTGAGGTACTTGCGTGGGTAATTTGCAACGTTCCACAAACTATTGTTCTTTCCTCGTCGCAGGATTTTTTTTTCAATACACGTGAGACTTGCACTTGCTTTCAAGAAATGCTACAAATGTTACGAATTCAAACGACGAATAATTTTTTTATAGTAATAATTTCTCTTCACGAAGGAATAGACTATGATCGACGAATAAGGATTGAAGAGTCATCTCTGGTATCGTCGACTTTTTATCTTTGATACTGTTAAGTAATTCAATCGCTGAATGTTGTAAAATATCTTTACATCGTAGATCTCAATACTCGGCTTTCTCCATGAGGTTTTCGATCCCGTTGTGGTCAATGAATACATCAGATTCAATGCACAACGATAAATATAATTTGTCTGTGATGACTTTTAATCGTTAGAAAATTTCTTTTTTATTACAAGACAAGTAATGAAAAGCCCACTTCAGGGGGAAATGAGGAAACTGAGATTATTCCAAAAATGAGTACATTTAGTAATCCCATCGATAAAAATTGATATGTTTATCCGGTCAAATTTACCATGATTCGCATCAATTAACTAGGTCACGAAAGGAAGGAGAAATCACGAGAGCTTTTCACACGACCTCGCTGCACCCAGTTCTTCTAAGTTGTGAGTAAGAAAGTTGGATTAATTATTCATCCAAGTCAATTTCCTTGGATGAAAGTAATTAAGATAATTTTTGACGGAGATTTTCTTTTTCTTCCAGAATAATTAAAGAATAGTTAACTGACTTTCTAGAGTTTATAACTTTGACTTCATATTTAAGTTAACACTTCAGTGAAATTATCCATTGGTATGGAGTAACAAATGCAAGGAGTGAACTGAGTTTTCGAACGTTGCAGATATCTTTGAATTAGCATAATTCAAGAATCTAAGGAAGTTGAACATTGCTATGTTGATAAAAATGGATCTTACCCCGCAGGATAGGCGACTAGGTCACTTGTTGTGTCGCAATCGAGTGCTGCGTTACTCGATACAGTCACGCCCAGCACCCGTTCTAATTTGATCTGTAACAAATCGAAATGTTTTTATTTCATATACTCTTTCGCTGAAACGCCCTATTTAAATCGTTAATTAACGTTAATTTTAAATTAATGTCGTTGAAAATCGTTCGTGTCGAGTTACAATCGAATGTAAATTAATTATCATGCAATTATATTTCTCAGTACATAGAAATGTACATTATAAGAAATATCAGCAGCGTGTGGCCCTCTCAATGCTTCAAGGTTTAAATATTTCAAACCTGTAGGCTGATGTCATATTCGATACGCGTCTCTGGGTGATTTTCATAAAACGTGGGCATTAATTTGTGTAGGCGAGAATTGGAGATCTCGATGAATCGAAACTAAAACGGAAGATAAGTATTTGGGATGATAAAACATCAAAAAATGTGTCTTTCGAAAATAATCTTATGAAACATTTTAGCCGTTTCCGTTGGATGAATCGATAACGTTCCACTGTTTCAAATTTTCATGTATCATTTCTACTGAAATTTCAAGGAAATCTGATAATTTATAATTTCATGGATAAATCCATGGAAAATATAAGTTGAATTATTCCGGAGGCATTTTAAGTCATCCTACAAAATAGCAAGAAATATGAGTCTTCAATTCAAGACTCGTTTACATTTTCAGGAATATTTTTAATTCTTAGAATTGCACAAACTTTGAAATAATTCCTCAACAATGTTAAAGTTAATTATGAAATTTGTGCTTTTCTACTCTTGATAAATTACGACTGTGTAAATTTTCAGAAATCAAAATTCAATTTTAGTCCCTTTAAATGGAATTCAATGTCGTTTCGTTGAAAATGCTTCGAAACGAGAGTATTTATTACACCATTTATTCATACAGGTATATAAATCGTTAATGAATATATAATTAGAAATATACTTCGTCAATGTGATGAAATAGCATTCAAATAACCGAGAAACTTCAACGATGATTATCCAACATACGCTCAGGGGCCTTGACTGTTAGGATCTTCTTTTTCATAGTCTTTTAACATAAACATAAAATAACAAAAAGCATTTTCCTCTCACATTAGTTTTGTTCTTCGTACAATCTTTTCATGACGAGAAAACTTGGCATATCTACATACGTCACTTGTCTGCCCATAAATGGGAAAGAGGGCGTGAAAAAGGCTGATATAGACAAACAGAACTATGCAAAAATAGTCACATACGTGTACATGGAAGATGAAGGTGGGGATTGATGATGTAAAAATCTGGATGGGCTGGTGAATAAGTGATTTCTCAAGACCACTGCATTGCATAATCTAAACACAACTAGACGTATATTTACCATAGATGGTTTTCATCGTTCAAAAATGCTCAATTTCAGCAAAATCCTAAATTTATTCATTCCATTCCATTTCATTAATTTCCTTGCCCAAATATAAACAATAGCCATTCAGGATCCATACTACGTCTCATCAACTAAATATGCGACTAAAAAAATTCACTAAAAACAGGTTCGGGCGGATCACAATGAAAAGATCCGCAGACGGAAAAACTGACAATGTCATGTGTTCACGTTGTGGGAAGAAAAACATTTCACAGTAGAAGGGAAAAATGTCAACAACGTTCATCCAACCATCGTCGAACAATTGCATGACATCCAGACACATTTCAAAACAAAAAATGACTTGTCCTATTTTTTAAATTGAAATTTCGATTGATGCCTTCCTGCTAAATGTCTTTTACGATTTTTTACTGCCATTATATATACACATGTGCTCGGTAAGCAGATATCAATTACAGAATAATGATATTGATGAGGCTGTGGGGAGCTCATATGGCCAACAGATCTGCACGAACATGACACTGAAATGGTGCATTAACATTCTTCATAAGTGAGCCACACCTTATATTACAGTTCAAACAATTATTTACATCGCGCGTGGATGAATTCCGTTGTTGTATGAGCTCGTTCGTTTGCAAGTCAGTAAAGAATACTTCAAGAATCGAGCGGGATGCCTGCATCAGTTAATCGGCTACCAATGTAGGTTGAATACAAATATGCACAGAAACTCTAGAATTTATTTTTACCATCTCCTTCCTGATTACACACGCTAATCATTGGGCTTTCAATTCCCTTAACCGAACTCGAAACTGTAAGGGGAATTGAGGCTCTCTGATAAGCTTATTGCGACGTTCTTCAGACGTGAAGGCGGAAGAGTTCCTCAATGTTATTTGTCACACATTTAGTGACCATCGTCGAGGAAAGAACGAAATGATGGAACTAGGCCGAGGCACAACAACCTACAGCCCGCAGCCAAAGGAATAATAAACCTTTCTCTTGGATACAGTTCAACACGAAGCGCAGTATCTTTACCTTTTCAATTTTTCGTTGAACTATTTTCCTCTTCTTTTACCCATTTTTGTCTGTCTTTTTTCCTTGACAATTCATTTTTCCACTGTTTGTTCTTCTGTTGTATCCGACGTTGACCATTATTCAAGGTGACTACATAAGCTGATAAATAATGCATTTGTTCGAGTTTTCTTTCTAACTTACATTGTACGCTGGAACATGCTCCCTATCCCGTATTAATGGGTTGCTGTTTCGCGGTGCCATCAGCGCCATGTTTTTCGATTTTTTTTAATACATCTCGTGCACCAATAACAATAGGAATTGTTGGAGAAAACTCTAATGATGATTTCACTCTTCCATCTACCATTATTTTATTGATTTTTCTTTCTCAATTTTCGTCACCTCACGTATTCACTCACTCACAATATATGTACTCACGATTATTCTCCATTTTTTTATGGTATTGTTTAGTTGAGACGAATTATTTGAAGTGGCATGTAACAAACCCGACGTGGAACTGCATACTGAAGTCTGTAGTATTTCTCCAACGTTTGTGGAATCCCCCACTGTTTTCTCCCACTCTCATGCATGAGCGTACTCAGGTACATTCATTAAATCACCATACTTGAACTTTATTCTCTCATTACAGTGAATTATTTTTTGCTTGTGATCATCAAGTTCGAAGTGACGGAAATGATCATTTTATTTCAGGTGTAATTTAAATGAAAGTTCTGAATTATTAAACTACTCTGCTGGAAAATTCGTCTGACACTGGTCTCATAGAATGGTACACGCAAAAGATTTTGAAAATCTAAGAAAGGGTTTTGTTAATTTTTTGTATTAATTGTTGATTAAATAGAGAATATGATGCCGATTGGATGATGTCAGTTTAGGGTAAGTCGTGTGTCATTAGGATTGTTGATTTTCTATTTGAATCACACCGGAATTTATTGGCTTATGTTCATAAGAATTGCGTCTTTCGAATCTTCTTATCTCGCAGTGGAAAATCACGGAAAGTAATGAAGTAGACGTTAATTAACCGAGAAAAACTTGATACATTTCATTTGTAAACGATGTAGACGTATATTCGAGAGGAAAATGGGATTTTTTATGTGTCAGGGAATTTTACAACTGTTAAAGTTACGATTCTTCTAATAAAAACGGTTACAATAATTGTTGGTACAAGTGCCCAAAAGCCGACACTAATCATTAACTACAAATATATACAAATTATGTGAAAAATTAAAATTAATGTTTTTGACAATACATTCACAATTGTGTTGTGCCGGACCCTTTCATACAGATAATGATATATTTATTTCTGATCAATGAAGCTCTCGCTGCGTGTGATGTCCAAGAAGGAATAAATATTCCACAATAAAAGACGAGATGAATCTAGATTCCTCTCAGCATTAGTTTTGAAAAAAAAATTTTTCTTATCTGATCTGTAGTAAAAAAAAACCCTTTTATCGTGTCATTGTTTAAGCTATTCCGTGACCAAACGTTTTCCTACATTTCACCATCCTGTAGTTGTGTGCGTAAGCTGCCATGCTTTTCTTATAACACACTATCTCACTAATGTCTTTTCCCCCTCTGCCCTTCAGTCACACGTAAATGATTGTACCCGTTGGGCGTTCAAAGGGTCACAGCACTTCATCAGACATAGTTGTATGGATTGTCTTAATAATTTTCCGTTTTCATCGTAACTATTTCCTTAGAAAATATGATCAAAGTAAAGTGATATATCAATATATGTCAATATCGCTATTTTATACGTTTTCGATTTTTTTGTAACAATTCTCCAATATGTTAAATGACACCCACCCATTGCAAGTCTGTTCAGAGAGGCATATTTCAGAAGAATTATAAAAATTTGTCGTAATTCCGGAGTTATGGTTGGTATGTAAGAAATTGAACGAAACTGTCACGTAATTTTTATCTAAATTACCTGTGAATAATTACGAAGTCGTCAATGTCGTCATAATCGATGAGCGAACTGTGAGTTCTGTAATTTTCACTGAAAATTTCTCTTCGTGTAAAACGGTTAATTACACGGAGTGCGTTTAATTACCATAATTATCGAGGAGAATTAAAGAGAAAATTACCAAAAATTTTAGGTCAGATTTCACGCTTCATTTATATCCATTTAAAATGAAAATAAATCCTCCGATAAATCGGGAAGTTAATTTAAAAATCTAAAAACGGTTTAAGAACTAAATTTCCCTCCGGAACCAAAAGATACCTAATTTTATTCTTTGGTATCCAATGACAAAAACGAATTGCGTAAAGTCCAAATCAGATAAAAATTTAGGAAAACGAGTTTCTACTAAAACCCACGGGATTAAATGGACTCAAATCCACAAGTGTAAAACTTTTTTGAATGCCATATCATATATCAAAAGTAATTCGACAGATCTATTTAACTACAACAGACCCACCAGGTTTTTTTCCGTCCTAGGGGAGTCTACGTGGAGACGGAAAAAACGGATATGTAATCAAGAAAGAACCACTATGTTTGGTGCATTTTCTCAACGTGAATTATTGGCTTTGAACCCAGTTGCGTATCTTTCCCGACACGCGTGTTGAAACGATTTCCTGTCCCATACTGAGTAACGGTACGAGTCATCGATTGTTGGTGTTGCTCTCCGCGTGATGTTCGGTTGAAGTAGTTTCTCTTGACAATAAACGTTGGGCCATCAATACCTGAGGAATATTTTTTCCAAAAAACCTGCTTGATTCATATTCATGGAGGTGGAAATCAGAAATATCACATTTGAAAATTCAAATCAGTGTGAGGTACCGTTACTTAGTTTTCATCATTCGCACTATCCATGTTTTTATATCACATACTGATGGTTAAATAGAATAATGTGATTGATTATGTATTTGCGCAAGGGGATTTTCAAAAAAATGGCACTTCATGCCGGAATCCATCGACTAACCCTAGATTATCTCCATAAAACCTGGGAGAGCATGACGTATTGAAGAGCAACGT
This sequence comes from Diachasmimorpha longicaudata, assembly GCF_034640455.1. Lineage (NCBI taxonomy): Eukaryota > Metazoa > Arthropoda > Insecta > Hymenoptera > Braconidae > Diachasmimorpha > Diachasmimorpha longicaudata. Next base: position 5,744,642 of record NC_087225.1, read on the forward strand.
CCTGTAGCTGCAAACATTTACTTCACATTCTAGAAAGTCATCGATTATGACGACAATGATGAATAGCCATTTGGTTCTCATGTTTCCCAGCTGACGGCGGTGCATGATCAATTTTCGGAGGAATCAGCCACATTTATATTAATGTAATCACAAGTTAACTTCACGAATATTAATATTGTGGGACCAATGGACTAAGTGCAGTGAACCAAGTGCGCTGAGGGCAATCGTTCAAGACGACTTCAAAACTTCATCCGCGAAGTTCTCGAGTGATAACGGACGCGGCACGGCCACCGGAGCCGTTCGCGCATATTCAGACAGCCAATAAAATATCTCCTAAAATTGGAAAAACCATAATTTTTCATCATTTTGATCGTTTTAATGCACCTGAACGCCTGTTGCGAATGAATTTTCAGGGGAAATTACGGCACCGTCATTCCAATTTCTCTAGTCACTTTCCTGATCGGTAAGCGAAGCTGAGTTCCGTAATTTTGACTGGATATTTCTCTATGCATATAGACATCATGTAGAATTTAAATAGATTCTCCCTGGAAAATTTCCAAAGAGATTCTCCACGTTAACTATTAGTTAAAGAACCAAACTCTGGTCCAATATAATTATTGAAATTTTTAGAACATTTCCATACGAGGAATGACCCATGTCGAAGGCGAGTGATCGAGTCCTATGAGCCAAAAACTACTTTTTCACGAGTTACGTGGTGAAGTCTACCTGTTAAATTACTATTCTTATATTATGTAGTATACTCACTCGATCTTGTATCCTAATGTTTTCTTGTCCCCGTTTAAGATTGGGGGCTCTTAGCACTTTACTAGTCAATGGTGGTTCCATATTTTGCCGTTAAATTTCAAGGGATAGTTCCTTCAAATGTCTATACAATTCCCTTTTCAGTCCATCCAAGTATCATCATGCGTTGAGGATGGCGCTATAGCTGGAACCCACTGAAAAATAATTCAATATCATTCTAATATTCATTAACTGCATGTAGAAATGTAGTCCAATGGATCAATCCCATCAATTCTAAATATGAAAGGCTGTCTGCAAAATTTCAAATGTTGTCCAATTTTTTTATTGAAAAATATAGATCAAAAAAGAAAAATGAACACGACCGGAGCTTCCTAACTCAACTAATAAGGACAATACTTAAGTCTAAATTTATTTTTGTGCTAAAAGCTTTTTTTATATCTATAACTACTCATCGCATGAAACACGGTTTAGGGTTTTTAGTTAGACGAGTATTTTTTTTATTTGTGTTTTAATGGAGTGCGGTTGAAGAAAAACGCAGCGCTCGTGGTTGCGTCCAATTATGTAGTAAAATTCTGGCGAGCAACGTTGTCATATCTCGTGTTGTTTTCAACTGACGTATGGAAATAGAGAGTGAATCCCCCTGCTACCGAACTATAATCTTGAATTATTATTCATCGATGAGTTTTACATGATCGAACTCTTCGCTCATCCTAAATTTACGGCTTTTTAATTCCGTACCACGGAACCTTTTGGCAACCTCGCCCTCCAAAACACCTGGACGACGTAGCAACGTTTAGCATCCGACTAGATACCTTCTGTGGAGAGGTGTAACGACTCAGAAGTTGAAAATCGATTATTCCGTAATTTTCTGTTATACAATGATACTGGTTATAGTCAAATTTTTTCACTATTATTTTTCGTCTATTCTCTTCTGCAAGAACTCAACCAAGCGTCACATCACATGTGGCACCAACCATAATGTATCGTTCTTCATGACAAATGGTGCATCACAAAATTATCTATTCTATTCTGAACGATGAACTGTGGCCGGAAAGTCATTTGTGGAACTCGAATCGGGGTCCTTTTTTCATACATCGATTGTTCACTAGTGCAATTCATATTGATGTAATGCATTAATTTGAGGGCTCAATCAATCTCCGGCCATGATTTTCAGACCTGAAAAGTTTGATTTATTCGAATCCTGATGGAACACTTTACAACTGAAATTTATTTGATACTTGTGAATGCTCTACGTAGTAGGTACACATGTCCTTGATACCTAAGATTGTTCCACTAGTAAATGGCAATGTACTTAGTACTTAAGGTAGCCCTAGATAAAAAGTATGTTGCACCTTTTCTTCAGTCGCCTAAAGTTGATTTTCTTATCTGATTTAATCTAAAAATGCTCATCCCTACACATAAAACGGAACTGTTTAATCGATATGTAGTCATGTATAGTGTGATGATGGCATTGATAGCATTCTACACATTTTCAGCCGAAAATAATCCTTGTAGGGTCGAAACTTATGCCGTTGAAGATGAGGAAAAAAGCTGCTTAAGCAGTGATGTAAATGGGAGCCGGTGAGTCAAAAACGTGAATGTCTAGGATATTACAATTGTTGGAGTTTTCATAAAATAAATAAAGAACAAAAGTCAATCTTATTCTCTTCTGATTGTTGAAAGACATTTTTATGGGTTCGAATTCGGAGAAGTGTGAGGTATGATATTTAGGCTTGATTTTAAGTATGTAGACAAAGTGGAATGAATAGGACTCTTGGAGAGCATGTGACTGGAAGGTCCAGGGTGTTGTTTCCCTTTGTAGACCTAGTTAGTTCGTCTAAGGAATCGGTATAGAGTGGACAGTGGACGTGTCTTCCGAGCATAATTATTTGAGTTCAATAATAAAGAATAAAATAGTTTAAAATTACTTATTGAATTATTATTTCTTATAACCCATTTCCAATAACAATCGACCAAAGAGTCTCGTGTCATGTGGACGTTCATATTTATTGATGACTTTCGACAACACTCATGTTAATTGCAAAATTATTCCATCCCTAGAAAAATCACACAACTGTTAAATAATACAACTAAAATGTAATAAACTTTGAGCCTAAATCGTCGAATGTGATTTTTCACAAATGTAATGGCGCGGAAATTTTTTTCTGGTACCAAAACAGTACATAATATGTTACAGACATTATTAACCTCCTCGTCTCCCTTTATGACACTGTTCCGGTACCTTCACAGGGGTGATTCACAGTCACTTCTCGGAATAATTCAGTAACTCTTTATCAGACTAACAAAAATGTAAAAAATATACAACTGCTCAATGCTAGATTGTTTTTCTCAGTGCAGATGAAAATGGAAGGTGAAAGCATAAGAGCAGAGTTTGTGCGAAAAACAAATATTATTTCAACCAAATAATTTTACAAGACAATGGATCTGACGAATTATTGACGTACTCTGTTGGATTCTACATTGAATGCCAATTGCTATTTCTCTCACTTTGAGCAGTTTTTATTCATTGTCTTATGAATGTCTGTGAGGTTCAAGGTCATCGTGTAGAGAATACGTGAGCTCACTTCAGTTCTTTGGTGGTATTTTTTTTTCTACTTCTATTATGGCACCAGACGATCGGATCATTTCATGGACGATTATAGGAATAGATAAGATACCACGTCAAACCTTCGAATTTTCATGTTATGCAGTTGATTGATTTCAACGAGAAAAGAGCCAATAATTTTACTACTTGACAACTTGGAATTCCTGATACACGTCGATCAATGCGTGCCAAATTCAATGGAATCCTCACCATGGCATTTGTTCACCCCTTCTCATTTTTTTTAGGGTACGGTATTATTTTTACTGTCACGATCCTGAAGTTGTTATTATTGTACGATAACGTATCTAAATCGTTGAAGTTTACTAAGTTTGTTCACAAGATGAAGAAAATACTTGAAGGTTAGAATCGGTGTCTCCTAATCGACGACATGATAGGGTTTCTATCAGGAAAATCAATTGGAGAGCGTAGAAAAGTTGCAAATATGGATTACCATTAATGTGGTATATAAACATTGTACACCAACATTTTTTCAATTGCAAAAAGCTTTTCATATTAGTGATAGTTGTATCATTGTGTACCTGTGGTTTTGGAAAATCCTGGTTAGCACTTGTTAACGTTTAAAAATCACGTAACGCTTATTGTTCTAGAATCCACATTCGATATTATCGAGCAATACGGATTTGACGGGAAACAAAAAAACAATCAAGACGTATGGCACTGAATTTTAATTAATTGTATGATAATTGATAACGTTGAAGATTCCGTACAAATGAGTTTCATGATACACTAGTGGACACAATTTACCGAAACGACACTACACCACACTAAACGATTAAATGACGACTGCACGAGCTGTTCGATTATCCTATTGTACAACTAATGGACATTTATGCCCTCAGAAACACCACTAAACCCTCCTCCTTATCTTTTACCTTTCCTCGTCTATGAATGATTCAGTAATGCAATCCCAAGCAGGAGATGGCGCCACAATCTGTCGTCAGAGAGAGCCTCTGCATTAGGCGATCCTTTTTTTTGGGCAAAACAGGGGGGGGCTCCGTTCGTACTTGTTCAACTGTACAAATGGTCAACTGTACACAGAATTTTCAGATGGTGAGAGCACCACTGTGCAGGAATTCAACTGTCGAGACAAAAAGCTAAGCTGTACATGTGGCGCTGGGTCCACATGTACAGCCACATTTTTGTCTTGACAGTTGAATCCCTGCACAATGGTGCTCTCACCGTTTGAAAATTATCTGTACAGTTGATCATTTGTACAGTTGAACAAGTACAAACGAAGCTCCCCCCCGGTGGTAGGCGACAGCATCGTCGATCCTGGCGGCTGGCAGCGACAAAAAGATTCGTATGTAGATTATCCAACGGTTATTACTCATTCTATCATTTGTACTAGATTTGTAGCTGCTTATACTAAGCTTAGAATATTGCGATAGTACCTCATTTATTTTAAAATAAATAATGTACGTAGTGACCTGTCTGTACGACGGACGGAATCCTCATGGCTATAGAGTATTTGTAAGTAGTGGCATCTGTGTGCCATGGGCTGACTGAACAAAGACTAATTGAAAAATCCAATAGTAATTTCTCTTTTACCGACAGATCTCGTAAAGGGCGCGAAGCTGAACAGCAGCACCGTAATGGCCGTTATTCTCTCCAATGAGAACCTCCAAAATTCCCCTGTAACCACTCATGTCTCATCGCCATAGTGTATCATCTACCTTTCTTGAAAACGTACGACCCCAGTCTCAATCAAACGCAGTTCACCCAAAAACTGCTGCAGTCTGGATGTTTTCGTCACTGTTACCGAGCAGTGTGTCATATATAAAATTCATCTAATCGAAGAATCTCCGAAATCCCGGGGAAAAAATATTCACAGACTCGTCCCCTTCAGTCAACGACAATCGAAATACTCAATGGTTCCATAATTTCCATTATCGCGGATCCCAAAAATCGGAGTTGAAAATTTTAATCGGTGCCAAGTGCTCGAATGTTCCTCTGTGATCAGCAAAAGAAGTAAACAAAACATTTATTAATTACTAATCAACATCATTCCAAACTAACCAGTGACTTCTAATCCATTGAAATTTCCTTCGTCGACTCAACGATTTTTGGTTTAAATAAAAAATCCAGTTTTTCGTGGTGCAGAGGAAAAAGGAGAATAAAAGGAGCGGCAGTGGAGGGAAAAAGAGCGGTTTAGTGTTTGCCCGATTGAGAGAGACATACAAAACCTCCCTGAGACAGTTGTTAGGCTGGCATTGCCCCCTTCCTTCCGCTCCCATCCCCACAACACATACTATTTTCCATGTATTGAAGTGAGAAGGATGTATTAAGGTTTTAGAGGGAGTGAAAACGCTCTTTGGAGCTGCACTGGTACTGCCAGAGTGCTATCCGACGTCAAAATGTCGCTGAAAACGCCAACGCGGAGGCAATAATTGTTCGGTATTTGTTGATCATTTATCAGTTCAATGGTTTTAATTTTGGGTAAATTTTTGGAGATATGTTGCTCGGACATTGGTTGACATGGGAGCGAAATTAAGACAGGAGTAACATTTGCATCAGTGGATTGAGGCTGTTTTTCGGAGAGGTGGAGTGTTCGGGCATCTTGTATACATCCACTGAAGTTCAATTCGATCTTTTTTAATTAAGTGCCACGACACGAGTCTCATCGGCATGAATTTGTTGATGAGACAATTGTTCGGGGTGACGGAATTGTTTATCAATTGCCCGGTTGTTTTTTGAGATTTTGGGAGTAGATTTTGAGATTGGTGTTTTCGAAGGACCCACGGAGAGGTTTATCTCATGTGTTATTTTTTTTTAAGGGTTTACCACGTTTTTTCAAGGCTCCCGGGGAAATTTATGACTGGTGAATGGTTGTGGGGTCCTGGGTTTTTTTTTCCCTCTAGACTAGAAAAGGGACAAAGCTCGGGATTGCGTAGGACAGACACACCGGGAGATCTATTCCTATCGGATTGATTTTTATTTTTTTTTCCGTTTCAGGAATTTTTTAAATAGTTTTTTACTCGACTTTTTGACGTCTTTGTTCGTCGACGACGAGGGGGAGATAGGGACAATTATGGGCACGAATGTGGATGGGGGTAAATTGTGGGGTTTGCCGTGGGTTAATTGGACGGGAAAAATCGATGGAAAATTGTCGTTAGGGGAACATTAACCCCGAAATATCGACGCTTCGTTGCATCTGAGGTTTTCCTGGAGAGAACAAAGACGTTGGCAGTTTTCTTCGTTCTTGATTTTTTTTTCTGTTCTCGGGGGGAACGTCCAGTGGTGGGAGAACTGACGGTTGATTTTACCTGTGGCGAGACAATTTCTTTTTTCAGTTCTTGGGGTTGGGGAACTGAGGATAGATTTTGTTGATTATAGGGTTGGGAATTCTTGTACATGAGGACTGAAGAATTGGTTTTTACTCATTTGATTTTTTCTGTGAAGTGGTTAAACGTAGTGAATCGAACGAGACGAGTTGTGACGAGAGTTTTTGGACAGTCAATTGAAATGGTGAATTTTTTTGATTAGAACTCTAAAAAATTTTGAGAGTTTGTAGTTTGAGAGCACTTTTGGCTTGCAATCAGGGAGAATTTCGATTTCTGCATCTATCAGCAACGTATCCCTGTGAAAGATCGAATGAGCTTGATATAATTAATTCAGTTTTAAGAGAAAATACAGACAGAGAACCGCCTGATTTTGGGATGATGTAAAAGTAATCGAGAATCCTCAGGAATGATGAAATCTAACGTTTTCACATGCTTTCGTCATCAACTCATCTTTCTACAACATTGTATCGTTCTGAGTGTTTCCGGAGAAGAGAAAGTGTCACACAGGACCTTTTTTGTTGAAATTTTCGTGAGCAACAAAGAAGGTCCTTCAAGGTTCTTGATTACACTATAAATTATAAGTTACGAAAAATAGCTGAAGATGATATTCCTTACCCCAATTATTAAATGATCCTGCGTTACCATAAAAACCGTGTCAATACTAAATGATTTTAGGGAAAAATATTAGGTTCCTTGTCAGGAAGGTCTTTTCGCATTTTTTTATAACCGTTTAAATAATACCAGGCATTATTTCATTTCGATAATTATATTATTACAGCTGGATTGGATCATTCGAAATAATTGAGAAGCATTGAACACATTCAGGGGGAAGTGTGTTGAGTCCAAGAAAGACTAAAATGGTGTCGACTCGTCAATCGAGCAACATGGGCAGTGGAAGCAGTTCTGGGAGGGTCAGTGAGTCTGTCGAGGCTGGACCATCACGCCGGCATCACACTCAGGTTAACACCGGATCCACTGGTAGTGCTCATTCATCCCCTGAACCAACTCCAGTTCAGAATGTGAATCTTCTCGATCTGCCACCCGAGCTGCTCGACAAAATTATCTCTTCGTTTGATTTCAATACTGTCGCACACCTGCGTTTAGTGAGTCATAATTTTTTGTTAATTCCATTTATTAATTAAGTTTTACGTAACGGACTTTTTTTACTAAAGCCCTTAGAACCAAATCTGGAAATTCACAAAATACTTGAGTTAATCCTCGAATATTGAATTTTACTCGTGTCTGAAGATAATTATACTCCTGAGTGATCCATAATTAATCAATTAAATGATTTATTCTTCTCAGGTCTGTCGTCAATTCAATATGGTATGTGGCTTTCGACTCAACACAACATTCCAGCGTTTGCAATCGCAGATGCTGTCGCGTTTTCAGTCGATAAAAGCTCAGATGCCACGTCGAGAGTCAGCCAGACGCAATCATCCACTCGCCTGTGAATGTGACATCATTGAGACACTCCATATGAGACTCACTCTCCTTCAAATGAGCTTTGGAAAGCACATCGAGAGAAAGCACTGCTGCTTTTTTCCGGGAGAGGTGAGTTGAGATGTCACAACCATCAGTGTCTATGAACTCAAATAATTTGGTCCTCTTTTTCAGATTCTTGATGAAGTTTATCGTGTTCTCCATTATATTAAGGTAACAGCGAAGCTAACAAAACCTTTCAAGGTTACTGATGAGCTTTTTGATTTAACGACGATGGCAATGGAGTACTTTAAAGAAAAAATTGAAGCTACTTTGCCAGAAATCGCGTATTTTGGGCCTGATTTTCTGGATCTTGCTGGTACTTTTTCATGTAAGTGCATTAAAAACATTTTTGCATCATTTCATCACTGACGATAAAGTGTTTCAATATTTTTGATAACTATCAGGTCTTTTGGTATATTTATTCTCCAATTGCATTTTATATTTTTAGCATCAAGCAGTGTCTCAAAACCTTTTATTTGCTTGGATTCAGCACCACTGAGTGGTGACAGCAACAAAGACAGTGGTAGTGGTGGTGAATGTTCTCCCAGCCACAGACCTGAGGATCCAGGTCTTATGGGCAATAATGTCTCACCGCCACAGTCCAATATGTTTTTACGCAAACGTATTCGTAAGATCAAACAAGGCATGAAGAGGTATAATAGTCAGTTGTCAATGATGCGCAGAGATCTGAGGAATTGCAAGGTTAAGATTGCTGATCAGCAAAAACAGATTGTTGAGTATGCTAATCGTCTTGATGATCATGATAAGAAGAATGAGGAAACATCACGCAAATTCAGCACTTTACTTCAGGTATTTACTAAGGTATAATGTTTATTTTAGGTTTCAACTTTTCACTTTTTTCCGTAATGAATCATTTGCTTTTTTAATTTAAAATTGACCCCTGAAATACTTGAAAATAGGGAAATATCTGATTTCTTCTTGAACGTAAGGGCTAAAAGTTATTTGCCATTTTAGAAAATATGTGAAATCTCGTGCCAAATATTTTTAAATATTTTTAATAATTCAACATGCAGGAAAAGTATGTTATATGTGTACATTTTCTTAAGGGCTAGGTTTTTCTTTGAAATTAATGGTGCATCCACGTTGATTAAATCTGAAACAAATTGTATCTTCCTCAGGAACTCAACAAATGCAAGACAGAATTGCAATACTGGCGATCAAAGTCGCCAGCAATATCCGTGTGCAATGGTTGTGGACAATCGATGCCAATGCCAGCCGAAGATATCCAGGCACTGGCAAATCAGGGCGTACTCTCTGATTCATTCACCGATGCCCTAAATTTCATCCCGATAGCTGACACAGAAGGTCCAACAGAGCTCTGCCATCCCCAGCCCCACACGTCATCACAAGCAACAACGGAAATGGCGCCACCAAGAACTCCATTATCGAGCCTCTCCTCAAAACGAAAATCATCCTCGGAGGAGCCTCCCACTGGCGAGATCATCAAAAAACCAAGACGTACGATCAAATCACGTCAGGCCAAGCGCTCAAAAGTCTAAATCAATGGTACAAAAAGAAATGCAAAAATAACGAAATGAATGGAAAAAACACAAAATATCTATTTACCAATTTTTTCCTTTTCATTTTTTTTTAAATAAAAAAAATTATTGAGCCCACGTCATTTAATTCAGGTTTAGAAAGAGTGGTAAAACTGCGAAAAAAAAAGTACAAAATTATTTCCCCCTTTGTTAACAATTAAACCAAAGGGGTAACTCATTCTTTCGGCTCAGAAAAATAATGAATAATAAAAGAAAAAATTCTAAATAATTCCTGATCGTCCATAAGCTTTTGGGAATTAACAAAAGAAAAATTGTGAAAACGATGTTGTGGGTCATACGTGTTCAGTATAAACCTTTAGATGATTTAATCCCAGTTTCAATAAATTTTTTTAAGAGAGGTGAACATAGAATTGATTGTGTTCATTTCAAAAATATCTCTGAAAGCACTGGGTTTTAAGAAATAGGTCTGACCACCTTGTTTGTAACTCAATAAATTCTCTACAATAGCGGCTAAACCCATTCGGAGATATTTTTGAAATAAGCGTTATATTAATTTTTAACTGATGTATTGAATAATCTCGTCAATATCTCAGAAACTATTCGATTCCAAGAAAAATATAAACAAATATTTCTTGAAATTTACAAAGTCCACTAAGTTCTGAGATCTTTGTGAACTAATCTCGTTGATTTCCCCGCTCCACTAATTCAATTTCTTTCTCTCTTTTCTATTAACTGAATCAAGAAAATAACGTAACTAATAATGGGAAAGAATATTTAGGAGACAATACCGAGGGAAAGATACTTGCCATGCTGGTGAATGGTGGACACCGAGTGCATATATCACTCGAGGGTGAGACAGATCCAGAATAATTTTTCTTTAACTAGCAGAACCCAAATTTCCCCCGAATTAACTCAGAATAAAATAGCATATTAATTCTTTGAAATTCTACAGGAATTTTGCTCTTTTTTTCATTTTTCATTCATAAAAAATGCTGTTAAATGGTACCTGAATGATAGAGAGGGGGAAGGGGAGAGGGAAGAGAAAGGAAAAGAGAAGCTTTGAATAAAAACACAAATGGAGAAAACGAAAACTGGTTCAGCTGCAGGTACTCCGTCGTAATACGCACCATAATAAAACCATATCAATTATTTTCCTCGTTTAAAATTTCATAGAGATGTGTTTTTTTAATTCTGGTTCTAATTACCACAGTAAAAAATGGAATGAATAGATTAAAGGATTCATTATAGTTGATAGTTAAATACAAGGCCTTTCTCCGAAGGATTAGAGTATTGAAATGAAGAAATTGAAATTACCTCAAGCGAAATAATGAAAGGAAAATCAGGTTTCATGATCAATTGAAATGTGTTTTATTTTACTCCTGATTAATAAATTTTTTGTTGTCTTGGGTTACCTTCGAAGTAAAGGAAATTAATAAATATTCAAATAACAGGAAGTAACGATGGGCAGAAGTGTGGGTAGTAATATTGTGAATTATTCATGATTATAGATATGACAAGAAAAAATTAAAATTAAAGAAATAACTGATAATAAGTGAATGATCCTTTATTACGGAATGATAATACAATAATGAGGAAATTGATTGAGGAAATACATATATGTTGAGTGGAGGTTGTAGTGGAAAATTTGACCCTTTTAACTGAATTTATTTGGGGAGTTTCTATCTTGGAGAAATATTAATTAATCGATTATTGATAATTTAAGGCCTTATTTTAGTATTTTGGATATAAACTTGATTTTTTGATGTTTATATGTGGAATATTAAGTACATTTCTAGTTTATTATTATTTTTTTCGAGTGAAAGTAAGTTATGTGGAGAGTTGGAAAGAAAGAGGGAGACTATTTGGAATCATCTGGAAAACATGGATTTTAGTAAAATTGTATGGAACGGTTGGGAGACTTTCGGGGATATTTACTCATACAGCTGCTTTTTGTCAAGATATGTGGGAAGTGAGGGAGCGACGAGAGAATTTCCATAATTAACGTTGAAATTGTTTTGCAATTTCTTCGGATTATTTTGAAAAAGAGAATTAATAGCGCAGGGGTAAAACAATTTAAATCGATTTACCCTCAGCTGAGCTGTTGAGGAATATCTCCGAATCTAAAGAGAATAAGAAAAGTTTCGTGATGGCCTCTATCAATTAGTTCTGTGAATGAACCTTTTCAAATTCTTTTCATTAATATGGAAAACTTATTGAAACTATTAAGTTCAACAAAATATGTCAGAATTTCATTAAAAATACCAATTGAAACCCTTTGTTATGGCAATAGATGCAAACAATTGAACCGAGAAATTTGAAAATTCGTTGTGTTAATCCTCTACTGAAAGTAGTAGGTTTAGGGCAAAATATCAAGAAAACTTCTCTATAGTTCATAAAATTCTGTATTGAAAATATTTTCAAGTTGCTGTCAATCTATCAATTTAAGAGAAAAGATTTTTTGTCGCCTGTTCTACCATTTCTCCACTAAATTATAACCAGAATATTAATTGAATGACGAGAGAGGGAAGCTGTAGGGATGAATGTGAACTGGAGAGAATTATTGAACAGTAAATAAGATTTTGTGATTTGTGGAGCTTTATCGTTACAAAAATCGCTGGAAGTGACCTTTACTCGGTTAAATTCACAGTTACGTGAAATAATTAACCAATTATCTTTCTTTTAATAAATTTTTCGGTAGAACTGAAGGGTTGAGATCAGCATCATCATCTTAAAGACAAAAACTGAAGTTTCAAGTCGCAGCGGTCGGTGGCTGAAATTAACAATTTTAATTCTAGGTATCGATTGATGGAATGATCAACGAATTTTCTAGTAAAATGTACTTGTTTTTAATTGTAAAAAAAAAATTAATGAATTGTAAATTTTCGGTTTCTGGCACGATCCGTCCTCCAGTTATAAGAGATAAAAAAAAATAATATTCAGAGATGCGGAAATGTGTGCAACAATATGGTTTAAATATATAGTAAATAATAATGATGAAATATGATGCAATCTCATCCCTACAAAAATTAAGAAAAACAATGAGCGCAATAATAACTTTGGAGCATTGAAATTTTGCAAATAAAAAATCTTTGATTGAGAAAATTTGCATTGCGAATTTTATGTACGATACGATGAATGAGTTACACTGGCCAAGGTAATAAGACTCGGCGAATCGAAGTCCCAGGATCCGAATGGCATTGAGCCCCCGATGACATAAACTAAGGATATTGTCTTGATTGTGTAACGTGTATTTGGAAAAGATAAAAACGATTGTAAATATATATATTAGATACATCCATATAATAAACATAATTTAACATAAAAGGGAATTTCCATTTCCATTCCCCTGTTCCAAATGGTAGTTAGATTGACAGTTTTGTCAACATTGCGTGATATTTCAGGATTATGGAAAACTAGTTTGGTATAAAAAAATTTACTTTTTAAAACTAGAACACCCCTTTGCTCATTTAAAAATATAATATTTGTTGAGAATTCATTGAGCTAGAATTCTGAGCTTTTTTGATTGAAGACCACAATGTATCTAAGATCTTCAAGTTTTTTGAAAATATATATTTATCCATTCTTTACCTAAAATAAAATATAAATCATTTTGTTCACGTTTCTCTTGAGAAACGATTTTTTCATTTTTTAGTGGTTGAATTGTGCTGAAACTTCAATTTAGGATCGTTTATTCTGCATTTAAACAATGATACAAATCATAAATAAATAGATGGAAATTATTCATTTTTTCATAAAGATTTTTTTTTTCAAATTAAAAAGAAAGTATGAGAGGTTCAGTTTAAATATTATAAATCCAAAGAACCCTAAATCCACGATCGAAGGCTAAACCCTTCATTTTCGACAGTCGATGTTGGCACGTGGCTCTCCATGCATTTGACAGCTCAACTTCATAATTTATGTCACGTTTCTCCACTTTCCCGCGCATTTCCCATTCCCTGTGTTATTGTGGCGACTGTGCCACTCCAATGGATCGCTTTGCTTACTACTGGGCCCTATTCCACGTTCCCAAATCGATGCTCTTCATTCCGGTTCACTCTGTTCTCGCCCCTCCCCCTAACAAAAATGGACGTTCGCAGATGTTGCGAAACCCTCACAATGCTCCAGTATTTACCAATACTGTGACTTGTAATTCCATCACATGTGTGATCTCACTTTCGATACACCACAATTCAACACGTAAAATCCTCGGATAAGGAGTCTGTCTCTTTCCTCCTCTGGAATAACCCAGGAAAATTTATCGAGAGGAGATAACGGAGTGAAGACACTGACTTGGATGTCACAATTAACCTCAACATGAGTCTCGCGTGCTGAGGAGACAGTTTCAACTTTTTTTTACGACGAAGTTGTTTGATTTTTCGTGGAATTGTCATTTGAATTCTGCTGGGTCCTTTAAAAATGGCTGAGGTGTCTAACAAAGACTACGAAATTCGTAAGTTTTATTATTAATTAAAGTGATTCTAAAGTGTGTTGAAAACTTCCAGATTTTACCGTATTGTTGGGAATTGTTTAAATGTAATTTGTTTTCTCATTCATTACTTTGGAATATGTTGAAAGTACGTTATTTATCCCATAAAACGACTGCAATAAATTTTATTATTTCAGCTCTGGGAATTTCTAAACAACAGTTCAGTGCAAAATTTATCAATAGAATCCGCAGAAAATTAATCAATTTCTCGATTACGAACTCAGGAGGTTTATTATAAATTGAATTCATTTTATTATTTTTAGGAGTTGGTGATCGTTTAATTAGGAATGAACTGAAAATATAATTAGATTTTGTACTAATTACTTTGTCATAATGACGTTATCGTTGAACATTTGCGCGTCAAATTGAGGAGAAAGTTTGAATGATTGACAACAAGACAATAACGATTGTTTCTGAACTTGTCATATGTATTAATAATTATGGTGACGGTATCTATTTAATTTACCTACTTCAAATTATAGGGAAAAGTTCAATTCAATGCACAGATAGCTTCAATATTAAATTATCCGTCTATCGAGGCGTTCTAATGTTCTCTTCAAACTTTTTTCGATGAGATAACCATAGACATTTTACAAAAGAGAGTATTCATGAACAAAATAAAATGGTGTGACATTCCTGATTTTTTTTTGACTTTATTTTCAATTAGAAAATGATCTTGACAAGGATACGATTCATGATATTATATCTATACTCTGCTGAGGTAATCAATGAGTAATCAGGCCCAAAGGCCCTTTTAGTTCATGATTAATTAATCTTTAATATCTAATCATTGCTTATTGACATAGAAGAATTTCTATGGGAATGAAAGTCATTAAATATTTTCTAGAAATTGAATGGAAATGAAAAAAGCTTCATTGAAAATTTTTAGCGCTTCAGAAAAATTTGGTATTTCGATTTCGATTTCAATATTAAATGGCTTGACATTTGTCACAGGATCCGGAAGGAGTATCAATAGTGGAACTGGGTCTGATGGAGATATGAAGCTGGAACCTTCGAGTCCAACCGAGAGATATGTTTTTTCCAGGTGCAGCAGCACTGGATCTGTAAATACACCATCGTCATCAGCTCATAATACTGGTATTATACATGCTCATGGTCAATTATTCCATACAAACGATCTCCAATCCCATTCAGTCTACCTCTCGAAAAAATTTAGTTCTGGCGTTCCATTATGAAGTCGATTTTTTCAGAAACTAAATTTAGATTAGTCTGGAAATAACAAACCAATATATATTCTATAAAAGGCTTTATCAAAGGACTTTTCTCATCTTGTTCACATTTTTTGCAATGTTCCATAAGAAAGGCTTCACGTAAAAAAAATCCCCTCAACCTTTTTTCCTAAATCTCTTATTGACCAAATTTTTGATTCACTTGCAGAAGATGAAGACAGTGACAATAAGAGTTCTACAATAAGCTACAAAGAGCGTCGTCGAGAAGCTCACACTCAAGCTGAACAAAAGCGTCGAGATGCGATTAAGAAAGGCTATGATTCCCTTCAAGATTTAGTCCCAACTTGCCAGCACACTGATTCCTCTGGCTACAAACTGTCCAAGGCCACTGTCCTCCAGAAATCCATTGATTACATACAGTTTCTACTTCAACAGAAGAAAAAACAGGAGGAGGAGAGAAATGCCCTGAGGAAGGAGGTCGTCGCTCTCAGAATTATGCAGGCTAATTACGAACAGATTGTTAAAGCCCATCAGACGCAGCCTGGACAGGCTGAGATGAGGGTCTCTGATGAAACGAAATTTCAAGTGGTACGAGCATCTTCTCATCGTTCACTAATTAATCAATCGAATACCGACTTGTGTGAATATGTATGTTTTTAGAAGGAATCTTCTCAATCTCAACTTCTTTTATTTTAGTTCCAGGCAATTATGGATCGCCTTTTTCAAACATTTAACAATGTTTCGGTTGCTAATTTCGCTGAATTATCGGGGTGTGTATTCAGCTGGCTGGAGGAGCACTGTAAACCACAGGTAATTACGTTATCACTAATGTAGCTGTTGAAAATAATTTGAAGTGTTCTCAGGGGTGATGTGTTTCATAGGAAATTGTCGAATGTGATAGAATGGGTTATTACATATCCATTGAACTTTTGTTGAAAACTATTAGTTTTTTTCCAATTGTGTAAAACAGTCTAGCGTAATTTGCAGAACAATTCAGGTCATCCAATTGAAGCAATCACTTGAAATAATTGAACAGAAAATATCTCCAGGTTTTTATCTTTCTATTGAAATATTATGCGCCAGAATTCTCTCACCTAATTTTTTTCAAAGTATTCTCAAATTTTATGTGCTGCTTTAATTAATTTTTTCATTTTTTTTCAATTCTTTAGACCATGCGGGAGGTGGTACTATCAGTTCTTCAGCAGCTCAACAATCAAATCAGCTAGTCCAAAATGAAGAACATTATGTAGAGTTGAGGTGGTTACCTACCTCAATCAAAATTAAACCCAGAATCTTCCAATTTTGCCCAACAAAATGTAAAAAACAATTAAGAAGAGTTACCATGTTGGACTTTCACTTAAGTTAACTTAAGTTATGAAGTTGGATTCTATTAATCGGAAGGATGGATGCTAAATACATCGACAGAATCAAAAGGAACACATGAAGATGACCGAGAAATTCGACAATATGATGGCGCTACGTGAACCATTAGGAGTTAGAGTTGAACAGAAGATCGATAGGACTATTTAAACAGAAAATCATTTTGTACGCAATACAAGAAGAAGATGAGTCTTCGATGAGTCTATTTGTAATAAGTTTGTTCTGCAGTGCCTCAACAGGGCAGAAATATTCATAAAATATAATTTTTTAATAATCCGCAAGTTGCCATTTTATAGCTATGAATAAATGTATATGAAGAACGTTATCCATAATTCTCAATTACTAACATTCGGCAGTTTATAAATACAAAATGGAAAATACACCCGGTACCCCTGTCACCTTGAAAAATCGATCAAACGATTCATCGTTCGTGTTATCAACATAAATTTCCGATTTTATTAATATTCACACTGTAATATCGTGTGTGCTTGAAAATTATCTAGACAGACAATTGACTTCTCTGACGCCCTTCGGACGAGATACGTGTGAAAGGGTTCGAAGGGAGATAAGTAACAATATTATAGATTTTTTTTTACTACAGTCTGTACACCGCCTGGCTAACAAAGCGATACGAGCACTCGCTTTGCACAATCAGTGCTCTCTCGAAGCCCCGCATGAGGTTTTGGAGCAAGTAATTGCTCGATTTCTGTGTAATATTGACGAGAAAAGATTTGAAACGACTACCACGTTGTGCACATACATCCGACATTGACCCCTTAAGCCCAGAGTCTGTACTTCTAGATGAGTGCGTAGCTGTCTTCAAAGGGTTGTTGGTCAGTAGCACGAGGTCACTCTTTCAGACACTTTTCCTGAAACCTACTGTGATGTAAAATAATTTTAAACAATGTATTTTATGGAAGAAGATATACCTATTCGTTTTATTCATAAACAGTTTTGATTATTCAAAACCACAACAAATACTTCGTTAAGAATACAAAATACCAAATTTTACCAAGGGATTTGGCGGAAATAGTAAAATGTCAAAGATGAAAAATTGAATACAATAGTCATATGTAATTTCAAATGTATTTAATTTATCCTCCATCATTCAAATTTTCTCTGATTCCGTTGGCATACTGTCGGCCTGTGTGATATCGTTGAGTTGAATCGCATCCATTCTCGCTCGGATAATGTCATCGGATCCGGGACTGTGTCTTCCATCTCTACGTCTCTTTGCTCTGTCGACATGTTGGCAGCATAAATCTCGGAAAATACAGGCGTAACAGACCAGTAATGCCGTTATCATTATCCCACCGATAACGAGAATTATCCCCAGGGATATCGTGAGCTCGTGGTCCATTTCCATTTGTTGCTAGAATCATTTTAAGTAATCCATGAATTTTTTTGGCAAAAGTAGTTAAATTAAACTTGTGCATTAGCTTGCTAAAAAATTCTGAGCACTTTCATGGATTAAAAATTTTAGTTCTGCTTAATCTAAAGAGAGAAGTATCTCTTTTACTCTTAAGACATTCAAAGTACCACGAATGGGGTGCCCTATATCATTAATTAAAAATGTAGATGAATTATTTAAAAATTTCAGATGTAAATGGATTTTTGTTACATCACTTCTGAAATTCATAAAATTAGGAGCTGCTGGAATATGCTTGACCGACTTGGAAAGAGAACACTTCAATCGATATCTACTCATTGCGAGTGGGTACGTCTTGTTATAACTAAAGAACAATCGATAATTGTAGGAATTGCTTGAAGAGATTTTCGTGTGATATGTAAAAACGTATTTCGAAACATTTTTCTCCAGCGAGAATTCTCGCGTTATCATGACGTAAAATCTCTTATGCTCGAGGTGATTTCACGCCCATGACAATTCTGAAAATACGTCTGAGTAAAACTCAATAGCTAGAATTGGATAAAATCCATTATTCATACATTCTGATGTCACTCCAATAATTTCATGAAGAGTGTCTGTGTAAATCCCATTCCTTTACGTTCTTTTCCGCGAGTATTCTCCTAAACTTGATAACAAACGATAAAAATGTAGGGAAAGGAGGATATAGCGTAGAAATTATGATTTATGAGCGTTAAAAATGGGCTTTACCAGTTGGCAGCGGTTTTGAGGATTTTCTGGTGCGACGAGATGGTGATGATCACACGGGAATTGCCTTGGATAACATCAGCTACGCTATTTCCCTAGATTTCCCAGGATTTTTTAACAAGCGACGTCTTTACATAATAGGAAAACTCATAGCGAAGCTTAAAAAATTTTTAGAAAACTCAGTAGTGACTTTAAATAAATGAGTTTTTGAAAAAAAAATCGAAAATTCAGTAGTTCGTCTGATTTAATTAACGATAAAAAATAGGAACAAGACTTTCGAAAATGTAGATAGTTTCTATAATATATTGTTGTACGATATATTCAATATAGTGAATAGAACTGAATATAGTATGTTCTCCTGTGATTTTTTAAACTCATGTAGTGGGCCTGAGGCGAGCACCGCCCATCCAGACGAATAAAAAAATGCTTTGGCAATTGTTATGAGCGATATTGTTCGGTAGTGAGTTTCACTTTGGCCGCTTTCAATTCCCACAGGAAGAAAATTGAGGGGCAGTACAAAAAATATCATTGAAATCGACGGGAAAGAGCTTCTGGCGATGGTCAGACAGACACCTCTTTCGTTGAATGCAACGAGAAACAAATATGATCGAAATGAAAAATTTCAAACAACTGTGTTTTAAACGAGTTTTTCCAAAAACTTTCAAATGAAAAATAGCAGCTCAATGGAGTTTGAATTGAAAAAAAAGGAAACAAATATCCATATTGCCCTATTTCACTGAACATAAAGCAATTGCTCGTAGCTACAACGAGTCAATTAAATTTTTTTCAAAATTTTCAGTGAAAATAGTTCTATTGCACCCTTTGTCCCGCCCTTTTCCCCTTCGCAAAAATAGGGCAAATAAAACTCGCGAGCAAAAGAGAAAGAAATGTTCATAGTGGAATGGAAAAGGAAAAAGACGGCGGGAAAAAATTCCTCGGAAAAAATTCTAAATTTATCTCTTCAGAAAATTGAGGGGATTTTACTCTCTTTAGTCAGCCCCTTAAGGGATAATTGCAAAAGTTTCACTCAGCGGGCATTAATTTTACATCGGAAACGATTATGCGACTTCTTAAGGGTTGAAAGGAATATCAAATGGAGCAAAGGAAGGCGTAAAAGACGTTTACTTTGACGTATTAAAAAGTTAAAGGGTTGGAGGGTTGAGATGTCAAGCGCCACTTGTTTTTCAGAATTTTTTTTCATCATGATTTTGGTCCACGAGGACTCCAGTCAGTGTTCCACCCCTCAAAGCTCCTTCATCTCTTTTCTCGCCTTTTATTTTTATTGCCCGAGAAAACGTAGAGATTTTTCGCTTGTCAGCACATATATTGCTTTCTACCCGGCCGACACCTTGTCACGTTTCACTCGGCGGATTTTATTGCTGCCGGGAGGCGGAGAATCGTAGTAGCTCCTTCCGAATTTCTCAAATAGGAATGAGTACAGGTGTGATAAAAGATCGAATGATTTCGGATGATTTTTATAAAATTTCAGGTGCACTCGATGCACCGTTTCCCTCATGTGATGATCAATGGGGGGTTAATATTGCCCCTTTGCACACTTGTAACGTCAAATATTATTCTGCTGTCGTATGGTATTGGAAATGGGTTATAAGAAATAATAATTCAATAAGTAATTTAAACTATTTTATTCTTTATTATTGAACTCAAATAATTATGCTCGGAAGACGTCCACTTTTTACCGATTCCTTAGAGGAACTACCTAGGTCTACGAAGGGAAACAACACCCTGGACCTTCCAGTCACATGCTCTCAACGAGTCCTATTCATTCCACTTTGTCTACATACTTAAAAATAAAAATAATAAATATCATACCTCACACTTATCAGAATTCGAACCCATAAAAATGTCTTTCAACACTCAGAAGAGAATAAGATTGACTTTTGTTCTTTATTTATTTCATGAAAAATCCAACATATGGAAATGTATTACTTCTTACTTCTTCTCTCTAATGGTACAAAAATACATTCATAGTCCCCAGGATAAGTCGGAATTCGTTCGGATAACACATTTTCGGCATCATCTGCGACAAATAAAATTCTTATCAAAGAGGAATAGAACTGGGGATAAATTCCCTCCGAACAGTAGAATTTCACGGATGAAAACTAATCCTCTTCCTCGTTTGAGCGTGACTGTGTAGCAACAAAAGGGATTAATTTTCCCGATGTGTGTCTGTCTAGGTCGGTACACTATCCCCTGGATACGTATGGTCGAAGCGATAAAAAAGTCATCGTTTGAAATTCAAAACGCGCTTCATCCCCGAAATTTTTACTTCCCATAAAATTGATTGGGCTATCAAAGAATGCGAATGCCTGCGGTTAAATCTACTGTATTGAGTTTACGGAATCGGGTGAATTACTTCCCACGCGCTTGCGGATTCACTTCTCGGAGCTACTCCCCCATCGATCCTTTTTTTTTTTGCACGATGAGGGTTCGAAAAATTAGGAATAGTTCATTGGCTATGAAGCGCCTTTAGAGAAGCATCAGAGTGAATCGAACTGTTCGAACTTTGGAATTTTTCTGCATTCGCTTTACTCTGCACCCAGTGAATGCGTTTACGAACTTTATTTAAATTAAATCCTCTATTAAAATTAAATTTGAAATAAAATAGTTAAATCCCTTCAGAAATTCCCCTGTTATTTCAGGGAATTATTTCATAATTATTTATTCCGGAATTGATTATACCTTTACTCTCTCTCTCTCTCTCGATCAAAGCAAATGAAAATGTGTCACGTGACTCGGTAAACCTGGATTTTCCACCAGAGAATGTTATTCCGCTGTACCACAATACAACTACAACAATGCTTCGTGGTTATGGGAACCCTCGTGTTTAAATGGATTTTCAATTTTCCAGGCCCGAGTGCTATAGAGAATATTATCCAGTGCTATTGTGTTATCCCAACATTTGCCATGAAATTTGTAGAACGATATTGTGTAATGGGTCAACATCTAAAATGCGTCCACACCCCTTCAGAATACAAATACCAAAGCTTGTATTTAAAATATCTTATGGTACCCCCGACCCGACCCAAGCACAGCAGAGAATAATTTATTCATTGATTATGCGTCAATTAAGGAAGATCATTTTCCGGTCAAATTTATTGTACGTCACGAAATGGATTTTTCAATCTAAGAAACTTTCCTCCTCTCAGTTGATTGCATCGAATCAGATCGATCCGGAGTATCGACTAATCCATCAACTTCATGACACGGGCTCGCATTGTGTACCTTTACGAGTCATATACATGTATAAAGCTCCAGATATCGATGTGTATGTGATTTTGATATTTTACAATAGCTAATGACTTGAGCCACGTGCAGGGAATAGGTCGACATCATCTGAATGGCATCCATGCAATACTCTCGCATTGAGTATCCTACAAATAGCAGAATTTCTATGAAATCCGTTGACTCGTATTTGCCAGTGTGATTTATATTCATCTGTGTATGCTGTGCTACTCGTGTCCGGAGCTTTAGAACTTGGTATACACAACTTCGATGAATATCAATGGCATTCATAGATTTTCCAATTGTCTGTGATTTTTCCAAGTGACTAATAATTTTCTTAGATAGAAAGTATATGATTGAGGGGCTTGAAAAGGAAAAACTAAAATTTCGGTGTTAAATATTTTCCTTTTGGCTATAAATTGGAGAAAAATTGGTAGGCTCGTTTAAAATGGTAAATATTGAACAAAAAGAGAGCTTTCAAGTCAATCAAAGGGGTGGCTTTGTTTTGAGGAGGGGAAGAAAGCCCAATTCCATCAGTTCAACACAAACTATCCCTTCCATCATACCTCAAGGAAGGAAAGTATAATAATATCTTCAGAAAAAATTCTCCAGTTTTAATACGAAGACTGAAATTCTTAAGTTGAGAGTTTGATAAGCTCCAGTTGATACTTTAAAATGTTTCCAGATGGAACTTATACAACTCACCTCGAAACTCTGCTTCAAGTGGAGTTGAGAGAGCCCAGACTTCCATCCAGACAAATAATCTGTTCAAATCAAATGAATTCAAAAAATCAATTTGCCACGATTGCCTCAAAAAAAATACTTCAATTATATTGAACAAACAATTTGTTGACATCAAATACAAATATTGTGCGAGTGAAAAAAATGCACTCATTCTTATTTAAGAAGCAGTAACAAATAAAGCGAACTAATGTTTGTGTTATATTTCTGTACGAGTAATACGCAAACTCTATTGGTCACGCAATGGGAGAGCCAGTAAAACTCGCTATTTTATTGATATTAACTAAAGGCAGTTGATGGGAATGAAAAGTGGATATTAATATCAATTGTGTAACTTGGTAAAGTGCTATTGACTCATCGTGATAAATGTTTGATGGTTCAATCGATTAATTATTCATCAATTTCGCGAGAAAATTGGATCGTTAGTTTTGATGGGTCCTCTTCTCTTATTTCAATAGTCCCCAAGTGGTAGAGACATTTGAGTGGACTGAATGGAATGAATGAATCAATCTATCATGGGTGGATTTCATTTATTTTTATTACTCTCAGGGGTAAATATGTCTCGTCATTTTTCGATAGGAGGATCCAATTTTCGTGACGACGAGAGGGCTTCAATGCGACAGCAATATTGCCGCATCGTTAATGCCAACAGTTTCTCCTGTCACGGCTGACTGAATACAACTGATATTTGCTCGTAATATAATGTCGGAGTCATTTCTTTTATTTATTGCATCGGGTCTGTACGAGCACAATACCCGAATGGATTACCATAATAAAAAATTCTGAGAATTTCTGTTGTTTATTCCGGCGCATAAAATGTCTTCGCTTTTCCGATGAGATAAATTGGAAATTAATTAATTAATAAGATTTATTTCAGGAATAACGAGATTGGATTTTTAGGGAACGGATATTTACATATTTCTTTTTTAAATATTTATTAGATCTAGAGCTGTCATTTATGTTAAGGAAAAATAAAATCTCATGAGAATTTGAAAAACTGAAATTTCATCGAAAATAGCCAAATTTTTTAATTTAATATGATTTTTTTGCAAATCAGCTTGACAGTTTTTTTTAATCTCTCGCTTGGATATTATTATAAGAGTTAATCCTCAGGGTTGAAGAACACTTTTCTCATTAGTTTCCAATGATTTTGTTTCATGACAATAGAAAAAAAACAAAAACTGTTGGATTTTTCATGAAATAAATAAATAAAAAGCAAAAATCAATCGCATTCTCTTCTGAGTGTTTATACTTTAAATTGAAAAAACATTTTTATGGACGGGAATTCTGAGAAGTGTGAGGTATGGTGTTTAGGTTTGATTTGATAAGTATGTAGACAAAGTGGAATAAATAGGATTCTTTGAGAGCATGTGACTAAAAGGTCCAGGGTGTTGTTTCCCTTAGTAAGTCTAGTTAGTTCCTCTAAGGAGTCGGTACAGAGCGGATGTGTCGTCCAAGCACAATTATTTGAGTTACGTAATAAAGTAGAGAAATAGTTTCAATTATTTCCAGGATATTATTATTTCACATAACCCAGTGGTTCGGAGCGCACTTAAAAAACGTAGGTCCACTCGTGTTCTCACATGAGGATACGAGAATAAATAAATACCACATCAAAATTATTGATAGTATCTATGTATGTGGACAAAACTAAAACAGCAAAAAGAGCAAGCCGATGAATGAGACAAAACAAATGTCTCATGGTATGCAATTGCGAGGTACAGCATAGTCGAAAGCTTCACGTAGTGATGCTTAGAAGGCAACTCTTTTTTTTATATTTATTTCAAATAACCCATTTCCAATAAAAACAACAGAAAAAATGGCGAAAGGACCTTTTGGACTTTTGAATGCTCCTAAAAATTGATTTTTTTTCTCAGCGCGATTGAAAAGTTTTTTTCCGCAATATAATATTTACCTCTTTATTGTCATGAAGATAACGATAACCCAGAATGTAAGTCTCCACAGTTATGCGATTCTCACGGGTCTGACTGGGTAATACGCCTGACCGTCCTCACGCGAAATTGAAACTCTTCATTGAGTATCCGCAAGAGTCGTAACATTTTATCCCTCCGTCCGATCCGTACTTTCACTTTGTATTATCCACTTTGTTCTACAGCTCTAACCCCGTTCCCGCACCCTCCTCACCCGACCCGCAAGCTGTTTCCGCTTCCTTCCTGTGTCTCTGTATAGTTTCATCCGCTGTGGTTCGACCACTCACTGGTGTTATTCCAATATCACCCTTGCATACAGGTCTCTACATCGCACACTTATTGTTCACTTGGGTATAGAATCCCTCGGTTATGGATTTCCGTTCTTGGCAGCTGTGAAAACTGGAGCGAAACGGAAAACCCACTCGGGGAGTTGAGTTCTTAGCATAAATTCTGTCTTTATTGAAAATGACTTTTCAGAGCTTTTCGTTTGCACGTTTCAAAGGGCCATTGTGGTGAACATTTTCGTTTGACATGTACTGAAAATATCAGATAATTATTTTACTGTTAATTAACACGGTTTTTTTATTATTCAATTTTATATGAACTGAGTTTTGGTGTTTTTAATGTTCATTAATGATTTGTTCAAGTGACTTAATATTAAACCCATTGTTTTAAGTGCGAAGAACCTTTTTTGATTTGCAAAATTAGAGTTCAATCTTTAGCAATTCATATATTCTCATTAGGTCGATTTGATTAGTTAAAAGTCATTATTACCAATAAATTTATACATTGAAATTCCACTTCTTAATAAAAATACAAAAATCGTCCATTAATCATATTTTATGTTAATTAATTTATCATTAATTGCACTGAACTCTCAGATTAAAATTTTCATTCCAATTTTTAGCACTTAAAGATTGTTTATTAAATACTTCATATTTTATTTTGCCATTTTAACATATTTTCAATACACTCATTCGATCGTCACAAGCTGCGTTTAATTTAACCCATAAAAAAGATTTTTCTATGGAGTTTTCAATACGTACAGAAGATTAAAGTAACGTAGCTAGTAGTGATGATACGGTTGCGCGCAGACTGGCGTGTGCCGCATAGTATCCATCCACCGAAAGCCCGTTCCCCGAGTTCACCCCGGCTGTGATGCGCTAGCAGGCGACTCCAGGCCTTCACACTCTATTCCTCATCATCACTCTATTTAGCCGACAAAGCCGTTGCATGGCCTGCATCCGTGCCGGACAAAACTCGGCGCTGTTTACTAACAAGCCAACTTATAATTAAACTTTATTAGAATTTTTTTGTCGGTTTACAACCTTTTAGCCACCACGTAATTTCGTTCGTCACAGGCTTCCGACAGTGAAGGAGTCCATAATGTTTTTTGACGTGGAGTTTTACGGTGGCCAAAGTACAATAAATCCTACACAAATTTCCAGAAAAAAAGCTCAGGCAGAGCTTTCGGTCTGGAAAATTTTGTCTAGGGAAAAATTACCTGGTTACCTTTCGTGATTATGTACACGTAGTGATTAATGATAAGTTAGGATTAGCGTGGCTACTAATCGTAATAGTATGATTGATGAAAATCACGTGTTTCTTGACTTCGAGGGAACCTATTTTGTTCTCTTATCTCATATGCAATGTTCGTGTTTGCGACCCTCCCCTGACCCCAATATAACTTTTCTGTAGCTGAATTATGAAGTTTGATTGTAGAGAATTAATTCAGAGAGACCGAAATATAAATTTTCAAAACTAAATCGAGAATAAACTCGACAGAGAAAAAAACGTTTTAGTTGTCAGTTGTCCAAGGGGTCGCATCCTAGTTTAGTAGTTTTCAATACAAAGGATTAAAAACACAAGTGCCTCAGATGTTTAACGATTGAATCACTGATCAAATCGTCGAGGGATCCATTAACTGACTCCAGTTCCATGTTTATGTCTGTAATGTTTCTCTGCCCATCGTAAACTCCACCACGCGGTATCCACATTTATATTGTTCTGTGTGCACGTCCTTCACCAGAGCCTCACAAACCCCTATAAAATCTCAGTCTGACTTCTGGATGATCCTTATCAGCTCCCTAACGTTTATGTAGTGAACTCGAAGTTCCTATAGCCATCAATATTGTCAAGCTTGACAGAAACATTGTGCGTTAAGTACGCTACTAATCTATCTATGTCATCACGGAATGACAACGGAAAAAATCGGGAACAAAATAATAAAGTTCATGAATTAAGGAAAAATATGTGGAATATTTATTTTTCGTTTAAAAATAATTAATTCTCCTGGTGTAACCGGCATTTTGTTGTCCTGTTAATAGTAAATCTCAGTACTTATCATCTTAACAATTCACTAATATCCAAAGATTTTATTCCTGAATTGAGGTTTGTTGGTACATCGAAAATTTCTAACTTGAACATAAAACCATTTTGTATTTTCTGACTAAATAGCTCCAGCAAATTTTTTTTTGCTCGTATAGTTCTGAATAAACTGCTAGTCACCTGTGGGTAACTGCCAAGCAACTTTGAAATTCACAACAGCTCCCTGGATTCCCTGAATTTTTAATTTTACCCTACATCTTGAGGCTGCAACAATTTTCTTTTTATTTAATTAATCCTCAGCTCTCAAACAATTCTATGAATAAATCTAAATGACAAGCGTGTCTCGATGTGCTCGCTGAGATAACCAGTTGCCAGAAAAAAAAGGAGATAAGAGAACGGAGAATCCTGCGGAGCATGTCCGACCATGCACACACCGTAACTACTTGAGTGGCATTTATCCGGGGCAACAGTATGCCACACGCGAAAGAGTCATACATCTTTCCCTTTTTTTCTCCGATAACGTACGCAGGCTAACAATAGTAACTTTCTGAAGTTATTCGTGAAGAGAGGGAGGAGAATCGTTCAAGTTCCTTAGAATCGTTGACTTCATGACGGAAATGGTTCACTTCATGACGGAAAGAGAGAGAGAAAGAGAGAGATTATTGCAATGACTTGAAAAAATCTGTGCCTCCCTCCCTGGTTGGGGTGTGACCAGGGGGGTTAGTTGAATTGGGTGCGGACTATTGACTAATTTTTATTAAAAAATTATCTCCGCCCTGAAACCAGCACTGATCTTCACATTTTCTCATTTCTTTAAAATTGTCTCATCGCTCTTACTCCGCGTGTAATCTCATATTTTCAGTCGACATGTTACAATATGAAATGTTGAAATATGACTGACCTTTACACCGACTCTCTCATCGTTTGGCGAGTCAGTGAATTTGATAAATCGACTGTCCTGGAATGTTGGCAGTTTTATTGATCTCTTCCATCATGTTTTAGAATGGAAATAATCGCTGAAGAAATTGATAGGTCATGGCGATATTTTATGTCACATAATTGAAGGAAAGACGGAGTACGTGGAGTGAACTATGAAGAGCTAAATTGTTTATTTGAATTGATTAACAATCTTTGATTTTCTTCGACTGGTTGAAAATGCTTTCAGCCATTTTTATTCATAACTAGAGTAAAATTTTGATTAATTCTCTTATTTCCATTAAACTCGATTAAATTCAAAACTCGCGCACGCGAATTGAGCGTAATCGGTTACTCATTCGCGCAACGCGATGTAAAATAAATTTATTGCACGGTTTTGGGGGAAAGTCGATTTAAAATAAAATACTCCCTTTTCTCCCTTGAGTGAAAGGATACTATTGGAAATGGGATAATGGTTCAATAATCAAACGCGTGAATTCCGTTGTATCTCTTTTATTTTATAATCTGGAAAGGCACAACTGCTCTGCTTCGTTTCCTTAAATGATCTAACTAATAGATTAAAGGGATGCAACACCCTGGACATTCAGAAAACAGAGCATACACATCACCCTCGAACTTCTTAGAATTATTTCTCATAAAAATGTTTTCTACTCTCAAGTGGAAACACCAGAATAAAGGAAATATCAATCATACAAAGATCCATTTATTCCATTCGAAAATTAATTTTTGACAAACATTCGTAATGTCAACTCCAGTAGATACGGTATCTCATCGCAGGATTAATAACGAGACCTACATTTTTCCGTCTCATTCATTTTAGTCCTCGGCTCCTCTCGTCGCCCCCAACCCGTTAACTTATCTCATATAGGAGATAGAAACCATCGAGGGATGAATTCACAGCGAATGGACCTTGATATGGTGACAAGATTACAATTTACGAATGTGACGCGGAGGTGGAGTCAATGACAACGGAGAAAAAAATATCGAGTGAAGATGAAATTGCTGGAGGACTCCCCGTGGAAGTTACGAGCCTGGCTCCCCTTTGTCATCACTTTTATTTTCTAATGGCTCGTCTTGCCTTTCTCACAGTGACGGAAATATGGTGTTTCCTGGTTTATGGATTTCCAGATGGTAAAGATGAAAAAAAAATGCGTAGCGAAGTGATGATTCCGCTGAGATTATTCTACGAATATCGGTGTAAGTAGTAGGTTTGGAGGCAAATGTCGTAGAACTTTTTTGTGAAGGATTTCATGGGCTATAAAAAACGGTCTCCGGTGAATCCTGTAGAGTTGTTTCTCCGCGGGATAACTTTAACCGGAAATGTCTGGAAATTCATGGTGAAGTGATTTTCGAAGCGAACATCATCACTGATGAAAATTTTTGAGTGATTATTTTTCCCATCCAAATCTTGGCCAATAGGATTGCACCATTCGACGTTATTTTGTATAGCCAACACGGTATTTCAGCGGAAATTCTTGGAAAT
Source organism: Diachasmimorpha longicaudata (assembly GCF_034640455.1). Classification (NCBI taxonomy): domain Eukaryota; kingdom Metazoa; phylum Arthropoda; class Insecta; order Hymenoptera; family Braconidae; genus Diachasmimorpha; species Diachasmimorpha longicaudata. The sequence goes on from NC_087225.1 coordinate 5,774,147, forward strand.
TTCACTGGAAATTTTGTATGTTGCCTATATAAAAAAAAACAAATGATGAAGTAACCCTCAATTGTATCTGACAGATTAGATGGCAATTCGTTGAAAATTATGTCTCATGGTGCAATTCTATCGGCCAACATTTGGATGCAAAAAATAATCCTCCGAATACCACTCGAACTTCGAAATTATCTGATATTTCCCTCAAGGTTCCTTACAAAAAAAAAAGCTTGTCAAGTTTTCCAGAAAAATCACTCGCGCTTCGCGCTCGTGATTTTTAAAGTGGAGGACTTGACACGTTCATTTGCTTGCAACGAACATATCGGGAAATATCCGATAATTTCGGAGCTCTCGTGGTATTATATGTAATTATTTTTTTCATCCCAATTTCAACCAATCAAATGGTGGCATTTCCCGTCACGTGGTACAAGTCAAACGGTTTTACTTCGGTATTTTTCGAATATTTCCCTGTTTGTTGCTAAGCAATGAAAATATCCAATAAATAATTTATACGCGTTTCAAACCCCAAAATTGTCATTAGAAAAAATCAAATTCAAAGACTTTACCTCGACATGAGGAGATTTGGAGGAGAATCCTTGGACATTATTGATGAAAAAATTGAAAAAAATGTTCCTAATAATACGGTGAAGACAAAAGCCACAATTTGTAAACAATTCTGTGGATTTTGTGCAGACAGAAAATATGTATACGCTGGAAGCCACAACAACGAGTGAAAAACCATACCATATGATGTGAAATGCCACACATTTAATTCCTTGAAATTGGAATGAAAAAAATAATCCAGCCAAATACCCCTCGACCTTCAAAATTAATAGGATATTTTTGAAGATCATGGGGTATTACTTCTAAAAATTTTCGGTGTTATTTTACATCATGAGGGTGTAATTAAAAATAAACATTCCGATGATGATGAATGTGGTTCAGAGGGTGGAGTCATTCGGGGGGAGCCATGGATGGTCGTATTCCGTATGAATCGATACGAATGGATTATTTCTGCACCTTCAGGATTACGTATAAAGCCAACGGACACCGGATACGATTTCTCTTCTCAAGTGTAACGAGGACTACTCTCGAGGCTCCAATAATATTCTCCTCCCATCCACGTAGAAAAATTAGAATTAAAGATGTCTAAATTATTACTTTTTATTAGTGATAGTGCTGATTAGCACTGATTAGAATAATTATAACTATTGGGGATTTGTATCCCTGGAATTTGATGATAACTCCATCAACGTAAGACGGTTGCCCGAAAATTAGTGATGTCATTAACAAAAAGCTTCGTCTCTCCCTGTACCCTATTCATCTCTTGAAATCCTGGGATTGATGATATCACCAGTAGAAGTAAAAGGAAAAGTCTCTCCCTCTGGTTGGTGTCTTCTCAAGTGCAATAACTGCTCCTCTTGAGCTGCCAATATTTCTTTTGCTATCTTTATCCGACAATAAATGGGACCACTTTTTCATTCACAAACTCGATCCATAATACAATATCATTTAAAAAAAAGAGATTTGATTCTAACCTTTTGACACTTGTGACAATTAACTTTACTCTGATCCTCCAATTGGATAATAACCATTGAAAAAAATCCACGAAATTTCTCGCATAGTTTACTGTCTCGAATAATGAAAAAAAATGTAAAAATAGAGGGGGTTTATTTCACCCTCCCTGAATGAGTTACTGGGAATTGAGCTGATGGTTTCTGGTCTCTTTTCCTACGACAAAAAACGCAGTTTGTTTTTTCCCTAAGGTACCAAGTACTTTATCCTAATCATAATAAAAACATATTTCTGATTCTTTATTAGTTTCACACTTTATTATTTTATTTACTAGTGTCCATTAATCCTAGTCCTTTTCGAAAATCGTTGTGACCCCTGTTCATTCCTGGAAATGCTGTAGAATTGATGATAAGACCAGCAGACGTGAGAGTCTATTGCCATCACTGATCCCTTCTCAAGTGCCACAGCTACTTCTCCCAAATCTCCAAGTAATCCTTTCAGTCCAGAACTAAGGGCAGGAGTTGCTGGCAGAAAAATAATGGAGGACCCTGTGAAATATTTTTTTTACCATTGCATCGGTAAATAAAAATAAATATTGCAGTCGGTTTTCGCAACGGTAAAAGTTATTTCTGTTGCTAATACACTGCAATATCGAGATTTCCTTGGGGATTCCCCTGCAAATACCGGACGAGAGTACCTGTCATTGTTGGTGGCTGTATTATTCTGTGTCATCTATGCCAGGGAATCCTGACTGATCTGACGTGGGTAGAGGACCATAATTCATGGAGCTGACAGTGCATCCTTGAGGATACTCTTGAGCTCCATGAGATCCTTCCTCAAACCCTCGGTGTCACTCTTCTCCACTTCCGCCTCCTTCTTCCGGAAATAACGCATCACTAAATGTCCCATTGTCTCACCAAACTTTTCGTCATCGTCTTCATTTATATTTTCCTGGAATGAGTTCGGATTTAGTGGTACAAAATAAACTCTATTTATTTAAAATATTCAACACAGTATTTAAATAACAGATTTTCAGGAATACATCAGCAATTATTGGTTCTGCAGAAAGTCTTTTCCTGGTAAAAAATAATTTCATGCCATTTCAGGCCAAAGTTCATGTCTTGCAAAATAGAGTGATATGTTATTTTTCATTGAAGTGTATGGGAAAGAAAATTTTTAGGTACACGTTATGATGAAAAATACGGTCTGAGGCTGCTGGGAGTCTATCACTCGCCTTCAGTTCGTATGAAGCTCCAGAAGACAGAAAGGTACTCTTCAGCTATGGCAATTAGAAAATATACTATGGGATTAATAATTTTATCCCGATATATTTGAGAAAATCTGGAGATATTCGAAGGACAATTAAAGAAAATTATAAATAAATTTTTGTCACTTGACGATCAATCTGTCTCAAAGGAATATTCAATAAGGATAAACTAGACGTAACAAGACAGTTCATTAATTTTTAATTAATTCCTTTATCGAGACGATTTCAAACTAACGATGAAGCAGCAGTGCTTGAGATCCCATTTCGCCTTTTTCGTCTCAGTGGGTTTAATTAACAACTTTATGTACTCAGCGAGCCAACGGAGGTCACTCCCAGTAGGGAGGAAATTGAAAGGCGGTGGCAGGGCGTTCTGTGCCATTATATCAATATACACCTGAACATAGAGAGGTAAATAAAGATAGGTAAATAGAGAGATTGGATTTTCATGGTAAATTGTGACAATGATGACCTCGGTTCTTCCAAAAGTCCATTCGACATCCACGTTGTCGGTGAAGGCTGTGAAGGTATTTGACATGCAGGCTATCAACATGTTGAGGACCACTATCACTGTCATGAACTCAAAACCTGATGAATTAAAAATGTGGCTCGTAGATTTTGGAAAAAAAACCGAGAGAAATGCGTCAATATGGTTATGCTGTGTGTTCAACAAGTTTTGTAATGTTGCAACTGATCAATAATTACCAGCGAAGGCAAAGTATCCAATGCCCTCAGTGAATGAATGTTTATTTATAATGGTCTCAGACTCCGTCTCTCCAGGTAAATTCTCGATTATGACGTCAGCACTCTCGATGGCACTCATGCAAAATACCGCCCAGAAGAGTGTCCTCAAGCTTGACCTGAAATCCACGAACGAGGCCACTTGTTGGGTTTTTATTTTAGACTCATCATCGATCTGCACCATTCCGTCATAGTACTGATACAATTTCGCAAGACCTGGGGAAGGGGGAAGGGTTAATAGGAAACTCATTACGTAAGTTATCTGTGGGCTGATAGGTGTGCGTATTTTTGGTATTTAATCGAGCGATTATTTTATGTTTTTTGAATGTAGAAAAGCTGCCTCAGCAATTTTTTATGAATTAACTCTTGAAAAGAGAAAAAACAATACGATCACATTACAAACCTATATGAGATTATATTAACACTATGAGGTGATTGTTTCCTGGAGAGGACGTCTGCCTGGTCTTACGACGAAAACTCCAGTTTATGTTTATTAAATAATATAAAGAAATCTTTGTTCGTGGAAAGAAAGAAACCATGATGAGGATGCTTTGGTTTTTGAGATTTCAAGTTCGTTTGTCAGTTCGTCGACTGCTCTCGAAGTGTGAACACATAATCATAAAATAAAACTGCTCTTACTTATATCGTTTAATATGAACAATTTGCTTTCCACTTTTTTGTTCAACTTCCAAAAAAAATTCTGCACTTCGTTTTAATTATGAAAATAATTGATTTCATAAAAATTCGTGAGGTATCTCTTCAATGAAGGATGTTTCCTCTGACTCGTGAAAACCCAAATAGTTGAAATGTTTTTCTACCGTGGGACAGTGTTATCTTTCTCAATATGAAAAAATTGTCACCCATCAACCCAAATTGATTATAACGAAGCAAAAACATCGATATGTACCGAGTACAGAGACCAACACGTGGTTATACGCAATTCAAAGTTTGAAATTGTTTTGGTAATTGGATTTTTTCATATGGTAGTGGTTTGGATGGTTGATATGGTGGTTGATTGGGTTTTTTGGTATGCTATGGTATGGTCATTTTTATGATGCACACTATACTATTGTATTTACTAGCAAACAGAAAATGGTACAGCTCGCGCTGAAGGCAGCATCACTACCGAGAAATATCCTGCTACACCCGTCGCACTTCAATCAAAGTGCACTACTTTTCATGGATTCAATTTACCTGCAGCAAAGGCTGTAATAATGACGAGGAACAGAAACAGAAATTTAGTGACATCCTTGATCATCTTTCCAAGTGACATCTGAAGTGGTCCAAGATTATAATCAAGTTGACACACGAAGAGGAGTTTGAAAAATGCCATTATTGTTGCAATACAGAAGAGACCCTCTGCAACTAAAGTTGGATCAAACATGTGCCAGTATTTTCTCTCCAGGTCCCTCTGGCCATTTCTCCGGACGTCGATAGCCGCTAATGCCCAGAAGACGAACGTGAATATGAACAACGAGAGCATTAGAACCTCATACCTATTAAAAATTCAATGAATAATTGTTGGTGCATAATTCTAGTTGAATATTGGAACAATCAGTAATTTAATGACGGATTATTTGCACAAAATCTGGGTATAATTCAAGAGATTTTTCATGAAGAATTTCATAAGAATTTCATATACAAGGGGCCTAATGAATGTGACGAAAATAAGAAAAAATGAAATAGGAACTTAGAAAACATTTTTTGACATTCATTAAAATTTTTTTGTCAATCTGTAACTGGATAAATGAACATATTATTGAATATCGTTGATAATTTTACCGCCTCCGATAACGTTAACCGACAGAAATACTGTATTTGATGTTTTGCGGAAGAGTACAATTATTTCGATCGAATTATTCCGATTATTTTTCCCATCCAAATCTTGGCCAATAGGATTGCACCATTCGACGTTATTTTGTATAGTCAACACGGTATTTCAGCGGATATTCTTGGAAATTTCACTGGAAATTTTGCATGTTGATATATATAAAAAAAAACAAATGTTGAAGTAACCCTCAATTGTATCTGACAGATTAAAAGGCAATTCGTTGAAAATTATGTCTCATGGTGCAATTCTATCGGCCAAGATTTGGATGCAAAAAAAAATCCCCCGAATACCACTCGAACTTCGAAATTATCTGATATTTCCCTCAAGGTTCCCTGCAAACAAATAAGCTCGTCAAGTTTTCCAGAAAAATCACTCGCGCTTCGCGCTCGTGATTTTTAAACTGGAAAACTTGACACGTTCATTTGTTTGCAACGAACCTATCGGGAAATATCCGATAATTTCGGAGCTCTTGTGGTATTACATGCGATAATTGTCAATTATTTGTGTTATTCTGCTCCGATACCATAAAGTATTGGCATCAATAGGTATAGACCGTGAAAACACTGAAAATTTAACGAGAATTATCTCTCTCTCTCTGGACTCTTGAAGAGTCCTATTTAAAATTGACAAGTAATTTTGTGACATATTATTTTAATTAATTATTATCAATGAATTTACGTACAGATTCCAACGCTCTCCGAAATATCTCCTCGGCCCATGGGTCATACAGAGTCGCATCGCCGCCCACACATACGAAATAACATAAAAACAAATAATAACTTCATATCCTGGAATGAAAGGGGACATTTTTAATTGGCGTTTTATTAAAGAGGCGATGAAAAGAGAATGGTGGATGCACTTGCCGCTGTTTGGTGGCCCTCGAAGTTGATTTTTCTTATCGACGTTGGACTCGAGGTACACGAAAACGAGAAAAATAAGGTAACTGGCCACTGACGAGATGTATCGATTCACTGGTATTTGCCATCTTTTTGCTAGTTTTGATTGCGGCGCTATCAGAAGCCAAATGGCTAGGATTGGAAGCAGAGGAATCCTTTGAAGAACTGTCAAGACTTTGGCACCTCCTGCTTTCGCTTTCCACTCATACCAGTTCCCAATCCAATGAGTTTCTATTACCTAATGCAAAGAAAATAATATATTTCATTAGTTAAATGTCTTCGGTTGATGGCGTGATAAATTTTTGAGCAACAAAATCAGTTCAGTTCTTCAACAATAAAAAATAAAAATAGTTTATTTGGCCAGACTGGATTTGGGCAATTTTTTTCAGCCTCAGGATCCAATTCATAACTTCTGGCGCTCTTTAAAAATCATTTCAGTAGTGCAGCTGTCGTAGAATAGAATTGTTTTTCCCCCAATGGAACATTCCAACTGTCTGAGTGAAAAAAAAAAATTAGATTTACTTGTTGGACATTAGGATGAGCAACAAACAGCTTCTGCTCGCATTCGACCGCAAACAAGAGTCTTGGAAAAATGAATTTCTTTGCTTGTACATTGCCCCCCCGTTGCTTGAGCACAATTTCAACCTCCTCCGCTTTTCTCGCACAGCCAATGAGCTCAGCAGCAAAGTAAGCGACCTCCTAATGTCAAAACACGTGCCACTTTACAAAAGAAAAATGTGAATATCGATGTAACACACCTGGGACAGTTGCTTGTAAGATTTATAAAGCTCACGCTCAAACGAGGCGGCTTTGTCGAGGAGAACTGACAGCTGGAAGGCCTTCAGGATTGGATCGGGTGAGGTGTGACAGATGTAAGCTGGATTTGCCACAGCGCGGTAACGATACAACCGTTTGTTGTCAAGTGTTAATGGATCTTCCGTATCTCTCTCTGGTCTATGTTAATTAATAAAATTCGAATATTCTTACGATGGTGAGGTATTCGAGAAGCAATGAGTTTTGGTTATTAGCGATATGTCACTAATTCTCTTCCTAAATTATTGAGAATGAATCCGTAATTAAGAGAGTCTATTGTTCTTTAGACTTTTGACAGTTAAATCAGTCGAGAAAATCATATCATGGAGAAAAACATTTGATAAAAATTAGGGAAGTCACAGTTCACTCATCGATTGGATAATAGACTGAGAAATTTTATCTGACAAAATCATAATTTTTCATAAAATTCCCTGACATAAAAGCACTTTGTTTCAGAATTACGGAAAAGAGAAGTTTTTTTTACCGAATATTTTTCTTTGTGAAGAATTCAAATTTACAAATTGAAATCCTCGAATTTTCTATGGAAACTCATTTAAATTATCTGGATGGTTTTAATTTTTTTTCTGAGAGAAGGAGAGTGATTTCAAAAATCTGGATCAATTGGTAGAAATGCTTCAGGAAAGTTATCACGTCTAGACAGATGCACAGTGCAGATACAGTTACCCACCCCTCGCCCCAAATTTTACTTGCAAATTTCATCGCAGCAGCAGTTCGGTGGGTGTGGTTCCTCAATAACATGTCCCCTGGCTGCCAGCATCTTGATCAACTCAAAATGTCCACAACTGGCAGCCACATCCATCGGTGTCGTGGCATCCGGAAACTCAGAGCTATCAATTGGCCCAGTGAACTGTGATCCCGGTACCTGGCTCTCCATTTTATCCAGAATCATCATAGCAATTTTCTGCTCATTATCTCTAATTGCGTGAAGTGCAGTATCACCACAATCAATATCGTCTCGTGATAAAAGTAGCTCAACCATTGCCACATCTCGCTCCTTGACAGCTATGTGCAGTGCCGAAAGGTTCTAGAAGAATGAACAAAAATGGAGGAAACATGAAAGAAAGAGAAAACGGGCCCCATTCATCCACAGGGCCCACCCAGACGGACGCGTGCGCCATTGGACAGTGTTTAGGGGAGTATTGAGAGAGACTAAAAGAGAAGGCCAAGGAGTCACAGCACGAGGATAATAGAAGAGTGGGACTTTTGGTTACGTCAAGAAACATAAAACATGGGTGAGTGTATTTTTATGCCGACAAAGGTGACACTGTCCCCTGTTGAGAATTCCCTCGACGCCTCTTTCTGTCGGAATTCTCTGACCCACCATGGGGTTCTGGTGTTTATAGGCTTCTTGACAAAAAAAAACCTTGGGAAAACCGACTTTTTCCTATTCCAAATAAAATGAATATCCTATTTTTAGATATTTAGAAATTGCGGATGACAATGGAATTCCGGTGTATGTAGAATACTGGAAAAACGAGTGTCGTGTCATATTTTAGGGTAAATGCTCTAAAACGCCCTTTAACTTCACTAGCAATGAAGAGTCTTAAAATTAAAAAACTAAAATATAAGCCTCCGCGTATCAGATTCTACCAATTTGTTACATGGCTATTAAATGGATTAATTGTCCTCACTTGGAGATTATTGTTAGGTGTCATTTCATTTGAATGAGGAATTTTGATAGTTGAGGACATTCCACTCGAAAACGATTAAGAATCATTTAGGATGGAATTCGAGGTCCTTCTAATATTCTCGCTATCCTCGAGCATCTCTTGGAATCATTGTCTTGTAAAGTTACCGCCATTGAATTATGACGGTAGATACTGGGGAGCCCTGAAAAAAAATGTCCGAGAGGAATAGGTGAAGGTGGAGTATGCAATGGAGGGTATAACGTGTTGCTTCATGCTTGGAGGGGTGGAGATTCTAGATAAGGTAAAGGGACAGTTATTCCAACTACCTTTCTCCAGAATTTTATCGCTCATGTGGATAACCTTCGGAGTGTCTATGTTTCTTTGAATTCTATGGGGTCGAAGGGGTTGACAGCATGATATATCGTTTTTTAAGCAATTCCCAGGTTTTAACGTATCGAGGATAAATTTTTTACGATTTTTTCATGCTCTTTGATTGAAAAAATCCTTAGTACGACTTTCTAATTTCTTCGTTACTTTTTATTTACGATAATCTCCGATTCTGACTTCGCTTAGTAAAGTAAAATGCTATTACTTTCTCTCTTTTCTCTCTTGGTTTTCTCCTTGCTTTAGCTTTTCATTACATTGGCTATGAAATTTCTGAGGAAAAGTCATCTCAGTAAATTGAAGTCTTGAACTTGTCGTTACATTTTTTTCTGATTTCTTTAGACTTCATGAGAAGCGGGGCTCTCCAATAAGAACTTCCCTCGAAAGGAATTACGCCCTAATCGCTGGAAAACTCATTACCCCCATCACTCTCATCATTACCTGAAAGTTTGCTGAATTGATCTTGAAGTCTTGATTCACATCAAGGAACTCTTGAACTCCGATCACGTCAGCACTTGCCACAAGCTCGAAGAATTGCTTCTCTAACTCCTCCAATTGAGGGAGAATAACCCCTGGAATCTGGCCAGTATCTTCAATCTGTTATCCCCAATCTTTTTATTACTCCATTAAATTTTTTTTCGTCATTTTATTTACTCGATTTTTATACTGAATTAGTCTCACTTTCTCCGATTCCCGAGCCCTTTCCTCATCATCTGGAGATGTTGTTGGAGGTGGTGGTGGTGGTGGTGGTGGCGGTGCTGGAGGTGGCGGTGGAGTTTCCATTTCAGGTCATACAGTTTATTTCATACCTTTATGAATGTGTTACTTGATAGAATGTGTGAAGAAGGTAAACTCGTGTTGTAGAAATAAAAAGGTAAATAATTACGTATTTGTCCAATCATGTAATTAACTCGGCGATTATTGAATCCGGAAGACAAAGTGGTGCGACAAAGAGCTTCCGCCTTTGCCTTCTGAACTCACGCGATGTAATGTCATAATCAGCAGAATAAGAAAAGTTGACTTACTGGGTTGCACAACTTCAATCCAGATTTATCTCTCCACTGCTAATGGATATTTCAAGTGAATTAAACTAAGATTAAAGTCTTTTAATCTCCTGAACTAGAAGGAAAGTAAAAGGTTAATGTTTCCACAAGAGTCACGATGCATCGCCTGAAGCGAGTTTCCTTGGAGACGTTCAATTCACAACAGAATTAAGACAAGAGGTAAAAACGACAAATTGAAATAAATGAATGAGTTCGAAATAGGCTCGTTCTATTATTCTAATTAAATAATCAAGGTTTCTTTTTTCTTTACGGTTGGAAAAAAATGAAAATTTTATTAGACATTAGCTGTCAGCATTGAAAAGAATTGTCACTGAAAATCCAACGAAATATCAAATTTTGGAGTGGCCGAATTACTCAGGAAAAGGAATGTCCTGGACGACTGGTTGGATTAGGTAATAAGTAAGGAACAAAAATATTTTTCTTTTATAGCATGAGTCTATTTTTTTCGTCAATATATATACATAATTTATAAAATTTGTTCCATCTACATACAAATAATATTATTATTGAAATAATCGATAATATAATATATAATAATTAATAAAAATAACGCATTGTGGGATTTAATCTGTCTTCTGGTATATAACTTAAGCATTTCACATGAAAAAATAGCACATTATATTAAGACAAGAGCTGCTCATTTGCAATCAATTTTCCAAATTTTCCTAACTTTTTTGATCATTAAACCATTACTCATTATTACTAACAAAGCTAATAATAATTAATTATTAGAATAAAATAGAGGGGAAAGAGGCTATAGTACAGTCGCTTACGGTCACCCGATAAATATGATAGAATTAAACAAATATTAATTATAATAATAAAAATATCAATAATTATTGGCGATAACATTCGTTGATTTTACAATAAAATAGATACGTTTTCTATTTACAGAATTTCCCTGGTCTCAGTTACTCCTGAATAATCATGAAAACTAGAGACACTGGATTGAATTAATTTAATCAATTGAAAATAAAGTACACAGTAGATGATGAACACTGGCCAACTTTTGTCTGAGACTTTTTTCTTCCTACATTTTGTTAGAACAAAATTTAATTAAATAGTCATTATACCTCTAAAGGTCATATACTCATTGTTGCACGGATTCGTGCGACTCTCGGGGAATTCGTCTGTCGAACTTCCCGATAATTCCCTAATTACGGATGATTATGGGATTAATTCTGTGGTGAAGTGGCTGCTGGAAAGGCGCTCAGATATTTGATATAGATTATTTCGTGAATATTCGTGGAACTATTGGCAATCGGTAAAAGTATGAAGAACCTATTTTGCATAATGTTCTACATCCAAACTTTCCCGAGTAATTTACAAAAAATGATATGTTCTGACCATTGTTTCGATTAATTTCCTAATAACCCCAAACTAACATCACCACTCGCTAAAAAAAAAACCTCTACCAATGTCTCCTCGATGAAAAAGCTCCTTGCATTAATTAAGTGGGAAAAAACACCGGTATGTTCTCCACGTGGATGCCCATCTCCACAATAAAAAATATTCAGTACAGCATGGAGGGGGGTAGAACGTACGTGGAAATCGAGTAGAGGAAATTGGCATACCAGTGGATGCCCTCTGGTCTACTCCACCTCGAGTCCACTGATTTTGAGCCTTTGATCTCGTTGGTGTCAATATCCTGGGTCTCATGAGAGCCCCAGAAGAAGTCTTTAACAGTTTGCAGTCCATTGGTGATGGTCGAGAGTATCCTCAACGGGAAAAATCCGATTTGCGCGATTGTTTGACTGTTGACGATTGCATAGCACGAGGCAACGACATCATCAACGATTACGGTGCCCTCCCTGGTGAGAGGAGCATAGAGGCCCTCCTCAAGAACGAGTTCAGCCTCGACAACATCGTCCCATCTTACCCTGGAGCCACCGGGACGTGTCTTATCGTCGTCCCTGACTAAGATTCGGTCTCCGACCTGAACATTAGCTGCGTAGAAAGTACTGCTGGGGATCTTCAGGTCCTTGGGCTCCACTGGCACCAAGTGGGAGGGCGTCAAAGTCAGTTGTCTCCCAGAGAACGTTGTTAGACGAATGAATTGTCGTTTGGATGAAGGAGCGTAATCCAGGAAGGCTATCATCTCGGAGAAGACTATTTCTCCGTTGGAGTCCAAGGAGGCTATCTCCTCGCCAACTTCCAGAGAGGACAGGGGCTTTGGTCCAGTCGACGTCAGGACTGAGCTCCTTCCAGGGAAACAACCCCCTGATTTTCCTACCGATGATGATTCTGGAAGCAGAAATGGAAGGTCGTTATTTTTTGGATTTCAATGAACAATGAAAAGTCTGAAATTGTAGATAAACGCAAGACAATATTCCATTCTCCGTTAATTATTTGCGAATTTCATATAAATTTGAAAATTCGGTAAAAAGCTTGAGATTTTCGAAAAATTTCCACGTTTATGGAACATCTTTGGCTGTGCCAATTTCGAAATTGTGTAAAAAAACGCAATGCAAAGTCGACTGACTCCCAATAATCGTTTCGTTAAACTTTTCTACTGAGAGAAAAATTGATAAATTAATTACTAAAGTATCTAATAACCCTCGATCCATCTCCCCTTGTCAAGGAAGTGCTCAGATCACTAGCTCCGATCAGGTAATTGGAGCTATCTCAGTGCATCGCATCCGCCACGTAGAAGAGAAAAAAATGGAAGTTTTGTTTGTCTCTTTATGGCAGTTAAGGATGGCTTCCCTAATGCCCAGATTATTCTCATCATGGTGGAGAAATTCGGTTTATCGATAATCTCGAATTTTTAACACGAATGGAAACCGATACAGAGACCACAAACTCGGACAAAACGTGTTCTAATGGCATCGGAAATTCCTGCCCAGTCACTGAGGATGAAAGCCACACAATTTCCATTGAAATTGGTGAGATCAGTTTTCCATTCATATCTGTTTTATTTATTCATCTATTATCGATCATCATCTGCTATTCAGTTATTATTGAGATGATCTTTCGAATGGGGTTCGATTGATTGATGCAACAATAACGCGTGGGAGACAGTTCGGTTAATCAATGGAACCGTAAAAATTAGGTTTTTGTAGCCATGAGCCACGTTATTGTTATTTTTTTTATTGTTTAGCCACCACTGTTTTGCCATTTTCATTAAAGAGAGTTCGATGCCTCCATTACATTCTCTCATATGCATTTAATGTCAACTATTTTTTAAATGCATTTCATTTTCGTGAGTCATTCAGGGGAAAGTTGAAGTTATTGCGAGAGAATAAATTCTTGAATTTCTATTTTCCACATTATTTCCATTTTTAAATTGTCAAGAACCGTTGTTTCTGTCTGGGTCGAATAAATATGCATGGAAATGAGTGAATGACTGACGATGGAGATTCCGAGGTGTCGGCGAGTGCGTGGGAATTCGAGTGCTTTTGAGTTACAAAGAAATTGAATTGATGAGGGATTGAATATTCAATTGTGAGTATTTAATTAATCTGTCGGAGATGAGTAAAGAGTCGATAATTGAGTTGACCAATGGCCCTCATATTTTTATTGGTTCTCAATTACTCGGATGATTTTATATATTCAATTAATTCAATGGAAGGTCGGAGTCGCGTGGATTCAGCTTCCAGGAGTATCAATTTCGCCTGACGGCTATGGCTATTGGACAAGTTATTTCGTTATTAATTTATTGTGACAGATCGTGGAGATTCATCTCGATATCGAATAACACGAGAGGCGGTACTACCACAAAAAATCATCTTCAATTTCGCCAAAGATTGAATACACCAAAATCAGATTATTCTCATTTTCTGTTACATTTTAATTGACATGGAAAAAAGTTCTCAGTAATAATTACGGAAGGTAAGTTGGTTCGTTAGGGACACTTTACTGTGAATGATCATTGATAATTGTTTCTTTATATTTTCTTAATGTTTCCCTGTGATGCCAAATGAAAATGATTTATGGGAAAATTATCTAACAGCAAAAGTCGCTGCTCTCAAAGAATTTTCCGGTAAAAAATGAAAATTTTCAACGCTAAATTAACCGTGAATAATTCATAATGTTATGAGATTATCGAGGGTAGTGCTAGACGGTTTCTGTTGTCGATGAAGCAGAGAACTGCGCGATCTTGGATGGAAAAAACAGTCAGTGATTCCGCAACCAGCGATCCTCAATTTGAAAAATAAATTGAGTGCTTTTCTCAATAAACTTTTTACCGCCAATATTGTGTTATCAATGACTTTATCTATCAAGTGCACTTAGATATATTGACAATTACGAATGAATGTAATTGGATGTGACGCTTCTCTTGTCAAATTTACTTGTTTAATTTTCTAGTTCAATAATATTGATTGAATAGTATGCAAAATATTTATTAAAAAATTCGCAATAGTATATTCTCTTCGATTTATGATTATTAGTTCTTTGCGAATTCTTTCAAAAGTGGGTGTAGAAAAATATCTCCAGAAACATTTTTTAGCAGAAAAGTGAAGAAATGATAAACGTCTATAATATTTTTTTCCCTGCACGAAGAGAAATTCTTTAGAAAAATTCTAGTGCCAGCAGTGAAAAAATTCCAATACGTCGACTATGAAAAATTCTAGTGCTGTTAAGGTAAAATTACTACGAATTTCTAATAAAATTTCCGGGGTTTTCTGTGAAGATTGCATATAAGAGTGAGAAAAATTCATGTACTACTCAATAAAAATTTCAGTGTCGGTGTTGGAATTTTTTTCTACGGTCACTTTGTGCCCTTTTTCTCATACCAGTGCTAGAATTTCTCTGGAGAATGTCTCTCACTGTATCGATCGATTTTGAAGTAATTTGCAAGAAAAATCCTAAAGTGCCTATCGGCATATCTTTGGCACCAATAATGGTAACGGAAACAGTCAAAAGATCTCTTTTGCAGCCCATGAAATTCTAAAAAAAATTCTTATGATATTTCAAAGTGTGTTGGGAAAAATAATCCATAAAATGATTCTGGATTTATCTCATTTTTCCTGTAAAACAGATCTTCGATAACTCCCGCCGGAAATTAAATTTCTTATCACCCATTATATTTTATCCTCCTCGCTCACAAAGTATTAAACGCCAAAAAAATTTAAATAGCAAGCGTCAATATAATTTCAATTGCTCGATAAAAAAACGAGAAATACGATCGTTTAAATTCTACGACGTCGTTACTCAAGGCTCCCTGAGCAACAGTGGCCCAGCGTTTATACCACTGAATTATCGACGAATTAACAGAATGTAATAAGAATTTATAAGACATCTTGAGTTGCCGACGTTTTGACTCCTCTCATATCATCATTCTTATTTTTTTTTCTTTTTATCTTCAACCGTCTCATCCGTTAAACGTTCACTTCAAACATTTTACGCGACGTTTCCCCTGCCTTCTTCTGCCTTCCGCTTTCCACTAAATCAGAGATTTAATGCTTCGGAGCCGGGGTAACACGAGTTTTGAAGTTCGAACCGAGACATTGATGTGTAGATTTTTTTTCACCTTTATAACGTTATTTTCAAATTTATTTCAACGTAAACAGGAGACCGAGGTAGATAATTTTTGGTGAAAATTTTATTTTATGGAAAATGGAATTTCTCATATTTTTTGTCACCTTTCGATTGACGGTGTTGATCAATCACTTCAGAAATTTCATCATCAAGTTTGTTGTTATTGTTTCATTACGGGACCTCATGGATTCCGTTTTTTGAACGCTTCTCGCTCGAAATTGTTTATACCAACAAGCTCATAGGGTAATACTACACTCATATACTACAATTGAAAAAAGAGACAAGCTAATATAAGTGACATAACTATTTTTTATGAAAAAATGTGCTCTATGAAAATCAATCGAAAATAGTGTCTTACAAGAAGTGAAAATTAGTCCATTTCGATACGATTGTGGGAAACTGTCTTTGGGCTTGTGGCAGGTTTTTATAATGAGCAAAAGGCCAGCTTTAAAATCGCCCCTGTCCCACAAATATCGAACACTATTTTGCAGTGCAATGCGTGCTGGTACGGTGATGCGTAAAATGTCACTTTACCCCCAGTACGTTGGAAAAAAAAATGTTAAAAGCAATTGGCAGTACTGACCTGATTTAACAGAACAATGAATGTGCGACCTGGACTCATAATAGACCCAGTCGAAGCCAGCTTCAACAGCGAGCCTAGCCAGCATTCCATACTTGGAGCGATCCCGATCGCTGGTGGTAACATCCACAGCTCTTCCCTCATAATGCAGCGAGTCAGTGGCATGTTTTCCCTCCTCATCCCACCCCTCAGTCACCCTCAGCTTCACCCCAGGCCACTGATTCATCACGGATATCGCCAGTGTATTGAGTTTTTCTTTACACCTCTGCAAACAAGAAAAACATCCAATAAATTGATTTTTATTTTCCTCAACATTTTTACATCATTCCTGAAACTAAAAATTTTATTTCCACATGTTTATTTTCATACCCCCGTAATTCTTATCTCGGTGAGGGTAGATAAGAGAAACGCTCGAATCTCAGGTAACTCCACCTTTCAAGAAAGAAGCTAGCCTCTGGAAAAATAAACGCTTGTTTTGACCGCTCAGTGATGGACACCAGGAGAGACGAAAATAAAAGGTAAAGACCTCCTTGAAAAAGGCCGGCCCGTGGCAAATCAAGGGGCAAACAAGAGTATAAATACAAGAAAGAGGAGAAAAAATATATATGAAGGACAGGCTTTTACTTGGCCTAATGCCGAAACATCCAAATATTTTTTCAAACCCCTGAATCTTTTACCTGCTTCAACGACAACTTTTACCCAATGAATGCAAGAAGGGAATAACTGAGGATAGAAAATCAGAACATGAGTCGTAGATTTTTCTGGCCGAGGCCCAGGGGGCTAATCCGTAGGCGCGAGAAGCTAAAGTGAACAAAAACCCCTTGACTTTTGCCGCAAAAAATCTCTTTCAAAGTCACTTTACTATTTTTTTTTCTTTTTCCAAACTTCCGCTTGAGCTTTTACAGTTGATAAATCGTCAATACTATTTTTAAACTTATTGACGGTTGGTTGAACCATTTGGTTCATTGTACACCCTCCCTACATGCTTTAAGCTCCATGTGGGCCCATCAGAAACATGCAAATTCATGGCAATGAAAAATATCGAGTCAAATGGGAAAATATTACGAGTTTTTTGTCCGAGGGATAAACTGATTCGTAACTGCAACAAGTCAAAGTCAGGAAAAAACCCTTAACATTTGCCGTCAAAATCTCTTTCAAAATTTCGTAGCCATTTTTAATCACTTCTTAGTGTACCACAATCTTCCCTTGTTCCTTGACTGTCGATAAATCGTTGATAAATTAATTTTTCAACTTGATTCTTGATTTAACTAAAAACCCCAAGTTTTTCCATCTGACACTGCAGCCCTTTTTGGTTTATTTCTTATTTTTTCAAAATTTCTCTTCGAAAACCGACAATTGCTGAGGCATCAATACTTACTGATGTTGGGTTGAACCATTTGGTTCATTGTAAGCCCCCACACTCCCCATAAGGCCACAAATGTGGGACCAGCGGAAATATGCGAATTCATTACAATGAAAAAGAATTGAAAAAAAATTGAATAAAATGGGAAAAATCAGGTGACAATGAAAATAAAAAAGTCAACGGGGAATTGAGGGATAAAATGGCCACAAAAACGTCAGTTATTAGGTCCCCGTCCCTGAGGGCCTCAAAAGAGAAGCGGGTGAATGGAAGAAGTCCTGCGGTGTAACGATTAGCTTCTACCACATTGCGAAGATACACTGGTGTCATCTGACAATACAGGGGACACGGGGAAATTCAAAAGTGTCATCTCAGTGAGAATACCCACACTAATTCTTGTTGAGTGTGCGATACGTTTTCAACGTTGGGTATTTATAGGATAATGGTTGTGCATTGGATCAACGTCTTTTGGATTATCGTGTGGGCGAGGATATGTGTCATACAATGAATATCAACTGACGACAATTTTATGTTTCTCATTTTGGTGCTTGAATTAATGGTTTCTTTTTGTAAGAATGTGATCATTCTTTATAAAATTTTAAAAAGGAGATGATCATTTTTCAGTCAACTTTTTATTGCAATAAAGTTTATGAATGTACATTTTTTATTTATGAAAAATGTTTGGGTGTATTTTTTTATGTTTTCGGCCTTATTCTATTTAAAAGTGACAAATACTATTAAAATTTTAATTAAAAAATTTTAATTAACACTTCAAACGAATATTAAAGTTTCCCAAATTATAAATTCGTAATTTTTCTTGAAATTATGGATTAATTCCCTCTGATTATTTGCGAGTTCAAAATTTCCCTCGAATGTTACCAGCACTCAGTGCCTCTCTGTCAAGAAAAAAACCTGATGATGCAAGTATTAACCCGAAAATTTATGTGAGAATAAAAAATTCATCGTCGAAATATCCAATATGGCTGGCATACACATAATACAGATTGGAGGTCAGAGGAGTCCAGGCACCGCGAGACTCCGAACGAGGAGATAAAAGGCCATAGTACGTTCGTAAAAGAAAAAAGAATAAGAAGAAAATATATATAAAATAAAATAAAGGTAAGAATGGCCGACTGTGTACGAGAGGAAGAGAAGAGATATCCGACGACCACAACTGTTTTCAGACGGGTGGGGAACACATGCAATATACCGGTGCCCGATGGGGTTCCATGTTAGCACAGCAGGCGATCAGAAACGAAAAAAAGGCCCCTCCCAAAAGTTTACATCTATTTACAAACATTTTGCCGGTAAGGGAGATTCTCATTTCATATTTACAGGACCCACTGTGTGAGGATAAAAGATATTTCGGTCAAAAGTCAGAGAAATGTGGAGAACATGATTTTTCAAACTATTCATAATCGATTACATCTGAAGTCCATCCGTCTCACCTCCTCCATAACTATTACCCTATTGATGTTCTCAAAAAAAAATTTCCATCCAAAAAATCGCTCTGCAAACCAAAATTCATTTTTTTCAAATAAAAAAAGGAAATTCATCTGATAAAAAACGAGAGACATTAGAGGCGCGAGGAGTCCCATCTGGTCCACGTACAAGGCCCACCTTGGTCCCGGGTAACCTCAAAGGAAGCGCCGAAAATGTGGGGATGCTCGGGGTCCCTGGAGGTGGCGCCAGGGTAATGTTTTTTTTTTTTCTCCACCATTTCTTTTGTACCTTTTATTTCTTCTCATCCCGTTGTGGAGGGCGGGCGAGCGCCATTGCAAAAGACAATGGAAACACGTACTAAAGTCGACGAGCGGATTTTACCTTGTCCACCTCCTCGTAAGTCACTTGACAAGAAGGTATGGAGGACAGGGTAAGAACCAATGGGCAAAAGTGTGGTTATGGGTATTTAAAGGAGAGAAGATAGAGGAGATATATTCATGAGAGATATCCCGTAGGGGAGTCCCGTCGCAGCGGCCAGATACTCTCACACACAACCTACAGCAGTTGTACGTGGGAATGGCATTTTATTTCACTTTGAGTACGGAATATATAGGTGTATTGGAAGGCTCAACATTCTTCACAAGTCGTTCGTCTTCTTTCTTTCAATAATTTGATTTTTTTGTTTCCCCCCTGATTCTCTATCCTTCATTTTCAGCTTTTTTTACCCCATAACTTATGCTGTTTTTTTTTTTTAGTGCTCTTTACCGCCTTCAATCGCACCGGAGAGTCTCCGGGGAAGATCAGGGGCTATAAAGTCTACGGCTAATTACAACGTGTCAATCATGCACGTACGTATCGCACGAACTCATGACGCCTACTCATATGCCATATCGATGCTGTATAACCGTGCATTATGGATCGGAACGGAGGGGGCCTTATGAAGAGTGGTAATGTATGGAGGATGGAACCCTACTTACTTTCTCGCCTGCACGTTCGCCATTTTTCATCATTCCCTGGTTACTTTCTTTCTGCAATTTGCCACATTCAATTACATCCAATGTTGCTTGTGCGCCCGGCTAAAATCGGTATTGAGTGGTAAATATCCGTGAGGCCCAGCAATCAGGATATTCTCGGCTTCATTTCTCAATCTTTTTTTCTACCTTTTGCGGAAATTATTGAGAGAATGAGATGCAAGGAAATCAGTGATAAATTCGCGCCTTAGGGATCAATATTTGAGACAGTTATCATTGAATTTGAATCAAGTCCCTGAATCATTAAATCTAATAATAATGCACTTATGACATTCCCAAAACCTCAATTTGGGACATACGAACACTTCAAAGCGTGAGACCTCTCACCACTTCTCCCACGAAACATTTGCATCTCGAGAAATAATGAAAAACGATAAAGCCCTGAAATAATATTTTTCGGGCCTTACAATCTCCTCTGATTAATCACGAAATTCCCTACCCGAGGGCACGTAGGTCATTACCGTGAAGATGGGAATTAGATGTGAAGTTGCCTTCCTCTAATTGAAAATAAGAGAAAGAAAAAAAAATGGAAGAGAAGGCCCAATATAACCATAAAGAGCGACCAAAGTATCCGCGAAAGGGGGTTGGGTTTAAGGCCCTGTGGGTCCATGCTTTTATAAGATGGTGATGCCAGTGGGCAAGCGCGAGCTGGGTCTCATCCTCTTTCCATGGGGCCCTCACCGCAGTGCCGAGCCATCTCACCACGGGTTATAACCATGCGAGGGCTCCGCCCCCACTTCTCTTCCCTCCGCGTATGGGTCCCACTGACTCGGGCCTTACCCCCACTCCCTCAATATCTCTCATATCGTTCTCACAGTTGATTTTTCCCTTTTTTTTTTTCGTCTGTCTTTTCGCTCTTCCATCGAATTGAGAAACCGTGGAGGACTCGACATTCTTTTTCCCCATCTACATCCACTCTCTCTTTTCCTTCATTCACCCTTTACGCTCAGCTGATCGTCCCCACCCTCCCCCCTTCCTTCTAGCCACTCAACCCCCTCCCCATCCCCACCCATACTATCACCCTTCTGTTGATTCATTCAGAAAAGTTCCTCCTCAGCAGTTCGCTTTTTTCTTCTTTTCAATGGACACAAAAAAAAAAAAAAATTATGAAAAACAATCATGAATACATTAATTCGTTAACGTGATTATTTATACGAATGGAGATACTCGTTTTTGTGTCAGAGATGACGCGGCAACAATGCATGGCTTTCAGTTGTTGCTTGACTACATTCGTGTATTTGAGTGTTTGCCAAGCTCTCTCCATTTGGAGGTTCTTCTTCCCTCTCGTTGGAATGGAACGTTAGCGCAATGTTAAGTACACGAGGGAATGACGAGTGTGACCTATCTCACGACTTTTCGGTTATTCAACATTGTAAATGGGATTTTTGAGAGCGATCACATTTTATTGAATTTTTTTGTTCCTTTAATGCGAGTGTGAGTGGTGAATTTCGAATGAAGAAAGGGATTTTCGAGAGAAGAGTGAGGCCCATTTGTCGCGTTTTATGGAATTAATTAGTTGATAAGTTTTGAATAATGTTGCCTATAATAGTTAACACTTTTGGGTCTTATAGGGCATCGTTGGAGATAGGATGGGGCCTGATCTGTGGGGTAAATTCAAGTTTCTGTGCAATAGCGTTCGTCGAGTCGACTATCGGGAAGGAATGAAAATTGAAAAAAATGTTATTTTGTAAATATGGCGCTGACGCCCCCTCGTGGTCTCGCGAATGAATCACAGTGACCGGAACGATAAATCATCCGCTAGGGCGCGCATAATACTCGCGACTAGGAGATTTATCGTTGGGTTCATGTTAGGTGCTCACTCACCCCCACTCCATTATGAGAACAAGAAGCATTGGCAAAAAAAAAAGCTAAAAATAAAGAATTTAACAACGAAAACAGTTGGATTCGATTTTTCACTTTTGAAATGTCAACCATGGCAGCATATAATCACGATGACGAGACATATTTCCTGGAAAGAGCTAAAAAGGTGTCTCGATATTGTCTCGGGTTACATCCTTATTACCCCCTCGATTTCATCAAATGAAAAATATCGGACACGACGTGTGGGTAACCCAGCCAATCCTCTTTTGTCCGGTGGGAACGGATTAACCTATAAAAGACACAACAAATTCTCTTTTTTTTCTTCTTCTCCACTTGTTCACTCCTTTTTTTTTCATTTTGGGGATTTTGTTGTGTCCTGTGTTGAGTGTTGTTTGACTCCTAAATTTGTGTGCAACCGATGATGATGATGAGGAATGGAGAAGGAGGAGAGGGTGAAACCCGGGTGATGACGTCCCGTCGACTCCAATCGTATGATGGCTCGTTGCCCTTGGGGCCTTGTGGCTGAGAGTGTGCAAAGGAAGATGAGTCTGTGAGCGTGTGAGAAATTATTCCTCAAGGACGATTGCTGGGAATCGATACACCTGTGAATCATTTTGCGAATGGAATTAACATTTTCGAAATAAATCCCGATCAATTGTTTCAAATTTCAAGGCTGCAAAATTGTTCGCATCTCACCCTCCGGTTTTTGCCGACAATTTGGTTGGAATTTTTCAAAATTTTTTTCCTTTCTTCTCGCGAGACACTGGTGGGAAACAATTCGTACTTTGGTTAGATTTTTTTTTGCTCCTCTTAATGCTCAGAAATCGGAGAATTGAAGGATAATTTTCAAAGGGAAAAAATAATGATACCGGGACGAAGAGGAAGGCAGTATCGTATTCCAAATCGGCCTTCAGAATCTCCGGGATCGGGTTATTAGGATCCAAAATGAATGTAAATCTCCTTAACACGATCCCCTGAGCAAAACACGGCTACCCCGTCGGGGTAGACATCCACTATCGGCATATAACTTCCCTTGGTCCCCTAGTTTTTCTTTTTTCTCTCTCCTCCTGTTCAAAGTGTGGTCAGATTAGGCTGAATCTTTGCACACAATCCACCCACGTTCGTCTTTTCCTTCTCACTCGCTGTCTCCTCGTCGCGCTCCTGCACGGGTTTTTTTCCCCCCCAGCTTCTTTCAGAAGGTTTGAGAGATTGAAACCGGGAGGATCAGTCCGGAGATTTTTATCGGGAGAGGTTTTTTTTTTCCTTCTTTCTTCAACCAGGCGATGCAGTTAAAACGAGACATGATGGAGTGTTTTTAAAATGACCCAAAACATGGATTTAATAGACATATTTTTCAACATGTGAGACACTGACATTTTTTTGACTGCTAGAAAAACATTGACGAGCTCTTTTTGAAATAGTTGTGACATCCTCCCATTCTATACTGTCAACGAACGTACAAAAACCGTAAAAAATGTATTTTCAAATTTTCGGTATCATACTAGAATTGCAGATCCACATATCGCAAAAATAGAAAATTCAAATTTTAACGATTACCATACCTCCAATTAGAAGCAAAAAAAAATCAAAAACTTTGTTAATTCCCTCTCTCCGTATTTTTACAGACGTCCACGTGAAATTAATCTTACAAATTAGCATCACGAGTGTTTTTAATTTTCTCACGTGTGAAAAAAGAATGTTTCAAAGTAAATCAATCAGTCCTGAACAGCCGGGACTTCAGTTCTCCACCGACTACGCTAATTAGCACTAATTGACCGAGACGAGTGCCGGTGGAAGGCGAATGGCCCGACTCACTCCCTCGGAAGGTCGAAAAATCAGTTCGAACTCACCTTCCCATTATAATTACATTGTTTTATCACTTCAACAGACTTCCGATTAAAATATTATCAATAAACACCTGGAGCCAGTCTATTGATTAATGCGAATACATCTTTTGATCACGTGCAGACGCTGCAGAAATTACAGTCGCGTAATGAAAATCGTCGATTAAAGTATCACCTCGCGTCGTGAGTATCAATTCACAATTCATGATGACGCAATCGTAATTACGTCTCGTATTTTACTCTCTCCTTTTGGTTTATCGAATTTCTACGTCTTATCATGCCGACTGTAGTATCAATTACCAAGTGACTGTAATTTTTTTTGCTCCGATATTGGAAGCATTAAGGTATGTTTTCGAAGTGAAGAGAGGGGAGTGACGTTTTGTTATTATATTGGGGCACGTACCAAGATTATTGAGGCTATTCACCTTTTTTTTGTTCGAAGACTTTTATTCGAAGAAATAACAATCATTATTTAGACACACACACAGCAATTAATATAAAAAAAAATTCTAGAATTAATTAATTGCGAAGAAAAACTGTCGAACGATTACTCAAATAGTATAAATTTTCCGACGCATGTGGGGGTTGAAAAAAGAGTCGCGGGGGAGTTTTATAATCAAGAGACTCAAGAAATCAGTGCTCATCAGAGCCCACGCACACACAAAACAATCAACCGAGAGCATATATGTACATTTGCTTTATTCATTCAATTATTCATAACTCGGATAGTGTTTTTTTCTTATATCCATGGATGAACAAAAAAGCTGCAAAAAAGTTATTGAACACAGTAAGTAATAGTGGAACGCACTCCATATTTAGTACTTTTTCTTCATAATGTCCGTAAAATGAAGTTTACGAACGTGAAACTTTACGGTTATGAAGAAAAATTATGTTTGTTACACGGCTGAAGACATTTTCTGACTCATGGGATAGCATTCCTCGACTTTGCGTAGATTTGCAACCCCCACACTCATCACTCGAGTATTTTCCCCGACCGCAACGATGGGGTTTACGTTTATGTAGAGGATGAAGACATGTGAGTAAATAGACACCACCGTAGTAGTCCTGGATAAGATTTGTAATAGCAGTTTTCAAGTTTTTCAATGTCAAGCAAAAAATCATGAGGTGCAGTACAAACAAAATTTTTCCTGCCTTATGACGAAATAGTATATTTCGGCACGAGTGCTGAAAAGTCGTTTTTTCCATCGTAATATCATATAATTTGCTTTTGGCTCGACTTATAACTCTCCCATGAGCCAAAAACTCATTTTCACACGAGTACCGAACGATTTTTTCATCCCAATCTGTGGAAAAGGACCTGTTCCGGTCATGATAAACATCCTGAACCTTCAAAACGTCTGACGAACATCTCGAATCTTCAAAATACAAATTACACTTTCAGTATTTCAATTAAATATATCTTCAAATATACAAGAAGAGTCTATACTGCACAGTACCATGCAATTCTCAATGACTCATCTCCGAATCTTATCGTCCAATCAACGCGACATTCTCGAAGCAAAATGTAGGAGGAAAAACTCTTCATTCCACTCCTATCTAGCAATCAGTGATTCCCAGATGGAATAATTTCTCGTAACCGTCAACAACAACCGCAATCATTTTATCACAATCAGAGACCCTCAGAGCCGCTCTTACGCAATATCCTTATCATGAAAATTTTGAAAACTCCCCGGCTCCATCAGAGAACAAAAAAAAATCAAGCCACTGATTTGTCCGGGAGGATAAAGAACCGGTGTACCGAGAGGGCATTGAAACAAAAAAAAAATGTACAAGACGAATAAAAGGTAAAAGGAGATGAGTCGATAACCTCTGGACTTTCCTCCTATGGTTGTTTGTTCCCGGGGATACCCAACCGTGGGTACCTCATTATTAATCTTCCTCGATATCGTGAATGAGAATAGTCTTTACGGTGTTTTGGGTTCAACCGAGAAAAACAAAAAAATAATAATAAAGGGACGAGGGGGACAACAGGGAAAGAACAAAACGAATGAACCTGAAAATTCATTTTATTTTCTTTGGACAAGTTTCTTGTGTTATCGTCTTTGGTAGCACGTTTGAAAATGAAATAAAATGAGGAGCTGTAGAAAATTGAGGGGAAAAATAACTACCGAGAATGAGAGAAAAACGTATTTGTTAGATAAGTAAACGATGGAGAATGGACTATGGCGAAGAGGCATTGGTTGGGCAAAGTGTTTAAGAGCGTTATCTTCGTTGGCTATTAGTCTTTCTTGGTGTGTGGGCCCACCTCTCTTGCTCAGTTTGAATTTTTGCTTCAAGGGTTAAGTTAAGTAGCTGAACCCTATCTCACCTCACCATCTACCCCCGTGCTGGATGCGTTGACCAGTGACCCCGAAGGGGGGGAGGGAGAGGAATGAATGGTTTTGAATAAAAATTATCTGGACAGGGGGCATTGAAATTCCATTTTGAATTGTTCACTGGATCGATTTATTTTGATGGCTCATTTTTTTTTCCCCTTCGTGAGTTATTGCTCGCTCATTTTACGGATCGGATGGGTCAATTTCCTGGGGCTGGTCGAGATGCAGTTGACAAATCGATTCGTCAAGCGGTTCTTTCTCGAGGGGTTCATTCATGACGATGTGTTCATTCAGGGGGACAAATTACGGTGATTAATTAAGTCGAGTGGATGATGTGGGGAGTGAATGGGGTTGAAGTGGTATTCATTCAGGGTTTGTTTGACGGATATGTGTCAAGTGTGGAGTAACTCCGTATGTGTGGATCTAGCGTGAGATTTGCTGCTTGAAAATAAGTAGAAAAAACGATTAGGGCAGACCCAGATATTTATCTTGGTCGTGAAGAGCCCTCGCTTCATTTATCCAAATGTCAATAACCTACGTCTATCAATTCAGTCAATAAGTTTATGTGATCGTGAAACGGAGAATTATTTATTCCCGAGTGTCGTGAGATAAGTGCAAGCAATAAATATTCCTATCAGTTCGGGAAATTTTATCGCATGAAAGAGTAATTTTTGCATTCAATGTATTCTTTTACGAGTGGAGAGTAAAATATCCTTTACATACTGATTTTTTTTCATTCACGTCGACTTTGCCCCACGATTGTTTTTCTGTATAATACACAATAAAACAAATGTCTGAATAAAATTAAAATGCATTGGAATTTCAGGTGAACAAGTGCCTGAGTGTTTTAATTCATCTTTATTTTTTTATATTTCTATATTTTTATTTTATCCAGACGTTTGTAGTGTCCAAAAATGTCTACAGAAGGTCTATATAACATTCAGCCATTTGTTTTTGCTGTCTACAAATTACAACGATTTACTAGGTAACATTTACCCATTTTTTTTTCTCATTCGTGCAGGTGTATTTTGAGAGACAGAGAATCGCGGTAAAATACGAAAGTGTGATTCACACAGAATAATTTGTCGCTGTAAATATGGACCTTAGGAATTAATCGATGGAGTAAATAAAAAGATAACGGTATAATTCACATGTGTACAATGACAGGCTGAGGGAAGCCCACGATGTTCTCCTGGTGGCGCATTGCGCGCCTTGAGCAGTTGAATGTTGAAGAATCGTTATATTCGTCATCATCGCGTTACGATCCTCGTAAGATTTTACAAGCGGTCGTATAACAGTTCCCCCTGGCTTTATTGTTGCCGTCCTGTGTCTTGCCCCACGGCGAAAAACTATGAACACAAATGTCCTGCAACGTGTGTGCCCGAACGGGTAAAAATTCCCTCATTCTCCTTCTTACTTCTACATATTATTTCTATACTTCTTTCTCACTCATTGGGCGGAGAGGGGGGGAGGGGAGCTTTTTGAGTTATCATAATTTCTCAACTCTTTCTCATTTTACATGGCACCAAAGTGTCATTTACCACCAAATTGTCGCGTAAATTCAGCTCTGGTTAACCTCGGGCATACACCATTACGGTGAGAATAAATGGAAAAGATGTTATTATCTGTTATTGAAAACAAATTGATCTTTTATTTTATGCGCTTTGGGGAAAGATAAAATGCTCAAAATTGAATGGAGTCGGGTGGGAAATGTCTGAGAAATTCTTGACGCTTCTTTGAGATGAAATCACTGGGAATTATTGAATTCTGCGAAATATATAAATAGTAACATTGAAATACATTTTTTTCTTCGTTCTATTATGTATTGCTGGTGGTCACGTTAAATATTTATGGCATAATTAATTTTGCAATATACTAAAATATATTAATAGTTTTTTCTGCTCCGAAAAAATTTGACTTGGGAATGAAAATTTCATATTCCAGAATGTCAAAGAAAAATGTTGAATTATTCCTATGGGATTCGCGGAGAGAAAAATTTTCCTGGAAAAGTCTGTCAGATATCACTGTGCAGAAGGTGAAATTAGAATTAATGAATCGGTGTAAGAAGAGGAATGGAATTTTTTGAGGGCAAAATCACTAGAAGAAAAATCTTTCAATATATGTAGAGCCCAATATCCGGCATGTTGCAGTTCCCTGTGAAAAATGTGAAAATTTCCCCTTAAAAAATCATTCGCTATGTTCAGCCACAGGGACTTCAACAGAATGTCAACGTCAAAGGAAACGAGGGGCGATAAAAATCTGAAGAAGTCGAGAAAAATGTTGGAAAATTCAACGAAGAAGAAGAAAAGACAGGAAAAACATATCTGTGCCAAGCGATTATCCACAGGTCCCCAAATTATCCACGCTTCAATCCTCCCCCAATTCCATTCCAAAACGTCTGTTTCTATTTTTCTCCGATTGAAAAAAAAAAAGCAAGAAGAATTTCCATTGACGCCCCGAAAAATCGCAGAGAGCGTGTAATCAACGTCCGTGAATTTTTCAATACTTCCGACAAAAAAATAAAGGAAGAGTATTTTGAAAACTGTCGATTAGTTGCGCAGCTTGCTCCGTACCGATTTTCAAGCTTCCAAGCTGTTTTTGTTGTGCCGACTTAACAGTTGGGGGTCAGTAGTGGACGCCGTAAACATGCGAAAGCCCGTGTTTGAGGACAGCAGAGAGAATAAAAAGAGCCTAGTCTCGGTCCCCCTTGCCACCATTGCCCCAGTATACATTTTCGGAAGTTGAAACGGAAGGAAGGACGGAAGGAAGAGTGGAACGAAAAACCCTTGTCCAAGTAGTTCACGCTCAGTGGAGGGCCGATTACGTGGCTCGTTGTTGTTCTCGATTGTTTTTGCCGTGTCAAATTGTCAGGTCCTCCTTTCTTTTCTTATACATTTTTTTTCCTCCCCTCACTATGATTTAGGAGCGCCCTTGAAGACCCCCAAACGACTTCCGTGGCACAACCAAAAGCCGAACAATTTCTGACCTCGGTAACTATTCTATCTTCGGCAGGCCAAAGACACCCGAAACGGAAGCCCACAAGTGCCTTCGAAATTTACATCTAAAGGTTTCGCGTGAAAGTTGACCTGAATTTTTCGCCTCTTGTTGAAGGTAACTCGGGCTCTCAATTGATTTTTCGGTTAGTTGTTACGGAAAATAGAACTGTGGTTTCATGAAGTGGCGGAGAGAATTTTTTCTCTACGTGGAAGGGAAAATCAAAGCCATTCAAATCATTTCAAAGGACTCCATCCGCCCAGAAAAATATCTTTTTCTAATATCGTTCAGAAATCCTCGGAAAAATTTTCCAAAGATGATTCCGGCCCGATTTTTCAGGGCCCAAAAAGATGGTCAGATGACAAAAAAATTTAATTTCATCCCGAAGTGGGAATTGCAATGGCACAATTATCAACAACTTCTCTGCAACATTTTTCAAGGTTATCAGGTGGAATTACGGCCTTATCTGGATGAATTCCATGTCAGTTTCATTTTCAAACGTCGAAGAGACGACTAAAAAAAATGATTTAATGGTAGTATTTGAATTTTTCTCAACCATTCAGAGGTATCAACTTCATTCCCCCACCCCTCCTCATAATTGATCCAAATGATAATGTGAAAACATGCTGTTGAATTTTTTCAATCTGTCGAAACTCGTTTCGCAGTGAAAAAAATTTCCCAAGACATATAGGATGATCGCTTCCGGTTGATCGACAAGGATTACGCCAATACACTGTTATTCTCACTCCTCGTAACGATAACCAGTCGTTAATGTTCGATTAAAACAGCAGGCTAAACATCCCCACTGGCATAAGACGAAACAATCTCGTTTTTCCCCGGCATGATCGTATGTATAACCCATGCACGGTAGCATGCACCGATTAAAATAAACAAGGCCCAAGCGGTGTCCACTTTCCATCGACTATTCAAGAAAGCCTCAACACTTGTGCCACAGCATTAAACAACTCTCCATTCACTTATTTTGTTTATTTTCGTCGGGTCGAGACGATGTTTACACTGATCAACCTAATAACCGTTAACATATTTTAATGAACGTTATTAAATCCACAAACAAATTTGCGAGAGTGATAACACTGGAGAAATGTTGATTAACAGTTTAGATAAACGTCAAGTTATTAAATTAATGGGTAACTTTAATGCAACGAAATTTATTGAGAGAGGTGATTTACTAGTTTCGATGTACTATTTGTTTTACCCACTAATTTTATACTATCAATTTGCAAATATTATCGTAAGGAAATTCGATAAACGAAAGACTGTAATTCGATACGAGCGAGGGCCGAATTACATGAGATTATCATTTCCGTTTCACATTTGTAGAAAAATATTTTTACGAAAGTCGTGGTAAATGTTTTACAAGTGCATTTCCCCCAGGAATAACCGTAAAACAGAATTTCGTCTTTTTATTGTATAAAAAATCGTTTGTAAATGGTCTATCGGTTATTCGGTGTCTGCCGATTGCTCTGGTTACTCTACTTCCCCTGAGGCTCGATATTTTAATGCTAAAAATACTGATGACTCGTCGGTCCCAGGAGTAAATGAACAGACCAAGTCCCAACTTCGCACCTCACCTCGAGAATCCCTCGATCTCACTCCATCCACCAAAATTTTTATTCTCTCATTCTTGTTTCACATCCATCGCACCGCAGTCTTATGTACGTGTTTGCCCGCCTCGTTAACGCCCCGCGCGGTCCGCTACAGTACTTCTAACCTAACTTTTTTTTATTTTTCCTTCACGTGTATATAATACAAGAATCCCTCCTTCATCTTGACTCGCTTGCATTATCTTTTTTCACTTCTCTCTTCAAGGCGTCGAGAACGTTGAGCTTTGCATTACGAGTGGAAATAATCTCTGGTTTACAGCCAGTTCACACGAGAGGTTAGGATCTAACGAGGCCCTCTCTAGCGCTGAGGTACAATTCCATTTTAATGGAGTATCATAATGAAACTTTTCTTGCTGCTGTCAGATTAACTTTCAAATTAACTAAAAACAAATAACACTATTGACAAAATTCTAGTCAAATAAAACTGATTTGAAATTACCTCAATTTCATTTTATTTGTCCGGATTACATTATTATTATATCTTATGAAGTCGTTCTTTCCGATAACTGACCAGTACTTTATTATTATTCAGTCAACTGTTACCGAATTTATGCGAAACGTTCCGTAATTGTTATCTGAATTATCCTATAAAAAATAACAACAGAATCGCCATGGAAATTTTCCTAGTCACTTTCGTAATTTCTATTGGATTTTTCTCTTCGTAGAATTTTCATTTTCTCTCACTCCCCCCCGCTCTTTCCCAGTCGTCACAATTTAATTGCTGCTACGCAGCAATTAAACAACAAGAGAAAGATTAAACAATGCATAAAAATACTATTCGAGAGCCTCTTTTTCTTCTGAATTTTTATTTTCCCCAAAAAGGACGCGTATTTAAACTGCTGCCGTAAGAAAACCATTAGCAGCCGCCATAGCAGGGACAAGAAGTTAAATTAATTACGCCTGGTTTGCTGGTAAATTCCATCAATACTTTGTGACGACCATTGTTATTTAACATTTTTTTTTTACTACACTGACCGATACTTTTTGACATACCTATCTGTCCCCACTGGTAGTCATTCCCCCCCTTTCTGGCATCACGGGCATTCCCCGGCGTCCACTCAACGTTCGACGCTTTAAATTAGGAACGACAAATAAGAAAAACTTAAATGATTTCATCTTTTTTACAATGAAATCCCTCGGTCTCATCCCCCTTGTCACTGACCGCTCGTGAATTCCGTTCAGTATAGCTGTACCGCGAAAAATAACGTTGGTTTTTAGAAACAAACCTGACGAGACGAGTAGCCATTTTGTACACATTTGATTTAAAACTCGATACCTGTCGTCCTTTCTTTTTGTTATGGTACAGAAGAAATGATGGAGATCATATGTTTGAAGGAGGCGATGGTTGGGTTACCGCCCCATTAATTACACATCTTTCACCCTTTGTCCATCCCATAGGGACTCGTGTTCAGCCACTCACAATTCACCATGTCTTGATAAAAAGTAGAATCAACCCTCCTTTATTCTGCCATCGTTCCTACCTCCCCATCAATTACGAAATTTTTGAACGAAAGTGGAATTTATTGGGAGTTGAGCGAGATAATTGCACTTCAATTATCGATTATTAGAGTAATTAATGTACAAGAAGAACTGTTTTTCGAAAATTTTGGAACTGAAGCGAGGAAAGAGCGCATTGTTCGTTAAATTGAAACTCTATAAGTACATTTATCTCTGCGTCAAGTTTTTGAGTAATAACTCCGAATCTAAGAGAAATAGCGAAATTTTCGTTATAACATTTATTGTAGTACTCAATTTTCTTAACAAAAAAGGTAATAATAAAAATTTTTCTATCTCCCTCAGATACCGCGATATTCATCAAAAATCGGTGCGCAGTCAGATGCGACGTATCTTATTTTAGCACTTCGTTACTGATTATGTCCACATGAACTTGCTTAATGATTACATGATTTATGGGGTATTTTTTCTCATTCTAACTTTGTTGTTTACAGCATAACCTCGACGCTAATTACTCCCGCACCGAGAGCCGTCCAAAAACTCAATAGAAGGAAGAAGAAGGTCTGTTCAATCATCCATTGTTACCATCCCCGCATCACCAATTAGGAACATCACCAGAAGCCGTTAATCACCAATAGCTCCTAACTCCTTCTCTTTAAAAGTGACCGGAAAAACATAAAAAAAGCTCAAAGCTTCTATTCTTGAATTATTAATAGTCACGAACGGGGTTGTTATATTTCACCCTCTCCCGGCGTATTCCAATACGAGTGCGCAAAAGTGACATTGGGCTTGTGAGAGGGTTGCAGGACTCGTCCCACGAGTATCGGATCGCATTTTCAATCGCAATCCGTGGGAAATCCTCTCGAAATACGCACACATGTCATGCCGCCATTGCTCGAAAGTCCCATCGGACGAATCTCGAATCGAGTGTCGAATAAATATTCTCGATGAGGAGGATAAAGCCTCACTTTGCAAACGGGCCGTGAAATTGTGTATCGGGAGTTGCGTTAAATAATTAAGGAATGACTTGTTTTTGCAGCGATGAGAAATCATGGGGGTGGTAAATGTTTATGGCACAAATTGTACAATTTACGTGGAGACTCGCCCTTTTGATTTTTTGTGCACAGGCTAAATCTCCGGAATGCGCGTCAAACCCTAAAATAATACAAAATAACCCAGTCATAACGTGAAAATGCGTGTGTCCATCCCCAGAAGATGTTAAATCAGAGAAAAACTTGAAGAGAGTGAAACACTAAGAGTGAAAAAAAATACAACTAAAATTACTAAAAAATAAAAGAAATAAGGACGGAATAAAAAGGAGGATGAAAAGAATGAAGGTAAAGCCGCAAGAAGAGCCGTAATACTCGCGGCGAATAAGGCGGAGGAGGTACGGAAAATAAGAAACAACCTCAACTTGCCGTGAAAGGCTTATATAGCGTCATATCTATACATCTGGAAGGCTTCGAGCTATATAACAACTTGTACCCCTCCTCTCCCTCATTCCTCACCAACTCCCTTTTATTGTTTTTTTTCCCTTTAAATCCTCTCGTTTCTCAAGCTCCTGACCATGGTATGGCGCCCTAACCTCCATTGTACATACGCCCCGAACTTCGAGAATCGATCCTCAAGTACAAACCTCTTGTAAGCCATTGTTTCCATCCTATGGAAATTAATTGAATTTATTTGAATAAGAGTACGATGGAATCGCTTGTGCATTTTAATGCTCAAGACATGCGTTTTTCGTTCAAACGCTCTTCTTCTTCTTCTTCTTCTTTGTTTTCTCAGATGCCATGTCATACGGAAGTCATACATTATCGATCGACTCGTGCCCTCAGACCAATCGATAGTCAATTCATTTTACATTGACGTTTGGGTAAATTCCTCACATTTTCCTGGTCTCATTCGGCTCTATAAAATGTGTTAATACATTTTAATGGAAATTGTGGTACGCGAACATAACGAAGGAAATGTATGTCAAAGACAGAGTAATTGAGTATTCGGTAAATTGCAAATTCTAAAATAGCTCCTGAACAAAATCATCGACACTGGGTTTTTAGATCGTAATGTCTGTTTCGATAGATTTATCCAATTAATTTTACAGAATTTTTTCCACAATAATTTTCCCAGTATTTTTTTCTTACTTTTTTTAAATGTGCGACAACATCAATAAATTGGGGGATTGTGTCAAAGTCCTCCAATAGAAAAGTTACAAAAATTAATGATATTGGTAAATTTAGATCAGACCAAAAGGTGCTATCATTTCCAGTGCGATCTACCCCAAAAAAGGCAAATCGAATTTTCATTAGTTGAATTGAAAAATTAACATTTTCAATCCCATATTAAAATCTCTGAGTTTTTAAAAATAAAATGACTTCAAGTAAATATTTGAATGAAAAAAATTTTGATTGTTTCGGAGTTGTTTCAGACGTGCTGGCATTATATGGATTCTAATTTTTATTCGGCAGTAATGTACATGGTTTTCAGCATGAAAAATAAGATGCTGCCTTCCATTGCAACAATGCACAATGGAATGCCAAGCCATCATGAATTATACAGTTATTTATTTATCAAACTTTTAGATTCACCGCTCGCGTATTTAAATCATTTTTCTCCCTGTTCCTTGTCTTGTTCGTTGGCTGGATAACATGAGGATTATATGGAGTGTCTTGGTATGTTTTTCTGGTACCACTGGGTAATACTGGAGGACACATTGTTTTTTGTTTGTACATCCTTTTGTTTTGTTTGTTTGGTTTGAGGACATTATTCATGAGGGTGAGGTTATGGTTGAAAACAAAATGGAATGTAATTGTGTCACAATATTGTTTAGCAGTTGTTCACGTTTGAAGATGATTTGTGGTGAATGACAATGGAGAAGCGAACGAGACCATTGTAATTGTCCTGACCCCGGCGGCATATCGGTCCGTTGAATTTAGGACAATGACGAGAATATACGAAACGTTGGGCTTTTTCAGGTTATTGGAGGTAAGTTTTTTTTTTTTTTTTTTTTTGGAACTGTATATTCTAGACTAGAACCCATGAATTATTGGTGTTTGCTCGCGGTAGAGGGACAGAAGGGAAGAAAGTTACTTCGGGGCAAATATTGCTATTGCTGGTTGATATCTGAAGGGGGCGATGGGGAGAGGTCTACTGGCGCTTGACGTTCCTTTCCCACGTCGGTCATTGTCGACCTCAAACCCCAATGGTCATCGGATCCTCTGTCGAAGGAAGGAAGTGGTCGCAGAGATCACTTTACAAGACAGCCCATACATGGGTTTAAAACCACATATTTAGACAGTTTTTTATATCGAGTTTTGACTTTTTTTCTTTGGTTATTTAGGCTTCGATGAAGTGGACAGGATGCTGAATCATTTGCATGACTTCATCGAAGTTGATTTTTTCATTGAAATCGTACGGGGGATGATGCATTCGTGCGATTTCAATTGGAAATAATTTTTATTTTTGTCGGGGTGAACGATAGAGGGATTGCATTTACCTCATTCAATTAACAGAAATTAACTCTTTCTGTGTCAAAATAAATATATTGAAAATTTTAATGCAGTAATAGCTTCAATTATGTGAAATCGCCATCGAATATTTTACACTGTTGGAGACTTGGCCTAAAATTTCTGTGCAATTATTCCCTCTAAATAAATTGAAACCAAATTAACCGAATATTAATGGAAATTCGGCATCGAATCTTTATGTTGCCATTAAAAATTTTAATGAACTGACATTGTACTGCAAATAAATTTGACAATGATTGAATTGACATATTTTTGGAATTGAACCGCATAAATGAGTTCCAAAAATAAAATTCTGATTCAAACCCTTGCAATTATCTCCAATATACCTTCACCCAAGATAAATGTATACTGCCAAACAGTTTAAGTTTCTCTTGGCATAAACTTCATCGATTAAACTTCAGAATAAATTACGCTACTTGGGTTTCAAAAGGGAAGTTGAATGTATCGAAGAATTCACTCGAACGTTTCTTTTTAAAAAAAACGACCGCAAACGCCTGTGTAACGAGACGGTAGTATGAGTTTTTGTAATATATGCGACAAACGAGAAAGCCCAAGACAAAGATACGATGTAAAATAAATGAACGAGAGAGTGAATGAGAAAGGGACCTAGAACGTTCCACGATGGTGGTTACATTTTGACCCCTTTGACCCCATGCGCACTTCTCACCATGCATTATGGCGTTGACTCTCGGCCCTCGGCCCTTTCCTTCATCCGTTTCCCAGTGCGTTACCCGCGTTGTAAACAAGGGGGAGAGGGAAAAACTGTTGCTCTCAGACCAACATATTGAATTCCATGGATATATTTTCACTTGGGGTAGCGTAGTGAGAAATTAAATATTCATAACCTTGAAAATTTATTTCAAATTGGCGAAGAAAGTGCATGAGTCTAGTAGAAAACTCCAAATTCAGTGAATGCATGTTGAGAAAGACCGAAAAAGCCAAAAAATTTTATTTCGATGATGCAAGAACGGCCATTTTGTGGGATCAATGCTACGAGTCCTGAGACGCATGAAATTTAAATTTAGGGCGAGGGTGGAACGTTGTATTTTACTTTACGGCACAAGGATATAAATATAAATTTTACTGAAATAATTAAAGGCTCGTGAAAAACAAGCACATGACATCTTCGGAGTCAATTAAATAGAAATATAAAATAAGAACATAAATCAAAGATTGATTTTATCATGTGAACCCTAAAGTTAAATGTCGGAGTAGATTTAAATTTATATCAAGGTGAGTTGTTTCTTTATGTTAAAGACCACGATGAGAGAAAATGTTCATAAAGTCAGAAATAAATTGAAAATCAATAAGAAAACTAATCTTTGTTGAGCGAACGTCAAAAGCCTGACAAAAAGTTCCTGAAATCATCCGAATGATTGAAATATTCGAAAACCTCCAAAAAATCCCAGATAATTTCACTACAATGTTGAACGGCCATTTTGTCATGCAAACGCCAGCGGCAAAAAACCGCGGGAGATTTAAATTCATCGCAACCCTGGGACTGGAATTTCTTAACCATCATCCGGTGGAATGTCTGTGTGGGTAAAAGACACAAACCAATGAAGCGAAAGGAAACAAAAACCTGAACCAATAGGAGTAAAAAAAATTTTTTAAAAAAGCGAGGAGAATGAGATGGGGCAGAGAGGGAGGGGCGCAGATGACTAGTTTGGCTCCTAACGCGGTGTAAAACCGTTTTTGCCCTAAAAACTCGAGCGTCCATCCCCCTTCAATCCGCGGGACGACCTTAATTAGCGTCGGCAACGCGGCACTGTGCAAAAGGTAAGAGTCCAAAGACCCTCTCTCACTAGAGACAAAAGGGGAGGCTAAGGTGATCCAAACTATATTGCCACTCGTTTTCAGGATACCTGGATACAAATATATTTTGACGAGTGGATATCCTTCAAGATATCATTAACCTTTGCCCACTCAACAAACAAAATTTTCTGTCCCTTTCCCTTCCACATTTATCCATTTATTTTTGCATCATTTTACGATGTGTTGAATGTATTTACTTGAAGGCAATTGATTAAAAAATATTCTCTGAAAAATCCACATGAGAAAAGTCAATGAATAATTTTTTTGCGTAACATTTTTTATTTATTTAAATAACCCCATGACATTTAAGGACTGAAACAGAGTTTATTCCATACTATTTAATTTATTTCATAAAAATTTCAACGCAACACTTCTGAGCTTGAATGTCTTCACCTTAATGATGATTGTCCCCATCAAGTAAATGCTCATAGAAAGAAAATAAATTTCAACGCAAAAATTGACTCACACAGTTTTAAAAGTTTCTGTGACTAAAACTGAATCAAACAAGAAAAAAATCACATAGATCATCTGAAATCCCACCGAATTGATTAATTCCCCCCAAGTGAATAACTTCCTCTCAACTTTTTTTTCTCCCTCTCCATAATTATTATGACACATTTATTCCCACTCAAAATGCTAGAGATAACCGATGAAAATCGTAATTCGATTAATCATAATGTTTAAGTACCCTCGGAATAATAGGATTAAGAATAAAAATGCGTGAAGACATAAAACCTCCCAAGCAACAGTGCGATGTAACAGAAAAAAAAAATGAGACTCCAGCGAGAGGGAGAGAGAGATGGGAAAGAAATGAGAAAAAGAAAATTTTGAAGATGGTCCCGCGGAGGCGATCTTACACGGGGATATCCCCGGATCGTGTGGAGTACAGAGAAGGGAGCCCCAACAGCGTTAATCCCGCGCTCATTAGTAACACGCCACGGACAGCCGACCATAAGCAACATCGACGTTCAACTTGGCTTCCCTTCTCATCTCGTTTTCAGTATAACCTCCCCCTCATTCCTCCCCGCCCTCCGCCACCCTTTTCATACACTGTGATTCGCGTTAGCCTTCGAACGCCTCCGTTTTGCACTTTAACAAGCACGCGATTGATTCTTTTGTGCACCATTTTTACCCACTTTTATTCGGTTAGCTTGAGAAGTTATAAATTGGATTGGTTTTGCTTCGGGCTTTGGCTGCCTTAATGAGCATAATTTGAGATTAAATTGGTTTCTATAATTAGAAATGAGGGCTTTTATGGGAATTTTTTCTTCTACCTTTTATCTCATTGAGAATGCGCACAGAGAACAAAAAGTTTGTGAAAAATTACCGTCCAAGTAAAGTAATCAGCTTGTAGATAATTATTTGAGCATCTGTATCACTCAGGTGAAATACCACTAACTGACGCATTTAATTCTACGAATTAGTGAGTTGCATAGATACGAAAATTTCAATTTATTTGCATCTCCAACCAAGAGATAACCATTCAATGCCAATTAATGGAAATTTAAAGAGAAATAATAATGATAATAATAATTGGACGCGTTTAGCGGAGTTGGCCTCATTTCTACGAAAACTCGTTTCTATCGACTTTTCCGGAAAACCGTGAATGTCCGATAACAGAATCGTTCGAAATTTCAGTGAACCCCTCAAAGAAGAATTTCAAGAAATTATCGAGGAAGTGCCAGCCAACAATAAACAATAATTCATAAAAAATAACAATGATATTTCATCATATCATTACCGAACCTGCAGCCACTGATATGAACTACCCACTGAAACGACTTCTCTCCCCACAACTCCAATTCCTATTATAAAACATTAACGACAATTTTAATTGCAATAGGCCCCATTATCTATCCATAAAGAACCCCATAAAGTAGTACCAGTAAACATAACATTCATCCTCCATTACTCGAAGATCTTCTATAAATACCGTATCTTCTCCACGCCATACGTAACCATTCCGTCGAACAGATTTGTCTTTCACAAGCTGATACGCTTCATCATCAATTTGATCTAGGTTAGTACGAAACATTTCCGCAAGTCTCACCCTCCCCCCGTAATTGTCTAGAAGTGTCTTGCTCTCCCGCTTCATCGGCCCGTGTCACATATCGCACGCGAGGAAACTCGATAGTAGCACGTGGCGCCAAGTGACGAAGGAGTCCTCTGCGACCTCGCGACGAGGTGAAAAAAGAAACATTTGAAAAGAATGGGACAAGATTTCTTCAGGGAAGAGGAACGTCAACGCAGCCGATGACACCAGCTGCGATCGTCTCGTTATCGTTGGCGATGCCACCGGAGACGAGAGCTCATCTTGTCCCTTCTAGGTCATTCGATACGCGGGAGTAACAAAAGAGGATGAGAGGAAGGAGAGAAAAAAAAAGAGGAGGCAAAGAAATCGATGGGACATCGATCGGGCCCTCATCGCGGAGACAAAGGATGAAGAAACTGACGTCATTCTGGGCTTTTTGAGCGTTGGAGAAGACAAGAAATGAATGTCCTGGACTTTTGGAAATAATGGGGTAATTTTTTTGCTCGAATTTCGGTGAAAAACGGCGGGAATTTAGAGCCGTTTGAATCGTGATAGCGATTTGGGGGATGGGGAGTTTATTTATTTGGTGTTTGCTGGCTTTTTTGGAGGTGATTTACGATTGCAGGGAGCAGCGTCACCCGGAAGAACTATCGCATTCATTGGAGCGCGTGATTTCATTTGCAAGAGAGGACTTAATGATTGTCAACTAAATTTTGTGAGGGAATTTTTCAAAACAATAATACGTTGGACCAACTAACAGGACGTAGTAGAGGACAAGGGGGTCCTTGTGTGTACTCCATTCGACACCCCGGATTTTCATCTGGAAAACGTTAGGACGCTGGCGACGTTGGCTGTTTTCCAGTCATAAACAAAAGGGGTCTATGTGGGCCTGAGGTCCCTAGAACTACGAAAAGTGGAGGACAGTTCGCTCCACGACTTAACCGAGAGCACATCACCAAACTTATTTCTTTTTACATCCATTGTTTCATTTAATCCGGAATTTATCGGAGTTGCTGTATTCAATCGTTTATTTAATATAATCAACTAATGTAATACTTCTTAAAATAAGAAGCATTGGTTTTAGTTTATTTCCTGACACTCAGGGAATATTTCCCTACAATTTTGATCGTTATTACTGTCGTATGAATTAATTTGTACCTCTTCTTATCCTTTTAGTGAGCGAAATTGGAGGGATTTGTTTTCAACAGCATCTGATATTTCAATATCTTCTCCAACCTTATCCAATGTGCAAGTAGAGCAGTAGGGAAAATTCGTCTTGAGTAAGCAACAGTCCTCTTAATGATGGAGAAATTATTTTCCCGCCGCTTTTCTCAGAAAAAATCTTATCGAATCGCCGCTAATATGGATTATTCATTCGGACAACATCCACAAATACCTACAGAATGACTGAACCCCGGGATATTCCCGGTACACGGCGCAAATATCCCCAACAAGTTACAAAACGCTCCGGCAAACATTGACTCATTACTCTTTTCCCCAGAAAATCGGTGCATTAGTGCACATCTCTCCACGACATAATAATGAAATAAAAATTAGTAAACATTATGAATGTTTAACCAGCGTGAAGTATCACTTTAAGCTGAATTCAGAAAAAAGGAGTCAAGTGGCACTTCGTATTGTAACGATGATTGACGTAAAATTTTACGATGACAACTAATATATTCTGAGGATTCTCATGCCTAAGGACACTTCATTCAGAACGTCACTGTCTTCCTCAGAAATATTTTATTTGTTACTTCAGACAGTGAAATTGATGTTTTCATTGACGTGAAGTTCAGTGGTCTGAATCGTGATTGCTAGGTTTGTAAGCCTATTAATAAAGTCTGCAGCTAGACGGCTGTTTAGTGAGATATTGCCAGGGTTTTTTTTCCAGAAGCACTAAGTGACATTGTACCGTCAAAGTGAAGGCTATTTTCCCTGACGTTGTGACGTCATTTCAATTGATATACGGATGGTGTGTGTTCTTCGATTTGTTTTAGATTTTATAAATTTGATTTCAGATAATTCGCAGAAAATAAAGACAGCAAACAGGTGGCTTTAATTTTTGAAATATCTTCACTGAATAATACGCAGCCCAAAATATTCGATGAATTTCCAAAATTAGTTGTTAAGTCTCCACAATTATTTAGTAAACTATGAGAGCATTTATCGAACCGAACGATTTAGGGTACCGTCAGAGCCTCACATTGACTGATTTTCCCAGAAATATATTCCTACAGAAAATATTTTATATGAATTGTAAAAAAATATAATCTATAACAGACATATTTCAACTTCTCTCAAAAAAATTTTGTGATTTTGGATATCTAGCAGTCATTAATCAGAGGACGAGCAATTATTTGCATGTTCGTGTTAGAGAAAAGATTTCTGATTTTGGAGCTGACCTCGTTGAATGATTTCAAAGGCCATTTAATACTTCGAAGATTTAAAAATTTATGATTTCAGTGAGTTCAATGGTGTCAAAATGATCGCAAATTGATTTTATACTGAAGTGGCACCATGATTTTAGGAGAGAGTCTTGCTTGAAATTGATTTTAGTATGAAACCCACACCTGTTCTCGAAGTTTATTGCTGGCAGCAGGCACTTGAGAAATGTATATACCGTGAAGACAACCGACGGGTGAAGGCTGTAGAGAGATCTTGGAAAATACAGCGTAATTCTCAGAGTTTCGAATACTTTTTTCACATTTGTCTTACGGGCTTAATTT
Source organism: Diachasmimorpha longicaudata (assembly GCF_034640455.1). Lineage (NCBI taxonomy): Eukaryota > Metazoa > Arthropoda > Insecta > Hymenoptera > Braconidae > Diachasmimorpha > Diachasmimorpha longicaudata. The sequence continues at coordinate 5,816,362 of NC_087225.1, forward strand.
GATGAAACGGAATGCCCTGAAATTCCCCGTTGCAACATTTAATTACGTTTTTTGGAGTTCTCGATAGTTACTGCATTTATCATTAATGTTTTCGGGCCAGAGTTGACAGAGGAATGATGAAAAAAAAATATATATATATATTTATATATATATAATATGAATGATGAAAAAGAATAAAGGACAACCAAACCATTAAGTTTTATTTGCCGTAATTGGCGTAGCTTTAACGCGCCAAACCAAACACTGGTTATGGCTGCCATAAACCTACCCACAATCACTTAGGTGGCGCGCACGTTATTTATTTTTATTTTTCTTTTGTTTTTACTTCCTTCATTTACGTTAACCACATTAATTTCCCCTAATTTTGAATCCAAGGAACATTCCGCGAACTTTGTTATCTTTTTCGAAATTTTCGTATTTCTTGTGTCGTTTGAGAGAAATAAACATTCCGTCAATGTTTGAACGAGGGAAAACGCATCCGGTCAAGGTCCTCCTTTTGGTTGTGACAATGAGATAAGAGAGTGTAACAGTCAATAGTGAGAAAGAATGGGGATCTTTGTGCTGAACCGACGGTCAAAGGCTGCAATGGAAAATTAATTCTCTAAATGTTTTCAGATAATTATCTGCGATGAACTTCCTCATTCAGCGGTTCGATTCGAAGAATTTCTTTTTCGCTAAAAACGAGGCACGAGAGAGAGGGGAAGTTGTCAAGAAATGTTAGGGTATTGGAATAATTTGTGTACAAAACCTTCGTACGTACATAAATATCCGAGTATTATACAAAAAAATTATATAGAATTTTTATCTCCAATTCGTACCGATAAAATCTGTGTTTTCTCAAAATCTCAATTATTATTCCATAATTCCCAAAAAGAAAAAAAAAATACAAACTTGGGCAACACAACCCGTCATCCCTCGACCCACGAACCTTCAATTCACAAAAGCACCGGTGCGACGTCGGTAGGCATTTAAGAGACTGGAGGTGCAAAGTGTCGTATAAACACCAATAAATGCAGAATGAATAAAACGTTAACGATGCGTATAAAGCTTAGCGAGACAATTTGTCCCCCGGATGATTAAATCCCTGGAAAAACAATAAGAAAAAAATATATTTTTACCTGAGTCATGAGCCTGTCAGCTCCAGTGCCCTCCTCATCCTTGAAAATGATATCAGCATTGTAATTAGGTACAAGATCACGAAATCTGGTATGATCCCTCGATACTCGGCCCTCCGGCAATCCACTAGCTGGCAGTGTATTTTCACTGACATTTGGCACATGCTGTTTGAAAACTAATGGGGTGAGTTTGCGCAGTATTGGCCGCCTACCACCACCCCTACCAGGTCCACAAGCTAAAACCCCCGGTATCTCTAATGCCGGTAACCAAAGTACAAGAACAACAACAATAAGAATCCTAGGTGGATATCTTCTTCTAGTTCTACATCTTTGATAATTATCATTGTTACGTATTTTTTGCAGGTACGAGACCGATCTCGCATTGCCACCTAATTCCACCATAATATCACGTGGGTACTATCAAACAAATCAATCCCACTGGCGTGCGACGATAATACCACCACCACCTCTTTCCACTAGCCTCACTCACTTTTAACCATAACCAGGGCATCACACCCTGGTGGTTAACACTTGAAAATAACTTCACTTATTCCCAGTTGTCACCCAAAACCCTCAATCCACCTCCCACAATAGCATTGACAATAATCGGGTTAATCAATCACTCGAATTTGAAACTCCTGTTGTCACATTGACTCACTTCAATAACATGACACAATATCAGGGTAAATCAATCGTAAAATCATATTTTTTATTTTTAAATCGTAGGAAGCGATAAGGAAGAGTTGACACTTGACCGGCTTGAGGAGCAACAGTGTTGAATGTTGTAAAATCCCAGGAGTTGACCTATTACCGGACAGTGGACACTGCAACGTGGTCTTTTTGGCGTGCGAATGAAAATTACAAGGAGTGAAAGAGGAACGACTCTCTCGAGGTTTCGGTGTAACTCACACTTGCTACACTCCAAGTTTATCCCGTAGCTGGAAGCCAGTGGGTCCTAGGTGAGTGAGTGAGATGGCAATTGTTCAATCCCCACTCCCCGGGGTCTTGAAAAAAAATTCACCCGCCTCGTGGTCCCCGTTTAATACTGCTGTGTGAGCAGGTCTCCAACGATGTTCCCCTACCCCAGGTTCAGTACCCTACCGGTTGGATATCGATGACGTCAGGCCCGAGGGCGAGAGTTGATTGGTTCGAGGGCGTGGCGATGTAACGCGGATGGACCCCAGGTAAAAACTGACGAACAGGTGGCCAAGGAGTATCAGGGATTTGAAGGTGATAGAGTGTGTTGGGGGCTTTTTCGGGGGGGTATTCTAACCCTGGACTGTGAACTTCTGGTGGAAAGGTGGCTGATTAGTAGGTGCTTGATTGGTGATGATGGCTGGTGGTGTTGAAGAGGCTGAAGGGGTTGGAAGCTTCTGGTGGGGTGATTACGAGCCTCTTGATTGTGGATGATTGGCGAGAGGAGATTGTTTTAACGAGTCATTTGGCGATGGTGGAGGGCACTCTTTAGGTTTGGGAAAACAGTTGGGCCAAACTAATCCACTGGTTGCAAGTCCCTTCACGGTTTTGGCGAATGGGACGTCTTCTTGTTTATTTTGGGGACCAATATATTGCACTTTCCTATCAATCACATTTGTCTTGGATACTTCAAGGCACTTGCTTCAGGATGATTGACAAAGGAAGGTATTTTCCTTGAGACTTAGAGATTTAAATATATCCTTCATTTTGGAAATAGACTTTCAAAGTCTGAATTATGTCCTCATGTTTTTAATTTACTCTTGCCTCTTCGATGAATTTTCTTCTTGAAGAATCCAACTTCTCTAATTTAGTCTTATTGATGAGGGAACTCATTTCGAAGGGCATTGATTGGTTTGAAATGTTGATCTGCTTGAACGTGGCAAAGTGGTCTTTAATTTGAGAAACACTTTTCCTGGAAACTAATCCATCAAGATAGATAGAAAGATTATTGCAAATTTCATTTCAATTGAGCGCCACCACAACTTCCGTCCTGAATGTTCCAAATTTCCAAGTTTGGGAGGAGCTCTTCATTTTGCGAAACTGTTTTTAAAAATTGGTCATTCCAGGGCGGACACGATGACTTCTTGCGACGTCTCAAAGAATTCAAAAAATCATGTACACTAAATTTGTAAAAAATTCCTCGATTCAGTTGAACTTGTTCAACCTGGCGCCAGACTGAAGGATCCACTGATATTTTAGATATCACATTCGTCACGATTCGAGTGCTTACAGATGATCGTGACAATGATTGAGCGCATCTCGACGAAGACAAATTATACTTTTTCTCTTGAAGTTTCTAATCTAATCTTTCTGAAGTTGACGTCTGATTTTGTTCATCCGCACTGTCACCGACCATTCGATTAGCCAACAATAGTTTCGAATCGGCGAATGATGGTCTGGATCCATCAAAAAGCCTCGAAATCCGTGTCTTCACTCCCTCATTTTCCCACCAACATTCATAATCACTTAACGAAGCTGTCGCCATAAAGAGATACATCGGACATCGTGATGTCCGCACAACAACTGATACCAGCGTTCTTGTCGATTTTCGACACAAGCTTCCTCACTTCCCCTTCCCCCATCAACGCCTGAGATAAGATATACCCCCAGGAGTTGATCAACTGTCAAACTGTCGACAGTTGCGCGGGTCGTTGATGCAAAAAATAATAATACATTCACCGATTCTCACATCGATACGACATTTTATCGTATAATTTCATCTTCTCTCCCTGATAAGCGAAATCGATACGTAATCTTTATCACCGTGCATGAGAATGATTTCTCTATGTCCAATAGTTGGTATCAATTCAATTACCATTGATTCGCTGTATAACGATCGTTGAACGATAATAAGATGCGAAAGGGGGAATACGTATAAGTACGATGAAGTACCCATTTGGAGAAGTGAAGGCGGTAACATTCGAGCCAACTCTACATGAGGTAGAATCGATTCTTGGATCATACATAATCGTGCAACGGTTGAATTGGTCGTTTCAGGTCGTATACAATATGCAAATTATCGTACGAGTCAGTTTCAATAACAGACGCCGGGAGATGATACAATGTTACACACCTTGTAAACCATTCTGTGTATGTGTGTATCCTTTTTGATACGTTTGCGCCAAACGAGGATAAAGTGAATTATCAGGTTAAGATTTAATACGGCAATTTTTTTTTTTGCATGCAAATTGCGTATTACAATATATTAAACCAATTTGCACTTAGTTGTTATATATAACGTTATTCCGTGCCCACATGGGTAATTATTTTTGAATTGCCAGCGCGGGATATTGAAGGATAAATAAATGAAGTATCGGTTGAGATAAATTTAACCATTAGTCTTATCTCATGACTGACAAACTCGAAATGAGTTATCCAATATTGGATATTGGTATTCACAATTTTTTCGACATTTGGCAAATAAAAATAAGGGATATGGTAAATAGAGGCCCTACGGGTAATTTTGGAGGAGGACATTAGGATTCGCTTTTAAGCGATTTGTACGAGTCTTCTTCGCACAACCGCAAAAATTGAGGATGGCCATCTCAAATATTTATCAATGGTCTCGTGCATTTGGGGAATGAGGAGGAGGGGTAGAACAAACATAAGATCATTTCCATACATTCGTGGGTAAAATTTGCTAAGAGTGGATTTTGCGATGGTCCTCATTTTAACCAAAAAATTATCCTCAACGATTTCCAATATTTACTATTGGTTGGCAGCAAATATATTTTAGGGCGAGTGCGATAGGGATTTTTACTCTCGAAATAGTCTTATCATATCATTCATCCATTCATGAAAGTTTTTAATTGCGGGAAATATTTCGAAGACTAATTCTGCAATTTTGCTCATTTTAAACCCAAAATATTGGTCCTAAGGGCTCGCAGTATCTTCTAAAGGTATCCAACGACAAAGTCTGCATGTAGCCACCCGATCTGCCTCCTCCCCCACTGCACCACCAGTAGTCACCAGAAGGCACCACGGTCTTATAAAAATCCCAGCATCAACTGGAAGCACTCAGAACGCAGGGAAGTGGCTGGAGACAGAGAAAGGCAAAACTGGCGGAAAGTGTGGGCATCACAAAGATGCCGACATTGAGATGGTGAAAGAGGGAGGAAGGTAGCCAACAGCAAGGGTACCGTGGAGCAGAGGGGGAGTTTGAGGGCTCCAAAAGAGGGGTCCTGAGAAGGCACGAACCCCAATAATAGCACCAGAATTTATATACCTGCACGAAGTTGGTATGAGGGAGGATGAAGAGGAAGAGGAGATGCTCACCTCGGTGTGTATCCTCTCCAGGTATGGCTCTTTAACGGGCACTTGGGCGCCAAAGCCTTTGTACGTTAGCATCTCATTGATTCCCATCACTTTCACCGACTCGTTCATTCCGCACACATTCGAACTGAGAATTCTTTCACTCTGGTCCTCTTCGATTAATTTTTGAGGGAAGATACGATCAATTTCATACGTCAAATAGCAAAGATCGTCTGGACGACTCTCATAGTTTACACTCCCAGAAGAATTCGATTGATGTTAACGAAGATCGGTAATTGTTACCTTATCGTTAGTTACAAGGACTAATCATGATACTCTATCAAGTCCGAACTGTGACGTAATTTGATAATTTTCAATTCATTTTAAGTGATTTTGTGCTTAAAAAGCCAGACGTGCAATAGTTACTAAAATCCGTGAAAATGACCAGTTTGAAATTTGCAAAATTTTTACACCAAATGTGAAGATAAAAAACATGTCGTGACATTTCGAAAATTTATCTCAGCAATTTGTAACTGTGATATGATTTTGGATTTTATGAAAAGTATAAGGGACTCGTCATCGCGAAATTTCGCGATATCCTGAGTAATTATTAATTACGTTATTACCCGGTTCCAAATGTTCCGAAAATATATTCTCTGACCCATCTACCATGATTATCAAAAAAGTTCCGATCCCTACGTATCATCACTCCAGTGATCCATCCAATTTCCTTCGGCTTTGTTCACGAATAAAATGAACTCTCAAGGTGAGAACGCAAAAGTTGTAAATTCTCAAAGTTAGATCAATGTTTTCCGGGGCAAATCGAATATGACATGCGGTGGATAGTGAGGAATCGATGGAGTAAGCCCAGTGAATACCTTTCCCGAGTTTCTGGCTTCCTATCATCCATCACTCGTGGACCAAAGCGACTACCATCTCTCCAAATCGTCGAAGACACCGGTCGGCAAGAAGAGAGGGGGTGAGGAGCAAGAGAGGAGAGAAAGAATACTCCGTCGGCGGCTTTTCAGTCCCATCTTTTCCATAACCACATGCCGAGACCCTCCAAATATTGTGAAAGGTCTAGAAAAGGTTTGAAATATATGAAATAGATTTTGACTCGATGCGTGCCCATCCTATGTTCTGTTTCTGTTCTCAGGTGAAAAAAAGTTGAAGTGAGAGGGACCGATTGTTCTCTCTTGTCTTGTTTTTTTTTCCCCCCTGTGTGATGCTGAGGATTTTAACCACATGAAAAGTGCTCGATTCCTTTCCTCCCCCCGGGGGGAGGACGAGGAGGAGGAGGGGGGGGGGGAAGGTGGAGGAGAGAATCCATAACGGTGTACATGTATGTGTGGACGATGAGAGTAAAAGAGAGACAGAGGTAGGATCGTTCCAACGAGAGATCGAGTAGGCTCTTTAACAACTGGCGGCTCTTTGAACTCCGTTCACTCAGCGGCACGAGGAGCCATTTACATTTTACACGCGAAAATACAGTTTATGGCCCGGGCCAATCATCGCGCGAGCCTGTCGTTGCGCAGTCTCACACACCTCAGCTCGTTTCTTTTAACAATATTTTTTTTTTCAGCCTCCTTACTTTATTCACTGTGCTTTTTTTTCTTCATACACGTGTGCAAAATCATCTCTCATGTCCACACATTGAAGAATGTGAGAGAGGAGAAAAAAAAAGTTGAGGAAATGATACGTGTAATCATGCAAATAACGCAATTTTACTCAGCTTATTAATCCTACTTTTCGTAATAAGACAAAAACGAGGAACATGTTGAGAAAAAGGAAGAGCAGAATAAACGAAGAAGAAAGTACGAGGGAGCTCGTAAGTTAGCACGTGGTAGTGGCAAAAGTATAGAGAGACACAGATGAAAAAGGAATGTGTAAAAAAAGTGAATAAAAAGGGAAAAAGAAGGAGGTAGAGGAATCACGAAGAAATGAACCGACGCGAAGGGAGAAACCGAAAGGAGGCAAGTTGCAGGAGAGGCTGCCTGGGACCGCTCTTTGGGAAGGCTGAGGACCACACAGGATGCGGCACGCGCGCGCTCTACCGGGTGGTCATGCACACGTTGCGATCGGTAACACTCGGCAATAGTCGTTAAGTTTCGTTCGCACTCGGCTCATCCCGGTGGTCGAGAATCACCGATGGGCCACACATATCGCGCACGCGCGCAACGCTTCCTGGGTGGCATTCACTCGCCGGCCGGCTTGCCAGCAGGGACCCCCTTACAAACACCCGTGGTAGCTTTAGCCTCCACGAGCCACTCTACAACCTGTTAGTGTCGGGCATCCTCGTATTTATTCCCCACCCCGTCCACCACTACCAGCAACAACAGTGTGTTATTTCTCCTTATTTCTTTACTTTTTTTTTTCTTTTTTTTTTATAACCTCATCCTTCGTACCCACCTCATTCTCAACTGATTCTTACAACGAGCGAGACAAAGATGGCGGCAAGTTACCCCGTTGTACATGTGGGCCCCCTCTCCCTCTCCCTCTTTCTCTTTCTTTCACCATTTCGCGTCGTCTCAGACACGAACAGGATGGGGGTGGGAGAGGGGGCCCTACAGGCATCACTGGAGCCTTCTAATAAGATTCCAATTTGTCAATTAGAGGGAGGACGGGCCCCTCCCGACACCTAGTTTCAACTCCCCTTCAAAAGGAGGAGAGACTCACTGCTCTTGTCCTCTCATCTTGTTCATCTTCACCCAATCCCTTATAACACTTTTCCACCGTCACGCGCACCTTCATCGAATACCACTCATTTTTTTAAAATACTTTTTTTCGGCCTTTTTGTACTCAGGTATTTTTTTTCAGACTCGTTCGCACGAGTATGGTATCATGAGTTTTGGTTTTTTTAATCTTGTCGGCGGAGCCGGATCGAATTTCCGGTATTTCACGGTTGTAAAATTTTTCGTGTCTCGTTTTCAATTTTTTTCTTAATGGAGGGCTCCGGGGGGAGTGAGGGGTTGGGGGCATTTTTTTTTTTCGAGTGTTATATACTTTCGTTTTATGTCGACGCGATTCAGTTTTATTGTCATTATTACCGTTTACGTTTTATGCTTTTGTTTTATTCGTGAATTATTTGGCTTTCGTTTTTTGGTTGATTTTTATTGGGGTGAGGAAGAGTTATGGTGGAGAGTTGTGAGCATTTCATGTTGGAAAATTAATCGCTCTTCGTCGCGTTAAAGGCTGCACTGGGTAACCGCGACTTGTCGCACTCAGAGAGGTGAGGGGAATTTTATTGCGTGTCGTTACATACTCAGAACAAGTATAATGAGGTTGAGAGGATACTTGAGATTATCATCAAAGAGGACCGAGAGATCGTGATGAGAGTGGTGCATGGGGTAAAAGGAGATGGATGAAATTTGGATTTCATGTGATGGAAAAACTTGTTCGTTATCGATGTGAAGAGCAATGCAATTGTTCGTAAAATCACAGTGTAATCCAGAAAATCACGGACATTTGTGGCCAATCAGTGTGATATGCAAGACATTATTCTCAGCGTTGGTATAAAATTAAAGAGATAACAGAAAAATTGAAGTAATATCGCGCCTCATGGAGCATTCGCAGAACACTGACATCGAAGGCGGAATTTCTGCTCATGAATGGAAAGAAGCCAGGACTCAATTTAGCAAAACTCGACAGCTAATTAATTAAAATTCTGAAAAAAACGTTCTTACATTTTTATTTATGAAATACTTTATTTTTCAAAAGATAAAATTTTGTAGGAAATTGGTCGTTATTGGAATACCTTCTAAATGAGGTAATGATCGATTGTCAATCCACGTGATTGTGCGATTGTTTATTCCAAACGTTGACATGTCCTCATCATCTAGAATCAATAGTTATTTCTTACAAAATCGAAACTGTCAACCATTTGTTGCTGAAATTTCTAGGAATCTCCAACAATCAGTGGCCCAACTGCAACGACCAAATGTCTTCCAATAAATGTTTGTTAACCGAATCACTCAAAAATTTCATTTGAGGTAATTTATCTTTTAATTGGCTCTCACGCGACGTTAGCGCCATAAAATATCAGTTGCAACGAAAACGACGCTTGGAATTAGCGGGATTGGATGAACCACTTGAAACCAACAACTGAGAATGATTTTCTCCCCCGTTTTTTTGAACGGTTTTTGGGTGAAGAACGATGAGGAGTTGAAATCCTCTCAAACTGAATAGTCCAAACGCTGACCAACGCTGGGTGGCTTCGATCGGAGTCCCGCGTGCGGCGGCGTTCGACTCTTCTCGTTTTTTGTTTACTCACCAAGCGAACTGGTTTTGCGGTTATACGCTCAAGAGAGGAGAGGAGACCAACGCTTGCAGACCGTCTCATCGGCGTCCTCTTTTCTTCATTTATGTTTTTCCCTTTTTTCGGGAATTTCTTTCTTTTTCATGCTCGTTGTCTCCTCGGGATACCCCCCTCGTATCCTCCTTCGGTGAGCAAAGAGAATTCTGGCTATTTTGGGGTACGCAAATAACGACTTATGCGTGACTTAGGTGGGACTCGGGAGATTAATAATTACAAGGGACTGCAATAGCAATTGGAGACAATATTAGGATGAGAGAGGGCTCCATAAGAAAGACAGTTGGATACAAATTACTTAATTATCATTTACGCTGGCAATTTTCTTGGGACAATGAAGAAAAAAATCGGAAAATAGAGTTCACCTCACCATTATCTCTCTGCTTGTTATTTCCCATTTTAATTATTATTTAAATAAAATAAATTCACGTACAGAAACAGTTCACAAACTTCATATTTTCGAATCATTGTACATCATTCCCAATCAATATTAGAGAATATAAAATTGATCCATTAAAATGCTTCTATTCAGGAAAAAAAACTGAAAAATCCCTGCAATGAGAATCCGCGGATATTCTCTCCATTACTCCACGCTCACTATCGAAACATCGTCATGGTGAATGCACCATGACGATTAAACTTTTACTACACAAGCCCACAATCTCCAATCATTAATCCTCACTCAATAAAACTCCGAAAATGCTCTCTCACCTCTGACCAATGCTCACAGAGTCACATCCCGTTACCTCCCACCACTCTTTCTAATCATCATAAATTCCTCCTCTCTAATCACTCCGGACCTGTAGTTCGACTCAACAATAACGAAGAATTTGCCCCGTTGAATTAATTTCAAGCGGGGACTCCAAAAATTAGCGGACAATTCCATTAAAAATGTAGGAAAAATTGATGGCTCGACGACAAAAAGAATTTTATGATTCAATTCTGTTAATGAATTTTAATCCATCAAAATCAACCAATTTTCCCGTTTTTGTACAGTACTTTCCAATTGATGAACTCTTTCTATTTAAATTTCAATACCACAAGGTAAATAATAATTCATATTTTTTATTACCGAAAATTTAAAACTTTTTATAATTAACGCGATATAATCACATGACATCACCCTTCAGCTTCATGATGTTGCTCTTGGAAGCAATTCTATTTATTTCTCATTTAATTTCTACTTCTCTCTGCTTCCCGTCCACCCTCCTCCCTCATGAGCCTAGTCAGGGATGAATGGGACGCGTACCCCCTCCCAACAGGGACTCAAGCGTTTATATGATCTAGGTCCTCGCGCGCAGAGACAAAGGAATGCTCGCCTCCTCCACGTCTTTTAGGTTTTCTTGGACTCGTGCACGGCGTCCACCTTGACTCCTGCGATTCTCCAACTAACCCTGTACCTGTACCTGCGTACCGCAAAAGAGAGCTAAGGAGAGTTGGTTGGGTGGGACACGGGGTAGAGGGAGGAGAAGAATAAGAGGAGTGCCGGAGGAATAGGCCATTCCACTTATACGCTGCTCGGATTCAATTAACTCTCCACCTTTCCTCCCTCTCTGTCTTTTCAACGTCTTCGGGCACCTCCACCCGTGTACTGAATTTTTTCGTTTATTTTCGTTTCATTTATTTTTCCTCGGGAGTTACATTTTTTAAGGGGAGGGATTATTATTTTTTTTTTTCACAGTGATCATGTTTGATGTAATTCAATACTTTGAGACGGCTCTTTCGGGATTTATCAGCGGTTGACAAGATGGCGGGGAGAGTGGATATTGATGAGTTAAAGGGAATCGAGTTTGATAGGGGACCGAAACACTCCAACGCGTTTTGGAGATGTTATCGGGGAATTCAACACATCGTTTTTGGAGTTCAGTGATTGCTAGGGTCGCGGTGGGGGTGACGATTTATGTAATTTTTTAGGAGAAAAGAATTATAAGAATTCGTTGTTTCTCTCAGATGTTTAATTTTATCCCGAATTAAATTAAATTCAAATTCAGGAAAAATATTACGTTGAAATTAAAATTGTGCGGAATCAGCATGTTAATTTGATGTAAAATTTATCTACTCGTCTGATGATTTGTCATTTTTTCCCTAATAGTTAAAAATTTTAATGGAACGGAGCGTGGAAATAACCGATGGAGCTTCGTGAAACTCGTTGAACGTTGAAGGATTTTTGCTTTTCGAGGCGCAATAAGTCGGGAATTTATTGTATTTCTATTCGAAAATGATAAACACCCCAGACATACGATAATGGACGATAAAAACATGAAGTGAGAAAATAACAAGTAACAAATGATTGAAAATTCATGACTTGAACGCGCGTGTGTGGGGACATCCTGGATTTTCGTGAGCGGCATAAGTAGAAAAGGACGCTGAAAATATGGCAAAGTTGAGTAAAGTAGTTGAGATGCTCTTACATGGGGCTAAGGGGAGACAGGGCAGGTCTTTCGATCGCGTGAGAAAGCGGCTCTACCGCGCGATAAGAGGGTAAGAATACTCGCGCCTAAAGGTGATTCCAGTGAGTGGGGTGGAAGGAATGGGTTATAATGTTGACACTCGAATTATACCTTTTTTAATATGAAATGGAAAGGAGTCAATCTTTTTCACATGTATCCACAGTTATCAGAGGCTATTTAGATTTTATTACGCCCGTTGAATGACGAGAATCATAAGTGAGGAAAAAAGTTGATGAAAAATTGTCGAACTAATCGAGAAAATTATTCAACGTGTGTGACAGGCGATTAATTTTTCTTCGGTAAATCGGAGCAATCGGATAAATCCAACAAATGGGAAATTAGGAAACACATTTACCTCTGAGCAGAGCAGACCTGATGTCCTCGATACGACGAAATATGTTCTTTCAAATTTCTACAATTGCTAATGAAATATTAAGAAAGATCGAAAGACTGGAACACCAACGAAAAGCTAAAACACATTCTTTTTCCTGCTCATACACACCAATGCGTCACGCGCTTTGATACCATAGCTAATGACGTGTCGGATTAATTGTAAAGATCTCGCCGTGAAAGTCGTAAATGTCGACGACGTTTCCCACCTTCAAAGAGAGTTTCATTTATCGTTTTTAACACAAGTGGGTCTTTGATTCCAAATGAGTTAAACGCCTTTTTGTTTTCAATCTCCATCGTGATTGAAGACACTGTTTTTTCGGTGTCACTGATTTATTTAAAAATATACCAGAGGGTTCCGTAATCAGGGTTTGCGTTGAAAAATAATCATCGTCTTGTTTGTCGTTAAAATTCAACATCCTATCGATCGTCTATTTCATGTTTCCCAGATGCAAAAAAATTAAACACGGGTCGTTCGATATCACCTTGAGCATTCAAAATTGATGTCTGAATTATTCATTTCTAAATACGAACATTGGAGCATTTAAATCATAAACCCCGGAATGAAAAGTTATTTTGACTCCAACGGACCTGTATTTGTCATTCAGAAAACAATAAAATTATTGATAAATACTACATGCAATATCGAATATCATAAAAAATATTAAAACGTTCAATCACCTTTTTTCAATTCTACTTGAAGATGAGTTTTCTAAATTCCCTTGTCCTTCCTGTCTGACTCAAAATTAATTTTTCCCTTACTCATAATTACATCTTCCATCTCTTCGATTCATTAAGGTACCTTCATGAAAATTCACTCTAAGACAATTGTATCCATGAAAACTGTCTCCCACCCCCCCTCCGCCCAAGATACCCTCCATATTAAAATTCCCATACTAAAAAAATAATAATAATTCCGAAACTAAACGACAATATGAATTTTCAATTTAATGAAAATGATCATAAACGACTAAAAATCCAAAAGTCTCCAGGAGAAATGAAAAAAAAAAAACGAGCGAGTATTAATTAACGCAATCGGCAATTAATTGGCAAAAATATAGCGTGCCAGTTTTGGGCCTTGCGTTGGCCAGTACAAGACTGAAATAAAGTACACGTCGTGTCTGGAGAGTCCAGCAGCTTCTCCAGCAGTACGATAGAGTAGTATTTCGATCCTTCTCGATGTCTACATCTATCTCGCTCTTTTGGTTTCCCACGAGAACCACCGCCGCCGCCTTCTGGAATGTCGCTCTCCCCTCCTGCCTCATGCCGTGGCTTCTCCCGCTCCTTAAAGCCCTCCACCAAACGTCCGAGGCCTATCTCCGACTCTTTTGCTCCCGTTTGCTTCAAAACTTACCTTCAAAGCACCCATCCTGATATACCTTTACAAATCCACCTCTTTCTTACTCCTTCACCCTTTGATGCTCTCACGATATTCCTTCATTCCTTCCTTCTCCCTCTCTTTCTCTCTCTCTCCCTCTCTTGTACTTTTTTATCCTCTTATTCTTCTTTTCACTCTGTGTCGAGGAGCTAAACAGGGTGCACGAATATACATTGCATCTTCTCGCTGCTCTCAAGGAGGAGACGACAAGGGATAAACCCGTGAAGGATAAACTACGAATTTCAACATTAAAATTATTCCAAATGGAATTGATAATTTTCACCTGATTTTTTGGCATTTTTTGGGAACAGACGATCCAAAAGTCGAAGTATCGTGGAGGGAGTCAGAGCTGTCGATTTTGCATGCCATGCAGATCTCAATATCAAATTTTAATTTGGGGATTTTTGCAGTCCGATCCCGACGATTAATTATTAGATCGATTCGTTAATTCCTACCAATTGCTAATTGATACGAATGACGATAAGAATTAAGAAGCCTCATTTCATGCAGCTGAATCGTTACACTTTTTAACTTCTTTATCAGTGCACGTTGTTATTATCGCTTTCGGCTGCAGAGATAATTTTGCACGTGGGATTATTTATTTTACCTTCCTTCGTTGTAAAAGTACTGTTTCTTACACGTGGGGGTGTGCAGTATTCGCTCAGAGGGAACGCGAGGGTGTGAAATGGTGATTTTCGTACTTTGCTCCCTGATGAAGGGGGGAAAGTGAGGACTTTATGTTCTAGAATGGAAAGTGGCTCCCGAACGTGGAAAATTTTGACATTTGTACCAGCAACTTCCACCCTTGATGCACAAGACATTATTTATCACTGTGTGACGTACACTATTTCGTATTATTATTGGGCCCAAAACCCCTTCGCCTCGTTCGGTCAAAGGGCAGTTTATCGGGCCTGATGACAGATATTTTTTTCACAAGAGTCGAATCCGATTTTTCGTCATCAGATGTGGAAAATGGGGTTTTGCAGATGGGAAATTTAGGTGCGCGCAATTTACGTCTTCGAGAAAACCGGATTATCGCCTTCGAACGATGATTTTTATGTCTGATCGCCAATATGTTTACTGGTCGTCCAATGGCCGTTCAATTGTTCCACGTTAAAGGCGGCTTTTGGACGATAAAGAGAGAGTGCATCAATGGAATTCTCATATAGAGAGTATCAATACGGAATGGTTCGATTATTCTGTGAACTGCGAAATGTCAGATTTTCCGGAGGGGATTCCACTTTGAATAAAGGATTTTTCCCGCGTGAAATCTTCAGAACTAAAAAAACGCTGAGTAATCCAGTAAACCACAGTTTTCACATGAAAACCAATGATGGAAAAATTTATGATAAATGTATTCTATTCTGTTTTGACATGTTTAATGTCTCAAAAAATGTACCTCTGGAATTTTCGAAGGAAAAGGGAAGTTCCGGAGGCGCGGTGATGAGGCGAGAGATTTATGACTAGCAAGGTTTTTGGTTATGAATGGGGGGATTCCTTTATTAATGGAGACCCGGATTTAGAAGTTTTTCGCCTCCGGCTCTGGCGTGACTAATTTACCCCAACATTTTTTTTTACTCCTAATTGTTTAAAAGTCACCTTCATTATCTAAACGATTTTTTTCTCTCATGTCGAATCATTTACAAATTACATTATAATTATAGGAGTTGAATGAATTTTCGTCGGGGGTGATTCAAAACATTCAAGAATTGGATCAGAACTCGGCTTTGATGCTGACAGAGAATGATAAATAAAACGAAATTGAGAAAAATTGTAGGAATCATTGCACCGGGAGGAAATACTGGCTCTGGCGAGAACTTACATGTCTGAAGTGAGAATGTTTGATGGAGCGGAACAGATTAACTTGATGGAAATTAACCAACTAGATAGAAAGCGAGATACGGTCTTCCATAAAAATGAAATTTTTCTAGTGATCATCAGTAGTAATACCCCAAGACCTTCAAAATTAATCCATAATTAATAATAATAATAATCCGATAATTAATTCATAATTATCGCATGTAATACCACAAGAGCTCCGAAATTATCGGATATTTCCCGATAGGTTCGTTGCAAACAAATGAACGTGTCAAGTTTTCCAGTTTAAAAATCACGAGCGCGAAGCGCGAGTGATTTTTCTGGAAAACTTGACGAGCTTATTTGTTTGTAGGGAACCTTGAGGGAAATATCAGATAATTTCGAAGTTCGAGTGGTATTCGGGGGATTATTTTTTGCATCCAAATGTTGGCCGATAGAATTGCACCATGAGACATAATTTTCAACGAATTGCCATTTAATCTGTCAGATACAATTGAGGGTTACTTCAACATTTGTTTTTTTTTATATATATCAACATGCAAAATTTCCAGTGAAATTTCCAAAAATATCCGCTGAAATACCGTGTTGACTATACAAAATAACGTCGAATGGTGCAATCCTATTGGCCAAGATTTGGATGGGAAAAATAATCGGAAATATCCGGATTTTGAATTATCGGATATTTCCGATAGTTATCGGAATTAATTTCGTGGATTAATTTCGTGGATTAATTTTGAAGGTCGAGGGGTATTTGGCTGGATAATTTTTTCATTCCAATTTCAAGCAATTAAATGTATGGCATTTGACATCATATGATATGGTTTTCACTGGTAGTTGTGGCTTCCAGCGTATACATATTTTCTGTCTGCACAAAATGCAGAGAATTGTTTCGAAATTGTGGCTTTTGTCTTCACCGTATTATTAGGAACATTATTTTTAATTTTTTGATCAATAATGTCCAAGGATTCTCCTCCAAATCTGCTCATGTCGAGGTAAAGTCTTTGAACTTGATTTTTTCTAATGACAGTTTTGGGGTTTGAAACGCGTACAAATTGTTTATCGGATATTTTCATGGCTGAGCAACAAACAGGGAAATATTCGAAAAATATCTGAAGTAAAACCGTTCTACTTGTACCACGTGATGGGAAATGCCACCATTTGATTAGTTGAAATTGGGATGAAAAAAATAATCAGAAATGTTTAACAGAAAAAAAAGAATCTGGAGTACGATAATTATTTGAGCTGTGAGAACTCCATAGCTTTATATATTAGAAAAACTACATTAGTGAAAAAAGATTTTTGTTTTGACAAAAAACGGTCCACGCGAATTTTCCGTTTCGCCATAAGAATCAGTTAATGGCCCTAAACTTGTAGTGTTTTTTTTTTCAAAATTATTTCTTCCAGGAAAATTATCATTAATTAATATTTGACAGAAGAGACTATTTACTGACTACAACATTAAATTTACTTGGCATTAGCACGTCTTATGAAAATATTTGTTTAGAGTTATTGATGGCCAGTAAATATACTGATAAAAAAAAAATTTTTCTGTCCAGTGCCTAACTAAAAAACAAAAAAATCGCTCGATAAATTCCCTCCGCAAACTTCAATATCATCCTATCCCCTTCGATTCGCTGTTTCTTCCTACGAGTTCAACTCCATTATCGTCTACACTAATAATAATGATGGTTTACACATTGCTACCTATGTTTGTACCGCATGGGTAATAAGATGGTCGGTTCCAGCGTGATTGCATGTACAACGGGTGTCTCTATTTGTCCAGCATTACCTCCGGAAAAAAAATTGCGCGGTGTGCGGTAGTATAATTGCAAAGGGAGATATGAATTCAAAACTAATCCACAAATATTGATCTTTGCGGATGGCATCCTTCTTGACTCTGATAAGATATCTCAATTGAATTGTTGAATGTTGGATAACATTTGGGTAAAACTGCTTCTCGATGGATTCTACGTTGGAAAAAATTTCACGAAAAATCGAAAGGTTTTTAAATTTTCATTAAACTTTTATTGAGATTTGAATTTCCACTAGAAATTGATTGGATTTCGATTCGAAATCCGGCCAAAGTAGAATACTATCGGAAAACTAATTTATGCAGGGAAATTAATGTCATGAAATTATGGAATTCAATCGGCCACCCGATGTGGTGTATAGTCAAGTAGCAGACGAAACCCGAGACGCGGCTATACGAGGCCGGTTGCTCATAATTTTCCCCCTAACAATGCCTATCGCAGTTCATGATTTGTTCCTTCGATCTCTCTCGGAAGTATAACAATAATCACAAAGGAAAAAGAGAACAGGAGAAATTGTACAGCGAATAGTCTCTCGAGTTATTGTTGATGGTAATGTGCTACTTACCTGACTAATGCTATGACTCTTACATTGTTACGAGTTTAAAGGGATTTAATCACCGTGATCCATTACAATCTACATGATAATTTTGTTATGCGATAGGATTTTATTCGCTGGGTGTTGAGTCTCGGAATTAATGCGGATGTTTATCGTGATTGGCTTAACTGGCGACTCTTTTATTGGGGTAATTCATTATCAGCCATTTGTTTTTCGGGATTTAATTGCCGGAAGATGATGGTTGAGAGACACTTAAATCTTTTTCATCGGTTGAATTGGATTACCGCAATTGATGATATAGGATTCGTAACTTTGATCAATTTATGATCAGGTAAATTATTACTTGACGGGCAGTCGGTACATTAGAGATCGTTAAAAATGTGATTCTCTGATAATTACTTACCGACGTCCGCTATAGCTTCAAATTGCAGCGAATGAATCTACCAACCGGAGCAAACGATCGAAAGCAACAGGTTTTCATAAAAATTAATAACAATTCGTCCCATTGGACCGGTAACTAGACAAGTATTTTAGGAAACAATTGGCAGGTAATTTATTGGCAACTGGTTACGGAGGTAATGACAAAAGCCGAAATAAATGCGCGAACTGGTGCTTTCGTTATTCGTTTTTTACGCTCGTCTAATGTAAAAATATTTGGATTTATGTGATTGTAAAATTTCTCTGCGGCTTATTTTCCAACCCCCACATTCATCAGAAAATTCTTACCTCACTTATCGTCTAAAATACCATTACGAATACAGCTTTCGGGCATTCGGGCTCTCACAAAAAATGATCCGCAATGCAAAGTATTTGTTCAATAAAGTGCTTCGAATATGGAATCATATACTGATCGAAATTGTGGATAGTTTTTATTCCGGTTCAAAGCTTAATGGCTAGTAAAATCATTTACTATTATCAGATCATATTAAATTTACCAAACCCCGTTAACAGCAAATAAATCAGTCTATCAATCCAGCATTACCCTCTGCCGTTATCAACAGACGTTTAGAGTGATGATGGAGTGAAATAGTGGGACTAAAAAATAATGAATGAATCAATTCAGAAGAGTAAACTTGCAGATGTCTAGCGATCGAAGAATAAGTGCTTTGAACTTATTTTTCGTCGTCTGTAATCAATATAAGAGTGTTTTTACTAAGTGTAAGCTTTAATAAAAAGCGTAATCTATAATTATATGAGGTCCTCACCTTTTATTTGCGCATGTTTCGAATGTGTGTCTTGTGATCCACTCGTCTATTTGTTAAGCATTTGCGTCGTGTACTTTTCGGTCATTTAATTCTGTATTCCTTAATAGTTTCTACTACAAATCATTTTTTCCAAATGTCACATATTTTGTGAGCTGTAGAACCTATGGTTAACTCATTTAGGTGATTTATTTATTAGGATTTCTCAACAAACCTCGAATTCCCGTCAATCGTCTATTTACTAGTCTGCTTACCCTATTAATTCCCGTTTCCCCAAAAAGGTGTGACTCTCGAGAGATTGGCTTATGGATGTTGAACATTCCCTTCATATGCTGCAAACAAACAGTGAGGAACATCCAATCCCGTCAAAATAGTGCGATGAACCAGTTAATTGCTATAATTGCCGACCAACGTCCGTCCTTGACTCGCCAACACCAGGCGCAACCAAAAATAAACCTTCACAAAATCACGTCTTCACATTTGTAATAAAGTTCTCTATACCACATGAATTACAAAAGCTAACCGCAACAATTTATTCATAAATAATACAATTATTCCCAAAAGAATGTTAGAAATGAAATTTACAAGACGAGAAGAAGAAAAAAAGAACAAAAAATACGTCGAATTTCTATAGAAAATAAATCAGCGATAAAGAGAAAAAAAATATCTGTCTATGGTTTAGTGGTTGTATTAAATAGTGGTACATGTTCCCAAAATGATTTAACGAACGTCGCTCCCCTAAACCTAATCTCTCTCTCCCTCTCTCTCATAGCTTCCTCGTCTTCTTGGCAGATGCACTCTCTTTGGTCGCTTTTCCCTTGCCGGCCTTATTCGCATACTTGTCGATGAGTGAATCAAAGAAACTCTCAGCCTGATTTGCTCTTGCCTTATTACGATTTTGAATAGCCAGTGCTAAATCATCGGAACCGCTGTTATTCTCATCGTTGTCAAGCGATCGAGATTTCTCAAGTCTTTCAGCCTCAGCCGCTTCTTTGGCCCACTAAAAACAACCATAAACCATCAAAAAATTATCCCTCCCAATAAATTACGTGAAGGTTTATATTTAGGATGTGTTTAGATGAGTTTATGTGAGTGGGCTGATGGTTTAGGTTTAGATGTTTTGGATCTTCGAAATTCCTTCGGGATGTAGTACTCGACTTGGTGTCAGTCTGAGGTACTTGGGAATTATTAATAAAATATTCGATAATATGTCCACTTCACCTACAGATACAGAAATTATCTCGTAACGGTTTCTCAAATAAAGCAGACACGAGTACAGTGGTGAACAGCAACTATTTTAATGCACGTGCCCACAAACTTTGGATTACCAAATCAAACATTTTCACTGTCTGATACATCATCAGGAGAGAAAAGACATTTTTAAAACTATTCGACACATGCTACAAATGTGAATGGCAAACGACCGGATGCCGCACGTGCGCACTGACTGAATGCAAATGATTACAAACAGAATGGTTGAGAGAAAAAAAATGAAGGTTTACGGTTAGGATAGTTTCAATGGAATTTTCAACTGAAGTTGTTAAGCGCATAAAAAAAATTTGACGAGGTCATTTCACTCCCTCAGGACAAATTTAAACATTTGCAGTTTTTTTAGTTCCGGAATCGAGGTACATTGGGATGAAGGGAAATGAAAATCGTATTCAGTCGAATTTTGCTGAACCAACAGGACCAATTCCGTTTTGCAAAAAAAAAGATTTTGAATTTGTTTGATTTTTGACTCTCCGACTAAAATGAAATGAAGTAGGTGGTCGATGAAAATGAGAAGTTTGTAAAACGACTCGAAAATACAGTCACGAAATACTTTCGCGAAATCCTTAGAATGATTGAAACGAACTGTTTAAAAAATGGAAACAACCGCTATAATTACCTGAAAATGACTTCAATTATTATGACGGTCCATAAAACTGTCAGAACACCATAAAAAATTTGTTTCTAGGCCCCATGAAAGGCTGTTTTGAGGTCCACATCATAAACTAGTTTACATCACCCAGTCCACAAAGTACTTCCGTACAAATAGAATCATAAAATCTTTTGCGAACTTTGTAGGCTTAACAATAAAATCTTCTATTCTCACAAAATGCCCAAATGAATTAACAGAAAATTCATCAGTGTCACGTTCCACTTCCCTGAATTTTACTAAAAGAATATTGAGCTCCAAACACGTTCAGTGCCACGCGAAATTCCGGTATTTATAATTTCTGGCAACTCTCCTTGTGGCACCTACCTAATGTTAGGTTCGCTAAGCATTGCATAACGAGGATTATTCTCCCGAGTCCATTGCCCACTACCACACGGATCAAACGAACGTCATCTACCTCAAAAAATCTTTCACAATTGTGTTTAAATAAATAGCGCCCCCTCCCTCGCGAATCTGATGATCCCGTACATGATATAGTTGATAAATAGTCATACCGTCGTCAATGAGATCATTTCGATGGCTCTACTGAGATAAGAAAGGCTAGGGTTCACGAATAGATAATTAGAAACATTATTGGTCAATTATCATACGTTGCAAAGTAGCGAAAAAAATGGTATTCCTGTAATTGCAGAGTACCAACTTGGGTATTAACACTCTCCAGTACCATGAAAAATTCATATTGGGAAATAATCGTGTGAAAAAGGGTGTAATCTAACCGACACTACTAAGGAAGCTAAATTATTCAAAGACAGCCTTGTCTTGCATTGATTTTTACCCAACAAGCTTGAGCCATTGATTGCAATTGTCACCTCTGAATGTCACTGTTACAGCCATGGACACCTTCAGTATTCAGCTAACATGATCTCAATGAAAGAATTTGCCCTGCATTTCTCGAAAAATAACACTGGAGCGTTAATAAGCACATTCTGGCGCAGATGATTAATGACGCTTAGGGATCTTAGTCATCGCAAATGCATGCGACCCTTGAGAAAGGCAGTAAATGAGTAACTGAGCTCTTCTGGAGGAAGTTAATTCAGATACACTAATCAGTGTTATAATGTTCAACACCCTCTGATTGATTTTAATTGATATAGCTGAGAGCATGAGGCAGGGAATTCTCATGATTATTGACTCTATTAATTCCTATTTGTTTCAATTTAATCCGAAGAAGAAATACCGCGGTTACATTGAAATGAAGTAACTTCTTTGGAAATGTTTAGAGGAAAATTGACAAGCTTCAAAAGCCTTTTGACATTTTTCGTCATGGCTCTCTTCATCTATTTATGCGAATTATATTGCCAAAGTGATCGATACAGAACTTTTAGAGCCCAGATGAAGCCCTTATAATCCTATTATTCTCAATTTTGGGTTGAAATCCACTGAAGAATTCCATTTGACGTGAAAAATCTATAGTAAGACAATCATTTGATTAACCGACTAGTAAATCCCTAACTGACTTAATTTTCTCGCTATTTCTGGCCGATTTTGGTGATTATAATCAAATTTACGAAACACTGAATAGGAACTTCTTCCTCTTGACGAGATTCAATAGTAAATATTTTGGAAAGCTACAGATTCAGAATATTCATCACGAGTTATTTTTAACCCCCAGCGACAAATCAAGACGGGAGAACATTGCAGACTTTTGACAAAAGCAAACATTATTCCCAGTTCTTTACAAGCTGACATGACTTCGGGGAAAAACAGACAAAACAATCAATAGTTAAGTGTACGTGGAGAACTCTAGGGAAGGTTATAATGGATCACTTCCCACTTAACGTTCTCAGAAATTCCTGGATGACACGACATACACGAATAAAACTAAACGAATTAATTACTGACTGAAGAGGAAAGATAAAGCTTCCGACAAAAAGATTGTTGAATTGCCTGATTGAAACGAGCAAAATCAAAATTATACATTGAAATCTCCCTCATTTCTCTAGCTAAACATTTGTAGCTGTCAAGAAATAATCTATTTCCTCGACATCATCTCCGCCTCATGTCCTTAAATTTAGATTCGAATTTTATATTAAAATAATTTTCGATAGCTCTAAAAGTCCAAGTATCAAAGCTACCCACAATATGCCTGAAATAATGTCTGCCCCTCTTGCCATCTAAATCGCAAAATACTTCACAAAGGGTAGTCCGTCACAGCTCATTAATGTCGAGACACGCAGTCTAGCTGTACTCAACATTTATGCAAAATTCGGCTCGACTGCAGAGTCCACTCAAAGAGGGCCGAGAAAAACAAAATTGTTGTTAAAAAAAATCAAGCAAAATGAGAGCATTCGTGACATTATTATGGGAATGAGAGACAATTCCGTGTGTAGACGACCTTGGTCCCCTTTAGACATCTGGCGCATCGCCCCGATGCCCGGAAACTGAAAAGCTACCCCAGCCAGTTCTCAAGAAATCCAACAAATCTCAAGTGTAGGTAAGCATGAAAGATCTGACATTACACAATCACCTTCACTCATCATCTTGGAATTCAGATCAAAGTACATTAAACCAGTGGGTGCAACTGTTTAAATTCCAGGAAAATAACTTGAAATTCAACGGTTACACAGACTGAGTATTAACAAGTATAAGTTTGTCCCTGATGCTAAAAGATACAACAGTGTTCATCTGTTCTATCAAGATTAAAATTTCAAATGTTTAGGAAGTAACGCTGAAAGGCGAATTGGTGGAAAACAGTTACAACAAGGAGATCGTTGTGATTTATATAAAACGATGGCGTTCAGAAGTGCGGTAGTAGCGAAATGGATGAATGACTCCGATTCGTTATTACATCTAATGGCCAATTGTGTTCAAATCCACCAGTCATTGAAGGTCGAGTGGTTGGTGGTACGAAACAAGAATGACCATTGGTGTGAATTATCAATGTGTATGTTTCAAATCTTCTATCGCTCCCTTTGAAATATCTCGCGTGCTATGGAAATATCACATGACTCAATTAACTCCTTCATTTATACTGATTGAGGGCGACTATTTCCAATATCTCGTGGAATTCAAGGCCACGATATTACTCTGCTTCTGGGTGCTACAACAAATTAATAATTCACCCACCAATTGGTATATTAAGACATGATTTGAAAATTGCATAATTTTTAACCCAGCATTATGCATATTGACATGGTGAATAGACATTGGTAATTATTCCATTAGCACTGCGGATGTAATGCGACCCTCGTACCTCGTTAATTCCAATTATTATTGTTATCACGATGTATCACATTGGAGTGTGTCAACGTTATTCATGCGGCGAAAAAAAAAGGCCATACAATGTACTTAAGCAAGGATCACGATGCATCGAGATATAACGTAATGAAAACCATTATGTTACGTACGCAATTCTCAACGAGCCATGGACATCTCTCATCTCACGACCCCTTCTAATCGAGCCAAATTCCATTGTCTCATTTCCAATTGTCCTGATAATGTTTTTCATCCACCGAGCGAGCTTCAAATTCGTTTGTCAAGTCTTGTTAATAAATAACTTAATCCATATATCATAGTTATTTCGTAGTTATTTGTCTGCTCTTTTTATGTTTATCTGATAAATTAAAATAGGTACACGAGTTTTGGGATTTTCCTTGCGTGAAGCTATGATTAATCGAATGAAGTCTTACATCCTCCCCTTCCCCACACACACACGCACACCCCCTCTCCAACTAGAACGTTCTGACGATTGTGTAGAAAATAGTCAGTAGGACTAGTCCAGCGGATGCTGCAGAGTGTGATGACGAATTTTTTGGTTTGGGTGTTGGAGACGATGGATTTGGTAGATTAATGTTAACCGGTGCTTTATCCTCCACCTGCTGGTAATTCTCAAGGGGGGTTGGGGGTTTCTGGACTTCACTGGTCGGTTTAGGCTCAGATGGTACTATTGATGGTCTTGATGTTTGGAAATTGGGCTCCTCTCGCAAAGGTGGTTGAGATGTTTTCACTGGCGGTGGCATTGATGGAATTGGGGGAAAATCAGTCTCACTGAAGGTGTCGTCAGAGCCACCGATCCACGTAATGTCTGATGATGAACCAGTCGAGTACCTAGTATCGTCTGTGTTGGGGTAGGGATCTTGGGTCGAAGACCTCGGTGTTTGCGGTGGATAATAAGATTCATTGTATGGTGCACGTGTTTGTGATACTTCGGGTTGTGCTTCTGTCGGCGATGTCCAATCGCGAGCTGGATAAGACGGCTCGGATGTGTAACTCGGTGTTGTATACCAGGGTACTGGAGTCCGGCGTGACGCCTCAGTGGTTGTTTCGTAGTTTGGATATGAAGCAGATGGTGAATAATTGGGTGCGGTGGTTTGATAATAATTAACAGTTGAATCTGGTGGTCTTGTTGAGATTAGGCGCTCTCGATAGGCAGGAGTTATTGGGCGCATGGGACTCACTGGGGGGGAGATGACGTCTTCGGAGATTTTACTCCACTCCGGATCTTTATCAAATGTCAATTGCTTCTCTTCAAGGACTTTCAATAAGGCATTTGGACACTTGAATTCTGGATTTTTCGCTATGAAAATTCGGGTCAGTCCCCCCAGACGCGATAGTTCGTCCACATTGAGACATTGCAATTTATTTCCCGATATTCTGAGATCAACTAGCTCAGGTGTATTATCGAAAACACCACCCTCGATACTCTCGATTTCATTGTAATTTAGATCTAGATACGTCAACTGTTTGAGTCCCTCGAACCATGACGCCCTAACAATTCTCAAGTGATTGTTATCGAGACGCAATTGTTGGAGATTTGTCAAAGCTTTGAAGGAGTCCGGCTCTATGTCTTCTATCCCGCAATGAGTGCATATCAATGTCAATACATTGGCGCCAAATCGGGAGAAGGTATCGCGAGTTATTCGCGGTATCTTCATATTTGAAATTCTAATTTTCTCGGTTCTCTCGGGAATTGTATACAGATCATTCACGTAGCCATTTTCACAGGCATACTCCACCATATCTTGATTTGGAACATTGACGCAGGCTCCTGATACGTATGTCGTGATCAGGAGCAGGGAAAATATATCACGAATTATGTTGAACATTTTTTTAAAATTCGATAATCACTTTTATCACTTGAATTGGTAATTGGGGGTTTGATAATTAACTCTCGCACATTTTTCGGGAAATTTTAGGCTCAATTGTTTCGAGGGGTGGAACGGGATGAATTGTAGGAACAATAGTGGTACGTGAACTTGGTAGAACTGGAGTGATCTTGAGTGCGCAACGGTTATTTATTTACCCGGTATACCCCTTCTATTTCAAAATCGACCTCCCTCTACTCCCACATGTGGTACGATCGAGCTAATAGGCTGACCGCCTATCGGTATTAAAATAGTCGCCTTCGATGTCTGTAAACGACACACCAGGGGCATCTTGTGGTATCTTTGATAACAATTATCTCAAATGCTCAGATTCAGCGGAAATTGGTGAATGAATTGAAGGATTTTTGTCTAAATTAATGGAGGTAGTTACTCACTTTGCGCTTTCGACGCTGAGTCTTCTTCTTGGGCTCATTTCTGAAGGACTCGTACTCAGGCACTTCCTCCGCTTCGATTAGTTTGAATATTATTTCACGGAGGCGGGGCTCTTCCTCGCAGTTTGTGAAGGGCACAGCTTCCAGGATATAGTCCATATCTCCTTTACCTTAATTGAGAGAATTGATGGTGGTTAAGTTATTTGGAATCATTGACAAGGTGTATATTATATGTGAGTCATAGAAAAGGATATGGAGTAGTTGGAAAAATTCTGAATGCTAATGAGGCCATGAATATTTCAGAGTTATGCCGGAAAATCATTCAAAAAGACATTAACTGCATTCTTGACTTTGTAAATACTGTAATTAGTCTTTCGAATTACTGGATACATTTGAACGTCTAATGGGTGCATCCAGAATTGAATATTTAAGAAGATACAGTCAAAAAACATTTGGAAAACATTCATTGGACTAAAGTTTCACTGAAATTCCAATGGACTTCAATTATTCCATGACAATTAATAACAATACCCCGATAAATACACTGAATATCTATATTTTCATTGAATGTTTAAATAATTTTCACGACCCTATTCCTGGTAAATCGATTTCAATGTCACTCGTCTGAAATTTGCTAGTAAACAATGCATAAAATTTCTATTTCTCTGCGATTTCTAGACTACAGGCCCTCGGGTGATAGTCAGCTGCAAGGTTACTTGCAACAAATGGCGTTAAACAATCAATAAAAGAGAAATCGTGAATGAAGTTATCACTGTTGAGGAAGTTTTGTTTTAATGTTTGCAAATTATGGAGGTTCTTGTTGTAGTTCAAATGAAATAGGCGGTTATGGAAAGGCGCTATGAACACTTAAATTATTACGAAGTTGAGGTGTTTTATGGCACTTCCATTGTTATGATTAATCTTGGAGATTTTTGCTATATTTTTTTCGTCTAAAATAACAATAATGCGAATTGGTTTTTGCAAAATTCTAGAGGAATTTCAAGAGTGTGACAATGGGTCATTAAAGTGAACAAATAATAAATGTAAAACAATTATTTCATAAATATTATTGAAAAGAAGCAGAATTTGATGAGAAATAATTCTTTATAACAGCATAAATTATCTGCATCAGAAACTTTTCGCATATTTTCTCTTAAAATCATTTACTGATGAAATTTCAATTACTTCAAATTCGTATTATTTACACCTAAAAACGAATATTTTATAGAGATTTTTGAATGAAAAAAAATGGCATGCTAACGTCGGTTTTTTCGCATTGGAGTTGTATTAATTGTTTGATTGCAATATTTTAGGGAATGCATTAGAACTTACTGTCTACGTAGGCTCGTTTCAAGTCTTTAATTTCAATGTCCGAGCCTTTGTACTCCTTCTCATATTTATTAATATCTTGTACGGTGATTGGTTTAAACAAAGTCTTCCAGTAGTCAGCCCAGTTCTTCATGACTACTTCCTCACTGTCTTCGTCATACTGGCCGGTCTCATCGTATATTTTCCTTTTGTCATCGCTACTGAGGATGGAGTGAATGAATCCCAAGACTTTAAATTTCTCTGTAGCCTCACCCTTCGTGGCCTCGTCCACTCGATCAGGATGGACAAGGAGGGATAATTTGTGATAAGCTTTCTTAACTGAAAATAATAAATCAAATGTAAAACTTTCGGTATTGGGTTTTGGGTATTAATTAATACCCAATTTTCGACACAAACACTTTCATTTATCCCATCGTTCACGTTTCGGGAGCTAGATGTAGTACCAATTGGGACGAAATTGTTTCAAACTACTCTAACATTGAACCAAACAATAAACAATCTTTTTCACCAGAGTATAGTAGCAGTCGTTGGATTGAGAAAGCGATTGATTATTACAACGTTCATGGACTTCATGTTTCCAATGAATATTGAATATTCAATCAAGCATTGACATATTGGCAACAGACTTCAACAGTTGTTTGCTGGCAACTTCAATATTAACGTGATAAAGAGCCCTTGTCATATCACCTGGCAATGTGTCATAACAAGCACGTTCCCATGAACCTCGAAACACCCTATAAGTTCTCATTATAGTATCAATAATTGATACTCATTTTTCCGTGAACCTGTGGGCCTTCAAAAGTCGTGAATAATGACCGAAGGCTTCATGCTCCCATTCCCCAACTTCAATGGCAGCGAATTGTGATCCAAATCGTCAATATACCAACGACTACTGCTCTTTACTGATACGAGCTAATCACGAAAATTAATGTTTTTGAACATTTCAAGTTACGAGAAGTGAAGAGAGTCGACAGAAGGGGAATATCCAATGTTGTTTACATATGATAAACATAGGGAGAGGTTAAGGGTGATAGACCGGGTTCAACTCACCTTCTTTTCCAGTGGCTGTGGGCTCAATCTTGAGAACTTCGTAAAAATTACGGCTCCCAAAGTATTTCTCACAAAGATCTATAAGTTTCGCCATTTTCGTTCTATAATTTATTAATACGTAGTAATTTTTGTGAAAGAATATTAGCTATTGTTGGAACGCAATCCAGAACGTTGACAATCCACGCTACGCTGCCATTTCTACCGCGAAAAAAATGAGGTGTGGTGGCGCCATCTATCATTTTGTAGGGACTTTGCTGTACTCCTCCGTGGAGACAACAGGATTGGGGGGGGGGGCTCCGTTTGTACTTTCTCAACTGTACAAATGATCAACTGTACAGAGCATTTTCAAATGGTGAGAGCACCACTGTGCAGGGATTCAACTATCGAGACAAAAATGTGGCTGTACATGTGGCGCTGGACCCAGCGCCACATGTACAGCTTACCTTTTTGTACAAACGGAGCCCCCCCCAACGACACAATTTGTTCATTTTGCGTAAAGCAATCATCTGTCGATTATTTACAGGCAGCTCCGGGGAGTTGGCTACTCATTAATAAAAATTAATTATGGAATTTAGCCAGATCGTTTGACAGTCATTAGTCGGTGTATATCAGGCTAGTTTTATCGTTTGTCGGATTAAATAAATTTTTTAATGGATTTTTCAAATATTAGGCGCCAAAAACACGAATGTTGGCTCCCAAAAAAAATCAATCAATTAAGTTCGACAATAGCTCAATCGATTGAAATTCGTTTGTAGGTCATTGACAGATGATTGTCAGACTCCTGCAAACGAATTCTATACCCAAAAATTGAAAAAAACTATTTAGAAATGTAAAAATGGCGCTGAGTCGGAATTGCCCGGGAGTGGTGCCAACCGTTACATAAGTAGGCTTATCAACAGCTTGTTATTGTGTTTCGTAGCTGGACGACAGGGTTGGAGTGCGCGCGCGCTGCTTCCGTTACCGTATTAATTTGAATACCTTATTCTGTATACCATTATGGTTTGAACCAAATCTACAATTGTGTTGTGTGTTTATTATTTTGTCGTGTTCTTTTAATTTTTGTTTAAAAAAAAAAAAAAAAAAAGTTTAATCGCTAACAAAATTAGCATTAGCCAGGTTACCACCGACAAACCTAACCTAGGCGGCGTCCATAACCTAACAGTGGCGGCGCCCGGCGCCAAGCCACTCTTCACAACTCTGCCTGACTCAGTCCTTGAAATGGACTCGATGGAAAACAACAATGTCTCTCATCTACCCATAGCGGAAACAAGCAACATCACCAACAATAATACCGATTACCTATACCAAAACAACCCCACAATTGCTCTTCCTAACCCAAATAATGCTACCCCCCCCCTCATCCGCCATCATCCTTAACGACCCTTTTCTATCTCAAGCTCAAATTCATCCCTCTCCCGAAAGCACACTATATCTACTTCAGCCCAATCTTACAAATGATGACAACATTAACTCAACTCTCTTCTATGCTGCCAAACAATCTGAATTTCTAGATCATGCAAACGACAACCAAATCCCTTCAGATTATCTCAGGGACCCCTCTCTCAACACCCTTAGACATTTTAACAACCCCTCTCCAGGAAGCTCCATCACATCACCACTTGTAGGCGAGATGCTCGATCCAACAATGATCATTGATCAACAACATGCTGATAAGAATATTTATGGCAAAAGATCAATGTGCAACGAGGGAGATGATAGCGACCCTGACTCAAACTCGATGAATCCCCCCAAGCAAATACACAAATCCCCCCCGACAACCAAGACAATAACCTCTCCATGCAAAAACAACCCTCAACAAAACCATACCTCAAAACCCACACAATCTACTTCTCAAAATAACTCTCCCCCATCAAATAACGTAGCTATGGAATCCTCTACACCCACTCAGACTCGAACCCAACATCCCTTTCGCCCAACTATTCCCGATAACCTGAGATCTAATCGTTATCCCCCACAATCCAGAAACCAAACATTTGAAGTCCTCTTTCAAGCAGACTACTCAAAGCCCAATGCCAACCATCTCCACGCTATCCATCTTGCAAGAATCATCTACAAGATTTTAAAAGAGGCAAAATTGGGAACTGATCGCCATGAGACCAGAAAAGTGGGCTTCTCTATTATTGTCCCCTTTTTTAGTGCCAAACAAGCTAATACCGTCATGAATCACCCATCTCTCGCAACAGACAACATAATTGCCTATATCCCCGAATTTAACCTCTCCAGACAGGGCCTTATTAAAAATGTGCCACTAGATATCTCAAACGAAGACCTGATGTCAGACCTTCAATCCTCAGTTCCATTCTTACAAGTCACCCGCTGCAATCGCTTCACTAAAAATCCTGATGGCTCCAGACAAATGAGCCAATCGACCACTATTCTTATTAAGTTTGAGGGACAGATTCTCCCTCCTATGGTCTCCCTGTATGGTTTTCGACTGGAAGTTTTCCCTTACATCTCCCAAGTAAAAAGATGCTCAAAGTGCCTTCGCTTTGGACACTCAAAGAAACACTGTCAGGGCATGGCTACTTGTAATCATTGCTCAGAAACCTCCCACGATTCCTCCTCTTGTTCCAACCTCAATAAACCCCCCAGATGTGTGAACTGCAAAGGGCCTCACCCTTCAACTGATGAAATCTGTCCTACCCTCCACATCCAACGTCAAACCCATCAATATGCTGCAACTAACGGTATCACATACGCGGAAGCTAGATACATCTTACAAAATAAGAAAAATGACAATCCTAAAAACAATCACACCCAACAACCCAACCCCTCTATCAACTCATTCCTCCCTTCTCTCCCACTGATCTTTAACAACTCGACTTTCCCTCCACTACCCCACACTACCCCCTCATTCACTACCCAAGATCGAATTTCGCAGGCCCGAACCGCGAACCTTTCCCAAGTGGTCAACAGTTCGCCACCCCCAAACTCCCTCCCACCCTCTTTCTCCACCCCTCAGTCCCATCAAAGCTTTGACAACCACAATTCTGCCCTAAAACCTCCACTAAAACCCAAGAAACAGCGACAACCACGTCAATCCATCTCTCACCCACAGCAACTACCTCCTCCGACCCACAAACACCTATTGATTTCACCCAATGGTGCTAACTATCTAAACTCCTTTCCCTCTCAGAATACTGTCGAAACCACCCCAACGACTCACACTAATCGCCCTCCCCTGTATAAAAGCTCAAACAAGAAACCCTCAGACCTCCAGGAAATAATGTTCCAAATAAAGTCTTTCTTAGATATCTTTCTTACCAAATTAGCTGACCTTGTGAAAACTTTAGGATTAACGACTCACTTAAATGAAATCTCCACTCTTTTCGACTCAATCAAAGTCCCAACCCCCCCTCACCCCCCCATCCCTCAAGAGACCCTACCCACCAATTCTCACCAAATTATCATCACTCCCTCATCTTCCTCCTCTTCCACCCTCCCTTCTGCCTCCCCTAATTCAACACAAAGCTTCGTCAACACCTCTCCCATCATTCAAACTTCCCCCATCCCCACCCCAATATAAACCAAAAAATGGATTATACAGATGATAACACCACAAACTCATCTTCTCTTAAAATCCTTCAATGGAATTGTCGAAGCCTTAGACCCAAGATAGGAGAAATCCGAAACATAGCTCATAAATATGATCTAATCCTCCTGTCAGAGACTTGGCTAAAACCCGACCAACCACCGATCAAGATTCCTGGGTTTCAATTACTCAGGGAGGACATCCTGGACCAACAAGGTCTAGGTGTAGCTCTGGCCATCAGAGATAACATAAATTACGCTCGCATCCTTGACATTGAAAAGATCTCCCCTAACTTACATCTCTTAGGAGTCAAAATTCCCTCCTCTAATGGTGACATAGCTATTATCTCTCTTTATAAAAAACCGAAAGTGCTGATCTCTTCTGATGAATGGCTGAAACTACTCAACTTTTGCTCCACCGCCCATGCAACAATAATAGGTGGCGATTTCAACTCTCACTCCGAACTCTGGGGTAGCGTAACCTCCTGCGAATCAGGTTTAAACCTCTCTGATGCTCTCACAAATTCCCAACTTATCCCTATCAACGATGGTACCCCAACAAGAACTTCTTCCCCAAATGAAGCCCCTTCCTGTATCGACCTCACCCTCGTCTCATCAAATATTGCTCTACAATCAGACTGGACTGTCCTATCAGACCACATGGGCAGTGACCACTACCCCATCTCTATTCTCATTAACTGTCATCCCATATATGCAAAAAATTTTAATCATAAGATCAACAAATCTAAAGTAGACTGGAACCTTTTTGAAGACTGGTTAAAGGACAACCTAAATTTAGTCCAAAACCTCGCGAACGAAACCCCTATACAAACAAAATATGAACTATTTATCGACAACATTATGAATGCGATATCCTTTTCTTCCCCCAAACCCAAAAGGACCCTCCCCCAAACCTCTCCTCATTACACTTCCAACAATAAAAAACAGAAGAAAATCTCCCCTCCGGCCCCATGGTGGAATGAACAATGTTCGAAGGCTGTAGCTCTTAGGAGAAAAGCCACCACCGCCTTTAGAAAAGTCATCTCAGAAGAAAATTTCACTGAAATGAAAAAACAAACCGCCCTCACCAAACTTGTCATCAAAAAGGAAAAAATAAAAGGTTGGGCCAATTTTTGCATGTCTCTAGACAGAAACACCTCCATTAAAACTGTCTGGAATAAAATCAAATGGTTTAAAAACCGCCACAACTACAACCCAGCTCATATTCCGAAACAAAACAATGAATCTTCAACTAAAATGAGAGACTTTATCACTAACTTCTGCCCAAATCTTCCACCTAACCACTCCCCTCCTCCTCCTCCTACTTTGCCTTTCGAGTCCTCTCCATTTTTACAAAAGGAGTTCTCCCCCCAAGAATTCTCCCAAGCCCTTAATTCTATGAAAATACAATCCTCCCCCGGTCTTGATAAAATCGATTACGCCATAATCAACAAATTGCCTCCAGAATATAAAAATATTCTACTAAATATTTTTAACAAACTCTTAGAAGCAGGCCAATTTCCAGACTCCTGGAGACAAATTCTCGTCTTTCTACTCCCAAAATCAACTCCAAATAAATTCCGTCCGATAGCCCTAACCTCTTGCTTCTTGAAATTAGTTGAAAAAATCGTGTCAAATAGACTAACTTGGTGGCTCGAAACCCAACGCCTTCTACCAAACACCCAATTTGGATTCCGCAAGATGCGATCCTGTGCCGATAACTTAGGTATCTTATCCACGGAAATCCTCACAGGGTTCGCATCTAAAGAATTTACCGCTAGCGTCTTCCTCGACATAAAGGGCGCCTTTGATCATGTAGATCCTTCCCTACTTTACCAAGATCTCGCGCGCCTTGGCATTCCCCTAAAAATCGCAAATTTCATCTATTTCCTCCTCGCCTATCGACAACTATACTTTGTCATTCAGGGTAACTTGGAAGGTCCCTACCCAATGGACAAAGGTACAGGCCAAGGCTCAGTACTCAGCCCCACCCTTTTCAATATCTACCTTGCCAACATCCCATCTATCGACGAATTAAAAGCCCAATCTTTATCATTCGCTGATGACCTGGTGATTCTCTCTCGTGGTCGACATCTCAGCAGCGTCTTAAAATCGGTGGAGAAATCGGTGAGCAAGATCTCCGAGTTTCTGACAGGAAAAGGACTAGAAATCTCACCAGAAAAATCCCACTTAATCATCTTTTCCAAAAAACTATTCAACCCCTCTGATCACTCAATTTTAATCAATCATTCTCCAATCATAGCCGAAGAATCCACTAAATTCCTGGGAATCAATCTCGACTACAGACTCTCCTTCTCTAAACACCTCAATGCAATAGCCCAAAAGGGCAATAAAATAATCTCCCTAATTAAATCTCTTAGAAAAACCCACTATGGAGCAGACCCCAGAAACTTAATCGTACTTTACCGTGGTCTCCTTCGTTCTTCAATTGAATACGGCAGCCACATTCTTAGATATTCCAATCAAAATGAATTCGATAAATTAAACAAGCTCCAATACTCTGCTGTGAGACTAGCAATCGGTTACCGCGGATCCACCCCCATAAACATTATGCTAGCTGAAGCCTCAGAACCTACGCTTTCCCTTAGAATATCACAACTCTCAGACAGATTCATGTTGAGAACCTTCTCGCTATCGCAACATCCTCTCCTAGAAAAACTCGCAAACCTACATCTCATCCTCGAAAAAAAGGGATCTAACATTCATTTCATTAAAACTGATTTCCCCCTATATCGCTCATACAGAAGACTCCTCATTCACCAACCAAAAATCCACTCTCACGCTCTCCCAGTCCCTTTTCAATTCCCGTTCAGCCTTGTTAATTCGACTCCCTACATTAATACCTCACTAGGCCACCAAATTAAAAACAAGGAAAACATTAACTCAGCCCTCCATGAAGGGCTGTACGCAGAAAATTTAGAACTACATACCCAAATCTTCACAGATGGCTCCAAAACCCAAGATGGGAACTATGTGGGCTACGCAATCTTTATCCCCTGTCTTAACATAACGATCAAGCACAGAATCTCATCATTCAGCTCTATTTTCACAGCCGAAGCCCTAGCCATCCTCACCGCACTAAATGCTATCGACCAACACAACATACAAAAATCTGTGATCCTCACTGATTCATTGAGTGTCCTTACAGCCCTAACTCACCTATCCCTCAAATCAATATCCCACATCATTTACCAAATCCTCGAGAAATGGACTCTATTATCCCTTAGTGGACTGGAGATCTCTTTCGTTTGGATTCCTTCCCATGTCGGCATACCCGGAAACGAAACAGTCGATTCACACGCGAGGGAGGCAATAAGGAGTGGAGAGGACTTGCCCTCACCAATTCCTTATTCTGACTTCAAAGGCTCTATTAAAAACAGAATGACTTCCAAAATGGCAAAGCTACTCCGCACTCAAGCTACAAACTTGAACAAAGGCCAAGA
The DNA here is from genome assembly GCF_034640455.1 of Diachasmimorpha longicaudata. Taxonomy (NCBI): domain Eukaryota; kingdom Metazoa; phylum Arthropoda; class Insecta; order Hymenoptera; family Braconidae; genus Diachasmimorpha; species Diachasmimorpha longicaudata. Next base: position 5,852,428 of record NC_087225.1, read on the forward strand.
ATACTTCAAAAAATTCTATAAAGGCTGGCATCCCCCTTGGTTTCAAACTTTAAAAATTGACCGTCCCCAAATCGTTCTAATCTCAAGAATGAGATCGAATCATTTTAACCTTAATCAAAGTCTGCATAGAAAAAAGATCGTTGGATCTCCCCTATGCTCCTGCAAACAAATAGAATCTCTCCCTCACATCTTCTGGTACTGCCCTTTATACACAAAAGAGCGCCAACCCTTTATCAAAGCCTTGAGAACATTAAACATAAACACCTTCAATTTAACTAAAATTTTAACCTCCCCCTCATCAAAAATTTGCTACATCATTTATAACTATCTCAAATCTATTAAAAAACTTATCTAACAACACACATACCCACCCAAGTTCAAATTCCTACACTCTCCCTCCCACCACCTCCAAACTTCCTTACCGACTACCATTAACTCTGAAATGTCCCTATAGGGGGACAACGGCCGCAAGACTAGAAAGTCAGTGCCATAAAAATCGAAGAAGAAGAAGAAGAAGTGTTTCGTAGCTGAGTGGTTATGTTTCAGTGTCAGCAATTTGTTCAAAATTCCAATCTAATTCTAGCTATTTGAATGTATTGGCAAAGAAGTTCGCGACTCCCAAGTTAATTAAAAACAAATAACAACAGAACAACTCAACAAAAATAACCTAATGTGCTTCATTTTTTGAAGGCTGCAATACAAAAATTCATTCCTTTCTATTATAAATAAGTAATTATCTGACTTCAACATTACTATGAGTGTTTTTTGTCATTGTGCAGCCCACTAAAACTCATCTAAAAGCCTATAAGGATGTTGCTTTCCCGGTATTGTCACCGATCCAGATAGCGCAGAATGCCATGTGCTCTGTCTCCCACCTGCTATTTTGAGCCCCACTCCTGAATCTTCGCTAAAATTGTGTTTTTGTTTTCGTGGTTTTTGTGAACAAAAAATAATGCCTTCTTGTGCGGTTCAAGGATGCAAATCGGGTTATAGTACAAATCCCGAAAAAGTACATTTTTTTTCGGTTCCGAAAAAAGAATTAACAGAGTGGAGAATCGCATTAAATCGTGATGATTTGAGTGCTGGGAGGGCTGTGTGCGAAAAACATTTCCGAACTCAGGAAATAGATTGGAAGGAGAGAGTTGCTATAATTAGAAATGGACAAGTTTTCGGCAAGGTATGTTTGCAGATTTTTTGTTCATGAAACATGATGTGATATTCAGGTAAAAAATATTTGTATATATGTCTTAGACAAGCTTAAAAATTCCACGGCGCAAAAAAGGAGTAGTTCCGTCCATTTTTCCCTGGACGGAGGACTGGGATTCTCAACAACCAAAGGATTTAGTTGCGAGTCATCGCAGGAGTGTGATTGACATAGGAGAGGCCATTGACGAAGGATTGGGTTCTGATAATTCATTTCCACGCCCTGATAATGATGCATCTAATGCTGTTCCGATCCATGAAAATCAAGAAAATTTGGAATCACCCTTGGACATCCCTTCAACTTCAAATTTTAGTGATAGTGAGAATCTTGGATCGTCGGAAAATGCATGTGCTTCACCATGTTGCAGTAATGAGGCAGCTGATTCTGTTTCATCACGTGAAAATGTTGACAATCTCACACCTTCGATTAACTTTAATGAAATGGCACGAACTAGTTTCAAACTTCCTGAAGGATGGTTACAGGAAGTAAAGTCCACTAATGATGGAAACGTGCTAAATTTTTTCGTAACTAAAATTATTGAAAATAAAGACTCATTAAACGGTCCAAACCTTGTGATACCAGTAATCTGGAAGGCGATTCTAATAAAATCTAATTTAATACCTCAATGCTACGTCTTACATCAACCCTGGGATTATGTTGATCGTGCACCGATTAGACACATTGAAGAAATCCAAAATTTGATAAATACTATTGATGGACTCAATGTCTGCACCGGCCCTCTTCTGCACGATGAATTCGATCAATCGAAATGCAGTATACTTCACAAGGACATTACAGGTATTTGGCGTCATAACAAATGCACTTTTCTTATTGACAAGCTTAACAAAAATAAAGCATGTAATTCCTGTCAACGAATTAAAAACACGCTAAGACAACAACTGCGTCGAGTTAAGATGTCTGGTGATCCACAACGTATTCGTATCGTCGTATCCCCGAAAAACAAAAAAGATCTCGCTAAGCTCCGTGAGAAAGTCCACACTGCTAGAAAAGCCACAAATCGAGCACACGAGAAAATATCGAAATTGGGGAAGAAGCTAAAGGCGCTTTGACGCAAATTAGGAAGTGATGGAGACGTGAATGTGAGCGAGTATGTCCAAAGTGCAAACTTATCGAAAATACAGCGATTGCATTAAAAGAAATCATAAATTGTGCAAAAAAAGAGCCCCATAGGCAGACGATACAGCGATGAGTGGATTTTACTGTGCATGTTGTTGCATATGAGATCTCCTGGAGGATATAAATTGTAAAAGGATACCCCTTGTTTCACCCTAACATTCGGCTTTATTGCTTCATTCTGTTCCTGGATGAAAAGTTTGTCGAACATAAAGAGTCCAGATGCCTCTTTGATAATATCCTTGAAGACATTTATACTTTTCCCGTCGCTGCCTTTCCCTTGTACAAAACATGCGACCGAAATACTGTATAAAATTATTCGGTGGTTCTTGGTTGTTCTCTTGCAGGAATTCTGCACGAATTTTAATCGAGATCAAAAGAAAATTCATTTCTTAAAGAGAAAAATGGCCAAGATGGCTAAAACGTAATTTGCAGTCCTATAATTGTAAAAACAGATAGTGAATTAAATTCTGTATATTTTTTCATTATTGTATGTATATAGCTAAGATAAGCACTTAATTCTCATTTTTATAATATACTAAAGGGAAACAAATTATCGTTCTTTCTTTCTTTTTTCTGCCAATGCGCACAAAGACTCTGGCGTCTATTCAAATCTTCAAACTCCCAAGCGGAGCCGAGCAGGTTACCATCAGCGTCACCTAGGACGTGACAGTATCTGGGCAGCTATCGGACAGGAGTTTCAGTGGGCTGGCTAGTCATTAAAAAAATTTCTATAAATTCCTAACCAATATTAAAGATTTAAACCAACGTTCTGGAGAGTGCACTAAATTTGTAAATTTCTATTGATACTGTAGGTGAAGTGTGTGTAAATTTTCACTTTGCGCACAAGCGGTGGGAAATATCATTTCTGGATTACAACCAAATTGTGCTTGTGAACAGGACGTTCAAAAGAATTTTCATTAGGAATAAATAAATAAAGAGGATAGTTTTTGATTTTAGTTTTTATATTATAAAAATACTCATACAATATGAATTTAGTTTATCCCCAAAAACAAGACAAAGAAAAAAACTGTATCATTGAAATAATTATGAAAATCTAAGTAGACCCACACCAAGGAAAGGCGTAGTGGCCTTTTGGGACTGCCTAAATTATTATTTACAAGAGAAAGTACATGCAATTGACTCCCCTGTGTCCAACAGTGCAATAATCATCAGAAAGTTTGACTCCGGACGAAATTACTGAATTAATCTCTGTTGTACTAAAGATTCTTTCATTATCAACGTTATTTTTCCTCGTAAATTCATAAACTCCAATGTTCCATTGTTAAACAATAATATTTCCTCTCAATTACAATGGTTTCATTTCGTATGCCATCAATAACAATTTCACTCTTATAAATATAAAATTCTAGGTTGTGAGATACTACATATAATTAATATATATACATTAATTTGTGTCATGAATATAAGTTATTATATTATTTACTGCATTATATTTTATCTAAACGATTAACAATTTGAGCAGTGTATTTAATAAACTCATTAATCTATAAATGGTTTGATCTCATTTGTTACATTTATTCCACTCGTTTAAATTCTGGATTATTTTTATTTCTATGAAAATATACTGTGCTTCATTCCAATGAAGGAAGGAAATCCACTAGAGTACGGGCAAAATAAAAAGTTGACTTTTCTTCTGAACCAGTTTTTTTTCAATACCTAGGGATTGAAGGGAGATACGCAGTAATTGGAAAATATTTTTGAATTCTCGCTTTTCTCAAAAAAGGTACATTAATATATTTTGCCTTCATCCAACTCCACGATACTTTCAAACTGCTGATTTAGAAGTGGAGTAGGGCTTAAACATGACTTGATTTATTGAATATCGAATTATTTCGATAACGAATGGTTTCAGGGAAAAATATCCTGTAACATTCTTCGTAGCTCAAAACAGTACTTATTACTTATTACGCAATAAACTATTTATCCAAAATCACTCGTTATCAAGATTGCATGAATAATACTCAATACGTACTCTTATTGTTGTGAAAAATTGGAAAATCATGAGCTCACAGAAAATTAATCAATCATGCCCTCATAATATAGAGATTGTTAATTGTGTGTTACTTATAAACTTTTCATTATTCATGAAAGTGACGAAAAATCGTGTCTAATAACGTTTCCCTAATTTTCATACTCACCAATAAAAACATTCATGTAAAACCTGAATCGAATTAGTTAGTTTTACCAACTCAATTACTCTGAATTATAGCTCTTCAGATTAAATCCGAGTAGAGAAATAAAAATGTTCTACACTCTCTTTGGCTGATACTCCGAAGAATATCTATTCAAACTGAAGAATCTCGTGGAGATGATTCATAACAATTATTTTTTTTATTTACAAAACTCCGGTTCCTTTTTAGTAATAGTATGAATGAAAGGTCAGTGATCCCTTCAACTATATTCTTTTAAAATATCTGTGTTCTTCAGTTCCTCGTGATCTATACGTTTATTAACCCTCTAGAAAATTCATCTAATTAAATAAACAAAGGTCTGGATGAGGATAAAAGTATCGTTAAGGTATTGCAATGCCTGAAATTGTCACAACTACAACTTTCTGTACTCGGTTTTCAATCAATAAAGCTTTCTCTAGATCGCATTATTCGCTAAATATTAATATTAATATGAAAGAATTTGAAATAAAATTATCCGATTCCCCTTTGACGTCAATTTTTAGTAAATATTCTCAGATCTGGAGGAGACAGTGGAATTTTATTTATGAAAAACGAAAGCTACGGAGAAAGTTTTCATCATAATTTCAATATATCCCATAGATTCAAAGATATATTCCAAAATCTGACGTCAGAGAAAAATAAACCCATATCCCTGTCGTAGTTCACTGCACAATCCATCCCAAAATTTCTAAAACTGGAAGAAAATTTCTCTAGGTAAAAGAATTTCATATCATAACGGTGCTGAAAATATTTCAACACCAATTGAAACTTTATCCGTTTTTAACGCCGAATCATCTCCAAAAACCGGTTTCTAATTGATGCATTGACTGTATTAAAATTAATTCTACAAAATACCCGCCATCAGGGTAATCTCAATCTCACTCTTTCATTTCCTATGAACACAAACAAAAAATTGTTAAGTTTAATGAACTTAAGTCAGTGTGCGAAATGTTGAAATGTAACAGAGAATGATTTTCACCTTTTTTTTAATTCGCTAGAAAATTCTATTGGGCTTCTACTCACTTATGGTCGAACCTGTTCAGAAAATCCCGGTCCTATCGATTGCTTGTGTTCAAGAAAAATGTTCAATGTTAAATATCTTACACAAAAATTGAGTGAATCCCTTTTTTCGATACAATGTATCTTGCTGAATCTTTAACGTGGAATTTTGTTAAGTCAAATACCCATCTTTTTGTTCCTTCAGTTCTTTCAACAAAAGGCGAAAACTAGAGTGCAACGGTATTTGGAAAAATGAATAAGCCAAATTCTCAAAAGAAATATATAAACGGAGATATTTTTTAATTATTCCATCGTCATTAAACTTCAATTTGTGCATAAACCCATAACTATCTCAGAATTTAAGAAGAATTTCCGCATTTCTCGAAAAATCTATTCATACAGAAAAGATTGAACTAAAAAAATATTCAAATATGCAATTCTTTCTCCTCACAATCTGAGATATTTCCGAAAATTCGATATGGAAAGCTTGGAGTGATAATGAAATGAAAATTTCCATTTGTTACGTTTCAGCACTTCCCAGAAAATAATAAATTGCATTCACTCCTTTCAGTCATTCATGAGAACAAAAATGTTATAAACGATTCAATCGATCAAAAAAACTTCACTTATTCACATGTCAGGTATTGTTATCTACTTTACGTCGATATAAAAAAAAGAGTGATGGACTATTTCATGCGATTGAGTACCAGGTCACTGACGACAACGAGTCCCTTCGAGTATGGACTCTCAGCAAGTGATTGAGCAAGACGTACAGCCTCGATACAGTGTTTCTTCGCTAAGAATCTCGTTTGATCGAGACCTTGTGACTCGTGAACCAGTTCAAATGCTTTTTCAACGTCTCCAGGCTCTTGGAAACGGCGCATTATCATGGGATTTAACTCTGGATACTGTAATTAGATGAAGAAACAATGTTAATCGACTCGGGGAAAAATTCCACTGACTGTAAATGGATATTTCAATTTCAATAGACAATGGGTTAAAAAATGGTCCCGACTAATTTTTTGTAATGTAATGTTTCATTATTGATAAATAATTGCAACATACTCTTTCACACGCGAAGAGAACTGGTGCTGTAGCCAGACCGAGCTTGAGGTCAGCTGCTGTGGGCTTGCCCATCGTGGAGGATGAGGAAACGAAGTCGAGGAGATCATCGACTAGCTGAAATGCTAAACCAATGTTTCTGCCATACTGGAAAGCAAGTTCCGCTAATCTCTCGTCTGCCCCCGCCAAAATTGCAGTCTGAATAATGAAAAAACATTATTTTGTTGAGGTCCCTAAGCTGTTTTCTTCTTTGAAACATCTTTTATACTCGTCTTATGTATTTCCAAGATATTTATAAAATAATACCCAAACGGTTTTTGTTTTTATCATAAGATAAGATTTCACGACGTGAAAATTAAGAAGATCAATGATTACGAATTATTTGCATTTTAATAGGATGATAAAATGACAGAATAATTGGACCTTGAACTGAAGTGTCAGTTCAGATCACTCCATACTACTAATTTAAAATAAAACCAGACCGATTTAATAAAAACTCACAGCTTTGGCAGAATTAGCAATAAGACTCGCAGTTTTCCTGTACGTCTTCGTGAGGTAGTGTGCAAATCTCTCATTCTCAGTTTCTTTTGATCCCAACTGCATGAATTCACCTTGCACTAAATCTGTAATAACCTGGTAGAAAACAAATAGATGAGTAAAAGTTTCAACACATTATGAAAAAGCTACTTCTGTAATTAATTTCATGTGGTTCACATGGGCTCAAGGCACAGTGATTCTCAATCGCGAAATCACCAGTAACATCCAGTCAACTGGTAAATGTCAACGATAATCGGGCCAGTGAATGAAAGCATCGGTTGGAGGGGAGTATGAGGTATTAATGACTTTATGACTGCTTTTCTTCATCGTGAGGATACATAGGGAATTATTTTGCCATGCTTGAGTGAAGATCGTACCTGACTGAGGGTTAATGTGACATCGTCGCTCCTCAGCCGTGCTATCATCATCGAGGCCACTGCGAGAATATAATCACCACTCATTGCCACCTGGAACATGAGCAGAAAATTGGAATTTCAATAGTGTGGCTGCCAGTTTCAATAGTTTTCGATGGCATTGGTTGAATGCGGAAACAATAAACAATCATAAATTAAAAGGACCATAGAATGCATAATTATTGATAATTGTGAATTGGGAAAAATATGTTGGGCATAATTTTTGGACAGGCTTTTATGTTTGACAGGTGTTGAGGACTTATGTTCAATGATTATTAATATATTTTTGCAACCGTGTTAATCCGCAAAATCATAGTGAAAGTTGAAGATCATATTGCTTTCAATTTGCAGCCCAAAAGAATGCAGAATATTTTCTGATTCATAAATAAAAAAAAGCAGAAATATTTTGCGGTTCGAAATTTAATTTTTTAAATAGTCGGACTATTTAATTTTGGAAATAGTCATTCTCTTCACGTTCTTAATCCAAGATTCCCAACATGTTTCGAATTAAATCAATACAAATCTATTTGTAATTGCTAATTGAATGAATATAATCAATTACGTCATGCGATTTATTAGACGGGTCATCATCAATTTCAGATGTAATGACAATTACAAAAATAATGTCTGTGGTGGGCACTCACAGTACTAATTTCAAACGCCACACGTGAGCTTCGTTCTAAATGCACCTGAGGTATTCATTTCCTTTCACCTTAATTATCTGTCGGTTCCGTTGACGCTCTCTCAACAATTAATCGCACTGTGTTATCGAAAAATCTACAATCTCCGGACTTTAGTCAAAAACGGTTTTACCCTAACCCGTTCTTTTGAACGATTGCATTATTCATTGGTGGACAGGATGAGAGAGGCGAGATGAATTTTTTCCTTCAGCCAGATCCTGATACCCTTCTTTCAGATAAGAAAAAATAAAAATATGAAATTGTCCATCGAACTTTGCTCACAATTATATAATTATCGTATTACCTCAGCTATGAAGGCTTTGAGAAAGTACCAACAGACATTTTTTCTGGGGTTTTTGACAAGTCGTCTCAAAATAATCAGATGAAAACATTTATGACATAAGGAATGATAGATGAAGATTTCACATTCCACTTCTACAGCTTCCACATATTTCTAAAATATTTGTTAATTATTACAGAATTTGAACCTTTTGACAGATATTTCCGGTAGATTTTTCGAAAATTCATGTGAAATGAAATTTCAAAACAGTTGGAATGATGCACTTTTAAAGTGGATTTAGCTATTTCGTCGAGAATATCTTCATTAAAAAATAGGATTGAGATATAATGAGAAATTATAAATATGAAGATGTCTAACGGTTGACCTCTCTCATCCTCAAATGATTAATGTTTTGATATCTTACAGATTTAGTCATACTGTCTGAGCCTGAAATTTTGTGTAAAGATTGAAATGTTGATTTTACAGTGGATGAATTGAGTGAGGAAATATACATGTGAAATTTACTCTTTCATTCATGTTCTGATGTGTCTATTAAGTAAGTTAGAAAAAGAGAAAATTGATCATTGAATGCGATTTGTATTCAAATTATCATCGCATTATTCATATAAGTACTAATTTGGATGAGTTTACATATAACTGCCAAAGATATGCTTCTGATGTCTAAATAATGCATTTGAGAAATGTATTTTTCTCAATTTCGTCAAACATTTTTTCCTTCAGAACATGAAGAAGTGGGATAATAGGGAATAATAAATGTGGAGAGCTGACAGATACCGTTGACATCTCTAGTCTCCATATTGTTGATACTTTGTGATCTGGGAGATACAGTTCTATTGGCCGGATTTAGACAGCGAGAACAGATACAGAGATTTTTTCAAGATTTCTGATACTGACAATTTCATTAGAGATTGGAATGACGATGTCATAGTGACGGATGTAAGTGAGGAAATGTGCGTATCATTTTCATTGTTTTATTCACATCTTGATGAGATTTTTGGAAACGAAAATATGGAAAGAGAGAATTGTTTGTCGAATACCATTCACATTCATACAACTATTGTAATATTTTTACAATTCAAGGCTTGAGATTAATCAAGACCCATTTTTGTAGAAATTCAGACATGTAATAATTATCTGACAAAGACATTGAACTATCGACATTCACATCTAACCTTTCCTCTTTCAACACATCCCTAAAATATTGATTAATTATTAAATCCTACGAATTTAGTGAGTAAATGTGAAAGGCTTTGTTGTGCCTGATTAATGTCCATGACAGAATTCAATTAAATTGTTCTACTGAAAGGATTCATTAATCACATAATTGGAGATAATAACACAAAGTAATAGCAATCTTTCACTCAAAGGTTTCTCAAAATGATTGGCAATTGCAGCGATATCTCAAGAATTACTCACTCTTTAACGAAATGTCACCCGGAATTTCTTGCAGTGATGCAATTTCCATCAAGACCTGTCTCTTAATGCTATTGTCTACAAGCAATCGATCAGCCGGCATTGAAAGATCTTCAAGTACGAGAAGGTAAAAACGAATATAGAGCGAAATTGAGATATTTTTTCATCTTGTGTGAACTAACAAATGATAATTTAAAGTCGAATTTGTAACATCAAACACTCGATAGTTTCTCTTATCTTCTGATTTTCGGAAAATAAAAATATTTTACTGAAAGCACTTTTTCTTATGTTTCATAAACCATATCACAGATTGAATCGCTTTCAATTAATTAAAATTATAAATAACATAATTATTTTCTAGCATTATTTAATTGTTCTTTTCCCCGAGAATTATCATAATTTTTACACTTTTGTTGCTTCGGTTGCTTGTGTACCAGTAATTGAATATGTTAAAACTTTCGTATACACTATTCTTTTAGTGATTATTAAAGACAAGTATTAAAAAACTATTATCTCTCCGACGCCCGGCAATTTTCAAATGTCACTGCGGTCTCCCCTTGAAAGAAAAGTCTCACTGGTATTTCCCGTGGAAAGTCTATGGTCTATGTAAATAAGTATTTCACTCATCTCTTAATGCACATATCCACAAAATACCAAGCACAATGGGCCATAAATAATGTGCGTCTTGCCGCAAAAATTCATTCCACAACTCTTAACTACTAGTAACAAAAAAATATATTACAGTTTCTCCCTTTCATGAAATGCTATTCCATTTCTCAATACCTGGATATGGAAACAAGTCATTCGAGGAACATTGAGATGCGTTTTTTAGGAATGATGCATTGCACAGGTGAGTTTCTCTCAATTTCGTCGGACGTTTGTTCCCTCGAAATATGATAGAAGAGGAATAATAGAAAATCATTAATACAAGGGATCGTAACTCTTCAGATCCTTCGTCTCCACATTGTCAAAGTTTCTTCATCTCAGGATATGTCACAGTGGATGCATTTCGATAGCAAAACCGGATGAGATATTTTTTTGGGAATTTTTGGGACAATTTTTTTCGACAGAGAATGGAATGTTGGTTTAACAATAGGTGAATAGCCGCATTTGATGAGGAAATAAATATGTAGACAACTGATTAGTATGTCTTGAGGGGGGGAGTAGAGATTAAACGCCACGAATCTCCATGAACTCATCAACATAATGAACAATGGACATTTTGAATTTTTTTCCAATGCATGTCCATCCGTTTTATTTGAATCCGCAGTCACATCTTCTTATATTATAAAAGCCACGATTTTCAATTTAACAACTTGTTTATGTTGCGGAGTTCATGCAATCAATCAGTAGGAAAATGACAAGCGAAAACTTTGATATCTTAGCGGATATTGTTTTTTGGTTGCATTAATGATCAATGAAAACCATTCAATTCTCATTACTTTTACGACGTGCCCTGTAACGCCTAATGTCATTTAAATGATTTTATAAGAATGTATTGATGGTTGAATGATAAACACTGACTTCATTACTGCTAAACATAATAGTGTGAAAATAAATGCCTTATCTTCAGATGTTAAGAAGCCTTTGAAAGTGTTTTTCACTAAAGTGTTTGTTTTTCAAATAAAAAAAAATGAATAGCACTCCACATTTTATTAAAATTATTTCCCAATTTTGATCTAATTCCACCTTTGGGTCGGATCAGAATCGCGAAAGTCAGATGATTGCTTTATAGCCATATAGACTACACTATTTCACGTCATTTGGCGCGAAAACCACGATCCATCGGGTCCTATGACATGATAGTCTATCTATGATTCAAGTGATGAAAATCACATTTTTTCATGAGTATCGTAAAATATCGGACGATACAAATAGAGAAAAGTACTTGCTGACACTCACGATCTGCAGTTATTGAGCTTTCGATTGATTGGAGATGTATAAAAGAATTGATAGAATTCATGTCGATAAGAAAATTCGCACCATCGTGGAATTTCTGATAAAAATTTTGAATAATGGTCTGATAACAGAGAATCAATTTCTAAAATGGTTTTTAACGTTCCTGTTATCTGGGTACCCACTATTTATAAACGCCGACGTGTGTAACAAAAAACAGTAGTGTTGCAATGTCTTATCCCAGCGTAGTAGTAGGATTGCTCTCGTTGTACTTCTGCTGTTCAATTCTAATATGTTCAGCAGATCAAACTGATGTTGTTCAAACAACTAAAGGTCCCGTTCGAGGAGAAATATTAAGAACAATTGAGAAAAATATTTCTTATGCCTCATTCAATGGTATTCCACTTGCCAGACCACCCGTGGGAAAACTCCGCTTCCAGGTAATTATCAATGTTCAATTGATTCACCAGAATTGTTGATTTGTTATAAAAAAAATGTTGAATCATCTAGGCCCCGGTGGAAGTCCAGAGGTGGAGCGGAATAGTTGAGGCTGTAGGACACCGAAAAGGTTGTCCGCAATTCGATACTGAATATGTTGGTGATGAAAACTGTTTATTTATCAACGTTTACACCCCCCAAGTAAGGATCAATTTATCTAGATTAATTAATGTAATACAACACTTATATGTGTGCTGGGAAAGAATAGAAAATACATTTTACTATGGAATGTAACAACTGTTTTCCAGCATCAATAAATAGAAAACTTTTAAGATAATTAGGATATTGTTATGAGCACAGTAATTTGTATTCGTTCTCATCCGATTTAAATATTCCGAATGACAATAATATTTGTTTTAATCGACTTCCAGACGAAGTTCGGCTCGCAACCCTATCCGCGACGACCTGTAATGGTCTGGATGTATGGTAGCTTTTATACTGTTGGATCCACAAATAGTTCAAACTTCGGGCCTGATTTCCTTATCGACCAGGATGTCGTGGTCGTATACATAAGTTCTCGTTTAGGAGCACTTGGTAAATATAAATACTCTGATGAGCCACTTCGACACGTGCTTTCAACTCGTCAACTCAATCCTCATTTTAGGATTCTTATCATTGAATCATCCAAATGCCACCGGAAATGCTGGCTTGAAGGATCAACTACTTGGTTTGCAATGGGTCCAAAAAAACATCAGGAGATTCGGAGGTGACGCACACAAAGTCACAATATTCGGTCAAGGCTCCGGAGCAGCTTCAGTGGAACTTCTCACGCTGTCTGATAAAGCTAAAGGTAATCATTTGAAAAAATTTCAAAATCATCAGTGCCATCGATACTCGTGGAGAATTCCTCTCAATGCGGTTTGTTGTTCCAACGATTTGAATTTCTGTGAAAAAAATCCATCAATTTTTAATAGTCGACAGCGTAAACTTGAACTTCTAACGAAAAATCCTTTCCGTTGTACAATCGCCAATGTTGGAAGTTCAAAATGAAGTTTATCAAGTTGTTTTGAAATATTTGAAAAAATATATCTTCATGTTTAGGACTATTCAGAAACTCGATTGCCATGAGCGGTTCTCCCTTGAATGTTTGGGGACTTTCTACACAGGCTGAAGCACAGGCCTCTGCACAAATGCTTGCCAGTCAATTAAATCTGACGGCTAATAACCCAGACGAATTATTGACGGCATTGTCCGCAATCTCAGCTGAGGATATAGTTATGGCGAGTGAAAAAATGTTTAAAGAGGGAATCCAAAAAGGTTTATCATTTGAATTACTGTTCAGACCCGTTTCGGAAGACGAAAGTGTATCGAAAGATGCCGTCGTAACTGGAGATGTACTTGAGAAGTATAAAACAGGAAAATTCCATCGTTCACCGCATTTGATGGGTTGGGTGAACGCTGAAGCCTCTGGACTCTTTCCCCCGTCACTTCCGGCATTTCCAGGAGTTACAGCCGAAAACGGTACGAAATTATAATATTGTAGGTTTTCTATATTTATGGTAATTTTCATTTTATCAATTTATAGCTCAAAAACTATTGGATAACTTGGTCGCACAAGCACGGGAAATGGGACCACCAAGCGGGGCTACGAAGGACTTTTTCAAAAAATACTCTGCTATGATAACTAGAGGATACCTTGATCCCACGACGAAACGTGCCCTTTGGAATGAGGCTATACAAGTAAGAACGCTACTGAAACTATAAAGCCTTATAATATTGTAAAAGGAGGTTCACTCTGAGGGAAAATTATTTTTTATCGATTCATTTTTGTAGAAGATAATTAGCCTCACCCGTTCAAACATACAGAATCGGATTCCCACGCAGTCAAAAATTTTTTCCATAATACTACGATCTTCTTTCAAAGGATAAGAATGTCGAATCATATTTAAAGAATAATCGAAAAAATGAATAATTTTTGTCACGTTGAGTTTAGATTCAGAACAACTCTGATTCTCCATGTTTTTCAATTGGACGATTCTCTGCAGAAATAATGCGCAGAAAGTACTCAAGAATATTTTTTCCGAAAAATGTAAAAGTTTGGCACCTGACGTGATCCTCCTCGTAAATTTAGCAATAATGAGTTGTCATTAAAATTGAAATTCTGTGCCCTTAGGTGATTTCCAAAGTGTTCTACGCCTCCGGGATTCAAGACACACATTGGTACAGGTCATCGAATGAAACTAGCCTAGTTTATTACTATCGAAATTCTTTCAGCAACGAAAGACTTCTGCACAACATAGATGGATTAAAATTAAATGGTTTGAAATAGCGATTTTGTTGCTCTTATACTATTGTGATTGAAAAATCAATGACTATTATATCCTTTCATCTGAATATAGGTGTTGGACATAGCGATGACCTTACTCTGATATTCTGGATGCCAACTTTGTATGAAATGACAGATGCTTTTAACTTTCGTGGAAAGATACAAAGAGAAAGAGTAGTTAAAATGTGGACAAACTTCGCCAGATTTAGGTGAGAAATCTCCCCACTATTAATTAAGATTTCAGAACTTAATTATTAATTCTTGATTCGCTACTTGGTTATATGAAAAACATCGTTGATCGATATCTGATAGAACTACTTTTTTCATTTTTATAAAATCGGTGAAATTGCTTCATAATAACAAAAATTGTTTTGTTCTTTGTGTGCAGAAACCCTACTCCGGATCGTTCTGATTCTCTGTTGGGTATTACTTGGCATCCCTCGAGGGTTCAAGGAGCACAATTAGCAATCAACGAAAAGTTAAGCTTACTGTGTCGGCACCCACCTGCGGACTGTCCTTTTGATCCTCTTGGAAACAGAATTTCAACGACGCAGAAACCCGTCTTGTAAATTTAATTTTAAAAACTCCAAATCTGTAAGATTTTGCCTCGCGGGGATCATTTGTTAAATAAAGAATGAACTTGTGGTTGCTAACAAGCACATGTGTGATTAGACTCACTACTTCAAATCCATTATTGAAGATGAACAATTTTTCAAGAAGTAATGATCCCTGACCGCTACTTCACGATTATCGCTGCAAGATTCAATTACATAATTCACAAATTAAAAAATACTTTCTTGCAATTATTTAGTACCCTCAGAAAATGGCCCCTTATAAACGAAAAATCGATGATTATCAGGAATTGCGAATCGATCATATTATGTCACTCCAGCGTAAGAAACTAAAATTCCACAATTTCACTTTCGCGATCGTATCATCCATTTGGCCACGATGACCGGAGATCTTGCGCCACCTTTGTCGTGACGTGCACCATAATTGCGAGATCCGCCTATTGGTTACGGCTAGTTACCACCCGTGATCAAGACAAATAATGAAAAGATTACCCTTAATTGTTGATATTTTTTCGACAGCTGATGAACATCACAAAAACAAAATTTCATCGTGCCAAGATCATTTTTGATGATTTAATTAAAAAGACGCTTTCAGTGGTTATTACTCAATAACCAATCACTTTCTAGCATCATACATATTCAATAACTTCTGCGAATAAGTCAATGAAAAATCACCACCACACGATGCAGGACAAATCAATTAGTAGATTCGGAGAAAATCCGTCTTTTGGATTTAAAAAAAGCATTTGTATTTACTTATGGTCTCGGAAAGTCACAGGAGAACCCGTCGATGGTATGAGACATCTGTCTAATCAATTGTGTAACGTGGATGCGTGTTAATGCAACACTAAATGCCCCAACTCTTACTCAAGTATACATATAATAGTTAACGCCCTGACACAGCAGACGACAAGGACATCGACACCATTGAAATTCAAATGTCAATAAATTCATTGGAATCATTGAAAGAACATGACTTCTGTTAGAAAACGGGATTGATTGATCATTTTCGATTGAAGTGAACCATTTATTGTGTCATGTTTGTATTCATCGGAAATCACATTAAAAAATTATTCAGAATTTGAAAACGTCATATCTCTATTTTGGGAAAAAATCAGGTGTTAAATCACACCACAAAGTTGTGTTGAATGTGGAGTGTTGGAGTATTGTCTACTCATTATTAATTATTAAAATTTAAAGGTAACTGGAGAAATTCGAACTATTTGCAAACTGATGATTTTATTGTCGAAGAAAATTAATTGGTGTTGAGTTAAATCCAATTATGTATTTGCCCATGTTTGTGTTTCTAATAAATTGGATCTAAGCATTCCGCATTTGCTGACATTCCCCTTCCATTTTTAAAATGGAATCTTCGATGATTACGATCTTATGTTCTAATTTGACGATTTTTCAAGGAAAAACATGACGAGAATTTTCATTAAAAAATATATTTCAACACTAAATTTCCTAATTTTGCGGAAGGAATTTTCAAAATTAAATATCTCTCGATATATCTAAACTCATTAGGATAGTTCCTGAATTCTTGGGCTCCAGAATTGTGAAATTATTAGAAGTAACTTGTCACAGAATTTCAATAATTGGCCGATGCGTAATTTTTTTCGTTGAACAACATGGTTTTGCTGAGTACAACAAAGATATCGATATCATTGCAATTCAAGTTCAAGCGAATTTATTCGAATCATTGGCAGAAGTACACCTCTTCATTGATGCAGTAAATTGATTTGTAATTTTGGCTCAAAGTAAATAATTTATTGCATCACGAATATTCTCGACATTAATATAATTCATTGTATTGAGAGGATGTAGGAAGATCGTTGGAAATTTTCTGTGATTGTCTTTTTATCTCGAAACAGAAGTCAGAAGTGAAATTACTCATCAGGTTTAACTTAAATATGGAATCTTTTTCAATCTCGCTTTCATCTTGTAATTGGGTGGGATTCGGAAAAACATTAGAAGGAATTTAATAAAATGATATTTCGACACTTAATTACCTAATTTAGCTCGAGGAATTTTCTAGAAAGAGTGGCTTTTACATCTTTTTTTATAAAATCTAATTAAAGAAAGAATTATTAGATTACCCAAATTAATTACGAGATTTTCCGAATCCCTCTACTCTAACAATTCACAAATTCACTATGACTGAAGCTTGGAAAGCACGAAAGCTCAAATGCCAACAATTCCATTTGAATCATTGAGAGACAACATCACTTAATTCTCGTGTGAATCAAACTTAATTGATTATTCTGGATTAAAGTGAATGCCAAATGAACCGTCATTTATTAATAGAAGTTTCTATTAATCAGGCGCCAAACTTATCAAAGAAGAAAAAGGGCCCTTAGTAATTTTCGAAATATTTTCCTATCTTGATTGATACAACCCTGAAGTCACAAATCAAACTGAAGTTTGTAAACATGAAATATTTGTCAATTATACTCCCATAATTGAGTCCTTCCACGGGAAATGATGTTGTAGAATTTGATCCAAAGACATTTCAACGTTAAATTATTCTGACTATAAGAATTTTCAGGGAAAAATCGTAGAAGCCCTGATTAATGAAGCCTAGAAAATTGTTGATAGGAGACGGTCTTTTGAAATTTTTTTTCTGAAAATCCGTGAATATCTAGTTTATTCAAAAATTATGAAATAATCGGGATTAACTTATCACTCTGGTTCTATAATTCCTATGAATATTCAAAACTTCTTCGGTGAACATTACCTAGGAAAACATTTCAAAAATAGAATTTCAAATGAAGCAGGAATTAAATGTTTTTTTATTTCAGGAAAAAAAATTCTAGTTCCTGTCTTTTGGGTTAGTGACGAATCAACTATTTTGGAAATATTATAATTCCTTCCACAGAAAAGGGCACTTTCAATTTTTCCTGAATTTTTAATTTGTTTTCTTCCAAAATCAACCCGATCCAACCGTTCTCAACAAAATCTATATTTCAATTCCTAAGATAAATTATTTTTTGATTCATTTAATGAAACAGATTATGAACAATATTTTTAAACCACTGAATTATCTTTGAGGCAATTAGATCCTTCTCTAACTGAATAAAATCTATTATGAATGACAGCCGTTGTCATTCCCAAGACATATATGAGTAAATAAAATGAATTTCAAAGAATTCAGAAAACCAAAAGTGGAGGAGTAACGAAAAGAAACTCCCACAAATTGCAGAATCTCAATTCACAAAACATGGTGGAAAAAGTGAAAAGGTCAGAGGTTGTTATTTCAATGAGTTACAGGATTCGCATTATGTATTTATTTATAATGCGAAAGTGTATGCACGTGGATCTCCTGAATCCCATTGGCCTCCTTTATTAAACCTCATGTCGCATTCCACGTAGAGAGTTCGAGTTTCCATCGATCGTACGGCAAAAACTATTCAAGTTATATGGGTTTAGGTAACGCGCCTTCACGTTTTACCTACGTGATGCCACTATTTGACTTCCGGAATTACCGTATCCATTGATTTTATTACGGAAACGGAAGTTTCGTGGTGTAAAGTTCGAGTTTTCCAAAAATAACTTCAGGCGCAAAGTTGAATATCTCCTAAACTATAATCATCCAATTCAGCATATACCACTAAGAAACAAATCAATAATAATTTTACATTTTACTACAAGGCCATTGTCAAAGTAGTAATTATATGTAATTTCCTCAAGAAAGAAATCACTCAGCTATTTAAAGGCAGAATTCTTTCATATTTTTAAATGCTTTCAAATATTTAAATAAATTTTTCATTCGGCTGAACATTGGGAAGGTTTTTAAGAGAAAGTTTAAAGTTCAGTCTTGACGAAAATAACAGGTGGAGTGTCCCGGAGAAATGATGCAGCTGAATGACATATAAGTTTCTATTTACACTTCCGGTATTGATTTCAGTGATTTTTTTCGAACTTAATATTCTCGGGGTAGATCGAGATTCGGAAATCTTGCTGAGCGTTAAAAAAAAATTTTGTTGACTCGAACTACAGAAATTTTAATTTCAAATTATCTTTTCTTGATAGAAGGTGAATATAACAATGAAGTTGGAATGATGAACCACTCTAGCGTCAGCAAGTGAGAGTAATTAACTCATAAACTTGTTCCAGTTGAGCCCATTTAATTAGATGAAATAAATATAGTGTATTAATTCTTAAAAAATCACCTTCAAAACATTTATTATCCAGATCGTTGAGGGTTTAATGAGATGTCGACATCGATTAGGCCTTTCCTGTTGTTTCACCTCTGTCTCACTGAACCAATATTGGGGGAATATAATTATACCTTTCCTAATTTGTCTTGTCTTCTACTGACATTTAGACGATATCTATTCATTCATCAAAATTAACTTCATTACAGAAAGAAATAGAATTGGAAATTTCTTTTTCAAATTAGATAAAGAAAGTTCCCGTCGTTTATTTGAAATCGAATAGTCATTCGTTAATTCATTGCTCCTCTCAATATCCAAGAGAGTGGAAAAATGTTCTGCTAGAAATTTTCAAGTGCAAATGAAAATTGATTTATCGTACTAATCTCTAAAAGTCCGAATGATATTAATGGTAAATAAATTCATAAATGGTTTCGTAAATATCAGTTAAAGTCAGGAATTCAAGGAAAATTCTCCTTCGACGTTTAACGTTCAACTATTAGAGTCTTAAGAGAGTCTCAATAACTATCACTATCTTGATTACTGTATAGAGTGAGTTCGGCAATGTTGCGCTCCAAATAATATACGGTGTCTTCCTCAGGGAGTAATTATAAGTGTTGGACCGCATTTGGTGACCAGTGAAGGGTTAGTGGCTACGCACAATGCACCCACGCAGTGAGCCAATCCATCAGGACTCTCGGAAAAACTATATGAATCCTCCTCTTACTTTCTATTTAATTTTGTCCGTGAATTTTTCCTCAATTATACACCTGTTCAATGTTACTTCTATATACTTTTAGACGTTGTCTGCATAAAGCATTACCCCTTCATCAGTTCCATCACTATTAATGGTACGGTTACATACGCTGTTATCAATTCAATGCTATTATTTAATTATGTTAAAAAAAAATTGTTAATCATTCAACTGGTTTGTCCTATTTTCAAGCCTGGAAATGGACTTGCGAATTATTTCGTAGGTTTTCCCGGCAACGTAAAATTCATAAGAATTGGCTAAAAATTATTATTCGTGGCTATCAACAAGAATTTCCTCTTGGTGATTCTCAACATGAAAAGCTCAAAATTTCCAAATAAAAAATTGTCTCTTACCTTTTTTTGACTCCATAAAACGTTGACAGAAGGTTTTCCACGGCGGAAGTCGGACTGATCTATGACGTCATCGTGAATCAGGGAAGCACTGTGTATCATCTCAGCAATCATTGCTACCTGTCGTTGTTTCGCTAAGAGGCCGCTGAAAAGGATAATGACAAGGATCTTATCAAAATAGTTGTAGTAGTAATTGCAGTACAGGGTATGTGCAGCAGGAAATTTTATACTTCTTATGGTATGCAAATATCGACTAGAGTCTGTACACTTTTTTATGAATGTCCAAAAATTTAATAGAGGGATATCGTCTACAAGGTATGTATGTAAATGAAATTTAAGAAAGAATGTTAGAAATTCAAGGGGATACAAATTTCTCGGTAAGACTTGGAAAATGGGTTGATTCCGAAATGTTTCTTACTTGTTTAGGCATTCGATGATATATCAAGTCACTGAATAGCTATTTTCAACTGAAGACTTTCAAATTCTACCTTGGTACCCCTTTAAAGAAATTGAGTTTTTCATGTTAAGGGATCATTGATATTTCAATGACAACCTCGAATTCTTAAACTCGTTGTAGAAAATGGGAATCACGTTCACTCAAATTTTATTAGATATGGAAAATAATTTCTACGTGAAATTCAACAATTTTTAATGAATTTTTCGACAAGGTCGAAACCTATATCAAGTTGATGGTGATGATATCAGGGCATGATTGGGGGAGTAAATTCAATCAATTGAGACTTGCTGGTGAAAACTATTCAGATAATTCAGTACTTTCAAAGGCTTCGGGGAAATTAATATACTGATGCAGGCAATCGACAAAAATCAAGTTGAAAAGGTTGTAAAACTGCATTGGTAACAATAAAACTTACTTTCTTTCCTTGTGGTAATTGATAGCTCGCGCCATGAGTATAGCAACCATCGGCCGAAGCGCCTTTCCCTGTCCATCGAAGTAGTACGTTGCGATTGTCTTCAGCTCTTCAACATTGGTGTTCATGATCAGTTCCTTTGATAAGAACATAAAAGTGGTGTTAAGCCGTCAGTGGATAATTCTATTGAACAAATTAAAGTCAAGTTCGACCTTGACTCATTTTCATGGGTAAAATCCTGAGAGAATTGGATTATTTTCCAGTCTGTCACGCCGTAAAATTATGCATTGCGTTTAGCCGAGGCGGTTTGTTCATTCTTCTCGGTTTTTGGGAGAAGTTGAAGGATTTTTTTTTTCGTAATTATTCCTCTGAAACGGTGGGATCCGTTTTATTCAAATTTTTATCTCACGGTAGTGACAATTTTATTTCAGTTGACAGGGAGAGAAAAATGATTTGTGTTGAACATTCATGAACTTCGTTAATGACTTAAATTTTTTTCTAAATTTCTAATTTTTTTGAAGGAAGAATTTTGATGATTTTTCGTAAATAGATATTTAGCAGAAATAATTTTTCTCTCGAAGGAGACAAAAACGAAATCTAAGGCGGTGGGTCATTTGAATGCAACTCATGTGGTGCATTCTGGAAAGTCTGGGCTCCATGCCAGAGAATGTAGCTTTTCAAAGAATCTACACGTGAGATATTATTTATTGTGCGTTGAGAATTGTGAAAAGAATTGGGCCATTTTTATGGAGCCCAAGAAGTTCAAGATACAACTATGCAATTTTGTAGGTAATAACAATTTAGCTTTGCCAATGCTCTCAACCTAAGAATCCAGATTTTCGCAGCATAAAAAAATTCAGCTTAATTTAAGTGTATTTATCTTAAAATGAACTCCAAACGTCCCATAAATTCAGGATTTGAACTCTCTTCATTGATTTACTGAGGAAACTTCCTCGCAGTGAACGGAACGAATGCGCAAAAAATCATAATCCCTCGAATTTATAAATCATCAAACCGTCCAATTAACCAGGTATCAAGTGATGACGGCACGATTTCCATTCACCAGCCGAAAGAAAAACTTCAAACTGTGTCTAACGACGTGTCCAAGTGTTGAATAAATCCCAGACAGTTCAATAAATCTTCACCGATTTTCAATCTCCACAAATAGAGCCAGAAAAAAATGGAATCGAGAACGATTGGCCGAGTGGCGGGGCGAGGAGGAGGTCAGGGCCGTCGGACAGTGACTCCTTGCGTGACTCTAACGCCTAACAGACAGTATATGCTTTCTACGCTACCGATTCTCTACGCGTGAACGATCGGACGACCGTGAGTAAAAGTTCAAGCGTATTTTCATACACACTAGCGGTTTTGCTGTGTTGGTTCTGGCTTTCGCTGAGAACGAGAGTTCGTGAAAACTCTTGGATGCATATTGCTTGCGATTCACAAGCCATTAGTTATTGTCCGCTGGTGGATATTGTCCCCGGAGAGTTGGCTCACCTGTCGTATATCATCGTAGACGTCCTTGAGATCGTCCTCGAGAAGTCGGTAAGGGTCTATGTGGAGTTCGGGAAGGGAACCGGGCTGTTGTGTCTGCATTGAACTTATCGATCGACATTTTCCCATTCTCTCTACACGAGATGGATATTGTTGCTGGAACAAATAAATAACAATTCTTGTTAAATGATGTTTCACAGTTTTTCATAATTTTGATGTATCATCGAACGAGCTGATGCAATTTTTTCCTTCTGATTTATGCTATAATTATTATGAGAATGCAGACACATGGATTTATGTCTATTAAAAGGTTGCAATTATGTGAAATAATTCATTAATGATATTTGTCATTGAAAATAAATTTTTTATTCACAACAAAAGTGTTACGTCCATTGTCCTATCTCCATTACTAAATATTAGTTTTACCTTGTCATCCTCTTTTCCTCTCATCTTCCTCCGATAAGACCGATAATAATTGAGATCTTTCCCTAGCAAGTACAAACAAAAATACCATTCGTGTCTGCGGATAATTAAAAAAACGTGTCAAATCATCGTAAAAACGAGTATTCGAGCATTCGTTCCACCAGCTTATTCTATTCATTGAAATAACCGGTGGGTTTCCCACAACAAGAAATCGTCGACTGCATTATTCCTTACGCACAGTGCGTGCCTACTTATTCCGCACTTAAGATAAAATAAAATAGTGAATACGAATGAGTAGTGATGACCATTTTTGAAAGGCGATAATTATACTTCAGCGATTGGCACTTGGGTTTCTACCCTTGGAATGCCTCTTGAGTCGAGTATTCGATGGGCATTCCACGGATTTTCTTACATACGTAAATAGAAGGCTCTGTAAATAATGATTCTGGTTTGATTCATTTAAGCACAGGAGCCACACCCAATTGTTTATGGGGAAAATAAATGACTAAAAATGTTAAGAAAGTTGAAATAAAAATTCACTAAATGGACAGATGATGGATTTGTTTGATCCATCAATTCACCATCAACAGTTATGACCATTGTTTTAAATTATTCCAATGGTTTTTGGGGAAGAATTAGAATTTTATAATTGAATAATAATTAATTTGTTAATTGTTCGGCTATCTTGGATGGAACAGTGAATTTTAGTGATGAATTTCAATGTTTTTAGGAGATTACTCATTCGTGTCTGACCACATCCTCGACTTATTCACTTGCTTGATCATCGTTACGACTTTTCATCTATTACGATCCTCTCTAAGAATCATTGCGATACACCATCGACCGCATTTTATCATCCAACGGTCTCTCTTTTATGTTTCTACATTTTTACTCAATTTATTGATAATTTTTTCCCTCGCTTTCCAATGCATCATCGTACGTTTTGTAATGGGGATTCTGAAAGAGTCAGAGAAGAGAAGGTGTGTGCGGTAAGTTGATTACCTGAGCATTAATAAATCTTTCAAAGATGATTTCCCAGTGGGAGGTGAAGAATCTTCGGTATTTTAGACATAAACATTGGTCTAGCGCGATTTTATCAATTTTCCGTTTCCTCTTCCAAAGAATTTTTGTTATTAAAACCAACTAATGAGACTCGTCTGGTGGAGAAGTGATTAGCATATTAGACTAACATTTCATCAAACTATTATGAAATTATGCCCGAAAAAATAAGCTTCAGAGAAACTTCTTTAATCGAGTTAGAAAAATTCCCCCAAAAGCTTCTTCTGAAGGAATTTTATAAATTTCCAAAAAGATTTTCCAACATTATCTCCATTATTTCTTTGGAGGTGTTCGTAAAATAACACTCTATATAACTTTTTACGTAGATTAACGAAATGAGAACACGAAAAAAAAATCATAAAGTCGGCACATCAGCCGTATGAGTCAATTATCCACCTGTGACCTTGCAATTCCTGAAGAACCCCGGCTCGCATTAAGTTACCATACACCTAGAGAACTAAAACCATCACGTAACGACCGCGTAATTGGCAGATGATTGCCTGTGAGAGGTAGTAAAATAAATAAAATAAAATCGAACAGAGAATTGGCCGATAGAACATACCTTCACAAAATAAAATGCTAAACCGTAGTTTGACAAACAAAATCTGATAAGTAATTTTTATTAAGTAATGTCCGCTGTGAGTTTGTGGTACAAATGAAGACGCAGTTATCGAAAGATTCTTTTTCCCAGCGTATTTCCACTAAAAATTGTGGGTTACAAACAAACTTGGTTGTTTACACTCGCACACCTACATGTAGACACCCCCTCATCACGTAAATACCCTCTGTAGAAAATTAAAAGTGTCGTTAAATACAGTGACTAACACCATAATAAAGTAAAATAAGCAAGGAGGACGTCAATACGTTGAGCAATGACCGTGTCAGATGTTTATTCATCCGTGGCATGTAATTTTCATCGAGTAAAATCAAACCAGTTTGAACTGAGCTGAGAATATACATATGCATCTGGTGATCATAAATGTAGAGGTTAGCTACGAGAGGGGAAAAATAGACTATTAAATGCCGCGAAAGCAAGTTCAACAGTGAACGACAAGTACTTTTACTTTGGATTTAGCATATGTGCTGAGGTATTTCACTGTTGCTCACTCAAGGACATTGAGCGTCGAAAGGGGGTTAAACTGCAAGTGTAGGACAAGTGCATGTAACACAATAATTTTTTATTGAGAGCAGCCGATAGGTTTCAACAAAATCACGTTTGTTACGTTTTAACAACAATTTTAACGATTATGAAAGGAATTGTGAATGTCCTATTAACCACTTGTGAGCCAATGTCTTTCTTTTAAGTTGCCTCAATTGTTCTTTTCATTATTCTCTCAGTAAATTCAGCAATGAACAGCTTCCGTAGTATTTCGAGGTGGATTGACTGATTTTTTGGAATTCAGTCGCATGATTTATGTCCATTCCCAGCGATTTTAGTAACCAAGAACGTCATTAAAAAACCAATATTCAATTTCATTCGCTTGTAAAATCCATCATTGCCGATACCAAAGGGAATTACAAAACGTTTTACTGATGTTTTAGGAGTCAATATATTTTATTTTTCTATTTCCAGCAATTTTAGTTATGAATAGTACCTGTAACACGTCAATTTAGAACTTATGTTGCGTGTCAAATCCTCTTAACGAAGATTAAAGAGATTTTCTGAACAAATAACATTACTTGCTGCTTTTCTTCCACCTTTTCACGATTTGAGTTATGAACAACGCCAGTATTGAGTCGATTTTGAAATTCTGTTGGTCATTACGTCATGTCAATAAAAATGAACGAGAATTTATGAGATTTATTGAGTTGTAAAATCATCTATTTGAATTTGAATTTTTGAAATCAGCCGTTACCAGAGCAGGCGAATGCACATTATGAATGTTGAAACCATCAAAACAACTTTTTATTCTTTCGTTATGATGACGATTGGATTGAGTTATCTAAATTCACCTCATGTTTACAAATTTAGTTAAAGTAGAGGAGGACCTTTTTCATCAAATGATAGAGTGATCAACTATTTCGATTCATTTGCTTTCAATAATTGAAAATGGCCTAATATTGGGCCACTTATGGAATTTGATACTTCTGAAGCTGTATCAGATTAAAATATAACAACTTAATTAAATTATTTTTAAATGATGGAATATACTGATGACAAATATAATTTATAATCTGTCATGATTGACACCGGACGTTAATTGGTTTTTTTATCTATTCCTATTCTGATTAATTGCTCTGGAAGAAAGTCATTTATAAGATATCCCGTAATCTCTGGTCGTCTCACCAAATGTCCACGGAGTTGCATTATGACTATTTGAGGACTACCTAACCTTCTAAAATCATTCAACATTCCCAATTAAAATACAAAAAAAAATTAAAAACCAGTGGTAATATTTTCCTATCAATCTCGGAGAAGAGAACTGCGATTATCGTATCTTGAAAATATGTGTTAAATCGTTTTGCGCCAATATTGTGCAACCTGTTCTGACCCTAATCGATGGAGACTCTTCGATCTTCAACAAAAAAAAAGGTAAATAATACGTGAAAATCAAATGCACTGCAAATTCTAATCATAAATTATAATGAATATCATGTTTACGAAATTGAATGATTAAATGTGGAGATATCAAGTTTGATAAACGAGTTGAATTCTTGTTAGATTTTTGGATGAGTGGGCACATGAGTATATTATCCACCTCCTCTGTTTTCACCTGAAACCCGACGTCAGTGGGTCAAATATTGAGTATAAAATTAACGAGGATTGGTAATGACGCTGAGGAGAATTTCTTACTCATTTTTTTTCCCCTCTTATTTTAAAGTGCGACGAGTTGGATGGAGAAGGCGAAAGAATGTGAAAGTGGTCCACCCGCGGGGCACAGGTGTCGAGTGTGTGCTTCATGTTTCACTTTTTATCGCAAATAACATAAATATTCAATGCGATTCTATTTATTTCATCACGAAAATTTATCACTCTTCTGAGCAATTTTGAGCTTTTAGATCGACTAAAAAATTGTCTATAATTCAGCAATAAATTGAGACAATAATTGACGATGTCCGGTGTAATCAATTCCGTTTATCTTGATAAAAATTAATAAAAGATGGAGTGGATACGTGTGCTGACTAAAATTGTAATTTTTTGGAAGCAAAGAAGTTCAAGGTCGAAAGAAGACATGTGTCCCTACCTCTCACGTTTCGAGGGTTATCGATGGAATTCACAAGAACTGAAATTCCGTGATGTCTGGCATATAATCGGTGACACCGACTTGCGAAATTTATTGCGAGGAGGCATCCCAAACCATTCGAGACTGATTATAAGATTTTTTATCTATTGAAATATGAGGAAACACGTCGTCAAACTGTCTAGTGTTAATTCACTGGAATGTGTAAACAGAGAGGAATATATTGTTGTCGGGTGAACTTTGATGCCACCATAAAAATGGTGATTTTTTATGGATATGCTATTGAACATTTGCGGTTAAAGTACGGTACATTTTTTGAAAATTTGTAGTACATTAAATTCCACGGTAGAATCGAATTCCATTAATTTGAACGTGATTATTCAAAAGAGCATAATTTCATGCGAAACCTCTTGAATATTGTTTACAGCTATAAATGAAAGACGCGTTAAATGATTAACAATTCGAAAAAAAAGAGTATTGATCAACAGTTTAGCCATTAATCATCCCAACAAGTATTTATGAATATTTCTATTTAATAAAAATCCATTTGTTACTTATATGCAGGAGAGATATTTTCCAATTCTACGAATTTTTGATAAATTCGTAGTCCAATTCTACGAATTTATCAAAAATTCGTAGAATTCGTAATTAAAAACTGGATATTAGACTTCCCCCAATTTTCTGATCTTTAACTTTTTTTATGTTACTTATTTCAATCATTTGTTTATTAACATCAAGTCTGAACCGAAGTAACAAAAATTTCAGAAAACAGACGGAAACTGCCGAAAAAATTTTCTAGTGCATAAACTGAAGAGCTCAACCGACTGACAAAATGCACAATGCAGTTTATATAAAGTAAGGAGCGATGTAAAAAATCCATTCACTCAATTACAAACCCATAAAAACTAAATTCGTTGTAGATAAGTAGTATAGATACACTCGATTTGAATATCTACGTCGGATCAACCCAACGCAAAATGGAGAAAGTAAAACCTGTGCACCTGAGGTGAGATTTAAACTTGACACCTCGAATTCATGTTTTTCAATTCCCCATCTAAATTCCAATGAGATATTACGAAAAACTAGCGTATTCGTTTAATGATTTCTCTCAAGCTAATTTCTTCAACGACCATAAATCAACTAAAAATCATTCAATCATTATCTTCAAAAACAAACATTTGATTGGGATAATTAAAAGAATTGATTGGGAATTTTTTTTTTCCAGTCAATAACTCGATTCCCGTCAGTAACTGTATCTTCTCATGATACAAAGCGAATAAATTATGCAAATGGAGTCTTCGTTTAATAAAAAAAATATCGTAGTATAATTTTAGAAATTTGTTGTTTCGAGGGTTCCCTATCATTGCGATTTTAGTTTCTTGTTGTTTCATCATTTTTATTTAAATCCCTGTTATCTCGCCGCTCTGAAATCAACATCATGAGACATAAGTCTATTAGAGTAGACTCAGAGCAATCGGTCGTTGTATCCCGAGCGGTCGACCTTTACGTAAGTTGCATAATACCCCAGACAGAATGGAAAGAATCGAGACAAGCAAGATGACAACAGCAATCTCGGCATCGATGGCCTCACTGATTTTTTAATGGACAATCAATTCATATCACCTTTGATTACTTGTTTATTTTCATGTAATATAGATATATCCCTTGTACCTGTCTTTCTAATTTCCAATTACAAAATTAGTAATCAGATTGCGTGATAAATCTGGACCAAATTTCATCAGTGCCCGAAAAGACAGCACAAAAAGTAAAGTGACAGCAAAATTTTGAAAATTCTTCAAAATTCATGGAGCTGTCACGTAATTTGTATTTAAATCACTGGTTTTTTTCAAAGTGATCAGTCATTTGCAGCTAAATTATCTGTGAAAAATTACCATATCATAAACTTCATTTTTTAGGCAATTCCGCAATCAGTGAGCACTTCGACTGCTGCATAATATTAATTTTTGCTGAATATTTCTCTCGGTGGAATCATTTTCAATTCTTTTATTGTCTTATCACCATTTCCTATTTTTAGAAATTGAAACGTTCACCTCAACGCATAATTAAAAATTATTTTTTATTTTTTTACTAAAAGATATACACGTAAGGTCGATGTCGCGTGATTTTTGTTAAAAGGTCGTCTACCCATTTTTTTTATTTTCTCGAAAATTCAGGCCAACAGATCAAATAAACACTTTCCCAGGAGCTGTGAGATTTCCATGTGTTAGATGATTTTGAGATTTTTAGCGTTGGAATAAAAATTTTTCTCGAACAATAGGGCAAAATGGGGAGAGTTCATATTTTCCGGGAAAATGTCTGTGTATCGTTTGGCTCAATTTCATATAAAATCGGGAAAAAAAAATTGTACGACTTTTTAGCACAACTCACGACGTTTAAGTGGACAGATTTGTTTCCATCTATCTGCTCGCCTATGATTTCTTCTATTGAGCGTGATAAGGATCGAATAGAGGAATAGAAAAATACCCATTCGCTCTCGCTATTTATTGGAACGCCTTGGCACAGTGGAATGCGCTGGGGGAGAAAGGGGGGGAATTTCTCCAGTGGGTTTTCACGAGTAGAAAGGTATAGGCTGCGCTATCGCAGTTTCTTCGTAGTGTTACAGTTGGTAATCAGCGTACTCAATGAGCAAAGTGATTCCTGATTGAGGAATTTTCTTGACAATAACAATGCGAAGGGATCTTATCCAGAGATAACGGGAGCGTTGACGTTTACTCCATTGCTCAATTGATCATTCCGTTTGCCGGTTCATTGGGTCATTCGCTAGAATCCAACTGTTTTTTTTTTCGAAAAGGAATTACTGAGATGGGGTTTAAAAAACTCGCGATAAAGTTTTTTTAAGGCTTGATAAAAAAAGGGTTTTCCAAGGCATTTGTTTGCTTTGTAAATGGGAGATAGAAGGAAGGAATTGATGATGAAATTCTCTGGTTTATGATTGGGTTTAGAGGGATCGATATACTTTTCTTGTGCTAATTTCAGTAGTTGCAAAAATACCTGGGAACTTTTTATTTCAAAATCAGTCATTCGAAAAGTTGTTGCATAACACGGTTTTATATTTGAATTTTGTGACAGCTGTTTATCAAATATTTCAACCCAGACTGTAAAGAAAATTTAGGATTCTTAACAGAGGTGATTAGAAATATTTGTTTTAAACAACGTACACTGGAATAATCAACAATTGAAAATGAAAAATGTGATAATTCTCTTGCGTTCCCCAGAAACGAAATATTACGAAGAAAATGGCAGATCAATCAACGAAAAAAAAAATCTGTTGGCGGTTGACTACCTCGATGGCAGTAAAAAATTGCCAAAAAATTTTCAAGTGAACTGCCATAGTGAATCAATATGATTGGTCGAGGAGTGCTCATCTCGGCCACTCTCGTCTCTTTCGGAAAGGGAAAACATATACTTTCTCTGAATGTCCGGCCGCCGCGCACGGTCGACCCACATACCGACTCGTCCAGGTAACCCTCTCCTCCCTCCAGGCCGCCTTACTCTTGCCTCTTTATCATTTACCACGGCGCGAAGGAGATGCTACCAACACTCCAGCAGGTATAACCAAAGTCAACTCTGAATCAAGGTCACTCTCACGATCTCTCCACCTCCTCGCTGCTTTACAACTTTTACGCCAATTTTCATGTGTTACAAATATTTTTATAATTTTTGGTCGTTTCCTCAGACATTATTTTTTCCATATAATTTTGCACATCAAATCGGTGCAATTTTTAAACGACTTTATCTTTCTGTAGCTTTACTGGAATTTTTAAATTCCAGGTGGGAAGACATTGTCATATTGTTATTCAACAATTTTGAATTCTACTCAATAAATCTCTATTTGATCGCCAATTTTCAACGTTTCTTGCTGAACCACCTCACTGAACTAACAACAAAATATAGTTTTGCCAATTCAAGTTGGGGTAGAGAAGAATTTATAGAAAGCTTTCGTATGAAAATTTCGAGAATTTAGTGATGGATATAAATTCACAGAGTTAATTGGCAGGATTGGATTTTCAAAATATTTTTGAAACATTTCCTGATGATTGAAATTGTAAAAGATAGTTGGAGGTCCTCAAATGATTTCCACTTTTCTTTCCATAATTTTTTTCGCGGGATAAATTTTCTTTTGTTCAAATATTTTATGCTCAATTATAAATGAATTTGAACTAATTGGAATAATAGTAGATAATCCCTATAACTTTTTGCTGATTAAAGAAATTTTTTCATTGAATTTTACCGTTCTCTGGATTCTAAATTAGAAATAATTGGCATCATAAATGAGTTTTCCAACAAAACATGCAGATTAAATTCCAGTAAAGCCATCTGACGGTTACTTCCATAAAATTAAAGCACATTTGAATGATTATAATGATGATTAGATAGTGAAGATTAGAAATCGTTATAAAATTGTCAAAGGACCGGTTATTCCACGGAAAATGGTAGACCAGAAATGACGTACCTCACCCTCAGCTCTCCCACGATCAATACCCCCATATCGAACCTTCAGATGTCGCAATGAAAAAAATCATTCTGTCCTTCGAACTTGATTCCCATCCCACTGATGACTGCCATCACTCATTTCTTTCCCGCACACAAAGATCACATTTTTCGGAGAATTCATGAATAAGGAATAAGTGTGTCAAAGAATTTAGTGAGCCATCGAAGATCACTCGCGTTAGAAAGTTGATATTGTCCGAAAATGTGGAGAAACAAGCATTTAAAAGTCCGTAAATATGCAGAACTATTTCAACGATAATACGAAAGACAAATAGAAGCAGAGAGCATTTGAACAAATCCTCCTAACAAAACTTTTTTACTACTTTATAATGGACCTTTTAGAGAATCGGAAATGAATCCAAATTTGAAGTTTGTGTTACTTCAAAGGGAAACAGTCTTTAAAAGGCTGGGGACCCTAAATAAATATTTTTCGTTGCGAATATGCTAATTAAACTAGAAGTGAGAAATGCTTGTTGTTAAATAATAGTAGATTCAGTACCTGATTCGATGTACTCTTAATAAAAAAACTAATTCCAGAAACGAAAACAGTAAACACATCGTCACACGAAAAACATATTGAATATTATATTGCAATTCACCAGCTTATTTTTGTTATAATGTTCATCTATTTTTCTATTCACTTCTATTATATTATGAACAATACATCTCAGAATATGTCAGGGATGTACTCACTCGCATAGTAAATTCACATACTTGAGCTCGTGTTTAAAGAAGAACATAAAAATGATTGAGAATGGTGCTTTGGAAATTCCTGCGATAAGAATAAGTGAGTGACGTGTAAGTTCTGCAAATAACCATAATCACGAGTACTCGAACCCTCTCGTCCTCGAGAACTTCGCACTCAGTTGAAAATTCAACAAATGCAGTGTGTCCACCCTGACTTCAAGGACTGCCGGCGTACAGAATGTTTTACATTGGCAGCAGCGAGATAGTCGCTGGATAAGACAAGAAGTAACAAGCGGTCAGTGAAGAGAAGAATAAATCTTCAAATAATTTTGCGAGAACCCGACAATTTTCTCGAGGTTACTCGCCTCCATGAGGACCTGGAGGTTTTACTCTGTAGACTGAGTAAAGAAACAAAGGAATTTTTTTTCGAACTGCCGACTACGAAAAGGAAAAAGTTTTAATTTCCAGAGACCTGTCAGCTCTTGGCAGAAATTTATGCACTAAATGCTGGGTGAAAACCTGACATTCGCAGATGACTAGCACTAGTTCACGTTGATGTGGTTTAAGGGGGTACTCTCATGTAATCACTTCAAAAAATCGATTTTTTTTTTAATATTTTGACAGTAAAACCTATTAAAACACATGACATGCTGTGAAAACTTCATGAACAGCCGCTATCACCATGACCAGTCAACTACCTTTTTTTTGTTGGGGACTACTTTGACTTTAAAAAAATATATGTTAAAAATGTAAAAAACGAAAAAAAAAAATTTTTTTGTACATTTCAAAATACAAATAAAAATATATTAAAAAATTAAAATGATTGAATTTTGTTGTCGCATAAGAAAAAATTTCCTAAAAAGTGGTAAAATGTATGCGTTCACATGAGAGTAACCCCTTAAGGTCCGATGGTCTAGGACTTCCACAGATAGATTTGAATTGAAAGGAGAATTATGATGATGTAGTCTGAGACTGAACATTCTGATTTCCATACATAGATTGGAATTGAAAGCAGTAGAAGTTATTGGTAAATGTGAAGTAACTTTTCCACCGAAAAATTGATGACTGGCAGATTGCATCTGAATAGATGATTGCAGCATTACTTTTGAAAATAAGACCAAGATTGAACACGAAAACCCTTCATGCCCCTCATGGCTCATTGGCGTCATGGACGTGGCATGACTGTCAAATTTTTTTACCTAACCAATGTCAAAACCTGACATTATCTCATGTCTCCAATAGATCAATGAACATAATCAAAGGATCAATTACAGAACATTCTATCTCTGTAGGTTCACAACTATAGCAGTATTGATAAGAGATTTAATGATGAATGAAAGAATGAAGATTGACCCATCAAACCCATTGTCAAAAATAATAATCTCATGCAGCATGCCTTCAAATTTGACATCTTCTTATCAAAATGATTTCGAATGATTTTACAACTTTATAATTGTCGATGAAGTTTATTCAGAACCATATGCGGTATAATTGTCCGATAATTCAGAGTAATTATAACGTATGGAGAGGGACATGGACTACCCGGGATTAAATTTACCGTAAAAAATCGGTGTTAATGGTTCGACTGGGTTAAGAATTTCAATGTTGAAATCAACTTTTTACGGGAATTTCTCCTCAGCCCTGACGAGTCAATTTGATTTTTATTTTTCACACCCATCTGGACTGATTATCACTTGAATGTTAATGATTGCTGTGATCTCATTTATTACTTAACTCTGAAATTAATGTACTCCATGCCTTCACGTCAAAATATAGTGGATTTGTTTTCTTTTCCTTTTTGTATAGGTCCAGAGTGAAAATTCTTTCATTCCGTTATGAAATGTTGGATTTTTTCATGAAATAAATAGAGAAGAAAAATCAGTCTTATTCTCTTCTGACTGTTGATATTTAAATTGAAAAATATTTTTATGAGTTGGAATTCTGGGAAGTGTGAGGTCTGGTGTTTAGGTTTGATTTGAAGTATGTAGACAAAGTGGAATGTATAGGACTCTTCGAGAGGATGAGAGGGTGTTGTTTTCCTTTGTAAATCTGTTAGTTCTCTAAGGAATCGGTACAGAGTGAATGTGTCTTGTAATCACAATTATTTCAGTTAAATAATAAAGGAAAAAAATAGTTTAAACATACTTAGAGAATTATAATTTCTAATAACCCATTTCCAATATCAAACTATTGTTTTGATCAGCACAAAATCCTATAAATCAGAGGTATGTTCCTGAAAATAATTTGTTCATCACCACGAACAATGACTAGGTAATCACACGATGTTAATCAAGAGGAATAATAATAGATAACAAATAGTAATTAGAGAAAAATTGCGTAAAAAGATCCAATTAGCAATTGTAAGTATTTCATATTGGTATTCATCATCACACCCAACCAGAAGGTCCACGAGGACAGGTGGTTTGCACGAGTCGTTCACTGTTTGTTGCCTTCGAGATGACTCGTGAGTGGTTTACCAAACCCCATCACGATGATTGTAATTCACGATTCGAAATACGGAAACATATAAAAAAATTATTGACCACGACGCATCTTGGATAACTGCGGATAGCAAATAACTGGAATATTATCTAAATGACTCATCGATAAAAAAACAAAACCGTCCGAAATAAAACTGCACCCCTCATCTCTTCTTTTCTGCATTTTTCTATTAATAATCATTAAAATTGGAAGGAAAAGATGAATTAAATAAGGCTCACGTCCTCGGGGGAATCACGATAACCATAATGATGCACCTCATCATCTTGATGGTAAAGTCACGATTATTCTACATAGGATGCCGAGTAACATGGCATTCTTTGTCTGCAACCAGTGAACCATTCCCCTAATAAAATGTGCATATTTCTGGTGGAATTCCCCCGAAAGAGGGTCACGATTATTTATTTATTTCTACGTTATTCTAATTCATTTTAATTCCAATGCCAGAGAATTTGTGGGAAGATAATTTGCATTTCGCATACAACTGACATGAGGCGAAAGCTTCTATGTTTACTCGTGCGTTGCACTCATTCGTAGGAAAATCAAAACCCATCGATGCAACCGTGAAACACGATATTCACCGGTCGCTTACAAATGATATCGCAATGTCTGAGTTGTCCCAACCCAACGTGTGCGATACGCGTTGCGAAATTTTTAACTGTCATCTTTGGGTATGTGGTGTCATGGGTGATGAAGGTTTCGAAGTTGTGGGGATGGGTTCAATTGGTATTGCGTAGTGAAGTTACTTTTTACGAGTACAATTAATATAGATTAGACGTAGAAATAAATATTTTAAGTGAACAATTCAGCTGTGCAGATGCGATGAAAATTTGAGGAATGAAATTTAATGTTTGTTGATTATTTATTTAAGGAAGAATAAGGGCTTGGGGAGGGGTGGTTCCCACAGGATGTTTTCTCAATTTCGAGGGCTTAGATAAGAGCTTTTCGGAATTGGTCCTCGTAACCATTTGAAAGTATATAAGATAAGAAACTACAAGTTATGGCTTGAGAAATTATTTGGATTAGAAATTTGGTCACAGAGCAATGAACGTGAACAGTTAACTGGTTAGATAAATGTGAATTATGAAATTTAATATATCTGTTAATTATAGAATTATCTTAAGAGTAAGTGGTTGTGGGAGAAGCTGTCCAAGGATGTTTCTTATGGGGAATTTTAAGTGCTTGAAAATATATTCTGACATATCGTCCTTCCGACGATTTGAAATTATTTGACTGGAGGAATTTAAATAGATAATCCAGTAATGAAGCAATTCACTGTGAAAGGGGAAATTTAATGTCTTTATTATTAATTATTGAATTATCTCAAGTGTACATGGTTTCAAACGAAATTATGGGCGATCGATTTTCCAGGGAGAGCTTTAAGTATTTTAAAAAATTGGGGGGGGGGGACATTGGTTCTAGGCTGATTCAAAGATAATAATACAGTTAATAGAAAGGTCTTCTCTACTGTCCATTTTCTCACGGACATTTAATGAAATTGTCCCCTCGACCTGTTACCAATTACCCCACAGGAACCGCTAGAATATGAGTTTTTCACGAGTTTTACCTCATTTCCGTAATATCCGACGTGTTACTTTTTATTATTACTACGCTGGTAGTAAGCGGGTTTGCATTAACAAGGTTTATGGCCCACTAGATACGAGGTATTTAACAAAAATGAAGAGGATCCCATAAGTATTTTATAATTTGAAGTTTTTGAAAAATATTGCCAAGTTAATTTTCAATACTTGACAATAAAATCAATTTGAGAAAAGAACCAAGTTAGGCTATTTTCGATGAGCAAAACTTGATACGAAAAATGCTTATAAGGTTCTGCAAGTTTTTACTTCGCTGGGAAAATCACGTTTTTTAAATTTTTGGTTCTCGATATTTTCTATAAAATTTATTTGACGTTATATGGGATTACAGAAGTGATTTCCCTCTGTAAAGGATAATTGAATCCACGGTTTCATCCCATTAACACTTACAAATTCAAAGAGAAACTGTGATAAGTTGAGTTGGGAATTTAAATAAATGGCATACTTGATACTGCCTCTGACACAGAATAAATTGGGAATTTCTCCAATACTTTCAACTAATACTTCAATTTATCCTCCAATTAATCGATAAATTAAACTAAAAAAAAATACCCCATGAGTATCCAATGTATCACAAAATTGTGCAAGGTGCGAAAATAATTTAAGACCGGTTTCATTAACAAACCATCAACAAACTCACTCTGACCTCTTCGTAGGAGGTAATCACAAGGGTTCGCTCCTTTCCACAACAACAAGATCTAGCGTATTCAACATGATGGAAAATGATGGTAGATTGAAGCGATTTTACAGCTTGTGGCATCCAATGAGAATGGCCGTCATTCTTCGGTGTGCGCAATTGGCCGTTGGGTAACAGAAAGGATATAATACGATATAGGAGCTGGACGAGAGCAGGTTTCGTCGATGCGAGGTATGTGGGACGCGGTTAAGTACACGTACACATGCAGTCGGTGTAACCGTTTATGTTCAGAATCAATTTATTTAAAAATCAAGAAAAAAAACTATTTTTTAAGGGAGATTGGATGACCTTGAGACATCAGTAGAACGGATTTTAAAATTGTAAGGCAGTTGAATTAATTAGTTCATCTGCCTCGTTCATTTTAATTTAGGATTTGGGGCATTAAAGTTTTATGGTGATGAATCGTAGGGGGTTAACTGTTTATTTTTTTAGATTTGTTGCATAAATTCACTAGCTTAATAATGAAAACACTTAATTGACTAATTATATCATGTAACGTCTTAGGCGAAAATGTAATAAAGGTCAATGAATTTTTTTTTAATATTTTGATTAAGGATTTCACATACATGATATTTGTTTTAATTAATTTTAGCCTCAAAAATAGTGATTATGTTACTCTATTATCCCACCCATTAATCTATTCATTGTATTAACTCGCCAGGTCATTATTGTATTAAAAAATGAGAATGTAGAGAGACCTATTAGAAGGACTTACTAGAATTAAAACTTATGTGACTGTAAATTAGTAATAAATCAATTTGACTTTGATTTTTCTCACTCATAAAATTGGAAATGCAACAGATCCCGAAAAGCTAGAACTGGTTTTCAGTGAACTCATTGATTACGAGCCACCTCTCCCTTCACTACTCAATCGATTGCAATAAGTCAATAGCGCGCAATAAAAAGAAAAATCCTCATCAATAAATATATTCAGAACGCATTCCCCAGGACGCAACGTGTCGCCTTTTGATGAACGAGAATGGAATCACGATGGTATCGACCGTGCGTCAATAGGCAGGCTCACCTGCACGGCTAGCGAAAGTTAAGTTAGACATTGGAAATTTATATTTGTCATTGCGGACCAAAGACAGTGATTCAGGAGTGGACGATGTACACGTCTAGATGATAATCTTGTGAAGACACAGAAGGTTGAAAAATTCTTTAATACATTGTGAGTGCATTCCCCCCGGAATACTTGCGGTTTTTAGTCAGTTGAGAAGATCTCACTATTGTTAGATCCTCTCAATTTCACCGGTTTTATCATTTTTTATTATCATTCCATTGCTAATTAATCATTTAATTATATTGTAACAATTCCAAGTAAAAAATCTGATAAAGATTTGTGGCGGCAATTTCCGGTACACTCAGATTAATCTTGAGGATTAAAAAATCTCAACCGGGAAAGATTCAAATCTGTTCGTAAAACGAGTGAAAACTGTTAATTCCAGTCTGATTATTCAATAAAAATCATTAAAAAGTAGAAAAATATTAATGAAATCAATTGAAATACTCTCTAAATTTTAAATGTTACATTACTGCGATTAGGGTGATCTGTGAAATTTGAATATACTCAGGACTGTCCAATGGAATTAAACATAAGCACATTGAGTGTAAAGAATTCAGGTAGGTTGGTGAAATTTGCTTGCCATTTTCACTTAAAACTGTTCGACTTCACTATTTCTCGCTAAGCTTGAAATGGAATAAGGCTTTTTAAGTAGGAACCCAATGACCAATCCATCGAATTTCAATCGTCCTCTAACAGTAGAATACTTTTGAGACATAAAGAGCGTTTCTGTCTCTCATTTCAAAGATTCATCATTAAATACGGACACTGGTGAGAGTTTAGTCAAGTATTTTAGCTCTGTGTCTGTAGAAAAATAATCCTAAATAAAAAAAAAAACCACGGTTTTGTACACACGGCGAATCCACTATCACACTGAGCAAAAGCGTTCTAGGTGTATGAGTTTGAGAACGAGTGGAGTAAAGGCACTGCCAGCACGAGAAAGTCAAGAACGAGCGTTTGGGATCCGCCAGTTAGCCTACTTACTGTACTTACAAATACTGATATTCACGGACTTAAAAGTATGGTATTACGGTGAATCTTCAAAATCGTTGGCAATTAGTGTGAAGAAAATGATTTCGACTTTCGATCTATCATTTTTTCTTCAATTAAAAATTAATAGATTCATCATTAGAAACGGTTCAATGTAGACAGCGTTGGGAGGGGATGCATCATCGTTAATTTCGATGAGTTTTATTAATGAAAATTATGAAGAGAAATAATGAATTTGGCTTTCATTCATGAATGATTTAATGAATGGACATTCCAATGATGGACACCGACGATTACAGGACTCCATTGATTTTTGATCCCGACGATTATGTAATTGGCGAGGCCCCTAGGTCATTTAGAAGGCTGTCCATAACGTCTTCCAAACTGGGGAGTTTCAAAATATCATCCCACTTTCCAACGCATGCCCCATGGCGCGCCCCAAGGAAGGAGAAAATAGGTGACTTTCGTTTTTTTGAAATATCGGAAACATTTTTACCACAAAAAATGATAAATTTCGCTTATTTCAATATTTATGGCGGATTGGTCATGATGTGGTTAAAAATAGGATTAACTGAATTTCACATTTTCAAATTCTCTGATGAATGTTATCAATGAACCGTTCTGAGTTAATATTTCATTCAATTACAAAAATGTAAACGATAAAGTATGAATTTTCGGAATTACGCAGATTTCCCGAGAAGGTGTGGTTTTATAATAATTTTTCTCAACAGACAGACTATCAACGAGTGGTCTTAACAATTTGCCATAAACTCACGTCACATGAAGTGATCGAAGAGAAACGGATTGTAATATTTTAGTGTGAAATTATTCACACAGTGAATTTGAAGAAAAATTGAGAAAAATATTTATTTTGTGCGATAGTCCTGCAAATTGACGAATTCTCAAGATATTCGAACTTCGGTTGACATTTCCTTGAATGATAATACTGAAATCGAGAATTTTATTTTCGTTTACTGCACTATGATTAATGTAATGAAGGATTGTAGAGAAAAATGTCACGAGCCACTCTTTTGTATGTAAATTTTCTGGACAAAGTAATTTGTCAATCTTCTCATTCAGTAAATCCATTTCAAGATATTCATACGATTGTCAATTACAATTTAAAATTACAAAACCGTAGGCGAATATCACCACAGTAATTGGTTGGAAGGAATATTAGAAATCCGGTAATTATTTGCAACTGACACATAATGAATGACGATCACACGAACATAAAAAATGACTGTAAAACATGTGAAATAAAATTGGATTTCCGATAGTTTGTCATCCATTTCCAATAGAACACTTATTATATGGAAAAAGATAAAATTTCTGATTTTTCAAAAACGATATCTCCTGATATATTTTTTTGAACAACTTGTTTTTCAAATATTTATGTAACGGCCAATATTAACGTAAAGATATGCATCGAAATAACTTCAGTTAAATTTACGTTTCTTAATTAAACAATTCTAGTGGTAATGAATGACTGACGAAGAGAATATCAACAGAATTTTGTTTTGTCCTACAAAATTCCCTAGAAGATTTGTTTTCTAGTATAACTTCCAAAAACCAACATCGAAAAAATTTATTTTTAGAATAAATTCCTCATTTTTGTCATTCACAATCCTCATTCGACAATCAGGAACATTGCAATCACAGTTAATAACGATATCACCGAAAATGATTGATAATGTGACTGGACATTCCTGTAAAAATCACTGAATCTCCGAATTTTGAATCAGTCTTTCGTTCCGCAGTAAATTCTAGAAAATCAATGGCATTTTTCATCGGAACATTCAGTTCACTCCAAACATGTCGTTAAACCAAGTCCCTTCGAATTTCGCGCATGCGCGTGATTCTCCCGCGATTCCTACGCATCAACAGTCAGGAAAGCACTAAAACTCCGTTTTCACCTTCAGTCCGATGCAAAACCGCTCAAAAAACTACTCAAAAAATTTCCGAAAAATTCTCACACTACCCCTGCGCCTCTCAAACGCCTCTGAAATTACTAGGTCAAAAAATAATCACTAACATGAATCACTATTCCCGCCTGTCCCGTGCGCAGCCCGAAACAGCTGACTCTCCAGTGCCCGCGAGTGTCACCGGAGCGTTTCCCAGTTTTCACCTGAAAATCCAACACTTTCACGCGCCTCACTCGCTCTCAGACCCAATCCATATACTTTTTTCTATACAAAACTATCAAAAAATTATCACTCGAGCGTCGGAAAAACCGCAAAAATTCAAATTCTATTTCGCGCAATTTAAACTCGTCAGACTGCCACAATCGATCGTTAACCCAGTCACTCCTCACCCACTATTATATAATTTATCTGATCCGAGCCAAAAAATCCTCAAAAAACGGTCCCCAAAAATCGTAAAAATCTCCAAAATAAAAAAAAGGGCATAATAAAAATTTGCAGTGCAGAAGGCTAAATTATGAACGATGGAGAACCCCAGTATATTTCGAGCACCTAGGTTATGTCGGCATGAAAAACCCCTAAACCTTTAAAAAACATGACAGAAACTTGACATGACACTCCCTGAAAACACTCGAAAAAAGTGATAAAAAATACCTCGACTGATTTGCATTCTCTCCCAAACCTCCTGTCCCAAAAACTTTGCAAAAAATATGGGAAAAAAATTTGCTGTACCTACGGTCCTGCATCAGTTGAAGGAGGAAAACCAAATTTTGATAGGGTTCTGATAACATGAACAATCCAATGAATTAATAATCTCAATCACTTACTTTACATTGTTGCAAAAACTGGTTGAAAGACGGTTGATTATCCTGATGAAACTTAACACAGTCAGTGGTAAATCTCCTCTTGAAATGGATAAATTTAACCGATTGTTGGCACAATTTCTCAACCCGTGCACACAGCCTACTCGACCCTATACACGCCATAGCGAAAACTGTTCTGAGGAACACTTTGGTGTACCACTCGTAGTGACTTTCAACGCTATAACACAACGAATGGTTGAACACTTTGGTTTGAGCCCCACTTTTACCCTTTTAACCCATCAAATTGTCCCTCTCCTTAATGGTTATATCGTGCCCTCCCCACTTCAGTGGTATTTTGAGGATATTTAAACCATCCACGTGCGATGCTTGTACCCCCTTCTTCGACGACGTCGTTACCACCACCACTGGGGTTTCATTGCTGAGCT
The DNA here is from genome assembly GCF_034640455.1 of Diachasmimorpha longicaudata. Lineage (NCBI taxonomy): Eukaryota > Metazoa > Arthropoda > Insecta > Hymenoptera > Braconidae > Diachasmimorpha > Diachasmimorpha longicaudata. The sequence goes on from NC_087225.1 coordinate 5,895,100, forward strand.
TGTCTTTCACTTGAGTCTGGAAGGTGGACTGGGGCAGCGGACGTTGATTGCTGCTATAGAGGTTGACATGGTTATCGATCTAAGCACCACGTGGGTATGATTTTCACGGGGAAGCTGAGGAGAAACTGTCGATAACGTCGGGCGTCTGTAGAAGGCAGGATTTCCATCCGACAGCCAGACGCCATCTTGTGAATAGAATGGAGAGATCGGCAAAGAGGAAACCTCTAGTGCTGAGTAGCTGAAAAATTAATCATAAAAATTTATTCTAATTATGATCGTTCGTTTGGGGGTCATTTGGGGATATTTGGGAACACGGTTTTCAGATTTGGTGAAAATTAGTCGATTTATTATTAATGAATGATAGTTGGCAAACAAATATAATGATAAATCATCTAAAAAATTGTTAATCAATTCGAAATTATTTGGAGAGTCGATTTCTGATGACAAACTTATTAGAAAAAGCCTGGAATGCACCGAAATAATTAAGATCAATTAAGGAAAGACTCTCGGGTCTTAGAGGGGCATTGGAAAGGGATCGGAAAAAGCAATTCTTTCCCCTGGTAGTCGAGAAGAAATCCAAGGTCAACCCCCTGACCGCCGAGGCGGAAAAAAATGTTTTTTTCGCGTTTCTCCAACCCCTAAGGGATTATTGGCGCTTAGGACTCTCAAACGCGGAGAAAAATTCCCCGTTTTTGGTGAAAGTCACTTTTCTTCGCTGAAAAAATCCAAGACCAACCCCCCGGTCACCGACGCAAAAGAAACAAAAATCTCTCGCGTTTCCTCCGCACCTGGGAGCGTTTAGGGGTCCGGAAAAAAACTTTTACTGACGGAGAAATTAAATTTTAGCAAAATCGATTTCCTCCCCAAAAAAATCCAAAATGTGGCCTTTGCCTGCCGGGGAGAAGAATGTTTTTTTTTCGCGTTTCTTGTGAGTCTGATGGTCCTGGTGGCATTTGAGGGGCACACGATTCCAGCCAAATATCAATCTGTCTGAAAGCTCAATAACTTTACACGAATTCTTAAGCACCTCTCTGCACCAAGAAACCATTACTATATCACTCTTCTTCGAGTTTCATCATTTTTAATTTTAATTTCGAAAGACTAGCTATCCCCCTTCGAACAGGGTTGTTTTCGTCTCTTAAGATGAACTTACACGTGGAGAAAATCTATTGAAAAACAACACAGAAACAACCTCCATGAAATTAGCAATTCTGACTTCACCTTATCGGGACACCGGCTGAAGTGCAGCGCTGTCTCTGTTGATGTCTTCTTCTTCTCCTCCGCTTCTTCTTCGTCTTCCTCTTCTCCTTCCTTTCGCTGTTTTTGTCGCTTGCCTGTTAATACCTAAGGTAACTCTGTTAACTTGATGACTGTCGATGCCGCGTTGCACGCACGCAACGCGGCGGTCGATGGGCGACCGCCATCTTTGACACTAACGCCACCCGATCGGGGTCTCGTACTAACATGGGCTTATCATCGCTGTTTCGCAGATCACACGGTTTTTTCAATATTTTCCGTACGCACGATTAATTTGTCATACATATCTTCAATAATTCTTGATAATAATGATAATCCATAGCTTCGATAAGCTAGAATAAATTCTCTCCTGCATAGAACGAATGTCGGTAAGAAACATTGGCGGGCGCTTTAGATTGCTTCGTCGGTAAAAACATTGAGAACTCCTTGGAGCATTCCTCCGGCTCCGGGTGCTGGGAACGTTTTTGAGTGAATCCTCTATCATCGATCATCATGGTTTCAAATTTAATAAATCGATTGAATATAGTATTGACGAAGTGTGAATACTTCATCGCATCATTCTTTGGACCTAGATTTCCCCCAGGTAATTAGATATAATTGTTGACAATTACATTAAACTCTAAGAGCAGCCGAACTAAATAGATAACCTCCAATTCTCATCAGTTGGATTCATTGATTCCACTTGCTACATGTTTTGATTTATTAATACAGGAGCACTCTGCAGTATACAATTGAGTAATCAGCGATTTACTGCAGACAATTTTAATGGAGTTAAAGCGTCACGTTCCCTGAAGGATATCATAGGGGATGGAATTCTGTGGGCTGTGCCAAAGCACAGAAGGAGCTTGGAGAAACGAATGACCAGGAGGTTTGGCTCTCCTGATTATATTTGGAAGATGCTTAAGCCGAAGAATCTTCTTTATTGTGCTGCCTGTGGACATCCTCATGAGCCCGGTCTCCTCTGCCGTGAGTAGAAAATTATGGTATTCATTTATTAGCCAGCACTGTGACAAACTATGAACTTTGAAATTTTCACGTTTTGGATCGTAAATAAATATTCGTTGCGTCAGATATAGCAGGAGCAAAGGCTTGTAGAAGAATCTATCGAAACATTTTTTAGATAAAAAAAAAACCGGAATATTTTTGCTACGGAATTCTGCTCAGGAAAACTATTTATAATTTTCAGGAAACTTTATTAAATTTTAATAAACCTTCTCATGTTGAAAGTCATTAAAACTGCGAATTTTTTTTCCTGTTATTGTAACCGTTGAATAGCTCCAAAAAATATTGTTAGTTCCAAGGGATTAATTATAGTTCAGAACATAACATTTCTAGTAGTGTAATAATATTTTAAAAACTGTTGTTGGAAATTGACATTTTGGTAATCAATTTGCTCATTTTCCTTTGCCAACAATTTCATTAATTAAATCATTACTAATTGGTTATTTTAGATCACTGCTATGGAAGAGTGAAAGCTGAAACAACAGAAATTCAAGACGCAATTCAACAAAATCTTGGTTTGGAACCAGTGGAGCAGAACGTAGTTGTCCTCTATGAAGGAGAGAAAGAATCGAAAGGAGCTGAATACTGGAAAGGGCAGAGAATTGTTGAGCTCCCGAAGAAAAGACCTGCCTGGTTCCACTCGAATTTAATGCAACCCACCACTCAGGAACCTGCCGAGATCAATGATGTTAAACCTGATCAATTAGCTTAAAGAAACTATTTGTAATATTTTAATAATGAACTTCGTTTTCAAACATTAGAATTATATCTTTCTCTGTCTAAAAATAGCATTTCGTTCTTTATTTCCTCTCAATTATGCTCTATAGATCATTAAATTTCTTTTTAATAAGAAGGAAATGGATACGCAGATGTCACTCATCAATTCATATTTGTAAGTGGTTACTTCAGTAAATTGATCAACTTATTCTGATTTATCAATTATAGGAACCTAATTCTTAGAAATTGTGTTATCATTAAAAATGTTAGTTATTTTCTTGTCATTTTTATCACAATCGTCGAATGTCTCGAATGATTTACTTCGGATTTCCTTGTCACTAAGGTAACAATTCAAACCCTGGAGGAGATCCTGTGGAGAAGTGTGAGAGAACATGTTGATGGAAAGTCTCGAAGGGGACTGACTTTCCAAAGAATGCACCACACATTGGACAGATCTGGCCATCATCTGGAATTTTGTTCACAAAACCTTCGATTTTGTCCGATTCCAGGCTTACAGTGGGCAGTAGACTCGTCTGGGTGGCACCATTCTCTCTCAAGCTATCATCAGAATCAAATTGCGTGCCTGTTTGACAGACTTTTTTGCTTGCTGACACGTGTTTGAAAGAAAAAATTATTCAATTAGTTCTTTTATCATCATATAAATTACTCATAAAGACACTTGTGAATTTCAAGCTACTGAACCTACCTCTTCTGATTCGTTTCAAATTTTGGAAAACTTTCTTCAGTTTTGTTTGCTGTGAGAGTAGGGCATCCTTAATGTCAAGTAATTTAGACTCATGTTGCTTGAGCTGTTGGAGAGAATCATTATTTCCCTCGTCTGGATACGCAAAACCGACTTTTCTTATGTTCATGTCAGCACCATTTTGTAACGCCACCATCTAGAAACATTTTCATAAAAACAAATTAAATCTCATTACTTCAAAACAAATTGAACAAATTAAATCTCATTACTTCAAAAATTCTCGTATGATTCTTTTAAATCTTCCGAGAATTTTTATATCTCCCTTAGATTCAGAATTATTTGTTGAAATATGAGCTAAGCGTTAGGTTGATTCAGTCCCTTTTACCACATCAATCAAATCTATCTATCTATCAACTGATGATAATGGCCAATAAAATGATCTAATAATCGGCGTGAAGTGGGTGGAGAAAGCATCAGCCTCTACCTCTGAATACTGCTGCTCCAATTCCACCTTTTCCATCATAATACTATTGATAAGCCTAAGAGAAATCTCCTCAAGGCTGGCATCGCCCTGTAGCTCTCCAGCACCCTGCGATCCTCCATCATCCTGCACCTTGGGGAGGCCCTGTGATACCTCTGTTATCCTATAACTCGAGGCCTCCAGAGCTTGTCCAGCAGGATGTTGTTTCAACGTGTCGGATATTTTGATTAATTTACTTCCTAGGGTTTTGTTTGTTCGAGTCAGACGTGTAAGTCTATTCCACAGCTGACGATTCTCCGCAGCAACCATCAAAATGTGATGATACAGCAGAGACTTCTGCTTCGTTAGCTCCTCAACCTTTTCCTGAATGAAAATTTGTTTAATAAAATGAATGAAAATCGTCTAAATACTGAAAATTTCGTGTTAATTTTTGTCACCTGGAGTCGTTGAATTGTTACTCCTTCACCGCTAATATCAATACTAGCAATGTCAGGATCTGGCGCAGCACCTTTCTCCACTCTCAATCTCACATTTTCCTCCTCAACAGCAGCCAAACGATTTTCCAATTGTTGACATCGTTCCTGCATTGTCTGAAAAGCAATCTGGAGGGCATGCTGAGAGGCCGTGCTCTCCTCTTCGACTGAACTATTTGGCATTTTATCGATTCTCCTGATTAGTATCCTGTCATGATCAATGATTGCTCCATATTTACGATTAAAACTGCAGTACGATTTAACGTCAAACTGTTAGGTTAAGAAACTTATATCACTCACAATAGAGAATCTAAACATTTTTGAACACCTCACTATCTCCTCAGATTCCTGACAACGATCATTTTCTAATGAACAATACAATGACTACGAATTGTTGCTTTAAAGTATAGCTATTTGACACAAATGAAAGTCAAGGTTATTATTTATCCACTCGGGGATTACCGCAATGTACTTAGCTAGCAGGGGTTATACCCCGAAAAACTAACTAATGGACAGGATTGTGCAAGGTTAGTACATTACTGTAGGTCTCTTGATTTTGTTTGTAGTTCCATGGATAAGTAATAATCATCATTTTAATTTTGCCCACGATATTGGGCGGAAAAAAATGGACTTTTTTCATTGAACTGTAGCTAGTTTTGTAGGAAATCGTTTGGAGATCACAAATATAAAGGTTTGCTCGTTTGTACATATCCCAATCATCGAATATTGTCAAATAAAAATTGTGATTACTTCCCCCTCTAATTTATTAGTTCGACAGTGGGGCCTCTCACCGCCGGGGTCTGTACTAGCTGTAGTCTACATGCTTTCTCCATCAAGAAGAGAGAGGTCTCTATTCTTCAAAAGCTAAAGCAGAGGCTCATGTCATGTTAGTACTGAACCCGGTGGAGAAAGGCGCCACCATCGATAATAAATTGGAGTGGGGAGTAAACATAGTTTTTATTTAATTATATTCGATGATTGGAGTATTTGCAAAGGAACAAACCTTTATATTCATGATCTACAAACGATTTTCTATAAAACGAGTTATAGTTCACTTAAGAAAGTTGATTTTTTTTTCTCCCAACATCATAGGCAAAATTCAAATGATGATTATTACTTATCGACGCGGCTACAAACGACATCAACACCTGTACAATGATGTACTAACGATGTACAATCATGTACATGAATTAGTTTTTTTATTTGCAACCCCCCATCGGCTAAGTACATTAGTGTGACGAAGTCACAGAGCCTGTGTTGTTGTATTCAGTGAAGCGAAAGACGCTGTCGTGTACACGTCTTCCGTTATATTTTGTGTTTATTCTATTTCATTCCGTAAATATAAGAACAAAACGCTTTGACCGATACAAAAGACTTTTTAAACCACCTGAAATGTGAATGGCTTCGACAAATCAGTGATAGTGCACTTCTTGGATTAGCAGAGGGGTATCAACATTGTGGACAACCGAAGAGTGAGTAGTTTTAATATGTCTAATTGTCCCCGAGATTTAACGGGATCAGGGGAGCGTAAAGCGTCTGTGAACTGTCCGTTCTCTTGAAAAGAACATCAGCAGAACAGGTTTCGCGAGGTCGATGGAGCGCAGTAAATCCCGCGGTTTCGTGCGCAATCGATTTTACTGAGGCTTTATAATTGCATTGATACTTTGATAAGTTGAAAAAAAACATTTAATACTTTCTTTCAATTTATTTCAATATAATATATTCATTCATTGGACTGCATTCCAGTTACGTTGTTACGCAGATCTTGTTACACTAGTAAGTAGAACAAGAGTGGTAATGTAGGTCTTGTTGTCCGTCGGTATTTTGTAAATTTGTGCTTGACACTAATACAAGTTACAATGAAATTGAGGATTTATGGGACAGTTAATCGTCCGACCAGAGGAATATTTATGTAACAATGTTAAATCACACTGTCAAACTTTTTGAACAAAATTTTTACAATAACTGACGGGGAAAAAATAATAATTAGGGTCAGTGCATCAATTTTTGAACGAGGAATAGTTGTAAAATAACTTAAAATTTTGTTGAATATCGTGTAAATAATGAAACGTACATTGAAGTGAATATTTCCCTATTTAATATTAGTATTTGCACATAATCGAGTGATACATTAGTTGTTGCATTGCTCTATACTTAATGACTTAAAAAATATTCCACTTTCTCTAATTATCTGTTTATCAAATAAATAAATGTTTTATTACATTGAGTTTAAATCTCTTTCTACGCTGAATAAAGCATTCTTGGAAATCTTGAAAGCAGACCTGGGTAATATTTTGCAAAAATTGCTGAAATGATAGTTTCGAAGATTGATATTTAATAAATGGCAGGAGAAATCAGTCCAAATAAGATTTCATGCAATGAATACATTCATTATTTATTGATCCAACATCATACATGACTCTACATGGATAACAGCAACAGAATTCTAAAATCATCAATGACAAAAAAGTTATAAGTAATGTAATCATCACCATGTATGAACGCAGTGACAGCAATTAATGAACGATAAGAACTTGAACAATCAACAATAGTAGACTTTCGATTGAGATAACAAAATGATGTATGAACGCCATCAGAGAGTGTAACCGATTCACGGAATAATGAATGATAATTTATCTAAAAATAATGCACATCATTGAGGGAAAAGGGAGATTTCAGGGTTAGCCTGGTCTGCTTCCTCTAAATTGAGCTTATCCTCGGTTTATTTATCCGCAGATATTATTAATAAGCGTAATTTGTTTTCTAATAACATAATGAAAGATCATCTGTCAGTAAATGATGTGGCTTCGGATATTTTGACTCGTGGATCTTTTATCTGAGATATTTTGTCATTAATATTTTGTTTGCGAATTACAAAATGATAAAAAGATTAGTAGTTGTTGAGAAATAGCTTTAGTTGATTCACTAGTAACAAATGCATTGCTGAGATGCCTTGGGTGATTCGACTTTCACCTTTCAAGTGAATCATTCATTAACTATTACCAATTTATGTTTTCATAATCGATGTATAGTATTCATTAGTACTCATCGAATGTCGGATCGAATAAATCGATTGTTGCATTAGAGTGCGGAGAGAAATTTTCCAGCTGAAATTACCGTAAGGGCTGGTAATCATCTTATATTTTGGCCGTTTGCAAAAGATTCCTAGGGGCTCAATACAATTCGATATTCAATAGTTAAAAAAAATAATTTCCATTCTGACCAGGCAATCATATGTTATCCAGTAATTGGGAATAACTTTGGAATTTGTCCCATTTTTTATCTTTCCCATTTCTTTTGAATTTGATTGGTTATCTGACAATGAAAAATCCAGGGAGTTTCTATATTTACCTCCCCTCTCCCTGGAGTTAATTTATTGGAGAGGCACCAGTACAGGAAGCTATCAAGTGGATGTGAACGATCCCTTTAAAAGCTCCATGGTTACAAGGGATTCTCAACTGGTTTTTTAGAGCGGTGAGGTTTTTCGAACTTCAGTTGCGTCACTCTAAATTTTCCCAATTTTTTTTTCGACATAATTTTCTGTCACGTTCGTGACCGGCTTTTTAGCAAGCGCAGCGGGCATGACACGAGGCTTCGTGCGCTGAGTGGCAGCATAGTGTATTTCCTGTCACGAGACCGGAAAATTTTTTTTTTGGGGCACTGCATGTCACGAAATTTGGATCTCAGGTCCCAGGATAAGAACTTTCGTTCTCACGGCGCAGGTCAAAGGCAAGTCGCTCATCTTCATGCTCAAAAATTTTGTAAAAAAATTATTGAATCGTCGAAATCGTCGTTAATTTTCCCATCATTGAAAAATGGAGACATGGAATCATTGAATGATTGAAAAATGAATTTATTAAAGCGCAAAATATATCATTATTTTGGCCGAAAACAGTTTTGGGAAACACAAGTACAAAGACTGAATTATAATTTATGAAAAAGATTTACTGAGGAATTCAAAGAAAAATTTGACTCCGGAGGGCACCGGCTTTTTTTTAATTTCAACACATGTTGTAGATGAAACTCCTCTCGAGTTCGAAGGGAATCCGATCATAAAACAGTCCTTTTTCAAAACTGTGTTCCCCAGTATGTTCTTCATATTTGTTGAGTGTTTTCTGAACAGCAACGAAGAAACTATTCTCAAACATTCCAACAATTTCCAAATTTCACTATTTTTCATCCCCTAGAGGATATTACACATAACTTATGCTGAGCAAAATGTGCTTATCTCCTCTCACCCCTTCACTATACAATTCAATCAAATATGCAATCAATTCTCCGAACCCCTAACATCACTCGTAACAATTAAATGAAAAGAATGAAAAGTTTAATTCAACCAAAACGATAACAACTCAAGTTCTCCGAAGACCATAATCAATTAAATTTTCCTGCAGTTGAGTGTTACCTAACGCGTTATTTAAATTCTGGCATTCCACGAAGTTCTGGTAGCAACGAGAAATTTCGAGTCTCACAAACCACGGTGTGCATTCACTTCGCGCTGCGCTTTGCTGCGCAAACAGCGTTGTAGAATAAAGAAGGAGATAATGTAAAAAAAACATAAAAATTAGCTACCACAGCAAAACGGTAAATATCGACACGGCAATTCCTCTCTCTCCGGGAGTGCGTCACGCATCGACGTGGAAATATTCATTCTTCATCGGCCTTGCAGTGTCGCATGCTGATTGTACGAAAAAACAGTGATGTGGAAAAAATATAGGTGCACGTCATTCGGAAATCACAATTTAAATTCATTCAGATCAATTAAATCAGTCCCACTAAAAAAATCAATTGCGTAATTTATTTTCGAGTGATAACTCGGTTTCATTCGGTCACGAAAATGCATTAATTCATATCATTTTTCAAAATTGCAATTACTAGAGAATTTATTTTGTATTCCTTCTTTTATTCTATTTACATTTCTTCAAATCCCTTAGATGAGTCATTTTATTGGGCGAATAACTCGAAAATGGCAGTAAAATTGGTAAAATCTGATATTATCGTCAACGACTTTTTTTACTCCGTAAAAGAAAACCAGATTCATTTGACCAAATACTAATCAATCCGGTTGATGTGATTTTTACCGAAAACATTGGATAATTAAATACATGATACGGATCATTCGATCCTCAAACAAATTCCCGAAAGGCGAGAAACAAAACGTTCATTGGATAACTGCATTATTTTCATTCTGCATGAAAGATAAACATTGAATTTAAATACCCAGCGATGAGTTATTTCCGTTTACCATAATCATCTCATATGTTCAAAAATTTTTTTGTCGATAAATCTCAAGCGCAAGAGTCACGATAATTCGTAACATGTTGAGGTCCACATGTGTTTGCGAAGCGGAAGTGATTCACTCTCAGCTAGTTTTTCATCTGCAAAGTGGACTTCCACAAGAGTTAGTCATTACTTGTCGTTTATTATGGTTTTTCGAGGCAAATGGAAATAGTCGTTTTCCAATCATTCGATTATTCACTCGCAATCATAATACGACAAGTCTCGAATGCATCATCTATTTATTTAATTTCTGCAGTGAAATGAATAATGGGATTTGCAGGTATTATATTCGATTCAACTTCCGGCGAACAATTCCCATTAGTTAATTCTATATGTAGTGCAACTGGGAAAGATGAAGAGCGAAATAAAAGGACTGGACTCTCGATAGAGTTGCTATTGTCGTTCCTCTCAATTCATCGGCTCACAAAACCCATTTGATTTAGTCACAGTAAAGAATGATTTCTCCTCTTGGGATACATCTGACGAAACGATGGGAATGAAGTATTTGACCATGTGGTGCCTTCATTCGCTCATAACAATAATTCATGATGTATTTTTTGTCGAACCGTTTATTTTGCTGAAGCTTTGATCCATTTTCGTCGATGATGTGATGATCAATGGTTGTATCATTGTACATGTGTGGGTAAGACCGTTAATCCATTCGCGAGATAGTACCATTGAACTATAGTTCATTGTACTACTTTTCGAGGCAGTTGTTACACCTGTTTGCTTTGTCATTTCCGACCCAGAAATATTTTTTTGGGCTGGTAAAATAGCGAAGCATGTGAACTTATTCAATTTTTATTGGTGGTTCGGTTGAGGATACTCGCCAGTTAAAAATACCTATGAAATAATGTTTTTAAATGAATTTTTTTTTTTTTATGAAAGAAATCATTCGACACTCGTTGGAAATATATTATTTTCCTCTCCAAAAATCATAATTTCATGGAAAAATTCGTAAATTATTGAAAAATCCGGAAAATTTGTAGCAATCGACCTCTGAATTTCGAATTGCTTCAAATTTTCGAGGAACTCCTTCAAGAATTCCAGGAGCTGGAAAATCTTTAACGGAATTCCGTGAAAATTCAAAGGAATTTTGCTGCAGATATTTATTTTGTTTCTGTGTCGCTGACAAATCGAGGCTTTACGCAAATTCGATGAAATTTAATTCATTTTTTCCGCAAAGTTGAGTCATTTTTTTTAAAGAGTAAGAGCTATGAAAAAAATGAATAATTTGCCATGATACCACAGTGCTATAAAATTCCCAGAATTTTTTGAGTGGTCTACTAACACCGCAGCTTGTGTCGAATAATCTTCATTAATTAATAGTCTCTCATCTTTCTCATTCTTCCGCCATAATATCTCCAAATTTGTCCATTTATTGAGATGACAGAAAGCAGCATCACTCTCAATTCCTCAATAACTGTTATTGTGCTGTGAAAAATCGAGAACTCAGAGTGTTCGGGATATTTTTATTATTACCCTTATAAAACTGCATCGGGGTTGATCGTAGTGCAGTTTAGCGACCGACTGGGCCGGTTGATCGAGGCCAGATAAGCGATTCCCATATCCCAGTGGTGCAGTGCGGATGAGCGAGATGGAGGATGCAATGACAGGGGGATAGTAGTGTGTGTATGTATGTGTGTGTGTGTGTGTGTGTGGTAGATAATGACACCGGCGATGAGAAGCGAAGGTTGATGAGTGGGAGTATGAGAGAGGGAACAGTAACAAGAGGACTGGACTCCATCTTACCACGAGCTTTCTGATGATGGAGGACATTTAATGTGAATTATAATGCTCGTGATATGGACTCATAAAAGCTATTACAATATGTTAGTATTATCATCTGCTTATTCCATAGAGAGAGCGAACAAAGATAACGTCTGTTAATAGATTATTCCATCCCCATTAATGGCTAATTACAGCGGTTCATTCATTAATTGTGTAATGTGCATTGTTAAAAAAATAACTATTCTCACTTGTCACATGAGACATTGAAAATTATGAGTTTTTGATAGTTTAAATTAATTATTGGAAATGTGTCTTGAAAAAAAAAAATATGATCGACTAGTGATAGGGAGATTGACGAGAAGAGTAGAGTTCATCGTTAGAGGATACAGTAAAAATTATAAGGATGGTGGTGTGGAGTGATAAGATATGGCAATTATGTCACGAGGAGAGTTAACATATCAAATTAATTAAATGCAATTAATTGATAAATGCACAGTGAAATTAATACAAAGAGAACTAATTTCACTTGAAATATGGCATGTTAAGAGTAGAACTTCTTCAATTGAATCAGCTAAAACATTGTTCTGAACTCCACAACAACAAAGAAATCTCAATTCCCCTAGTGACGTCAAAAGAAATGATTGCCATTCCTCGAAATTGAATTAATTAATTGGATTGAGTAACCAATGGATAAAACTTTAACCGTTGATTTTACCCTGCGCTCGGTTATCACCCGGGTGACTAGATTTTACCTGGAATATTGAACGAAACCACAATGTCATCCGGCAGTTCATTAATTACACTACTCCAGTGTATTAGACCCGTTGATCACGCTAAATGCACTAGTACTACGCTACAGGGAATTTTACGGAGAATTGCACTTCCGCACGTGAACCAACATGATTGTCTCTCTCTTATTCGGTTTGTCAACTGATTCGTCAGACTGCTGATTTCGAGGAATTATGATACCAGAGAATAGGTTTATAAGAAGAGGTATTCGTGGATTGAAAAAAATAATGATAAACAAATGATCTCAATGATAAAACAGCTAAACTTTCAGATACTTTAATTTAAATAAATAATAAATTATATTGATTATGAAAAATATAAATAATGAAGGGAATGGAACACGAAGTGAATGGACTAGGCTGATGTTGCCATATTTTTATTCTCAATAAATCTCCGGTGCTGTAAATAGTTCAGTTATTCTTAATTTTTTATTTCTACAGTTAATGAGCTCCCTTCATTCGCAATGGAAGAAATATAATAAATATTGAAACAAAAGGATGGAATTAGACAATGAAGGAAAATTAAATGTTTAGTGGAGGCGAACACCTGGGGATTGAGTTGCAGGGAGATGCAACAGTATATTTATTTATTATTTTCGTATGCTGGTTTACATATACCTCCGGGCATTTACTTGGCAACGCTCAATGGCTTTCGTTTTACGTTCACCTCCACACATTCATCCTCGAGTATCTCACAGTCAAAAGAGCATCATTTAAGTCTGTACATGTACAGTTGAAGATATACAATCTCGTGCTATGGTTTCATAATGGGAGACTGGAATGCACAAAAATAGTTGTAGGATCGATTGCTCAGCACTGCGGCATACCTCTCTGCATGTGCTATTATACAGTGCTGACGCAGTCAGAAAACAGTCGCGATTATGAGTTTTTACTCCTTTGTTTCGGTGAAAATTTCTTCGATTTTTTTACTCGCATGTTGTGAAAATTATTTCATCATCGTAGAACCAGATACACACAATTTACGTATCTTTGGAAGTACATTGACAATTTAAATGGCTTTTGATAAAACTTACATTTATACAGTTAAAGATTTAGTTTCTTTTTCGTAGACAAATGTTTCCACCAAATCTGAGTTTTGGAAATTCTTCTATCGTATCTCGAATTTTATTACATTTTTTTATGTGTGAATTATGACGCTATATGCTGATTCCATATCTGAAAGTTGATAATTTTTATCTAAATAGCAGTAGTAATCTCAAATTACTAAGATATACAGTTCTAGATTTTTCTTATAGTATAAAAAATGCAGTCAAAAAATCCGTTGTGCACTTCTTGGTGCACTGATAAGCCTTGAATTAACACTGGATTTATACATAATATATTAGAGCTCAATATAATTTACCAATAACATTTGGTCAAATATATTTACCAACTACAAAGCAAGTCACGCGATATCTGCTTATTCCATGGAAATATTTACATAGATTTCCTATTGTCAAGTAAATATTCTTGGCAAAAAATTTGTTCTCCTCAGGTCATATGAATCGGTGTGGCCTTATTGATACAGCAATTGGGGTCGCAGGAATTTCATATTTTTTACAATGATAACGTTCATATTGTCAACATAATCTGGAAAATATTCTAGCCACTGAACTCTACTGATAGCATCAAAACACTTTCTTCGTATCTATTCAAAGATTCAAGATTTCAGTATTTGCTTCAGATACAAATTTGAGATTATTCTTTATTAGCTCTCAAGTTACATCGTGTTTATCTTAAGCGTTGTTCCAACACGTCAGCACACGCTTTCACCGGACTGGAACAGGAGTAATACAGAGGTGTCTTAAGCTGGTACAGTCACATGAGCACAACGAAAAAAAATCAAATAGGTCCAAAAGCTTATCTTATGGTTTGTAATAATTTTAAGACGATGTGCAATTCTTTAAAATAAAGCTGAAAGACGCAGCAAATGGATCTACAGCTTACACTCCTGCTGGAATGCCTATAATCCAGAGATTATACAATTGTCCTCCAATAGTTCAATTCACCATCGCCAGCACTAATAGTTTTCCTAATGATTCGATTTCACGACCTCTAGGGTTTCGAGGTCTCCATTATTTTTTTAATTATTATGAGACACTGGAGGTAGTGACGAATCATAAAAGATTGCTGGTCTCGGAGGATACAAAGTCTAGATACTTTATCACGCAATGAGGAGTGAGTGGGAGTGGAAACATGCGATGATAACTCACCGTACCTGGCACAATACAGCTCGTTTGAATCTTTCTTCGTATGAATTAATACCCAGAGTTATTAATTTCGATTTTTAATTAGGTACCATTGGTAATGAAATTGTTGATAATTTTGTTTCCTGGTATTTTGAAATTTTTCCTCGAATCTTCTACACAGGGATGTGATTAGATAAATGGTGTATCGGCTGAGTGGGTGATGCGATCGTAACGGATATGTTTCAGGAATATCCGGTCTATGAAAAACAATTTTCTGTTTATTTATTGACCTTCTCAAACTAATTGAAATTACCTAATATTTAATAACAATTATTCGTTCTGGTGTCCCCGGTCTCTTGATTCCAATCTCATCTCCACTGTTCATCTGATTTTGTCAATTCCATTTTTTAATTTTGGGAGTGAGTAAAATAATCATCGATCATTGTGAATGCTAGATTATTATTATTGTAGAGTTCAATACACTCTGGTTTTGCAACCTGTGAGGGTGTATATGCGGGTATTTAGTTTATAATTATATAAATGAATTAGCCCTTACCCACTGTGATATGCAGGCAGAGGTCGGTTTCGCTGCTATTGTAGAGAAACGTACGGTCCGATGGGGGGGAACGAGTTTTTGAACACATGATTCTGATCCACTGACTCGTCTGACGGGTTTTCTTTTCATGTCGTGAGAAAAATTATTTTTGGGGAGGCATTCACGTCTTATCCTTCCCTATTTCAGGAGGCTTTGGAAATTGGAATGCAGGTAAAAATAGCATTGAGAGCTGCATCCAATCAATGTGGGATTGAAGAAATGTATATAAAAAGACGACTGAAAGCCTTAGATTATATAAAAACATAATTCGTAATTTCACCAAGTGTTCAGGCATCAGATTAGTTTCTAAAAATGTCCTGATTGAA
The DNA here is from genome assembly GCF_034640455.1 of Diachasmimorpha longicaudata. Taxonomy (NCBI): domain Eukaryota; kingdom Metazoa; phylum Arthropoda; class Insecta; order Hymenoptera; family Braconidae; genus Diachasmimorpha; species Diachasmimorpha longicaudata. The sequence continues at coordinate 5,910,642 of NC_087225.1, forward strand.
AAATAATGTCTATATCATTATTATTATTATTATGGTTATTATTATTATTATTATTATTATTTTACCCAATAATGAAGTGGTTGGGTAAATATAATTATCTATATCATTCAAAATTTTTCGCTAGGTTTTCTCGACAAATTTTCCCCTAACTCTTGCACTGGAAAATTCGTTCCAACGAGTCTGCCTCCCCTCGAGCCCAGAGTCGAGTGAAAACGTGACACATTTGTGAGTGTACTTGAAAGGGTGTGTTTCCACTCTGTCGTCGACTCTTTCATTTTAATTCCAACCCCTTTCTCATACAAGAGCGTACATTCGACACAGGAATTCATGTGCGAATGGCATATGTTCGACTGCACTTTGAAGTTTAGCCCTTCGAGGGAATACAGAAATAATAATAATAGTAGCAGACCGTTATGTCAAACTGACGTCAGGAGAGGACAATGGAAAAAACGTTTTTTTTTTTCGTTTTTCTGTCTGAACGGAAGAAATTAAAAATTCATGTTTTAATTTATACGGTTTAGTGAAAAAAATTATGATGATTTCACTTGATAGGTAATAACCAATCTCATTAATATCCTTCCCTCCTGAATCTAATGATTCACTGTGTATTCAAGTGGCAATTGAGCTGCAAATGATTCAGCCTGTACAATAATACTCTCCATAAACACCAGGAAATTCTCCGAAACGATAATTTCCACGTTTCTGTCATTCAAAGTCACAACGAGAATTTCCACTTTGAATTATGGTAAATGTTAATGCATTTCAATTGCACATTTGAGTGTTATCGAATTTGAAAGTATATACCCCTGACACAGCAACATTTTTAAGTCGTGCCACATTCCTGATTGTTAATGTCATTTTTTTATTTTGAAATATATTTTAAAAACACCAGATAATCATAAGCTGCATGAAAATGAATGTGTTAGGATCGTTTTCATTATCAGGCCAACCTCTGAAATGGAGACCTAAGGGGTCTGCATTTTTCCATCGAATAGTAGAAGGGGATCAGATGGTCAAATGAAAATGAAAACGATCATTGTCTTTCGGGTTTAGGCGTAGAAGTAATCCGAGAATCTCGAGTAGACTGAGTTGGCTGTAATTTAAGACGATTGTACTTATCTTATTTCTGAAAATAATTTCCTAATGGAGATTAATTAGAGTAATTATTAATTTGTCTCAATTATGCAAATGTCTCAAAAATCACTTAGGTCCTACAGAAAATCCCTTCAACATTCTCGGAATAATTTCTCGAAAGGTCTATTGTATATAAATTACTCCTTCAAATAATTGTAAATTAATTATGGCTATTTAATTATGTCTAGATTCCATGAGATGTTAGATCTTAACTGATGGATCGTCTCTGGATCACCTTAACGTCTAGAATAGTTGACTGGTGCAGTTCCAAAACGTTGAGTTGTCTGCCCGCAGCATCTTCAGAACCCTATGAATAAATTTTGAGAACAAGGACAAAGATCGAGAGCTGCAGTTTGCGAAGAGCAAAAATAAGTCATGATTTCAAGATTGCCCTTAGTGATTGCCACCACGGCATTAACCGTGGTGTTCATTGCTTCAGCAGCGCTAGAGGGATCCAATGTCTGTACCAGACAGGAGACATTCACCGTCACAGTCAACGTTTCGGAGCAAAAACCTTATAAAGTGAGGGAGAACACCTGGTGCTTCAGTTTTCCCCCCAGATGCTCGACGTATCGGATGGGATTTAAGACAATTTATAAAACTCAGGTTGGTGGACATCTGTTTATCAGACTTGGCAAAACTATAAATCTAACTCTAAGAGCCCACGACTTTTAAATCTCACAAAAATTTATTTTTCAGACCCTAACAAAACAAAGACCAGTGGACGAATGTTGTAAAGGCTACGGGCAGACGCAGTCCGGTGATAAGTGTGTTCCAATTTGCTCACAAGATTGTAAACATGGTTTATGTGTTGCACCAGATGAGTGTAAATGTGAAACGGGTTACGGTGGGCCAGCATGTGATATTAAGTGTCCCTTGGGTAAATGGGGTCGCGACTGCAGTGAGGACTGCACGTGTATGAATGGCGCAGCCTGCGATCCCTTCGATGGAAAGTGTAGATGTACAAAAGGATGGACTGGGTTCAATTGCGATCAGAAATGTTCACCTGATCGCTACGGACAAGATTGCGGAGAAGAATGCAGGTGTAGAAATGGTGGCAGCTGTCATCATGTCTCAGGAGAGTGTCATTGTGCACCGGGGTACACTGGACCACTCTGTGATGACCTTTGCCCTGAGGGAAAGCATGGTGAGGAGTGCAAGACTGAGTGTAGGTGCCAGAATGGAGGATATTGCTCACCTACTACTGGAGAATGCTTCTGTACTCCTGGATGGATTGTAAGGGATGATTGAATAATTAGCTAGATATTTATCAAAAAGTTTTATTCTATGTAGGGTATCAGATACATGGTAGTTTCTTCCGGAATTATTCAGCAGAACTTCATCTCCAAGCGTGGATTCCAAACGTTAACACTCTATCCCCACATTTCACGTCATAATAAAATAATTATGTAACCACCCTGAAATTCCGTTGCATAATTACCTAATTTTATTGACCAGAATATAGCCGAATAAAGTGCTTATATTACTCACTTTTCAGGGACTAGTGTGTGCTAACAGATGTCCCGATGGTTTCTGGGGTGAAGGATGTACCGCGGAATGTACATGTTATAATGGAGCTGCATGCCATCACGTTAATGGCACGTGCATATGCAAGCCAGGGTTTCACGGCGATCAGGTGATTGTTGCCTCGTGAAGCTAAGTGTAAGCAATATTATCGATTTTTCATTCTTGCTATTTCTATTTTCAGTGTTTCTACAATTGTCCGAAGGGGAAATTTGGGAATAACTGCGAGAAAAATTGTACATGTGAGAACGGAGCGAGTTGCAGACCCACCGATGGGGCTTGTCTTTGTGGTTCTGGCTGGACTGGAGCGAAATGCCAGCAGAGAGCTTGCAGAGATGAGGCTTATGGACCCAACTGCACTAAAGTAATACTTTTACGATGCTTCTGCGGCGGGACATTACAGTTTGATCTTTATATGTCATAATTTTACTCAGAAATGAATGAGAATGTCTTGAATATTTTTTACCTCATGGAAATTTCCACAAAAGTGAAGTCAAGAGGTTTCTCGAAACATTTTTGAAAGTCTTTACGTAATATTCTTTGAAGTAATGAGAATGATCTAATTATGGTTCTAATAACTTTTTCGAATTACTGTGGAAATCGTCCTAAAGCTCAAATTTTCAATGCTGGTATTTCCTCTTAAAAAATGGTTTAAAATGTTGATGGAAAAAAGAAAACAATGAATTTTATGGCTTGACCAATATTTATAAATGTTCGAAACCCAACAACATGTCACTGTTTTTCCTAATTGGGATCCTTTTTATGGTCATACAGGCTTGTGAATGTGAGAAAGAAAACACTGAACTCTGCCATCCCTGGACCGGTGAATGTGTTTGTAAAGTGGGTTGGGACGGAGCTACCTGTTCTCGTCCCTGTCCATTTTACTCCTACGGCAAGGGATGTGAAAATCGCTGCAACTGCAAAAACGATGCCCCATGTCATCCAATGAATGGAACGTGTATTTGTACTGCTGGATTCAAGGGTGAGGATTGCAGTGAGGTCTGTCCTAAAAATACATTTGGAGAGGACTGTGCGCAGAAGTGCTCCTGCAAAAATGGGGCTTCGTGCTCACCTGAGAACGGACGGTGTAACTGTACTGCAGGTATTTACAGTCAAAGATTAAGTGATTCAGAAATTCGGTAGGTGTTCATGAAATTGGGGTATAGTAGTGTACTTTACGGATTCCCATTCAATCTGCCGATTTGAACAGATACATATACAGAATTTCGAAGAGAACAATTGAAAAAATATATCCAAGAGGAGTCCCCTCTTGTATGAGGGCTCTCAAAATAGAGTCAGTAGACTATGAGAATTGTCTTGGGTTTATAAAGTAGGGAAACTCGACTTATCCCTAAATTCAAAGCAGTGGGAGTACCGATTCAGGATCACTCTGTTGCTGTGATTAGTATCTGTGTTTCCACTGCCAAAAAATGATTAAAATTAATTATGATATAATTTGCATAATTTAAATTTTTCTGCTGCGTCACTGACCATAAGCTATCCTTGAAGGTGAAAAATGACAGAGAGAGATTCATTTATTACGCAATAGATTTTTAAATTTATTTAGTTAATACACGAACTGAGAAAATCAAGAAGAAATGAAAGGTAAGTTCTGTTTTTACATTTGGAATTTTGTCAGGATGGGATGGTGTCCTTTGTGATCGTCCCTGCGCCGACGGTTCATTCGGAATAAACTGCGAGGGGAAATGCCAGTGTCTTAACAATGCTGCCTGTAATCCCCAGAATGGTAAGATCTCCGTTTCCTTGAAAAAATAAACACTAGCAACAAGAAGTCGTAACAAGGCTTGTAATAATCAACTTTCAATAATATCTCTTCTGGTGTTGGATTACTCTCCCTTCTAAAATTCAATTTCACAAAGTGAAGGTGAACATTGTTGAATTCTACCTGAAACGTAGACTTTCTCAGCTCGTTGCACACGCATTTGTTTCACTCAACTTTTACGTTCAATATAAACGTTTGAAATTAGGCACATGCACGTGTGCGGCCGGCTATCATGGTGAGCACTGTCAGGAGAAGTGCGGGAAGGGATTCTTTGGCCACGAGTGCACTCAGGTCTGTGATTGTGACGATGAGAACACCGTCGAGTGTGATCCAGCCACTGGTCGATGCATCTGCAAGCCTGAGTGGCGAGGTTTGTCAATTTCAACCAGAAATTCTGAAATTATATGAATTAAGCTCGCCAGTCCTCATATTCATCTGCAAAAGTGTCTTTTTAAATTCTCATATTCTCGTACGGAAAAAATTATCGGAAAACCTAGTGAAGCTGCCGCAAAGTTCTGTCATACTTGTAGTAACCTTTCTCATCGATTTTCGCTATTCACACCTTTCGCGATAATATAAATTGATGACAGCATTGTCTTCTGCGGAAAATATGTACATAAATTTCCAGAAGTAACATCTTCAGTCTATTGAATTTTTCTCTAAGGTGGGTTTATGCACTGGGAAAACAATTGCAAAATTTTTCTGAGGACATTAAAGCAAAACCCAAGAATACGTATTTCGATTTATACTCTAAATCGGGCTGTCGAAGGCAAATCAGAAAAATATGTTCTATGAGGACATAGTTGAAGTTTATCTGTTGTTAAACAGAACCCGATTAGTAACATTGATTATACCCGTAAATCATTATCATGATTAATCCCGCAAGTGTTTCTTATGGATCGCCGTCACATGTCGCTGCGTCTTCGGCGAGAGTCTTACGTTCAGTTATATCCAACAAAATCATCGCCGACGCATATAATTCATCATTAAAGATCATGCTAATACCATTTAAATATTATTTATTTAAAATATTGGCGGCGTACTACTTAAACGCATTGCTTACACAATACGTTAAAATTCTCAATGTTGTGTATTACACAAAAAATGTTGTTAAGAACATAGTCAAGTATCGATCGCATGCAATCAAGTTAGAAAAAACTTTTTAAAATCGATTTTCAGAGGTACTGAGAAGTCCTTCATTTTATTATAATCATTTTATTGGTGAAATAACAAATTTAGCTTGTACGAGCAATAGACAATAAATTTTAATCTCCTACCTTCATTAATAGTAATGAGCAGATGAAGAGTCATGACCCTTAGCTATTAATTATTGGCTTTATTCCTAGCATAATCTTCTAATTGGAGATGAGAAATGTAAAAAACATAAACTTCGATTATATCGAAGCGATAAAATAATTGGAAAAGATTTTGGAAAATTATATAAATTATATATTTTTGCAAGCTGTTCAGGAAAATTAATCGTTAAAAGAATCGTTTTATAGTCAATTTCAACAGCAGCGATATACAATTTCTTTTCAAGTTTTTTCTGCATTTTCTTAAACGATCAATAATCTAAATGGAATAATCGAGTCTATCGGGGAAAGTCGTATTAAACTAGAAACTAAAATATTATCGATCAAAATTCAATAAAAGGATTCCTAATAAACAGGAATAAGATGCGAGACGAGATGTCCTCCGGGTATGTATGGGGATGACTGTGACTCCAAATGCAACTGCATGAACAATAGCTCGTGTGACCCCCAGACAGGAAGTTGCGTTTGTGCCAGGGGTTGGGAGGGTGCTGATTGTTCTCAACCGTGTAAACATGGTTGGTACGGTGTCAAATGTAAAGAGAAGTGTCCCGAGAAGATGCACGGTAAGATAAAAGTTGATACCGAAAAACCAGTGGGGAAATTGTAAAACAAATCAATGGTAGAGACGAATGCTAATGACGACGTGGAATTTCGCTTCAATATATTGAAGTATTTTATAGATTTAATGAATTCTTCTTTGAAATCATCTGGTAAAGAATCAATACAGTAAATTGTTGTTAACGTTAAGAGGTATTTTATCAAAGTTAGGCCTCGCTTTGTTTCACAATTTCGCTACTGGAACGCTTCAACTAAAGTGGGAACGGTTTTGCTTCGGCTCGGAATGCTTTACTCAATGTCTTGTAGAACCTTTAACCCCAAACTATTCATCAAGTACTAACCAACTTAATAATCACCGATGGTAATTTCATTTTCAGGAAGAGACTCGTCATCGTTCATTGTTCACTCCGAATACGAAATTCAATGATTTCTTCGTCATTTTTATCGATTTATGTATAATTCTGTCTTCCTCTGCTGCTTTTTCGCCTTCAAGCATTTTGTGGGAATTAGTTAGTTTTGAGAATCCTCATTTGGTTTTATTTTTAATTAGGAAATATGACGTGTGATCATGTCACTGGACAGTACGTCTGTAGACCTGGGTATCTGGGACTCACCTGTGAACATCCTTGCCCTCCTGATAGATACGGATTGAACTGTGCTAATCGATGTGATTGCAAGAATGATGGAGAGTGTCATCATGTCACAGGTGAGTTGATGGATCATGCTTGATTGATCATACAGGCGTCTTATAATATTATTCGTCGTTGATATACATAAATTAATTATTTCTCCTTCAGGAATCTGTCAGTGTCGGCCTGGATGGAAAGGCGAACGCTGTCAAACACCCTGTCCTCAGGGTACCTTCGGTACGAACTGCACCCAACACTGCAAATGCCAAAATGGAGGTAAATGCAGAGCTAACGACGGTGTATGCAGGTGTCTACCAGGTTTCACTGGTGCCCGGTGCACTGAAAGTAAGTACTCCGAAATACCCGCAAGGCCGAAACTGGAGTCCTATAATAATCTCGGAAAAGGTCAAATCAATACCTCATGCTGATGGTTTATACCCAACGTTTGAATTCTGTTTTATCTGAAATCCACATTGAAAGAAAATGTAATTCTGCCAATCAAATATTCTTCTCACAAGAATTGAAGCGAGTTGTTCAATAGAAATTTAGAACTGTTGGTTGTCTCAATATATATCATTGGCAGAATTAAATTTTATTCTCGGTGTACTCTATTATATATGGAATTTCAAAACTGTCAACATTTGTTCCCCACCCGTACAAGATTCATGACCGTTTACTCATTTTAATAGAAAACTAATCCACCACTTCCATTTAACTGTTCCAGTCTGTCCTGAAGGCTACTACGGAGACCACTGTATGGAACCTTGTGAATGCAAGAACGACAACTTCATCTGCCACCCTGCACAGGGTTGCTCCTGCAAGCACGGATATACAGGTCCCAACTGTGACGATGAGATCTTTTCCAGGAATGTCCAGGACAAACCAGAAGCTGGCTACGGCAGTGTAGTCTCCGGAATTTGCGCAGCGATTCTCGTAATCGCTATAACTTTAGCTGCATGGATGTACCACAAGCGTCGAGTCGCCAATTTGAAGATGGAGATCGCTCAGGTGCAATATATAGCTGAACCCGTGACTCCTCCAGACCGCAACCACTTTGACAATCCTGTGTACTCGTATCAGGGAACTTCCAAAACCGATGATGGAACAGCTACGCTCCTGAATAATGGATTGATTCGAAATAATCTGGGAATGAAAAATGTCAACAGCGAGAGAGCGAAATTGGGCTTCTGCGGAGATGATGATGAAGAGAGTTGTAAAGGAGCTTATGGTATTCAATACGATCACTCAGCATCGTTGAAGAATAAGGATGCAGACTTGGGAAATCCCAATGTCAATGTTTATCACAGTATTGATGAGATGGACTGCAAAAAAGCTGCTGAACATCTTTACGATGAGATTAAACAGAATAATGGTGAAATGGAGTACGATCATTTGGACTACACCAGGCCCATGAGTGCATGGAAACCTCACTATCAGAGGATGGCTAATGGTTTTGGACCTAGCAGGGATGGCAGCGGGACCAGCAAGGCCAGTCAGAGTGACACTGATAGGACTGATGGTCGCTGAACATCAGTGGAAGGGCTTCGGCTAAGTAATTGTGAAGGTGTCATGGAAGTATTGGAGTTTTCTAGCTTTGGAAATTAAAGTGATGACAAAATTGTTATTTTTCTATAAGTGAGACTGCTATTGAACGTTTTGGAAGATTTTGGAGAGAAGATGATTGTAAGGGGAGGGGAAAGCAACCTGGAAGCTAATGCAGGTTGCTTTGCACAATTTCATTAACTGATGTAAAGCAGTTCCGAAAACCGACGAATAACTTCTGAGCAATGGATTGATTCGAAATAATTTCCGAGTGAGGAACGGCAATAGAGGGTGCAAGAAATTGAGTGTCTGCAGAGATGATGATGAGGAGAGTTGTTAACGAGATTATGGCATTTAATACGATTACTCGGCGTCGTTGAAGAATAAGAATGCAAACTAGGGGAAATTGTAATGCCAATGTTTACGACAGTATTGATAGGATGGACTACAAGAAAGCTGCTGAACATCTCTATGACGATATTAAACAGAATAATAGGGGGTATGGAGTCGATTTATAAAGTCAATCTTCGTTAATCAATTGTAACAGATAATACGAAAAAGATCAGATCTAAAAAGTGCTCAGATTCGAAAATGGAAAGGGAAATTTCCATTTCAAAATGCGTACTCTTCAATACCTCTAATGAAAGTCTTCTAGCATTTTTTTCCTAAATCCATGTTTCTGGAGGTACATCCATTGTTTCGCATAAGCGCAATACAAATATATTAGAAATGAAGCAGGTTCACAGAATTGTTTTGATAGAATATTCTAAACCTTGTCTTCTCGAGAATATTTTGGAAAGAATCTCAGATTTCGTTTCAATTTGTCACGTCTCTGCTAAAAAATGAAGAAATAAAAGTTTACATAGATTTTAACAAAAAACCTTTTATCAAAAAAATCATGGATATTGCAAATGAACCTGAGGGTAAATCATGAGAGAGAGATATATTTTAAAAACAAAAAAACCAATACGAAAATGGAATCAATTAAGTCAATTCTACATTGTTATTGATCTCTATCTTCCTCTGTCTTTTTACAAAATTCTGTGCAATTTTTATTTAACTATAGACTTTTATATTTTACCTTTTATCTGCATGAAAAGATCTTTCATTGAATAAGTAAATAAAATAGAAGGCAGGGAACAGAGCTCATTCGATTCCTCTGAGTGAATTTTATTCTAAAGAAAATAAAAGCTAAAATATTGTATATAAAAATCAATGGCATAAATGAGGAGATTTTGAACTCGGTTTAATTGTCTCAATGGGCTGATAAATTGGTTCCAGATTTTTTGATTCCTCTTTGAGAGTTGAATCAAGAACTGGGCGAATTTGTACGGCTTCACTGCCTTGTATACGTACTTTCTATTCTAGTACAACTTGGCACTTTTATTTTTTGTATTCACAGATATAGCATATATTATATAATGTATATATTTATATATTATTTTCATCTACAGTTAAGAAGCGTTGTATTTTATTCAGATCTATATCATAGTCAGATGAGGAAAAAACAAAACAAAAAGAATTTTTATTTTATCGTCTTATTTCGTTTTTTAATCAATAGTTGAATGAGTCTAAGATGAGATAGCAATCAATAAATTTACGAAGAGTACAAAGCTGACGATACTACATTAGCTGATGAGAAATTGTAGTGGGAACAAATCTATCCACAACTTTTAATGAAGAATATTCTCCAATCTACAGAACAATTTTGTTGCCATTTTTTTAGTGACTAGTTTTTTTTTATTTAAAAAGTGCTTTCTCCTTTATTGTCCATTCAATTATTGATATATTGGTCGTCACTACGACTGTTTTTACCCTGTGATAAGTCTGTAAAAGTAACGTCTCCATATCGTAGCGTAATAATCCATCAAAAAAACCTTTTTTTTAACATTAAAAAGAGAAAAATTATGTATAATCAACTGGGGATGAATAAAAAAAAGAAAACGATCACTATTTTGTTTTCTCAATCATTTGTATATTTCCTTTTCTACAAAATAGTTACTAGAGACGATGAAGGGGGGTCGGAACAAGTCCGACATTACATTTAATTTGTATACATTTGCTTTGTAATTTTATTATCCTGAATAGCCTCGATTAGCTACTACTCTACAAACATGCGCCAATTAATTCTACATAATTATTTGAAGTGATTCGAAATTTTATTTTTATCATTGATCTTATGATGAACGTTGAACATTATAAAACATCACGATGACAATTATCTAGTAATCTACATTTTTTGTCTATCTATTTACAATTACATACTACCAAACACTTGAGATTTGTCGAAGTAAAAATTAAGTTGAGATGTTGTTCACGAATTTTAATTTATCAGTGAAGTAGTGTAGATGCGCAAATTGGGTTGATAGTTTATTTTGTGAATACAGAGATTCTCTCGGATAAGGCATATTAAGGACTCAGCGAATTGAATATAAATTCTATTACACGACTATTTAAAATAAAAAATGTTAAATGCAATCACTTTACAGCAAAAATCAGTAGAATTTAGTTTTTCCATTCTTCTATTGAGAGGTTTTTTTACAGGAATTCATCGAAACTAATTGTCTGATTTATTTCCATAATAAAACAGTCCACAATATTCTCTACAAAAAAATCTTCATTTGATTTTATCTAAAACATCTCATTAAGAAAATCACTTCAAAATAACCATTTAATCATTGAAACAAACCCTTTGAGCTATTCGTTCACAATAATTTCTATCAATCCTATCGACTAATCATCTGTACTCCAATGTCGAATAGTTTCAGAAGTCAAGTAGAGTAAAGTAACATTGCAATAATTGCAATTGATTATTTTGAAATCCTTCGCTATTTTGTAAATACTTATATACCCTTAAAAATTTTTAAACCCCGAACGAAATACAGTTCACAATTGAATTTTCCTTAATACAGAATTTTGAGTGATCAACGTGCTTGAGGCAGTGATTAAATTTATTTCTTCACTTTAGTCTCACGTTAATCATGATAATCATTATCAATAAATCGCGACGATTATTGTAGTTCTAAAATATCTCCACAAATATACGTCTACTTAACTTACATGGCACGATCATTGTTGATTATTATCCTGCAATCATTCACGAAGAAAAAAAAAACTGATTAAATTGTCATTAATTGAGGTACGAGCGATTTCGTTTTCGCTTGTAACGAGGCCGATAATTATCGCCAATCATGGTTGCTGATGCACCGTTATACCTTCCACGACGAGATCGTCCAGGCAAATCGAGTCTGTGTGGTTTTTTGACGATTGGATAGCTAGGAAAAATAGGCCGACGATTCGGCGGTGGCTCGAACTGTCTCGGGGGAGGTGTGGTCCTCTCCTGGGGCTCGAGAAAATTCCCGAGCCCATTCAACGATCAGAGATTATCCTCTTCGTCAATCCCACCGAGATTCTCTTCACTGTCTTGACGATCAACAGCTACGAAAGCAGCTGAGAAACCCTTGTTTGATACGGTGTCGTCTGTTCGAAAGCGAATCAGGAGAGCTTCGTTCATTGATACGATATCTGTGATATTCTGAAAAAAAATGGAATCGATGCGATTGACCTTAAATGCGGGAGAATTTCGTTCAATTCGGGTATTTTGAACATATTCCAATACTTTCCCTCACTTATGCGTTCATTGTGTATTTATTTAACAAAAGGTTTCTTTCGTAATTATTTCGTTCCATATAAAATGTATCAATCCATGAGAATATAACTGACGTTTTCAAAATTGATTATTTCTGAACTACAGAAAATATTATATATTAATTATTTCTGAACTACAAGGAATATTGTAATTTTAAGTACGAACGGATGTGATAATTTTTCATTGATTGGAGATTAGAGAACTAAGGGCCTTACGCGACAGATTCAATACGCCGTGAACCTGCAATTAAATAATGAAATAATAAAGCTTACCGAGTCGCAGAATTTTCCGTAACTTGGGCTAGAGGCATCCAGCCCCGAATAAACCTCCACGAAATCATAAGTACAATCCTCCTCATGCTCTAGTTGAAAAGACAGGAATGTCAAATGCACATTTTTGCCAAGAGGAGCTTCAATAGTCCAATCACAATCAGTTCGATGGTCGTAATTATGACTGCCATATCTCGCATGGGAGTAAATGTGTTTTGGCGTGTCTCCAGCCATCAAGTGTCCTCCGCAAGCTTGAAAAAAATGGAAAATGAAGCAATTATAGGCGAAAAGTAATTTCTATGATCCAAAGAAGCAAAATAAAAAAATAGAAAAATTCTTACCAGTTGTGTGAGTGGCTAAGAATCCTTTTTTCTGTACAGATGCATCACTCTTGAAGACCATAAACATTTGATTTCCAGTGGCAATCATTGGATGAGGCTCTTTAGTGCCGCAGAATCTTCCGAGCGTGTGACTGTCTGGTGAATCCCCATCGTAAATGGCGATGTGGTCGTAAGCGCACTCTTGATGGGGCTCCATGTCGAATACTTTGAAAATCTGCGAGGAGGAAAAAAAAATGTCAGAGGTGCACCATTAACCCAGCGCACATAGCCCACATAGCCCTTATCGTCTGGGAAAAAAGGCGACAAGAGATGGAGGGAATAAAACGAATGGAGATGTTGAAGTCTTACGAGCTTTATACGGTGTCCCGGGGTCGTCGTGAAATGCCAAACGCAGTCCTTACGTGCTGGATAGTATTCTGGATAATTTGGTGATGTTATAGTTCCAACTGGACTCGTTATCTCGTACTTACAGCCGCCCTCCTTGCAATCGTGACCGTTCTCGTGGAGCTTGAACCCATTGTGACAGGAGCATTCGTAGGAACCAATCGTGTTGTGACACTCATGTTGACAGCCGCCATTGTTTATTGCACATTCGTCCATGTCGGTGAAGAATACAGCTGCAAATCCCGATTTCTGGATGCTGAAAAGATCAAATAAATAGTTTATTCGATAGGCAAAAATAAGGCGAATTCCTCTATTGGAGACAGAAGTGTAACGTTTTTTGAATATAATGAAAATTGCATGAAAATTAAATATATCACTAAGTGATCATTTAAATTTCTCAAAAAGTATTGTTCAAGTATAATAACTAGCATATTCATTAGTATAACGAGTGCATTAGTACAGGCAGAAAAAAAAAGTGTTTAAGGAAGATTCGACAATGTAATATTCGACTCATGCGGCGGCTCATTTATACGAGTTGCCTTTTCGACATGAACATATTTGTAATGAGTTGAAGTTTATCAAAAAATCTTTTGTTCCGAAGTTGTGAGTGTCACCCTCTTTAGACTCAAAGAACGGAGTTTTCATGCACGTCGAATCCTATTTTCATTACAATGTTTGAATAGAGAGATTTTCTGTACGGGAAGCGCGTGTAAAAATTCATTTCATCTTAGCAGGAGCAAATTAATATCATTGACTCGATTATGGATTATCATTTTGGAATTTCTTACGCGAATAATCCGCCTGGATTTCGCTTTAATATTTGTTTTTTCCTGTCATTCTGTTTTGTCCCATCCTCCTCCATAAATGATGAAACGTCACTATGTATACAGAAATACTATAGACTACTAGAATACTACTACTAGAGTATTCATCACTTACTTTTTATCAGAAGTGAAAACAATCCTCATGGCATTTCCCTCCGAAATAACCGGCATAGGTATCTTCGATCCACAAAAAACTCCATGTTTTTTTAAAATGTCGTCTCCTAATTTGCTGAAAACTTCTACTGAATCATATTCACATTCCTGATGATAAACTTTATTTCCCTCAAGATCGAAATGGGTGAAATTCAGGGTAATTCGATACTGCGGTGGTGCCACTATTTCCCAGATGCAATTTTTATTTCCCGGATATGTTTCTGGGAACGAAGGACTAGTGATTGTGCCGTTGCTGGCATCGAAAAGCCCTCCACAGGCATCTGAAAAAAAATAAAGGAAAAAATATTGGTTCTATCTGACCCATTTATTCTCCGATATTTTTCCAATACATTTCGTTGATTTTTCTCCACTGTAAAACAAAGTACAGACCTTCGCAGTGCTTTCCATCGGAGTGCAACTCATATCCAATTTTACATGAACATTCGTAACCGCCCAAGGTATTTATGCAATCGTGCTCACAGCCATGGTCAGTTAAAGCACACTCATCATATTCTGGAAAATAAGAGGTTTTTCGTTTTATGAATAAAAATTACGAATTCACTAAATAAAAATCAGCAAATTTATTAAGATTACTGGTGGATTTTTTGATTATCCCCATGGAAAAATTAACTCGAGTGATATTAAATGGAATTTACGAAGCTAAAATTTACAATGATACCTCATTGAAATTCTAGTAAAATAATAATATTTACAGAATTCTCAAGAAATGTATCCAAAGCTTGCATCCAAATGCTCCAACGAGTCCATTACGAACCCACCAATGTAAATTCAGAGAATTGAATTTCGCTCTGTAAAATTAGTATTACCTTTCATAACAGTGGCAGAGAATCCAGCCTTCTGCACCGACCCATCACTAACAAACTTAACGAAAAGTTTGTTCCCCGTAGATCGTAAATCCGGTGGAGCTTTGTACCCACAGTAAAGGCCAATCAATGGTGAATCGAAATTGTGTCCATCCCGGACTTCGACATAGTCATAAACACAATTGTCATGGTTTTCAATTTCAAATGATTGGAACTTCAGTGCCACCTGATACTCGTCGGGTACTGTCAGTCGCCAGACACACTCCTTGCTTGATTGATACTCCTCGGGATAGTTGGGAGATTCCAGATGGCCAATGCCATCTAACTCAACGTCTCCACCACACACAGCCTCGTAATTTGCCATAAAACCACGATAACCGCGTTCCTGACTTGTCTTAACGTATGTTACCAACATCCGACTTCCTGTTGACACTATGGGCTCGTGAATTTTTCCACTTCCACAGAAACGACCTAAGGAAATTTATGTAACAAATTCATCATTTTTTGACAATTAGAGTAGGTTTACTCTGGCATAACAATATTTTTCATTTTTTCAGAAACAAAAAACTACTCCGACAGTAGCGTAAAATGGGATAACGAAATGAATTCGGTATCAAATTAATTTAATTTTCCTTCTTTCAGCAACGAATAAATTATGTGCAAAAAGTAATCATGGATTGCTCATAGGAATAAAGTAACACTAGTGGATTCCATCTCGTCGATGACGATGTAGGAAACTCTCTGACCTTTGTCATTGAAAAATGTCACAACTAATATATAGAATATATGCTAGAATAAACAATATTCACCTAATACTGGACTCTTGTACCAATACCCATCCCTAATCTCGATATAATCGACCTTGCAGTAGTCACTTTTGAATATATCCAACGATGTGATATTCAACACAATCCGCTCTCCATGAGTGGCGGTAATCCGCCATTCGCATCGCTCATCATCCATTGGTGGGGAGCTGTTGGGATGCGTTGGTGAGCCAAAACTACCACTGTTCTCTTGGAAAGTTCTCCCGCACTCTAAACAATTTACAACCTCGTAAAAAAAATCCATTACAACGTTCCTTGAGTGATGCGCAAAAACTCACTGTGGCACTTGTACAGCAGGTTGGTCTGGGCAATGTCACCCTCACTGAGACGAATCCTTTGTCCAATCTCTGGCCTCTTTTTGCCGATATTCTCCATGGGGAGAATGGTGTCTAGGTAAGTACCCTTTGAGAATGTGTTTTTGGCGTAATGCATTATCGAGTCGTAGTCGTAAGGTAGACCAAGCGAATCCACCTCCTCGTTTGTTAATTTATTGAAATTATATTCCTGACCTGTCGAATTAATTCAGAATTTTTGGCTAATCGTTGGTTTGATGAAATTCTGTATGAAAAATCAAGGAAGAGGTATTTATTCATCTTCATTACAATTTGGAAAATAATCCCAGTACACAAAGGCACTGGTCCTTATCAATTTTCATTATTTTCCATCATAAATGTATAGAAAGACTTTTCCACGAATTTATCGAAGAACAATAAATCGGTATTTATGTTTTCAAAGCTATTCTATACATTTGAAGCCGCGGTGTTGTTGAACGACGACGAATGTATGGAACACAATTGCGGAGGCAGATTGCACCACCAGAGGGCCAGACGTGAAATGGTGGGATGAAGGTCTAGTCGCATCGCAAAAATTAGACGCTCAAGTCGATTTTTTCCGACAAAACTTAATCTAAAAAGTGTTTAATATATTTTCGTGCTACGTTTCGTCCTCATTCTGATATAATCTAATCCAAATTAGCATCTGTGCATTCACTGAAAATATTCTCCATTTTTTCCCTCGCCACAACGTAAAAAAACAATGGCATTTCGCTCTACAGTTATGCGAGTGGTTAGGTGTCGGTTCCCATGATTTGTGAAATATTTATCTTCGAACTGTGAACAATCAGTACAAAGGGCTGGTACCAAATCAGATATTTTAAGTTGGCCACCAACAACAAACGAGGGGGTTTCTACCGATGTTGTGGTTCCAGTATCCGGTAATTGTGGTATTTTGTGTAAATCGGTGGGTCAGAAAGCCTCGTTGCTGAATTGGAAGTGCTGTAAAGGGACTGGATAATGGTAAATATTAGACTCTCGTGTAGTTTACGCATTTTAGTGCCTTTAATGATTCATAGAAAGGTATGGGGCTCTCTCGCCACCACAAATTGCCCCATTAATTCCCAACGGAATCCCATTCCACCCCTTTTCCCGCCCAGTTAAATTTTACTTTGACTCTAGTACGGGAATTTCAGGCTCAGTCACGTATTTTGGATAAATCTCAACATCCCGAGGGGCCATGGCGTCATTTGAGAGCTGATGGTGTTAATTCAGGGGATCTGAATGGGAATGTGACTTGTTCATTAGTTGTTACTCACCAGTCATAATGTTGTCACGGATTATTTGGACGTGACGATCGCGGTCAGGACGAGTGTGTTCGTGCCAGAAACCCACGACGTGACCTAATTCGTGGACAACTATGCCGAATTTATCGCAATTCTTGCCGATGCTGATCGCCTGGGGACCGTTACCACGCTTTCCAACGAATGAACAGCAACTGGTGAGTGAGATTTTTTTGTTAATTAAGTGATTTCGAAGCGGAGCAGAGAATCATTAGAAGCCAATTTCACTTCGACTTTAGCTGGAGGTTGTGTGAGCACAGCGTGATGTCAAAGATGATTTAAAGTGGCGAGAAAAATCAATTGCATTCGCAAACTTAATTTTTCTATCAATATCATATCGATTTTGCTTTTTTAAAGCTTTTTATAAGAATAAATATTGGAAAATCGAGTCCAACTCAGCTCTTTGGTAAGCCATGAATAATGTTTGAGGGACAAAAAATTATAATTATTAATGATCATCATTAGGTGCATAGGACAATGAAAATCATGGACATGAATTGAAAATTCAAGTTATTGACATATTGACGATTGCATAACATACCCGCACGGTCGTTCAGTGAACACAATATAATTGGGATGTTCTCTGCTAACTCTCTCCACAAATTTAACGCAAGTAAAGTTCTCCCAGTGCCTCATGGCCTGTTTGAACAATGCCTTGTGGGCTCCTGAAAAATTTCCATCAATTTCGTAAGGAATGACTCCATGATCCCAAACTCTTTCCTTCCTCGCTGTCGCCGCTCTTCTTCTTCGACTCGGGGCTGCACTCCGAGTAGCCCCATGCCTCTGGTGCGTCTCCAACTTCGACTTGTGCTCATTGTAGAATTCAATGTCACGTAAACGACGATCGTGCTGCGAAACTATGTCAGAGTCTGCATTTTGCGGTGCTGCGCCTCCGGGGAACGGGGATTTCAGGCGACGTTGATGGGGGCGTCTTCTTGTCAGTCTACATATCATTAGACAGAATTTTTTCGAGTGTTAAAAATTATCCAAGAGGTCTTGGAGGGTTGGAGTCTACTCGACAGAAGCCATTTAATTATGTGGAGTTGGAATTATCGTCAAAAATATGAACGTTAGAAGATCCCAACTGGTTTTATTGAATGCAGAGATAAATAGGATACACTGGAAAAAAAAACTGGCTTTAAGTGAGAGTATATTTACAGGCCACGAGAAAATGCACATGAAATTAGCATGTCTTATCTAAATGGTCATACAGACTAAAGATTTATATTCTTGATAGAACATTTTTTTTTCCACTTTTTAAAGAGCCCACAAACTCGTTATTAATTTTACTGTGCAAAGAGTAATCGCTGAGCGAAATTAATTAAATGAAAAAATACCTTTTTCTGGCGGATACTTTACGATTCGCTTGATAAACAAAAACGTATCGATCAATGCGAAAATAATTTTTTAATGCAATCAAATTTTTTATATTCATAGGATATTTTTGTCATGGAGACTAACCGAAGTGAAAATTAAACAAATTCGTTGGCTAAAAAATTATTCTTCGTTGTAAAAAATAATAAACACGATATTGAGCAGACGTTCACGGTTACTAGATTGATATTCGATGAAATGTCGGGTACACAGTACAGTTTTAATACAAATTACTGGCGAATTTAAAAAATCACTTTTTGTTTTGCACTCGCTCTCTGACGAAGGGTGAAAATGACTTGAAAATCGAGTTTTTTTCGATTACTTGACCTATACATTTTATAAAATTTCATTACTTCCTCTTTCGTGCGCTCCTGCAATATTTTTTCCAATTTTTTTTTATGTATTTGAATCTATTACGACCTTTTAAATCATAAAAGTTCTATTATCCACGACAAACATGAATATCCTATGAAAAAAAATGAGATGATCCCATCCAATAAAAAGAACGTTAGCCCCAAGTTCCGAGCAATAAACCGGATGTTGCGAAATTTAACGTGTAATAGGAAAGCGGACAGCACGGTACTTTACGACCAGTGGGTAAAATTGCTAAAGGGCGGTACCACCTGTACACTCTCTCCTGTGCTCCTGTATTGTTTTGATTGACGACCCTCCATTTTCTCGGTCCCCAGAGAATAACAATAAACGTTAGAAATATTCAACGATGTTTCATTTTTACACCGGCAATAATTAGTGGTTTAAGTGCACGTTTTGCATTGAATCGGAGGTATTACAATTAATTAAACACCCCTTCCAGCCGTAAACGAATTATGGTCTAACGTGCCCGAGGTTGCGCCTAACCCCATAAAGTTCAACTGTACCGAAGAGCGTGACCAGAATTTTGGGAACAGCGTGCATTAATATAATACCTGAATTCTGTAATTAGTGTAAATAACATTTAATAATCTAATTGAAAGAGAGGTTTCGCTTGGTCTTTAGGGAAAATATTTAGTTCCAGTCAAACGTGAATGAGATATTTCATTGTATTACCGTTTTCGATCATCATTTCATAAAGTTAATGCCACACTGAGGAAAAAATGTACTAAAACTAAACAACTATTTTTGACTCAATAGTATCGATGCAATATCAGGCAGATCTATCTGTTGGTACCATACCCTATCTGTTGGGTCTTTCAGCTATTTCGTGGCTTTCCCCTATTTTATAATTTATAGCTACATTTTTTTCCTGTCAATTTCCTTTTTTCATCGAAAGTAATATAAAATTCCCTGCATAGTCCGCATCTGGCATTTACATACGTAACAATTATTTTCAAGCCTTCGAAGAACTTCAAGTTTCTTCTATTTGTCTATCTATTGGCTAGTTTGCCCTATAAATTTAAAATCTTGTACGCCATACAATGTATATTGAAGTTCAATCGGACCATTGCCACGTTATCAAAGTGATAAATTGATACTCGACGTATTTGATTCTTGGACATCGTTGTCTGATCAATGAAAGTTTTATCCCTTAATTCTCCCTTCAGGAATCATTGGTAGATTGCCAGAAATTGTTGGGACAATTCTCCGATATCCTCTTTTGAAATTCTTATCACATAATTATTATCTTCAAATTCCCTGAGATTTTATGAAAAAAAATGAATGAAGTGTCAAATATTAGGTCAATTCTTCAAAAAGAAATGGAAGTATAAGGAATTCAGGTGCATTTTCTTAATTCTGCTCTTGGTAATGTATTATTGTTCTTATTTTCAAGAAAATATCCCAATGTTTATCTTGAAAAGGATGATTTTCTTATCGTACACTCGAAAAGCAGTCCTCCAGGTTAAAATTTGCATGAAACTAACCGTCTTAGCAAAACCTTCGCATTACGATATACCGGTGAATAAAACTTTAATGGTGATGAAAAAAAACCTAAATATGAGAAAAATAAAATTATCCTCGGAATGAGGTGGCGGTAGAGCAGATGAAATGGGCAGTAGAAAAGTCCGAATAAAATAAACTCATTCCATTTGTTTGAATATACAAACATTACAAGCGCAATTTGTAACGTGCTCGTGTTTACAGGGCTCCTCTCTGGGCGACAGAGGTGGAGTAAAACAACAGTACAAAAAAAAAAATAAATGAAACAAAAAATAGGAAGGAGGCAGAGAAATTGGAATGCTCTCGATGCAAATATTCGTGTCACGTAGATACGGGAAGCGGGAAACTATTGTACGTGACAGAGGATTCGAGAGGAATTGGATGGATGGTGTAGTGAGTCTGTTGTATATAGTTTTCAATCGGTTATTTCCTAGTTGACATATCACTCTGTGAGACGCGACAATCGTTGTAATTTGAATCGTATAATTTACTAAAGACAATTTCAAGACAAATTTCCATCTTTCTAGCAGAAAACTTTCATCCACTCAATGTGGATATTTTTTCTCACTGAAATGATTTTCTACTTTTATAGTCGAATATCAAGAAATGTTTAAAAAAACGTTAATTTCTGTGGAAAACATTTTAAATAATTAGGAACATAATTTGTCTGAAGTAGGTTTCCATCTATGATTTTTACAAACTTTTCTCGCACAACGTGATGGCTAAATTTGGTTAATTTTCAAGTCTGTCAATTAAATTGCGTAAGAAAAATGGATATCCTTAATGACAAGCAAAATTCGATCCGCCCCCCCCCCCCTCCCCTCCAGATTTTCTCGCTCCAAACAACCCACAAGTGGTCCGGGAATATGGGATTAACCCCGGGGTGTAAAGCGATACTTCGATTTCGATAACTCACGTGGGAATGAGTTTGTGAAGGAGCGCATGGAGATGGATGAACATACAGGGGATAGACGTATGCTAGTACTTCTGCTCGGGCGGATTACCTCAGTTCTGGGCTTGTCGACGAAGCCTGCGAGTGAATAACCGTCTCGAGCTTTCTGATGGAATTGCCCTACCACTGGAAGATTAATGTCTTCGTTCAGAGTAGTCGATAACACATGTAGTATTAGTTCTATCGGTGTGAAAAAATCACTTTCTTTTAGGGTGAGAAACAAATGAGAAATTAATCCTATAACAAATTATGCACTACGGTTCGATAAAATTAATTCAAGTGAAAATTTTCGTTTCATTAATTGAATAATTGTTTCGACATGATAATTATGATCCGAGTGTCCTCGTCCTTGTGAATCCTTTGCAACGTCAGAATGCGAACTTCAATAAATAGCAATGTTGAGTTCGAGGAAAACATAATTTAGTATAATATAATATTTTTTTTGGATAATGCGAGTGCAGACAGCTCATGTGTCCACAGTGTCACTGATTTTCCTTTATCTATTCATATTTAATTGCCCATTTTACCTCATTAATCTATTTAGACCTCCTCTCCTCCAATTATATCCCGTTCCGATAAAATTCTCGATTCCATCCTCATTACGACGAAAGATAAAACGATAAAAAAGACTTGATACCCCCTTTTTTTTTATCACAAACGATAAAACTAAAATCCATTTTTCACCAATAATAATATTAAGGACGACATTTGGTCCAGTATTATTATACCGATAACATCCGCACGTGCATAAGAGCTATCGTGTGCATACCCTCATTGACAGGTTATTGGCAGTTCTGTTGAGTGCAGCGTATGTGGAAGGGAAATGGGGGGATGTAGTGCGAGTGAGTGGTTCGAGGTAAAACCGCTCACACACTCGGTGTTGTAGTATCGTAGCCCATTTTCTTGGCTTTATGATGACGGCCATTGTTATTGGCACCGAGGTACTGCCCGAGATACAGAGACGGCCACACTGGGGTACTTCCGGTCCACAACATTAGCCCACTGCAAACTCCCGAGGCTATACAACTCTTTTCATGCGTGGTGTTTCGTTCGCTGATGCATCGAGTTATGCGAAGAGTCAATGGTACCAGTGGTGAATGTGGGTTACATGCTTAAATTCACTCGATTTCATTAATCGATGGAGTTCAATTGAATTCTGCGTTTGGCATTACCGAATATTTTCCATCTTAGGGGAATCAGAGGGGTTTATGCTACTGGGGATGTTTATTTTTGATTTATTTGAACGGGTGAATAGAGGGAAATGAACGGATAAAGTGGGGATTTTTTCGGTGGAGATTGGATGGAAGGAATTTCCGATTCAATACGTCAACTTTCTTATCGAATTGTTGAGGGAAATGTTGGGGATTGTATTTTTGTTGATGCGAAATTCATTTTTCAAATGCGAGGGGATAGGAGACAAGTTGATCTATGCATTTTTTCTCTGATGAACTGGTTTTTTGTGATATAATGGTGAGAGATATTTTCGATGGAATTTATTTCTGCTAAGAAATCCCCTTACAGATAATTTATCAAAAACCATCCTTTCTAGGGGAAATGCCTTGTTATGGGAAGGGTGGAAAAGTTATCTCTCTAATTTTGTTAAATTTTGAACTTTGAAAAAATGAGTGATTCGAGTATTTAATGTCGAAAATCATCTTGAAATCAATTATTTTTAGAGGTTCGGAGGGAATGAACATAGAAGTCTTAGCACGATCTGCTTGTCACTATTCTTGACGTACTGATGTTGGCAATAAATTTCATCCGTTTTGGAGATTTCAATATTGATTGATATTTTTCCCATGAGACAAACGTGACTATTTCAATTTTTCAGGAAGGGCGGAGTAGAATAGAGATAGTAAATGAAGGAAAATCGACCTACCTTCTGCGATGATGTCGACGCTGACGTTTTCTCGAGGTAACGTCAATCGTAGCTCTATCGACAAGTGAATCCGTCGGATCTTTTGTTGTCAATTCACTACGGCTGTGATGCGAGTGTCTGGTCCTGGGGATTCTTGTTGAGTCCTGGATTCTCGGTGGTTGCCAGCCAGGTTTTGCAGTGCTTATGAAGTTAGTTAGACGAGATTTATCAGGACTGTTCGTCGTCTCTTCCAGTCTGAACAAACAATCAAATACTTTCATTTCTGAACAGTGACATTAAATGCGATGTAGGGATTCAGTCTGTAAACTCCGTGAAAAATGTGTGAAAGTTATCCAAAGATTTTTCCATAAAAATACCTAAATTCAATGTCATCGTCCTTGATCTCCGGATGTTTCGCCTCTCTGACCCCAGATTTTGTTGGCTCAGCGCCCATGTTGTACTGATTTCTGTCCTCCACCACTACCACTGGCTTGTCCAATGATGAAAACTCGTCCTGACCCGATTCCTCGTTACCCTGGCCATGTTTAAACTGGAGAATTTCTAAAAAAATATTCGAAGATACGAAAGGAACTGAAATTCATTGAGACCTCGATAACCCAGTTTTCACAATCTCGTAATTCGATTCCATACTGAAGGGATAAAACGAGATAAGGCAGTTTACCCTGTGTCCAGTTTATACTGAATATCTCAGGATTCAACTGTCGTAATTTCTGCTGAAGCTTCTTTATATTTTTCTGATGTATTTATGAAAACCATATCTCTGTTTAAAAATGGATTATGTCCTTTTACAGTTGAACTATCCAATCCATTGGCTTGAAAATCGCTCTGAATCACACAATTTTGCAGTTCCTTTCATCTTTTAGATTTAGAGCTGCAGAATTGATAATTGACGGATACAAAAATTGTCTGAAATTTCCTCAGTTTAGTCGGATAACATTTTTACCCTCACTGTAAATTATTAGATTTTTGTATGGTACTGCTCTCCTCGAAAAAGTTGTCTTTATAAATCTGCACATAACTTTGCGAAGTGAGTGAGACATATCCTGACAAGCAGAGACCAGAATGCCAAAGCTCAAATTGGATTAAGGACTTACGGCTGTAATGAGAATTCCCCTTACAATTAGAGGTCATCTAGTAAAAATCCTGAATTAACCCCTTCACCGAGGAGAAAATTGTTAGGGATTTTCATTATAAATTTTTATTTACCATTGATGGGATTCCCCCGGCAATACAATAAGTTAATAATCAGTTAATTATAACAATTCAATCGAATAATTGAGAAATACCTGTTAAACCTTCTTCTTCGACCTGCAAACCCTCTTTAAGCACTTCATCTCTGTATTTTTCGAGCTCTTCTAAATAACTCTTGTTCAATTTTTGCTGACGCCATTCCGTCTCGTATTGAACATTTGGCAGAGCAATATCCCCTAAAAATCCACCTGTAACAGAAATATCATAATTCAACCGATGCCCTAGTTTTGAAATTACGAGCCGTTCTTAACATTAATTGAATAATTCACTTTTAATTTGAAATGACATACGACCTTCCTGGGATACGAATCTCATTGAAAAAAATCCCAATGAATGAGTTTTTTAATAGTATTTGAAAAATGATTAAACCGGACCGGCGCAATTCAATTGCTGACCCACTTTATTAATTGATATTGATTGGAAAAGTTGAAAACGAGAGGCACTTTGATGAATTGATAATTTATTATCAATTCTGAATATAACGTTTTTCGCATTTCACCTCTGACCTTTTGAACTACAATACTATAATCGAATAGAAAATTAGTGCATTACGCAACCACTGCGGTAAAGATTTTCAGCAGAAGTTTGAGGACTTCATCAAGTTGACAAGTCCAGTAAAATTTATTTTTCTTGAGAACAATTAGGTCACAATTTCGCACTTTATTCAGTGATAAAGTTGAAAAATCACAGAACATTTCAGCTTTCCTCTTCTCCATTGCTATAACAATGCCTGGAAAACAATCCCCTATCGCAGATTACGTGAAATGCTCTGTAATCTTTCCAGAATATTTTTCTTCGTGTAGTTATCCTGACATGAAAAATTGGAAGTATAGGATTTGCCGAATACAATGCTTCCATTCGGAAGCAATGAGCCATAACCTTCCTCAACAAGATACCAACTCCCTATAATTTATTGGTCCAATAAATCACAGGCGAGCTATCGCAAATGTAACACGAGAAAAGAGTTTATCCGTTCTGCTAAAGTATGTGGTAACCAGAAAAGAAGTAAACAGCTTCAGTTTACCCTTACGGTATATCGACTGCTGAATAAAACCGAAAACAACTAGGACGTTGGAAGAACTTGGGTGGAAAGTTTTTCCACTGGCAACTGTAATTGCTCCGAGGTGGTATCGAATTGAGTGGATAGGTCGGTGGGGTATATAATAAAAAGCCCAAAGTGAAGGGGAACAGGGAAAAATTGTAAAAAGACAATGACACTTTCTTCTCTACCCTTGGAGTTGGCGTTAGAAGAGGGAAAGACTGAGTGGAACTCGACTCGCCATCTTCACTTATTGGAGGTCGATTGAGTGGCGCTTGAGGGCGATATGTCGATGGGGTTTACTACAAAAGGTCAGTGACACTTTGATCAAGTTTCAGTTTTTATCTATCGGTGATCGGGGATGTATTTCTCACTGATATAGAACACTCCTTTTGATGAAATGGATTCGTGATAGGAGGTCACAGTTTGGTATCTTCACAGGGGGAAGTTCTTTTTGCATTTGAGATGCAACACTTTTAGAATATTAGTTAACGTCATCCTTGGAAAAGTCGCGATAATTCGAACATTTTTTTTTTACTTCTGACAGAACCCATAAAATAATCTGCCAACATGTAGTGAAAATCAAACTCAGTCGAAAAGCCGTAAATTAATTTTTGGATCAGTTCATGTTGGATTTTTCATGAAATAAATTAATAAAAAATAAAAATCAATCTCATTCTCTTCTGAGTGTTTATACTTTAAATTGAAAAACATTTTTATGGATTGGAATTCAGAGAAGTGTGAGGTATGGTATTTAGGTTTGATTTTAAGTATGTAGACAAAGTGGAATGGATAGGACTCTTTGAGAGCATGAGAGGGGGTTGTTTCCCTTAGTAAATCTAGTTAGTCCCTCTAAAGAATCGGTACAGAGTGGATGTGTCTTATGAGGAGAATTATTTGAGTTAAATAATAAAGTGGAGAAATAGTCACAATTATTTACAGAATTATTATTTCAAATAACCCATTTCCAATAGTTCAAATATGCCAACACCGTCAAATGAACGTAGAACACTACGCCCACATCTTAACCGTTTATTCCCAGCTCCAAAGTAGTGTTTCACATGAAAGAGATGCTCGACAGTACGAGAGTACTCGTTTATAAATAAAACTGAATATTCGATTGAATAAAAAATTGTCTGAAGCCCTTCTTTACCATAAATCATTATGCGATACATGCGCCGATAATAATTGAAATGATTATGCAGCGAATAACATCAGTTTGTCCTGATTAATTAACGAAAACCGGGGGCTTTTATGCATACAACATCCACAGGATACTGAATAGAGGGTACATAAATGCATTTTATCTACTCCAATCCCTGAAATTACAGTCATTCACCGGATGAAGAGACTGAAACGGTGGTAGCCCATACGGATTTAATCCACAAATTCGTTGAATTACATATCGGTATGTACTCAGCTTAAATATACCCATGTTATCTGTCCATCAATTAATATAACAATCCAAAAAAAAAACCTTCACTAACCGCTCGCATACGTGCGAACTGAACTAATTGATTTTGAATTTACAGAAGACCAAGTGACGCATAACGATAAGCTCGCGCTATTCATGGAGTCAATAGAGTCCTATTTTTTCATTCTTTTTTTGTTCCTATTGGACGGCTTATTTGCATTTAATCAAAATTATTAATGGATTATCAATTAAAAAATTGACGAGCAGTAGACAAATCTGACTCATATACCGATGTACATCTATTGGTATTAATAGATTTTGTTTGATAAATCAGATGTAGAAAATGTGGAAATTTAATTGCAATCAAATACAACATTAAATGCACTTGAATTGATCCCATTAATTAATGAATTTATAAACAAATTTAAGGCATTTCAATAATATTCTCATTCAATGGATCAATTGAATTTTACCACACAGAAAAAAAGGTCGGTAGTAGTAATAATACTGATAAAATAATTATTGAAAAAGGTAAATTCAAATATGACAATAGTTTTTAAAAATTTACAATAATGATAATGATAATTATCGCATGGTCACATGGTCTTTTATTGTTAATATCTCAACACATCAATTGCTTCAAAAATACTATTACGACGTACCGTAAAATAATTTATTATTCTTGTGACATGTTTTGCAACGATAACAATGGGTAAGGTGATCTCGAAATGGATTCCATTCCATTATCTCAAACTTTCTTCTTCCTACATTCATAGAAAAGCGAAGTGGAATAAAAATAGATGAATGCATGGACAAATAACTATGTAACTCTTTTCTCGTTATAAAAATTTTACGGCAAAAAAAGTGAATAAATAGACCCCAGGCAAGTTGGCTAAAAAGAAAATATCAAGTAAAAAAAATTCAGCTTTAAAATAGTTTACGAGCCTTAACAGCTCGACCAAACTTCCCTCCATTTTTCATATTATTCTGAGAGATGGTTTTTTTTTCTATATTCTAAAATTTACATGATGGATTAAGTGCTATAATTTTTCCCCAACTTTCCTATGTGTGTAATAAAATATGGGATGGTAAGATCTTTGGTCTCATAAAAATTCATCATAAAAAAGATTTTTATGATGAAAAACTCTCAGCGGTTGGAATTCATGGAACAGTGTCGTGCCACCCCATTAAAAAACGATAGATATATATTCAAGAGCATCAGGTGCGTGAGGAGGGTAAAGCAGGGGTGAAGTGGGGTACAAGGAGATGGGGTGAGTTGTGCCATGGGGGTTGGGGGGGGGGTTGGTTTATGCGAGAAAGCGCTGCTTCTGGGAAAAGCGTGGGGATGGGGGTTCGGTCAGGTACCATTAATTAACTCGGTATATGGGGATTTCCACGCCCAGTGATATCCCACACCCCTTGGGCATCACCTACGCATTTCAGCCGCTGCAAAATCTCTTCCCAATGCATCTGTTTCCCTGCTTAACGCGTATTTCACAATTCCCCAGCAGAGCGAATAGTTAAAAGGGTCACGAGAAGGGGAAATAGCGAGTGGTTTACCATTCTATCCACCCCCATGTCTCTATATATCGCTGTGAGGGATGGTTTATTTCCGATAGTGGGTATATTTATGATTCGCAGGACCAAATTCACGACTTTGTCGTGTCCGGTGGTCTCAATTCCGGCATTAATTGGAAATGGAAGGGGACTTGAAAAGGCCGAGGAGATATGTTTGCGCGGAAAAAAAATCAGGAAAAGCTACGTGACAACATCGATAATTATGTTGGGGCAGTATATTTTTCATGAATGTAAGGGTAGTAGAAAATTCACAGCATCGAGATAAATGTTCAGTAGGAATTACCGAACTCCACAATTCGGAAAAAATTACCCCATTTCATGTAAAAATCACGTGATATTATTACAATTAAAATCTCGTATCACTGCATTTCGCTTCCTAATCACTGAAAAATGTTTTTTTTTTTATTCATTTTTTTCCATTCAAATTTCAGCCAATAGAATGACACCATTTGACGTAGCTATTTAGTGCTCAACAGATAATTCTTTGATGATTTCGTATTTTATATTTATAGATATATGGAACAACGAACTGTTGAATAGAGTTAACCGCTGATTAAAATTGGCAGTAGATATAATTTAATTGTGGTATTCAGAAAATATTGATACAATAATGAATAGAAATTTGAACGAATGATCCTCCGAATATACCTGGAGCTCGGATCATCGAAATAATCAAAAAATTTTTTTCTATCCTTCAAGGACTATTTTTTCCAGAAAAATGGGGAGATAAAACAATAATTTTCGTTTCAACCTTCCGGAAGGCGATTATCGAAATCATCAAGACTCCTCTTACTTGAGAATGGAAAAAACCATTTGTATTTTTTCTCTATCGTTCCTAAAGTTGGTCAATGGAAAGGCCCAATGTCGAATAGCATGGAGCCCTATTAGGCGGAAGTAGCGTATAAACTACAATCGTGCCAGTTCCCGTCATAAATTGTCTATTGGTACACCGATTCGAACCTGGTCAATTTGAAATTTTAATCGATCCCTCACCCATTGTGGCTAGACATACCAGTCATTTGCAGCTATACTATCCCCTTTTGAAGGGGTTGCACGGGATATAAAATATACCGGACGAAGGCAGCAATCTCCGGAATCGATCCCTGCGCCAACCAATCGTGAAAACCACTTGGATTTCTTATTTTCTATTTCCAGGTGGCTGCATGGCAGCCCGAGATGTTGAAAGTTAGTGGTGGTGAAAAGGAATAGGGAGAATTTCCGGTTCGCCAGGAACTCGGAGGATCGAACTTCCTGCCACCACTATGATTTTCAGTCTTCCAGAATTTCCACTAACTCTCTTCTCTCTTTCCACCTATGATTTTCCGCAAAAAAGTTTTGAAATTAAATTTTTAGGTCACATATTTTGTTACTCCCATTTTCTCCAGCCGGCTATGACCTAATTTTGGGAATTTCGTTTTAGAAAGGACATTTTAAAAGCTCTTGAGCCTCTTTACACTCGATTAACGATTTTTTTTCAAAAGCCTCCAGCTAACAACTCTCCTTTCTTTCCACCATTCACTGACATTTTATATTACTTTTTTCTTTTAACTTCTCTTTCCGGCGTTTCAAATGGAGCATAGACAGACTCTTTGGAGCGTGTGGGCTCTCACCTAATGTGAGACACTCAGCTTTAGCTACGGTTACTCCCCGAGTGCGTGTCGTATTGATTGGCATGGGGGAAAGGGTAGCAGGAAAGAGGAAGCCTCATGTTTGAGCTTCGGGATGGATTCTCCGGGGGTGGGAGGAAGGTTTGGAAAATTGTGAGTGACTTGACTGCGATTAGTCGATTTGAATTGGAAATCATTGCTGAGTGAGTCGGGTTTGCTCGAGATATCAGCTACACGGTTCAAAACTTTTTATTAAAATTTGGGGTTGAGAGTAATGGAATTGCAAGAAAATTTTAAGAAAATTTCGCGCTAAATTTAATTCCTCTGAAATTGATATTTTTATGTTGCGTTCAGAGTTTTATTTTGGTATGGAAATATTTTTTTCTCCGCATTTCACATTAGACCTTTTGTTATGGGAGCAGATGAAAGAGGAAGCTCTCACGATAGTTTGAGGCTTATTCCCGCCATTCATGGTTTTACAATTTTGTTTCCACTCGGATGATTGACGTGTGGTATTTGTCAATGAATGCGAAATGGGGAAAAATGTTGAAGCTGGGTGGGAATTTTTTCATTGTATTGTGAATGGAGAATATCTATGATAGATGGAGTGCGGTGAGTGGTCAGTGATTTGGGGATTTTTGCATGGAGCGTAGGTGTTGTATTGGAGGTATTTGCGGAAGGTCCATTCATTGCTAGAATACGTAGCTCCGTATCCGCGCTCACTTTGCCATTTTAGCTCCGTAAATCTCTGGTTGTATTCGTCACAATGAAAAAATCTAAATGGATTTTATTGCTCTCGAGTGAATGAAAACATACTATGATTTTTCCCGTTAAAATTGAATTCTGATGGAGTTATTTTATGATGAGTAAATTTGAAAAATCGCCGAGTTTAATATCCCATTCCCGGAGGACAATCATCATTCATTGTAATCACTTATTCACTTTGAGTAATGAGAATTGATTTTACATTTCTCTCGGTACTTGAAAAATGAGTGGGGAGTATTTTGCAGTGAATGTTTACTAAAAAATGTTATAACCGTTGAAGCATTTTTTAAATTCCTCAATAAATAGAGAATGTCAATAATAGATC
The DNA here is from genome assembly GCF_034640455.1 of Diachasmimorpha longicaudata. Lineage (NCBI taxonomy): Eukaryota > Metazoa > Arthropoda > Insecta > Hymenoptera > Braconidae > Diachasmimorpha > Diachasmimorpha longicaudata. Next base: position 5,942,067 of record NC_087225.1, read on the forward strand.
AGCCACCGTAAATTGTAAATCCATAAATTCTGAATTTCGATGTTGCCAATTTAGCACTGGAATGTGTCCGTTCAAACGAGTAATTGAAATGAAAAAATAACAATACGGTTATATTTTTCTTAAATAAACTAAAAAAAAATCAGTTGAATAAACAACCGCCATTGGAATTTTTTCATTATTTTTTCAACGCATTCGACTCCATTCATTGTTGATTCTAAATTTACCTTCAATACAGTTTCGATTTGAATAATGGTAATGAAAAACAATGTCAGCGAAACAAAAGACATTATGCAAAAGTGTTTCATGAATATAATTACATTACGCGGTTGTGAAGTGCTCTCATACCTATAAGTGCAACGACGTTTTTCCGATCATGCAATAATCTGATTAATCGACTTCGAACGTTGAAAGGCAAGAATACGTCAGATATCTGCGTGAGAATTCGCTGATAGCGAAGTAGATGGAGGGAAATTTCTATGAAAAGTTTTGCAAAGTTTATCGTGAATAATCAGTGCCTCATTGCTATCCCGAAACGTGACTAAAAAAATATATGCTCATTAATTTTTATTCTAGGTTAGAGAAATTTTATTGTTACGTACAGTAAATTTTACTTGAATTCTTTTCAAACTTCTGAAAAAATTTTTCAGAAATCCCTAGAATATTTTCTAGAAATCCAGAAATATTTTATCTTCTTCAGTATTCGTATTAGGATTTTTATCGCAAAGTTACTTTGCACATAGAACGCAATTAGATTGGCACGAGGGAAAACCCACATGAGACATCAGAAGTTGAATTATTGTTTTGTCGTAGACTTTCAATCCACTGAATTATCTTAACCTATAACCTACGAACAAAATGGATTCCGTAACGATAATTATAATCCGTTCTGTCACTAACGACTATTTCCAACGGCTTGAGGATACATAATTGAAAATATTTTTATTATTCTTCTTCTCCTCATAGTTACAACAATCTAAGCTAGATTGGAAACTAGAAATTTGATGGGAAGTGTGGGTAAGTCGCGAAAAACTACGCGAATAACGCCAAGTGTAGTGGAGTGAGATGTGACGACCACAGGGAAGTTGAGTCACGAAGGCAGGCTCCCTCTTAATTTTTCGTTTTAATTCATAAAGCAAAGGGGTGGTGGGTGGATGGTGGCAACGGGAAGGGAGACGGAAGTGGTTGTAGAACACTCTGGGAAACCTTTTCATCCTTTTGTTAAAAGACCCCAACCATTCTTTTATTTTTCATCGTGACAATTTTTCTTAGTGCCTCTTTCAATTAATTTTACTTCTTTTTTGTACTTGTCACCTTCTCTCCCAGAAATTTTCTGTCTAGAAGTGTGGCTTATGTATCTGACCCGCGCCCTATCATGATTCGTTGATTACATAATTTTTTTACGAAAATTACAGCACGAACTGATTATATTTTTGATCATTCAAACTGTGTCTTATTGATAAAAATTAAATTTTATATGGGAATGCGGAGAAAAAAAAATCAATTAAGACATTAATTGACTTTCGTGTAATTGTGGAATAAGTTATTGGAAATGGGTTATAGGAAATAATAATTCTACAAGTAATTCAAACTATTTTCTTGCTTTATTATGGAACTCAAATAATTGGGCTTGGAAGACACATCTGCTCCATACCGATTCCTTAGAGGAACTAACTAAATCTACAAAGGAAAACAACACCCTGGACCTTCTAGTCACATGCTCTCAAAGAGTCCTATTCATTCCACTTTGTCTACATACTTAAAATCAAACCTAAACATCATACTTCACACTTCTCAGAATTCGAACCCCTAAAAATGTCTTTCAATTTAAATATAAACACTCATAAGAGAATAAGATTGACTTTTGTTCTTTATTTATTCCATGAAAAATCCAACATAAGTAGATTAATTACGTTCGATTTTTCGGGAATATTTTTTTCTATTTCCGCAATTACTTTCGATATTTCTTTTCATCTAGCTAGGGGAGAATTTTATGGAGTACATTGCGATGTTGTAGACTCTATTCTCCCATCGCCCACTAAGATATCCCTCGTTGGAATTTCGTGAACGCCAAGTGACCTTGTCTACCAAGAATTCCAACCCGCATTCTCTAGTATCCTGCCGCCAATATTTGGACCTAGAACATTGTCTCTTCATCGAGATGGCTGTATTCACAAAAAATTATGCTCCCATTGTCGAACAATTTTTTTCGGTCCGACCTAAGGAGGGAAAATACTTCCGAAATTAAGACTATTGTTCTCGAAATAAAATTGCGAAACATTTGCAACTTACCAGTATTAAAACACGCGACAAGTATATTTTGTGCCCGATGTTCTGAATTGAAATATCTGGAGCACGTAAATTTTTACAACCTTATTATAAATAATATCGCCTTTTTCCTACGTTCTCATAAAATTTAATTATTAAAAAAATGATAAAGACCATGAATTTCTCAAATAATGCCAGGGAAGAGTTAAAGAACGCGTCACGCAAATCATCAGTGCATAAACTAGGCTCATATCAGAGTATACATGAGCCGTAAGGTTTAATTGGTTTGCGTCAATTAGTGGGCAAGCGCTCGTTAGCGTTAAACGGCTCGACAAGAGTTTGCAGAGAACTCCAGCTGGACAAAACACTCGTATCCCAGTGCCGAGCCCAAGTGGCAGATGAGTTCCGTCAACTATTCATACGTGATATTTAGATTAAATACACGTGCATATGACAGCTAATTAAATTTCCTAGGGTTTATATTAATTTTCAGTTCATTTCACTCGGATCCTTGTTAATTGTTCACTCGTTTTGGGATCTCTGGACAATTGAAATAGAATCAGTGCATTTAACTTCATTTTCTATGACACTCCTGCCTCGTTTCACACTGATAGATATCTAGATAGAAATGATACGTGTGACAGCGTCTAATTTGTAAAACACTAATATTGTTTCAACAATTCCACAGCAATGACTCCTTTTTCAGACATTAAAATATGTGAATAGAATGAATATTCGTGTGACTTTCATAATATTACGATAATTACAATTATAAACAATAAAATAATAATTATAGTGTTGCACATAAATTTAATTAAAGTTGCTAACAAATTAAGAATAGGTCTGTTGGAATATAGCCTCAGTCTTCTACGAATTGATTTCTATGAGTCTATGGTTTCAAAAATGTATCAACATATAAAGAGATGTTGGGACTAGACATAAACATAAGCCATGAGGTCATGTGGCAAAGGAACTGGGGATCCTTTGTCACATTATGACGATTTTTCTTTTGGTCTCGTTGACCACTTTTAGTCTGCTGTGGCAGGTCGTAGTGAACAGACATTTCTTCCTCGTGCCATTTTCAATAAACTTCAATTAACGTATTAAATCCACTGTGTTCAAAGTTATTTCTCTGTCCACCATATTCCATTAAGGTCTCCAAATAAATTCTATATTTTTCAAATTTTGGCTACTCTTCCATTTGTCCAAGTTGTCGGAGCAGGACAATCGGACTATGACCTAAAGTTTCAGATTCCTACCAAGGAACTTGATAAATTCATTGAGAAAATATTAAAACAATCTTTTTGTTTGTATTAAAACAACGTAACCCTTCGGAAGACCACAGACTTATCGTCTCACTCATTCATCTGTTAAAGGTTTATCCTTCTGAAAATATAAAAACTAATTATGTTCTTCCAAATCATTAAATTATTTTTTTTTTGGCTATGATACTGTGTGAACTCAAATGACCCTGAAGGGTCAACAATGCGTTCAGGGATTGCGGTAGGTTCGTATGCGACTTTGGGTGAAATACCTTGCGTGACGTACGTGACGGCGATGAAGTAGTCATAGACGCGTAGACATTAAGGGGAGGTTTACTCTCTCTCTCTCACTGTATGTGATATGCAAAAGCACGTGCAAAGCTACGTGTGGATTTTGCTATGGATACAGAACCCTTCGTGTACTGTCCCCATACATTCCTGAGATTCATTAAATGCCGAAGTGCCACTAGCATATGCAATGAATTATTAAAATGAAGAAAAAGCAACAAACGCGGGAATTTTTACGATAGAGAAATAATATGAAATTTTTTTTTTGCATGCAACGAATGAGCTGTATTTCATGGTTAAGCCTGATGCATTTTCTGGCTCATCTACGTTTTACTTGGAAACTTAATTGAAAATATGGCGGGATATAAGGAGGGGATTTACGGTTTTTTGAATCTCGCTACGAGTTTATGGCGAGATTTAATTAGAGTTGGACAACTTATTTTGGAACCACTGTCAGGTATTTAGTTATTTATTCGTTGGAATAGTCAGTACAGTCAATGTTGACTTTTTGGGGATTTCCTCAAGTACAAAATTCACTCTTTCTTCTTCTGGAAATATGTTGTAGGGCTTTATTGTGGTAGGGCCCCGAATATATAAAAAAAGGGGAAAAGTTTTATTACCCGATTTGCTGAGCAACATTTGGCGATAAAAAGTGCCCATGGGGTTATAAATAAAAACCTTTTGGGGGGTGGAAATGTTCTGGTTCATGAGGCCCAAAATACTATCTTTGAGTTTAGTCTGTCGTGAGAATCTGTAGAGAAACATACCTCCTGACCAAAGTAGAGCCACGAATAACGAATAAATTATAAAGTGAATAAATTAGCTCAGAAGTGTTGTTTATTTAAATTCCATAATCGAATAGTCAATCAACATTAAGGAATCATTCATTTTATTACAGTTGTGGACACACAGAAAAAATTTGATGAGAGAATAAATAAGCGGCACCCTCTCAGCGCCGATAACACAATATTTTAATAGTTTTTCACCCACAACTTTTAATAAAAAATATCATATAGTGAACGTGAGTGACAGTGATACATAGAACCCCCGTTTCCGGAATTGCAGTCTGTAGAATAGTCGTATGGGTTTATATGGGGTACACAGGAGAATATAATGGCTGCCTCTGTAACACCCGGGAGACTCGGGAGTAGAGCCGGAAATGCTAGGAGAAGTGGCCGACGTGCCAGTACGACCCCTTGACCTTAATCCCCTTCGATCACAGAGTCCTCCTAGAGTCAGTTCTCTATGTACTGTTTAGCGTCCTGGGGATAGTTGGGTACACGAGAATAGTGAACAAACGTCGACCGTGGCAGTCGCTGCAACAAGTTACTCGGCAAAATAATCGCACTTTGTCAACAGACGAAGTAAATAGAAGCGTAAATAACACTGCACCACCGTTTGATGTTCATTTTTTTGTCGCCAAGGGGTTGGGGAACAGGAGATGAGGCCAGAAATGGAGCACGTAACAAGATATTGTTGAGGTATTTCTTCGCTGGTGAATCAGTGATTCGATGGATAGGGTAATACCACCGGTACAGAGATTGCTAAAGAACTTTGGGTGTTCAGAGAAAGATAAAAAAATAAATATTTAGTTTTCTGACAAAACCTAACTTTTTAAAATCGAATTTTTCACTTGAAAAATTTCTGACGAATGAGTTTGAATCAGGAACCGAGGGCGGGTCACATTTGCATTGTTGGTTACCACGGTTTAATGAATAACACACTAACACACTAGTTTTTGTTAGACTTTTCTCCTCGTGCAATTGAAACATTGCAGTTATGATCTTTGTCTACCCCGACTACCTCCAGCGTTATTTGCACAAGGCCCCTCCCAATTTTTTACTCCAACCACTCACTCAACAAAGATAATATACTGGCATCCCCGCGATAACGAAGTGACGTTCTTCATGATCCCTTCGACTCGTAAGATAAATACATTCAGTTTACGCAGTTTTATCTCTCCTCTTCCCCTTCACAGAAGAAACAAAAAAATTCCCAGCCTTTTGTGATTATAGACATCAGTGCTCTCCTTTATCTCGCAACCCAATCACGGTCATTCGTATAGATATATTCAATCTCTGTTTTTCTTTTTTATCCTCTCGTTAAGGTCAACAAAACTGTCCGAGAATCCAGTGAAAACGTTGGACGAATTTAAATGCAAATTCCCCAAATGCAAATCTCTATATTTTGTTCCCCCCTTCCCCCCTGTCTCCTACCTCTTCAATCTTTTCTCTTCACCTTTTTTACGTCAACGAGAGGGATTCTAATCAAAAGTGAGCTTCAACTCCACCTCCAACTGGCATTCACCTTAACTGGCCAATTCACGTGGTCGTTTTCTGGGCTCAACTGCAGATTTTTTTTTTTATCAGTTTGTTTTTTTTATTCCACTTCTTTTTCTCCAACTCGTTTCAATTCCTCTTTTTCTTTTCTCCAGTGTTCTTTCTCTACTCTTTACCTCGCTGAGGGTACTTAAAAACCGGAGTTACGCCGCAGTGAGATATTTGGAGGTGTGCTTGCTACGTTTTTATTACGGTTGGGTTATTTCACTGGTCTTGAACGGGCTCTTGGGGTGTTTCTCGGGGGTACGAGGGGGAGGAAAATGTTTCGGGAGATTTTAGATTATTTTGGAACAATTAGCGATGCATTGTTTGAATATTTACCTTCGGTAAATTAATGGAATTTGAAAGGGATTTCAATCGCCATTCAAACTTTTGAAATAAATTTTAATTATTTTCGTGGACACGTGAAAATGTTCTAGGATCACATCATTATTAGTTAATATTAAATGTTACAAAAAGTTAGTGGAACATTAGAAATATTCTTCCTAAGTGTGAAGTTTTGAAAACACGTTGAACTTTTTTTTCTGTTTTCAATATTTATATTGGATTATGGATAGGGATTGTTTTAATAATATAAAAAACGATTTAATTATGAACTTTAATTCTTTATTATCACACGCAGAAGGTATAGCTTTCTGGTATGATGTCTCCAGATCAACTGACTCTCAGTGACCAAAGATTTCACACTCTAGACCTATTTGACAAAAGGCCCTTGTTCACTCATTCTTTTCTGTTTCTTCTCTGGTTCTATTTATTAAAACCATTCTAAACATTTCGGTACTGTTTGGAGACAAACTATAAAAACTATAACTTACTGAGGTGGACTGAAAAACAGCTATAGACAGATGATTCATTTTTCTCCACACATATCAAGCATTCTCAATAATTTGATTTTAAAATTACTATGAGAATCCAGGAAAATGGATTGAAAAAAAATCGTGAGGGAATCCTTGATCTGGGGTATCGAGAATCTTTCAGAAGTGTTTTGAAAAAATCAAAGTATGAATAAAAACAAGTTTATCATTTTTTTACGTTTTTCAACCTCTTCTCCTCTCCTCTGATTACGGTATAGATACTTCAAAGAAAGTATCAAGTACCCGAAAATACTCAACGCCGATGCTTTCCTCGGATTGAAAAAAACTAGGTTAAAGAGGAGAGTCGAAAGTTTCCCACAATTCCTTGGAGCTTGAAATTTCCCCAATTCAACCTCAATGAGCAGAATGATTTGAATTAAAAATATACTGAATAAAATCGAACGTTCGTGATAATATTGCATATAAAAATTATTGAACAATGAAATGTACTTTACGGTTCGATGAAATGCAAATGGGCAATTAAAAATAATATTCAAGGCCCTGGAAATATGTTAATTATCTGGAGAAAATAAGGAAAACAACATTTCGGTGAAACTTATCAGTTTTTTTCATCCAAGACGGGTAAAAGTGCGCACACGAGCGTGATGGAATTGGAACGGAAAAAGCTGTTAGTAACTTGCAGTGGGATGAACAGTTTGTTTGAGGCCATTCCTTCAGATAGTGAAGTTGAGGCTCGCATGTCGGATACGTCACGGACTCATCTCCACGAGAAGAATGGGCGCCAATGGGTGCACACCAACTCTCACAGTTTTATCAAATCATCACGTGTGCACAATTTGTTTTTATAACGAATGGGGGAGTGTAAAGTGATAAGAACGATTTCCTCAATTAGTATATTTTACACAAAATTCGATAGATCTAATTAAAAATAGTGAAGTCTTACTGCAGTTCTGTCAATGAAAGTGCGTGAACAAAATTCGAATAAAAAATCCCAAACCTTCAATGTTATTCAAATGACATTTGACGCGTAATGATTGCATTTAATGAACGAAAATCAAAGACTTATTTTTTTTTGAAAACCGTTTTTTAAATTATCAAATGGAGTTCTCCGGGAATTGAGAAAATAAATAAATGTATTATGACTCTGATTAAGGATTTTTATAGTGGGATATTGTAGATTTATGAAATAGTGATAGATAACAAGAGTAATTAAAAAAAACTACAATTTGTATCGCTACTAATTTTGTATTCTTTGTAAATTCAATGCTAGCAGTCTCCGCAAATAATTTTTTTATTTCTCTGAAGAAAAAAATTTTTTTTACCTAATACTGAGTGAATTTCCATTGCCTTCCATTCTATATCGTTCGCATAGTTGGCGTATAAAGATCCAACACAGGTGTGTGCGATTTTACTGCGACGGAAGCCGTATTTTTTCTATTCACAGGCGTTACTTTTTTACTGCAGAAATGCTGGAATAGTTTTTGCACATAGTTGTTATTGAAAAACATTTCACCTTCCAATTATCTTTCATATAGTAAACTATATTATAAATCATTCACATTCGAAATTTTATTATAACTAATTTCCCTTTGAGCTTCGAGCCCAAATTTCTCAGTGGCAATGCAAACTGTCAGAAAAAAAGTAAAAAGTACGTTTCTAAATGAAATCTATGGGCAAAATAAAATCCAAGAAAATCTGTGAACCCGAATTGAAATGGGACGAATCGTCACATACATTTTACGATTTGTTCCGCAAATCGGTATTTTTTCCCCCAACGAAATGCATTACTAGGGAGCTTCATATTAAGAATGCAAATCAATTTCAAATCCATCTGGAGTTGATAAATCTCCGATCGATTACCACATCGTGTAATAATCGACGGAAGTTATGCCTCAGAGTCTTGAAGGGGATGATTTGAGGAGTGGCTGGGAGAAGGTAGCATTGAAATATGAAAATGTCAACACGCTCAGAGAACGCACCCAATGACTTCTCATAGATGACGAATCTATGTGAATTCATGAGATATATCAAATTGAACCGGTTAAGTCCCTGGTTTTCCTCGAGATTTTATCCCTTAGCTGAATAAACCTTACGGTTTCGGGCTAATATATATATATATATACTAGACAGATCAAGTATAATGGATGTAGTACATAGGTAATTAATTTCAAATAAAATGGGATCCGAAACATATCGTTGTCTCCGTAATAAAAGTTAAATCTCTTAAAGAAGATTTTTCTCTTGAAAATGTAAATTGTACTTGAATTTTTCTCCACTACGAAGATCTCAATAGAGATATTCTAATAAAATTATAATACGGACTATAACGGCATAGAGTGCCATCACCACATTGTGACGATATCCGTCAACGAAGATGTCTATGAACTCACAAGGCAAAATATCAGCCAGTAGAATAATATCTGAACGCAGCTGGAGAATTTTTTTGACGAGAAAAGACGCCTTTGACGTGAAGTAAAATGGAATTTTAGAAACATTCTTCGAAGTTGAGCTTTCCGCAGTAATGAAAGTCTATCACGGATTCTGAATTTCCTCCCTCGAATATCACAAGCTTTTCCTGTACACTGACTTCATTTTAAGATTAGTATTCAATGACAAAATTTATAACAAATATTTTATTCTTTGTGTAGAAAAGTCATTCTCTTGGTGCTTTTCTTTGCGCAGAATTTTACGCTAATGTTCATTTCAAATATTCCTCATGCCACTCTGAGAGATTTTCAAGCATATTTGCATTTTAGAAAGAAGTACCAGTGTCAGATCTATGTCTTTTTACTCCTAGGAACATTATTCTTACCCGGAATTTATTCAGTTGAGAATCTGGCCATTATGAACTGAATCTGATGTACAATCAGATGGAATAAATTCATTTTTGCAGCTTTCGAAAAATTTGAACTCATCAGAGGTATTTTTATCGCGACCACCAATTCTTCTACACTGACAGAGGACTTCGATTAATGTTATCAAATTAATTCAGTTGAATTTGTTTCTCCAGTCAGTGTGAACGAATTTAATTTGCACTGCAGTTAATTATAAATCTGGTTAATCAGTTCGAATATACGGGGGCATAACGATATTGTTTATAGTTACCACGTATAATCCGGTGGATAATGGCTGTTCAAGTTTTTATCTTTTCAACTAATAATTCAGTAATTACTACCGATTGGTCCATTCGGATCAACATTGCCAGAGCTCCACTGAATCATTCGGTAACGATGAGCGAATATTTAGCTGTCCTAATTCAACGGGGTTTTTCGATAACAGTCACCAAACCTCGTTAATATTACCGGAGCTCTTCTATCACGACTCAACCCAGGTAGGAAATCACCAATGACCCAGGCTTCACCCAATGTATCTCCAAGACTAGGTAAGCTTGGATCAGGCTTGGCATCCAAGCCTGGATCAATAGTGGGTGATCATTGGAATGTAACGTGGGGCCAGGCCTGGTAACGAGGGCTGGCCCAAGCTAACTTATTAAGGCTGGTCCAGGCCTTCGAACCAGCGCCCTTCCAGGCTCATATATTAAAAAATTCCTACGCTTTATTCAAACAGTTTATAGTACTGAACATATCCAGGTAAATTACAAATGAACCAGATACCCTGTGGCATTAGAAAACTGACTTTACACTTATGTAACTAATGGAATATTGGGGGACAGAGAAATAACTTTGTACGCAGTGGATTTAATATTTTTAATTTACGTTTATTGAAAATGACACGAGGAAGAAATGTCTGTGCTCTACGACCTGCCACAGCAGACTGAAAGTGGTCAACGAGACCAAAAGAAAAATCGTCATAATGTGACAAAGGATCCCCAGTTCCTTTGCCACACGACCTCATGGTTTATGTTTATGTCTAGTCCCAAGATCTCTCTCTATGTTGATACATTTTTGAAACCATAGGCTCATAGAATCAATTCTAAGAAGACTGAGGCTATATTCCAACAGTAACAATATGGGGTTAACAATTAGGCATAATACCATAGGACATTGCCACCCTTTGTTTTCACGTGTAAGTAAAATCAGCATGGCGCCTAGTTAAAAAGAAATAAATTTCAGCCAGTTGGTTAGTCTGGGCCCAGGCTTGGTCGAGAGGCTATGAACCAGACTTTTCCCAGGCTTGGCACAAGCTTGGTACCCAGGTTTGATATCAGGGAAGGATCCAAGCCTGGGCTTTCTCTGGTGTGACTAAGATACCAAGCCTGGTGGAGTCTAGGATTACCAAAGCTTGGTCAGCCGGGCCTAACCCACGGTTGGCCCGGGTGTGAAGCTTGGCGATTCCTACCTGGGAAGGAGAAAGACCTTCAGGAAAAATTGAGCTCGATTAGATCTCACCAGCAGTAACACTCCAGGAAAGACTGCTCCATTACGGGGTAGGACGTTCGGTTCCTAATTGTTGGAAAGCGATTGTTCATTACAAATTACGAGAACTGCTCCGCAATTATCACTGAACACTTCCTTTCGTGAGGAAAGAAAGAAAAAAATGTGGTGAGAGAATTCTTCTAGGAGGAAACGATGCCTTTGAGGCAGAGTAACACAGAATTTTGGAAACATTTTTCTAAGTTGGCTGTCCCACCGTAAGTGGATTCCATCACGCGCTCTGAATTTTTTTGTCGAATATCATGGACATTCTCTACCGAGTGCAGTATGAAAAAAATTTACAACAAATAGTTAATCTCCTTTGCTGAAAGTTACAAGCAGTCCCTTCAGGATTTTTTTACGACGAGTACTTAAAGTCCCTGATTATTCGAAATATTTATCTCTCAACATGAAGACATGTTCGAGCACATATGGCCCCTCGAAAAAACTGACATTCAGGAGCAGAAGTACATTTCTGCTCCCGGAAATTGTCGTCTTGCAAAGGATTCATTCAGCTTGTAACTGTCATCGAAAATAAATCACTTTATCAACGTCTCAATAAATGCGGTCTCAATGTGATATTACGGATCCTCCTAATAAAATTCGACTTGAATCACACCAGGAATTATCCGCCTGTGAAGAAATGGAGGAACGTAGTTCTTCTGTGAAGCATGAATGCCTTTGAGACGAAGTAAAACTGAATTTCAAGACATTCTTCCAAGTTTAGTCCTTCACCATCGTTGAACTTTATCACGCGCTATGAATTTTCTCCGTCGAATATCACATGCATTCCCTACAGACTGACTTCATCTTGAGACAAGTGTTGAATAAAAAAATTTACAAAAAATCTTTTATCCTCTTCGTTACAAAGCTCAAGTATTCCGTTGAAGCTCTTTCCCAGGAGTACTTCACGCAATTGTTCATTCCAAATATTTTTCATCCAACAGGAAAATATATTCACGCACATCCAGACTCTATTAAAAAAATCTGACATTCGTCGGAAATATATTTTTCGTTCTAAAAATAATTTGCTTTGTCAAAGATTTATTTTATATGTGCATGTCATTGACAATCAATCTCTTTCTGAATCCACTGTATAAATGACGTCTATTTGTTAAATGGCAGATCTTTCCACGGTAAATTTGTACTGAAGAGACGAAGTGAATTTCAGAAAAAGATATTCTTCTAAGTTTAGTCTCACACCACGAGGGAATTTTATCACCCGCTCTAAATTTTCTCCGTCGAATATCACATGCATTCCCTGCAGAGGGGCTTCATTCCGATGCAAGTGTAGGAAAAAAATTTATACAAAATATTTTATCCTCTCTAGTAAAAAATATAAGCGCGCGTTCTGTTCGAGTTTTTTTTTGCAATGAGCACCAAACGCTCCTGTTTATTCCAAACATTATTAAACCAACACTGAGCCATGTTCGAGCACATCTGGACTCTGGAAAAAAATTGACATACGTCCAAAGTACATATCTCCCGCTGGAAACTGTTTTCTAGCAAAGGATTTATTCATTGACACATGTAAATGTCATTGAGAAGAACTACCTTTTTTCAACTAGCGATAAATTGCCACTAAAAATTAGGGAACTCATAGTTCTCTCGCGGATTAAGAAATCGAATCGGAAAACCTCATATCGTAATTTTTCACAGCAAACTCGGCTTAATAATCAGAAAACGCCCGGAAAAAATGATTTATTATCTTAAAATTACGTTTATTTCGAGAGGAATGTTTTTCCGTCAACGAACAGGAAATACATAAATAGGAAAGGGGTGAAAAATTGGTTCGTCAGATGAAGAAAAATGGACAGCTTGTTACACATATCTCGACACAGTTCGTAGACGTTTGAGAAAAAAGGTCAAAGAGAACCTGTGAAGAAAAGAGTTGAGAAGGCCTGGGGGTCTGGCTTTTTGCTCGTTAACCCGTCTTACAGCCTTCCTCGGAGAATTCGAGACAACACTGGGGAAAAAAAAATTTCGTCGACGAGGAGAAGAGTACAAGGCACTACGTGTAATCTCAATTCTCGTGGATTAAATTTTTGCGAGTTAACCGATGAAAATTAATTAATTAACGCGATCCACACGGCGCAAAAGCATAAAACTGATCTCTTGCTAATTTTGTATTCATTTCATGTGAAACAAAGAGAAAAAAAAATGGGTAAACAAATTATGTATCCAATCAATTAACTGAAAGCCGAAAAAAAATATGGATGAGGTAATTAATTGAATTATTATTTTCTGCGCAGTCGAATGCACTTCATTCACTAAAATTGGAATGAATGGAGTATTCGCATTGGGGAGTAAAGAACTAGGGAAATTTCTTTGATAATCATAATGAAAGAAATATCAATGAGAAAAAAGGAGAAATACTCGGAGTAAATTGAAAGTACATTGAATTGCTGACTCGAGTCTCTGCAGATAAATTTCTGTAATGGTTTGCACGGTTGAGCTGTCGTTAAGGTACTACTGGGGTTGATTTACCCCCTCTGTTCGTCTTTCCCCCGTTCAGATGATCCATAGAAAATCGTATAACGAGGCATTCTATTGAGGGGGGGTTTGGTCAGGCGAAGTATGCGAATGACGTTATCCAATAGCTTTTGATCTCCATCTGAATTATGGTCTTTTCTAAGTCGACGTTGAATGACAGTAGACTCCTATTAACGTCATGAAAATTAAACAATTACATTTCTTCTCCTCTCATTTACAGTGTCCTGTGCTTCTTTACGAGTTAATTTGTTTCTGTTTGTTAACTTTGGAATTATCTGGATAATTTGTGATGTGGGGAGAAAATGTTGGGGGAATCTTTTTGTGACTTCTTGTGTAATCATTTCTCATTTATCTAGGGAGAAATATAATTTGGTCTTAAAAAAAAAGCACAAGAAGTCAAATCAACGAACAATAGTTTGTCAATTTGTCATAATTTCTTGCGACGTAATTCTCTGATTATCAGAAGCGTAAACCGATTAAGCACTCAAAATCAATAAAGGAAGAACTGTAGCGTTGCGTACAAAAAACCAAAACAACATTTGAAAATCGATTTGCACCGTCCACTCCCTCGTCAATTTCTCCTGTTCTGGAGTAAAATAAGAGAGATTTCCTATTGTGAGAAAAGCTATAAACCCGAGAAGAAATGTACAACATTGTGGAAATTGGTAAAAGATGAATGATTCACAGTGATTCGAGAAGGTAGAGAGCTAGAGAGATGATAAATAAAATAGAAAAAGATTTTTACTATCCCCCCTGTAGTTCTCTACGGCATTCAATCTCGCTTCCGGTCAGAGGCACTTGGGGACAAGAGATAAGAGGCTCTTTTCGAGCCCACCCGGCCCTTTTCCACGATCACCAGTCTGTTACAGCATAGGATCATCCTATCCTCTACATTTATTTTTATTGATATCGAACTATAAAACTGATAATCAATACAAATAGCGTGATAAAAGGTAACGTCAAGGGGTGTACATACAGTTGTACTTAATCACCATTCAAAGCCCTATTAATCGTTTATTTTTAATTAGCAATTTATTGATTGTAATCGACTCATGCGGGGTTGTGGCAACCTAGTTCAGCAACTTCTGAGATAAGTATTGCTATAAGTAGAATAAATTTTTCGGTCGTTTTTGGGTGAAAGTACATTGAACAGATTGACCGAGAATGTGGTGGACCATTTAATTATAATTCACCAAAGATACAAATAATTATAAAATATTCAGTAATTATTCATAGGACATTGACGAAAATGGTAATTTGGGTGGTTCTTGTTGAATATTTCGGACTTGAAAGGAAGTACATTTTTCTTCAGCTAGGTCCCTTATAAAATACAGTATGAGCTACAAGAAATATTCGTATAAACGCTGCGAGAGATGAGCTTTCAAATGTAAAGGTGAAAGTAGAATATCTAAAATGAAAAGATTGAAAAAGTTATGCGATTTTCGTTGAATATCTGTGAACTGAAACGAAATAGATATATTTCCGGGAGAATTTTCTTCCGCCGAGTCATGATAGGACGCATAGAAAAATCATTTTTACGTACTTCACTAGCTACATCCAATATTGAGATTATTCGCAATGACTCACTTGATCTGACAATTGATATGAATCGACGAAGCAGAAGAAAATCGTATGCAATTTTATGAAAACTCTGAATGCACAATTAATACACGAATTCTCTTAATGAAAATTTTGAAATGAGGTAAATCTCAGTGAGCGTTCAACTGTCATAATAATTTCAAAATAAAATACGTGAAAAGCAATGACATGATTTATTGAGGGAGCAGAAGAAACCAAAAATTAGTATGAGCTGTGGATGAGTAGCTTATCATCTAATAAACTGATAATAAACTTAATAAATGAGAAAATCATGCAACTCAATAAGGAGAAATCAATCCAGATTTCATAAAGAATCCCAAAGTTCAGGGCGAAAACAAGTATTAATCACAAAGTTCTTTCTATTATTATTCCTTAACACTATTCTCTAGAAATAGTATTAGGGACTTCTCCCCCTCACAAAAACTTTTTCCATCTCCCTTCATCTCCAAAGTTTGAAACAGATTGAAAAATATTGAAATTAATTCCCACCACTTCACTCCCAAATCCCCATTCATAACAATAAAAAAACCATAATTTACCTGCTTTACAGACATCCAGATCCAGATCTCCGGTAATAGAATGTGGAAACTGTCCATTAACTAACTCCTCAATAGTAAATCTCTTTCTCCCCACCTCGATAATTGTCTCATTATTCCCGAGTAAACCTCGACACGTGACTCTTTCCACAAAGAAAATGGAAACAACAGTAAAGAGCACCGAATCCAGCCTCATCTCTGCTGAGCTTTTCAACCAAATCAACAGGCACTAGACTCCCTCTCCACTGAGTCATAACAAACCAACCAACCCCTCCGCGGAAAAAATAACGCTTCACCACTCAGTGAAACTAAAAATCAAATCTTGTAATTCGATTTGACTTCCTCCGGCCCTAAATTCCCTTCTCTTACTATTTCCACTTTCCTCAAAACTTCTGTCTCAATTTTTATTCCACTCACAAAATTTTTCGGAGCTCTTACTATCGATATAAATTCAAAAGTCAACTGACACTTGACTATTTTCGCGGTTTTGAGTTGAATTCACATGTCTCGATTGTTTGTTTCGAATTCACAAGAACTTTTCACGTTTTTTGTATTGAAAAACTAATTGATCAGCTAATTATTTCAATGTCATTACATTATAATAAATATTACGCTTTTATTTTGTTCTATAAGTTTTGATTTGATGTTCAAATGAAAATTTTGGCTTTGTGCGTTCAATTATTCGCTGGTGTCGTATCGCGATTTTTTAATTGATAATTGTCGTCATAGGAGTGCCTATATTTTCACGATTTTACTCGTCGAATGTTGCGTGGCGTGCGATAATCGCTCAGCTCGCTGACGACTGCAGGTCAAAGTTCGAGGGAGTTTTGACTTGTATAGATTGCCAGCTATTCTTTACACTCGGTTACGCATTTTTATATTAATTTTTCCATGGACAATTGCACACACGGGCTTAGAATAAATATTGAACACATGATAGATGTGCTTGACGGAGTTGTTTTGGTGGCGGGTTTAAGACTTGTTCTGTGATCTCGCGGGTAATACGTCCGTCCGTTGGTTTGCCACGGGCCGACTAGATGTGACGTTCGAAAGCGCGCGCCCGAAGGAGGTGAAGCCACGAGAGAGCGCCCAGGGATATTCTCCAGGGTGGGGGATTTCGTTTTGTTGGTTTTGCAGGGGGTGAGAAGGGAGTGAGTTTTGTCTTGAGGGCCTTGAGTTATTGCGAAGTCATTCTGCTTTTTTTTTTTATAATTCTGAGGGAGTTGTTTTACATTTATGGATTATTGATGGGGTTTATTGGGGGTATTCTTTTTAGATTATGTGTTATGTGGAAGCATTTTTCTGAAATGGGTTTTCTTTATGAGAAGAAAATATCATTATTCTATGTCGTAGTGTGCGGTGGGGAAAAATATCTTCAATTTTTTCATGGAGAGTTGACTATTAGTTTTGAGGACAGTGGCAGTGAATGCGATTTGGGCGTCAAAAAGTCACGAAATTTCAATTTTCACTGCAAATGGATAAAAAATGAAATTGGATTTTTATCCTGCAATTGGCCTGAGGTGTTAGGTCTCGAGTAAAGTAATCATAAATAATGAATTTACAACTTTTCATCGAACTATTTAATTTACTACTAATCGATTCTTGAAATGAATGGGACATCGTAATAATGCATATAATTAATTTAAATACAATGTTACTCTCTCCTACTGAAATTCAATATTCACGACAGTTTCAGCAGAAACTTTGGCGCACGCAATTATCCCAATGAATATTCCTTCATTTACGTATGTGTGAACCGAGTGATGCTCGAAAGCACATGTTTCTCCTCCCTCGGAGTCTTCCAAAATCCGCAAGGGGGTTCAACAAAAAACGAAAGGGAATTATACTGATTCCGTGTATGGATAGTTCGACTATCGAATTACTGTTATGGGATCACCCTTCCGAGTGCCCTTCGCGTCAGCCACAGACCTCAGGGGTGGAAATTTACGTCGCAAAATCCCGGCCCTAAAAATGTTCATACTTATAATGATTTGGGGTGGAAAATAAAGCAAAGAATCTCCCTCCATCCTCTCCGTCTAATTCTCAATCTTGTCTAGTACTTTATTTATGGAATTCATCACATATATTCCTCATATCATATAATTCCAGTCGCAAAAGTTGATTTCAGACGATTCGATATTTTATGAAAGAAGGGAAATAGGGAAGTTTTTGAATCTCTTTTGCAGCTCACACTTTACTCTATAAAAAAGATTACGAGGAATGCTTCGCTCTTTTTTTCATTCATGAGTTATTAATTGTAAACAGGCTGGGACAATGGAAGACAGGCTGAGACTAGAGCTTTCATATATTTCTGATACTTAGCACAAAAACCAATGTTTAGGAAAGATATTTAATTTCTCTCACTCTATGACATATTCCTACGTCAAACATCCATAAAGTATTTAAGAAATTAATTGATGGAAGAGAGTTACGGAAAATTGCAAGATTTATCGCCTGAAATTGGAAGAGAAACTCCCAGCCAATGCACGTATCTCATCAAATTATCGCATGTCTGGAAATAATTCCACGAATTTCCAAAATTACGTGACAATAATTAACGCGAAAAGTTGAGCTCACAACAGTTTCCGATCACCCCAAGTATCTCCTGCGTGTTGTATGCACGAGATAGTTGGAGCGAAATTAATTAAAATATTTCGCTTGGTTGAGGCATCAGATACACAGGCCAGCCAGGATTCCTAGTTGGAATCTCAAATGTTTCAATTTTCCCTCACCTCGTAAATTGATTCAAATTCGTGCTAACATTAATTTTCCTTCTTGTTCCATCTTTCATTTTCTTTTCTAATTGCTCATGCATAAAGTTTGTTGTGGGGGGTACAACTGCATTCGGCTTTTAGTAGTAGGAGTTGGAGGTGTTATACGAAAAAAAAAGAAAGCGAGGAGGGATAATTAATCAGCGTCAACGAATCGTCCCCCGTCCCCCCTCTCCCACCCCTCTTGAGAGAAAAAGAGTAAAATAGAAAATGGAATACCGAGAGAATTGAAAAAAGAACATTGTCAGAAAAGAAAAATTCATTAGTAGTGAAAAATGAAGAGACGTAAATTTTCAGAGTATATTATGTTGAGGACGTTGTGATCGTCGGAAAATAAGAAAAATACATTTTTTCAGAACTTATCTTCAAAAATGAGCTTTCAACACTCTTCATTGGTCAGACATGTGACAAAATATGACAATGAATACCCCTAGGCAAATTATTTTTTCATACTTTTGAATAGCAGACAGTATTTGCTATGAACAGGGAAGAGCTTTTGGAAAAAATTAATGTAAAAAGCTCGGAAAATTAATTACCGCGTAGAATATTTTTGCAGAAAGCCCCTAAACTATAAAAGAAATCCTAAAGACTCTTTCCAAAATAATAAATGAATATGGCTATTGGTCGCAAAATATGTCATAAATTAATTGGCAAAACTGGCAACACCATCATGTTTTTGTAAATAAAAATTCATAAAGTTATTTCCATTCATGAAGAGTGAAAAATCTTAGGAAATAAAATTTTTCATCTAAATCATTTCTATATTACATGGACCCTGGCCAATTAAGAAAAAGAAACAGATCTACAATCAGAGTTTGTGCATTCGCATATAAATGTATCTCGAGTTCTCTAATTAATCCATTCAGATTGCATTGGTGTGTACGAGAGGCACGCATTTTTCCGTTAATATGTGTGGAAGCCTTCCCCCTGATTTTTTTATTATTTTTGCTAAAGCTGAAGACGAAAAGGAAAAAGTAAACGACTGCGGTAGGAAGGATGGTACGTGAATTTTTTAGCCGAGATTATAATTTCAAGAGGTAAAAGGAGGAGGTTTTTCACAGAGACTAGCGTTTTCATTCGTTTTACCAAGGGTAATTAAGTCGTCACACATCGTAGAGTCACGGTTTAACGTTCTCGTTCACCTTAATTGCATGTAAAACCATTTCGGAATATATATGCAACGATACTGAGACCATTCACAACGTCTTTGGTTATTATTCATAACAATCCAGAATATTTAATTTCTTTCAGTCACATTATTGTGTATTAATCTACATTATTTATTACAATATAAATTGAGAAGTGAATCAAAAACATAATCAGCCTCAGCAACAAATAGAAATTTCTTTCCATTCTTCGCTCCATTATTCATGACGTTTTTAGAACCGAAGTTTTATATACAAAATCGAGATATGTATCATACGTCACATTATATAATTTGATAAACAAAATAGAGGCTTCAAAAATGATTACACTCGAATTCTTTTAACAGTGGATTCATCAAAGTCGTAATTAGTCGGCTAAATTATCACTGATGAACACATTTTTTGGCTTTTTCAATTTTTTTTCTTCACATTACACTCAACAACTCAATTCAAGTTTATTCAGACCTTGGAACCAAACAAATTACAAGAGTTTTCTCAAGAACTGTATGAACCTTCCGTCGGAGAACGCCTTGGGTTCTTTCCACATATATTTTCCATTCACTTCTTCGAAGCACTGTTTCTTCAGAATGTCGAAATAGAGAGTTCCAATGGTCTTGCTCGGGAAGTTTTTATTCTCCTTCAGACAATCATAGAATTCATCGTCGCACTTGCAGCTGAGGCTAATGATTTATTTCAATTCAGAATTAGTTTGATTAATTTATCAAGTGTGCTTTATAATTGGAGTAATATGGGGAGAATAAGAGAAGAGAAATAATAGTAATAATAATGATAATGAGTTTTACTTGCCTGGTGGAGGAGGAGGGATTAGTGAGGCCGTGGAGGGTCTCCTTGGGTTTCATGATGTTCGGACAATTGTCATGGGCACGACAGCATGCGTCAGTCCGATTATATTTTCCAAGGTCATCAAAACTTTTGGCGATCGAGCCTCTACCACACCATTTCGTACCTAATCATAAATTTAATCGTATTCTTTATCGTGTTCTCACTTCTCACTGTCATTCATTTTCTGGGGAATCGTAAAAAATTTTACGTGACAATATTTTTTGTTCTTTTGCACGAGAAAATACAACACTTCAAGATAAAAATGGAAATAAAACTTCTAATAATTCACTGAGAATGGGCGAATGAGAAGGCTAGGCAAAAGTAATTATTAGTTGACGAAACCTTAGAAGAATGGGTACCGGGGAATCTTCACTTTGATTGAGGTATAGGGAAACCTTTTCAAAGGGAATAAATTTAATGAAAATTTTTATTGCAGGGGTAGGGGATTTCGCATATCATTTTTCATCAGGAATTTTTCTTTTTGCTTTTGTGAAATGAAATTCTGTCATTGGTAGCACTATTACATTTTTCATACTCATGTATTCGTCTTTTGCGAATCAGATTCTAGATTTTTTTCTTTACTTTATAGGAGAGGAATGTGGGGAATGAATTTCTTGAAGGAGAATCCAGAGGGGTCTTGGTGGAAGAGAATCAGTGGAATATATGACAGGTGTTTAACAGTGTTATCAATCAAAAATAAATAGCGTGAAATTCTCATTCAATATATTTCATTAATTTTAATTATCAAACAGATGCGAGAGCATACATTTGGAAAAAGCCCCGCAATTATTTGTATTTAGATACTTGATTAACGTTTCGCCTGAAAGATAACGTAATTAGGTGTCGCAACAGCCCACAATTTCTTGCTAATTTTGACCCATCAAAAAATTTTATGACCATTTATCTTTAATTTGACAACTGTTCGTCGAATGAAATTGAAGGAAAATCCGGAAGGTTAATCAATTAGCCGTTAAATTTAATCAAATAATCTTCTCCATAAACTATCAACATGAGAAGGATTTTTTTAGAACAATTCCAGTACTTACACTGGAAATTTTATTGGAAACATAAGGAGTTTTTCCCCATAAAAAAACCTGTGATCCTAGAAATCCTTGGAAATTTTTCCATAACGGGAAGGGGAATCTATTTATCCCTATGAATTTTTCGACTTGTGATTTCTCTTATAACTATTAAAAAAAAAATTATATAACTGCTTCATTGAATTAACAATGCAATGATCGAGTCAATAAAGTAGTTCTCTGTATTCACACGCAGAGAACAGTTCAATAAACAGTAATTAAACAGTCCGGCAATTTTCGAGCTGATTGACATTTAGGCAAAAATTTATAAACGAAGCAGAAATTTCAAATGACGTTAGAAAAAAATAACATGAAAGTCGGTTAATTTATTAGCATCATGGACAAGATTTGAGTTCATTTTTAGTTTTTTCCTTAAATCGATCCCGACTCACCAAACTTTTCGAACAATTTTTCCTGACCTTTTACCTTTTTTTAGTTTTTAAAGTAATCAGTAGTAATTACCTGGTACAATAGTTGTATATCCTCTATTTCTCAACTCCACAAAATACGGATCATTGTACATTTCCTCAGTGAACCAACCCTCATCCAAATCGAACTGATCATCCTCGAACTGTGCGTTCCCGACCGTCAAAATAATCAAAAATGTAATGAATAATACTAATTGCTTCATGTTTGTCAACTACAATCCGTAACCTGTAACTCCAAGTTAGTAACTGACTGTGTTATTCACGAGGCCTCTCTTTTATGAACGAGATACTTTGGGGGTTGTGCCGACTGGGACTGTTGCTCATTCAAGCTTGAATATTTGATAAATATCAAGTGTGGACAGTAAACTCGTGTACAAGTGTTCGTGAGAAAGGTAAACCAGTTAATTAATATTAATCAAGTATCATCCAATCATTTCCGATTTATTCTGATTTTTCTCCTGAGGTCACCAGTGGCTCTAGTAGAATCGCAGTTAGAACATCACAATATTGTTGTCTATTCCAAAGAGATTCAATCTAACAAATTGAATCAGAATTATTTCTTATTGATTAAGAATTATTTGTTATTGATTAGGCCATTAGGTTTAGAGGGAATTGATTTAGAATAACATCATGGGATTTTCTTGTAGCTTCTGGTTTTACCAATCGTAAATCCAGAATCGTAATCGTTATCTTTAATATTGATTTATGTATTATATATTTATCTATGCATACTAATAAATTAATTGATAGCATTTTAATTCAAGTTAATTACTTGTCTTCCAATGGAATCCTAAGTCTAAAAATTTTTTAATGGAAGAATAAGAAGCATAAGAAGATTTAGTGTCTTGTGAAGCTTTGGTATTAAAATAATCTCTTATGAGTTTCGATATATAGTTTGGTCTAAAAAACACTCATCATAAAGTATCAGGCGATTGAATTGATAGGCTTATGCGTTCATAAGCTCTTATTTGCTCAAATCGCTATACATATGTGTATGTATATTCCGGTATGATGACGATGAGCGTCGGGAGACTTTTTTTGTAGATCTTACTGTATCCAAAAAAACCAAGTGATCAAAACACTTCCGCAACAGAGAGAATCCTCAGGTAAACATTCCTCTTATTTATGCTGCACTGGTACAGTTCCAATTGGCAAAATAAAACGAATCATCCAATCAATACATCATCTTTTATTTACACTAATTAAATGTTGATTCTCAGAATAAATGCTTGGAAATTACCAGTATTCATTATGCATTTGAGAAAATACTCGACGCTCTCTTCCGTTTCGGAATAACAAAAATTCTCATTTCAATAACGAATCTCATCAAATATTTATCACAAATTTGTGACCTTTTGTGTTTTTGTTATTGACAGTTGGTGACGTTTTCAAAGTCTCATTGAATCGTGAAGCATATGTGTTTAATCACCGTTTATCATCTTGTACTACACAAGAGATATAAATAAATTTACATGATTGGGTTTAGACTTTATCCAATCATTTTTCCGACCAATTTGATGAATCGGTTCCTTGAAAACTTCCTACTCTTCGTCAGGATGTATTTTTCCCTGTCCTCTTCTGATTGCTTGAAGCACTTGTTCTTGACAATATCGAAGTATAAGGTGCCAACGATTTTACTCGTCTTCGTGTGCACGCCCTTCAGACAATCGAAGAAAATGTCATCGCATTGACAGCTCAGTCTGTGGAAAAGAAACATTCATAATCGATTAATTTGTTGTCTATCAAATATCGTTATTGGAAAAAAAACATGTGGAGAAATGGGATTTTTTTCAGTTATTTCTATTCCATGGACCGAAATTTTTAGCGAAATCGCTGGGTTTTCCTATCGAATTGTTTCCGTACGTGAGGAATAACAGTAGTTTATCACGTACATTGTCACAGTGCCATTGTTTTGTATTCCATGCTTCGATGTTCCTCCTTTGATTTTATCCGGGCATCGGTCATGATCACGGCAACAACTGTCCGTTCTTTTGTATCTACCCAAATCGCTGTCGTTCTTTGCTTTGTTACCCTGTCCACACCATTTAGTACCTTGAAGCAGAACAAAGAGTGAATGAATAATTTTGTTTTCTGCTCGACCGAGTAGATAAATTTTCGTATTTAGTTGTACCGTCAAAAATACGAGAGAAATTCACAGTCCTGTCGATACTACTTTGAAGACAATTTTATGAGTTCATTTTATCATGCGTGTCGTGATAAAAACGTCACAGCCATTTGTTCTTAAAGATATTAACAGGATAATGAGTAAGTGTTGGTTGAACCGCATCCTCTTTTTATCTTATCCTTACACTGAATACGAAAAAATAGAAAGTGTTTCCCTAAATCTATCCTTGTCAGTTTTATCATATCACATGAAGAGAAATATTCAATAAAAATTATGGGTCTTTTCCGTAATTTCGAAGCGAAATACGATTCTAGGAAATTTTACGGAAGTGTCATGAAATTTTTACTGTTCCGCAAAATGAAGAAAAAAACAAAAGGACCCCTTTACTCCCATCCATTAACCGATAAATGCCCCGTGTAATGTGGTTTAAGTTTCTTTTGCAAATAGATAAATTAGTCCGGGTTACATTAATATATTTTGGAAAAAGTTCTCCCCTTCCAAAGGGGCATTCAATTACTTTGATGATGTTTTTACAGAACGGGGTAAACGATTCCCAACGAAAAGTAAAAAACAGTGGTCAAGGGGTGCAAAATCGACGCTATTTTTCGTGGGAATTTTCAGCTGAATCGCCTGTGAAAAATTACGACACGATCTCATAAATTGTCCGAATCAATTCCGCAATCAGTCAAAGAACTGCGCTGAGAAAAAAAATATAATTCTGCCAATCAAATATTCTTCTGACGAGAATTTAAAGCGAGTTGTCAAATGGGCTTTCCGGCATGTGATTGTCCGAAATGGCTGTAATAGACGAAATTATTTATTTTTCTCAGCGTGCAAACTCCATAATTTTTACTGTATATTCTTCACCACGCATGATTTAGTTTTTAATTTAATTTTCGACGAATAAAGCGACAATCACAGCGCGTATTTTCACGCATTAATTGCTTGGTTCATGCCTGAGGAATCAGCTGTATCAATAAGAATGCCAGCAGCAGGTGATTAATGAAATTTCCAACATACTTCTTGGAATATTATTATAAATAAAAAAAATGTATTACCCGGATAGATAACGCCCCATGATTTTTTCTTCGTCCCGTCATTCGTTGGCGACAGCGGTATTCCAGGCCCAAGGTCACTCAGATCAGACTCATTTTCAGCTATTACGTAGACCAGACAAACCAGGAAAATAGCAATGATTGAATTGTTCATTTTTGGTGGGCTGTAAACGTAAGGGGAAAATCATTATGCTTATCAGCATAGACGATCATTCACTTTATTTGGGCAATTATTGAAGTCATCCCCCGAAATTATTTTCAACTATTAACATCAAATGGCCCTCAGTCATTCTCAAATATAAATAAATACAAATTTTAAATATAAATTCTCCAAATACTTATTTTTATGAAGCTGTAAATTTTTCACGGGAAATTAGCCATTTAGGTTTAATTTGAAAATAAAAATTTGACATGCTGCGAAAGAACATTAAACATTACTCTTTTTGGACAGTACATTAAAACTGAGAGGCAGTTATGTACTTCACTCACTTACATTTTTCACCTGTAACAATACAAAGTAAAAGGTGTTTTCACTGTTTTGTGTTTCACTATGAATTTTGTGGATGTACGAAGAAACAGAAAAATTACGCATTTCCTGCCGCTTTGTAATAAATTTATATTACATAGGAAAACATTCAGTGGTTCCCAGACCGAGTTTAAACTAGAAAATATCTTTCATTTCAGTTCTCTAAATTTTCGGATTGGAGAGAAATTAATGCGAGGCGTTATTGATCTGCAGTACGCGAGTAATAAGTCACGTGAAACGTTTGGAAATAGCAAATTCAATAAATCAGATTAATCAACCAAATTGGTCCCAATTTTTAACCTGAGACGCTTTTGTGGATTTTCCACATTTGTATTTTAAGTTTTTAACAATAACAAACCAAAGATAGAAAGTATTTTCATTATTTTTTCTCCTCAAAAAGGTGTCATCATTTACATAAGGAATGAGTGAAACTTATTGTCCTTCTCCACGGCGACTGGTTTTTTCGTTAATTCAAGTCTGCACGGAGAGAAAAAATCAACAAAAATTACCTAACCGTTTGGTAATCATCTTGTATTTTGACCGTCTCCATAAAATTACCTGAATGACAGACAAATTTTACTGAGCTGCCCGGTAATTGTCCCCAAACGGCTAAAGCCCAACACGATTACGGAGCTGAAAATCCACACTCATTACCAATTTCGTGTTATTCTGTAATAAATTGCTATTATTCGGAAGAGCATTTAATCATTCACACAACAAGTTTACCCTCATTTATACTCTTTTGCTTGAACAAAAACTAATGCAAGATATTATTCAACCGAAATTAATCATGTGGAATGATTGGGAACAGCGAATTCAATTAATGGGATTAATCAACCGAAATGTTGGTATTGAGTGTTCCTATATACGAACTTTGCTTTATTAGCTTTTGCAATCGGGTATAAACTCAGAGATTTTGATTTTTTTCTAACCGAACGCATTCTACAAACCAAATTGGAGTACCACCGCTACCTAAAAAACTAAATTTTTGTTTAACTGTTTTATCTTCTTCTAACATTGATAAAGGCGATTTTCGATGATATAAATTTTTATCGTTGAACAATCTTTATTTTGAGAGACCTTTTATTCAAGTCGCTCATAAATATATAAGTCATAAATTCACCAAAGAAAAACCAGTGGGTTTTCAGAAAAATATTTAAAAAGCTATTTCGACTTTGGAGACCCATTTTTTTAATGAATAAAGCCAACAAGAAATATTAGTCGCAAAAAACTAAGTAATAAATCACGTGAATCAATCACAACCATTGCGCGAAGGTGAAAAAAACAACAGACGAATCAACACGATAACTCGAGAAACAGGTTTTCAACAAAGAACTGAAATTGTCCTGCGCCTGTCACATCCGACAAAATTATTAAAATAAAAATATGGTGAAAGAAAAATGAAGACGAATGTCCTTCACACGTTACTCACATGTCAGTGAAGCTCAGCTCTTCCAGACGTCTGACTGGCGATGTATTCGCTCTAGTAATACGAAATCAAATTTACGAAAAGGCCGAAGGAGATTGAATTGATGCGCTCTTGAGCGAGACATGGAGAAGTAGAGGGGAGCTCCCTCACCCCGGCAATTTCCCGAGATTCTGTCTCACGAGCAGATCTTGATCTACCGGTAAAGCAGCACATGGCTGCCGCAACGAGGATTCCAGTCCATTCATTATAATTTTGTAGTGGTCGTAAGGGTAAAAGGTCAATTAAACATGTCGTTGGCTTTCGGATTGTGCGAAACTCCAGGGTGCAAGGTGGTTGCTAGCCTCCAGTGTCCAACATGTCTGAAAATTGGAATTCAGGGCTCTTATTTCTGCAGCCAGGTGAGTGGGAGCGAATTAGGTTAGGAGTTGTCCGGGGAGTGATTAACGAGAATGGAATTTATCAATGCCATCATTAGTATTCAATGAATTATGAAAAGATTAACGAATTCATGATGTGTTGCAATGAACATACTCAAATTATCCGAGATAATCATGACCTTTCGGAGATATTTTATAATCCCAAGTCCCTTTATTCTCCGATGAATCTTGAATATCATTAACAAAGTAGATTTCAAACAACCTTTCAATGCAATTTCAGACATCAAAAAACAACCATAAAATAATTATATTGGAAGATAAGTTATTCCAATCTTGAATTTTCTTCAAGAAAATATCGATGAGAACCGGTCTAATTACCTTGGAGGCCTTTAAGAGCTCCACGCTCAATCTTTATGATTATTTATTAACGACTACAGCAAATTAAAATTTGGAAGTCACCAAGTTATGAAACGAATTCCGGCGAATTCGTTAGCATTTGTTGTCTGTAAATTGTTCTCTTCAATATTCCCGTTATGAAACTGCCGTACTAGTTTTAAAGAATGTGAAAAGAAAAATGAAATATTGAAAAATCAATCTTGAATAATTGATTGCAAGTTCAATGAACTTTGAAGGAAAATTCAGAATTGTCTATTTTAGGATTGCTTCAAAGGAAGTTGGAAGACCCACAAAGTTATTCACGACATTGCAAGTAAGTAGATACATGGCTAAAAATAATACCCGGAAAATTTCTCATATTATTTCCAAGTCAATTTCTCCCCCATGTCGGTTTCTCAATCATCTGATAATATAATTACCCATCTTTCTTATGACTACTATATCAGGCCATAATTTTCCAATGTTTACTTAATTATTTGCCTTATTAATACACAAAATTGCTTGCTGCTGAATCGTCGAATTTAATGGTATGACAAAACTAAAAAAATTTCCATACAAGAAGGGATTCCATGTTTGTAGCGATTTGATTGACAGGGGGGCGGGGAGGGGGTCCTGAAATAAAACCTGTTTCAATGTAGTTAATGCTCTCAATTTTTCACCAGATTTCCGGACGCGAGTTATCGCTTTTTTTATCGATTAACGTTAATTGACCTCCAGAAACTTTAGGCAGATAATTATTTTCAAATGTTGGAAACGATGACCTGTTATCATTCACTACTTTGCCTGTGAGTGCATTCTCCATGAAAATAATCATATTTTTTTAATCAGAGGGAGACTCGGGTAAGAAATCATCATCAGGTGAATACAATCCCTGGCCGTCGTATCATTACACTGGTAAATTGCGTCCGTATCCAAGGCCCCAGAAACGAGAAGTGCCAAAAGAAATAATGCGTCCGGACTATGCCGACCATCCAGAGGGGCTACCCCTCAGTGAACAGGCTGTGCGTGGCTCGGCGCAGATAAAGATTCTTGACGAAGAGGAGATCGAGGGAATGAGAATTGCGTGCAAATTGGGACGAGAGGTGTTGGATGAAGCAGCCAAGGCTTGCGATGTCGGTGTCACGACAGCTGAACTCGATAGGATTGTTCATGAAGCCTGCCTTGAGAGAGACTGCTATCCATCACCGTTCAATTATCACCAATTCCCTGCGAGTTGTTGCACGTCTGTTAATGAAGTTATTTGTCATGGAATACCCGATAACAGGCCGTTGGAAGATGGCGATCTCTGTAATGGTGAGATCATTGAATTTACTCATTGAGAAGCAAAAGTTATTTTATAAATAGCTTTCAACTCCTATCAGAGGCATCACAGCTTGATTTTTATTTTTAACAACAAACTGTCATTGATTGACTTAAACAAGTTCAAATTTTTTTTTGTCATAGTGAAAGCTCTCTGCTTTTAGTCGAGGATTGTGTTAATCGTGAGTTTTCTTTTAATGATCCAGTCAAATTAGATCACGTATAATCGGGTTATTGAATTGCTGGAATAAATGTCATTCGCAGTTCCACGTCAATGACTTTATGCTGTTTTTCCTTGTAGTTGACGTGACCGTCTACCATAATGGTTTTCACGGTGACTTGAATGAGACGTTTTTCGTTGGTAACGTGAAGCCAGAAATAAAGAAACTAGTCCAAGTGACCTACGAGTGCCTCTCGAAGGCTATTGACATCGTCAGACCTGGGGAGAAGTACAAGGAAATTGGGAATATCATTCAGAAGCATGCACAGGCGCATGGCTTCAGTGTTGTGAGGAGTTACTGTGGCCATGGAATACATAGATTGTTCCACACTGCCCCGAGTGTTCCTCATTATGCCAGTGAGTTAATAAATCATTATAAAATTCAACTGTCGAGTAACAAGCAACAGTCAGTTATTCCATGACACTCTGAAGGAGCGACTGGTTATAATTGTAGAATCAAAACCTTTACCCTTATTAATATTCGTTGTATAGATGCATATTCATTATTTTTTTTTCTATCAATTAGAAAATAAAGCAGTTGGTGTAATGAAAGCAGGGCATTGCTTTACTATCGAGCCAATGATCTCCCAAGGCACCTGGCGAGATGAAACGTGGCCAGATAGTTGGACAGCAGTGACAGCTGATGGTCAATGGTCAGCCCAATTCGAGCAGACTCTCCTTGTCACTGAAACTGGCTGTGACATTCTCACAAAACGACGCACCAATGACGGCCGTCCGTGGTTCATGGACCGTTCCTAGTGATTTTTATGAGGCATCAATATTTTCCAAGGCTGGGGATCCCATTAATGAGGTGGATTATTCAATATTTGAGCGAATGACGTTACGTGACAGTTAACATTTTTAATGATCTCGTTGCACGGACGAACATTATGTGCTAACTATCCGTTTACATCAAGTAGTTGGAATACTGAATGATTTCCCACTATGTCATAAGCAGCACTATTATTTGCCATCCCCTGGAAATAAATCGCCTTTTTGATATGATGAACTAAAAATCATGATGAATAAACACATGAATCTCTCAGCAATTACGAAGATCGGATGTGTGCCTTTTAGCATACGTTATCTTCGATCCTTCCTTCACTTATTAATGAAATTCATGTAAATATAATGCCCCACAATTTGTTCAAATGACCATTTACTCGAATAAATTTTGATTTAATCAATATTAGTTGTGTTTCTTGCATTATTAAAATAATGCTGCAAATGCTGATTCGGAAAAATCGATTAATTACCCGTTGACTATTCTACTTTACCGGGAGAGGGAGGGGCAAAATGGAACGATCAGAAAAAACAAATATTGAGCGACATTCAGACAACTTGTTGAAATACTCATTCAGTCAAATAATCGTCCGCCAATCAACATTTTTTGTGATTTTCTTTTATTGAAAACAACACTGTGAAGGTGACTCAAAAAATCAATTTGTGATTATTAACTTTCTTTTGTCACTTGTTTACAGAAACAATACTTCAAATTTCCCTAAACCTAAGAATAAATAATGTGTAATAAATAAAGCTCCAGTTACGAGACGAGCTCGCGCCTCTGCCAGATATCAAATAATAAATAAAAAAAATACTATATACAATGGAGAGTTATTGGGGAAGTGAGTCAATAATTCGTTTTTTTACTCGTCATGTTTTCCACTGATTCGTGTACCAAATTCAGAACTTGCTGTCTCGTAACTCTCGTCGTTTGATGTCGTACTTTTCGGGCCCTCTGGCTCGATACTGTCGTAGTCATAATCTTCGACCGATTTTTCAATGCTTGTATTCTCCTGAGTGCTTTTCTCATGCACTTCAGGAACCATAATTCTCAGGGGCTTTTTCTCATCTTCGTCTCCTTCTTCTTCTTTCATTTGATGTTTTTCGTAATGCTTATCTACTTTTTCCTGCGAATGAGAAAATTAAAAAATTATCAGGGAACAGAAAAAGTGGGGAAAAATTCCAAGACAATTTTGTGATGAGTCGTAGTGTTTGTTAAATAATCTTAGGGATTTTTAGTTTATCCATCAAGTCGAAATAAATCAATGATAATTGATTTTCGAGACGCATCACAATTTCCGAATATGTCTATAGATTCAATAAGAAAAAGGCTCTTCCCTAAAAATTCCCAAGAGAAAATGAGAATTAATTTCATTCATCATAATTACCTGTTCCTGTTTAATTTGTTGTTGTCTAATTCGCTGTCGGTGGGAATACTTCTGCGACCCGAATCTATACCTTCCCCTCTGATTCTCATCCCGCGGGACGTCATCAAGCTCTTCGTTAACTTGGTAGTCAGTCCTGTGATTACTGGGTAGTGGTTCATCCCCCTGTGCTTCCTCGCTCTCCTGCTTCTTCTGCTGATTCCTTATATGCCCCATCAGCTGACTATTGACGTTGCCAGCGGCAGCGAGAGCCGCAAGCTTCTCGGCAGCTTCCCTATTAGGCAGGGTTGTATAAAAAGAAGTGCCTGCACTGTCGTCATTTCCAGTAGAACTAAAGTAGTTGTTCTGAATGTGGCTCGTAGCTGCAACCGCTGTATCGTACTCGATGTTGTTTTCGGCTTGAGCCGAGGGCTCAGGATGCTGGTATGCTAAAGAGTCTTGATTGACGTTCGGGTTGCTCCGAACGTCCAGGGCCTGTTCTGGTTGAAGATTGTAGCCAGCTGTTACTCTACCCGATGCGTAATCCTGTCCAACAAGCACCTAAATGAATTTAAACGCCAAGCACATATTAATTTAATAATAGGACATTTAAAAAACGTATCAAAAACGGCTGAATATAATTTAAGCTACTGTCACAAATATAGTGCAGATCATTTTGATATAATTATGGGGATATTTTTTTTTCTATGCCATCTCTTCATATAATTCACGCTAATAATACCTGTTGCTGTAACTGCTGTTGTTGTTGCTTCCTCAATTGCTTGTTTGCTTGCTCATCATAATTAAAAGAGTGCATTTGAGGCTGAGAAAACGTCGTGGGGTTCACTCCGGACTGGAACAGTTGTCCGAGTTGCTGTTGAAGATGTTGCTGCAATTGTGGTTGCTGTCCACCTCCATACTGTTCATCGACTGGTTGAGGGAAGCTATTTAGAAGATCGTACAGTTGGGTAGCCGATAGAGGGGGACCAGCAGCTGCTGGATGTCCAACATGCAGATCGGGCGCCTGCTGGGCAAGGCGAATGTCCGAAGGCTGTTGGGTCATGTGGATGTCCTGCTGCTGACCCTGACCAGTACCTGGAAAGACGACGTGGCCGGTCGGTTGCTGACCCTGACCACTCCCTGGGAAGCCAACATGAAGAGAACTGTGTAAATTCGTCTGCAAAGGAACATTTGATTGGCCGAACTGAATGTTGGTGCCGACAACGCTCGCCCTGGAGATCTGAGGATGATTCAGGTACAGTTCGTTGGATTGAACGTCACTGGTACCGGTTGATATCCTGGAGGGGTCGAAGTCAGGGGTGTAGAAGGTTGGTGCCGCTGTCTGGTAGTCTTTAAAATTGATTTCGTTGGTTTCCGTCACTTCATAGGCGTTTTGAGTCGGGGTAGGGGAGGTGACGGGTCTCTGTGGCGAGACACTCGTCATCAGAGTTCCGTATCCGTAATTTGTCACTGAAAAAAGTATTATCTGAAGATGTTGGTCATAGAGAACATAGAGAGCCAGGGATGGACATATTCAATGATTATTAACTATTCTAATTATTAGTTTATAGTATGACATATAATTCTGATTATTAAATGAATAAATTCTCTGAGAAAATAATGTGATTGACAGCAATTAAATTACAATATTATTCCATTGAACAGTTATTTCAAAATTAATGGCCAAAAGGCATGATGGACCATTAGCGTGACGTATTAAACCTTCGCGTCTTACGCATGAGATAATTGGGAGAAAGAGAGCAGAGAATTACGGAAGTAAAATGTGTGGATCTTCTTAGAGTGCAGTCCGTCAATTAGTTTGGCCATGGAGGCGTTTTATTTTTCTTTGATTAAGTACCTTGGACATTAGGATTGTATTCTCCATCATGCGGGAATCTTCGATGATCATCTGGCCTATTCCCCTGATTATTGTACTCCCCGTCGTTGGGAAATCTTCGGTTATCCTCGTGCTCATGCTCCTCCCCTTCATTCGGGTTATATGGTTTATCAGCGAGACTTAGATTTGGAGCTGGAATCGTGTGAATCGGACCCTTATCATCGTCCAGGCCACCGCGGTGAGTGGGTGGCATCACCATGGGCTCAGGGCGGTACTCAGGACTGTATTCAGGTACTTTGCTCATCAGCTGGAATTCTTTTACGGGCTGACGTTGAGGGTGGAGGGGAATGTTTGGTATTGCACTTAGAATGGGCATCGGGTTCTTCCAGGGAGATGGAGGAGCGGTGTAACCCGGTCTCATCGGTCTTCTGCGTTATATTAAAGGAATTAAAATTAACTCATATTTTCTGTTAATTCGAGAAAATATATTTGTTAAACTAGAAATTCTTGAATTCATATTTAAAGTTGTGAATAATTTTAAACAAATTGTGAGCAATCGATTATCAATATCAAAATTTCTAATTAATGCATATGAAAGTATGATAAGTACCTGAAATTATGAGGTTTTCCAAACACAGGTCTCTTGGGAGGATAATTATTATTAGTATTAATATGCACGGTATTTCCCATCGACACTCTGTGCCCAATGGGCCATGATTTTTTGTACATCTGCGGTGGAGGTGGTGGAGGAGGCAGAGGCCTTCTGACCTTGTATCTTGCCTCTGTCAGGCAAATGCATATCGCCAATAGCCATGGAATCCAACTGAACGCCTATGAACATGAATTCAACCGGGTCATTATTGCAATCAATTATTTTGACGAGTGGAAATTTTATGTCCAACAGTTATTAATGGCTAATCCGAGTGAAATCTCAAGATGCAAATAACCCTTCTAAATACCGGAACCCGGAACCCGGTGTATTTCGATAACCAGACACTCGAGTTTGTCACCACTGATCATTGAGTACGTTTTTAATGCCTTTATGCCCACGTACACGAGGCATTTAAGTGGGCCAACGTGCTACATCCACGTGATAGGGAGAAAAGCGTTGTGTATCGGCATTCAGCTACATCCAGCAACAGAAGGAAATTATCGTCTTGATAATGATGCCAAGATTACTGTACAGAATGTTTCCGGATACCAAGGGTTTCGACAATTTCAAACGTTTGTTTCATCCTTACATTCCCCAGAGGGAAAGAAACTTCGGATGAATATTTTTCTTAGATTCAGATCATCATTTCCATCGTAAGGTATTGAAATATATGTTAGTATATAAATTGGATAATTGAATCTTAAATTGCAATGTAAATCCACTTTATAAAATCAATTGTAAAAAATTCTATAAAAACTAAAGGAAAATTCTGGATTTGTAGATGAAGAGAAACTCGTGGAAATTTGTAACGCCGGCACTGCTTGTTTTATCCACCTGCACGTGAATTTTTCCCGTTATTTTGCATATCCAAGTACTTTAACTAATTTTTACCAGTGAAACTCGTCCCTTGTTTTAGCTGAACTTCAAAAACTCCTATATGAACGCAATTTAACTGTGAATTTCCATATATATCAACGTGAGTCTAGTATTCAAATTTTACAGTTTTGAATTGATTCTCAATACTGCAACAGAAAATATTTTGAAGATCTAACGACAATTAAAAATTCTTTTACTTTCGAATAAGTGAAAATATTTTAAACTGAGATTTTCTGCCTCTCATCTAATCCTGCATTATATTAATTAACCATGATTGCTCATCTAAAAAAAATTGCTTTCTTTATGATCCACTCATAAAAATGCTAGTTGTATAAGAATAATGCTGAAGAATAATTGTTAATTTATTGTGATAAAAAAAGAAAACGTTGAAAAAAATGTAAAACAAATTTCTTTTTTCATTTCAAGACAATGCATCCAATCTAAAGTGAAAACAACAAATCACGATAGAAAATTTCATCCATCATCCTGTATTTAGAACAGTGAATTAGAAATCCCGATGATGACTCCAATCACTCCAATGCACGAATATTTGCCTAATCACGAGTGAGAAAGTCCCTGTTCATGTGAACGATTGATGAGTGCTTGAGTGCATTAATGAGGTGAAAATCTATCGCACGAGCTACCAATTCATTGGGTGCATTATCGGTAATTATTGGATTGAGATTTCAAGAACACGAGAATATGCAGTACCTCACCTACTTTGGGGCTTATTGCATTCGTAAGTCAATTTTCTTCCCAATTATGCGTCAATTTTAATACCCATTATTAAGATCTTTAGAACCTACTCTTTCGGTTGAAGGAGAGTCTAATGGTGAGGCGACATCAATGGGTCGAACTGTATTTTATACCGTTTCTTTCTTCATCATTTATTTATTAATTTTTTTCATTTTAAACATCGGAAGAATTTATAGCCACCACTTATTTAAAAAGACGTTGAATGTCCTTCTCATTTTTACATTAATATGAATTTTAGTAATTTGAGAAAACATGCAATCAAACTTTTCCGTTGTTTTCGCATTTTTTAATATAAATATATTACTTGACATCACATGTCATCGCTACGAATACTTCAGAATGAAAAAAATGGGGCAAAATTTGTATGCTAATTGCATTTTATAATGAGAAGATATAAAAATATTATTATTTATGTATAAAAAGCTGAAACCATCTTGCACTTTTTTCAAGTTCAATCGCTAAAAAACCATTTCACTAAAAAATCGCACATATTTCATTTCATTAGATTACAAAGAAAATGTTCTGCTCTATCATAGATTTCCTTCAATATAACATTTAAAAGAAAAACATTAACAACGGATTTTTACAACATAAATATAATAATGTAACTTAGTAAGGCATAGCGACAACAGAAAACGTTTTGCAAATTTTCCGAGAGAATTTTCTAACAGTATTTTATCACTTGAAAGAAAAAATCAAATAAACAACGTAACTGACCTTCATAATGCGCGGCGTTCTTGTGGAGGAAGTGAAAAAACAACTAGTACAGCAAATTCCAAACTTAATTCACCATGAGAGAATGTCCAGGAAGGTAGCACTGATGGTTCTACAGACAATTAGGTCATTGTCCTTCATTTATACCAGGCATTTCTCCTTCTTTTCTCGGTAAGAGTTCCCCACTCTTGCCACTCATTTCACTTGTCCACTTATACGTTTTGGCTCGTGATTCCTCGGGGACCATTTACAACTGATATTTACACTGTCAAAATTAATGTTCTTTATTTAGATACACTTAATATGACAAGTGGATCATTGGGTCATCGTATCAGCTATAGAGGGCTTTTCGCTTTCACCGGCGGCATTTGATACGGTTTATCTGGTTAATTTTAGTTTTACATCGTTAATCAATGAGTTAACGAAGTAGTAATCAATTTGTTCAGAGACATGGGGACATTTTCGGGGCAATGTCAAGGTTGAGGGGAAATGCTAAACCTGTTTTGTATGATTTCAGTGGATTGTATACCTGCTTGACCTTAATATGCAATGTTTTTTATTTGAAGTATTCATTGCATATTGAATGGAAATTATGATGCTAAGACGTGGGAAGTTGTACTTTAACAACGTTACAAAAATTTTGAAATTAATGGGAACGCATTTGGTCTCTAAAAAATATTCTTAGAAAAATTTGGTAAATTAGCTGCACAATTCTATTGAACTTCAGTCGAGTTTTTAAAAATATTAATAAATATATCTCTACCTATGCCTTTCAAATGTCAAAGAACGTATTTTAAACATAAACTAAAAAAATAATGCGGAAAATTTTGAAATTGTAGAATAGACTAAAATACCTCAATAAAATTGACTAAAGACTAAAAGAAAGTCAATAAAAATCCAATAGGCTACTCGATCGAATTTCATAGATTTTTCCATAACAATCTTTCAAACAAAAATTGTTAGGTTGGAGTAAGTGGAACATTAATTGGTGAACCTCACTCAAGTAACAAATATGGAGTGGATAAAATTGGAAGGAATAATTTACGATGAAATGCCTGTCTGATCGCAAAGTTCATAAATCACTTTTCTAAAATCATTTTATAGAGAAAAAAATCGTTCAAATACTTGTGGATTTTCGAGCGAATCAGGAACGAATTTAATTATTGCTGCGCTGGATGAAATTTTTAAGGAATTGAAGGGGAAATTCCTTTGCAAGAATTCAAATAATCAGACTAAATTATTTGACTGGCAGCATTCTGGCGATATTGATAAGCGATCAGATTATGAAGGGACTACATAGATTCATGAAATTTTTCTCGAAAATTTGAAAGTGAATGTCATGTATCATTGGATTTTTCGAACTGCCTTAGCGATTTTCTCAGTTTTCTTCAGTTTGACAATTCCATCGACCCCAATAATACCCCAAGGTGAATCACCGGAACGGGATCAATGTACCCTGACACTTCCGATTTGCCGGATCGAATCTTCAATCCAACCGGTCTATCCTCCTTTCTCTCCATATATTTCTAACTGCTTAATGTGTAAACGTACCTTCAATATTTCATCAAACACGTGAAAGAGATCAATATCCTATGGATGCAGGGGAATGATGGGTAAGACATTGAATCATGTGATCCAGTGACCTAATAATTTCCACGAGGAGCAGAACTTCCGTCTGGAGCATCAACACCAATCCAATGGAATACAGCTAGATTTGAATCGAAATTTTCCTGTTACATAATTTGTATAATTTCATTGTTTTTATATAGGTGATCACAAAGACTGTCAAATTGCTTCCTATTTTTTCTAGTAGTTATCACCAATTAATTCCGGAGTGACATGTGGTGCAGGAAAATTTTACAGAACGATTACCGATTTTTTTCGAGGCACTCTCTAATGATTAGCTGAAGAAAATTGATTTGAATTTCATGTAAGTTGTCTCGAATGAATTTCACGATTTCAAATAATTAGTTTACGGTGACTGTTTTGAAATGGAAAATATATTAAATCAGCGCGAAGAAATTTTCTTTTAAAAAAATTCTCCATTTATTTTACAGTTTACAACTTTGCTACTGGATTTCACAGTTCTCTTTCTCTTAATGCTCCTTTGAATTTTTTTAGTATTCCAATTGTAGAAGAAAGTAACTCCGGCGAACCAAATTTTCGAAAATCTATTATTAACTGAATTATCCACGTCTTGAATGCATAAAAAGTGACGATTCATTCCCTTAGAAACTCGATTTTTTATAAAAAATGAAATGGCTGTGGAGAATGACACAGGTATTCTCAATACCTCTGTCTGGCTTTGGCTTAAGAAAATCATCAAAAGTCATCTGCATTTTAATTTCGTGATTATCTTCCGCGAAGAATACTGATGAGCCCGTTAAAATAACAGTAAATTTGTGCCGACAATCGTCATGTTGAATAAATTCATCCATGCGCATGTTCACCAGGGAGAGGAGACATAAATCATACAATTCGATACATATTTTTATTACCTCCTCTCGTTCGCACGGTTGATTTTAAATGACTATGTCCATTTACCACTCAAAAATTACAATTTTTTAACATTTCGAAATTTCAATTTCAAAATCATACACTGATTAAGGTATTATTGAAATATAATTGGATTATATGTCAATCACTTTGGACTCCCCAAACCCTGTTTTCTACTAAAAACCAAAATTTAGAATTGCAGTAAAGAACAGATTTGATTTTTCTTGATTTTGATCATAAAATCCTTTTCAAAATATTGTACGATGGTCTGTACATTGTTGTTTGTATCAAATTGTGTAATCGCTTACGACAGATACGCGCACATTTTACTTAAAAAATAAATCCCTCAACGCAAGATACGTCAATGTACTTAGGCCGCCGAGGATTGTACATCATTAGCATATCATTGCACATATAGTCATTTTGTTTGTAGACCCGTGGATAATTAATAATCATCATTTTAATTTTGACCATGATAGTGCCCGCAAAAAAATTAAAAATAAACACTTTTAACTGAACTGTAGCTAGTCTCGTAGGAAATCGTTTGTAGATCA
This sequence comes from Diachasmimorpha longicaudata, assembly GCF_034640455.1. Lineage (NCBI taxonomy): Eukaryota > Metazoa > Arthropoda > Insecta > Hymenoptera > Braconidae > Diachasmimorpha > Diachasmimorpha longicaudata. The sequence goes on from NC_087225.1 coordinate 5,981,762, forward strand.
CGAAGATAAGGGTTTGCTCGTTTGTATAAAAATTTATGACATGATAAAAGTCTGATCAAAATTAATTAATTGAAAAAAAATTTTTTGTCGATTCCAATTTTCGCAACAATGAGACCGGCAACGTAGAAAGTTTCTTTACCGGCCGAGCAAGGGCCGGTAAAATTTAAATTCAATGCTTTTATTGAACAATAAATCCTAAAATCATGAATAAAGCTTTGTGAAATATGGAATGGTGATTTCATTGTTTATTTAAGGGTCACTGATACATAATAAATCGAAAAATACAGCCATTCGCCTGCAAAAATTGAAATTATAGAACGGACACGCCCCGACGAGGCAACGCAGCGGTCACTTTGTCCTTCCCCCGATACACAGCGCCACGCACAACATCCGAGGCACTTGCAGAGATTATACGGGAGACTGCTAACGCTGCGGTGGTGGCTTCAACCACAACATTTCGTATCGGTGGCGCATGAACTACGATAGTGAATGTGCCTGTCGGTAAGGCATTACCACCGAGAACGGGGCTAACTAGACTGGGAGTATTTGGCTGTAGCAGGCCCAGGAGCTGAGAAAAATTGTGAAAAACGAAAAAACCGATTTTTGAATATTCCCGGAGCCTTAGACGAATCGCGAATGGGCTACCCCGAACCACATGCCACATACTCCGTGGTAATGCCTTACCAACAAGCGTCAGCAATCTCCCCTAAAATCTCTGGTATGCCACCACCCATCGAATGGAATCCGCGCTATTCGAAACTCGTTACTAATTCTTTCATTACCATCATTCGGCCATATAAAATCCCATGAACCTGCCTTACCCGCCTCTTCCCTCGCCGATAACTCAGTTCCCAATTCCTGCCTTGTCCATCTCCGGCCCCCTCTGAAACCATTAATAAACCCGACAGCTCATTATCCGATCTCACGCGAAATAGCCTCATACGTCACCATAAATAAATAAACCTCGCATAATCGCGCTGGTTCTCACGGCTGTTATCTCGTCGAGACACTGTGTCGAATCGCCCCCTCCTCCCCTCCTGCCCCCCTGTGCCACCCACAATGGCTGGAAAAGCTGCGTGCCGCCTGTAATATATTCCCAGTCACTATCCTCAAGTATTCACGCATGGTCTCATGCATGGAGTCAACGAAAATTGCTGAGCATTTATGGTCAAACAGCGTGTCTCACTCGGCAAATCCCAACGCCTGTGAATAATGGAAATCGTTGCCTATTACCTATTCACCTAATATTTGTTACACAGCATTACCCTTAAACATTGAACCGTGTAATAAAAATATAGGTCACTGACAACTAATATCCCCATTGATTATTTTCCCATGGAAAATTATTCGATCATAAAATCAAAGAAATAATCTCAACAAAATAAAATTGAATCACCGGTCTTGGATCAAGGCTGATCTGAATCACCTCATGGGCATTAAGATTATTTCTTTCATCATTATAATCTGACGTTGGATTACCACGTGGAGACAATGCAGAATAAAAAGAAAATTTCAATTGAATAGTCTCCGCCACGCGCATTGAACTGTGGTATACATATATAACATATCTGTATGGAGAACCCAATGATATTTACCATCGTAAAGGCTTTACGCTCTACTAGACATGTGGGTTCCCCCCTTGGAAAATGGAGACTGTACCTCTTTTACCTCCACTCTTTTGCGATTAAGATCGTGTTATGTAATCAAATAATCACGTGCCTCACACTGACATACAAATCAAGTGGGCTCATGTCCAGCTATTGCGTTTGTGTGGGGTGGCATGAGGTATGGAAATTGAAGAAATCAAACAAGTGCGGATGAACAAAAATACACGTGTGAATAAACTTAATGGGCATGTACTTTCTCTGGGAGAATCTATAGAATTTCTACCGAATGTGCATAACAATTTTTTTGAAGGTTTATTACAAAGGTAGTTAAATTTCTAGAATTCTATTTTGCTTTTTGAGTCCATTCCTGTTCACCTTTTGAATGAGATATTTTCAAGTTTTTCTCATGCACGTACGGACAAATTTCATAGAAAGTTTTCCGTGAAAGGCATTCGATTTTTCAAATCTCAAATTTTGCTCGGGGTAAGATAAGACATGATATGAAGTTTATTGTTTAGAATATTAAACAAGATATATACAGAATAGATAATGAATAGAGCAGTAATTCTGACAGAGGTAGTAGAAAAAAAATATAAATAATACCATACGATGCAAAAAACCAATAACAGCGAATCAATCACTCTGCGGCGACCATTCGCCCTCGAGAAGTCAAGTAGATGGTACGGTAGAATGATCAGAAATACAAATGTAAAGTCTGAGGACTTCTAAAGGTTTTTAATGTTTTTTTACAACGATCTCGAAGACGATGGAGCCTATTTAATTTTTTCTATTGTTTTTCTTGTTGTCTTACTTTACCCACAATATTTTTTTATGATCGATCCAAAAAAATTTTCTATACAAACATTTTTATTATAATAAGCTTAATATAAATATCTCTTAATTTTTAGAAATCTTTCGTTGATAATTTCTTTAAAAAATAGGACTACTTCAATGTTTGCGTACGTGTTCCAGTGAATTGAAAAAGTAATGATCTTGCTTTTGTTTTTACTTCTCCATTTGGGTGAGAATTGACACCCACGTCGGTGTAAAACCATAGAATTAACGTTACGAAATTAAACGTGGGAGCAAGTAGTCGTTACCTCGTAGGAAATACACTCATAGAAGGCTATGAAAAGCCTCGAGTATTATGAACCCCTTAATAAACATATGTTTTTTCTGGTCATTCGTCATAAGCATCGAACGTATCATGAGTGAACATGTTTTATGGATTCACATGTAGGCAGAATTACATACGCAATGAACCGTTATTCCGTTTTGTTTTGTTAGTTGGAACCTCCAACGCTTGTGGTATCCTTTTTGTCTCGTTTGCTTCGACCAAACTTGGCGCATATGCAATAATTTCCCGGTTGCCTGGCACGTGGTCATTACGTCTACGTCTATCCCCCGTTAGACTCTCAGCCTAACCAACGGTTATCGGCGATTGGCTTCTCATTAAATCAGTAGCTGGTTATGCTAAACTATTGAAGAAATCTACTATCATGAGAGGTATAAATCATGTAATTGTCATAATTCCAACACTCGGGGCATCCTTTTATGTCATCAATGGTTATCAGCCTTTGGTTGAGCTTCTGGATGAGAATAATGACGCGTTTCCTTAAAATCAAGATTTTTCTCCAAGACAAAGACTATTTTTCATATCTGAAACAGCTGTTTAATCGAGCTACTCGATTCATAATTGTTGGGTTATGGATTTAATGTTGGGGAGTCAACTAATGAATGAAATAATTATTTTTAATATGATATGAGAAGATTCTCTGTCAACAAGAGGGTGTTAGAGTCCTTAATGAAAAGCTGGTAGTTTATTTTTGTGAAACAACAAGTGATAGAAAAATAATTTGGTTCGACATTGAGAGGAAAAAATATTTCTTAAACTAGTGTTATTTAAACAAATTATTTCAACTAAGGATTGATCGTCCTGACAGAAAAAAATATCTTCTTGAAAGGTATTTCTCTTAGGAAACCATTTAAAGGTAAAGGCCCAAGTTCAGTTCCAAGCATTGCTGTTACGCCATTAGACTTTTTGCAAAAATCCACTAATAGATGTATTAAACTCTCAATGTTATCAAGTGTTAATGGAATTGCTTATTCAGCTCTAATACTCAAGGGAATTGAGTTGAACGTGTTAAGGTGATCATTGATATTTCAATGACAGCTAGAATTCGCAAACTCATTGTGAAAATTGAACAGCACATGCAACTCAATTTTCATTACATTGACTATTCAGAGAAATCATTAATAACATTGAAGAAAATTCACTCTCACCAACACCTGAAAATCTAAATTTGTAATGATACCATCTCTGCTATCTTCGCGTTATTAAATACATTGTTAAATAACCAATATGGCACCGCGGTCAAGGAAACCAGATGTCATTACAGTAATTAATGACGTTCGAGATAGCCAATAGGTAAATTTTATCGTACGCAGTGACTCTCAGTTTCAGAAAAAAATTTAATCAAGAAACTGTGAAATGACAGTTAAAAACTAGTCAAAAATACCACCATAATTTTCTCCGTCTACCATTGAGGAATAATTTGTTCTGACAGCTCTAAAGCATCAACTCATCCTCCAGGTGGCAGTTCCATTCAAGAAGAGTCATTACAACGAAAAACATCGAATTATTCATGGGATACTAAAGATAATGAGCACAAGGATATACTCAAGATGTTCATTATCATCCTTGAGCCAACGGAAATGCCAACAGACTCTCTCCTCCCTCGATTCACCCACTCAAAAGCTCAATAATCGTGCACGAATCAGATTCTTCTATTCCAGTGAGATTTATTTAAAAGCCGAGAATTTTTATTCATTTATTCAAGAATAGAACAGAAGTGAAGCAGTGGTTACTGCTACAAGACAATGATGAACGCCATTCTGACGTATTCCATATTGTGCAACGTTTGGTAAACCACATAATGGCCCTCAATTTATCAGTGTTATCGTAAAAGAGCAAAAGGTTCACATTGCCTCGAAAATCACGGATCGTTGGAAGGTGATTTATATGATTGCACTGGCTAGTGATAAAAAATATAATAAAATGAATAAAAAACAAGTGGAAAAAGGTAATGTAACACGACGGAGGTGTGGATTCAATTGTTGGCCAATAATTGTTTTCTTCATTCTCTTTCCCTTTGTTTACTTAACGTGAATTGTTTCATGTCTCTGAAGCTATTGGCTTCACGTTATGTTACATTTTCAGGCGTGTAAATTAAAATATTCACGCTTTCCCCTCTTCTCGGTTACAATTGCGTATCATTACGTGAATAAATGTAATAGTTGGGGCCCAACATACGATTAGCAGTTAACTGAGTGAAGGCACTTGTGTCAAAACTGGTAAAACCGGGCCATTTTACTCGTGTGACATTCTTCATTTTTCCCTCCCATCGCTCAGTCAACAGCCCCAAGTTTTAACTGTCCAGATTAATGCGAAAAAAAATGGACGTTATGTAAGTGTTTTACATTAGTGCATTTGCAATTAGCGCGATTGCGTTTTGCTCGGTTGATTTTGAAGTATTTTGGCCTGAGGGGCCCATTCAATTTCACACATTATCGCGAAAATTTGGTCTGATGATTTCAAATTTACGAGTTTTTTTTTTCAGGCAGAAATTAATCCACAATTTGTCACTAATTGCTGGGGATTTATTGACCTCCTTTACTAATTTATTAAGCTATCTTGAATGAATTTATCTGATGGCAATCACCAGAGGTTCATTTAAAAACAGTTAATCCTACGAATGGGACAGTTTTCTAAATATTTCACTTATGAAATAGAAAATGAAAATTTATGGATGCTCTGTGACGGTTTTCACCGAAGAGGTGAGAGTGTTGGCAGTTAACTGAGGAAGTATCCGGGCGTTTGAATACAACATGTAACTTTCGCAATACGTGCGTAGTGACTACAGGGACTGACTTTGAAAACTTGAAAACAAGAGAAATATTATAATTGCATGTGAGAGTTGGTTAATGGTTAATGCTGGTAGGTGAAAAATTTTGTGAAAAAAAAACCATGAATTTCTCTCAACATAAAGATAATTTTTATTGGTAAAAATGAAACAATTTGATTCGTTCAACACACATATCTTATATCTTTGAACATATACTACAGCGTGACATTAATTACAAGATTATTTTTTAAAAAATAATAAAGAATGGATACATTTAGTTTGAAAAATTAATACTACCTATTAACATCTGGAGTTAAGGTACTTCGGTTCTATTACTGGGTAAGAAATAAATAGTTGATACATGTTAATTCATCTAGATCGAATCGCGAAGGAAATCCACCGATGAAGTCATAGAAAAACGAATATTTCAACAAAATGGGAATTTTTTTTTTTTTCGACATCAGTGAAATGACTTCGACAATGGCTTTCTTTCAAGCGAATGCGTGAACACCTGTTGACGGTAACAAAATCGTTACCGGACTGAGAATATTGCCTATGAAAACAGGAAAAGAAACCATAAAAAATATATAGAACCTCAAGTGTTTAAACATCTCGACACACTGTGTACACATATTAACCTATAGAATGTCACCTTGGGATGCCCGACAATCCTCGATATGTTCACCATATAAAAATCGATGTCGCTCCTCTCTAAACTTGCATAAATTATTGCACAATAGTCATCAACCAGGAATTTTCTCGTCTCAAAAGTGTCAGATGAATGAAAATATTCACTAAATTACTCTCAAGGCCAACGAATAAGTCAGTCTCAAGGTCATTGATATTACCATGACCATTTTAATGTCTACCGCAACCGTCGTGGATTGCACGACGATCGATGTTCCTCACCATCGATTACGCGCAAATCCGTCATTACTTCTAAAAGTAATAAGCGAAGAAGCCTGAAACATAAATAAATAATTCAAGGTTAACGAATGATTGATAACACCGTCAAAACCTTGACGGCAGTCGCAGGAGATCACAACAAGAGAGAAACAAGTATGGGAAAAAAAATGGTAAAACAAGATTGTAAGCGATTACTCAATGAATGCGACAGTTGCAAGATCACGTAAGGAACGTGTCTGATCATTAACTTGGAATGCCTTACTCAGACGTCCACGTGATTAGTGTAAGTGTCTCGATATAAAAATTGTGGTTCTTCAATCGTTTTAACACCTGACAATAATCGCGTAATACGACGATTAAAACATTTAACTGATGATTGTTTCTGATTTCGAGCAATAACAGAAGTTCGCAAGCACTGCGCAGTATTTTTATATTCTTCAACAATTACGAGGCGGCATATAAAGCAATTTGAGTCATTTATTTAAAATATTGTGTCACAAGGGGATGAAAGCGAGGTGATTCTCCAATTTACGATCGTTTGTGATGAAACGGGATGGGATTTCCTTAATTGCAAATGGTGATATCATATCATAATTAAGGGAGATAATTAGAGAAGATAAGGATGTTAGATTAGGAAATTCAAGTTTGTTATTTCATTAACGGCAATGATTTTAATTTCAGTCCTCCAAACCAGACTTTTTTTCGATTCTCAAAGAAATTCGAGGGGAGACCATAAATTTATTTCCCTACACAATGTTCCTGCAAGTACTCGAGTAAAACTGGACCCTTTTTTCAAGGTCACAATTAAAACCTGGTTGTTATCAAACTGAGAATATTTTGTCCAAAATCCCCAACGATATAAATATTTTTCCTCTACGAGACCATTAACGATCAACCGCATTCTACGCAATAATCGTCACTTCCTTCTCCCTGATCTTGACCCTGAGACTGGTTCAAGCGGGGATCGTTGCTCTGTAATTTGCCGAGAGGCATCTGTGCCTCAGCGCGAGGTCACCAAAGTTGGAAACGTCCTTGTCAATGCACCATTACGACCTCCGTAATGTAACCCGTTACGCTTGGGCGTCTAAAGTCTAGAGGCTGAGGAAGGTCATGAATACTCTTAGGAACGAGTTTTTGATGCCCCCAGGGTTAGACGAAAAAAAAAAAACGCCACTTTCCCTCTTTTACTCCTTCAACAGCCGGAAGCAATGGTACGTAAATATGTATCATGCAGGCTAATGCTAGCTGGTGGACAATTTTGACAGAGGATGCATACATCACAGCCAATTAACCGGAAATTGATGCCCAATAAACTACGTCATTTTGTAGCCTTCAGGATTTTCCCAAATGGTAATTAACCTATTGGTGAAAAACGTTCAGAAAATTGTTACTTGATAGATCAGGTACGTTAAAATCAAGGTGGTGTGTAATTAGTTCATCCCAACCTCTTCAATTATCACCCAATCAGGACTGGAATTCCACCGTTGAGGATAAATTATCAAGACAACTACTAATACATTAACAAACACATGTTTCTGCGGTTAGAGTCAAGGTATCTGAGTGGTATGCATTCACATCCAATTTTTAAACCCACAACAGCCCATACAAAGATTGAACAAGGAAATTTGTGTTTCGGTTTATCACGAGGATAGGAGTAAGGAGGTAGTAGACAAGGTTTGTATATTTTTATTCATCAGATAACCCTGAACACCTTCTTAATTACTCATTGAGGAATGGTGGGTCATCTGGGGATTTCCAATTGGGATTTGATTGAACAAATTTTCTTTCAGGCATGTTAATCAATACGTGAAACATAAATAGTTTATTGTGACAATTCTCTCTGTATGGTGGTGAATTATTAAAGGACAAATGGGGATGATTGTTGGTGGTAACTAATCTGGACATTTGTCATTATCTAAGATCTCTATATACATGAGGTGCAAGGGACTTCTTCTCCGATCCTAATACGTCGATGAAATCGATGATAAGAGACAAATTATCATCGTCCAGCTTTTCCGTTACCTGAGTTGGGTGGCACAAATCCAAATCCACTAGCGCCAACTATGACACCACTGGTATCAGCTGGATTTCCAGGTGGTCCCACCGGGAACAGCACGGGCCCTGTAATTATACAGTAAATATTTAAAATATCGGATCACATCCAGTGATTATCACCTTCATCAATTCCGTTAATAATGAATTCGGAGCAGAACCAGAAGAGAGAATTCGTTGTATGAATTCAATTCATTCTTTGAACACAAGTCCACAGTTTTCCTTGGCAGTGACGAAAAAAGTGCTCTACATTTATATTCACCGGAATTTTTTGCGATAGAGTGATGAAACATTTCTTGTTACGACTTTTGTAAACGCCTTTTTAGTGCACTCAGCGAGGCTTTACGGAATTTGTGAGAAAAACTATATTAAGCAGCCGATGAAGACCGTGTTGAGCACTCAAAAGGTCGCGTCATTTGTTTCCTACTATGTGGAGTTTGGTTCTGTCCTTGAAATAAGTTGAATATTGCGTAAATCTACCACCGGCATTATTCGCAGGAAAACGATCGAAAAAGTCACTTTGCATTTAGGTCACCTCAAAGAATCATAGTCCCGTGATAAACTGCCTTCACAACTGTCGCTAAATTGAGTTGTTCATCGCAAGGAACGATCTGCAAAACCGTGATTTCACAGTTCAACGATCATTGCGGTATTATCAGCAATATGAGTACAGTTGGTCCTGAATAGCATCGATCAGCGTAAAAAGAAGGCACTCAAAAAGAAAATCAAAAATTATGATGGGAAGAAATACTGAGGCAACTTTCATCAAATCCAAATACCCTTCACTAATATTTTATGAAGCCGAGGTACAATAGATGATGGTTAGAACAAGAAAAAGGAAATAGCTCAACTCTGGAAATGTCTGTTTCAATATTTCGATTCGATTTCATCTCTTTCAGGTTTTTAATGCCCAGCGGAAGGTGGACGACTTGAGCATTTGAAAAATTAGCTCACTACTTAATTGAGTTTGCTATTATTCCTGCGTTATCCATATTTAAACGATTGAAAAAATTACTTTATATTCAGGTTATTCCAAAAAACCATAGCTCCGTAAACTGCTTCCATAACCGCCGCAAAATTAAGTTGTTCAATGCAAGAACTAGCTGTAAAACCGGATTTTCACAGTTGAATGATCATTTTTGTATTATCAGCAATATTAGCACGGCTGCCTCAAGTAGTACCGATCAGCATAAAAAGGAGGCAGCAATGAAATACTAAAAAACAAAAACGAGAAATAGCCCACCGACTTTCATCAAATCTTGATGACATTCAATGTAAACCCTCTGGGCCGAAACCTCCACTGAGTTGTACCTGGCTTCTCGCAGTAGGGAAGGACCAAGCGTAGTCAGTCCACCATTTGCCACACTACCTGCGGCCGCCAACTGGAGCGAATTAATTTCGATACAGAGGGTTAACTAATAAAATCAAAATAGCAGCAGATACACAGTAGATGATTCCATTATTTTTTGTAAAATTAATATTGCGATATTTTGATTAGATTTTTGAGCCCTTGTAATATTGACGTAATACTTTGCGGAATTTGATCTCGTTTCTGAAGTAAGTTGGATACTACCCATATCCGCTACCATCGTTATTCACATGGAACCGATCGAAAAAATTACTTTGTATTTAGGTCATCCCAAAGAATGATAGTCCCGTAAACTGCCTTCGTAACGGCTGCAGATTAAGTTGTTCATCACAAGAAACGATCTGTAAAACCGTATTTTCACAGTTCAACGATCATTTCTCTATTATCAGCAATGTTAGTACGGCTGGCCTTGGGTAGCACCGATTAGCGTAAAAAGAAGAGAGTAAGAAAATAGAAAATGGTCAAAAGAATAATGAGGAGAAACAGTTCAGCGACTTTCATCAAATATCGATGACAACCAATATTAATTGCAGCAGTTGAAACCGACTCAATAATGAAGCATAAAAAATGATTCTCACTGACGAAAAGAACCTGTTCCACTAATTCTTCAAATATCTATTTCAACATCATGATCTAATTTTGTATTTTTTTAATTGTAATTGGTGTGTATTAACCAGCTGAAGATAAATGGTTTGAGTATCTTGAACATTGATTTCATCGTCTATGAAGTTTATGGGGTTTCGTCTTGTTCTTGCAACGATGTGAAGATTGCTTGAGCCGACTATCAGCATTATTCACATGGAAACGGTTGAAAAGTCACTTTGAATTTAGGTCACCCCAACGAATCATAGTCCCGTAAACAATTTTCGCAACCGCTACGAGATTGATTAAAAGGAACGATTTGCAAAACCGGATTTTTAAAGTTTAACGGTCATCTTTTGTTGGAATATAGCCTCAGTCTTCTACGAATTGATTTCTATGAGTCTATGGTTTCAAAAATGGATCAACATAGAGAGAGATGTTGGGACTAGACATAAACATAAGCCATGAGGTCATGTGGCAAAGGAACTGGGGATCCTTTGTCACATTATGACGATTTTTCTTTTGATCTCGTTGACCACTTTTAGTCTGCTGTGGCAGGTCGTAGTGAACAGACATTTCTTCCTCGTGCCATTTTCAATAAACTTCAATTAACGTATTAAATCCACTGTGTTCAAAGTTATTTCTCTGTCCCCCACATTCACTTATGTTTCTATTATCAGGAAAGTAAGCACGGTTGGACTTGCATCCACCGATCGTTATAAGACAAAAATAATAAACGAATAAGCACCAATGGTGATGACTAAAAAAAGTCCAACGATTTCCATCCAATCTTAACAACAATCAATATTAACCGAAGCAATTAAAATCAAATCAAATGAACAATCATTTCTATTAATTCTATAAATATATTGTAGCATTATGATTTCGTACTGTATTTTTTAAATTCTGATCGAACTGCATTAAACAGTTAAAGATAAGTGGCTTAAGTCCTTAATACGTTGATTTTATACTTCATAGAGTTAATGGAGTGTGTTGTTGTTCTTGCAATGATCCCAAGATTGCCTAAACCAACTATTAGCGTTATGCACATGAAAACGATCGAAAAATCACTTTGCATTTAGGTCACCCCAAAGAATCACAGTCCCGTGACAAACTACCTCCGCAACTGTTTCAAAATTAAGTTATTCATCACGAGGAACGATCTGGAACCCGTATTTTCACAGTTCAATGATCATCTCTCCATTATCAGCAATGTAAGTGCAGGTAGCCTTGAGTAGCAATGATCAGCATAAAAAGAAAACACCGAGGACATAGTAAAAAATGGTACTAAGAGAAATAGTTCAATGAGGATCGTCAAACCTAGACAACATTCAATATTCATGGATGAAGTCAAAACCAAATCAGATGCATAATAAACAGTGCTCCCATTAATTTCTTGGCCACCATACGAGGACACTTGGTAGGTTTTTTTAGCATCTGCCGATTGTTTGGAACAATCAGAATTAACAACCGTGGAGATCCACAGCCTTCAATTAATCCCGAATAACCGCAGTTCCATGACAAACTACCTTCCTAACAGCTGTAAAATTAAGGTATTGATCACCAAGCATGATCTCTAGAAGTGCTTTTTCACAGTTCAACGATCATCGCTGTATTATCAGCAGTGTGAGTACAAGTGGCCTTGAACAACAATGATCAGTATAAAAAGACGTCAGCAAAAACTAACCAGAAATAATGATAGAGAGATAACAGTCCAGCAGCATTCCATTCGATCAAGCATAAAGGTCATCGATCGACTGTCCACGATAACAAATGTATATCATTCAAGCTGATGATCTACTTATTGACTGCATTCAGCACCTACTCTAATACTGAGTAGTCGATTCACACACGTGAGTGGATAGCCGCCCATCGTCAGACATTTGAATTACAAGTAGCTGAAGAGATACATCAGAGAAAGTGCTGATGAAGACATTCACTCCGGAAGTTATACGAGACCATAAATTTCGAAACCCGTCACAGACATCATTGCCTTAATCATTGAGATGGAGGATTCAGCGTTGGTTTAACTATTTTTCGGTGTTACTTGCCTCGATTGGATCGTGGATCTCTCATTGGTGATGCAGCACGTAGATAGGGCCCAAAGCCAGTGAACAGTTGACTGTAGTCCTGTGCCAGTGCACCTGACACCATGGCGAGTGCTATGACAATTATGGCAATCTGAAAAATCAAATCTTTTATCGGTTAACGTGTATTCCCGGGGATATAAATTCTCGGTAAATATTGCTGAAAGCGTTAAATTTGCGGATTTATTTATTACCAGTTATTATCTCTATTGACCAATACGTTAAGTTTGATAGAAATAGAATGATAAAACTTTCAGACTCTCGGCCAGTTTAGTGCCTATTTAATATTCTCCGATTTATCGTTATTTTCAGGTTTTAACGAGTGATCAGCTTGATATACCGGTGCGCAATATTGAGGGAAAAATCGGATTATATCAGCGCGACATGGGGACTGGAATCAATTAGGTCTGAATGAACCAGTGCTTTCGCCAAGTGAAATTTCGCAAGTTTGATACATATCATTGGGCACTGTTTACTTCAATGATTCGCGTTTGGCGGAAAAATTTCCAGCCGACTTTAGGCATTTAATTTGAATCCTCTTGTGGGTAATGCAACATGTGGGAGTGTTTATACTATTACGGTAATGTTATGCGTGATCTCCGCCCGTACCATGCGTAACTGGCTGATGATGAATAGAGGAAAAAAAAGTGGAAATGAGGCAAATGGGTGATGAACGCTCGCACGGTCGAGGGACACTTGGCATGCGAATGACAATGATCCAGACATGAGCGGTAATTTTTACATATTTCTTACGGTTTTTTTGGCTCCGTTATTAAATAGTCTCCCTCTCTCTGCTGGGGTAACTTGCATAAATACACATTTTTTGCATAAATAAAAATCTTTGCGTAATTTAGTAGTGAAGCGACACAACGGTTTAAGTAGATACGGACTATTTCCCATTTTTTAATGAATATCGCCAATTCTCATGGAATAATCTTGACCAATTTGCGAGTAGAATGAAAGTTCAGTGATAAAAAATGTTGAATTTTTTAAAATAATGTGAATATTTCTATTAACTCAAGCCGTAAATTATGATGAATTTATCCTGATTGAAATTCCTTTTGTCGGTAATTTTTATGAAGAGATTATCGTTGAACATAGCTATATTTTTTTCATATGTTTTTTTTTGTTCTAAATCGTTTTCACAGAGTTAACTTTACCAAGTTATTTACTTCTGACGCAGTTTTTTCCCGGGGCTATTTTATTAACAACCGGTTGATGGATGTGGGGTCGTATGTATTTAACTCTCCGAAATAATGAAAAGCAAGCTTGTTAATAATACCCAACACATGAGTTATACGTAATAGTAATAATTAACGGTAATATTCGTGGTTTTCTTTAACACCCGAGGAGAGAGTGACTCATCACTTTTAACCAGGTGGTTATCCATATTTTCGATTGAAAAAAAAATTTTTATTGGGTGCTAACGGAGTTTTGACAGGGAGAATCGGGGATACCTCAGGTAAATCTGAAATTTTGATGGGAAATTGCGGGGGCAGAAGGTTCTTCCTCGAAGAGGAGTTACCGTTTAAAAATATATTTCTTCCTTCGCGGTTCAGTAAGCGCTACTTACGTAAATCGCGAGTGATGAAATGCTTACGTTAGCAGGGTTGTACACTCTGTTTATTTATCATTGACAGTAGACATTTTATATTTGTGATAAAAAAGAAATGATGGCTAAAGGCACATGGGAATGTAATTTTTGCTGAAAAAATAGTAGATTTGTTTTATTGGAGTTTTATGGATATGATGTAAGGATTTAGTGAGATAGGATGCTACATTCAGTATGGAATCCGCTCAATTTGCGATTAACAAATAAGAAAACCGGTCGTTATTGAGACTGGGGTTTAAGTCCATAAAATAACACATTAGTATTCCTCGAGCTCAATGATCATGTAGATCGGCAATAGATTTTTGTTAAATTTATACGTGCATGGTAATGGTGTGTGGAGTTGTGTGTGTTAGCGGAAATGAGAGGGATTCGGTGAGCTCGTTAGGAATGGTGCGAGATGTTACCGTCAATTTCCCGTCTGGCCGCACACGCCCGATAACAAAATTATATAAAATTGACTCTGAAAAATCTCATTATATGCAGGAAAAAAAGGGTATGATTTCACTAACATGTTTCTGATTTTAAGAGACGTTGAAAAATATTTTATAAAATTTTAGTAGAGGAATCTAAAAGTTTTTCGGGTTTTAGTAGTGAATATTCACGAAAAGTTTTATCAGATAAATATAGATAATCTCAATTACGGTGAGATCGACATTTTTACCCCATGAATATGTCATGACTTGGTGGAAATGATCGGTGAGAAACAAATGTTTTCCTGATCCAAATAAAGACATTATTAGTTGGAAATAGAATCATTGTTCAAACGGCGAGGAAAACGAATTTATTAACATGTAATAATCCTCTATTTGGTTCAAATGACTCGTTTATTTAGTTCTGGTAGAGAATGTATTCGGAATAAATACATAAATTTCTGTCAAATAATCGAGACATTTTCATTCAAATAATATGAGTCTAGTCATTTTCAACAAAATTATCGTTGGAGTAATCTAATGAATTTTAAATAAAAGGTTTTGTAAAAAAACGGAAAAATTTCAATTATTTTTAGTTAAAATGAGAAACTTCTTCCCTTTGTAAATTTACAGCAGCAAAGTTGAGTATAAAATCTAAATGGTGTTTACATGAAATAGCACTAAAGTTTTAATTATCAATTAGTGTTGTTAATTTTACGATGTTAATCAACTACTCGTTTTCCCAAGTGCAACCTCATGAGCACAATTATTTTTTTATAACAGTGCGTACTCCTTTATTTTTATTCGAACCATAAAATAATCTAATGAATTTTTAATGAAGGATTTTGCAAATAGAAAAAAGGGAAATTGAGGGATTTTCATTAGAAACTTCTTCCCTTTCGTAAGATCACAACAGCAAATGTAGATGAAAAGCAGTTTAAATGAAGCATATCTAAAGTTTTAATTATCAATTAGTGTTATTAATTTTACGATCTTAATCAGCTACTCATTCTTCTAAATGCAATCTCATGGCCGTAATGACTACCTATAATAATCCGTTTCTCTCTCTATTCTACGCATAAAGTATTTGACTAAATTTCCAATAAAGAATTTTACCTGAAAAATTTTAAGATTCTGAGTGGAAAAGGTAAACGTGTCAATATAAAATCGAAATGACGTGCAAATGAAACATCTCTAGTGCTTCGATTGTCAATTAGACTCATTACTTTTACGATCCTAATGAACCATGTGTTTTATCACAAGTAATATTTTTTTATTCTGTCGTAAGAATAAATTTGAATAATGAATTTCCAATAAGGAGTTCTGTGAAAAAAGAAACTCCAATGATTAATGATTTTGACTGGAACCTACTGTAAATTTATTTTCCTTTGTAAGGTCGCAATAAGAAACTTCAATATAAAATCATAATGATGTTTAAATGGAACATCTCTGAAGTTTTAATTATCAATTAATGTTCTTAATTTCATGATCTTAATCAACCACTCATTTCCCCGAGTGCAATCTCATGTACACAATATTTTTTTTGTAATAAAGACATATTTCTTTATTTTTGTTCTAAGGATGCTATTGCAATTGTCGAGGGAGACCCAGGTATCCGACACACATGCCCGACTACCGTGACCCAACGGTATACCACCGAGATTGTGCCGATGTGATATAATACCACTGGCGCATTTATATCGCTCATGGGTGGATGTTGGGTGAGTACTTCCGAGATAACCACCTGCCTTCTTCAGTAAAATTGCAGTAGTCGAAAAATGAAAGTGATTTCAATTAACACGAGATACGTTTTTATCCATTTAATTGACAATGGCAGAGATGACAGAAATATTTTGCTGGTCCTGGGATGAGTCATCGACCGATCAATTCCACTTTCACCAATTTCTCTGGTGTTTTTTTTATTATCAAAATTTACTCCGGCTCATTAAATACTTTTTTATAATGCGTCCAATATTTTATTGAGTTGTCGATTAAACCACATGTTTATTTTGATCGGTGGTTATTCTACTTGACTTTAATACCCACCATACAATGTACTGTGTTACAGACTGTTGGTTATTTTACTCATTCGTTTCCACTATAAAATTCCAGTTTCACTTTCATTGAGTTTACCCTCATGCTTCTTACGATTTATCAATGACGTGCATTTTGTTTAGATCGGGCCAGCTTTCTAATAATTTTTATAAATCACAGGTGGATTTATAGTCATTGAAAATTGACTGATCTAATTATCGCAATTTCTATAGCTTTCGATAATTTTACGGATCATTTTGTGTTGATTATGAACAGTTACTGGCGATTTAATTTTTTCCACGGGTCATTCTGATATCTATCGGCTATTGATTATCGATATACCGGCGGATCGATGAGTTTTAATGATAAAAATTCCTGATCGGCGTATCGCGATATTTGTTACACCTTGCCGGAAGAGAATGTGGAGTTGTCTGGTGTATGAAACGCTACAATAGGCCCACTACATATCAGAATCGCGTACAGGGTTCCGCTGAAATACTTGCAGTCACCTTGGCCGATGCCAGCTCAAACTCACGATTGCAATATTTGATAAGAAGAAACTTATGATATGTTAGTTGTTATACGTTCACATGGTCAACGGTGAATATCACGCAATTGTGAACGCAACTAATGGCTGAATTTCCAAACGTTGGGCGAACATTCTTTCGTCTTTTTCTCGCGTATGTCTGACGTAATCGAGTGATCTCGATGCATGTGGACACGATAGAAGGTAATCCGGGAGACAATTGCGGAGGTTGGTGGTAAGTTTGCGGGGATTTTCGTGGGATTTTATGCTGTTTGGAGAAAGTTTGATGATTGGATTGAGCTGCGATGGCCGAATTTTTTTGACTGCATTTTCGGATTACATTAGTTGGAAATTCTGTCACGTGAAATTTCACGAAATGTTTGCATGGTCTCGACTACCACCAGAAATCCAGTGGAATTATTTCGCGAATTCGTTAGATTTTTTCATGATATTTTTCCATGTGTGCATTTCAGGAAAATTATTAGCGAGTAGAACAATTTACGGCAATATCTATATTCTTCCGTTTTCAATTAATTTTCATTGAAAAAATGGGTTACATAATCTTATACGGAAAGGAATGTTGGGTAAAAATTATCTAGAAAATCTCAACAGATTTTAGTATGTAAAATAATCGTCGAACGAAGAATAATTCGTTGAATACTTTTTGTGGGGAATATTTTATGTCTGATTCGGTGAACAAATCAAATTTGTGGATGTGAAATTATAGTTCATTGAGTTGTAACATTTCTCGCATCGATATGGAATTTTTTGTGGCACAATTGCGAAGGACATAGGGACGGAAGAAAGTTAAATTTTACCATACCACATTGGGTGAGAAAATTCTTCTGTTACACGAAAATTGCTACGCATTGACTCATTGTTCACGTTTGATGGCGTAATTTTTTATGGAAATTCCTGGTCAATTTCACAGTTTCAGGACAAATTACCCTCATGTTCAGTTAATTTTTCGGAGTCATCATAGAAAAATCCACCATTCAAATTATCGTTTGCGTGATGATCTTCATGATCGTATTAATATGTATTTTTAAAAATAATTTTGTAGTTCTCCCCTTTGCTACGATGAATAAAAATTAAATTTTTGCAAAAATTATTTTAAATTTTGCTATACCCTAAGGAATCGTTTATTTGATACGAAGCAAGAGTTGTTCAGATGCAGGTAAGATGCAGATGAAGGTAATTATAATGAAAAATTTATTGCATGCTGAAGCTTCAATAATATCTACTCCATTTTTATTTTCATGTTTACATACGAAAATTTCCTCAATCAAATACCGCGTGAGTTCTTGATACCTCACTCGACAGGCACCTGACGACTTTTATTGAATTTATAACAAAAATGAGAAACATAAATTTGAATATTATCGTTTATTAGTTGGAATGCCACGGTTCGGCAGTCTCGAGTGTATAAAACGCCTGGAGTCTGCGGTATGTGTATATAACTTGGTGAAATCATGACGATGGAAAGGATCACGCGGGGGAAACGCTTCAGATCCTTAACGAGATGTTAAAATACATTTGCGACTTTCAAAATAAATTCCGCCCTCTTTTAGCATTTTTCTATTTATGAATAAATTTTTTTTTCAACTTCCTGCGCAAATGAAACTGAGAATTCTCAGTATCTGTATTAATTTATGGTGGACAGGTGTGCGGGAGAGTCGAAAGAAAACAATCGCTGGCCTCTGATGCGGTATGTGCGTGAGTTAATGACGATAATTCAAATAAAATGACGTTGGAGGTTCAAGGAAGTTGAGTGTTTATGATTGCAGGTGGTTTTGTGTGGGATATACGTGCTTTCTTTTTTGCGTGACAGTTGTCATTTTCATTCACTGAAGAATTTGGCCAAGGTCCTTGAGATTCACACGAGACTAGTAATTAAATGAAAATTATCTAGCATTAAATTTTTATAAATGAGAGGAGTATACACTGTGAATACCGTGAAAAGTACAGAGATTTGAGGAGAATAAGAAATAAAATTTCTTGTGTGAACTTCAATTTACAACGAATGGTTTCTGAGATATTCAGGAAGGACGAAGAAGATATGCGTAAACAACCATTTTTATGAATTTTCTAAACATCTTTGCATCCACTAGTTTTCGAAAAAAATGTCAGGAAAAATTTTTCAAGATCTGAAACTTTTCTGCCGAAAGATGTAAATAAAAAAAACTGTTGAAATATTTTAAACCATCGAAATATTCTAGCCACAATGATTCTCACATTATTCAGCAAAACATTAAAAGCCGGACTAGTTATGAATAATTGAGTACTTTTTGTACTAGAGAATTTGAAAAATCTCTTGCCATTTTTCCCTAAATGCACAATCCTCCAATATACTGGGAAAAAATCGAATGATTTCTTCGAACACTACTACAATAAAAATAATCTCCAACAAAAACAAAATGTTTCCCAAGTAATTATTCCAATCGCCACTGATATACGGTTATACGAATACCGTTGCAAAATCCTAGTGTAAAAAAAGTCCACTGTTTATTTGTAAAAGGGAGGAAACGTCCTTGAATGAAAAATCATATCGTTCACAATTTTTTCTTTCACTCATCTCGTAACACCGTCCCTATAACTCTGCATGTAAATGACACGATGGGGAAGTGTGAGTTCAATGTAATTGTTGATGTTAATTGGGCCACCACCCCTGACCCCATTCCAACCAATCCTTTTTTCGCCGAGGCGCGTGCTAGGCACCCCTGTTGCAACAGCAGTAGCAAATTTTACCATAACCAGTCGATTTAATGATAATGATTGGCCCCATGATAAATAAAAATGATCCGGTCGATATTTAACCGATTGGATGTTAATATTCTGCAGTTGATAGACTAAAGTAACGAAATATGTTATTTATGGGGGGGATTTATTTCTTCGGGTTATTTACAACCGCGTAAATCTCAGTCTTCATGAGTAATCGGTTGGAACATGCAAATGAGGTAACAACGACGTTCCAAAGCGTCATTATCATCATCAAGAGGGATAAATCGATATGGACCAGATGTTAGTCTACAATGATTACGTGAGTTGACGTTCGTGCTCTGGGCAAGGTCAGGTGATCGCTTTGTGCATCAATGGTATCACCCTAGCTTCTGAAAATGTCCGGGTGAATTTATGTATCTCGCTCTGAACTGCATGAAATTTATGCCGAGCGGTTAAATTGTCAGGTTCTCAGCGGAGTTATTATTTATGGAACATTAAAGAGTGTTCAAGTATTCAGGAAACAAGGGAAGAAAAATTTATGGTGGAAGAAGACCTTAGAATCAAGTAGCCACATAGGGGTTTAGCGTCAGGGTTTTAAGCGGATTACTAGGGAACAATGCAATAAATCTAGCAAAAGGCGCCATTTTATTTTGATTTTTTTAATAGTAGACTGCGATTTTTACTGCATTCGCAATTGAAATTCCTGCGGGGGTGGTATACTGATTTTTTAAATTTAAGGGTGGATTGTGAGGATTTTGTATGGAGTTCGAGAACCTCTACAGAATAATCCCCATCGTTAATAAAATTTACTGATATATCTGTAATAAGGGGGACTTATGAATTAATGAGTCTACCAACATAATCTGCGCTAGGGTTCAATAATAATCGTTAATCCTAAAAATTCACATTAACCCGCAAATATCTGCGAAACTAGATTCACCTAAAAATGTCGGAGAATCGTGCCTTGTAAAACAGGTTTCATGAATTGACCTAAACCGCAAGTTCCGTAATACCAGTAGAATCATCTGTATCACATTGCGCAGTATCTTTTGCATCACTTCACTGTCAAGATCATCATTACCTTCCGGTAAAAAGGACTACGGTTCAAGCTCAAATTCCCATCTGCAATCTTTCTCCAAGAGAAAAGTTCAATAGAAAATAACCGAAAAGTTGTATAATTTTCGAGGGAATTGACCGTTCGGGAAAAATTAACAAATTAACTTGAATTTTTACGCTATGGAAAAAAAAGTTTCGGTTTATTCGCTAACAATAAAGGCCCTTTCGGCGTAATTTTCCTGCAACGTTTTGTAAAATCCAATTCGTTTGATAATTTTTCCATGAAATAAACCATTTGTGACGTTTCAACGCTCCGCGCTGAAATGTCACAAATACATTACACTATCCTCATACTCACTCTCCCCTAATTAATCTAATTCACTCAATTACCCCAACTTAAGACACAATTAAATCAACGACTTTTTTATTCATGTCTACTTTCGATTCATTTTCACTTGTGCACGCAAACCGCGAACCTATTAAAACCTTCAGTGCATCAATATCACGCGAACAAACAATAATATCACTTCAGTACGATGTAATTCTGGAATTCTTAAATCGCACGTTGCCATTGAACCACTCATAATCAATTAATCAATGAACGTGGATTGAGAACATTTTTCGTTGATCAATATGAGAATTCTCGTTGCTCATTAATTCAGCTTGGAATGTTATTGAAATGACAGGGGAATTCTGACTACAAGGGAAATAAACACAATTTGTCCTGCTCAACAATTTAAAAGATAAAGATAACAAAGTTGTTTGATAAAATCCACATGTGGAATGTCGTGCTCACTAATGGGATATGACGGATAGTGTCTCCCCCAATATTATTCGCAATTTCACAGTCGAAAGAATTAATTAATTAGTGATTTGATGGGTTTAAGTAAAATCCAAATTTTATTTGAAAATATCGATATTTGAAATGTCTTGTTAATTAACAGATTGCTGTGAATGACTTTCCGTTCAATTTTATTTGTATTGGTAGTGCGAAGGAAATTAATAAATCTGAGATTTAAAAAATTTCATATTTGACATATCTTGGGAATTAATACGACAGGACATTTGATTCCCCTCTTTTAATTTATTTATGATTCCAAAGGACATTGAAAAAAAATTGTTTGAGAAATTCAATGTTTGGAATGTCTTGCAAACTAATGTCTCACGACGGATGGTTTTACTTGCAATTTTATTAATAATGTCACTCAAGAGTTAATTCATCTGTGACTTGAAGAGATGTCGAAAAAAGCTGAAAGCCAGCATTTGCTTATTTGTCATGTCGCAAATTTCTTCATTTTGCTAATAAATTTTGCGTGATAATGTCCGGGAGAGCCACTTTTCACTTTTGGGAAAGTACTTCAACAAATACACCGAACATCTAAAGCCCGAAATTCCGCAAAAACCTGCATTGAATGTGTTTAAAAAATTGCTAATTACGAACAACTTTGTCTCCGCCTATTCCCTCGTGTTTCAATGACACCACCAAAATCAATAATTGTTTTGAACCAGATGAGCAACAATAATGCCTCAATCCCCTGAATTTCTCAAAGTCCCACGGGAATAAAGAACTTCCAGTATAATGTACGCTGATTAATCACTCAAAATTACCACTGAACTCACGATCAAGATAATCGCCACTTGATAACAAACTTTACAAATAAAATATAATTCTCTATGAATGAAAAATTGACACTTTACTTACGAGTCTCATGGCGCTAGCTGATGTATATTCGCGAACAGATGATTAAAAATAAACTGAGTAACTAGAGGAGGGAAAACCTCGGTTGGTGTATAGTCTCGCTCGTTAACTGTTCTGTTCTGGTATTACCAGTGCGGGTAAAGAAAGAGCGGACGAGCGTCACTGGACTAGTAACAACGGTTGTACAAGAGTTATACGGGAGGGGTTGACGGAGAAAGAGAATATGTGGAGGAAAGTGGGAGGTTTTGAAATCAAAAGTATTGCTATTTCTCTGATTCGCCGATTTCTTAGTTTTTCAGTCAAACTCTTTGCATTGATTATTGGCCGATAATCTGATGAAAATTTTCGATTATTATTTGAATAATATATTTTTCGCGTTGCTTGCCATGCGAAGAGGCTTGTTCGATTGATGAGGTGGGGATTCAAGCGTCGGTACTTATATATCGGGATGGTGGAGGCCGACAAGGACTCGTGTTCACCCCCTCTTTCTCGAACAGATGTGTCTCGCGGGAATGTGGGAGATGTTGGAAAACGACGGTCAAGGTGATGTGAGGGCCTGGGGTTACCTTGACAATACGACGGGGAGGAGGAGGAGGAGCCAGTCATAGAAACGTGGCATGATTTACTTGGTGTTAACGAGGATGCTTAACTGTAATGACGATTACGATTAAACGGAAAATAAGGCTTCGTTAGTATCAATAATTGATTGGGGATTGGTAGTGAATTTTAATGACAAATTGATAGAGTTTGCAGTCTGAAAAATAAGATTCAAAAAAATTCTAAGGGCTTGTGTAAGGAGATGTTGATAGGAATTATGAGAATACGATAGAATGGTAGTTGGAGATGGCGGGTTTGGTAGAATTAATGAATTTATTTGAAACTATATTTTGGCTGATTCGGTTCGGGAAGGACTCTCCGTGGAGGGACACTATTTTATTCATTTGTCCTGTGCCTTTTATGGTTTCCAAACGGCTCACTGTTAGGATAAGAACAAAATTTCATGAGCAGTTGATTGCCAAATTTTTGAGCTTGAGGTACTAAACGCGATTTAGGACTGAAAAATAGAATAGTTTCTGTTGAATTTTTCATGAAGGAAATAGAAAACAAAAATTAATCTTATTCTCTTCTGAGTGTTTATATTTAAATTGAAAAACATTTTTATGGGTTGGAATTCAGAGAAGTGTGAGGTATGGTGTTTAGGTTTGATTTGAAGTATGTAGACAAAGTGGAATGTATAGGACTCTTCGAGAGCATGAGAGGGTGTTGTTTCCCTTTGTAAATCTAGTTAGTTCCTCCAAGGAATCGATACCGAGCGACTGTGTCTTCCGAGCACAATTATTTGAGTTAAATAATAAAGAAAGAAATAGTTGCAATAATATCCAGGATATTATTATTTCTAATAACCCATTTCCAATAGTTTCAGATTTTTTCAAAAATTAAGTACTTAAAACTCTCAGTCAATAAGTTCAATAAATTTTGACTACGAAACTAGATTGTGAGGACATATGCATGTGGAAACAATGCCGCAATGAATTGTATCTTGACAATCGATCAGTGACTCGCGTGGAAGATATCGCAATGAGCCTATCATTTCAACAGGCAGGAATAATCAGTTAGATATAAAAATTCAGAGCCAAATAGTCCAGAATTTCCTATTGTTACATCTCTTTTTTCTTCAAACTAATAATTTAAAGAGCAAAAGATAAATATTATTGTGATTTTGCCTGTCAAAACCTAAAGTACTTTGTACTAAAATACCGCCCCAAATATTTGCAAACCGAGTACACTACAGAATTATTGAAGTTAGGGGCGATTTTCTGCATATCAATTTGTTCTCAGTGGATTTCTATGTTTCGGAATTGAATTTTTCAAATATCCTAATCACAGGATACTACAATGATGATCATCTAGGGCCAATTATGGGAATTCATTAGTATTTCCTAATAAGTACCTTTGGAACAGTTGACGATTGGATATGCCAACAATCAAGGGAGAATGATTCTTGATAAGGAACGAGCACAGAGTGATTAAAATTAAATTATCTGATTATTATTTTTATTTCACCAGGAATTCAGGAGGTAATACCAGTCATTGAGTGTGAAGTGATTGTTATTTTGATGAGGGGGAGGGGACGATATAATTTGAAACAAATTAGATGATAATTACTCTGATTGCGTGGATTGGTGATTATGAAAATCGAGGGAAAAGAATTTTTCTACGACTAAGAAACGTGAAATAATTGAGAACCAATCGAATGATGTATTCACCGCAAAAAACTTTTTAAATTTGAGTTTAAAACGTACCGCAATGTTTATCAAAACTGGGGGATATTTTCTCATCTCTCTATTTTCTCATATGCGAGAAAATGTTTACAAGAAATTTTTTAAAACTGAAATTCATCCAAAACATTAGTCAATGTATATAAAAACATCATATTGAACCGGAAATTTTGAAAATTCATTAAAATGTTTATTCTCATTAACGAAACGGGCAACTGCATTGCCTTGAACTTTTCTCAGTCAAATTAGAAATCTCTAATAATATTACGTTGTTATGGCATGTAAACAATTTAGTCTAACGCTACAGACATGAAAATGACAGCTATTTGACGTCTAAATTACAAAATTCATCCTAATTATCGAATCTTACTAAATGAATGATTTCAATTTCGATAAGGAATCGGTCCAATTGACTTAATGGGCTATTGCGAGCTAATAAGCCCAATTTTATAACTCAAATAATGGAAAACGATTTTAAAATGATAGAATCCTTGTTTCTCTATCGCTAATTTCCCATAACTAAGCATTTTAATCAGCGTAGACAGTTAAGTTTATGACTTTCAAACAAAAGCATTGTTGAAATGAAGAACAAAATAAATAAAGAGTTTTATTCCTTTGAAATGTATCACTCCCCCATGTTAACTGTCACATAAATATCCGAATACTTTTAACAATACCTTACATCATGACACCGATAAACATTTATTGGCCGCATACATCTCTACATCACTCTACAAACAATGTCTCCACACTATCATAATTACATACCATCGAAAAAAATCAATGAACCGTACGACCTATAAAATAACAGAAAAAATAACTGACATTTTTTGTTTTCATAATGACAATTGACGACAATTTCACGATTTATATTTCCCTTCTATTAGGCTTTGAATGGCATTCAACGTCAAAATCTAAGCTTTCAATATAATGACCTAACCTTTTATTTTTGACCAAAAAAACGCTCCTAAATTTGATAACATTTCCGCCAGTCTCTTGCATCACAAAACCAATAAACAATTCAACGTCGCATATGGGCCTGCATCATATTACATCAAACTAAGATTAAAATAATGTCTCAATACCACGAAAATTAATTCCCCCAAAAGCACTCACAATCAGTGATCTCTGCAAGGTACAAAAAATCATATAAAATAAAAGCCTGCTATTTTTTGAACTCATTACCATAAATAAATTTCCCCACAGGGCCTTCATCTGTCAAAAAAATCATCACCCACCAATCACCACTCCACTCCCCTATGAATTTTCCACAGCAATCTGAATGAATTTATTCTCACCGTCAATCCACCTGAAATTCTCCACACCTCTCATCACGCATAATAATGAAATCACCACGTGCTGAAGTACTCCCTCAATGCCGCCATCATCACCTGGAATCCGGATGCCAAGTTTTCCACTCACGTTTTCCAACTATCAAAACCAATTCTCGTAACAAGACGCAAAAAGTGATTGTTACGGTAAATGTTAAATCAGACTCACGAGAGTCGTGGAATAATTAACCAGGAATCGTCAGCTGATCATGATGATCCAGCGTTTACATAAACCTCTGTACCTTTTAATTCCTCTGATCGAAATGAACTGAAAAAAAAAAAAGCAATCAATTCCCCTCGGGCGATTCGTTATATTACAATTGCAGATTGCAATTGTCCGCAGTGATCATTTTTATAAAACATAATGGCCAGGGCTTGACTCATTCTCCAACGTCTATCCGATTCAGGCAATTCCGTAACGATTGCCGATTTTCCTTATTCGCTCACCGCCCTTCCCCTCCTCCCCCTCCCCACACCCCAAGCAATTGAACTCCTCTAATTGCATAATTATAAACAGCTGTTACATCGTGCCTCATGCAAAGCCGATAACTACCGAATGAGTGAATGGTAAAAAAGAAATAAGGAGAGACACGAGTCACTTCCAAGTCGTGTCTTTTGTTCAGTGAAAGTAATTATCTGATCGGCTTCCGTGATTCTATGGTGTGATAAAGTCTATAGCGGCTCGATGGGGCGGTATTGGGATTGATGTATCACACAAGTTAGAAAGGGACCTATGGTGAGATGGTGGCCGTCAATTGATGGCCAAAGTCGTAACAGTACCTTTTGACGAATAAGTGTCAGGGTGTATAACGTTAATTCGGTTTCCGGGAATTACTCGGTTACTTTTAAATATTTATACGGAATTTTAGCGCTGGATACGCACTGTTGACAATGCGTCGCGTTTATGTCGAACTGAAAAATTTATGTGTCGAGATTTTATCTGCATATGGATAAACTATTTGTATTAGATTTAAGTCAATTCATCGACTGTTTACGGATGTGTAAGTGTTTTGATTAGTTTTTCTAGTTGAATGCATTCCTAGTTTTGCAGTGGAACATGAGTTTCCGGAATTTTTAGTAATTTTTATTGGTCAAACTTTGATATGATATGAATTCGAATGTTGACTCGTTAGAAAAATTATAAATGGGAAAAAACACAAGGGAGCTTTATAAACAATTGAAGGGTAGTTTTGCAATCATACGAGTGATTTCTATAAATAATTTCTCAACAATCAATTCATCGACGTAAAAATCAATTCTTCGAAATCGTAAGAAATGTATTAATTTTCAGAATTTCACCAGAAATCAATTTCCTGTCTGTAAAAACAAGATCTTATCACGTGTCACCATTTGCCTACTGAACTAATGAATGGACTCCCTATTATGAGATCCTCACGAGATCCTGGCCATCGGTTGACGGCCAGAGTCGTAATAGTACCCTTTGACGAGTAAATGACGAGATGGGGGACACGTTCATGGATTTTTCATGTAACGATTAGTATCGCCTTGTTGGAGCACTAAGGGAATGCTGAGTAGTGCAGTAAGGACGAAGTGGCAAGGTCCTGGAACGCTCCAGTAAGCCATTTGATTTTCTAAATTCGGAGGTCGATTTCCCTTTTGATTATTTTCAATAACATGTTCAGTATTTTTTGCTATTAAAATTGCCGTGGTATCCTGTTCTATTTTTGCACGAGTTATATGAATATGGGTGGATTAATGTGATAAACATTTTTCCGATCAAATAAATAACACCAACAACTTACCCGTTAATGCGTAATAAAAGCTGTGAGTTGAATTATGAGGGGAGTTATTAGATAGAATGGACGTTTAATTCTTTATTTCCTTTTTTTTTCTTACAGTTCGCTTCTGATGGGTTTACAGGCGGCCTTTCTATTATACACGAGTGAAATTCACTCGTTCCTCTCAGATGACTCCGGTTATTTGTTGGGGAGCTAATCGATCATAATACACGTCGGAAAATTTCACTTCAATTGAAGCATGTCTACGACGCACACTGCATCGAAATCGTTAATCAGCACTCGTGGTGGATGTTTTGGATCACTGCTGGAATAAGCGGGTATTTCCGGTATTCGGAGGGTCTTCCGACAGTTGCAACCTCGAGGATCAGCTGTGATGCACAGCTTGAGTTTTATTTTTCATGATGAGAAGATTGTAACTGTCCATTTTGACTCTCTCTCACATTTTAATTGTTGTGAGTCCAAAATAATTAATTTTCGAGAAAATGTTCAGGTACGCAATTGGGAGTCGAAGGCTTATTAAAATAAATAAATAGTGGCGATAAAAATATGATAGACTCCGGAATATTATATGCTCGATTTGGCAATATTTTTTTTTCCGGGTATGATTCCGAAATGAGGGACAAATTTCTAAGTATGATTCATATATTCCTAAAAACGATGTGATCATTGAGGTGGAGAGTGTCATTTGAACATTCGAAGTTGAGGCCAAGGGCTTTGGAGAGGATCAAGGGAATGATGCTGCGGGAATGGGCTGTGATATTGAGCTGTCCTAGAGTCGAAATGTCGGGTACACCGAGGATAAGTGGAGTTTTGAAGGTGAAGACGTTCATTTGAACGAATTATATCTATTCCGGTGATGAATATTAATTATTTTTTACGGCATCGTGTCAGTGTATCGGTGCATTCCAAAAAAATTTCATCCTTCCTGAACCATTTTAGGTGAATTTTAGTGAAATATTCAAGAGCTGATGAAAAAATTAATCGATTGGTTTCAATTTTCACGACAAATATGAGAAGCAAAATGTTTCATTAAATGAATATTATAGTAAATTAAATATATCTGATGAAATTCATGATTGTCACATGTCAAAAACCACTGGAGCATATCAGATTCCTGTCTTTTCAATGACATAACTCATAACCTTCAGTCACGTCCTCTGCATATAGAATGAAAATCTCAATTCGTCAATGAAAATCGATATTTCAAATCTGAGATGATTTGAAGCGTCTAGAATGGAGCTCTTTCAAGGTTGTTAAACCATTTGATCTGGAATCGAGATATTCCTTTGAATCAAAACAACAAAGCCCTTTCCAACAATTCCCATGAGACACTTTTAATCAATATCACGAGACACGATCAATTATCTGATGTCAGCTTTTAGACTGTACTACAAAACATCGAATGTAATCAGATAATGACCTGAAATTAATCTTCTTGTGCAACAGTCATTATTTACCTTGAAAGGACCATTGGTACGGATACAGGAGAGGGGTAATAAATAATGAAAATTTAGTTTTGAATTTCTACAGGACAATTAGGTGTGTGAAAATTTAATGGAGACAGTTGATCAGAAAAGTCTCTTGCAATTTCTCTTAAAGTCATTTTTTAATCGTCGTAAGTCACTGATTTAGTACAATGATTGCGGAATTGAGTGAGACAATTTTCAAAATAAGAAATATTTAATGAAATAAAATGAGGAAAAACTTTTAACAATGCAAATGGTAATTTGAATAAAGAAGTTCTAAGCGAATGCATTGGATTTCTCTACGATTTTCTTCCTATGAATAGCTGGAACGATATACCCATTTGTAAATTCACAAGTATGAATTCATGGTATTTACGTGCATTTCTCAATGATGATAGGAATGCATCGAGTGAATTCCCAATGGCGTGAATGATTATTTTCATGCCAGTTTAAAAAAAACATCTCCACGATGAATTTCACATTTTCCAAGGAAAAGAAATGGGGTCAAACGTCTGAATAAGGAACACTTGAAACATCCAGACTGATTACATCTCCACTTTTGAGAAGAAATATTTCACGATTTTTTTTTAGCTGAAGAAATTAAATACAAATTTTCTGGGGAAACAAAAGTAAAGTGTAGGTCTAGATCTTGACCAATCTGTTGTGTGAATGATACATCATAATCTGGTCGATAGATTTGAATGATATTCACACATAATTTACATTTATAATATACATGTCACATGGGATTTTTGGGCACACACATGTCCACACATCTTTATATCATTAGCATATGTCATCGACATGTCTTTTAGCATTATCCCCTGAAGTGATTTCTTGTCAAACGCTCCTACTGCTGTCTATCCCTTCACTCACAAATGTGATGTCCGTTTTCATCGAAGCACGAAATAGAATATATTCTGATAGAATTTTATATTTTCTTCTACACCTACACTTAAGATAATTTTGGCGATTTTCATACGATCAAATTTCTTTTGTTTTATTCTGTTATTGGAAATTAATGCGCTGGCAATTCCCTGCTCAAAGTAATTAATATTTTTTAATTCCAGAGCCCATGGATCTTCATCATCGCCTTTTGAAGATTGATCGTCCTTCGATTTGTAATGATATCAATAGTTTTAGCAGAAGATTTATTGAATGTTGGATTTTTCATGAAATAAATAGAAAATAAAAATCAATCTTATTCTCTTCTGAATGTTTATATTTAAATTGAAAATCATTTTTATGGGTTGGAATTCAGAGGAGTGTGAGGTCTGGTATTTAGGTTTGATTGTAAGTATGTAGACAAATTAAAAATAAAAGGTCCAGGGTGTTGTCTCCCTTTGTAAATTTAGTTAGTTCCTCCAAGGAATCGGTAGAGAGCGGATGTGTCTTCCGAACACAATTATTTGAGTTAAATAATAAAAAAAGAAACCGTTACAATTATTCCCAGGATATTATTATTCCTAATAACCCATTTCCAATACTGAATGATTTTGAAAATTAAATATTTTCTGTCGTCCCTTAAAAAATCGTGCATTCTTCTGCACATACCGTGGATTGGAACTCAAAAGCCTTCACGCTTTCGCAATTCCCGGAAGACTAAATATGAATTAACTAACTCCCTCGAAAAATATGACCATCAAATAATTATTATTTTTCACTTGTGGGCACTTTGCCAATGGAAGCCAAGGCGAGCGTTTAATTGGTATATAAAACGCAAACTCAATCGGTATAACCTAGTTTTTTTTTTTTTTATTCCATCCTCACTCCCTGTCTAGTAGTACCGATTAAATGACCTTGAATTATAAAAATCGGAAATGTCACATTAATTGCGTGGAAGGTGAAATATATTTATTTTTATAATGAAATACAATTTATTATCGCGTAACCCATGACTCGAGTGGTTATTACAATTCCTAATGTCATATTCAATGTACGTTTTCTCGTTTAAGCTTCACTCGGACATTCGACGTTATCCTACCCGGATGCGAGACGTACAGTTCTCCATGCAGAACAGACGGGCAGTCAATGTAATACACGAAATACGCATATATCATTGCGAGCACTAACTGTCAACAAATATAGTAAAATTTTTTCTTTGTTTCAATGAGGGATATTTTTTTATGTATTCAAATGTAAATGTCGGAACTGGATTTTTTTGCAGAGAGAAATAGATGATGAACATTGTCCTGAACACGGAGAGAAATATTCAGGAAAAATTGGAGTTCGTTTATCAATTACAAAAGTGGCTAAGAAAATTTACGTAACAGTATGGCAATTTTTCTCAGACAAAAAAAAAAAAAAAGATAAAAATACGAAAAACGAACGAACGAATAGATAAAAATTACGAAAGACTGATTACGGAAAAGGTACGTAATTTTTATCGAATTTTTCTCTCCGTAAAGGTATTGACAAAAAAACTGAACATGAGAATGAACAGTTGGGTCGTCAATACAGAGAAGGGAGCCCTTTTGACATTAATCTTGTCGGGCATAAAATCGCAGCAGAATTTACAGTAGTATATTTCGATAAAAGTGCAACAGAGTGATAAGTCGGCGGCCCGAGGCGAAGCCGACCATTTTCTAGATTTCTTTCTCATTCGGATGAAATCAATGTAGACTTCCGTTTTTAGAGGATGCATTGAGTCCACGGCCGCGCCCCATATTTTTATGACGCGTCGCAGGACTAAATTAATTTGATTTTCATTGAGGAAATTGATGACAAATCGTCCAAACAACCAATTAAGAGCGCCAGTGCTTTTGATCCTTCGCGCGAGGCTGAAGTTTACTGCATTTTTTCATATTCACCTTCGTCAGAAGATTTTTCCCATTGATTTTAATTTTTTTTCTGCGCTTAAGGCTGAGTGTAAAAAAATTGCAGGGTGATGTTAATGGAGTCGGTGTTGAATGGATTCTGGCACTGTTTTTACTACCGTGTGAGGGTCGAAAATTAAAGGCTACCACATCGTTGCGGTTTTAATGCGGAAATGCCTAGTGCGCATAGAAAATTGTTATTGAATGTTTTATGTGCAGGGTACGGAAATGAGGTGATTAAGAACACTCAATTAAACCGAATAATCCGCCCAGCTAGACATTTTTTATAGGAACTTTTGGTAAATATTTTGGGAATTCTGGTGACTTTAAATTTAATTAAAAATCTGCTCACAGAGAATTCAGCCGTCGTTTGAAAGTCAGGACATTTCACTTGGTGATTGAATTACGCTATTAAATTAACATAATCTTTTTTTTCATGAGATGATCGCATTTACGAGTGACTTGTCCCATTCCATTAATCCTGGATTTATCATTACAAACGAAGAAGGTGCTATTGCAGAAATTGTTTGCGCAACTGACATCAAGTCACTACAAGAGGGTGAGTAAACGATTAATCATTTAAAGTCAATACAAGTAATAATAGAAGTGGATTGGTTCCGTGGTTGGAGGTTGAGGTTTATTCCACTTTTAAATATTCATCCACATTCCAACATATTTGAGCAAAAAAATTAATTGCATTTATTAATAAATTCCAGTATTAACGTTAAGTACGTAAAAACTTTGTTCCTTGTAGACAACAATATCGGAGGATTCAATTATTGATAAATACTAGTCCATCCTGTGTGAATGCAATTGTATATGATTTGAAATTCATTGGATTACATAATTACCAGTACAATTAATTATCAGGTTAATTAATTTTTATTCCTCCCATGTTTATGGTGCTGGAAAAAGCTGTGCCCCCCCCGACGAAATTGAACTCATTGAGATAATTTTTGTGCTATTCTACTTTATTTATTTATTTTTACCAGAATTTATTGCACGTTCTGGCGCGAACTTGCAATTGATCATCGCCCGAAGGCCTTCAGCCAATTTTTGTGTTATTTATAACTGATAATACTTAACGTTGGAAATATTCTTTCGCCAGAAGGGAATTAGGTGATTTCAACGATAGTACCATATTTTTTTATAGAACGTAATATGTGAGGATTGAATCATGAAATTTTATTGACGGAATTCATGGCAAATCATCGTTGGAACTACTTAAGATTGCTACTGTATTTAATTATCGGGCTGAAGTGGAAGTTTATTGCAGGTTTCAGTACGCCTTTCCATTCCGACACTTCCCTGATGCATTTTTAATTCAGGGCACTGAAAAAAAAATTAATTTAACCAGTCGTCGGTGGAAAACTCACTTTCTGGTCGTAAATAAAATACTCTCATTTACCAAATCTCCTAACAAGTATGAGGACAGAGGATATAATATGTTTCTATTTAGCACAGTAAGATAAATAATTAAACTGAATATTTTTATGGTCGGTTTCATAAGTTACATCAATTGCATTCAGCTACTGCATCAAAAATGGTTCATCACGTCCTTATCTTCCTTTAAAACTAAACGACAGAACTTTTTCTATTTATAACTTAATAACCCACAAAAAACCATTTCTTGTCATGACCCCCTCAAGCAAGTTCGTCCGAAGATAATTACACAATTAAGAAAAAAATCAATTATTAACTCATAATGCTCCAAATACCACTTTACCGTCGGTTTTCTTCCTCAATCAATTCTACCCACAAAAAATCGTGATGGAGTGAATAAAAATGGACACTTTTTCACATCGACTAAATTCCTCCATTATCGCATTTTTTTCCTCCCGCAAAAAAAGAATTGTTGCTGTAATTTCTGCTCCCCTCTGTGAAATCAATCCGTCGAAATATTAATCCTGTATTTTTTGAGATAATTGCGACAGTATGTAAGAGAGTATCACGAATAATTTCGACATTTCGCTGGGCGAATGTTCGGCATCGACCCCGTGGCACACGTTTTATCCAGTTCCGACACGTTCGATCGAGCATACATATTGGTTTGAATATAAAAAAAAATCGGAATACCGCAGTAGTACACGCGAGCGTATACCAAGAGCACTTATACGCCCACAGCCGCACTTTTCACCCCACTGATAATGATAATTCTCCAGTGATTATTTTTTTTCTCTTGCCTTTGAGGCTGAGAGAGAGAGGGTGGATATGACGTTTACGTCCTGAATGAAACGGATCTTTATGGCTATCGGGCATCGGTATCGCATAGTGAACGACGTTACTGATAGAATGATGGGGGGCCTGAAGGTCCCAGACGAAAACATTGATCTCGATAGAGTCATAACAATGGGGGTATAAAAATTCTTATATTTTACCAGATCAAGTACGATAAAACTTTATTTCTACATTTTTGCCCCATGTGGTAGACAGTCATCATCTCCAATGCAATGATCGATCATCGAAGATGATAAGTTTGAGACTGGGAAGTGCAGTGATCGAGAACAGCCGGGGTAATCTCAAATTATATTTGGAAAAATATTCTCTTAAGATTCTTCTATCACTGCGAATATTGGAAATCGCAATGAAAATAAGATAATTAGAAAATGCAAATTATTAATGAATATGTAACACAAAGTATTAATGAAAATATATGTGTGCAAAGAATCTGGGATTTTTAATCCATTTGACCATTTTCTTGGTAGCCTGACAGTTGCGGGGGTCAATCTACTGGGGTTTCGCATCGAGGCAGACAGTCATATATTTGTGTGCAAATTTTACAATGAATTATTGACATATTCATTGTGATATTTCATGACACATTGCAATTCATTATGAATGTTGATTGAGACCTCATTTCAACGATAATTTTATAATTTTGTGTCAATTATTTTTATGATCCATAAATGTCTCCTGTGAATTCTTAACGATTTTATTATTCACATAAGATAGGAATTTCATTTGCACTTTGTTTTTTGTTCTCAACTTGGAAATAATGTTTATTTCAGTGATTTTTTTATTAGAATATTAATTTGTCAATTAATTCAGGGGTTGTTATTGTCGTTATTTTGCTACTGATATTTAATCTCAAATGAGCGATTGTGGATGGTAATTGAACGTCATTCCAAGAATTGTTCTGCAATGTTTTTTTCAATTGATTTTATGATTCATAAATATCCCTAGCACTAGAATTTATCATTTTGATATCGTATATCTGCATGAGTAAATTGTCGATTTAGATAAAGTATTTGTTGCTGATAGCAATTGCAGAATCTTTTGTAAATATTTATCTCATGAACAGAAAACAAAATAATTCATTAATATGTGGTTATTAATATATGGCATGTGAACATCTATATTAATTTGCTGAATATTTTTGTTTAAAACATATTTGAAGGAACGGGAACTTTCTAGTTAAATTTGTGAGACTCAATAGAATTTAATAAGAGTTAATACGTCATTTGTATGTAGAACGTTTTAACGATTTCGTTTCTGCTATTTTTATACAAAAATAGACATCTTCAGTGAATATTTTTTGCTAGTGTGATTATTCAATCACCATTTCCATAAATAAGTCACGCAGTTCCCTGATTGAATCAGGATACGTGAGAAAGTGAATGAATCTGGCCCAGAACTCCGCGATGAAATAGAATAAATTACATTCACGTGAAATGAAAATGACTAATACTTTATTTTTGTTGCATCAAATGATGAGGTCTATTATGAAATACTGTGTCTAATTCCAATTTCTCCGTGATGCTGATTTACTGGGTTAATCTTTTTCCGGTTTTTCCCATATTATTATTTTCCATCTTGGTGCACTCAAAGAAATACTTCATTTAAATTAAATAGAACTTTACATAATTTCTTTCTTTAAGGTAGGAATTTTTGTTTAAATGGTGAATTCAGAACAATACAATTACTTATTAATAACTGGTTCAAGAATTATTTTAGTTTTATAAAGTAATAACCAATGAACTTTCATTGCGATCGACAAATAATGTGTTTCGTGAAAAACTAACTAATGTACATGATTGTACATCGTTAGTACATCAATATCCATGTATTGATTTTGTTACTAACTCCTTGAATAATTGAGAATCATCATTTTAATTTTGTCTATGATGTGGGCTGGAAAAAAATAAAAAACAATTTTTTAAATTCAACTGTAGCTAGTTTTATCATGAATATAAAGGTTTGCTCATTTGTACGTATCTTAATTATCGAATGCAATCAACTAAAAATTGTGATTACTCCCCTCTTCAATCTATTAAAAAATTCCATATGCTAGAAGTCCACATTCGCTTGGCGAATTATGGTAGGATGGCGCAGAAAGATATGCCAAAGTTCCTCCGAAGATTAAAAAATTATAACTCCTTTTTTCATAAATATTAAGGAGTGCAACCAACGGTGTGCGGAGGAGAATCTAATTCTTCTTAATCAGGCCAAGTTTCATTTCTTCAACTCTGTGCTGTCTGGATACCGCACGCAGCACACAGAGGTCGCCATCTACAAATGCTACCCTCTCGGCATCTAAGTGACGCCGGAATTTCTTACTAAAATTGTACCACAGATGGCAACAATTTCTAAATAACAATTCTGTCTAGAGTTCTGCAATAGGAATGTAGTATCTCAGACGGTAGTTTATCATGTGCTGCTTTACTTTATCGCTTCAGGAAATATCAATTTCTGTTATCCATCTAAAACAATTCCGCACTTGCCAAACAGATTGCTTATGAAAATATAGAAGTCTGAATTGTCTGACTACGAACTAGATTTTCCACTGACCTGGAACCCAGGTAACATGAAAATTATGAAAAAGGTCAAGGAAATTACGTAGAGGCTGAGACCCAACTTCCTGGGGACTCGTATATTCTCGTCTTTATTTCTCGTGGAATCTATAGCACCAGAGTAAATCTTCGTAGACCGAACAATTTATTTTGCATACAATCTCCGCAATTTGTGAGTATCTTCTTGGAATACTGCCCAAATTGCGATTCACGTTTACTCGTAAAAATTAACTGTCTACTTATATAAAAAGGGATTCACAAATTACCCATGATACACTTATAATTTAAAATATATTCTTCAACCTAAAATTGTCATACATTTTATTTAATTTATCGAAAATGTTGAGAATTATTGCAATTTCGAAGGCAAATGAGTATCCGCACTGAGAAAAAAAAATTGTTCGACTGGTGACCGAAAGTCTGGAGAATTATGACAAATTTTCTCATTAAGGTCATGCGCATAATAATTTAATTATTCCCTGTATTATATTATAATCTTCGAAAATGAACATATGTAGACTATGTGTAGGAGTTGGTCCTACATAGAAATACGTCCCACAAATATTTTTTTCGGAATCTGTTTTTACTTTAAATCACCACCGCACACGAAATTTCTCGCCGATTTAAAGATGAATTCACGGTCAATTTTGTCACTCAACCGAACTTTCTCCCAACATTTCCCATTTTTTATTCCATAAACTCATTTCGTCACCATTAGTCCCTGAATCTGCGGTGGATATTGATAATAAATGTTTGCAGTCTGATAAACTTTCCATTTTCTCGGCTGTCACCGCAATGATAGCAAATTGATGCAAATAGTCGCTTCCACTGTTGCTTTTTCTCGCCGAAGAGAATCAGAATTCAGTAAACGTGTTTCTGCATCGGTTCTCCATCACTTACAATTACGGCCCTGCGATGTTTACAGTGACACAACTGGAGCGATAAAAATTAGAGAGATAAATGTCAAATAATGCGATCCCTCATTTAGAAGAAAACATGCTTCTGCCTCAAGTATTTATAAAAAATCAACCTGATTTCTGACTTGTAGATCGCGTGTAGCCCATTACCGATGATACTGAGAATTATTGCGTAACTCTGGGCATGGAACCATGCATTAGAGATCAATTTAAAGAGTCGCTGAAGGCTTGACGGGTCGTTGTCGCGATGACAATCAAGAGGAGGGTCTCGTGGTGGCACATCTCGTTAATATAACGAGGGGATGAGTGCAACAACCGCAGTGCAAACCAAAGCCCAGTGGGTATTCCAATATCCCGGTGGGTAATCGCAGTATGCGCAATGCGGTAATTTTATAACTTCAGTATGAGGATAATTCAGTTACGTCATTGAGTTTTGTTGTGGTGAAGCTTTTATGCGGGTGGGAAATCATTTTTGATCGGTGTCATGGAAAGGAGTAATTCGATTTATTCATCAATTCGATTGCAACTCGATTGATGAGAGAAAAAATAATCAGAATAATTTGATTATCAAGAAAAATCATCCCAGAATATTAATTTATTTGTCATTCAGCGCGATTTCAGTATCTTTAATAACCATGAGCATTATAAAGGGGTTAAGCTTTAGGGTAATGCTAGGGATTTTTTTGGAACCGCATTAATACGTTTTTGGAAAATTGTATAATTATTTTATGTTGCAAAAAAATTGAAATTTCATTTCAACGCATGGGGAATAATATTCAATGAAAATTACGTTCTTATTTGTTAGTTTAGAGTAAAATACGCTGGCAGGCAATTTTACATAACTGTCACGTAATTCTTACCTGAAATAACAGAATTTTTCCGAAGTGTTCCGCGTTTTTCCCTGAATAGATTGTGGAAAATTACGATAGTCTTACATAAATTTTTCCGAGCCGATTTCGTAATCGAGAAGTAAACTATGAGTCCCATAATTTTTCCTGAACTGTTGCCTCCATGCATGGCGTGTGCTATTTTCTTACATTTGTGCATCTGTCAAATTATCAAAAGGTAATCTTCAGATGTACCTCTTTCACAAAATTAATTGTCAATAAGTAATTGATCAATAATTTAGGAAGTTCGGTGAATTACCTTCAATGACGTATGGAAATATATTGTCCTTTGTTAGAAACATTAATTTAATGGAAGAGACCAAAATTTAATGCAGTCTCGTGTCACATAAAAATGAAAAACGTTCAAGCAATACATCCACAAGCCAGTATAAAGGCTAGAATTGCTTGCGCATTAGATCATTACTACTCAGTGTACAGTTTTATGCGACAAACGAATGCACAATGTCGTGGGTAAAGTAAATGTTTCGAAACCCAGTGACTAGTTTTTGTTCCCGAAAACGGGAAATGCATTTTGTCGTAGAAAACATCGCATGCCATGCATATTCAAACAAATGTTCCTTTCATAAACTCCTAATCACCATAAAGTCGTAAACTATTGGATTATGAATTTTTGCGAAAAAAATCTCGGCGATTCCGAGCCCATTCACGGCTGATGATTGCATTGTCTCTGTTCATAAATTTCAATACGTGTTTAGAATTTGAAAATTTTTTAAATTTATGAGTTCCGAGTGAACGATGTCTTTATTTATTTCGAGGCTCTTCCGTGTGTTTTGGAATTAAGTGAAAAGAGTTGTAATGATGTAAAAAAAATTTGGGTCACACACCTTCGACCATCTGCGACGGAGGAACGGTGAAAACGAGTCTCTAAATGTCCTTCTCGGGGATTACCACAAGGACAGTCTACAAGGGCAGGAACTAATAGCAACATTATAGTTTTTAATTTATACGAATGGTTAATGAAAGCGTTCTATGATGAAATGTATGAAGCTGATGACAACATATGAAACATCATCTATTTTGGTTGCAATGAAATTATTTCTGTTTTATATTCAGAGAAATAACGCATTTAATCCCCATCACGTAATTCTCCTTTTGAAATTTTTCTATTTAAATAGTATCTTCGTTCTAGATTAAGAAACTCATGGATTTAACGTCCGCAGGCTCGTCGCATTTCTCCAACATAAATAATGTCAAGAGAATATTTAAAATAAAAAAATGAGTGAGTCAGTAAATGGCGCTGCAGTAAAGCGTCATCGGCAACAAATTAATGAAAAATGACTAATTTTTTTTTGGCTGATCGAATTCCCGGAAAGGCCAGCGGAAACGTCATTCTTCGATTTTTCATGAAAGGTCACAATATTGCGATTATAAATGCCACAAATGAACACACGTATCTAATTATTAAACTATTATAAATCACTGATCTTGATTTCATCCTTTATCTCAATTTTCTACTTAATGATTTCATATGAAATTAAGAGTAGTTTTTGCAGATTCTGCATTATCCAGAATCCATTGGAGATAACCGGAGACCCTCGTATAGACATCGGGCCAATCCAGGCTGCAGGGAATAGCGTATGACGCAATGCCCAGCTGCGCACCCTCGAAGATCAAGGGCCCACCAATGTCCTCGAAGCAGAGGCCCACAGTGCTGTTGAAATAAGTGCAAATATGCATCTCGGTGATGTAACCACGCCGATCCTTTTTGCATTCCTCGTTGGAAATTATTGGGAGGTTGATCTCATGAAGTTTGTCGCTCAACATGAGATTATCCTGGAATTCGAAAAGATACGGTAAAAAAATTCGCATTTTCACTTCGTTGTAGTAGCATTGAGAATATCCTCAAACTCAAAAAATACTCAGCACGATGGCAACACTCATCAGGGCTATTGTGATGCAAATGCACCTCTTGGAATTCTCGGTAGTAAAAACATAAAAACACACACATCCTCGAGTTACTTAACTGGAGTGTGTGCAAGACAATTAGCCCATTTTTTTTTCTCAAAATATGATACCATTTTCCTTATAAGGAAGAAAATCATAACTCTCACCTTGACAGACCAGCCAGCAACTGTGCCCGTCTCGCCATATCGCGTGAACTCATTAGTGTACAGTGTCACTGGTTGCACATTGTCATTGAACTGGATTTCCTCAGCAACACGGACAACTGCAATATTGTCACGATAACGTTTATCGTAATTTTCATGGAAAATTACCCTGTCGATTGTGTATTTATCTCCACCCTTGAAGAAGTTATTTGTACCGACAACGGCCCACGTTACTTTGGGATTTCGTCTGTGGAGAATGATCAACACTGAGGTAGTGGTCCATAGAAGGTAGATGCTAAGATCGATTGGTAATTTTTTCGTTTTTCGCTTAATTATATTTGCACAACGTGTTGCTGGTGGTAACATAATTACCACCAATTCCAGTGACCAATTTCAGTGGTCACATGATTGTCCTTCTCTACCCGCGAAAGGAGAAAATATACAACTTGGTAAATACTTGAATTGAGTAATGAAGGGGCAAACGGAGATGCCTTCCAATTGGCAAATGTTATTGCCAATGTTTTTCGCACTAATTAACGTACGCTAATTCCTTTTGCGAACAATTTCATTACTGACAAAACAATCTTTGATATTTTAGGGCGGGGTAATATGGACGTCTGTTTATTTAAATTGTGGTGGTAGCAATTAAAATTGTTAAATTTGTTGTTGCATCGAATTGTTGAATTGTTGTCTGATTGTGGTCTTTCCGGACCACAAAATGATCATCAATATTCATGAACGCGTCATTGAAAAGAATTTAATGATTAATTTATTGAAAATATTTCTATATTATCAGATATCGTAGTAAATATTCTTGGGACAAGAAATATTTTTTCTCAGTGAATTCAGAAGGTTGAAGACCTTCGGGCGACTCACACGCTTCTTGTAAAAAAGTTCGTCAAAACAAAAAATCTACATCCTAAGAAGGGAGTGTTCGAGGAACTTCCACCGAGAGGGAAACAATGGCCAAAGTAGTTGGAGACTCTGGACCCCTCCCCTTCGTCGCTTATCGAAATTAAAAAAAATAAGGAATAAAGTACAACTATATACT
Organism: Diachasmimorpha longicaudata; assembly: GCF_034640455.1. Lineage (NCBI taxonomy): Eukaryota > Metazoa > Arthropoda > Insecta > Hymenoptera > Braconidae > Diachasmimorpha > Diachasmimorpha longicaudata. The sequence continues at coordinate 6,023,694 of NC_087225.1, forward strand.
TAGCGAAGCACGAGGCAGATGTCAAAATCCAGTGTTTATTGAGAATAGACCCACTGCAGAAATGATAGTACTCGTCCGTTTGATTGGGGTCTTCACTCTGTCGGAAGGACACTAGATACGGGTACTTGTGCTCTGGTGCCTCTGTACCACCTGTCATCCGTCTGACGCGCCCTCCTGCACAGGCAATTGTTCAATTATTAGTGATAGTGACAGATCAGTTGTTAGTTTATTAACATTTTCTATTAGTTAATACCATCAGCCTGAAGAAGAAGACTCAACAGCAACGCCAACGGAACCATTCGCACCATGATTAATGCTGGGTGTTTCGCAGACGCTCCTAGTTTTATACTTCTTTCCTAATCAGTGTTTGTCATTTCGATTGATCAACTACAAGTGGAAGGGGGAACGGGACGAGGCTTGCGTGCTGTCATGCCAGTGATTCTCATCTTTGAGAATAGAAAAAAGAAGTTTCTCAGAGAATCAATGTCACTGTATTGTACAGCATGACGGATTAGTGCGCTGTCATGAACAAATAATGGATTCCCAGAGGTGGTGGCTGATCACTGCGGGAAGAGTTCTGAATGGGATGAGATTTTGGGAGGAGTGCGTGACATATATCGGCAGAATGACCTGCTAGTTCTTCCCTTTTTGGATTGTAGGGAGTTTTTTTTAAGGTTTCGGGATTCTTTCATGCAGACACTGAACGCGCAGATTCGGGGAGAATAGGGTCTTGATGGGCTTAATGGACGTACTGAGTTGTGAGGAGGGTCGCGAGATTCAAAGTGAGATTTTTGGAATGGCATTCACTGTTGTGTACAGTAGGTGACACGTAATATTTTATGCTTTTTTAGTGAATTTCATGTGACAAGATATCAATGTAAGAAAAAATCAGGAGAAAACATCACCCTAGGAACAGATAAGCGTAAGGTCTAAGGGTTTATGTAGATATGCTCAGTATAATTACGATCACGATATGTTTGTGATTTCAAATCATGTCTGTGATTGTCAGGATATATAAGTACCTTATGGAAATAAGTTTTTTTTCTTATTATGATGTCGCTAAATTAAGGTGTTGAAAAAAATTAACGTTTCAGGGCCAGATGGCCAGTAATGTCGATGAGAGTCATATTGAATGTGATTGTAGAGGAAGAATTATGAAACTTCGGATTTCACTGAAAGTTCGATAACATTTTTCATTATGGAGATGAGAGTTCGTAATAATTTTTCATTTCCAGTGAAAGAATATTCAATGCTTAATTATGATTTTTTTGTAATTAATGGAACATCTAAGAAAATATTTATAGGATTTTTTCTGAATTCTAGTAATTGCCAGGGAAAAATCGGACTTTAAATGATTTTTTTCTGCAATTATGACTTATCAATAATCGATTTAAAAGTGTCTCAACAGTATTTAAAATCGTTGGCTTAATTTTATTGAATATCATCCTAAAATTAACGACTCAGTATTATAAGCAATGAATGACTCAATTATTTATCTTCCGAGAAATGTTCAACAAGAGATTTCTATTTGAATTATTGCCAAGTCTTACGAGTGTCTCCCGAGTGAAAATAGTGGAGGACCCGCATAACGCGTTATGCAAGCGTTAGAATGGGTTTCCACAATGTTGACAGTCAGAAGAGCGCCATGGTTGTCAATGTCGATAGAATTACATGTGTTATTATCAGCGAAAATATCCGCGAGTAACGTCGTGTGAATAGAAATACTGGTCTTTGCTCGATGATTACATAGTTCACGTTCAAATGAGCTTTCTAGCTGCAAATATCGAGATCATCGATGCAAATATTTCCGGATTGAAAGTTACGGGGGTGACCAAGTAGTGTCTCTTCGCCAGATCGCAAATCTGCTGCTTTGTCTTTTGGCAAATGTGCTATCACGAATTTTACATCTCTATTTATATTCACTTATTTGCGCTACATCGCAAATGTCATCCATTAAAATGTCAGCCATTTAAATAGTCCTGAGAGTCCCAGACACCAGAGCACCAGGAACTACTGCTACATCAACGGTATTGACTCAGCACACAATTGATTAAATAATTCAAGAGGCTCATTAACTATTAAATTGCATAAAGAGGCTCATTTTTCATTAGGATAACTATTAAGGTAAATTTTCTAATAAAATGTTATATTTCCTTCATGTGAATTATTTATTTGTGAGATCAGGCTCTTTATTCACTTTTGTCATACTCGAAGGATGTTAATTGCAATATTTACTCAAACTGTTTAATAACTTTGTCAATCCACTGTCTATAGCTGTAAACGCGTGTGAAAACATCGGGCAATCCTCCAGCACAAGGCGCTACGTAAGACTCGATACCAATGAGAACATTATCAACAATCAATGGAGCGCCATTATCTTCATGACAAAAGTCGCCAAGATCTTCGTCATGGACGCAGATATGTTTTTCCGTAATATCGCGAGACTTAACGCACTTATCATTCCGTATGATTGGCAGAGAGACACTCTGAAGATGGTTGTTGACAGACAGATCCGTTTTCTGGAAGCATTTCAGACATTTAATTTGTAAGGTTGAAAACCAAATCAGAACTTATAAGAGAGAAATCTCACCACAGTAAACCATCCGACGATTTCTCCTAATTTGTCATAATCATCGTATCCATCAGCAGGAAGATCAATGGAACGAACTGTGTGGTTGAACTCGATATCCCCGGCGACACGAACTAGTGCGATGTTGTCGTTGTAGGGCTTGTCGTAATCTTCATGGAGCACTGCGAAAACAATATCGATAGTTTGGCCCTTGTTGGTCACCTCCTCGGTACCGACAGCTGCGAAGACATAGCCGAGGTCACGGCTGCAATACAGAAATTAAGGGATGCAGACCGTCATGTGACGACTTTTTCACTTGTAATCTTTTTTAACAAATAAACAAAATCTAATTGGGGACCCGTGATCAGAGGTCTTGCAGTAGCTAATGAATTGCCTGATGACTAGTATATTTAATATGGCGTTAACATAAATCAAATATGAACGATTATCATTTTTTTGTATTGAAAAAAAAATTTTTTAAGTAGAAGCTTTGTGTAAAAATAATAATAAATTCCCTCATAATCCTGTTTATCCTTCTCTGGAGGGAACACCAACCCCTCTTCCTCTCCATCGATAGATTTAACAGGTGTTCTTATTATAAAAAAAATCGCTCAATATTAAAAATTTATGTCACCCAATGGGAAGGAGAGTATGGATTGCGTAATTCATGACCTTTCGAATATTATTATTTGTGCTACTGACCCTTCGAAACATGATGCCGCAGAAAGAATCCAGTTTTTGTTGATAATTACCCCACTGCAGATGTGAACGTACTCGTCCTGGGGGTCAGGATGGACCCATTCGCGGAAAGAGACCTGATAGGGATGGGTGTTCTTCACAGCATTATCTCTATTGACACTGGCACCTGAAAGAATTAGAAACAGATCGAGGGATGGATTAATTTACACTGAGAATAAATTTATTCAAATTTCAGGAAGCTGCCACTCATGTGCAGAAACCCGTCACTAATTTTTTTAGTAATTTAGAGGAGATTATAGAAGTCGGGGCTTTTAAATGAAAACTAGTGATTCTGATCAAACTGACCGCTGACGACAATAACAAGGGCGCTCAAAAATATCCCAAAGCCAATCATGGCTGCTGACATTTTAATACGGTTCGCAAAAAACTTGTCCTTTTATAGTACAGTGACCTGGATTATTTTGATAACTGATCAATAACACTTATAATTTGGAATTGATAACGGAGCGCTCAGAGCAATAATTCGTTGATTACCCGGACTTATCGGATGATGATCGATATTCGTCATTAAAACGTGTTATTGATCAAGATAATTCTGTTTCAGTCAACACTGGAAAACCGATTTTTTTCCAGTGAGAAGTTCTTGAATGATGTAACATGAGAATATAATTTCGAACGTCGCAGCATCATTTGCTTCTCACTCTTGAAGAACCTGTCAGTTTAGAAGAAAATTTGCAAATAAATTAGCAGAAAAATTATTGTACAGCACTCAGCAAACATTTACTGGTCATCTAAATTAAAGATGTAACTTATCTGTCTATTTTTTGATATTTTTCAGCAAGAGATAAATGCTTAGTTTTAAATAGACCACACTCAATCATCCAATCACAAAAAATTCGATGCTGAATTTTACACAACCACAAATATGCAGTCAAATGGAAAATGGACATGGAGGCTTTATTCATTGTCTCGACGGGTCTATGTATTTCACTTCCGTAAAGAGATCTAACGGCAGGAAACTTCATGACAATGACACAATTTCCGCACTTTCTTTGAACTAAGCTAGTGGCGATGACGTCAAAAAATTTAGGTCTCACGTAATCGGTTCTGTGTCCACTGAAAGTGGAAAAAAATGTCCCCAACAGCTTGGGTCTATCGTCAAGGTTGTGTCGTTCAAAGTCATTAGGTCAGATTTTAAAAAGCCCTTTATATATTCAAAACATGTATACAAATGTAAATTTACATACAATGTATGTAAATATTGGATATTCCGTTAGAACATAATATTCATACATAGATGGGCAATAAAAGAGCAGCTTTTCATATCTTAATAATACCACTCCTCATTCAAATGAAATCAAGGAGTCTGAGGCAGAGGAATCGATCATATCGATTGATCAAAGAAAATCCATCAAATTTTAATCAATGTAAACGCAGATTCAAAATTTATGATGAGTTGTTTTTTTATTATCAATATTTCCTCACTACTGCAATTACATTACATAGAACAATGAGAAATGTACAAATCCAGATCGAATTAAGTCAGTCCTATTTTGTAGATTCAATCAATCAGGTAATATAAGTGCGTATTTATCCTGAACTTCTTTAATCCAGTCGACATACTTTGACACTCTGGTGAAGACATCAGGGTATCCAACGGCGCACGGTCTCACGAAAGAAGCGATACCTATTTGAACTCCATCAGCAACTAGAGCACTACCAGAATCCCCCTGAGAGCAAAATCCGATGAATTACGACGTAATTTAATATCGCAGCATAAATAGTATTCATAATATGAATGCCATGACGGCAGATTCATAAATTTCTTGATAAGGGAAAAGACTCACGAAACACATTCCTTCATCCGCCCTATTGAAGGTGCAGGTATGTCTTTCTGTGATGCCACCGAAATAGAGATTGCAGAAGTCGTTGGAGATGATTTTCAATGATATTTCTTGGAGGGCATTGGAGGAAGTTCCTGCAATCTGTAAATCGAAAAATACCTGAGTCCAATATCATTTGAAAAAACCGCACAGAAATATTTATTTCACAATGGCAATCGACGTAAAAAAATTTCTGTCTGTCGAAGACAACTGAGGAATCGTTATAAGAATCATAGAAAGATTTTAGAAAATCTCTCTGATGATCCCAAGAAATTATTGACAAATTTTCAGACGACGATTTTTGTCTGGAGACATCTCCGGAAAAGAATTTGTTAAGAATATTTTCCAAAGACTCTTCACGTTTCGTTTTTTTTTTTGTTTAAATCAGTCATCAACGAACCATTTTTCGTCCCCATCCAGCGAAGACAGCTGAGGAACTCGATATCTTACTGCTCCTCGAGGGTAATTTAACCGGTTGCACATGCTTGTTAAATTCAATGCTTCCCTTAATGCGCACCAGTGCAATGTCATCATGAAGAAAATTATTATAATCTGGGTGGGTGATTTTAAACCAAACCTTATAGCTTTCACCAGCATCAGACAGATAATTAGTTCCAGCAACGGCGTATGCAATACTCAAATTTCTGAAATGAAAAAAAGAATGTGAAAAGTAATTTATCCAATCACATGAATTACTCTGCACACTTACCCCTGTACGCAGTGAGCAGCAGTCAGGATCCAATGTTTATCAAGAATTGCACCACCACAAAAATGAAAATCTGGCCGTCCTGAAGGGTATCGTCGGCGCAGAGATACCATATAAGGATACTTATGGTCCGGAGCGTCTAATCCACCGATTACTCGTGCAGACAAACTTGCACCTATGGAGGGAATTTGCGTGTAATTAAATTAGAGAAAATTTACATTTGAAAAAAATTTGATAGAACTTTGAACAATTATTTAAAATACTCGTTGATATAATGCGAGGATTAATTACTATTTGGCATGGTTTAATAAAATTAACCCGGTTAATCGAAAAAACCAATGTCTTACGGTCGAAAAATTGAATGAAGTAGAAATTTAAATGAATTGTATTGTCAGATTTTCCCATGCAAAATATAGAAGTCTTTCAGGAGTAAAAATGATCTAATGAAAAAGATATATGATACACATACCCTCAACCAACGCCAACCAACCCACAAGAAGGCTCAACACAATCATTGCTTGAGGTGGAACTGAGAATTATGCTGTAATGAGCAGATGATCAAATCAAGTGACAATGATGAGTTCTTATACTACCCATCATATCAACTCTATCTATTCTTGGCGAGATTAGTAGACAAAATATTGTGAAAATGATTGAAATATATGATACACTCGGTCCATAATGACACCATTTTATCATTTAGTTGCTGATTAAAGATAAAAATTGGTGCCTTTATCACCTGATGCTGATTATTAGTGCGTGACAATACTGATGTTCATTTTCGTAACAGCCGTGGCATCATCGGTTTTTCCAACGTCGATTGCTTTGATATCGGGATATCCACTTGATCTTCCTGAAGCTTGTTCAAATAAAAATCCCATTTCGCTAATTGTACAGAAAAAAAAAACTTCCGAATGAAATATTTTGCAAAAAATTCATTCAAGTTCACGTTCTTTTGATATGTTTAATGAAATCGAATTGCATATTCGAGCCCATAGCGAAATTATGACCTTTCTGTCTCTAAACAAAGTCCTTCTCTTCAATTATCGACGATTATCGAAAAATTTCGATGATATATTTCCCCCTCAAGCAAATAAATAATCCAATAATAAATAATTAATCAATTTATTCACACTCATTGTTCCACTGATCATTCAAAAATAAAGGAAACTTCGAGATTCCATGTTCCTGCACTTTTATTAGTTCTCCTAAGTCAATTCATTTCAGCGAGCACACACAGTCGTTGCATTTTTCTCCTGAACCTCTTCGATCCAATCTGTGTAAGCCCAGACCTTGGTAAAGACATCAGGGTAACCGATGGCGCAGTATCTTGTTGAGTAAGACGTGATACCCACCTGCTCACCATTGACTGTTAGAGGGCCCCCAGAGTCTCCCTGAAGAATCAAAAGTTAGAATATCCCACGAAAAAAATTAGAATTCATTATCTTCATAAGGACACCTACCTGACAGGTTCCATGGCCATGGTCATTCAACGTGCAGACGTGCTCTTCTGTAATCTCCCGACGCATTTTCTTACAATTCTCAAAGGAAATGATTTTCAATTTTATCTCCTGGAGTTCATTGGGAATTGCTCCACGATTCTAGATGAAGTAATCGAGTTTTTGTAAGAAATTATACTCACAGGAGAGGATTAATTAAACATCCATTACAAATTTACTAAATACAAAAGTGGTAAAGGATAAGAGCCTCTCACCCCCCCCCCTCCCCCGCCCCAGAGATGTTTACTATACAGTGATGTTTTCAGAGAATTTTAATTGATTGAATTTCCTCATGATTGCCACCCCTTACGCTTTTCCACTTCAGTACTGATTCAATGGAATGGTCAGTGATATAGGTATACTTCTGTTCGGCCCCATCCAGCGAAATTAGCAAGAACAGAGAAGTCCGTGATATCCTCTTGAGGTAATGGAATCGGTACCACGAAGCTGTTGAATAGGATGGGTTTCTCCATACGGAGTAGTGCGATATCTTCGTAGTGCCAGTCCTCGTAATCCGGATGAACGATGCAGCAGGAGATTTTGTAGCTCTCACCTCCCTCGGTCAAGTAGTTGGTACCAGCGACAACAATAGCTTGTGACAAATCCTGTCTGCACGATCGACATGATAAGTTCAAAGTAATCGAGGTGAGGATAATATGAATTGTTGAGGACGATTTTTTCCAAAAATTTCCGAAATTTTAGGTAAAAATTTGACCTCCAGGGAGGGGGGGGGGTAATGAGGGACGAAGGTTCGTTTTATCACAAAAATTAGCCTCTCAAGTCTAATTTCTCCAACAAAACTTGACCTAAAAAATGATTGATTGTCATTTCGTCCCACGTTGCGCCCTCTAGAGATTTAATTTTTATGCAAAATTTATTTCCGTGTATTAATGGGAAAGTGTTAATCAGACGGTACAGCCTTAGTAAGAACTTTGAAGCAAAGAGAGTATTTATTTATTAAAAGAAGCTCATATTGGATTTAATAAAATTTAATAGCTAAAAGTTGGAAGTTTCAATTCACGAGTATGGTCTTACCACGCATGGATTTATCTACTACTATGACTTAACAGCTCCTGTGGACGGGTAACACGAATTCAAATACAGAAATGCATGGATTTGTCCTCATGACTCAAGTCCTATATCACTATATTCTCCTCTATTCATCCGTCTCAAGTCATTATCAAACATGGTATCTCAATACTTACTTATCAACACAGTGAGCAGCAGTTAGAATCCACTTTTCATGGATAATTGAACCGCTGCAGAAGTGCTGAGGGGGATTTCCAGTTCGGAGAGACACTTGATATGGATATTTATGATCTGGCGATGTATTACCTCCTACTACGGTAGTTGTATCATCGCCTGTCAATCGAAATTTCCCATTTTAGCGAGCGCTAATTATCGTATTGATTATCCACGCTGTTCGAACTATTTGGCTGAAATTTACGGCGTACTTATTCCTCACTTTAATAATTTCGCAATTCCCCTTCAATTTTGAATTCCGAATTCGGTGTTGGGAAATTCATATTTTAATGGAATTAATCCAGATCTATTTTGATTCCGAATGCATCCGTTTGGAATAAAGAATTTGGATATTATCGAATTCAAAGAAAGTTTAATGAATTTACAAATTACTCAGCAGTAGAAAAATCAGAATATCGAATTGTTCTCAATGTTGTACCCAATTAGTATAAATTAAGGAATTCAAAATTAAATCAAATTTATTTACCTGAATTTTTTTGATTTTCATTTCTGAGTTTTCCGTTAAAGGAACAGCTTTAACGGAACACAGCTCAAAATATCACTGTTGTTAGTTAATGAAAATTTCGAAGAGGTGCACCAAAAATTTCAGCCAAATATTACACCCAGTGCATACGAATCTATCCACGAAATGCCATTTTTTTCTAACTGCAATACAACTATTAATATTTTCAATCATGCTATCACTCTGGCGGAAAATGTTGGATGACGCCAATGATTTTCTCCACAGATGATTCACAATACCGTTCACAAATGCCACGTAGCGCATAAGAAACACTCCTAATAGAATCATGGTTGTCCATCAACTACAACCCAAACTACCACTGTCAATAGGAAATATTTCTTACAGTCGCTAACACACGTTAAAATACAATTAATCACATTATGCTGGTTTCCTCATATGAAAATATATTGCTAGAATTACACAGGAGTGAAACTCCTTCGATTATAATAGTTATCACTTACCTCTTCTTCACGTTGATGTGGAACTTGTTGTCATGATGATTCTGTTGTGAAGCTCATAAAGCCATAAAACATACATCTACGAAGCCAATCTGCAATTCATTCCAGTTCATCCATCGCATTGTTTTTCCCGTGAGGGACCTTGATGCGAAGGTGGAATCCGTCGGATTCGTGTCCATGATAATAGGACGTGCTGAAAACATTGTGGTACAAGTGCAGCGATGCGTGAATATTTTTTAAACAAGAATAAATTCACTTAAACACAATTTATGGTTTATAAAACTTTTTTTCCAGATTTTTTTTCCCCTGAATTTTCTCCCACCCCACCCCCCTCCCACGCAGTGATTCATAAGCCAGGAAGGACGTGAGTCGTCGAGAATCGCTCACCGCAGGTTTTTTCGAGATAACTCTAACACGATTTCATTAATAACTTCTCTCATTACCCACTTAACGAAGAGTATTTATTTAATACGTTATCTTGATTGGTTTAAGATGTTATCTTTTAGTTTATGCATGACTTTGGGATGATATAATATTCGTTTTTATGTAAGAAGAAATCAACCGGATGACAATCATTACGGAATTCATCTCAATTTTTCTGTTTTTAAATAGATTAATTGAACAAAATTGACTCAATTGGACTTTTGGAAGAATTCAATTATAAAATGGGCAAACGGAGATGATTAATTTAATGTCCTAATGATAAACGGAATTTTTATTAATTGCCAATTCCATTGCAGCTAATTAAATGGAGGATAAAAGTCTGCTGTAGCTCCAGCAATGGCGGTCATTATGTAATGTTTTAATTACATCTTCATGCCATAGGAAAACTGTAGGATCAAGTCCAAAGGAACCAATGTTCTTGAGGAATGGGTCTAGTCGACTAATTTTTTAAAATCTATTTAGCTATTCATTCCGACTGATTCCTAAGAATTCTTACCGTCACTGATATCCAAGTGTTACAGTCTAGTTTCGCATACTTAATTATAAATATTCCGCGTTCGAGGTCGTCGCTCTATTTTCCCACGGTATGAACAACACCTGCACCTTGGAGAAGGCCACCATGTTCTACTAGTTGATGTTCTTAATATCCCAGTGGACGTGCTGTTGGAATAGCGTTATCTCATTCGACACCTCCAACGCTATCACCGGCAATGGAGTGACGTATGGTAGCAGACGGTGGTTCGTGAGGGAAATTTCTGCGATAAATATGGGGTTCCTTGGGTTATAAATCGATTGCAATAGTCGGGCTAACGAATCAATCCAATCGTCCAGCCATTACCGATCATCACCATTAGACTATTTATGTCACTAGACCCGGTGTTTTCTGACCCAATAACATAAAACAGTCCAGACACCGACAAAAAAATTCATTTGAAGAAGAAGATTATAATCCTCGCCTTGAGCCCAGATTATAAAGCAACATTCGTCAGATGATACTTTCATCCTCTGATTACATAATAAACTATCATTAAATTTCAATTATTCAATTGTGTGCTTCTTGTCTTCAAAAAGTCTAGATAAAACAACTCCGGTAATTCCCGGGCTCACGCTCATTGTAACATCGACTAGGCTCTCAAATATCTTCAAGAAAACAAATACTTAAAAACAATAGTTAAAAACAGACTGTATGAAAGTAAAATCGTTCAACAAATTATTCTAAAAACACGACAACTCCCCCCCACCTGACTGGAGGCCCCTAATTACATCCCCATGACCATTGTTCCATTCCAACACCACGATTGTCTACTATATTAGCTGAAAAATCTCCATTTAACTTTTCTTCATCAGTGGTCTTGAACCCAGCTGGGAATTTGATGGGACACGATGTGTTGCCACTCGTGGGACCGTCACTCGTTATCTTTCACCGTTATTAGCATTGTCTCCGTTCCCTCCACATCGGTCTAACTCTCTCTGTCACGTGTTGTCACCACCGTCAAGTGCTACCAGCCCCAAGGGATCCGCAATGTCCGGTATCGCCGAAGAATCGTCCCCATCATTGGCCAGACTAAACAATCGAAATAAAAAAATTGAATAGGAAAAAAATAGGGGAAATGATGGTGAGGTTGCATGTAAGAACTAGCCTCTGGAGTTACGCAAACTCGTGTCAGTTTGCGCCATTACATACGTAAGAAATATACGTAAATTGTTGAGCTGAGGACGTCAAGGTCTTCGGATACTACCGGCCGGTGCAGTCACGTACCTAACCTACTGCGGCGTTCCAGATCATCGTGAGAGCCAGCCCGTCCTCGAGGTGGGCGCGCCTTGTTCTGTCCTTTTTTCTAACATACGAGACTTTGTCACTCAGGTCCCCTCCTTTTTTCATCAGCCTCCTCCCGAGAATTATCAATGTTTGTTGATTTGTTAATAAGGGGATCGGCTGCATTACGATTTCTCACATCATACTGCCATAAATGCTGCAGTCTTATGAATCATGTGAGAACGGTCAAGGGCAGGTGTAGCTGGTGGTTACTTGATTGATTGAGATGATATTATTAGAGATTTACGAAGAAGGTGGTCCCTTGGTTCCTCTGATATTGATAGTACCGACGGATTTTTTGCATAGGAAGTGGAAGATTTATGGAACGTTCCAGATCTTCATACATCGCAAATAGTTGGACAGGATTGGGTAGGAAGGGAACCTGAATTAATCTCTACATAATTTTGGTATTCGGGGAAAATATTTGGGTGAACATTTTTCTAGACTTCCAAAATGTACACGACTGGGTATTGGAGAATTCTCGTGATTGATAACTCGTAATTTAAGGAAAGAACACACGGGAACTGGCGATTTCTGTTTGATGATTCAGGAAGTAGAATAAAAAATGGTTCAATCCCTCACCCGCTCCCTATAAATCGTTACAATTAGTCTCATCGAAACCCACAGAATACAAATTACCGAATGATTCATCTGATGACTGCGAGATTGAACGAAAGATCTTGTAATGCATCACTTCCGGCATAATTAAATCCACGTAATCCCCAGAGTCTCTCACCACCAGAGCACTGAAAAAAAAAAACAAATTGTTGTAAATATGATTCCCCCATAATTCTCCAATTGTCCACCTCCCCTTCCTCCCTTTACCGCGAACCACCTAGACTCGGAACAATGGTTCCTCTGAGGTATCGTTGACGGGGGGGATGACTTGTGCGACACAGAAGACGTGAGAAAAACTAGCCATAGTGTTGCAATTGACCTCCTCCCTACTTCTGTCATATTCTCCCTCTTTTCATTTTCACTTATTCTATTCTCTTTTCCTATTTTGTTTTTTTTTTCTACTGTGTCGCGCACGCCTGATCCACCACCACTCTTTATTCACCTCTTATGTACTCCTCCTCCCCATCGTTTGTGTTTCTTCGCGGGCAATAGTATTACTTTAGTAGTCATAGTTTTGCCTCCCCCTCTTTGGCAACCGTGGATGACCTCTTGTGTCGCTCGAACTACCTCGCACGCAGATAAATGTATAGGTGCGAGCCCATGTCACTCTTAGTAACGTTACCAACTGAAGAGCTGTCCAGTACTCCAGCTATTGTTCAAGGATATTTTTCGGTGGTCATTGTGAATACTTCTGTGATCCTCGTTATTAAGTTATCGGCAATAAAATTCGGGTGTATGGAGGTGTGAGGTGGTAGTTCGCAGATTTTTTTTTTACATTATTCGGACGATATGGAGGTGCTACAACGACCGGTACGCGTCGTCGTTTTGGGACAGAGTACTTGGATATGTGTAAGTTTCATGAGATAATGAAGGGCTGAAATTCATTACTTCTATTTCTTCCGATTGATGGATTAATTTCTAAAAACACGAATCATGAAGAGACAAGTACTTATTGAAATTAGATTGGAAGATAGATCAGACGAGTTTTGATAGAAATATGAAAAATTTTGGAATGAAAATTAATGGGGAATTGTGTCATATTTTTTGAGACATAAATGAGAGAATATTGGTAATCGATCAATCGATTCTTGTGTTGACTTCATTAATTTGCATCCGTACAATTAGTTTGATAGGCTCTAACAAAGGATAATGGCATGTCCTTTTCTATTGATCGATTGGTGGGAATTCATTCGATAATTATAATTTTTTCGAGGTCGTCTATTGATTATTCATGATATCTTGAAGGGCTGTCAATCACCCCAAATACACCCTCAATTAATATTTCATGAACAGGGGAACGAAGTCTTTGTAAATATTTTTCTTTATTTCCTTTCAGATTCGTGGATTTATTGTCTTTATCTCACTGCTGAATCTAGTCTCCTGCCAATTAGACCTCCCTCCCCTCGGTAACGATCGTTTTAATGATAATTACAATAGCAATCAACAAGAATACGACAGAAACCAACAAGATTTCAATAGAAATCCACAAGATTATAATCGAAATCAACAGAACTTCAACAGAAATCCACAGGATTATGATAGAAATCCAGGGAATTTTGGTAGGAGACCTCTTGACGCTGATTGGCGACAGATTTTGGCTAAATTGGACTTCCAGGGAGCTGAGAGATGCAGTGCTAATGTCGCTGCTCAGTGGGAATACGAGACAAATGTCAACGAATACACCCAACTCCAAGCGGTGAGTCCAACATTTTTACCCTTTGCCCATTTCCCCAAAAGACATAAAATACTATAACGAATATTCGCGGCAGCTCTTTACATATTTTTTTAAACAATACAATTATACAAAATCTTTCCTCCGTATAAATAACACACAAATTTGCTTGAATGGTCATTTATTTAAAAATAAAGTATTTCAAACAAGTAGCCCTGGTCGATCAAACTCACCCTAAAACGCACTCGTCTGGCCTTGACCAACACGTGACAGTAATTTTCACGGCTTTTTACTTACCAAACTCGCCCACATAATGATAGGTTGATCGTTCCACATTGGTCCTGATAACACTACCAGTATACCTCATTTTCACAATATTTGATTTGCTGGCGTGGACGTTTATCAGTGAAATATCGCAACGAAAGTTTTCAATCAAGTTTGGGAGTTTCTTTATGCCGGCGCCCATTCCTTTTAATTATTTCCGGTCAATTGACGATTGAACTAAAGAACTCTCCCTAATGAAGTAATTTTATGAGCACAAACGAGAAGGAAATCATTAAGCTATTTGGTTTAAGGACAGGGTTCAAGGGAATTTATCGAATGGCTTTTCTCGAATTTTACAAATATCAACAAAATTATTTCTTAATTTTCGTGAATTATTTTCAGTTGGCTACTAAAATGAATAATAACGAGTGAATAATGGATTTGAGTTGATTTGAAGAATTTTTTGGCAAAATTATCAGCTCTTTCTTTCCAATTTTGCAATCTATTCAAAACATTTTACGTATCGCTGTCTGAATCCAGTGGTATAACGTCTATTTCCCAACTTAGTAGTGTTACTTATATTTCATCGTTCAAAAATTCATAGGTCTAAGTAACAATATCCATTTTGTCGTAAACCCACCAGCTTCGCCAATAATTAAAAAATAGTCCGTCCAAAAATCTTCAACTCATTCTCTCTTCCAATTAACTCAAAATAAATTGTCAAATTTCCCATTGAATTCAGGACATTTTTTCATACAAACGAAAGAGTCCTCGACCCGATCTCAGCATTCGCGTTCCCAATTCCCTCATGCTCACCCTCACAATTTTTTCCCCATCATCATCATCAACCGCTTAACGTGCACCTCAATACGGGAAATGTTCCCAGGTGTTGCCATTGTCTCAAATCCACAACTCACAACAGTTTAGTATTAAGACATTGCCCAACAGACAAACCCAAAGAGCTTTATCTACTCAGCACGAACATTCGTACGCGCCATCGAACCACTCACAATGCCCCATCCATGTCCCCAGGCTTTCCAGAAACTCGCGTGATTGTGATGCTAACAATTATCACCATTACCTCATGAAAAGCCCCATCATCGAATCTTTATTCATTCATGAATAAAAAATTCCGGAAATGTCATTATTCCATTCTCTTCTCTTCGCGTCAATTTCAAAAGATGAAAGAAAACATCAAAAGAAAGTGAAGCTGAAAGACTGAAAAACCTTCAATAACTGACGTAGAAACGGGACCTCACCCACATTCTCTTATCAACAGATACCGGCGCATTGTGTAACGCTCGCACTCTTCCTGTTTTGCAGTGATAAAGTTCAATAACTGCGCTTTCTCACGATGCAATACCCGAGATAAATACTAAAATTATCTTAATAATCAGTCTTCGATCAATCATGAAGCAGAAATGAACTTGAAATGCTACTCACTCCAATTACCATAACAAACTATCCATTCACTCGTTACAAACGTATTAAATTTCTGGAATGAACTGTTGGAGATAAAAAAGATGTTACAGCAGCTCTGGGAAAAAGCTCCTCGTATCTCCAATTAACGAATTAATGGTAGAGTTAAAGTGGTGGAATTACACAGATTATCTCCCATACAATATTTAATTAGTTTTATTAAAAATTTTCTTATCATCTCACGAGTTCCCTTCGAAAAAAAATATGCGCCAAAAATATTCGGTAAAATATACAGAACTCAGGTAGCTTACTAACTGCGGAAGTGACTCGGAAAATTGACGTGGCGATAGTATTATTTTTCACTGAAACATAAGATAAAAATTCCCGAATGCTCCATAAAAAATCTGTAACAGTCTAAAATTGTTCTCAACCACTTTTCCCTGCGAAATAATGGAAAAATTGCGTCACTTTCCATCTACGACCAAAATCAGTTGGAGCTCGCAAAAAAATTGTCAAAATTCGTCAGAGTAATTCTTCACACTCGACATAGAACACTGGACTTGAACAAAATAGTCACCTCTTATATGAAACAACTAGAATAATTCAGTCATGACAGTTCAGGGTAAAATATTCATTTCCGGAAGTTACGCTTGTGTAATCATACCGAATTAATATGTTGATTGCAGCTGGAGTCGCAACGACTGTACGCAGAGTTCCAGAATCACGCTTGGCATCTTCTGTCTAAATTGGATCCAACGAACCAGCGAGATCCCTTCCTCAGGCGACGTCTCAGGTACTTGTCTGTGGTGGGTCCCGCAGCCCTGCCCCCTGATCAGTTGGACAGAGTGAGTAATTAACCGCAGAAGTATTTCATATTACTATTTTCATGGAGGTTCTATCAAGGTCATCGATAAATCAGGTCACTGGCTGGAGAATGAATAACGTAACTGAGAAATACCCGATAGCTGCAGGAGTCAAGTGTTTTTGTACCGCTGGCTTTGGTGTGCATAGAGAGAAATAGTTGTGCAGCGGAGTGAAACGCATAGGAGACTGGTTTACGGAGTTTCAATTGATGGGTTCGGAATTTGTGCTCACACTTGCTCGTTTAAAAAAAAAGGCCGCGGGAATTCTCGGGAGAAATTAATCCTACATGAACAGAATATTTAATGAAACAAGTTATTCAATGAAGTTCAGACATTCAATCAAAACTTGACTGATTGAACGGAATCTTTAGTCCCACTGCGAGAAAATTGATTCTGTAATAAAAAAAATTGTTTTGTAATTTTTTAACAATTATTCCTTCACACAAAACTGTCAAACTAAATTTTTTTCAAACATCAGTTCAATTTAGAAATAATTATTGTAGTTGCAATTTTCTGGTAGCCATAATAATGGTAATTATTAAATTATTGGAAAAATTAACGGTCACAGTAAATCAAATGAAATTAAGTCTTTCCAAATTAATTACAATATCATCAGCAATTTTTTTCGTTTGCCATAACAAGTGATCTCACTCACTATTTTTATTATTTTATCTCCCTCTTACCTTGACTAGGTCAGACTCTCTTGAGACGTGTGAGAATTGAAGGTAATAAACAGTGAAGTGTTAAACATGAATATTTTTTAAATACGTGAAAGAAATAAAATTTGCAGTCTGTAATAAGTATAAAATAAAAGAGTTACGTAATTTGTTTGCGAAGATGGTTGGGAGTTACCCGAGAGTATGAAATGGGATAGAAGTGGCAGCTGAATGGGGCTTTTCCCCTTTGCGTCCTTGGGGGTTGATTGCAAATGTTAAATGTAAACAGAGTTGACAGCTTTTAATGTTTCTTAGTGTTTTGAGATCTTGTTATTTATGAGTGTGTTTATGAATACGAGTGATGCACAAAAGATGGGGTTCTCTTGTTAAGTGGTACATGTTCATTCATTGAAATGAATATGTATGGATGATTCAATGGGCACTGGGTTCTAGGGATCTCGCTGTGCATCGTCATTGCATAATTTTCTCAGAATTATTTTCAGTAATTTATTCGTTATAGTCAGTTTTAATGGATCTTTGCCTATTTTCTTGTTGCAGTACAATCGGATCATTAATGATATGCTGGCAATTTATAACTCTGCTACGATCTGCGCCTATAATGATCCATTCAGGTGTGGACTGAGATTGTATCCAGGTATTTATAATTTCTTATGAATTTCAGGTAATTGCGTGCACAGAGGAAATAATTTTGTAAAAATTACTCTAATTGGGGATAACGATAAAATTTATTTCTATGGTCTAAAAGAAAATCCTCTAGAGATGTAATAAAAAATTTTAATAGTTGTTCGTACTGTTTTGAAAAATTTTTGAGGAAAACTTGAATATTTTTGTTAACTCCATGAAATTATGTAGAATAACTGTAGGCCTTTCATCAGTACCTTTCATCATCACCATTTTCTATTATTGAATAGAAATAGTAGGGAATGAAATCATTCAAATATACATTTTCCCAATAATTTTGCAAATTATTCTGTAATTTCATTTTCCCCTCTAAAAAAATTAAGAGATAATATTTTTAATTAGGTTACCACCGTACCCAATTTCTCACGAAGCTACGAGAAAAAGACATAGAGAATAGTTTTCCCCAGCAATTTGGTCAAATAAATCAATTTACGTTTTACTCACCAAAAATTGCTCATTAAACTCCCTCTAATTACTTCATCACCCGTAATTAAATTGATTCACATGCGAACACTGGAGAACTCAAATGAAATCATCCACTTAAAATTCATTGAGCTAGTCGAACGTATCAATTACAAGCATAGTAAACCAATCAATTTATTTATCTCATTTCTGAAAGTTATTTCTATGCATCATGTGCGTAGCGTGAAAGCTGCAGGCCCTCTCGATACGAGTATATCCGCGCATGAAGTGAAAATTACTCGAGCACGATATTACAATGAGAGAAAAACGTCATCAATGATTGAACTATTTTTTGAAATGACTAACTCTATTTCTATTGTTCCATAGAAATCTCAAAAATAATGGCGAAGAGCAGAGACTGGGACGAGCTCCAGTGGGTGTGGATGGAGTGGCGGACGAAAAGTGGACGGCCAATTCGAGATTTATATCAACAGCTCGTCAAATTGAATAACGACGCAGCTAGGCTCAATAGTAAGTTATCTCATCAGCCGATGGATTATTTTGATTAATTTATGGATTAACAGGAGACTTAATTTGCAATTAGATTTCACTGACGCCGCTGAGTACTGGATGTTCCCCTATGAGACGATAAACTTTCAGGCAGAAGTTGAGGAAGTGTGGAATAGTATAAGACCACTGTATGAGGAACTGCATGCATACATCAGGAAGAAGCTGAGGGATTTGTATGGGCCAGAGAAGATCGGGAGACACACTCCACTTCCTGCTCATATCCTTGGTGAGTGGATCGGATTTTTTTTTACACGATCAGGAATACGCAATAAAAATGACGCTTTTTTTCGCTAATTCCGGAGTGAAGTATGATTGAATGAAATTTTACGAGATTGTCACTAAATTGTTATTGAATTGTCATTCCATAATTTGTACATAAATCACCTGTAAAAAATTCTCTTGTCACTTAAATTACAATGAAATTGTAAAATAATCCAATCAAATCACCGCAGACATTGGACAGTATTATAAAAAATACTCGATACTTTTGCATTTCTTTCATTTTCAAAAATGCCTTTTCTTAGGTAATGTTTGGGGTCAATCCTGGACAAACCTCCTGGATATAACCACTCCATACCCTGGAAAATATTACATGGACGTCTCTGAGGAAATGTTGGCACAGGTAAGCACCATTTTCTCTCAAGTGAAAACAATAAAACCAATGGTACGATTTTATTATCAATCCCATGATTTCCATACATTCAATTTTATCTCCAGGGATATACACCCATAGACATGTTCCGGGTTGCCGAAGAATTTTACCTCTCACTCAATCTCAGTGCACTGCCGCCAGAGTTCTGGGCCGGAAGTATTATTGCTGATCCAGGGGATCGACCATTAATCTGTCAGGCTTCCGCATGGGATTTTTGTAACCGGATTGATTACAGGTAGACCTTTAACACCTTGACGAACTAATTATCACGTGTACCGCTTAATCAGTGCCGAGGAAAAAAGCCTAGTTCTTTATTACAGCCCATTTTAACTGCCGCAAATTGCAATTACCCATGTTAAATTATGAATGTGAATAATTTAATGTAAACAAGGCAAGACTTAAATTGAGTGCCAATTTTGTATGTAAATATGGAATATTTTATCCATTTCTGTGATTTATATATATTTTTCTATAACATTTTCTGAAGAACAAAAATATTGTTGGAAACAATTTGTGCCTTATAGTTGGAGCAATTGTTATGTACATAAATAGTAAATACTTCCGTTGAAGGCCCTCGGGCCATGCCCAATTCGCGAAGAAATTTGCAACAGATTCCGTTCAAAACGAAATGAGATATTGTTGGACATTTTCTTCCAAACCCACTAACGTAATAGATATTTGCATAATAGGAGGCGAAAGTAGCCCACTGAACTTTGATATTATTTTGAAATATTTCTAAATTCATGAGATTTTCATTGTGAGAAACAAAATAATTTTACAAACAGTTGGCTAGTAAAAGAATGAAATTGAGGTTCATTAAATGGAAAATTCTCTAATCCCTCGGTTAAACCACAAAGTAATAAAAATGTTTGTACGTGTTGGAATTTTGATAAAAAAATTTTTCACTGAATGTATTATCAAAACAGTGATCAACTTCGTGAATAATTTCATGCCTTCAAATGAAGTTTTGTTGACAATTTTCACTTCATTACAGCCTGCCTTTTGCCTATTTTCAGAATAAAAATGTGCACGAAGGTAACAATGAAGGACTTAATAACAGTTCACCACGAAATGGCGCACATTCAGTACTTCCTTCGATACAGCCACTTGCCTCGTGAATTTCGAGACGGTGCCAATCCAGGTGAGAGTCCAAAAGACGAAAGAAAATGGAAATAGAAACTAGAATTGCATCTTACGTGAGCAACTCGTATTTTTCTCTTACGTGTATGAGTGATTTACCGATCTGCAAGAGTTACAACTGTTAGAAATGGTGGGGACTTGATGCGTCGTAAAGTAGGAGGATAGCCGTTTCTGGATTCAAACAGGAAGATAGCACTAGCTTTTACCAAGTAATAGCGTTGAAAGCAAAACCCAACCACCAACAACACTCGCAAATTCCAGTTATACAATATCACTTGTGTTATACCTTCAATTCAATTCAATTCAATTCAATTCAATTCACGTGACATAAATTTCTGTCACTATAGGATGTTTGATTATTTCAAGTCACTCCCTCATTCAGCTCATGATTTTAATAGACAACAATCTGCGGTAAAACACGAGCACAACGTTTAGAGACACGATAGCCACTGAAATATGTTTATAACATTCGAGTTTATAATTATAGCACTTTCACCGTAGCCACTGGTGATTTTCACAACCGGAAAACTTGGTTGACTCGATGCGCACACGTGCAGGAAAGACTTCCGGCATTTAATAATTTTTTTATTCATATTAATTGCGAGAATATGAATGCTCGATGTACATTTCAATGCATAATTTATCGAAC
This sequence comes from Diachasmimorpha longicaudata, assembly GCF_034640455.1. Lineage (NCBI taxonomy): Eukaryota > Metazoa > Arthropoda > Insecta > Hymenoptera > Braconidae > Diachasmimorpha > Diachasmimorpha longicaudata. The sequence goes on from NC_087225.1 coordinate 6,045,140, forward strand.
ACGATCTATAACACCCAATATATATTCACATACTTACTTTCATCTATTTGAATTCATTTTCTTATTATATTCTTGTTTAGGTTTTCACGAAGCCGTTGGAGAAGCCATTGCCCTCAGTGTGGGCACACCCAAGCATTTACAAACCCTGGGCTTAGCTGTTAAATACATTGACGATCCAGAACCCGATATCAATTATTTGTTCTCCCTGGCAATGGAGAAACTGCCATTACTACCCTTTAGCATAGCTGTGGACCGATGGAGATGGGATATTTTCCGGGGAGCAGTCAATCGAGAGGAGTATAATTGTCATTGGCATAGACTGATGGAAATTTATGCTGGTGTAAAACCACCTGTTCTACGTACAGAGGACGATTTTGATCCTGGAGCGAAGTACCACGTGCCTGCCAATGTACCCTACATTCGGTAAGTGATTAATTTATTCAATCGTTATATTTCATTTCGGTAGGTAGGAACAGAGCGAAAATAGAAATTCCTTCTTTGGTTTTTATTAATAAAAATCTCATAAAAATATACAAAAACATGGTAATCACTGTTCGCAACAAGCACCACTGTCTGCAAGATAAATTTCTATCGATTTACCTCGATTGTACAAATAGTAACATCTAATAAGGTACAACATGGTCACAATTGCGATCTGTGAATCATAAGATTCATCGGCATTAATGAACTCCAGCTTGAGTTACGATGAAAAAAAAAGACAGAAGAACAATTGTAATAATTTTCATTAGTCTCTACTTAATAATAATAGCTCGAAATATTCGGGAACGAGCCTCTTCTCAGTAACCATGAGACTCGATTTCTCCTCCATGTTCTCCTCCGGAGTAATCGCCCCCGGAGTAGCCGTGGTGTTCAATCTCAGGTTGCTCATGATGTTCATGGTGATGGACAGGGTAGGGGATGGGGACTTTGACGGGATAGGGTACAGGTTTGGGTACGGGATAGGGTACGTGTTTGGTGACGTGGACGGGAACTGGTCGTTCGATGGGTACCTTGACAGCGTAGGGTACAGGTTTCTCCACCGGTACAGGTACAGCTTTTTCGACTGGGTAGGGTGCAGGTACGGGAACTTTGACGGGATAGGGAACAGGTTTGTCGACGTGGTAAGGAACTGGCCTGTCAACGTGGACTTTGACGGGGTAGGGTACAGGTTTGTCAACGGGATAGGGCACGTGTTTTTCAACAGGAACGGGATAGGGTTTGATTACGTGGACAGGGTAAGGTCTATCAACAGGTACCTTGACTGGATAAGGCACTGGTTTTTCCACTGGATAAGGCTGGGGCACGTGAACAGGTACTTTGACGGCATAAGGCACCTTTTTCTCCACCGGGAATGGTTGGGGCACAGGCACTTTAACTTGATAATGAACTTTTTTCTCTACTGGATAAGGCGCTGGAATGTAAACCTTGTGGGGTACAGGCCTGTCCACTGGTACGTGAACTGGATAAAGCACTTTCTTCTCAACTGGATAAGGTGCTGGTATGTGAACAGGTACCTTTACGTAAACCTTCACCGGTACTGGAATTTTTTTCTCCACTGGATAGGGCTGAGGCACATGCACCTTAACTGGATACGGCACTTCTTTTTCCACTGGATAATGAACCTTCTTCTCGACTGGATACGGAACTTTGATGTTCTTCACTATTGTTATTTCCTTAATCTTGCCCTCATGATGGTCACCGAGGCCACCAGAATGCCCTCCGAAACTTGATTCCCCACCATAGCCCGAATGACCTCCCAAGTCTGAGCCGGAGTCGTGGCCGACGAAGAGCCCTTCGTAACCTCCACCGTAATCACCTTCTGAGTGATAGAGTCCTCGTTTCTCCTGCTTCTTCTCTATCTTACTGTCGTCCACTGGTGCTTCAGCTGAGGCAGAGGGTTCAGCCTCTTTTTTCGTCTCCTCCTTGCTGGCGGCCAGACCCACCAGCATGACCAACGTCACCAGCACTTGTATCTGAATAGAATAATTCAAAAGTCAGGCGTTATGTTGATTAATATTTTTGGGGCTTCAGTTTTGATTTGAAAATTCAAAACTCACCGAAATCCTCATTGTCCGCAACTCTGTAATCCGGTGTTCGTCCAGAGATTAACTGGATTGATCCCCCCTTGCTGAAAACCACTTTATATATGCTCCAAACGAACTGCTTTCCCCGCCAACAAATCCTAGCTACACTGTGCCTACTCCTCGTCGAAAGTGAAAGACTATTCTCTCCGTATATGCAACAAGGTGTGCTTTACATTACGCCAAAATATCTCAACCACAACGTTACACAGATGAAGATATTCACCCCCCCCCCCCCACCATTGTCCGGGGTAGGAATATATTTCGCCGCCACCAAGTAATTCCGTTTTGATCACCTGAGCTGGAGTACCGGAAGAATCCGGAGAATTTCCTACCTCGATTTTATGAATCTTCCATGGAATGGTTGGATATCCTAAGCATCCAGGGAGATCTCTGGATTTGGAAATATTTCAGAAAAATTTGCCAGGCAATTAATGAGGAAGAATTTGAAAGGAAGTTTTTTTCTGGCACTGAAATTCTAAACGAGTGAATCACAATAGTAGTATATATAACGAAACCCAGCGATGCACGAGAGCGAGCAAACACCGGAAGGAGGATGTACACCGATACCAGCAAAAGGGCAATGATGTAAACCATAAGAGGCCGTTACTCCTCGGCAAAGGAAGGATCATAAAAGCCTCTGCAAAAATCGCCGTTAATTTCTCGAGTTCAGGTGAATCTCAGGGGCATTATTATAAAAGCATTATGCGATTTTTTTCTTCCGTTTTTCGAGCCATCGCACAAGATGGACTTTGGTGAAAGTTTAATTTGCAACGAACAGATGACGTGATATATTCCCTTAGCGCTTCATACATCGACTTTCGACTAAATATAATGATATAGCAGTTGTGGTGTCACACTTCCGCTTTATCTATTGAGTAACAATGCACCTGGATTACAGGGGATAACGAGAAATATGAGAAAACTTGGTAATGATTGTGTGCCAATATTGTTTGTTAAAAATTTTGCATTATCCAGTGGTCAAAGTATTTGTAAACGCAGGTGAATACTATGCATTGAGCGTTTTTTTCCTCGATTAGTCAGCAAAAGTTATGACTTCTATTATTTTTAACACCTGAATGTTTTTTAATCGTCTGTGTTCAAGTGAAAGGGAGAGTGCCGGTTACAGACGTATACTTTTGCCGCATTGCAAGTAATAAACGAGATTTTCCGGCGGATCATTTCTCATCTGTCAAGGTGAATTGGAAAATAAGGCAAAAAAAAATATCTGAAGTACGCATCATTAAATAAATGGGAGAGAATTCTTTGATAAAAAGTTGTTTAATTGGCAGAAGTCTTTGGACATTTACAAACTTATATTCTTGGAATTTTAATACATAAATTCATTATGAAGCAATGTTGTTAGAAGGAGGGTCCTCGACGCTCTCGTTTCTCTGTTGCTTGATTAGCTTGAGCCTCTGCCCCCTGATTAACAATTCTGACATGTGGCTGTTGATAGACGAATGGGGCTGCGTAGTGATTGGTCGGAGGGGCATAATAGAACACAGGTTTTGTGTCAACCTGGTAAACTCTGACGGGGGGAATAAGGGGTTTGATGACAGGAATCACATGGGGCTCTGGCTTCTTCTTGGGCTCCACTTTTTCCACTTCTTTGGCAGCTCTTGCCTGGGAATGATGGACTGGCACAAACTGATAGTAACTGTGCTGGTAAGGATTCCCATAGGGATATTGTCGGACAAATCTGGTTGACGGGAAATCACCAGAGCCCAGTCCTGAGGGAAATCCTATGCTAGAAGGTCCTCTTCCGAAACTAGATCCCAAACTTCCGAAAGGCAGTTTTCCTAGACCACCGAAACCTGGGCTGATCACATCCTCGTCTTTTCCACTGGTGCTACTACTGCTACTCCCGCCAAATCCTATGTCATCATCAGCACTCTCGCTGCCTCCTTCAAATGCCGGACTGTCTTCAAAGTCATCACTCCCATCAGGCCCGTAACTGGGATCAAAATCATCAGCTTGACGTTTGAACAAGCTGTGCTTTATCTGCTGGACCGCTAGCTCGGCAGCCTCTTTTTCCTTTTCAATTCTCAGCATTTGATCCCTCTCTTCGGGCGTTAGAATTGTATAACTAGGAAGTTGCTGAGTAAAGTCATACTTCCGAACACTAGAATGAGACGCTCGTATCGTCTCGGTCTCGGTCGATGAATTACCAGTCTCCAGTGCCTTCTCAACAGCCTTCTCAGCTACTCTCTCCGCTGCACGCTCAACCGCCAACTCTGCTGCTCTTTCAAGTTCCTCCCTGCGGCTAGCGGAACTAGTCAGAGCTATGGTGAGACAGAGAAAGGTAACACCTGCCACCTGCATCACCTAGTTCAATCACACAGAAGATTTGGGGGGAATTAATTATGCTAAGCAGCTCCAGTGAAGTTGTTTGGTTGCAAATACCTCGTGAATCTTGGTAATCTGACTTGAATTTTGCAGAGGAGGGGGACCTCATTTTCACTTTTCATATTTTAGAATATTAATTAACTCCGTCGTAATGATCAGTTGCACAATTTTTGGCATTTTTGGGGAAAAGAGAACTCGAGAGTGAACGAATTTCAATGATTTTATGTCGCAATATTTAAATACATGGTTGAGTTACATAAAGGATGAGCTTTGATGCGCGTGTGGTTTGGGGTAATGTATGGATATGAGCATTCATTATAAAATTATATGGACTTGCTCTACGGAATTTTCTATCGTCATTGGAATATTTTTTAAATAAGATTTTAAAATTGACCTTTTTTTTTAGTAATCGTTCAGTCCATGGAAAAAATGAACTATTGTAGTCACTAATCTTATTAAAGATTTGTATTCTTCTAAAAAAGCTAAAATAGTTCGGTGTTACAATCGTCACTTTTGGAGAGTTCAATTCTTTATCTGCCCTAAGGTCAATTTCTATACAAAGTGAATTTTTATTTTTTGATCCAAACTGTTTTGATCGTCATCGTCATATTGATACTATCATGATCTTTATGATCACTGTATGCATTATACTCAGTTTGGGAATTGGTATGTTCTGGGCATCCACACCGGAACACTGTGTGGACAGTCGGGACTGTTATTTTCACTTGTCGTGTTATTTTCAAACATCAGTCGTATATTCGCAATTATATTTCTACTGAAGTCTTAATCGATACAATCTGTACAATACTATCCAAATTCTATGTAGGGTACGCCGATAAAAATTTCCAAAGAACATGCCTACGAAATTATTCCATACGTGTCACTCAACAATAAATAAAAAATGGAATGTGTGAATAAATCTAACAGATTACGAACCATATTTCCGTTTCTCATACTGATGAACAATCTACCCAGTGTCAAGGTGTACTAATCTCACAAGTTCCAACAATAAACTAGTGGCTCGACGATCGGTTTCGAGCAATATTTATACCACTTGTACTTTCCCCAAATGCAGTTTTGTAAAATCATATTCGATTCCTTCTATTGTCTCCCTGTCTGCCATTTACCTCTTACCAAGAAGATCGAGTATTGTTTTCACGGATACCATTATACCCCATTATCAGCTTTATAGTTTCAGTAATGTTTTTTTTTTTCAATGCTGTGTCTCCGAGAGTCAATAACATTGGAATAGCTTTTATTTCTATTATTCCTTATGCCAGTTTTTCCCCCCGATTGATCTTTCCTACACTCTTAAAATCAATTTCTCTCCTTCTCAGAAATACACGAAATGTTTCATTTCAAATACAATAAACCGAGACTTTCTTCAAATTAGAGAAAATCACTCCAATGTGAGAACAATTACGAAATCCTTAAAGATAGATAAATCATCATCATCAACATTTGGGATATTTTGTTCTCTTGACTAGAGTCAATCGTACAACCTGAAGTAGTGGAAACAAGTGCCACTGGTTGACATAATACCTCGTCATTATCCCGAATGGACTCGGTGAATTGCAGTAAATCACAGTGCCCTAATGATACAAACGAAAAATAGAGAAAAATAATCAACGGGAGGAGACTCTGTCTCGCCCTAGTTGCTATTCGTACCATCAGTACCTCCCTCTTTCAACTCATCACTGTTATCAGCTTTTTCACCAGCCCCCGGATCGTCTGCCAGGGCATCCAAGTAATTTCTCGGCATTGGTTTTCCTTTTCCTATGATCGCTTGAGTGACACCACCAGCCGGACTAGTCTTATCAACTCCTTGCAATTTCTTCTTTTGGATTGAAATGGGAACGGGTTTTTCAATGGGTATGGGAACTGGTCGTTCTTCTGGAATTTCAACGGGATACGGTATCTTCTTGAATACAGGGTAAGGGACTTCCTTCTCTACGGCGTAAGGCTGGGGCACCGGCACCTTAACGGGATACGGTACATGTTTGATGACTTGTACTGGAACTGGTCTATCAACCTTGACCTCGTACGGTACATATCTTGTTTTATAAACTGGATAAGGCACGGGTTTTGTCACTGGTACAGCATAGGGTTTTGGTATTGGCATTGCCACTGGCCGATCGACCTTGACCTCCACCGGATAATGGATCAATTTGTCAACTGGAAATGGTTGAGGTACTGCGATTGGTATCTTCACAGCAACTGGTATGTTACGCTCGACTGGAAATGGCTCTGGTACAGGTACTTTCACTTCGTAATGAATCTTCCGCTCGACTGGAAATGGCTCCGGGACGTAGACTTTGTAGGGGACTCGTCGTTCTATCGGGACTTGAACTGCGTAGGGTATCTCTTTGTAGATGGGAATCGGCTTTGGAATTTTCACGGGGACTTTTATCATGACCTTGACCGGGTGATGAATGGGCTTCTCGATGGGATAGGGCTCTGGGACTGGGATTTGAATCGGATAAGGGATTTTTTTTACCACTGGGTAGTGCACTATTTTCTCCACTGGATACGGATCCGCCACGTTCTTTACTATTGTTATGGTTTTTTCATCGTGGCTCTCGTCGGGGACGTGGGGCTCTTGCGCACGGGATTCTGCAGTCATCTCTATGCCTGTGCTATCTGCCGCGTTGTCTGGAGCCTCGTGGGGGTGCAGTATAGTTAGATCCATTGCTGCGACTCCTGCTTGATAGCCGGCGTAGTCTTCTTCACGAAGTACGCCTAAAAATTAAATATGAGTTACCTCAGTTGTTTCAGGGCCTTTTTAATTTTTATTTCATAATAGTCATTGTGGTTTCGAGAGAAAACCGTCTGAGGTCATAAAAGCTACCGAATTTGGGAATTATTTTCAAGAACATAACGTTTCATTCAGATAATACTAAATATATTTTAAGACGTGCCTGTCTGACTACGCGAAAAATTTCTAAATTGTTAACAGACTTGTTAAAAAGTTTTCACATACCAGCATTAGGATCCTCAAGATCATGTGGATCTATCGTTCGATAAGACTCCAAGTCGGGTTTCTCCCATGAATACCTGTCCTGAGCTGTTGGTTGATGACGGCAATCGAACTTTACTCTCGGATAGGTGAATTGTCTCGCCATTATCATTGGCAGGATGGCCCACAATACCCAGACCACGTGGTTCTGTTGAAAATAAAAACACCGTGTAAACTTTTTTTTTTTAATTTATGTTCAAACTCGTTTATTTTATATGCACTATTTGTAGTATTTATTCTCTCACTACTGAGGCTCACCACGTGTCCCATGATGATATTGTTAATAAACAAGAGGACTCTTGATTGCTCTTTGTTGGATTGGATGAGACTGACGTTTAATCCATGCCAGCTTTCCTCCTATATAATACGCTTGCTCGTGCAAGTGTGCCATTTCTTTCACATTTAATACGGTTTTAGTGCATACAGGGGCTTGGTAATGCTCATGTGTGGTGAATACTCCTTTTTTTTTCATGGATAACAATAACACTGGGCGGGGAGGGAATTCAACTTTCTTAATTTCGCTCGGGTCCACGGCCCCAATCATTAGAGTTATCATAGCAGAGCGTTGAAAGTGAAGAGATCGTTTTGATGGCTTGATTCGATTAACACACGATAGAACATCACGAAACTCATAGACATTTATTTATGGTGTTGATTACATTGGAGGTGGAGATAATAGAGGCGTATCGGTCGATTTCATGGAGCGGCTGAGATGATTACAAAGCAATGGAAATCATTTTACATTCATTGAATAATTATTTGTGCTCGGAGGCCGGAGATACAAATTATTTCCGCTAAATCGATAGTCTTAATAGATGACAATAGATTTTTCATGCACTCGAAAATTTACTGGTGATCGTAAGATAAATTGAGAGTTGTTAGGGTGGAAAGTGGCACCATAAATGTTAAGTTACATTTGACACGAGTAAAACCGGAGTTCAGATAAATTAAATTTTACGGTTTTTCCGATATGGTTAGCGATTACGATGTTCACATCGTAAATTTTGTTTTATATTTTTGCTGTCTAGAAATATTCCATGCGAGGGAAAACTGATCCTAAAATAGGATTAGTGATTCAGGGTTGAATAACGATGTTCGCTTATGTGCACGTAATTACATATTTAAAAAATCACTGACCAAATAGTGAGAAAGGGGAAATAAGCACAACCGTTTACCGCAAAATTTGTTCATCTGATTGAGACTTTCTGACTGAATACTCAGAATTTTTAATTTGTTTGTAAGAAATTACTTGGGTAAGAAGACGATTGAACCTATATATTCCATCTTTTCCGTCATTCCAGGGAAAATTTATTTCACATGAAACTGAGAAAAAATCAAGAGAAATTATGGAAAACCAGTTGACAGAAAAGTGAAAAAGAAAACCAAAAATAGGGGAAAAATCATAAAGTAATTTTTAAGGGTCATTTATCTCACCCGAAATGTTTAATCAGTTCCAGATATTTTCGAACAGCCAAAAATAGCTTCAGATATTCATCAATCATTAGAAAATCGTGTGAATACAGTTTCACTTTCAATCCAATCCAATAAACGTAGATTAGTTTTATCGAGATTGGAAGATGAGTGAAGAACAAAATTGTTTTGCGGTAATGAAAGAATTTTTCCCAAGCCGTCACGCAATTGTATTTAATGTACGAGTGGTTTTTAAACTGTAAATGCTGGGAGATCCAGGGTATAACAATTGTTTTGTATCACGCCAAGTGTTTAGAGTTGGGGCAAACGCACAATTTTGTGTTGGAGATGGTGGGACTTTAGAGACATTTACAATTGTGGAATTGGTTTTTGTCTGAGAGAGATTGGGATAGTGGAAAGAATGGTCGCGGAAGATCGATAGAAACCGATGCAATGGCACTTGATATTCAGAGGAAACGGCAACTAGGGAGGAAGGGGAAGAGTTCATTCAGCTTGGGAGGGAGTAGAAATTGTCTAGCTTGACAGACTCCCTTCAATTATGCGGGGTATTGTTGCGTGTGGTTATAAATCAACTTGCAAATACATCTTTTTGTTATGGGTTTTTTTCCTTCGAACGCCTTGTATAGATCGAAGATTGAAATTCAATGGTGGGAGTCCAATGCTTTTGACGAGGAGCTGGCGGATCTTAGGTAATGAGAAGTATGAAGAGGGAGAGTGATTGATTTATACCGAATTTCTAATGAGCGAAAATTACATGAACGAAAAAAATCATCATGAACACTTTCGCAGTGTTTGTATTAGAACTGCGGAAAATTATATTACTCTCTCGCGAAGTGGGTCGAAAATAATTTATTCTATATCTAAGCAAATCAAAATCGAACAAAAAATATTGTAGATAGTGAACTCGACGTTTGTTTATTTAATTTATCAGAAATTCCCAAACATGTTCTCCAAAATTCCTGGAAATTCATCTTATTGTAATTTTTTATTATTACATTTATTCATAAATTGATAATTTTTGATTTGATAAACGATCAAGACTGAAATCGAATGAAAATTTATAGGAAAAAAAGTTGGAGTGCAGTTTTTATTTCAAAGTTACAAACATTTTGAGATTATACAAAATTTCATTTGATTTCTCCTACTTCACTGAATAATTTACCGACTGCGGTACTACACAACGTTTCACCAATGTCCCGCTGTATTGTCCGATGGCGCTGCCTCCCCGATCGACTTTCGATTTCAAATGTCGATCCACACACTCTCTCTCGAAGTCATCGCGATGTCATAACACATTAAAACCCCATTCAAGCGATTTTGAATTTTCAATTTCATGAAAATTAATCTTAATATAGTGCCGAAATTCCCAATAGGTCTGATAATGCTTTTACATCCAGCATTGTCCTTTAAAATTCAGCAATCATTCGTCATTAAAAATTGAATTCCCTCGATCTTTCAAACTGATTCATCAAGAATTCCGCGGGCAATTTAGTTAGCAGTCAAACCCAAGCTCCAACTATTAAAAAATTGAAGTGCATCTGTTCCTCAATTTTCATGAAATTATGAATAATATTCAAATAAATATTTATTTGATGCAATATTCGTCTGACATAATTCAATATTCAATGTTTCCGGCTATTCCCGGCTGCTCCCGACTATTCTGCACACTGTGATGCCTCGGGTCTGTTGAAATCTGACGTTTTCCACTAGCTAACCATTGACTCATCTCGAACAGACCAAATAAATCATCCCATTCGCGTGTGAAAGTTATTCGTTTATTGGATCTCCAGCGGGCGCATCGAAATGCCCAACTCCATCTAATGCCTAATACCTAACAAATATTACCGAAGCCAACAATGACAAAATATTTTCGTCCCTCGGACGATGCACAGCGATGCATGGCAAGACTATTTTGCACGCTGCGATGCCTCGGGTCTGTTGAAATCTGACGTTTTCCCAAGTTGCAATAATTCTTCATCTACATGAACCTGTTTCCTCTGCCCCCCTTGTTCTCGTTACACGGAAGACATTGATGCGTAAGGATGCGATCCAATCGTCCTGTTGCAGCTGAAAAACTCTTACTTTCATATGCCTCCAGATATTTTTATCGCTCCGCGCGAATGACCAATTGCGCAATTCCAGTCTCTTTTCCACTTGTCGACGTGTGTCCATTCGTAGTTTCACTGACACAGCCACTCATGTGTACGAAATGTAAATATCGATGATCTCCATGAATTGACAAACTCTCTCACTCGTTAATTTCATAAGTCGTGGAAAAATTTACCCAAATATATCGGCTTTTTCTCATTATCGAATAGTAGAGAGTATTTTTTCCGTCTAATTTATTAATTCCACTAATAATTAATGTTAATGAGACAGATTCATCCATCGGACGAAGAAATTATATCCACCGTGTGTGTGAGATGTGAATGCAAATGAAGATATCTTGTGAAAAATAATTTAAACAATAATCATTAATTTTAACTTGTTTAATATTTATAGTACAAAAATACATAAATTCTGTATCTAGCGATATAAAATAGAAAGGGTAGAGCGTCTAACAGAATTATTATTAACATTAATAACCGAGCGAAGTCCGGAGACAAGGGTCACCGTAACATAAAGAAACTTATGATCTAGAGATCAGTGAGTCAACTGATCTCTCGTAACGCCGTTGAGACACCCATTGGACATCGAAACTTGGAAAATATATTGATTTGGGAGAAGCCAGAGGCAAATGATAATTTTTTCCATTTATACAATTCCAGTTATCTAATTTTTCATTGACATCACGTCCAATTCTGACGTGTGAAAATTTCATGATGATCATAACTAGCCCCAGATCTCCCTCAACTCCAATTGCAGGATCAATGATGGAGTATTGTCCAAGCTTCCAGTACTTGTTCTTAAAGAGAATAATACAGTAATTAAATTACGAAATCATCAGGTAATCGTTGTGTGAATGCGCGTTATTCGGGTGAATTTGCCACTCGGTTTTGTTGAGACGCACTAGGTGGACAGCTTGTCCAGGTCCTAGTGATGATAGTCGTATGATTCATAGGAGCCGTGATTCACTGGCTCGGCATATTCGTATCCACCATGTCCAGGTTGATGCTCAATGTGATGCTCCTGATGATGTTCAATATGAACTGGAACAGCTACAGGTACCTTGACTGGATAAGGAACGGGTTTTTCTACTGGATAGGGAACAGGTTTCTCCACATGTACTGGATATGGTCTGTCAACGGGTACCTTGACAGCATAGGGTACGGGCTTCTCAACTGGATAGGGAATGTGTTTTTCAACGGGATAGGGCGCTGGAACTGGTACCTTTACTGGATATGGTATGTGTTTCTCAACAGGGTAAGGTACTGGTCGGTCAACAGGTACTTTAACTGGATATGGTACTGGCCTGTCAACTGGATAAGGCACCTTCTTCTCTACATGAACTGGATATGGCTTGGGTACCTCAACAGGATATGGTCTGTCAACAGGCACTTTAACTGGATAAGGCACAAGCTTCTCAACTGGATAAGGTTGGGGCACATGGACTGGTACTTTGACTGGATAAGGCACCTTTTTCTCAACGGGATAGGGCTGTGGCACTGGTACTTTAACTGGATAAGGCACGTGCTTCTCAACTGGATAGGGCTGTGGCACCAAAACCTTGACGGGATAGGGACGATCGACTGGTACATGAACTGGATAAGGCACCTTTTTCTCAACTGGATAGGGTTGGGGCACGTGTACTGGCACCTTCACATAAACCTTGACTGGATATGGTACGTGCTTCTCCACGGGATAGGGCTGTGGCACTGGTACTTTAACTGGATACGGCACGTGCTTTTCCACTGGATAGGGGATGTGCTTCTCCACTGGATATGGTACTGGTACATTCTTAACAACAGTCACGGTTTTAACGTGATGATCACCGTGATAACCACCTCCATAACCACCAAGACCACCCAAATCGTAATCGGATGAGTGAAGACTCTGTCCATGTCCACCACCGATATCGTATCCACCTATGTCATAACCGTATCCGTAACCAAGACCAAAAAGACCCCGTTTTTCGGTCTTCTTGTTTGACTCTGTCTCTGCGGCTTTACTTTCCGTTGCTGACTCCTTCTTCTCCGCCTCTTCGGCAAATGCCACTGCTACCAGCAGGGCAAACACAAACTGAAACACGAATTTGTTTATTCAATTTAGTGGAATTATTTTATGATGATACACTGAACTTTGATGGTTTATGCATATCACACAACGTTGGACTTTACCAGAATCTTCATTTTTGCTATTCACAATGGTTCCGGGTGCGTCCAGGAGTGAACTGGATGCTGATTGCCAGTTGTTCAGGGCCTTATATACGCGCCACACTTTCGCCTTCCTCCGCGAGGGACCCATGCGCCTTGCCCGGCCCATTGCCTGGGTACCCCCCACGTTTGTTCTTTGTTCACCCAACGATATATGCCTACCAAGTTTGTAAATCCGATACACACGAAACCACTCGTTATTTTTTTCCATCAATCCAAGTTATTCCCGTGTGGGTAATCCCTCGATCCCAGTGGATATCCACCACAATCATCATGCATCCAGCTCCCCTGTTGGACACGTCAACCGAATGCTCGTCACGATTTTCCACTTCAAGGGATAATTCCTGTTACTTGAACGACATTAAATTTTACCCACAAATTTTATCAGGAAAATTCTCGTCTACGGGTTTGTGGGATTCAACTTCCGAGGAAACTGAAAGTTCCTCGAGGGGGATGAGGATAATTCATGGTAACAGGATGGGAAAACCACGGGTTTTAAATGCTGTCGTTGGTGGATTACGTAAAGGACGTTTCTTGAGATCGAGTGAAACTCACCCACTTGTTACCTACTTTGAGTTTGTTATTATTATTGTCACTTTGATTACACGAAGCATGGTTTACGACGTTGTCGCATGGGTTTTTGATGGAAATCTATAGTTTAGTGGGTTGAGTTAATGGGTAATGAAGCGGTTTAGAGGTTTGCTAATGCGAAATCTTGACGTTTTCCGGAATGGAGGAATCAAAAGGTGATTCAGATTTCGATAACGGCCTGCATGAAATCCCTGTGAAATTTGTTGACTTCCCGAAAATTTTTTTAGGCACAAATAATGATATGGACATTTATTGATGATGAGTGATAATATACTTGGACAAAAGTAATTTTTTTGCATGTAATTGACAAGCGTTCATTTTTATTCATGAGTTCTGTCCACCGAGGTCCTAAGGAGGCTGTTAAAAAAACAAAATTTTTATCGCAGCTTAATGGAAATTACTGCCACTGTCAGAAAATTGTGTCAGGTGAACGGAGAAAAATTCATATCGAGTAGAAAATTCCAAAAACTTATTTTACAATTTTTCTCAAAGCTCAGTTCTGAGTAAGAAATGTCACACGTCAAAAATTTGAGACATGAAAAAGTAAAACAGAAATGATTGAAAGGTATTATTTATTCTCATTTGGTTTCACCTGTTGTAATCAATCTAATTTCCCTTTCAGAAATTTTGTCGCCGGTGTTCTTCAATTTCAACTGTATCGAGGTCTCTGTCAAGCTGGTCAACGATTTATCAATGATCCCCGCAGGCCCCTGCACAAGTGTGACTTCTACAGAAGTCCTGAGGCTGGGGCTGTACTCGGGTAAGTACACATGGAAAAAAAAATGATATATTCCATCTGACATTAACCAATTGCCTTGCATTAAACTCATTTCTTTGAGATCTAAATACGCATGATATAAAGGTGGACTCCGTAATTGTCCTAGAATGCGAGTGAGAGGAAATTAGAACTGTCCTAACAAGTTCTGTGTATAATTGTGTCTTGGGTATTTCATAAAATGTGATTTGCCAGGTTCATCACTCGACCGACTAGTCGACTGATTTCGAGACTCATAAATCTTGGAGATTTGGAGATTCGAAATTTCACGCTTTCGGGTTATTCAATATTCATTTTGACTGGAAAACCTACAACAGGATGCTCTCGATGCTTGACATTTTAGTATGCGTAAAAATTCACGACTCAAGGGTGTCCACTTTGCTGAACTAACTTTCTCTATAAAACTGGATTTAATGTCAGTTGGTTGTTATACATAGTGTTACGGATTTTGTTAATCAATTTGGATTTTTGGAACCACCTAATTGAATCATGATCGACGACATTCTTTTGATGGTGTTAATCCAGTTATGCAATTTATAGGCAATGGCTGATGAATTATTTATGCGGTACATCAATTTTTCAAAAGCATTTACAATCGTAAGGATTCTTCTACACTCGGAAATAATAAATGCCCCTGAACTTGATGGGATCGAAAGTAGTGCTACTGATATCGCTAAAAAAACAGCGACTACAGACTACTAAATTGCAACAAAAGCCCCCTATTGACCCAATAGTTGTCAATGTAAAAAAACATCAAGAGAACACGTCACAGAAACATTTCAATACAATTCGAATGGAATTTCATTTAAACTCCAATGGAAATACTCCGAACGTTGATGTAATCAAACGAAAAAGTTTTGATTCTGATATAGGAAACGAGAATTTTGATCCATTTTTATTGGAATCTTATGATAATCTTAACTCTGCTGAAAATTATCCCACATTCTCGCTCAATGATTTAATACATATTAATTCAAGCAGAAGAGCGAAAATCGGGAGATTTAAATTCTTGAAACTGAATCATTCAATCCCTCCTCCAGAGCTGTCATCATATTCACTAGATTGACAACTTGAATGACCCTTTCCCTATTGAACTATTCCCCATCCTTCTGCACTCTACAAATATTTAGAACAAACCAAATGTTTTTTCTCAGATGTCGTCAAGTTTTCGCAAAAAGCAAATCATTAAAATTCTATTTCCTCCTCTATCCTATTGTACTTTCCCAACTCCGAAATATTACAATCATCCCACAATTGAGAGTAATTACACATAATTTTTTATTCCTCACTTTCCATCATGCCAAACGTACCAGTTTTTTCTTTCATATTCTATGTAACAGGTGTAATCTAGCCTCTTATGCAAATTAGTTTCCCATCGGCGTAAGCAATCCCCTGTCCTCATAATTTTTTCTTCCTCTCATTATTTTTATTCACTTCTCTCAATCCATGAGTCAACGAAAATTAAAAAATTGGCAATACTGGACTAGTCTCCCACGTATATTTTCTCAATTGGTGTATCACAAAAATTTTACAATGTTGCGCTGACTAATTTAATTACCATTAGTTCAATTGCAGGGGCAAACAAACGAGTCTAAGTGAATGATGAATGATTTTTCCCAGATCATACATAGACAAGTTGTTTATTACATTCGTGGGTTAAAGAATAGAGTACAAAATATGGAGGACATGGGGGTACTGTTTCATTGCTCAAATGTTGTACTCCACTTCTCAGTGTTCTTCTTATAAAAGCAAACACACGAGGCATTACTCTTCTGGAGTAGATTGCCAGATTGTGATGCAATAATACATGCACAAGCGGAATAAACCGTGGCACTTAGAACGGATCGTTCAGCGTAACCGAGACTGTGGAGCTTCAAGCCCATAAAATTGACTGGGGGTGGGAGAATACGATGCACTACAATTTATAAATAAAATATAGTGAAATAGATCATTTAAATATTTTGATATAATCAGTTTCAGTGAACGTGTTATCAAATTCTCGGGAGCAGAGAAAATTAATCCAATTTGTATTCTCCTTAATCGGAGGACCAGATGATATTGGAATTCACTAATATTTTTTTTTTTTGTAATTTCTCCCAAAATGAACAAAACGTTGGATTTGATTTGAATAGGTCAGTTTAGGGAATTAACTATAAATTGGTCAACCAATGAGCCGGGGTGTGAAGATACGATTAGGAAAATATTTTTCCTGTTTCCTAACTAATTTTTCAGTTCACCATAATGAAATAAGAATTGGTAAGGAATCAGGTTCCAATCATTTAGAGGATGTAAACCTAATTGTTCACATTTGCCACACGTAATGTCTCACGTTTCTTAAGAGGGAAAGGAAGTGGGGAATGAGGTGAAGTGATCAAAGTAAACATAACGCGTTGGCATAACTATCCAATTACACAGTTGGCACGAAAATTGGCTGTTCTTTTAAATACCAGCGTATGGAGGCCTCTCTTCCTGCAATGGAAGAGGTTGACTCGTAAACTCTCGCCTGAAATCGCAATAGTAGATAATAGTTGTGTGTTGTACGTGTGATTGGAGTTACGAAAGCACTGAGGAGTGTATTGGTGCATGAAAAACCAGTGTATCAATGTCTCGGACTAACGGTCGTGCTAAACAGTCAAAGCTGGATAAATTGAAAATACCGTGGTCGGTGCTTGATAGAACATGGAAATGGGTGTATCAGTGAATCGTAGAGAAAAAAAATATAATTTGCGAAAAAAGGTCTGACTTACGGAACTGTTAATCGACATAAAATGTCTCACTATTTTAAGGATTTCCCTTATGAAATTGAATTGAAAAAAAATACCGTGTCTTCCCTCAAGTCAGTTAGACATGAAGACATTCAGGAGAGAATCAAATTTATTCACTAGAAAATTCAATTGGGGTTCTATTGGAATTCTATTTGCTTCGTATTGAAATTTCAGCAGAATCGTGTTGTGAATTCTGTGTCTAATTTTCCGATTTCTAGAGCAAATAACTCAGTTCCGCCGCTGAGTTTTTTAATGTTTTTTAATTTTAACATTAAGAGGTTTTTCAAATTTTATATATTTATTCTGAGTAATACAGACGAAGTACGGAATTTCGGTAAATCATTAATTGTTACACATAACTAATGACGTGGTCATCTTCAAATTTTGATAAGAAAGTCGCCTCCAAGATCAAGTTTTTGATTTAGAAATGAAATTAAACGAATTGATAATTTAAAAAAATTATGAGATGGTTCCTGCAAATTAATTGTCAGTGATTTTTAATGAACTACTTTATTAGTATGTCGAAATTAATAAACCAGGGTAGCTTTTCCTGAGTAATTCATAAAAGTGAAAATCTCCAATGAGCAAATGCACTCCATATGTACCGGCATCAATAACTCATGAGTTATGAATCACGATAATTACTTTACCGCGGCGTCCTCTCTCATGTGGGAAGACATGTAGAGACTCTATTACCACTAAACCATCAACATATACCCCAGTGATTCGCAAAAGTCCGTGAGAACCAGTGAATGGACATGAGCAATTTTGGAATGCCTGTATAGCACTTGCAGTTGATACCTTCCTACAACTCACAAGTTGTCGTAATTCATCGATCTTATGATTTCCGGCTGATGAAGGGGCAGGGGGAAGGGTTGCAAGACGAAATCGGGACTTTCCTGTCCGCTCTGAGATATTTCATAACATTGCTAGTTGGGAGACATGTGGATTGCGTTAATAACAAGGCTAGTGTTAGTGTTTTACATCCATATACGTGTCTAAATGACTTGCAACTAAAGAATATCGATAATTTCTCTTCATCAAACGAAGAAGTGTATCGTGCGCATTAAAAAAATTACAAAACTTTTTATTGTGCAATCACAGATATCAATGAAAAACTCATAGCACTTCATTAAAAATATTGATCAATAGATTTTATCGACGGATTAATGTTATGACGCCGAGATTGAAGGACACAAAATTGTGAGGAAAAAAAAAATTTCTCTTCAAGGTCAAATCAGTTGAAGAAAAAGTTTTCCCTTGCTTTCAGATGACAAATGTTTTCGAATAGTTCAATCGTCCAATTTAATAAATTTGAGAATTATTTCATTCAAATTACTAACAATACGTTTCATCGTTTGAAGCTAAATTTATTGTAAGGTGGAATCACGTTTGGTAAAATTTTGAATTTGAATAGATTTGTCCCTACCTCGAGCAAATAAGTTTTGGCATTAGAAATTAACGGTTTATTAATTATTGGTAGTAAAAACTTTTTAATTATTTCTTCATTCGTCCTCCAAACCCAACTTTCTATTCTTTTCAATTTTTGAAAAGCCATCAAAGAGTTTAATACCGATTTAAAAATTCAACCTGAACAATTTAAATAATAAAATTATTATAAAATACCGGCAAATTTAAGGCTAAATCAGGGTCAAATGAAAGGCCATTAGACCGCAGAGCAGAAAACATACCATAAAAAAATCGTCAAAGTACTTGGATATCCTTAAATGCGTCCGGTTCGGCAAACCCCTATCTACCTATAAAATGACGTAATGTAATGCACTAGACATTTTCATACAAGTGAAATGAGTGCTGCGAAGTTGAGCACCTGAGTCGTGAGATCATTCCAGATACCGTTTATTCTAGGTGTGTTAAATTACTCTCTCCAAGCGATAAAAAGGTGCAAATCTACGGGCTTAAAAAATGTCACTTTCATTGTGTACCGGGAATAACTGAGGCGTTGACAAGTTGAAGACGTTCGATTACATTTACAGCAGGTGTCACTAGCAGAAGTGGAAACACGCATAATAAACGATCGTTGGAGGCCTTCTGGCAAAAGGTCAAGTGTACGTCGGGTCATGACTGGAGGGAATAATCGCCTAGGGGCTCCATGACGTGCTCCACGTTACACATGACTCCATACACCATTACTTTTTACGATCATCAATTAATCGGGTCATGCACTCCTTCAACGTCTTTTTCATTGAATTGTACAAATACTCGCGAAAATACCGAAGAGACCGGTTGTCATTACCTCGCTTTATAGGTCAATAATAAAAATTAATTTCGTTAAGATGTACTTTTCTTGGAACGGGTATTATAAATAATATCTCGCGTCGAGAATCTACTATTTTTCCCTGAGATCCATTTATTTGCATGAAGTCAAAGCATTTGGACTCTAGCAATAGATATTGACCACGAGAATGGGAAAGTTGTTTTAATCTGCCATTATCTACACTCAATAAATTCTCCACTTTCGTGAATTGATAAAAAATTCTTTCTCGGGTGATGATTACATCGATGAGGGAATTTAATAGCGATTCTTCGAATGAATCCAGCCGTCAGAGATTTCTCTATGTTACATTAAAAGGAATTCCTGATGTAGTCCAATTTATGTGGAATTTTTGTAATCTATGACACTGTTATTAGCTCGAGAAACTATTACGACATTTTCAAAGATTTTCATACCATCGGTGACCTGATTCACAGTACGATGTGATCGATTCAATTTTAATTTACTTGGAAGAGCGTATAATTGAATTGATTGATATGATAATATATTTAACCAGAAGAATAAATGAAAAACATAATTTTTATAAATCAGCACTACATGTCCCATAATTTCACATTCTCAAAAGTTCTCTGCAGACCCATTAGTTACCGATATTTGCAAAATACAGTATAGAAAATTATCGCAATCGTTTCCTCTGACAACTTCCCCCGTAATTTTCAATTACCCTCTAGAAAGCCCGTTAACTGAATCACCCTCTCTTTCATCCACAGAAGATTGATGGAGAAAGGATCGTCGCGACCATGGCAGGATATACTCCAGGAGTCTATCGGTGAGTTCCGACTGGACGGAAATGCAGTGCGCGAGTATTTCAGGCCCCTCGAGGAATGGCTGAGAACGGAAAACCTGAGATCCGGTGAAATAGTCGGTTGGTCATACGGTAAGTAATAGAAAAAGGTCCCAGTAGCCCACCTAGCATCCACTGTTCCGGTGACCAATCAATTTCCATCGAAATACCTTTACTTCACCATAGCCCGAGGGATTTCCCGGAAACGCATGATAAAAAACAAGTGGGAAATTGCACTTGGGTTGCACATATAATAGTGCAGTTATTGCTGCATGTAGATATACGATATGCTTGCCAATGTTTACGTGTAATTAATTATTTATTTGATTTTGTTAAGGATAGACTATTATAAGTCGTAAAAGTCAGGTTCTATTAGAACAAGACTTTTCATGCACTAAAGACTAATTATTTATATCTAAAGATAAATAATTAGGGTCAAAGACTTGATTGTTTATTGTTCACTTGCTCTGTAAACGTTTCAATTTATAAAATTACTCCAGTACTTACAATTTATTTTGCTTCTGACATTTCGGTTTTTGGATCAATGAAAGATGAAAAATTGGGTTTAAAAGTTTAGAAATATTAAATGAATTTCCGAGACAATTTAATCCAGATATATTAGCAATCCACCGCTATACCTGTCAACCATCAGATAGCTTCCCATTCGCAAAAGCTACTTCTATTCCATTTGAATCTGAAGACTGTTCTCCGTGGGACTGGGATGCGATTACGAAATTGGTGGAACGATAGCGAAAGAGGGCCGGAGGTGGCATACCACCGGCAAACTATTTTCAAATGAAC
Source organism: Diachasmimorpha longicaudata (assembly GCF_034640455.1). NCBI lineage: Eukaryota > Metazoa > Arthropoda > Insecta > Hymenoptera > Braconidae > Diachasmimorpha > Diachasmimorpha longicaudata. The sequence continues at coordinate 6,066,339 of NC_087225.1, forward strand.
CAAACGGTTCTTGGCGAAGGGAGAAGGGAATCAGGGAGAATGAATTAACGAAAAAAAAGTGCATGAAAAAAGTTTGGAGAAGGCCTGGAGGAGATCCGGATAAATAGAGGCATAGAACAGTCTAGAAGAGATCAGTACAGTCTGAGAATCGTGACACACGTTCGACGTCTGTTCGCTCTCGTTTCCATGCCTCGTTGCTCTTTGTTTGGTCTCACGACACACTTAACTTGATCTGACTTACACCCACCCCCTCCCCCTTTTGTTGCAGGACACCCACACCGAGATTACACCGATCTTTTTATTTTCTTTATTGATTTTCATTTTTTTTTCCGGTATTACGTTGGCTGTTGGTACAATGGGAACAGGCATCAGTAATCGAGGACTAATTTTCCGTGCTTATGGTCGTGGATAATGAGGCAAATGAGTTGGGTGCAGTTGAACGGGTGAAGATTGATTTATAGTGGTGGAAATTTATCGATGGAGATGTTGTCGCGACTTTTCGAGGGATTCAATAAAACAGACGAGAAAATTTGATGGACAAATATTGCGAATTCGATAGAAAACTCATGTATATTGTCTATTGATTGATTTATTTTCTGCGGAAATTTGTTCAGTTCAATCAAACGCCTTTTCGTCATTGCAAAAAAATTTAGTCATTTAGAGAGTAATTAAACAAAAAATCACTCGAAAAAATTCATTGTGATAAACTGCCCTAAATGTCCCTCCCCCTTCATTTTTTCCTCAACATCCCTGAACTCAATAGACCGAGAGCACAATATTTGAAGACCTTGTACAGATAGCATAATTTTCCATCAAGGGTCTCTCCATAAATTCTGGGCAAGCACAGCCTTCCCAAAATACCCACAGTCATAACTAATCGAAGACTAATTCTCCACGTTCATAGCGTTGGATAAGGCAAATAACCCGACTATAATTTATCTTTCGAGTGTTGCATCACGTAAGTATAGCTACTAATTGAGGGTATTGATTTTACAGACGGTGACTACTGCAAGCGAAGCATTGAGACGGCTGGACTCCAGGTGTATGGAAGTGGTTTCTACTACAATTCAGCCAACTCCTGGGGCATATCAAGCGTCACTGCCATTCTCCTCCTTCTCTCGATTGTGTTTGTATTCTGAAGCCAGCGTTTCGTGTTTTAAAAGGCACAAAAAAAATCAGACATTCATTCTTTTCGATGATTTCTATTCACCCTGTCCTCGATATTTGTCATTAATTCGTGACCGAGTGATGCTACCCATACGAAATAAAAATCCATTTAAGGAATTGAACGATTAATGGTACGTGGGCACGTGCCAATGGTACCACTGATCCTGTGTCGTGGTAATGGCTTTGATATCTCCAATTTCTTTAAAAAAAAAAACATTTTTTTCAACTTTCCCAAAACCTCATATCCGCAAGTTTCTCGACAATGTAAAACATGTAACGATGCGCAACGTTTCACATAAACTGGTTCGTCCAAGAGAAGTTACGCAATTGAGGTAGACCAGTAACGTCCTCACTGGAACTCTCAATTCACTTTTATTTTTTTTTACGGAACACTTTCCGCGAAACCTCACGACGCGAAACAATGAACAGGCTATATCCCTCGAGAGTCCGTCTTTCTTTGGATTTTTTAAACATTTTTTTCCAACTTTCTCCGTTTAATGTACGGTGTCGTGAAAATTTAAGGGGGAAATGTGCTAATGGCTGAGAGGTAATTCAAGCTTTTTGGAAAATCTCTGAGGGGATCAAGTGGTAGGGGAGATAGTCCGAAAATAGGATAATAATTTTGCTGTAGTGGCTTTGGGTGACAACGATTTGGAGGTGGGAAAAGGAGATGTCGGAGATATTGATTGGAGAGGATGGAAATTTTTGGAAGCAGATCTTTATTTTTTTTAGAATTTTTTTAGAACTTCTTATGTAGAAGATATTTCAATTGATTCCTGCATACTAGTTTCTGTAGAATTACCTTGGACAACTAATTTGTAGAGCTTCCGCTGTGTGAAGAACATTATTAGTTGAGGAATTTATATTTTTAAAATATTTGCAAAATAAATTGCATTATTGTTAAGGTGAAAATATTTTTCAAATGAAAAGAGTCGAGTGGAATTCGAAGAAATTCCTCCTGCGACTCATAGAACTTCTTACAGAAACAATTTATCTTCACTTCGAAAATACTAAAAAATACATGCGTAGAATTTAGAGGAAGTAAATACACTTCCCTTTTTTTCTCTAAACCGATTCATTTCTAAGATATAGTGACCCTATTTCTTTTCATCACGTCATCACTTATTTGATGGTGCACTCAATAAAGCTATAATCACTCGTATATTAGGAACATGAAAAATCTCATTCCGTGGACTTAATTAATTTTCAAGAATATTTGAACGCTAGCACCAGACTCTCTCCCTCTAATATATTAATTTTTTATCAAATATGTATTTTATAATTTGCAAGAATCAGTAACTCAATTACTTTTATTACCCTGAAATTATCCCACACAGACCGTTGATAATTAATGTGTAAATTGAAATGTTCAACGGCGTATCAGATCCGACTCTTCTGTAAATTGTGGTTTTAATGTTTCATAATGTTTTGCACAAAATTATTATGTCACTAGAATACTATCAACTGCCTCCTATGATCACACACTAATGGATCTGTAACATGCAATTTTGCGGATGATAGGAGAGGCATTGTAATCACATATTGGAGAAATGTGCATTGTATATAGGAAAGAAAAAAATGTCAGTAGTGAATAAATACATAGAGAAACTTTTGCAAATATTTATGTAATAAATAAATCATCGGAATTTGCAGACACACTATTTTCCTTTCAATACGTTGGATAATTTCATTTTCTCAATAGCCTTTAACTGCATATAAAATATCAAATGAAATCAATAATTTATGTGGAATGTATATAATTGAGGGTTACCATTCCCTGTGTATTTTTTGTATCACTTAAGATTAATATTAAGACTGTTTACTCACTCAATCTCTCTATCTAGTTAATGAAAGAACAGAAATATTGACCTTGTCATTCCCGAGCAAAACGGACTCTCATGGTGTTTTTTATTGTAATTATTGTACGTTAATAAATTATGTAACAAAGAAAAAACCCTGGGTTGTCAGAGCTTTTATTTTTAGGAGCCATCAATCACGTTTTATCAAATATAAAATGAAAAAAAAATGCAACGGGACACAGACATGTGCCATGATTCCGTTACCTATTTTTCCTAGTTTATGTGGTTTTTACTATTGACATGGGAGAGCTGAAATATAGAGGCACTTTCGCGTTGTTTATTTTTTATCTCGCTTCACTGTTGAACGGATAATATATTTCTATACTGATCGATATTTCAGTAAATCCTGAAAGACGAATAGCTCCTAGGCAAACGGTTCAATCTGTTTCCACCAGTGGAAACTGCATAATTTTCCAATTTTGTTTTGAATTTTAAATCGAAATGGAAAATACATAAATTATCGGGCGATTGACAAGAATCAATCCTAATATAAATTGATATAATATTTAAATAATATATGAACATGACATTTTAATTATTCTAAATTTATCTATTCGAAAGATTCACGACTATACCGATGTCTGATCAAAGCTGATATTTCCTCTTAGAATCAGTATTAACTCCAAATATCGATGACCATTGAATCACAATTCAATTTTCTGCACCCGGACCTGTCCCAAATGATTCTCCAACCGATTAAATGGGCAACAAAACGCTGTTCGAATGTACATTCTTCCCGGAAGTCAAATCAGCCCCGATCGGCATTGGAATAAACAAGTGGGGAAAAAAGAACAAAGGTCGAGTGATGTACGGTCACTGGGCATCGATTGAAATTCCGGTCTGGATCAAACGAGTACTAGACGACAGAGACTAAAGTGGAAGAAAAAAAATGGAGGAGGCGAAAGTGGAGAAGAGGAATAGTTAAAACGGTTAGCCTTCGACACTGGAATCGGGGGGCCTCCCCCAGGAGGAACCAGTGAATCGTGGGAGATCAGCTTCACAGCTGGCCGACTCTCTTAATTATCCCAGCATCACCGAACACGTCATTATATGGAGCCGAGAAAAGAAAACAATCGTGCTTAACTATTTTTTTTTCGTCAATTGAGGAAATGAGGCTATTTTGCATTCAGTAAGAAATTCTTTGAATCATTCGGTCAGAAAAACAATTGCAAAAATTATATTTAATTACTGGTAACTAACGATTCCAAGAGTTCTCACATTTTTTCCTCCTGATGGCTCTATGTACTGTATCGAAAAACCGTTAGAAAAACGTAAGGAGTTTTCTCAGAAATTCTATCCAAGTTACATTGCAATGGTACTGCAAATTGTGTAATAAATATTTTAATGTCATTCTTGAGAAAAATTCAAATCTCCGGAGCTATTAATATTGAGAGTATTTATTCTGGTTTTAATAAATGCAGAAGAAGTAAAAGGACTTCAAAAATTTGGAAAATGTGACCTCCAGAATCTTCCTAAGGAAATCCAACATTTCTTAATTTTTCGTATCAATAACTATTGAATAATGGCTTGAAAAAATTGTTCAATTTTTTACTGATATAATTGAAAACAACAAATCAAATTTCAGGGAGAAAGCGCTACGATTTCGAATTCACCTATTTTATGCATGTCATACTTTAAAATAGAAATGATTATCAACTGTACCTCTCTAAATTGAATTCAACAAAAAACAAATTAATAAGAACAATCTCCGCCAACACCTTGCAGAAAAAAGATAAATGTACAGATAGGGCAGTCCATCCACCCATTATATAAAGTGAAAGTCGCTCCACATCTCAAAAAATCTTGAAAAAACCGAAAAATGTGAATTATGCAACGATCCCCCTATTTTGAGACAGGCGTGATGAATTACAAAAACTATTTATTCCCATAAAATTACAATTTCACGTCACCTTCCCAGGGAAAGCATCTCACGTTAATGGGTGAAGGTTGTGAGATAATGGACGAAAGCGAGAGTATGTATGATGACGCATAATAGATTTCCATTTCAATCTCCAAAGGAAATCAATATCGGCCTCATGGGAACGAGAAAAAAGGATCAACTCTGAAGCAAATTACCCCAGTTAATAATGATAAAACCAGGATAATCGCTAAGTATATACGAGCTGTTGAAATTATTGGCCATTATATTTTGCCTATGAAACAACAGATACCGTAATTCAGCGTCACGCGACTCAGCTTTAAGTCAGTCAGTAATAACGTCAAGAGCATTACGAAATTGTGATACATATTCTCCATGAAAACTTGACATTCACGTTAGCTTTTTCTCAGCTACAGGAGTGGCTGGAACAGATGATGCCTGTGTGAGAATTAAATAGAACTGAAGTGTCCTTGAGACTCTTGAGGCAAAAAAAATGCTTCGTAAAATTAATAAGGGCTCAATGTAAGGGTCTGTGTTTATGACCTCAGTGGGCTGTGGGTTGAATTGGGGAATTGGGATATATTTGCAGATATTCATTCATTAATATCGTGAATCGTCCTGATTGTTTCCGTCAGTAGTAAATGAACAGAATGATAAGACCTGATGGATAATATGTTTACAGCGTTGGGAACGTGCATGATACCCTAATAATCGAAATCAACGACCAGCATTTATGAGTATATATCTATATATATAGATACATGAGTCAGGATAGGTAGAGTGACAGCCCAATGGGTAATACACATTACGTATCGATATTAGATTATTAATATTTCCGAATGGGTATCCGCGTTGAATAATCATCCCAAGAGGAAGTATCGGTTCATAGGAAGTGATGGTGATGTCAATGAAGAGATGTGCGGTAACATTTTAATATAAAGATTGTAATGCAATTGAGGTGAAAGAAAAATGAGCTTTTGGAAAGCTTCATTTATACGGAGGGAAATATTCGAAACGAAATATGATTAAGAAAAATTCTATTAAAATGTTACATAATTTCTTCGCATAAGAATCAATCAGCAACATTTATCCTTCTAAAGAGACTTCAAACGAGCCGAAAAAGATGTACTTCTTCCACTACGACTCAGTTCAGATGCACAAACCCAACAACTCATACGTACACTCAGGAATCCACACCCTGGATGTTTGAAACCATTCGGATCTTTTAATTTCCCAACGAATGAGATGAATGAACGTCACGGTCCACGAGTGGGGACGAACACCAGAGTCGGAAAGGGTCGGAGTTCATTGTGCCACAAGTGCCTACTAGTGTCCAATAGTGCCCTGGAGGCACGTTTCAAAACCGCATGAGGTTAAAAATCCCAGTTTACCCCAAAAAAAACCGCCAGCCCACCCCTCAACAAATCCTTCGCCTCCAAATCTCCAAAACATCAACCGCATAAAACCAGTGACGTAACCAAGTGCCCCCTAATCATCACGACACCCAAGAAAGTGTTCCAGAGCTGGTGATAACACCATCGACCTCGGAAGGAATGCAGTCGTCATTATATTGAATATATAAGGAAAAAAATTCCTTCTCCAATAAAACTGTCACATCCATCAGTCCAGTTGTACTCTACACAGACACGCGTGACAAGATTCGCGCAATCACTGTGAAAAATACCGTCCGATTCTCTTCCATTTGTGCAGAAATGTCGTCATGAAATTCTTCATTGAATGCCAAAATAAGTAAAACCGGAAAACTCCTCCCAATAACTCCAAATGTCTCTCCTGTGTTCTAAATAAAGTGAAGAGTGCTCAGTGCAATGGCCTTTTTGGAGTTCGATGAGATCCTAATGCGTCTCAATGCCTTGTTGTATCAATCAAATGAAAATAATTTGCAAAGAAAACGAGTCACGGTATTTTTTAAATGACTCTGTACTTGGAAATTCGCTTGGATCGCACTGAACTGAAGATAAAGAGGGTTCCTGTGGCAATCGTTGGCACGTAGATGTGTTTATTTGACTCAAGATAGACGATACACGATGCATACCATGGTTCGTAATACCATCGGCCTTTGTTTCAGCTCGGAGTGTTGAACATATTCGATGTCATTTGGCTTCAGTTGCAAATCAGATCCTCTTCGATGATCGAGTTGTAAAGTCCACTGGGGACGAGGTGCATCAAAATTCAGTTCGAATCGCGGGGAATTGTGAGGAAGAAGGGAAGAGAAGTGCTAGTGGTGCAGGATTATTGTGCGGCTTTTAGTGGTATTGTCTATCGAAAAGTGCAGATAGGGGTTTCCGGTGAGATGGGGCTGTCCTGGACGCTTCAGCAGCGCGACCTCGTCCTCGTCCTTGTCCTGGTAATGACGGTGGCTGGCGAGCCATTGACCGGAGCCGTATGCCATCGCGTTGAAAAGTGAGGATTTTCAATTTAGCATAAGTCGCAGATATAGTCATTGATTTTATGGATAGAGCTCCTTTTGAGGGCTCTTGGGGAGGTTGAACAGTTTTATCTATTGTTGCTAAATTGAATCCGAGTTTCTTCACCCCGGATGCACTCCAGCTGGGTAATTGTGGAGTTTAAACGTGCATTTGTCTAGAGGAGGTGGAGGACAATGGAGCGATCCATTAGGAGATGAATTAGATGGTTGGGATTTCAATTTGTCGAGCGACTAAATAGATTTAGAATTTTGTCGGGAATTTCTGTGATGCACGATATTATCTCGTAAACCCGAAAATCACCTAACTAATGATGAATTGTTAATTGGAGTCCAAAATTCTTATTATTATTTTTACAAGAGATGCGAGAATCGAAGTGTTCAATTCGTACATAACATTTGTTCCTAAAAATTGAAGACCCTAGCCCATTATCAACATTTTAAAAATCTATAGAGCGGACAATAAACAATTAATTCCTTTGAATTCACTCTACGTTCTTAGGCAAATAAAATCTCGCTTCAATGTATGGAAAAGACGTTCAATCGCTCGGAAGTTTAAACAATTACAGCACTCCCTCTCATGTGCAAAAATTTTAATTGAAAATCAGAAGAACAAATTTGCGCAGAAAAACGAAGAATATCGTAAAAATTACAACAATAAATTCCTGTGATTTTTCAAGCCGTGAATGCAAAAAAAAAATTTCAAAACACAGGAAGCATTTGCGAAATATCCACGTATTAAAAACAAGGCAGAAAAAAAAACTAGAGACTTTCAAACGTCAAAGAGAGTCGAATTGAAAAGAGGCTCAAGGGTACTCCAGTGTCTTTCAACCTCACGCGCCAACTGGTACTCGGGATAGTTGATGTATCATGATTAAACTGCACTGTTCTGAAGGCATCATTGAGTCTCAGCGGCAGAGGAATAGAAAAGTCACGGGAATCAAATGAACCTACTCGAAATTTTTCAAACGTGTTATCGCACAGCGATCTTGAATTGCGCAATGCTATTCAAATATTATTACCAATCCAATTAATGACACTTGCGGACTTTCTAGTCTTATTCAACTACTTCATTTCAACAAGTGCATGTGAATGATTCAATCAGTTCAATGCAAATACTATTCAAATCAAACGTGACGTCATTGCTGCTCTCTGTTTTTATGTCGAATAAGTAGTTTCGGGGGCACATCAACATATTCCGTTCTAGCTGATGGAATTTTTATATTTATCATCGCAAATATTTATCTGAAATTACTAAATAAACGAGATAATTTCGCGAGAAAGTTTGAGTTATGAAACATATTTGCGATTTCATACGAAATTAAGAAGAGATTTATGAGAAGATACCGCATAGAACTTTATGATGAGAATTAAAATTAAACGCAATTTATTATTGCTCCAACGGAAAGCCAAAATAGGAAAAATTACTACTATTAAATCATAAGAATTATTTGCATTGTCATAAATTTTTTTACTGTATTTTGGTTACATCAACGAAGAAGCGGTTTACTCCACAAAATTCTCTGGAACATATTTGAATATTACTTTATGAATAGCTTCGGAGTTGAAATATTTATAAAAAATTATTACAAAAGCTTGTTATAAATATAACGGTTTCCAAGTGAGGTATTTTTACATTTATCGCTGCTTTCTAGTTTTGGACTATTCATAGAATGTAAAGACATCCGGTAGAATGCATTTATATCCATGTTTGCATGAATTCATTCATAACTTTTGTGTGTTGAAAATGTGTATTGTTACCCAGGAATTTTGTCCTGCTTAAAGCAAAAAATCGTCCTTGTAATTAATTTTATGTAAAATAAAAGTAAGGCTGTAATCGGTCTGTCCCCATTCGATCAGCTCATTTATTAATTATTATAATTGTCTCCCCTCTGTACAATTATCTTTTGTTTACACTTTCTCCTCTCCATACCGGACAGTAATTCACAGCCTGGTTAACAAACCGGATATTATTGATACTTCATCGTATCTGTGATCGATTCCTTCATTTTTAACGTTATTTACTCATCACCCAATAGTCTTTAGGCAAAAGCATACGAAAGGACCGACATTTTTAATTTCATTTACAATCACCTGCAATTCGCAGATAATAATCTTGATCGAAGTCCGCACCACTATGACAATTACTCAATTCTTTCCACAAATTTGATTTTCAGCTATACAACGACCATGAGGGAGTCTTACCAAGAGCCGGTGCAGGTCCAGACGTCCGGTTGGTGTCTTTCAATACCACCAAGGTGCTGGAGAACCCGCACCGAATGGAGAACTCGATACACAATAAAAGTGGGTATTGTTACCTGTTCCTCTTTGATTCCTCCTGCCATTGTCAATTGCCACAATCTCTCCTGATATCTAGTATCATGTGGGTGCCACCAATACTGGACATTATTGGACAGAACCCAAAAGAATAAGAGTAAATGAAAATACGTAAAATTACATTGACTATCTTTTGCTGCGGTAATTAGAGTGAAAGTGACGGTTTGAGCATTTGACTATTTCCCTGCTAATTAAATAATCCCGAGATGATGGCATGAGATTAGCATACATTCATAGTTACGTTAGTCTTATATTCTTAATCGAATCCTTAGCCACGAATAATTTTTTTCCCCATTAGCCTACCCTAAACATCAATAATTAAGCAAAGTGGGCAGTCAATTATCAGAGGATAGAGACTTTTTTGCATCTCAGGTGCTCGTAATTTACATACCACGGTGATTTTATTGATTAAAACAAATATGCAACATGTAGAGTGAAAGAGAAATGGAGAGTAAGGCGAAAGGCTTTACTGGACACAACTTTCGATGGAGAACTTCTTCTTTTATACGATCGAAGTATCTGATTACGAATAATGTTACCGCTTGTGTCACCAATCTGGGAAAAAATTGGGTTCATTAGTTGGTTAATACGCAAGATAGAATCAGACATGAACGCTCGAATTTTTTTCTACTGCTCATATGGGATCATTAGCTTTGGTTTTTGTCATTAGGAGGAGATGAGACAGAGAAATGTTTCGGAGTGCTGCGATGGATATGCGCGGCAGAAATTGGTGATCAATGGGACTGATATTGAAAAATGTGTGATCGCTTTGGATTGCAAACCAGGGTTCATTGGAACCCATTGCGACGTTGGTGAGTTAGAAATGATGATTCAATACGCAGACGCAATTTTTTAGGGAATAATAGTGTGGGCACCTGGGGAACATCGCAGAGGGAAATTTTAGTATTGCGAATGTGGCTCGATCGATAAGATTCGATCAGCTTTTGTCACTTGTCAGTTTCAGTAAAAAAAAATCGTCTAACGAAATCTGTGTTAATGAGATTGTTGTTGTCCTTTTTAAACAATTCATCAGAAGGTTTTCCCCCCGACAAATACATGGGACCATGCGCTAGGGACATATTTAACGAACGTCTTCGAAAAATATGGAAAGTAGCGCGGAAATCTTGCAATCGAGGGACAAAAATTTCGCAATTACTTTCCCAAACTCCTCAACTTCATTGAGTAATAAACTCCGCAGAAAACAATCCCGTACTCACCATAAACATCATCACCTTAAGGATCCCGGTGATGACACCATAAACCCCTCCCTTCAACTCAATAATAATTAATGAGAATGATCCAGGCGTGAAAGTGCATTCACGCATGAAATCGTTCGGCGGGTTCCGAGCGCACGATGTGACGCACTACCACTGGTCTATATCAAATTCCCATGCATGTGACCTCGGTGAAATTGCCAATTCACTTGTACATCCATGTTCAACCATTAAATTAATACAAGAGAGTTGTTCTCTGCAACATCTCTCTGACGTCAGGAAGTTTATCATTACGACTTGTTTTGGCACTGCTGCGTGATTTATTTTACAGTGGTGGATGTGCCACGGAGAAATCATGCCCAAGGAGCCTTGTATTTTGATAAAAAATTACCATTTTTGTCAGCAATATGTTCTGTCAACATTCTGTAAAACTATATCATGAGTCATCATTACCTCATTTTTAGCTCGAAGTTTGTCAAAAATTAATATATTCTTAGTTTTTATTCTAGGTTGGACGAAAGTAGCCCCATAAGAATTACATTATTCTAGTGATATAACAGTATTTTTGAAATACGTGAAAACTTTTGCTGAGAATGAGACAGATATGACGTCGATCTAAATCAGTGACTTCTTAACCATTGAACTATCATTTCTTGGTTTCTATAGAGTGTCCAGAAGGTACATGGGGTATTTTATGCATGCATGTGTGTAAATGCGAGGAGGGCAAGATCTGCAATAGGATCACTGGACGCTGTGAATGCCCAGAGGGCTGGAAAGGTCCCAAGTAAGCCCATTCATAGGTTTTTCTACTAGAATATGAAAAGCTTCGATCTTCCTAATGACACCAATACGGCAAACTTAATTTTTAATCATTTTTACTTTAGACAAATTTATTCTTCTTATTGGATTATCTTATTCTTAATTTTTATAACATTTTTGATAATTTCGAATCCTTACCAGAACTCTTTTTAAAATTATTTTTCGTTATTTTCTGGAACTGACTTCAATTTTTTCTTTAAACTCTCAGTTATTGAAGTCTTTTGGAGACTCTCCGTTGCGAAATTTTTTTCAATCATAATATCGGTTCGTTATGACATTGTTCACACATAACGAGACCAATTAGTATACGACAATTATTCTGACAAGTTACATTGCGTCATTAATTTGGAAAAGTAAATACCAAAATGCATCCTCTCCTTGAGCTCATTAAAGTGAAAAGACTGGTCCACTTGAATCCTGTTAATTAAATTTCAATTCCCATTTTACTCATTGCAATGAAAGTTTAAATCATGAAAATATTTCCAGCTGTAATGAGCCCTGTGAGACTGGAAAATACGGGTTAAACTGCTCCCTAGATTGTCCCTGTGGGCATCTGAACGGAAACTGTCATCATGTGACAGGAAACTGTGTCGATTCAGTATCGATCACACCAGTGATGAGCAATTGGACACACTCTGGACTCCAGGCATTTACCACCGCTCCACCATTACCCACTCCTGCAACTCCACCATCAACGATGAAAAACACTCGAGTTGATGATTTTTCTGATTCAACAACAATGAAACCCAGTGAATAATACTTTCTCAAATGCTAATGCAATATCAAACTGCGTTTGCATTCATAATTCAATCCTCTTTTTTGTTTATATTCAAAGATAACAGTGCAACGAGCAACAGCCGCAACGAAATTGCCCTGGATTCCACGGTTGAGACAACGATAATTACTGAATACCATGAGGTGCATTTACCAGAGACAGAGGAGTCTACAGTAAGGCCAATTGTTGCTGTTGTACATGTTGCTAAAGCAACTTCGAACAGAGAAAAAATCATTGTTGCGCCAAACATGAGCCCAGGTATACCACCTTTAATTGAAAAACTTTCATTCAAATGTAATGGATAAATTATAAAAATTTTAAAAAATCCATTACTGGCGAGTAATGTGAAATTTCACGCACCTTCAACGGTGCCAAGATACCACTCTCCTCACATCGTGACGAATATAGAATTGGAATTTGATTTAATTAGTCGATCACTCGTGTCAAATAAATAAGCACCTGCGCTTGATCAATAAATTGGTAGTTAATTAATGAGAATTATTCGTAATTTGTTGGGAAATAATCTACAGAATGATAATTATTATTTCGATTGATGAAGGGAAGAGCATTTGAATACAAACGATAACGAACAGAGACATTATAACGCAGCGAAAAAGCTTGAAAAATCTGGGTCTAAAAAGCTCAGCAAAAATAAAATCGGTAATCACGAACAGATATGTAAACTGATGTTCTAGTAAAATGTAGACATTGTCTATCAATTATTTATTAAGAAATCGTCGCACCTTAGTTACGTAAAAGCTGATAAAAACGACAGAGAAAAATGAATGAAATTTTCAATGAAATTTGAATAGAATTCTCATTGAGTTCAAAATCAGTAAAAGTCGCTTTTCATTATCTCCATTTACTTCTCCCTCTGCTAGATTTATTCTAAGTCAAGGTTAACCATATCGATAACAGTTTAAATTAGAGAATAACTTATCGCTTGAACCAAGCAACCAACAGACTCCCAAATCGATAAATTTGCTTTTAGATCACATATCAGGTCATACAGTTCCCCTAACTGTGGACGTGGCTGTTGCGGTAGTTATCGGTTCAATAATATCCCTGGGTTTAACAACACTGGCTGTACTGGCAATACTTCACGTACGCAGAAAACTATTCGAGACTATTCGTCTCTCAATTTACGATGCCGAAAAGCCAGCTCCAACGTTAGCAGCACTACCTCGTGAAAAAGGAAGCACTAGAATCTCAACAATAAATCGTAGTGGGACACTAACTCCATGTGACTATGGTATAAACTTCATAGTATTTTATTTATTTTATTGTATTGATTTTCTAATTTATTGATTTCCGAAAGTATTATCCCCTTTTATAACCCCTGTAGAATAAAATATAGACTGTGACATTGGAATTAAGTAGTTTCGTAAGTAGTTATTGAGAAAATGTTAATAAGACATTTAACTAGATCAGTTTCACTTTTTTACATCACGAAAAATATTATTTTCCAAATGGTGGATTTATCGATCTTCACATCGGAATTAATAATTTTTTTTATTGTTCTGTCGTCATCTATCGACCTCGGTCAATCGATAATGACGGTGTGAAGTGACTCTCAACGAAAAAAAGATTGTCTGAATGATTGGTAAATTACACGCATCCGGTAATAAGCCCCCAGTTGTCTTCCATGGGACCAATAACACAATCCATTTCTCAATTGATGCGTCCCAAGGGAATAAAATGAATTTCGAAACTATGGGCATTTTGCATACGTCATATACAGGATGACATGACGTATTTTACGAACATTGTTACAGAGTTTTTATGCATGTTTGATTATTTATTTTTTACAGAGACCCCCAGGTGTATTGTTCCACAAGGGTCGAGGACACTTCCAAGGCCGAATAGTATGATGACAAGGGAGTCAACATATTCAAATCAATATCCAAACATTCAACTTTTTAACAGTGTCAGAGGTGAGTTCACATTGGGAATTGGATTTTTTAAATTATATATTATTTAAATATATTTTGCAAACCGGTTAAAGAAGTTAAATTTCGATTTTTTTCTATCAACCCATTATAACTATATAAAATCACAGAATGTTATGTTAAAAACGTGAATAGTAGTTCTACGTTCAATTAAAAATGAAAGGAAAATGCATAAAAAAGTGAAAGGAGTTCGATATCCTTAAATGCAAAGAAGCTCTCCCTAAATTCTCCTCAAGTACGATTCCTCACGCATATCGTCCGTCTTCTCCTAATTATCCCCATCACGAAAGGTTCACGATTACGATCATTATCCTTCCTAACCACGGAAATGTCACTTAATCCCCAACCACCCATCCCTCTCATCATTCTCCACCAAAGAATAAAAAAAAGACGCTCGGAGTGGAACAACGAAATGAAGCCGGAAGTAACGTATCAGTAGCTTCCTGCAGATTTACATGAACGTTGAGATTAGTATCAGTATATTGGAAAGTTTTGAAATGAGGAAAAAGGTGGCCGCCTTCTCCAGGATCTTGGAAGCCTGCCATTGCTCACTAACATAGATTTGAACCACTTATGCCATAGAAGGAAACAATTTAGGTCCGGGTTTATATCATGATTAAGTTGGTATTCAGTGGATGCTTTGGATTACAGAACTTATGGAAGCACATTACGATCGTCCCCCAGCTATCAGCACCTTTCAACGATCCCCCAACGATGCTGAGACTGAACATCTCTACGATGAGATCCCCTTGCAGTGTATCAATTTTGAGGACAACAATCATGATTTATTGAAGTAGAATGAAACCAAAAGACTCATTGTTCGTGTCAAATATGTGGTCATTGAATTTAATTTAGTTGGAGTAAGAAAATAATTTATGGAAAAATGTCGCCTATTTTTGGAGTTCTAGCATGTTTTATTAAACTTCTACGAATACTTTAATTTATGTTTATAATAGAAAAAGTAGATTTTAATTTTTCTATGGAGCTTATTGCCACCTCCAATTGGGATTTCTTAATAAGAATTTTTAAACAGCAATTGTTTAAAAATCTGGGTGTAAACTATGTGTTGTCGAATGAAATTACCCACTAATAAAGTGTCTTTTAGGTCTTCCTAAGCGTATTTTACACTTAAAGAATCGTACGCCATGTTTTTACTAGAATTGATATGAGTCTATATTTCATGTAATTTAATAGTGCGTAATATGCGACGTAGAAGATCTCTTGTGATGATATTCACAGATTTAAGAAATAACTGTTAAGCTCATCTCTCCCTGTGACGTTCAATTCAACCCAACTATTTTTATACTGAATAAGTGGTTTTTGTACGATAACAAATGATGATAAATAAACATTTTTTTAAAATACGTCATTGACCTCATTTGCTCCTACGCACTGTCACACTCCGAGTGATGAGATTGAGTCATTGAATAAGACGAGCGAGAAATATAGTAGAAAAACTGGATGTACTGGGAGATTCAATTGGATTTATATTAGAATCTTAACGACTATTACAGTGTTTTCGTTGATTCTATGGAAAAATTCCGAGTATCTGCGTCATTCGAATGTAGAATGTCACAGGCTTTGTAATTGCATATTAACTCTTAACTTAAATTGGTCCATTACAAGGAGTGCACCAGATATTCTCGTTTGTACATAAATTATGGTTGAAATAAGTCGCAATGTACTCCACCGATTTCAGTTTTCTCTTCAAATAGTTATCCCAATATTTTCAATCTGAATCAATTGAATATTTTCGACTCTTCGTCCGGATTTCGGAAGGCCCTCTTGGAATCATATTTTCCGCCCTAGTTCACAAACGATAAATCCTAATAGAATGGAATTCTTTCAAGAGACACGTTCAGTACCACGTCCCGTCATTCTTGGAATTGGCATTCGTACTATAATTATCGATCACAGGCGACACTAGACAAACCAGTTTTCAACTACATCATTGATCCCGATAGCTCCTACGCATTATCTCATCCCTGAAATGGAAATATCATGATATCGTATATAGAGGTCAAAAAATATTTTTGTGTTTGTATCTCGGTCAATCGAAACTGTAAATGCCCAGTGATAATCGAACGTCTTTTCCGCTAATTCTAATCAGCTGACCCTCTATGACACATCAAAGTTTATGTAATCAAGAAGCCACGGAACACAAGTATTCAGTGAGTAAGAGACATTCAGCAAGGAAACATGGTCTTCAAGCAACTTCATATTCTCGTCTTTCTGCTGGTAGGCGTATTCTTCGCCTCTGCACAGCATGTCAAGGGAGGTCGTTATCAGGAGACTTCAAACGAGGCAGGATACTGCTACAAAAGGATTCCGTGAGTGAATATATTCCAATGGACCCATTCAGACACTCCAAACAATTCATACTCCATTGTACTAACATCAAAAGCTTCCTAAAAATAACAGTTCCCTGTCAAACTGGAGAATGAAGAGCGGATAATGAAAATTCTCCCGAAGATGTGGATGAAAAATCCTGAACTGCGCAAATGTCATGAAAATTGAGCTTTGGGCTTGAGAATTTTAGGAGCGAAATAAATTTAAATCTTGCGGAAAAATAAATTAGTACTGCTCGTATTGCGACTTTTGATATGATTCATTTTAAGCCTTACATGATAATTGCATTGAAAAATTGGAAAGTTTTGTCCAACTGATACGATATTCAATAAAAATATTGAAAATCGATCCCACACATCGAGAGAGGCTTTTCACTCAATGATAATCGCCCACTTCTACTGTTTCACATCAAAATACTTCACACGATGAACGGACAGCTTGCAATTATAGATATGAATCATATTTATTCTTTGCTATCATGATCAAAGTGACGTAATATTCAATAGTTGTCGAGTCACTTTAAGAAATATCCGGTTCGCGTAAACATGTCACATTGGATTGATTTCCGAACACAATTTGGAGGGTTGCGCCCCTCTGTTATTGCGAGATCAATATCCACTTCGGATACATTGAAATGTTCAGCTCCTGCCTGTCAAAAACATATAATTACCGACCCGTAACTTTCCCTACGAATTTCGAATAATACCTGCCAACCAGCTAAACAATTCATTTGTCTAACGCAGGGAACTGTCGTATTCAATTTGAATAGATAACTTGTTGCATTCGAAGGTACGCATTATTCAATCTTCATAAATTAATTTCTTTCGTCATCGTATCAGTAATTTTTATATGACATTTCCGGTACACTTTTTGAGAAGCTTTATCTCATTTTAGTTCCGCTGGACTTCAAAATAAAATTGTCATGGAATAAAACAAAAACCGGACAATGTCAGTCGAAAAAATGTTGTAGGTCATATCTGAGGAGAATAAATTTCATTAAATGATCAGATTCAAATAAATTTTTTAATTAAAGATTTCCCATAACGAGTTCAATAGAATCAGCTCAAAATTACGAAAAAAATCAATCTAAACTCTACAGAGTTTTCTAACAAATATGCTATATTTATTTATTCAATTTTGACGTCGGTGTCGTCCGAGAATTTTTCTAAGAAATTGTCTCCGTGATGACGATCACGTTCCAGCTCCGAAATCAACGAAATCCAGTGAGCTCCCTCCTCAATAAAACTCCAAAAGCCCTCACGAAGTAAATACTCATCATTTATCTGCATCAGTAAATGAATCGGGTCATGAGGCGTTCGAAGCACGAGATGATATCACGGCCGAGAGTGTCTAACCTTGACCTTTCACGTTGCACCACAGGAAAAGCCAGTATCGATACTTAGAAAAAAAAATGAAAGGGAAATTCTCGGAAAGATTATAGTTACATTACACTTGAGAGACAGTATTCTGATTTCAGGTATCACCAGGCATTATCTCAATACAATCAGACAGCGAGCAAGACACCAACAGGATATGGGCAGCCTACCAGGCCCGTAAGAGACGATATTTTTTTTCCAATTCATACCATTTTATTTCTCTACTCTCTATTCATGTTTTCATAAATGTCAATGTTATCACCGTCAGCACTGGAATGATACGGACAGCAGTGGTTACGTGACAGTGCTGGATTGCTGTGAGGGCTATCGAAAAAATCCAGCCACAAATCGTTGTGAGCGGAACCCTGGTAGCTCCGGTAGCTGTGCGCAAGGTTGTTTTGGTGGTCGTTGTGTCAACGGGGTTTGTACCTGTGACAGTGGCTGGATACTCTCTGAGGGGATCTGCAAACCTTACTGCAGAAATCCCTGTCCAACAAATGCTTACTGCTTCGCCCCCGACTACTGCGAATGCAAACTTGGATGGGAGAGATCAGCTAGTGGCCGGTGCGAACCTGACTGCCCTGGTGGATGTGTCAATGGTGACTGCGTTGCACCGAAGGTCTGCCAATGCCGCCCTGGCTACACTTTGAATCAACAGATGCAGAGGTGTGAACCCATTTGCGAAGGAGGATGCCCACATGGAGAGTGCACAGCTCCCGGAGTTTGTTCCTGTCATCCAGGGTTTGTGAATCAATATTTATAGAGGATAATTAATTAATACTTCCTCAAAGAGAAGCTTGATAGAATATGATTTTCCTTATGACATATTCCCTGGAGATTCTAGTTAAAGAAGTTCTTGGTCATAAATATCGTACGTTTTTCCTCTGAGCTCTTGGCAAGTTTATAGCCGATATAATCCCACGAGATACGAAACACAATCCCCATGGATATGGTACCATATTTTCCCTGACTATTCTTCACTTTTCCTCGTCCGAGGATGGGCACTGGCCCTTCGAACTCGAAAAAGTGAAAATCACTACGGGAATATATCGTCCAGGTGTCATAGGGATTTTTCGTCGCGTGTCATGTTGGCCCTCTCCGTCGGCTCGCGACCCAAAATCTCCGTGGCCCTCGTCCTGAAATATCCTGTTTCTTTGCAACGTCTCAAAAGTAAGCTTGAGCTCACACGATCCTCATCCTTTCATAAATTATATCTGCGGAAGGAAACCCTTAACTTGAAGCCCATTTGCAGATGGTATAATCCGCCTGGCGACCGTGAGACCTGCCAAGCTGATTGTCGACCACTAGGATGTCACAATGGCCAATGTATCTCGCCAGGAATGTGCGTCTGCAACATAGGCTACGTCAAGAATTTGGCCAATATCTGTTCGGTTGATGTGACTCAATGTCCTAGAGGATGTCCTGAAAATGCAGGTTGCATTGCTCCCAATCTTTGTGTCTGCAATCCCGGTTTAGTGATGAATCGTGATAACCGGTGCGTCCCAGTTGGAGGTTCTCCGGCTGGAGGTATCCGGCAACCTGGGTCAGGTGATTACACTCGGCCCGGAGGTCACCAGCAGTATCCAACAAACTATAATCAGTCTGGAAGTCATCAACCACGTCCAGGGGATTACAATCAACCGGGAGTTTATCGCCCCGGAGATTACAACCAGCAGGGAGGCTATCCATCCGGAAGTAATCAGCCTGGTGTTTATCACCCTCGACCCGGAGACTATAATCAACCTGGAGGTTATCCAGGAAACAACAACCAACCAGGAAGTTACGGTGAAGTCAACTGTGAACGTCCCTGCGTCAACGGTGTCTGTATGGGCTACAACATTTGTAGTTGTAACAATGGCTATGAGCAGGATCCCCTTGACACAACTAGGACACGTTGCATACCATCCTGCCCTGGCGGCTGTCCCAATGGCTCATGCTCAGCGCCAAACCGCTGCCTCTGTAATCCCGGTTATGTGAAAGATAGAAGTGTTAAGGGAAGTCAGAGGTGTATTACTAGACAGGACTATTAAATAAAAATTAAATCGATCATCGATGGATGAAATTGAAAGAATATGACGTTGTTTCGGGCAAATTGGGCCCTGTCGAATAAATAAAATGGACTATGATAATGAAATTTGTTTTAATTTCTTGAATAGATTTATAAGAATGTAATTGGGGTGAATTTCCAAGTATGTCTTTCGATGAAAACGTTCTAGACCTGCGAAGTGTGGCTTAAAAGTCACTAATTGTCGGACAGTACAATGACGAATTAGTAGAATGGGACTTTTGAAGAAATGAAATACAAAAAGCCTCCAAGAAAAACTGATTCTTTGATCAGTTAAATACTGCGGCTGTCAAATATTTTACAGAACGGTTACTAATTTCTTGATAAAAGTTTGATTTACTGATCGCTGGATAAGATCATTAAATTAAAATTCAATCAATCACTCAAATTACAGACTGAACATGAATGATGAAATCTGTATTTGAAATCGAATTCAGACGCGTCAAATGAATCAGCTTATTATCATAATGAGGTAGGATTATATTTATTGGGTGGAGCTCACACAATTCACGTCATGTTGAGATATTTACAGGTGGAGTTCTCCATAGATTGATCTAACTAGCCTACATTTCCCATGGCATATGGCTTTATCTTCTGATTGGAGAGCATTTCAATTTGGAAAAGCTTTGAAAGTTTCGAAGGAAGAGAACCATGAAGAAATAGAATACAATCTTTTCATGAACCTATTCACTACATTTTCGACAGGAATCTCAATAAAGTTAATAGACTTCAATTTGTCGCTCCTACATCAACATTTTTGTCATTTTCTTTATCCCATACTGATATTAATACGAGATTTCCGTACCGAGCTCATCCAGTCAACGTTTCCTCCCCGAAAATTATAACACTTCCAAATGTTAAATACGTCCTTCTCATCTCTCTAATGACAACGCTGTCATGAACAAGCGTAAGAATGCTTATCCAATATTTGAGCAACCGAGGACTGTCTGTCTCTTGAACAAAGCAAAATGCCTGAGGGTAAATGAGCACCTCCCAACATTTTTTCTCAGCACCTCTCCCCATCAAAAAATCATAATACCCATCATCGTCAGTTCATCTGACCTGAACAAATGATACCTCTATCCAATAAATAGGTTCCTTCTTGTTGCATTCTGCCCCCTCCCCTCTATATAAAGAGTAGAAAACATCAAGTGTAGACTCCCATTACTTTCAACCCTAATTTCTCCGGACACGTTCCCTCTCAAAAGCTTCTCCCTGAATCTTCCCAATCCCGGCCACATCTCAAATTAAGACACCTCGGGGGCCAATTGATATTAACGTAAAACCGATGGGCCATGGACCCCCGAAACTACCCCCAATTCTCCCTCTCCCTCGTCAGTATGGAGTATCCTGCCTCCTCCACATCCTCCTGAACTCCCGAATCTCCATCACCACATCTTTTCTCTTTTACACGGAAACATCGATCTGCCACGGTTTCCCGTAATGTAGGTCGAGGGGAATGGGGATGATGGAGTGGGTAAAGGGTAGATGCGCACCAGTGACGGGGTGGATGGACTTTGGCACTGGTATTTTGGGGTCGACTCGCTCGGTGGCGCTGTAACATGGCACAGGCGCTGTAGAAAATTTCTCTCGTGGGAATCCCCTTAGTGTGTGTGCAACGTCTGACTAGATGGTATTCCAAAACCCCTCGTCTCACCCTCGTTGTTATTACCCGTGGATTGGACAAATGTGTAGTGGGTGAAGGTGGCTTTATGTTTGTGTTGGGTAGTGGCTACGTTGGGGTAACTGATGGGGAGCCGGTACAGCGGAGTGGGAAAGAGATGTCGATGCGCCACGGATGCTCGGTTACGGGGGTAGACTCGCGCCGCGGGGGCGATGAGCGCACTTCCGTTTGCCCTTAGATTGTCCTGCTGTTGTTGGTGCTGGTTGACATTTATTGTTATACTATTGAAATCAAGTTGCGTTGAAACAAGTGATATTGTTGGTAGTGATAATACGAGGCTATTCTGGGAACTTTGGAGTTATGGAGATTTGGATGTTGGGAGGGATGAAAGATCCCGGAGCCGTAACACACGGAGGGCTCAAGAGGGTGTATACGATGAGGAGGGCGATGGGGATTTATCGTATGATGGAGAGGAGGACTATGTTGAGGGAAATTCGACAGGTAATTAGAATTGGATTAATTATTTATATTTATCGTTTTAATGATCTCTGATGCATTCGGTGGATATGAGCACTTTCCGTAATTGTGGGGGTGAAATTTTTCGAGTAAAATAAGTGGCCGATAATTGGTTAGTGTGGGGTGATTTGAAAAATTCCGGGGGGGATATTTCACTATCGCGTGACATGATGTATTTTGTCCACTATCTCACGTGCTACACTCCAATGCCCGACATGCCGACACACGTCGGACGTGAATGACCTGATTGTCTCGTGTTCTTAGTGGATAATGATGCTTGTTGAGATAATGGAGAGTGTCTATAGGAATATCTATCAACGAATTATATTGTGTTATTCAATTTTTACTCCATGGGGATTAAACGGTGGAGAAAGTGCGGTTGGAAGGCGGTTTTAATTTCTAATGCCAGGTGATTTTGACAGGCGTCTTAATGGCTCACATTTTGTCATACATTTGAAATTGAATTTTTTTATCATTCAGGTTTCCACTGCGGGTGATAGCGTTAGGTAAAACTCAGGGGAAACTTTCTTTTTTATTGATTGAGGGATTACGGCGGGCTAATGGGGAGAATACGTGTGTCAAAATCCTTTTAGGATGTGCGAGAGTTTTTTACATAATATTTGTGCCAGGGATTATGGGTCAGTGGGGATATCGGGATGTCGTGTGCGCCGTCATGTTGTCGTAATGACGTACTATCCCCTTGAAGTGTTCTGCATGCAACTTGACCAGTACGTGCTCTATCTGGACATCTTTTCAAGTACATTCGCATGATTCACGCTTAATTTCAGGATAATGCTGCATTCAGGAAGATAGTAAATTAAATTTTCCGTATTAATAATTTTGGGGTATTCAAGGCTTTTTGTTAATTAGCGAGTGATTTTTTTTCATCGGGTGAATAAATTGAATAAATAGGGCGAATGTGGGAAGCGGTATTTTTTAACGTTTTGGATTATTGGACGAAACAATGCAGCGTTAATGGTGTCTGGGTGGCGTCTATTGATTATAATTGCCAGCCCGCTTATTGTTGATATTCAACATAAACATCATCAAGAGTTTCTGCCCATGTTAACGAGAATTATTCCGCGCATTCAAACCTTGAATATTGAATTGTCATAGTGATGTGAATTATATGAATACTTTTGTTGGAGTAATTAAGGGAATGGGCACAAGGCTGATTTGATTGATTGGGTTGCAGAGAAAGGGCGATTTCTGGGCTCACTGTGCGACGACACATGCAGCTCGAATCTACAGCATGTTGTTTGCGACTCCATCAGCGGTAAATGTGAGTGTGAAAAGAATTATCCGGTGCCGCTTGGACCGACAAAAGGCTGCACTAAACGTGAGTTTCAATGGAATATGAACAATGAAAACAGGAGTTGGAATTAAGATTTTTTTTTTCGTTTGAGGGTTTAAAAATATCCAGACGATGAAAGTGCCAATGGAAAATTCGTTTGGAAGAATGCCAGTTTTTCGTCTTTGGCTTAGAAAATATAGGGCGCAAAACCGCGTGCATAAATTCTATTTACCACACTTTGTGATTAAATAGAGGGGTCGACACAGTGGGAATTTTTTGTCGCCGCAAGCTCGTTAGTCGGATATAATGACAAAAAATTCTGTTCGATATACGGTCGCAGGGGATTTTTCTAGCTCAGATAATTAAGTCGCCTTTGGCTTGTTCTGTGACCTCATACTCGTCCTGATATACTATTTCGATCCTCAGGAGGGTAACGATGATTTACAGAACATAAAGTACCCGAAAAATCACAGTTCTTCGTTTATCAAAAAATCTACTGCTGCTGATGTGCGATTTCTCAAAATTCCTCGGGAAATCTACAATCAAATCAATAAAATTTCCATTACCAGCACTAGATTTTTTCCCGGCTAGTACATTGCGCCTCATTTTCTGTGAGAGCCAATTTGACTCCTTTAATTCATTGTCTGACGGGATCGGAATTTTCCACTCGTATCGCCAGCCAATCCCCGCTTTTCCATAGAATGCCAACGACACGAGTGGAAAAAGCCCCCTATCCCGGAAATGTACTATTGTAATGTTTAGTTTAGTTCTGATTCGCCCATTGAATTGTCTATTCAGCGAAAAAGCTCGGAGAACAATGTTTCTATCGGGCAAGCTGCACATTCGTCGACCAGCACGCAACGTGCACGCAGGTACAACACAATGCCATGTGCGAATGCGATACGGGATATCACCGTGTCGTTCTCTCAAGACCAACAAAAAAAACATTCTGTGCAGAAGGTACATAAAATTCACTCATAAATTATTAAATACGCATAATTAATTTGAATCGATCCATTGTAACATTCCACTACCAAAAAAAATATTATTTAAAATTTAATGAAGAAAATTTAATGACTGTGTTAATTTAAAACTGACCACAGAATAAATGACAATATATCGTTCCGGTTGAATATTGAAAGATAATCTTGAAAAGAAATTATAAATTCTTCAATAATTCGATCTTGAACCGAACTCAGAGTCAAAATCAATGTCAATGAATTTTCAAGAGCGTCTTCTACTATCTTGTCTCATGGTGTCTCGAGGTGATTGATACAGGATCATACGTTTCAGATCTCGTGCTGATAAAGACTGACCTCGCTACTCTTCTTGGTGTAGCGTCAGGTATAGCGGTGCTCACGGGACTGATTTGCTTCGTATTAAAGTTATTCAGCCGAGCTAGATATTCAGAACCCAGACATTATGCCAATGCCCATCATACTCCACCGATGTTATTCAGTAATGATGCAGGTCAGTACCTTCTTATCGACTTTATCGCCAATTGCTCCTAACCAGAAATATTGATTTACGAGGCATAAATCAAAATCAAGGCCCTCTAAACTTAGAATCAACGTTGCAGCATTGAAAGCAAAATTATTGGAAATAAAATTATAGAATTTACCAGACGTTTCAGTTTTTAATTCTATAAAATAGTAATTAATCAATGTAGGGTTACTTTTAAAAAGATAAAAACAGTTTATTTCCATGAAAAAAGTACAAATGATTTTAACACTATATTCGCTATTTTAAAACACTTAATATATTTTACAATCTTCAGACACTCTTAAACACACTCTTAAATACGTGAAACAAAACGTCTAAGTTCACGTCTATCTCTTCAACACACGTCTAACGTCTATCGCTGCTCACTAACGACTCTGACCCTGTCCCTCTTCTCAACCCTGGACTGGGCCCTAATCGCGTCACGTGGTCCTCGCATCCCTGGACCACGCTGGCTGCAACGATCTACGCCTGTCACATCTGTGGACCTCATAAACCCACAAAATATGACCCTCTAAGGGCTTCTATAGTACAGGTTTGCATTCCTGTACCAATCCATGTCTATTTGCGGGGTTTCCTCACAAATAGCACCTACGCTAAAACAACAATATGAACTTATAGCCCTAGACTATCTTAATAAAATACGAAGAACATCTGTCTATAATATTTGACAGATTATCATTCTTAAACTGGGGATTTCCCCATAATTATTGCCGATACTACAATAATTTCTCCAGAAATCCACTAAAACTTCTCGCACATTTCGTTTTAATTTTCATTCATTAAGGGAAAGTCCCTCTAAGATTAACTGGAAATCTACTGTTGTTCTAAATATGAAAAAAAATATTAGTGTAAAAGCGTAAAGTATCTCCTTTTGATGTATAAAATGGATAAATTATTGACTGTTTCAATTAACCTCGGAATTACTTTCCCTGAGTGCACCCGATGTTGAGTATTCAATTGAGCTAGAGCCCCCGAGTAAATTCACCACTTACAATTCACTCCATGAGGGTAAATGAAAAATTCAATAGAAAAAAATCAAGAGCAGACACGTTGCTCCCATTTCCACCAAACCCATCGTCACATCTCTGCTAATGGGATCCTCCTCCATTCATTCAGGTATACCATTGACACTCTCAGGAAGGCCCTCGTCGCGCTCAAGCCAGCGCAGTGGTGATGGCCCATTGACCTGTGGAGCCTTCACGAGGAGACCAAGCAGCGGTGGTAGCCGTGGACCACTTGTTCCAGCATCGCGTGCAGGTGCGGCACGTGCCGCCGCCATCTTGCTTATTTCGTGTCACCTACAGGCAGCGGCCAAAGGGAAAAAGCACCGACGTACCCTTAGCGACGTTGCCGAGGGATCCAACGGCCTCGGTAGACGATATAAAAAAAATTTGCAAAATTGCGGAAACAAACGCAATGACAAAATTATCGATGTTCCTTCCTCCATTTTTAATTTTTTCAGAGCCATAAACTTGTTCAAATTGAGAATATTATTGTCGCTGAGGGGGAAGTACAGATGTGACCACGAGACATGAAAATAAGGGATGATAATTCCGGGAATTTAATACCGCACATGGATGAGACTTCTTTAATCCTATTTTATTTACGGGTTGTTGTTCTTTAAATTTTTTTGAGATTTGGAGGGAAACGCGAATAATAATTCAGCTTAAAAAAAATTAGAATGGATTTTAACTTAATTAATTCTCATCGAATAATTTTTTTCAGCAATTCCATTTCTCAAATTTTAAATAACCAAAGTTCTTCATTGAATGTCCTCGTGGAAGTCAATAATTTTAAATGATAAGAAAATCGGAGAGTATTTCTTTCAATTGATGAATATTGCATCCAAGAAAAATTATTCATTAACGAGAGGAATATTCTTCGGGTAAAAAATAATATTCTCTATTTGGAGATCATAATGTCTCTGTGTGCTCGTGGAAAAGCTCAGGTTTCTATCCCCAACCTATTATTATTCTTTTGGGTGCTTGCTGGACAACCCACATTCTCCCTCTGTGTGAATCAACAAAATTTATTGTGCCGTTCTGTGCTGTTTGTCGTTGTACAAAATCCACTATTCCTCATAATTCAAAAACTCAAACAATGTACGATGAAACAATATTCAAAACTCACACCTTCTCAACCTTCCATACTCTGTTTCTCAATCATATTAGTCTACAACTTCTATCACACCTCAAAGTTCGATGTTGCCATTCTCGCGCCGTGTCTGACCTCGCAGGGCTTCATCTACTGTTTCTACTTCTGAAACTCATACGATTGAGGAGCAAAACTTTGAACGAAAAGAAAAAAGAAATCGAAGAGCAATGAGAGCGGAGGAGTCTGTTATCATGAAACAGAGCCTACTCTGCTATAGTCTGCTCTATTCGCCCGTCTAAACCCATTAAAATCGGTAAAACACCGGAAAAACGAGGTACAGACCCACACCCACGTTCAAACGAGTCAGCAAGATGGCAGCGGCCGGTTACAGTTTAACAACAATAACAATAAAGCTCCTTATGTAAGCGAAAAAAAAATTTAAGTTGGTAAGAAGCCTCGATAAATCGTCCACTCATAGCTAACTCGCTGCACTCTGGGGGTAAATGCATGCTTGATCATCTATCTGATATGAAACACATTCTCTCTCAATTCATTCTCTTGAAACTAATCATGATTGTGGAATGACGTGACCCCAATTTCGCTGGCAAATTATTTTATGAGTATCTTGAAAACGGAGGAGCTCAGCAGAATCCATGACAATAAATTTTTGTAAGAAAACTTGAGCGTCACAAAGAGCGAAGAGCCTCTTCATCAATTCTCTTGAACCTCTCAATTCTCAAGGTATTCACAAATTTATAAAAGCGTCAATTGTGTTAGTCTTCTGTTATCGCTTAGAGAGATTCAAGCGGTATCTATGGAATGACATTTGGGATTTAAAAGCATAAAATTATAGTTACGAAGAATATATATCAAGGGAAAGATCTTCCGTGGGGAATCCGATTGGATTTATTCTGGAATTAGACTCCAAAATGGGGAAAATTATTGCAAAAATATCACTTCTCTAATTTTTCAGTGGGATTTCCATGAACGGGGTCCCAAAACACATGTGATATATTGTGAGGGTCATTCAGGGAGTTATTTGAAGACGCAATATTTTCTGAAATTTTAATTTGAAATAATTCGTTTGCAAGTTATACAAAAATGAGAAATGATGGAAAAATTATAGTCTCTTCCGATGTCCAATCGATGGGTAATAATTCGACTTTTTGATATTGAATGAGAGTTCATGTGGTATTCCGAAACCGGCGAAAATTCAGAAAATACCAATAGATTGCTATGGTACTACATAATTTACTCAAAAACAATGAATATTAATGTTTTTTCAACCACAATATAAATTATTGTACAACCGCTTGTATCTCTCACACGCCACGATACTTGATACCCAGCACGTGATATACATGTTATCCTCGATGTCACTGGGGTGGGATGGTCATTGAGAGCCGTTACAGAACCGGAAGTGCATAGCTTACCTGAGTCACTCTTGCAACAGTTGAAAAATAACAAAAAAATGATGTGAGAGAAAATGATAAAATGTGCGTGGGCGCAGCCGCATGACTGCGAAATAGCGATGGGGTTTGATATACTTAAAATTTTCTGTCTCTCTCTCTCTCTGTCTCATTTATCTGTGCGGCACGCGTGCATACTGCATGCGGCACACCGCGCCTTTCTCGCATTACAATAACATATCACTTTCTCCTCGGGCAGGTTCGCGACGTCCGAGTCTGGCGTCGATACACAGTTCAACTTCATCGGCGAGGAGTTACAGCGCCAGGCGACTCGAGAAGGAGAGAAACGACAAGGAGCAGAGACTGGCGCTGCAGGAATTGAGATTAGCTAGACAGCGGGAGCAGGAGGTACAGATGCAACAGTTGCAGACGCAACCGACGCCCAGTCCAAGGACACCTCATTCGACCGATGAATTATTGCCGGCGGTCGAGGAAAGCCGAGAGGTACATTGAAGATGGAATAAATTACTGGATATTATGTTACGAATTACAAGGTCTGAATCGTATTGATGAATCAGAAAAACTTGAATTCAAACGGAAATTCTGCACCGAAGCAAAATATGCAATTTTATTCAGACGTGTGTTCAAGATGTGATACCCTTTTAGCTTAAATTTACGGTTATTTATTCAAATTTGACATATAGGGCATATTCGGTCATTTACCTTCCTTAATTTACGTTCGTTAAATTTTTTTGACAAATTATCAATCGAGAGAGCACGAAAAAATATATGGGTTTGCGTTCAAATTTTGTTTTTAAGTCGCACTTAATGAGCTACTGTTATCTTCCGATTTTTGAAGTCCTCAATTTTCTGGGAAAGGTCACGGATATTATGTATTACATATTTGTTATCTATAATATTCTACTCTAATTAGTTCCAATCGTATACTTTTCTAATTTCGCTGAACCCGATCCGTATCCTCAATTTTAATACTAAACAATTGTTTCAAGGAGATATTGACGGTGGTAGCATCAGAAATGCCATCAGTATCACGAATAATACCTCAGCAATCATCAGTGAATAATCACAGATCATCGATCCCCGTATCCCTAGGGTCAACATCATTGACAGTGCACCGTTCGATGAATGCAACTGAGACGGCCTTCACAGCTCCTGCGTGCACATCCGCCTTAAAAAATAATACATCCGCGAATTGTTCCAGTGTAGTGGATATTTTTGAGTCATAACCCATGAGTGAAATTCATTCTGGCCCTCAACGTCTTACAATTAGGCCAATCATCGCTCAACAAGTGCAATCAGTTCCGTTTTGCCTGGAAAAAAATATCTATTCATTCAGAATATCAAATTTAGCACCAAAATTATATTTCAAATGTACAACTGCATCATCCTGATGATTTACTATTGACTAAAGCTCATTGTGTTTGACATACAACAATATAGCAACAACTGTTTGTACAAAACAATTAAAAATAGGGGGATAATAAATTCATTTCCAAGTTACATCAATCCACGAGTCGGTTTCAAACTATTGATTTTCTAACATATCCATTAACAAAGATCGTCTCGTGCTGGATTATTTATAAATTGTTTAGTCACGTGTTACGATTAACTTTTAAAAATATGATGCCGAGTTTAGACGGGATATTCCACTGAATAGCAATACGAAATGGGATTCTCAATAATTGATTTCGTAATAATCGCAAAATTTACAAAATTATATATTTCCATGAAAAAATATATAGAAAAATCAGAATCTAATCTCTGCTGCATAATAAAATATTGAAAAATGCAGCAGAATTTTTCAATGAAACAGTTCCGTGTGCGCTATGTTTATAATAACATGGCAGTTAAGTTCATAATGATTTCAACAGAGCAAATAAATTACGGACGATATAAACGAAAATTTTGATCAGATGAATCCATGTCAATATTCAGTGAAATAATCCAAATACTTGTTAAAACGATTGAAATATTATTTATATGAATATTTTACCAAAAACTGTAATTGATAAAGTATTACCTTGATATGTACAACGTTTACTGTAGCTAGGGAGCTTTTTGACGGTATATGAATGAAATTATTGACGATAGGAAATTCATTCCCCTGAATAATTTTCCAATTTTAACCCTTCGCGGGTGTGAAAACCACTGGATTGAATGTAAGATCTAATATCAATAATTATATATTGGCTTTCCTAATTGTAATCAGTAATGTAGGCTGGCTGCCTTAATCCAGAAAAACGATAATATTTAAGTATAAAATTGATGACAAAAGTGTAGAGGATGTGATTTGTATGGAGTATATGATGTAATCCTGATGGAGATAATAAGAATTCACATGCTATGATGCAATGAAATTGTCAAGATGAATGATTATTCATTTTGTACGTGAATTGATGAGAACCCTGAGAATAACCGTTACAAAAAAACTGCCGGAGGAATTTTAACGAGAAACAGAAACATTGAATCTAGAGTTAGTGCATTATTGTATTAATTTCGATAAAAGTGTTGAAATAATCACAAAAAAAATCTCAATTTATTATTAATAAAATTGGTTGATGGGTATGTGTTGACGTGCCAATTAAGAAAATTACTTCGAGCTTTTAAGATCTTTCAATTTGATAGAATATATTTGCTTATTGCCTGTCACGCAATCGTAAATTGTTCATCAGCTTTCCCCATGTTTTTCTCGACTTGGAATTTTTTTTTCTGGAAAATTAGCGGATGAAATAGACTCGCACAGTGCGATTCAAATGCAACAATTAAAAAGCCAGAGTTTGTATTTCTATTTAGTTAAGTCAACTCAATTTAGTTTAGTTGCATGATGCATAAATCATGAAATATAAACCGTGAAATTATATCGCGCATGTCGTGATAGTTTTTGACACAAACGCCTTCATTATCATGCTTCAGATGGTATCAAAGGAACTGCTGAGTACTAGCAATTAATTTGGGTATTTTTTTAATGAGGAAAATAGGAATTTCAGGGGTCACGTAGCCGCATTCATCTAGTATTTTATGTTTGAGAGGCAGAAGTAGTTCAGTTGAAAAATCGAAATTGACATTTTTTACCGAGAATAATTTGCATTTTCACTAATTAATTCATCGGCATGGCGTCAATCGAGGATTTGGTGTCAGTGGAATTCGAAACTGGAGATAAACCGGAATCATTCGAGAAAGTCATTCGTCCCTCAACATTTTTCTCCTGGATTTTGGGTGTTGGTATTGCAAGACCTCTAAAATCGTGGAAAATTTCCACGTTTTTCCTGCGTTTTGTTAATTTTGGAATATGCTCATCAATCGTGGCATACGGGGCTATCGACTTCTTCTTCTTCGGTAGTGTTTTCAAAAGCGATACTTTCAAAATTATGTACTATATGAACAAAGTAGCGTGTTACATATCCTCGTACTACTACGTATTCCACGGTCTTGTGCAATACAAAAAGTGGCCAATTTTGATGGAGAGAATCGCTACTATCGACAAAAAAATGAGGCATTGTGGACTGGAGTGCAACAATACATCCATCAGACGTTTTCAGATTTTCACACTGATTATGACGTGTCTCCTTGGTCCAATCTCTCTCGTTTCCCATGCACTCTACTACCTCTATACTCATCCGGAAGAGATTTTTGCTTCCGATCTACTGTTGTATCACACTATCAGTCAATCCCTCTGTATAAATTTTGAATTCGATTTGATTGTCATGGGAATTTATACGAGATTCAAGGAGATTAATCGAGGAGTTCGCCGCTGCGCCGAACAAATCACAGCTGGTAGGATCATTATGGAGATTCGAAAGGCGCGAGAGGCGCATCATGGTAAAGAGATTACTTCATTAACTGGTTAAAAACCAATACATCGATTTATTCATTCATGTGTACGATGAAAAAATTATTTTAATTATTTCATGATTGGGACTGAGAATCATTTGGGTCAGACACAATCGAGAATATCTCATAATTACTGATTTTCCTACTTACAAAGTTTCCCGCCCCATTCAATTAGAATAGTTGATTGAAGTTTTTCAACTGTTAATTGAAAAAGTTCATAATGAAAAATCCTCAAATGTGTAAATGGGTCGAGTTGGCATCAACTTTGTTAATTAAATTGCATGAAAGAATTTTCATGCAACTTATTTATTAGTAATCAGTTTTACACAAATTTAATTTTGTTATCACGATGAAATTCTCCGTTTACAAATGTTCCCACTATTGAACATATCTTGATAATGAAATCAAAATTTAAATTATGCATCCACGGAAAACAATAATTTTTATCTAATTAAGACAATCAATAAAACGCAGAATGTATACTTATGCATTATTCGGATCAATTAGATTTCGCCCCAAACTGATTCTCAAGTGGACTATCGCCCCGTCAAGAAATATGATTATGTAATCGAACATGTCCATCTCCCACAGAATGCAAATCTCACCCAGAATCCATAGCCATGTAAGCACACCCCTCTAAGCACTTAAATACTCTATTAAATAATAAATTACAGCTCTTTGTGCTCTTGTGCGATACATCAACAGTATCCATGGTATACATCTTCTCTTGAGCTCTCTCAATTCATTTACAATGGTCGTAGCAACACTCTTCCGGATATATATGGGCGTTGTCGAGGGAATAGACAAATTTATGATGATAAACAACGTCATCTGGTTGACGTACACAGCACAATTTGCGTTGACTTGCTTTATTTGCACTTGGGCGCGCAAAGAGTCATCAAAAACAGGGATTATAATCCACGACATTGTTCTAAGGTGACAGTAAATTTTTTATGATTGCTAGATGTATAAATCACTATTTAAAAGTACATGAAACAACCATATGGTACGTCGTAAACCCAAGAAATGGTATTTCTTTAAAAATCATAAAGTAAAGAATTAGAGATGAAATTGTCCGCATCAGAAAACTGAATTTCGAAAATTCTGAATTAGTCTACAAAATTTTATTAATAAAGTGTATTCATTTATTCATCGGCAAATAATAATTTATCAATCTGATAATGACAATTATGGATTGATCTCAGGAGGCTGCCCAAAGGCCCCAGGCCCTGCGATCTGTATTCAGTGGAGATTACCAGAGCCCCTGAAGACCCAGAACTTGGTCTTCGCAACGAAATCAACGATTTTTCTGCACAATTAGACCACAGCATCATCGCCTTCACTGCATACGAATTTTTCACCATGGACAATAATCTCTTGACTAATGTAAACATTTTTTACACAATTATTTATATTTATTTACACCTCTCAATGAAGAGCAAATGTTTAATGTTCATACACTGCATATTTTCAGTTTATTGGAGTTATCACAACTTATCTGATCATTCTGGTGCAGTTTTATGCGCCGGAAGGTGCCTGTGGCGGGATCAACACGATACCCTCAGTGGAGTTGTAGAGGAAGAAAATTTCTTTGGCAAAGTTTGATGCACTCATTCACAAAAAATACTTGTCAATTAAAAAATTCAATCACCCTAGTAATGTGCGTTATCATTGAGTATTAAGTTCCCCCTGTCAGATTCAAAAGAATTTCATTCTTCAAAAAACAACGAATTCGCTAGAAAATTCTATTCAGCTTCCCAAAATGAATTTCTCAATTTTTATTGTCCCTGTCATTATTCTTGTTTATTTTTGTTTAATATGATGTATCTCATGTTATTTGATTATTTACACTATCGACATTATTAATTAGAGCACCTTATATTTTGTTTGTTTGTACATTAAAATTTTTGAACGGAAGTTCACAATTTTTCCGGTATTTACATATTTATTCAATGTATTTAACATTTCTTGCATCCATAAAATGTCTTTGTTTAATGAAACAAAAAAAAAATTTAAGAATCGGATTCTACCATCTTGTAAATAATAGATTCCATTGAATAGGGGTGCGTTATTGAATAAAATATGCAAATGAGCTGTGGAACTTTTCGATAGAGTCTAGACCTAACAAGACGTTCAATAAAAATTTAATACAATTTTATAGCGAATTCATTAATTTTGGGATGAAATTTTGTCGTATCTGCTAAGCAATTCTCGTAATAGTTTCAATTGAATTGGAGAGAATTAATGAGGTAGCTACGCATTCGCAAAGTAACTCTGGTAAAACATTCCCATCGCGTTCGTTGCAAAAATAGTGAAGCAACTCCACCACGTTGCCAGTCCGAAGAGTCCTCTGAACACTTCCGTTGTGAATATTTTACGTAGCGAGCTTAACGCCAAGTGCAATTCCTCAACGGTTTGAGTAACTGTTTTGTCAGTGTCGGAGAGATCTAGCGGTGACTGAGGGGAGCGATCGTTAATTGAGCATTCATCTGATGGAGTATCAGTCAATATTGCACTCCAGCTATATCCACCGAGAGTTTTGTACATCAGAGCGAAGAATAAACACATCATTAGAGGGGCTAGAAACTGGAGAGTCACCACACACAAGTAGTAGAAAACTGCAGCAATCTGTAAATAAAGTTTTTTAAAATATACGTGAAATAATATTACAAGTTATTCTTCTCCCGGGATTTCTTCAGCAACAATATCTTATAATAAATACGTGCTAAACCGAATATTTTAATTTACCTTTTTTTGTAACTCAACATTTGTTATTCTACCAGCTTCTCTCTTCTGATTCTCCAATCTTTGTTCGGCCAGATTGAGATAGGACTGGAGGTACAGTGGCATCAGCGATATTCTGAGAACAACTACCAGGATAATCACAATGAGCCTCGCACTGTCAAAGGCTTCCGAGGTCATCCTGAACGAAAGGAAAAGTTCAATACATTCAAGAGAACAATCAGCTAACTCACAAACAAAAAATTTATGATTTGCGTAGGAAAACTAAGCGTACAGTGGCTTATCCATTCCGGAGAATATTCTCATACTGAAGTAATCCCTGCTAATTGGTTTAATCCACAAACAAACCAGAAACAAGGGTGAGACGAAGCTAATATTCGTTAATAATTTTAAAATTTTCCTGTCCTTGTAATACCTAAAACAAAAATCCATAAGTTGAAATTCATAGACGCTAGTAACATGGATAATAATAAAATCATAATTACTTCATGGTGTCCCAGTGCATCTTGGACATTCTCAGACCAGGAAAGGTGAAGAGAGATCCGAGGAGTCCACACCAAATTGCTAGAAAGAATTTTAATACTATTTGGGAGGCTGGCCCAGCTGAAGAGAGGCCTTGATTTCCTAGGAAAACTGAGGCACTGTGGTTGAAACTGACATACGCCTTATCCAGACCAATTTCAAGTTTATTTTCGTCAACAATCAGAATCATCATAGCTATGAGAAGGTAGACAAAACCTGTGACGATGCAGGTGGATCTCTCACCAACACTCTCATCACCCTTGAAATACTGAATCCATAATGTCAGTAACATCTTGCTAGACTCGTAATTGAGGAAATTATTTGATTTTGATTGCTATAAATAAATCAATGGATTATCATACAAAAAATGATCTAGTCCTACGCAAGTGTCTATTTCTCTTTCATTTGAAACTAATGATCTGCTGTAGCTAATTTGAATAAAAATACTGAATCCAGTGTCTTTGTGGTTTGAATTTATGACCACTGACAAACGCTGCGAAATTATCAATTGTTACGATACATTATCGATATAAATTGTTTCTCTATCACAGTCAGGTTCTGATCCTTGTGAGCAAGATTCTTCGAAAATGCTGACTTTTAGACTAATCATTGTGGGCACTTGTTGATAATCCACTGATTAATTTGTTGCTAATTTTTTTAATGAAGATCGTGAGTTTCCAAAAGGATACAATGCAAATCCAATAACCAGTGAGCACCAGACCATGCTGAGATTGATCTCATCGGTAATTGGATAGAAATAATTATAAACCTGTAACATAGAGAAAGGATATAATGGATCATGCTGGAGATAGTAATTGTAAATCAAAATGAAAAATATAGTGCTCTACCTCAGTCAAGGTATAGGTAATAGCCGCATACACCGAAAAATCCAATAGCCACTGAAACTCAGAGTAATACTTCAAGTGCACTACATCGAGTTGTGACACTTTGGCAGTCTCGAGTGTGAGATCAAGATTTCGAGGAATGTGAAATGTCTCAGGTGTTTTACCATTCTCCATGTGTCTTCCCTTCTTGGGTTTTTCCTTTGGAATACCAGCTAAGCTCTTCAGCTGCTGGTCTGTTGGATACAAAAACCTCAAGAGCCTAAAATTAAAAACAGTAATAATAATCTATTCCTCACAATAAGGGAGAGACAAAAATAGCTCACTCTTCATTATAATTAGTTCGAGAAACTGAAACTACTTTTTTACAATCCAGTGATATTTTCCAAATTGAATCAATACTACAAATATTCATCTCGCTGAGATCCCGAGATATTCTTTGAAAATTAGTCAATGGTCAGCATGGATTTCATTTCATCATGACATATTGATAATCAAAAAGAGTTCATTTTACGTCTTTAATTCGTATTGAAAATTTGGATGACTCACCCCGTCGAACATAATATCCATCTTCCAAACGAAAAATGTGGACTCAATTTCTGTATGAGGCTCACCATCACTAGGGTGATGACCAGTTGAGCCCCTAGAAGGGCCTGAAAATAACAAGACAAAGCATAAAACTCTGTGTTTTACAACAAAAAAAAAATTATAAACAACAAAATTACTGGTTTTAAACAAATGTGAGCAAATTTTAATTTATGAATTCAAGTCAAGAGAATCGTTACTTACCATTGTACTCAGCAGGTTCAAAGCACTTCCAATTACTAAAATGGAACGACTATTCTATTTAGAAACCTCGGTGTTAAACAAATCCACTAGGGGGGTCTAGATTTTGTCAAATATTCTACACATATACATGGAGATATGAATAGATTTGGAGCTAAACTGCTTGACGTTTCCCTACCGCCAGAGTTAACCTAACCTCAATTCACTTATTCCCCAATAGCGCTCAATGCCGGACTGTATTCACATAAGTCAGGGCTCATTATGTCTCCAGGGTACTTTTAACGGTAATAAATAAACAATAAATAAACAAAAACGGATAAACTCAATTAACTGCCAGTTTTAGAGACTGCTTTTCAGAGCCCATATACACGTTATGCACATAAACCTTCAGACTTCATTTCCATTGACGACAAAATACCAGATATAAAACAAAAATTTCAATGTTTCATAATTAATAGTCCCTCCACTTCGTAATTTAATCGGGAAAATAAACCCGAATTAATCTTTTGTTTATAAAAATGAGATTTATTTTCATCACCGATGCTTGCCAGAAGCGGGAAATTCAAAATCACGCTGTAGCAATAAGAAAAACGCATTAGAGATGCGATTACAACCGGAATTCAATCGAGTAGAAAACTGGAAAGAATTAACCGCAATGTAGTTAGACCGGCGGGAAGTTGTAAACGGAAAAACTAATTGCTGTACATGGTTGTACATCGTTAGTGCATATATGGATTTTGTTTATAGAACCGTGAGTAATTAATCATCATCAGGTGACACTTGCTCATGATGACGGAAAAAAATTAAAAATCAACTTATGTAATTAAACTGCAGCTAGTTTTGTAGGACACCGTTTGTAGATCACGAATATGAAGATTTGTCCGTTTGTACACAAACAAATCATGGAACACAATCGAATGAAAATTGTGATTACTCCCCCCTCTAATTAATTAAGGTACGATACAGGGACGCAAAGAGGATAGACTAAAGTAGAGGCTCGGTTCTGGGGGTTTGAGTGACGCCAGGCACTCCACGTTACCGACGTAGTTTCACCCCACAGGAAACGGGGCGCCACGAGTACTACTGACGTGAATGACGGAGAGTGAGTGAGAGAGAGAGAGGGAGAACGATACTTCTCTCTCGCTCATTGGCAATTTCAAAACGGACCTTTCAGGGGGGGGCAGGGAGGTTGGCGTTTTTCTCGGCTCCTGGGCCTCGTGCTTTCCCGAGTTTCATCCCTCAGTCTCGAAAAATTTCAAATTAAAAATCACACGGAAATTTGAGACGTGGTCCCTGCACCGTAATGTCATGGGGATCACTACTGCCCTTCGATTTTCCTCGTGGTTTTTAATTTTTATTCACTGAGCCACAGCAATAATAGCACTAATTATCCTCTAAAATCCTGCGAAAACATACTCTCGGACGTATTAAATTAATAATGCATGTATGGTTGTGATAAATCTTTGGATTCCTAAATCCATATCTCTGGTTTTTACATCACTTCTGCTCTGCATTCGTATAGACTACTTTGCAACTCAGCACCGGATGGCAGAAAACGCAGTAAGAACACGCGGTATAGACCGGTAATGTATGACGACTATACGTGACGGTTTTTACGATATTGTACGGGTTTTTTCGTATCCTTAAAAGTTAGTCATGTTCAAAATTCGCAGAACTAATAAAACTGCAGTGAAAAAAATTTGACGGTGAAATGTAATTTTTAAATAAAAAATTGAATTCTATATTCTAATCGTTGAATTTCCCGAATGGTATGGAAATTGCTGGTTGCAAATATTCTCCAACAGAATTAAAACCGTTCCCATCTCATGCATGCGATTCATTGAAAACTCAATTTTCACTGTGATTTCTGCATCTTCTGGGCGAGTGAATGGGTGTTGAACAAACGAACTTGTTTAATTTACGAACTCGGGCCCACTCCATCCATTTTCGTATATAGCTTTTTATCTATTCCGTCTATTTTTGTTCGTTGGATACAGACCATAGAGAGAAAAAAATATATGTTAATCGAGGATTGATATTCTTCACTGAAGAAAACATCTTGTTGGAGGGTAGTTCTCTACACGGAGAGAAAAATTCTTTAAAAATTACGTGGCTGTTCCGTAATCTGTCAGTCACAACAATATTCGGTAATAGTTACGAAACAGTTACACATTGTTTCGGTTAACGTTCCATATTTTTTCTGAAAATATGAAATACAATTTTTCTGATTATTTTTCCCATCCAAATCTTGGCCAATAGGATTGCACCATTCGACGTTATTTTGTGTAGCCAACACGGTATTTCAGCGGAAATTCTTGGAAATTTCAGTGGAAATTTTTCATTTTGCCTATAGAAAAAAAAACAAATGATGAAGTAACCCTCAATTGTATCTGACAGATTGGATGGCAATTCGTTGAAAATTATGTCTCATGGTGCAATTCTATCGGCCAACATTTTGATGGAAAAAATAATCCCCCGAATACCACTCGAACTTCGAAATTATCTGATATTTCCCTCAAGATTCCCTACAAACAAATAAGCTTGTCAAGTTTTCCAGAAAAGTCACTCGTGCTTCGCACTCGTGATTTTTTAGCCTGAAAAACTTGACTCCTTCATTTGTTTGCAACGAATCTATCGGGAAATATTCGATAATTTTGAAGCACTTGTGGTATTATATATGATAATATGGAATTTTTTCTGGAACGTTCTGGACTTTTACCGGAAAGTTCACTGGAAAACTTCGTAACTGTTCCGTAATTCTTACCGAATATTATTTTGACTGGCAGATTACGGAATAAACACGTCATTTTTAACGAATTTTTCCCTCCGTGTAATAAGGCAGTCATTTTTCAGGGATTCAAGTCTACTTTGAGGGATAATTATGCTGTGTAATGATTCAATTTTGATGCTCTACAATAATCGATAATATCGATTAAAGACTATATTATTTTCATGGGTTTACAAATATAAAATTTTCTTCGAAAAAAAATTCCCGGATTTTTTTGCCTCAAAATTCGATTCCTCAGACGAGAATTCCCCGGATACTATTTCCCTGGAAGATATATCTTCGGATATTCAAAATACGTTCGGCACAGGGTTTCTGTCATTTGACCTATTTTTTTTTCATTCATCCCCTCGCGCTACCACCAACGAATGATCTAGCAGATAAATTGGATTTAATATCACCAGTCCACTGCACCTTTCATCGTGATTCCGATCCCTAGAATATATGAATAGCAGTTCCAGTAATCTCGATAATGGAACATTTGGAAAATTTTCCCACTATTTTTCATCAATTCCCCACTGACCTATTGAGTCCAAAGCTCGTCATTCCTTCATTGCATTGCCACTTGAATGCACTTTCTCTTACGTAAGCTAAAGCTTAAATCCCGTGGAATTCAGTATTACAGATGGTATGACTGTAATAACTCCGCCGGCCCCGGATCCCCTATTCGATCCTCGTTGAGTGTTTTTGACATAATCAAGGTTAATGTTCCAGAATTCTTTTTCATTTATCAGCATCCACTTCGACCGAAATCGAAACTGACAGTAAATTATATTTCCCTAAACGTAATTTACTACGTTGTTGATATTTCTCGAATTTTTCTCGCCACATCCATTTTCATCATCCCCTAGAAATCATTGTGCCGTAATTCATAGAAGTTGATAACCTTCGGCAAGAAATTTGTTAACAAATTTAGCTAATTAGTTAAAACTGTGGGCAGAGAGAAAAATTCCTTAAAAATAACGTGCCTGTTTCGTAATTTGCCAGTCAAAACAATATTCGGTGAAAATTAGGAGGCAGTTACTTTTTCAGTGAACTGTGATGAAAAAGTTCAAAACATCCCTCTAAAAGTATGGAATGTTCAGTTAAAAAATGCATAATTGTTCTGTAATTTTGACTGAATATTGTTTTCAATGGTCGATTACATACCGGATACACAATTTTTGAAAATTTTTTTTTTCTGTGTCTGGCTATTTTTTTATCCCTCCTAAAAATCGTAATAGCCGACTCGTCACCCGCAGTTTACGGTTACATTTTTCATGTTTGTCTCTGTTAAGAGAGGGTGTGTAATCTCTCTGTCGTAGGCATCAATTGCCGTAAAGGGGTAGAGTGTGAAGCACTATTGTGGGGGAGGGGGGTGGATACCAGTTGCGCACGCAAGCACTGAATGAACGTGCTTTTCAACAGTCAGTATCTCTAGTGATGTTCTTCAAAACGGTAGAGTGAATTCGCGTCTTCTACCACCCACGATCTCAACCTCGCGACAATTACGGACCGTCGGGATTATTCTATTTTCACTTCCATAAAATTGATATTTGTGTCGTCCGATGATTGACGTATATCACTATGTACTTTACCCACCGCATGTCGTAATTTCAAATTCACTTTTTGTAATTCAAAACTCGGGAAATTGAAGTTCGAAACTCCTCGTGAGGTGACTCGAGAGGGACTGGGGATACCTGAATTCATTAATAAACTTTCACGGTTGAGGTGTATGAATAATGCGAAAGGCTATTCGCTGTATCCGGTGGGAGAAGTTATCGAGAATTAATGGAAGTGCTGTCGTGATGATTTCTTTCGATGTGAGAGGACATTACCCCACTGATACCTAGATTATTCCTGAGGCCAACTTGGCCAAGTTGGGGAATTCCAGAAATGCTCCCCACCAGTCTCACAGTGAACTTGGACATGATACCCGAACAGCACAAGAATCAGAGATCTTTTCTCGCTAATAACATTTGTCGCAAAGTTGGAGAGGTATTTGATGAAGAAAGTTCTTGATGAGTTTTCCCATTCCTCAATAGTGATACAGTATTGCAATGGTGGAGTTCAGCATGAGATTTCCATTACAACAATAAAAACAGGAATGTCATCTCATCGAAAACTTGTAAACATTGCAGATCTCCTAAGAAGAAAGTTCTCACAATGTATGTGAAACTTGATGAATTGTTTAGAGACAATTTGAATAGGGATTCCTCATTATTTTCAAGAACTTCGAATGATGTGGGAAATGGGACTTCCTTCGATAGTTATGCAGATCTTGGACTCAAGTGAAATTCACATTGTTGGAGCTGAA
The DNA here is from genome assembly GCF_034640455.1 of Diachasmimorpha longicaudata. Classification (NCBI taxonomy): domain Eukaryota; kingdom Metazoa; phylum Arthropoda; class Insecta; order Hymenoptera; family Braconidae; genus Diachasmimorpha; species Diachasmimorpha longicaudata. Next base: position 6,108,836 of record NC_087225.1, read on the forward strand.
GTTTCAGACAGAAGTTTGAAAATCTTAATTTAAGATGAACGGAGTGACTCTGGAACTTTTGTACAATTGCAGTGTATCAGTGCTGGATCAGAACATCACATACACGAGCATCAATCGCAGTGAATTGCTGGTGATGCTTGATGAAATACTGACACGTTCCACCAAACGTGAGGTGCTTCGAGCTAATTTGAGCGATTGCCTTTTGACAGGCCAACAACGCCCATTCGATCTTCCCTGGTGGCAGAAGCTATCATGGTCAACGATATTCGCTGTCATTCTGCTGGTTGCGACAGGTGGTAACATCATCGTCATGTGGATTGTTCTAGGTAAGTGGCAACCAATTCATGAGGACATTGATGGATAACCGGACATAACTGATGCCTGTATCAAATGCTCATTATCAGAATTGGAGGATTATGCATAGCTGATGATACCTCATATCCAGCCATAAACTGATCAATATCATCTGTTTTATAATGTTGGAATATCAAATAGCTTAGGGGCACGGTTCACTTTGTAGGGGGTTCGTTCGATAGTGCACTTGAATTATTCAATTGGTGTAATGGATAGGGGATCGATTTTATTAATTAACTTTAGAACGGCATTAGCGTTCCTTTTTCTGACTTCAGCTCATATTCTACTATGGTGATGCGTTTGATTTTATTCAATCGAGTGTGAATCATTTAATGTGGGATAATTAATTCAGTGCTTGACCGTTTCTGGGAAGTTGGCTTTGGTGCTGAAGGAAATTTACTAGAAAAGTTAGAATGAATTTGCTGTTAACGTCAAAGCAGTTGGAGATTGTCTCACTTGTGTTATGAAGCAGTTCGTGACCAAATGGTTCCAATCATTTTGTAGGAATTGGTCTGTTCAGAATTTTTCATCTGTAGCGAAATCTGTCTACATTCATTACTATTATTTTTTAAGTTTTTGCAATTGCAAAGGAAAGATGAATTCTTCAGAAAATGGTGAGGAATAAGAAGAAAGATGGAAAATGCGGACCGGAGTCAATAAAGAGAATGGGATGAGTTTCGTCCCATTCGCCTAATCCGGTTATTTGAGAGAGTTATAATTTATTTACATAAATTTATGGAGCATCAGGACAAAAGTTCTTTTCCCTAAACATGGAAAACCCCTCTTTTCCTGTCACTTACCTTTCTGCCTGCAACTATTAAATTATCGCGCGGGGCCCAAGACCTACCGAATCCCTAATTAGATTGTGGACGACACACCGACTCCTGCAACTTGGAATACGTGTCAGAAGGGTCTTGCGGAGAAAATGCATTTGCCGAAAACCCCAGAATGCCTCCGCAGAATTTCGGTTATTTACAACTTGCTCCGTTGCAAGTCGTCAAGTAATAAAAGGGGATAACTTCTTGTCGCTCGTATTTATGACTGTGAAAATGTCCAATGTTACCGCCTTAGCATTCCTTCAGACGCCAAACAATTATTAGGACTTTCCCAAAAAATTATTTGGAAAAACAGTTTACATTGTACGTGTGAAAAAAGGGGGAATGTTATATACTCGTAAGTTAATATTTATATTTAATATATTTAATACCCTGCCCCGGGTTTGACTCATCTCCTGTGGTCCAAATTGTCCTACGATTGACCACTCGTATTAACATTCTCCTCACGCACAACAAAAAAATTATTCATTATCAAAATTCAGTAAATATTTTTTTTAGGTTCCCGATCATTTCACACTTGTAATATAATATACTATTTCCCCGAAGTGGCCTACAGGATGCCCGAGAATGAAACCAAATTGCGTCAACGAGAAGGGAAAAATAGAAACTTCTGTTACAAATTTAATTACGAAAAGTCTGCATCAATGACCAAATTATTGACCTCATTAACTCCATTTCATGAACGCAGTATTTAATTCTTGTTAGTTGGAATATTTCATCAACACAAAATGATTCATTTTCCGCGCTTGGAATTCAAACTTTTCCGGTTCATCAAACAAACTTTTTCCCGCCACTTTCATCAAAATTTTTCACTATCCGGAAGGAGTGCAAATGTTTGGGTTCGAGGGAGAATTGCTAAGTCACATCACCCTTCAGTATTCCGCTCTTATCTTAAACCCACGTGGCAAAATAATAGAGAGTACGCTTCACTAATAAATAATGGCTCATGAAAACCGCACAACAAGAAATATTTGTTTTCAGGTGTATATATTGTCTGAAGTCAATTTTCCGCGAGTCTTCAAATACGGTTCGAGTTACCCGGTTCATGATTATTTTACACACTCCCAATATTTTCAAATGTTATATATTCCCGATCTGACGTGATACGAAAGTGATAAATAAGGAATTATCCGAGTTTCATGAAGCGCTAGGATTCTAGGATTCCGACAAACGCTAATAATTTACTTCGTTCGAACAAATGTGGTTTGCACATGCGAAAATCTCCGCATTCTCACCAGTGTTTCTAGCCACCGCAGATTCCATTGAATTTTCATGAAATTTGAAATTCCATGATTCTCTCCTTCTCAATTGGAATCAATACTCCTTCATGAAATTCAATTTTTGTTTCCACCGCCAGTGTATTAACATTTTCGTTGCCACAGTTCACTATTAAATTCGGTTCGTTGATTTCACGTTGCATGCAAAAACCAATGTATCCCCCCATGAAAAAAAGAGGGTAACGTTTTTTGTCATCAATCTATTTATACTGCACGTACCCATATACGCGTAGTACCTGGGAACCACTGGTTTATCGTGTGTGTATATAAACTATGTAATAGATAATCTACACAGGCGATTTCATTTGAAAAAAATGACTCCAGAGGGGATCGAATCCGTCGTTTTTGCGTTAGTCACATATGTGAATATACATAATATTGATCGTCTGCTTTCAAAGATTTTAATGATTTAAATTTTCAGCAAATAATTTACAACTAGGACTGTCAATATACAGAAAGGAAAATCTGAAAATTTGTATAGTGTGATTAACATAAAAATTACTGTCTTGCTTTAAAATCTCGATGCAAACTGTAGGTCTGAGAAAAATTACTATGCCACATAGTAAAATATTTTGCTCAATGCGTAACTGTTCCGTAATAATTACTGAATACTGTTGTGGCAGATTACAGAACAGGTAATTTTTAAAGAATCTTTCTCTTAATTACAAAATTTATTAGAAAATTGGCGGTATTAATAGAAATTTTGATGTGATAATAATAGATTTCAGAATTCTAACGTGTTGCACCTCAATTCTGCTACCCGGTACAGTTATTTTTCACAGACTTTTCTCTTCATGTACGTCCGCTCATTTCTAGCGTATGTAAAAAACAAGGTGAAGGCAAATTCGAGCATTTCAGTACTGTCACGTCGATGTCTAGCAATGAACAAACACCCGAGCATTCTCCATTTCGTATCGATCCTTGGAAACGCTATATCCTGGACTAACCCCAACTGTAAGTGCACGACTTGATGTGGATACCCTGGCTAGTGGCTACATTGCTCTATCTTTGTCAACTTTCTCCTCCAGTGCTTCAACCTCTTACCCTCATCGCCCCATCCCCACCTCACGTACTTGTTCCGCCATCCTCAACGCTTTCAGGTACCTCAGTCCTTTGACATTATCAAGATGAATACGCTGCCCTTTCAATACACCCTGAAGAAACTTTAATCGCCCTTTCAATTGCTAGCGATAGGAGAGTATAAACTGCAGGAGTATTCCATAAAGATGAATCACTAAATCTCCATAAGGAAATTGTGCTCCTGCTGGAGTACAGAGAGACGCATGCGGTGCAATTTTCGCTTTTTTTGTTCTATTTCTTCATGTTGATGCGTCTCGGTGGAATGGAGACGTTCTTTGAAAGACGAGGAAAGCTTTGACAGGATAATATCGGTGCGAACTGAGTGGATGGTAGTGGAAAGTTACAGAACGTGCTTTAGAATCTACTTAAGCGGTTTAGGATTCTTGGGAAGTAAGACCAGCCAGTCAATTTTTGCTTTTCTTATCAGCAATCTATTGAGCTTCCTCGTAGCAAAGTTTAAATGGTTCATTGCATTCTTCTGCTGCTGTTTCTGATTTTTTTAGCTGATAAAGAATCTTATTATTGCTGTTTCGTGATGATGATGGGGACTACTAATATTTTCTGCATGGCCAATTATGGGTTAATTCTAATTTTGATAAAACATCTGGAAAGTCCCCTGGAGATGTGATATGAGGAGAGAAAAATTGTTTAAAAAATACGTGCCTGATTTGTCATCTGATAGTCAAAACAATATTCGGTAGTCATTATGGAACAGTTACGCACTTTTCAGTGAACTTTTAGGAAAAAGTGCAAAATGTTCCGGAAAAAGGACGGAAGGTTCAGTGAAAAAATGCGTAACTGGTCCGTAATTTTTACTGAATACAGCTTTGACTGACAGATTACGGAACAGACAGGTAATTTTTTTTTTATTTTTCTTCGTGTATGACAAGAGATGGCAACATATGCATCGGAAAATTCATCCGGAACGAGATTTCTTTGCATTTCCATTCGAGAAACTTATTGCATGGGAAATCAGATTTAATGATCCATTGGTACTGGAAAATTTCTGGCAATTCAGCATGACAAATAGCAATTACCAGAGTGGAAAAATATTATCTTCTTTTTACAGTGGTATACCAAAGTCAATGTTTGCCATTAATAAAAACTTTTTATAACTACCCATATGAGAGTATAAAGAGAACACTATTTTTACAACACATAATTCACATCTGCCTCTGATATTCTGTCAATATTCGTGTGATTTATGAACTTTTTTCATTTCCGTTATAGGAGAATATAGTCTCTCTGTGGATTTAGCAGTGTACAGAGAAATAGAAGTCGGGAAATAGGGACAACTGTTGTACGGAACCGGGGATTCACGAAATTGGTATCGATATATCCACTTATCGGATGGATCACTGACCCATGGTTGAAGGAAAAAGAGTCCATGGGGAGGAGGGGGCTGGCTATTATGACGCATATGAATGACTGAGTGAAGTATTTGCAAATTACTGGATTAGATGCCGATAGTTTGATGGAAGCAACAGCTGAGGGGAAACACATAGTAGCCGCTACTATAGCGAGATGTTGTGTATGTTATGATGGGACAAAATCGTTTTCGCGAGCTCTGCTCTTCCAGTAGACTAAGTACAAACTTCAATTTTGCGTGCAATTCAATTCATGTTATTGCAGTGAAATATGGATTCTCTTGAGAGAATCGCATTTTTCTGGACTGATGAACAATGTATTCTCAATCCAATTGGAAATGTATCTCTTCTTTTGAAAACGAATTACATTGAATGCGTGGGTATAGAGGAAAATATTTTATTGAATGTGAATCACTTTAATTGGAGTTATTGACGAAAAGAGATTTTTTGCAATTGACGGGAGTGAACGCTAAACCATCAATGGGATCTTGTCGAAAGGTTGAGAAGACCATTTTCTTTCTACTGAATATTCAATTATATAAACTATTCGCATAATTCTATTCAAAATTAAATAAAGGTTTTTTCTATATAATAAACTGACACGAAAAATTCAGAAAAAAATACATGATGAATAGGAGAAGTTATATGAAATGTTTTTCTAAGAATTTTCCCGGAAATCGTGGGATCAAATTTGCTTCTGAAAAAAGTATTGAAAAGTCTGTACACGTGACCTTAATGATGATGAAACAGTTCTGATCATTAAAATTATTTTTACGGACCGTCCAGTCTTTTTGCCGAAATCTACTGTTGTCCCAAGATTACGGAAAAATTTCCTGATTTTTCATGATGTTTTTCCCTGTGCACTGCACTGAGAAAAATATGATTTTGCCAATCATATTTACTTGGACAAACGAATGCCCGAAATTTCCATTGTCATCTTCTCATCAGGAGAATATTTAATTGGCAACATGACATTTTTCTCTCAGTGCGGATTTTCTGTACGCCCTTGATTTTCCCAACCTCGAAACAATCACAACTCGAATAATCACGCCTAATCCCCACTCTAAGGTGGTGAGTGTGGGCCACCCCCAATTTCCGTCCCCACAGTACCTAAAGTATGACCTTCGGTTATCGAGCATGGAAAGTTCTGCATGCAAAGTGCAACCTGAAGAGGGCTTCATCCAAACGGATTATCCAACTCGACTTGGAGATTGGCCAAAGTCAGGAGAATCTCCAGTGTGCTTTAATACCATTACAATATACGTACAATCATGGCTCTTGTATATTCATGTCACAGCCCGGGGTCCAAAATAATTGAGCGTTCACAAATGTCATGATACAACTTTTCATTCCTGGGGGACTGGTAAAGTTTATTAGGTAGAGATTTTTCATATATCGGATTCTATCACGCATGCGAAAAAGGGAATTAGAGAACGTGATGAATCAGTCAGGCAAATGTGGAGCAAATGCGCTTTTCAAAAACTTTGTTGAATCCTGTATCAAAAAAAAAATATGAGTTAAAAAATATGATACAATTCGCTGCGTAACTGGATATGTTTGACACATTATTCTATGAGTTTTTGGATGATCAATCAATCTGTTATTAATACTAATAATATCTATCCCCATTTTGAAACACATTTTATTTAACTTTTGCTGAATGCAAGTTCCTGGTAACTTTTTCCCTCTGAAAAATTTGAATGGGGCAGATCAAGCGGATGTGCTTTCCTCCCCGTTTGCTTGTATAAAAAGTCATTCCCTGAGGGCAAACAGAATGGCCATAATACCTATCATATCGACAAGAAAAAGTCATATTTTTAAAGCTGATCCCTCGAGTATAAAATTTAATAACTGACCAAAATTTTCCCCTTCGCGGTAATAATAAAAAATGCAGATATGGGAAGGTTGCATGCTGTACAAACACGTGCATCCTAGTAATTATAATATATCCGCGAGGATACTGTGGCATTAGTCTACCCCATCCTCACGAAAATCGTGAAAATGCACTGCAACCTCAGATATACGGCTTTGACGCTCTTTTCACGCGGGATTTCAGCAGTTCCACATATTTCCTCAGTCAGAAAAAGTTTCCGGGAGAAATAAATTCGCTTTCTTGGCAGGGATTTCGTACGTTGGAAAGGTAAAGATGCTGTATCGGATAACTTTATTATCAGTAAGTTGATGCTAGGAAATAGAGTGAAATAGAGTGTGTGTTTGGTTTAAATTCATGCAATTGGATTTACGAAATCTTGAAAAGTTTCGTGGATTCTGTTTACGGGACGTGTAGAATCGTTTTAACAATCATTTTAAGGTAATTTATTCATTTATTCACTCAATAGAAAAACTTGAAATTTTCAGGCCAAAAACTTTGCTGATAAATCACGTAGCGTTTTATAAAAGAGTGATTTTTTTCTCGTTCGCCACTGAAAAATGTAATTAAACGGACCTGTCGCGCAATTAATGTCGAAAAATATGACCGTCATAATTTTTGATGGTCATAGGAATTCATCCTGATATTTTTTAAAATTTATTCTAGCATAAAATCGGATCCCAACGAGGGGTCAACGTTGGACAGACAATATTTAATGGACGGGTGAATGGAGAGTCCTTGTAGTCTTAATAAATTGAATGAACATCGGTAACAAGCCTGATGAGTATTATAAATGAATAGAAAATTCATCATTGGTGTAACTATTGGCGAAACAACTTGAACATAAAGCTTATAAGCGTAAAAGGCCTACCGCTTATTACTTCATTCTTGTTCCAAAACATATTCCTCCACAGTAACCTGTTGCTGTAGAAAGAGCGGTAAACCACCAAATTAGCAATTCTATTTGAAAAAATCCCTAACTTTGCAGCCCGTTTTTTCAAACAATGTCTAGACGCTACTGGTCGATAGAAAAATCAATAGAATTCAATCGCTTTGCGCAACTTTTTCCATTGAGACAGTTTCCTTTCATACAAATGTTCCAAGAGTTTTTCATTCATTTGCAGGAAAAGTTTGAATGGGCGCATTTCATAGAAAATACTTCAATAGAATAAGTTATCACTTGTATGAAAAAATATTTTATTTCCATTTTTCTGTAAAATATTTTTTCCGAAACTACTCAAAGGTGAAACTTCCCTCACGAAACAGTTTTCCAGCGAGTTTGCTAAATATTTCAATGGATTTTTTCTGTGTTGTTATCTACTGGCCAAGTTTTAATTAATATTCGATTCTCTCTAGTTTTAGTCTTTGTTTACTCGTACAGGGTCGGGACCTTGAGGAGGTGATTGTGAGAGTTTTGTTGCAATTGTCTTTATTTGTTTCACTGATTTACACTTGAAAAAAATCGCAATTACATGACGGATCTCAAACAAATTTATTGTTAAACCGAAAACTGTATTATTTAAAAGCTGAAAACTGAATTTAATTATATAGAAAAGGGACTGTAACCGGGAACGGTGTAACTCATAAACAGATACAGCTGATAGAATAAGTGTAGGAACTTAGTCTGATCAACTGGTGGTTCAATAATTATAGAATCTTGACACTTGGGGAAAAACTACGGAACTAAATTAAAATTAAATAAGACGAGAATCTTTATGTGAACGCACAGACCATGGAGAGATCCTACAATTGCATTTTGCTTATGATAGTGAGTAGCAATAAAATCATTCGAGAGATTAAGACCCATAACACTTGTTCCACAATAAAATCATTTGAAGGATTAAGAACCATAAAAATTTGTCTGCGATGAAATTATTCGAATGATCAGAACCTGGGAAATATCCGACTATAATGAACGAGTAGTAGATGAATTTTATTCCCACGAAATAATTAAAAGATTTAACCCTCAATCAAACAATTTTCGGAGGAAATCCCAGTTGAGTAATAAAAATACAAATTATAATAATTTGACGAGACTATGGAATTTTAAACAGAAAAACTCCTTTTGCGATAGAACAGCCTTCAAAAATATTATTAAATATATGATATTGCTTTTTTGCCAACAAGCAAAAAATTAATAACAAAACTCCACATTTTCACTTGTAATTAACCGAACGCAGAGAAATATTTGAAAATGTTCTCTCCTGAAAAATTATTTATGAATAATTAAACATTTCTCTGCACTATGTGTGCTTTGGATCTCACGTGAAAAATTGTCATTCGATAGATATTATAGCCATCAGGATAATCGTCCTTTTGTTGACGCCTGCATTCTCTTCACTTTCTCAACAAGAACAGAAGAATAGCATAAGGAATGTTAAAACTCTCCACCTCCTCCTCACTTTACGTCTCCTCATGCAGAAGTTTCCATCGAGTGCTTCATCTTCATTCCTTCTCGGTTAAATTTCAATTTTCCCTCGGAATTGTGATTAGCCGGCATACTTGTCGCCAGCTGTTTTTCATCATTCTTACGAATCGATAATGCTCCTACAACTGAATTCATCTACCATCTTCAACGAAGTAAAGTTCACGTACCACTTCTGGATAAATTCTTGCAAGTTGTGTAAGTTACACTGCGACAGTCCTTGGTGAGTTATAAGCTATCAGCATTATTGCACGTTCTGGAACCAGGCGTGGAGGACCCTCCTATAATGTAATTGGTTGCGTTAACTTATCGTAGCCTTTTCGACAATGGAGAATCGATTTTCCATTGGATGCTAATATATCCTCTTCGATGTACAAAGTGACTAAGGAGGAGATGAAATATTCTGTTTGAATATGTCTGAAGAACACTAATAGGAAGGATTAATATCACAATCGAAAGGATTCGGCTGGTCGATTGAGGGGTATTTGGTTTCAAACGTTCATTCATAAATAGTTGAGGAAAGTAATTTAGGATAAATAAGTCATTCTATCAATGAAGAAAACCTGTTAATTAAACTGGAAAGTGACAATTTAGAAATCGCCAGGATGATTGTAAGTCATCATTTCGTTACTCTTCATTCAAACCTAGAAGATCAGGATTATCCTCAATTTCTTGGTCCTTGAAATAGGGTAATTGGATCCACTTGTTTAACTCTCAAACCGATAGTTAAATAACAAGAAACTCTGTTATACGGTGGGTTAAGTATCCTTCCCCTTGCAAATTACAAATTCAATTTTCCGCCAGGATACATTGCCTTTATACTTCCGACGAAAAGGATACTCTTGTGCCTTTGTAAATGTCGGTTTACCAGAGGTTAACTATTCTGTCGCACAATGTGGTGGCAATCGGAGGTTGATGATTTATTAATATTCTTATGTGTTCAAAATCGTAGCCACGATATTCACTATTTTTCTCGTATGGAAAATATTTGGGAGCGAGTAATTATTAAATTAAAGTAATTTTTGAAAAAAGTGATTTTGCCTTTTCGTATTAGGGACACGAACTTGCCACGATACAATGATGGTTTAGGTCAGTGTTCAAGTTCTCCTCAAACCATTCAATATGTGTTTATGAACTCCGCATGCGAATTTTCTCACGCCATTGGCCTTCACTGTCATCATGTATTATTCATAAAACAGTTAATGCTCTCCTGAACCGATAATAATCTCTCGAAGCTATGGCTGCGGGATTCCCTTCGGGAAAATTTGTTGTGCTTTAAAACTTTTTTCCACAACATCATCCAAAAGGGAAAAAGTAGAAATTTATGAAAACTCCGTCAGTTGGACTATTAATTTTCTAGATTTATTCCTTCCCTGGGCTAACGTGCATCTGGGAAATTTCGTCGCCTTCTCGTATGCATCAGTCGAAAACTCATAACTGTAATTACCCCGTGACCTTGAATCTCTTTTCTACTGTAATTGTTCCTTGCCTCGGGGAACTTCTTTCTATCCTAACTACTGTGCGAATGCTCATCTGATTCATGAAAGCAATTCTTTTGCAATCCGCGTTTTCATTACGAGCGATGTCCAGAACACTCCAATGCATATGTATTAAAAGAACATTTCATAACTCTTTATTTTCTCATTTAGTGTAGGATTTCAATTTTATTACATTCTCCACATTTTTTAAATAACTTATGGAATAGGAGCATTTGCATGAAACAAATTATCTTGAATGATAAGAAACGTGGAGAGATTCAAAACTATTCAATAACTTTCAGATCATCTTAAACCTATCAACATTGAAGTTTGCAACATTTTCATGACGTGAGAAATCAAAAGTTGCATATTTATACAACTTTCTTGACGCAAAAAATACGCTATCATATCCGAAAAAAACTTTGATATGAAGAACCAATCATCCTTCCCCATGTGTTCGCATTGTAATTGCCCAAAATTTCCCTAGCAATATACCATTCTGAAGGTCAGTTAAGACCGACCCAACCCTCAGATTCTTTCACGTACGATACGCTCCATAAAACGACACTTATCATAATTCGATCTACTCGCGGGCAGTGATAAGCTGCATTACCAGTTCACTCGTGACGTCAATACTTATACTCCAGCACGAAGCTTTTGCCCATCGGAATTATGTGACGGAATTGGGTCATTAGAAATTGGCCACAGGTGCAAGCTGCAGGTTTTCTACAATCATTTGGAATGGTAACTTTCATCGAATTACTTCACAAATACCCTACGGTCGATAATCGTTTATTGTTCCAGTATCTCAAGCGTTACAGTGCTATAATTTGATAATTGATCAGTTCAGATGGATATCAAGGTGATGGTTCTCATGGAGAAATTATTCAACCTCAACATCAACCTATTCTGGAAAGTAGTCGTAGTCAATCCCTCTCGTATTTCATGGAATCCCAAGTTCATCCGTTGATGAATCTGCAAATCCCTCGGTTGGTCGATGTGGAACATTGAAATCTGCCTGTAGCATCATTGAGTTTAATCCTGAAATCCTACAGCTGGGCTAATATAGCGATAAATCCCATCGATGGATAACCTACTGAAGCTATTCAATCCACTAATCACTTAGTAATGCCGAAGATTCTATTTCACAAGGGAGAAATCAGCTGATGGACCTTGTTTATTAGGATTGTGGAACATTTGCGTTTGCTTAAACTAAATCCGATCAAATGCATCGTGAAGCGACATCACTCTGATACACGGCAAGGGCGTTCTCGTTAATATCTGAACTCCACACCTCCATAGCACTTTTACCACTGCAACCTGGAAGGAGTCCACTGAAGAAGCCCAGGAGACCTAGCAAACACGATACTCTGTCGAGGAGAAGGTCAACCACGTCCAGTATGCTGTTTATAGCTGGTACTAGATCACCCAGTCCGAGAACCGTCAGAATTGGTCCAAGGACAAATGTCACTAATCCCCGAAGAAGTAAAGTCAGCAGAATTTCAACAACCAGCAGGAGAACTCGTAGGATGAAAATAACTGGTGTTAGAAGTGCCTTCAGTAAAAATGAAATTGGCAATGTTATCGGTGATAATATGTCTTCTAAGATTTGGAACACATCGTCTAGGAGATCATCGATCCGAAGAAATAGTATGAAGACACTATCAAGGGGATCTAGTTTCGCCATCGATGTTGAGCCTACAAGAGGTGAATGGATGCGTTTAAATATTTTCAATCGATAATGCTAAAATTCTCGATTTTATTCGATTCCATTTTATTCGATTTATATCGATTTTATTTTATTTAAATCAATTTTATTCGATTTATATCGATTTTTTTCGATTTTATTTGATTTATATAGATTTTATTCAATTTATATCGATTTTATTCGATTCGAATAGAATTTGGTGATGATGAACTGGTGATGAATAAATGTTCATGCGGTGAAGCAGAATTTATGGTATTGTTGGACCTTAAATCTTGTATGTTCAAATCATTTTTTTTCACTCTTCCACGTGTTTTTCATATCGCGAATGCCTCAAATATTTTATAAAATGAAGTGAATTATCTTCTTCACCAGTTCATCGTTGATTGATATTCTAACATACCAGGCTGATTGTCGCTGCCATTATTTGTCGCCACAGATGACTCTTCTGTTGATGATGTTCCATTGCCTGATGGTGTTGATGCGCCCAAATTACCCGAAATAAGAGCGGCTACTAGCAGAATCGTTCGTAGCATTACTAATTCAAAAATATTCGCGGAATGACCAGAAAGCTTGGAACACTTGGCTGGACTGAAACTCTTTTCCGCTGGCCCTGGTGTTATCGGCTAAAAAGTGGCTACCATTTAAATACCTATAGCCATTATCAATGAATGTAATTATTTCCATACAAACTAGTAATTACAACGTCTGTTTTCTGATGAAATATGGGCATAATTGTCATTGGCAACGAAAACAATGTTGTCTGACTTTCTGATAGTCTGAAAATTGTCACGAATTCTTCATTTCCATAGAAACGATGGTGCAACGATGGTTGCACTGGTGACAATGATGATGTTGATGATGTACAAAAGAATCTTCATCAAATTTGTCATAAAATTCGCTGTTAGTCTCACGCTTTGCCCCTTATGTAAGGAAAAAATCAAGTTAACTCGTCTATCACTCAACATGTTCGGTAATTTTTCCACAACTTTTTTTCGTCATGCGAGCAATCAATATTATCAGTAACAGCGAGCAGTTACTATAATTGAAAGGTCAAGTATGTGTACATAACTAGCGTAAGGGGTACGATAATAGGGTTGAAATGCCCATAGCTACTGTCGACATTGGTATTATCTCGAATATTTCCCCCAGTAAATGGTATACGTTGTCAGTAGCTAGTCACGAGTTCAATTGCTCGAATCATTGCGATTTATTGATTGCCAGTTCACGATTCATATGAAATATTTCACGATCCGCGAAATATTTCATCATTATTGATTTATTATTGTGTCTTGCAGTATTTAAACGCGATATATGACATAATTATATAATTATATAGAAGCATCACTTGATTTAGATTCCACTCTGCGTATTAAGAAAATATTTCAGAAGAGGCAGAGAACATTTTTGAGTTCACTTTCCGTTGGATTGTTAATTTGTCTTCACTAAAAAGCCTATATTTTTAAGGTTGGTGAATCAATATTTATCAATCCTCGTCGACCTTCATAATTATTTATTAACTACCACATTGAAAAAACATATCATCTGTTATTCAAACAGTAACAAAAACATCACGATTGTTCGTCACTTAGTTTAATGACAGGTAAAATCCGAGATCACTTGAACTACAGATCGCACTGATAGACATTGCGCCATTTATTTCAGGGAATCACTGTTACCAAACAAGCGACGGGTCTTCTCAATAAATTCTGAATTCGTAAGCATAACATTACTGATGCTACAAGTTGGGTTAATTCCCGTAGGATCAAACAGCAAACTAAGAAAACAAAGCAGTTTTTCCAGCAGATGATCGACTCCACCAACTATATCCTTTAAAGCTGAGTTGACATCATCTCTTCCAATGACCTTGAGAGCAGGTGAAATGAAATATTTGAATATTTCTTCAAGTACTGTACGAGCAGTACTTTTAGTAATAAACGCAAGTGCTTCGATGAAGAAAATAAATGGCTCCGACAGACCCCCCAGAATAGATTCAAAAGGAAATACCACTCGTGATATTGAATTTTCTGCAAGGCCTACCATCTTAGCTATGACATCGATGGTCTGATGAAAGGCTTGAACGATAACTGGTATCGTATCCGTCCGATTTGGTGCCACATAGACTGATCGAAAAAAATCATTAATCTTACAGCAATGTTTATTGATGAAACTTGTAACATACCTCCCAGTTTGTTTTGATCATCATTGATCACTGCCTCGGACATTTCTGATGGAGATGATTCATTATTTGTTGGACTATTAGGTATGGAACTGATTATATCGATTGGGACGACACCAATTAATGTCAAAATTGTCATTAGCATGATTTGGTTCAACATTTTCACTGAATGAACTGACGATTCCACAATACTTCCTCAACACTAGACTGACATGAAATATTCTGCTACAGTCTCTGATGGTATCAACGTGAAAAGTGATGCAAATTTAAATAGCTGGCACTAATACTGGTGGGACGGTTACGTGCTTCCACACGTAGCATTATAATGTTTTTCTTTATTGATGAAGCATAAGCATAAATTTGATTATCTGGAAAGGTAAGGTGGCCGGTCTTTCTGGCGATGCTACAATTGCCATGAATAATTGATGTTAAAGAGCATATCGATGATATTGATCCGATGACAATAATTGGATGGTTGGTAACAAGTTTACTATCATCATCCGAAGGATCTAGATCAGTTCGGGAGGTCATAGTTTTTCATTATTGAGATAGATGTTCAACAATAAGCTACGATGTCAGCTTATTATACTGACTTAGAAGGTGAATCATTCGAGTCGTTGCCTCAGACACTTACCGACAGTGAAGTTTCCTGAACGTATCTCAATAGCATGCAATTAGTTTCTGCACGTGAACATTTTTTTAATTTCACGTTTCAAATCATTAGGGAAGTTATACGTAACTGTTCAGGTTTTGAAAATTCGAGGAGAGTCCTCGGTTTAACAGAACATCTGTGAAAATTGAAAAATAACATTGATTCCTCAATAGCAAATAAATGTCTCTACGTAGAAAACTCATAAAACGTCCTGTTGTCTTTTACTAAAGGATCAATATCTTCAGAGTTCTTACAGAGAAGTCATGACATATTACAAGTTTCTGAGAAGATTTATTGTAAATACAAGAATTTCCGTGGAACTCGTTACGATTCGCAACTTTTCAATAACTAATTACATAGATCATCAAACTGTGAATTTAAATCACCTCGTAATTTTCTGTACAAGAACATTCGTCTACACACCTTCCTTTTGCCATCGATGAATCACGTTTTAAATTTAACATTTGTTCACTAATAAAACGGATATTATTATTAACGAATGGAATCTCTTGGTTTCAACGTACATTCATTCGTTAAGAGTTAACGAATCGCCTTTCGAATAAATAAGTCATTCTATCAATATAAAGTACTATTAAATTACGTGTTTAAACAAATTAGTACCAATAGATATTTTTCGTCTCTGCGTTCACCACCCTTGTTAAGAATAATTTATAGAATCGACAAAGCTCAGAAGTAAAAATTGAACGTGAAGAATAAGGGGCATAATGATATGAAGCAGTAACTCAGCGATTGGCGATAGTATTACAGTTGTCGAGCTTGCTGAAATATCGGATATGACATCTAAAGAATCTCCATAGTTCGCAGTAGGTACAGCGTTTGACGACGATGTTGTTGAAGATGTTGTTGTGGATTTTGCTGCTGATGCTGATGTTGATAATGGCTCAGGCGTGATTGTTGATGGTTTTGCAGACGGGATTTTTGATGCTAAAACCAAAAAAACGATTGAAAAATCATCGCGAAGACGATGCTAACATTATCATGTCAATTTTATGCAAAGTACAGTCGTTCTAAATTCTACCAATAAGAGTTTCCCCTTGTTATTCCGAGAATTATCGCCTAATTATTTCTGGAGTTATTAACGGTCTGTTGGTCACGCTATGAACAACATGCCGCACTTGCTTCCGATTTTTAAATGTCTTACTATCATAACTCGTTGAAAAACTTTGGAAAAATCTAACATCCTAGTTTGTTGAATGTTGGCAAAATTTTCTGCAAAAAATTATCATATCGTCAGTTTAATTTTCGTTGCTAGTTTCGTAATGGTGAGTGGACTTGAATTGCGCAGTTTTAAGTGATCAGATATCCTAGTTGTTTGGCGTCTCTAAGCTTTTCTTTTGACATATCTTCCCATTGAGATCCTAGGTTGATGATTTTATAATATTGATTTAGTGACATACTAATTGATTGAATGATAAAAAGAATAAGAAATAGAATAAGTGCATTTTTCTATGAATATTTGCAGAGTGTTAGTAAAAAGTTATACATCTTTTGCATCGAAAACTCATAATATTCATTTATCACAGGTTTGAATTGGGTGTTCTCACCCAAAAAGTATAAATATTCCAAAGGAACCGTTATTAACATAAAAATTATGATGTTCGGTAAAAGCTCATCTTGAAACGAACAAATTTTTAGCACACCCTGTGTGATACTTAAAAAATCCCGTTCGATTCTTTGGAAAGTGTTAACTAAAATATTCGAAAGCTCGGAATAAGGCTTTTTTCTAGCTGCACAATACCTGGTCGACCTGATGGCAACACAAATGTTTTATGAGAGACCGTGCCAGCTGCGTCGGTGGAAACTGATGGTATATTGAGTGGATCGCTAGTCACCGGTGATCCCAGAATCACGGAAATCAGTGAAGCTGACGCCACAATTGTTAAGTACATAATTGGATTCATCATTGCGAAAGAACTGACTGGGAATGGAGTAATGGATAGTTGGAAGTTGGATACAGGCTCTGGCTCCAATGTCTTATCAGCTCGAAAATAAAGCTACGATGGAATACTTAATGATCTCATAAATGGCACACTTTGACTCACTGTCAAGTGTAATCACTCTTTTGCATTGCCAAGCGATATGCGTATAAGTAATTTGCAGTGATTGGATGAATATTGGAATCCCCTTCAATAATAGCTTGTGATGCTATTCATTGGCTCAGTTATTATCACGCTGAGACAAAAGTTGAGTGAAAAATGCCTCGAAAATCGGAACCAACTTGACTGTGCGAATCGTGGAGTGAAATTAAATTCAGTGGAGAATTCTACATTTTATATGATATTTTTAAAAAATATGCAGAACTTTCCTGAACAGTAGTTTCAAAAAATCAAATAAAAAAATCAAATCAAATCGTTGTCAGTATACAAAGAGACATTAAAACTTATTGTGACGAAAAAAAATTATGAAGCCATTCATAAACAACGCCATTGACAACTGTCCACGGAGAGAAAAATTATTTAAAAATTACGTGCCTGTTCCGTAATCTCCCAGTCAAACCAATATTCGATAAAAGTTATGGAACAGTTACGCACTCTTTTAGTGAACTTTCAGGAAAAAGTATCGGATGTTCAGTGAAAAAATGCGTAACTGTTCCATAATTTATACTGAATACTGTTTTGACGGGCAGTTTACGGAACAGTCACGTCATTTTTGAAGAATTTCGCTCTCCGTGTGGCTAATGACCCATTAAATAGCGTTACTGTATGGAGAACACACATCACGTACAGTATCAAATTCATTTTAACAGTCATGCAAACACCGTAATCCTCTTCCCTTCCGTCAGGATATTCAAGAGAAAATCCTGTTGGAAATTCATAGGATTTTCGGTTCACAGGCGACGTAACAGATTTCATTCAATGTGTCAGAAGTCAATGGCTAAAGGAAAGGGTTTCATATACATAAATCCATACAAAATGATTTGTAAAGGACAGAAACGATATCACATAGCATATGATACGAAATCCTTCAGGTGAATAGTATGAAGATACTTATTGAAAAAATCAATGGAAACTTTTATAGTATTTCAGAAATTTACAGTCAAACAGCCCTTGTCCTCTAACAGAGCAATATCCAATGTGACAAATCTATAGTGTATATATTTATCATGTATATGCCCTTAGAATGAATATTACAATTCCCGGATGACTATTCATTTTTAAACATCTTATTGATTCAATCAATTGAATGAGGTCGATATGATGCCCATCAACCGAATTTCATAGGAGAATGTTTTTGATGACACTTCCCGATGATTTTTGGTGCCTAAACTCCCCTTCAATAGTTTCCGAAAGATCAAAAATACCAGTGACCCAATCCGTACTCGAACTCAAACCGTTCGGGGTTCGGCCGTCCGACCACTGAGGGATTTAACCACTTCTGTCACCGTCGTCCAGTAGTGTACGCCTTTCCACTGAATTCTCATCTATTTAAAAACTCACTGCAAACAAAAAATAAAAAGTGCACTCGATACGGAGATGAAAAAAATTCTTCTTGAAAATACATTCAACGTTTATCGAAGTTGTTCATATGTGGAAGCACATCTTGCGAATGCACGTACCTCGTATTGTCACTGAATTTCATGCTCATGAGACTCATGCCATATAAACAACCCCTTCGATGCTAGTTCACAATAGAAACATAGTATCATAATATCTGACAGAAATTGAGGATGGGCGGATTGAAATATACCGTCCTAGGTTTGTGTGGTTTTCACTTTATAGCCAGGGGGTAAATAATCTGAGCATGCATTTCCTGAATAGACTGCCTAGAGCAAGTACACCGAGGAAATAAATGTTTAAAACTATGTGTCTGTTCCGTAATCTGCCAGTCAAACCAATATTCAGTAGTAATACCCCAAGACCTTCAAAATTATCGGATATTTCCCGAGAGTTTCGTTGCGTAGCAATGAGAGGGATAAGTTTTGCAGGTTAAAAATCATGAGCGCGAAGTGCAGGTGTTTTTCTGCGAAACTTACCCCGATCGGTGCTACGCAGGGAAACTGGAGGAAAATATCCGATTAATTTTGAAGGTCGAGGGGTATTTGGCTGGATTATTTTTTTCATTCCAATTTCAAGGAATTAAATGGCTGGCATTTCACGGCATATGGTATGGTTTTTCACTCGTAGTTGTGGCTTCTCCAGCGTATATTTTCTGTCTGCACAAAATGCAGAGAATTATTTCCAAATTGTGGCTTTTGTCTTCACCGTATTATTAGGAACATTTTTTCTAATTTTTTGATCCATAATGTCAAAGGATTCTCCTCCGAATCTGCTCATGTCGAGGTAAACTCTTTGAACTTGATTTTTTCTAATAACAGTTTTGGGGTTTGAAACGCGTACAAATTGTTTATCGGATATTTTCATTGCTGAGCAACAAACAGAGAAATATCCGAAAAATATCCGAAGTAAAACGCTTGTACTTGTACCACGTGACGGGAAATGTCACCATTTGATTGGTTGGAATTGGGATGAGAAAAAATCATCAGTGAAAATTACGAAACTAGTCCGCATTTTTTCACTGAACGTTCTCTACTTTTTCCTGAACGTTCTGGACTATTTATTAAAAACTCACTGAAAAAGTACATAACTGTTCCATAATTTTCACTGAATACTGTTTTGACTAGCAACTTGCGGAACAGGCACGTAATTTTTAATGACTTTTTCTCTCTGTGTGTGATTTCATTGAATCGAAAAAAGGCTTTGTCTACAATCTACTTCCACCAAAATTTTTCTGGCCAAAATTACCACTTTGTCATCTACTAGCATTTCTGTTTGAATGATTTTTGGTTGTGACCTTATTATCAATTTTTAAATGAAATATTATTTGTTGTTATGGCGTTAATCCATTAGACAAGTTACTCATATTTAATTTATTATTTTAATGATAATATCAGTTCTGGCTGTACCTCACAAAAAAAATTGTGCACCCCAAGGCAGTATTGCCGTGGACTCGTGTAATGATAATCCTCGTCTCCGGATCCGATTACAAAGTCACATTTGTCAAGAAATGGATTTATTGTCTGATGACACAATTTACTACTAGAGAACGAAGAACTGAATGTAATTTTCACCTGAGTCTTTATTTTTTAATTGTCTTACAATAGAATCAGATAGGAAGGTCTAGCGGAAAGTATCAGCCACGTGAATACAATGGGAAAATCCGTGGGAAAGGGGAATTGATAACACGCTTTGCAGTGATATATGATCAGAGGTTGGTACCGTAAGAGCTTTTCCGAGAAGCTTTGTTTCATATCAATCTACACTTCCTCTAGTGAACCGACGCTACGCTGACCCGATGCAACCAGTAGTGATTACCGTTTCGCTAGATTGACATGTCAATGTTCAATAATTCTAGAATAGATATTTCATTGTGAAGAACCGATTGCCATTCCCTATAGATTCTTTCTTTTCCTATACAGCAAAAACTTGTTTGAATTAAATTAAAATGTATCGGCATTTTTATTCTTTTGCTTGACGTTGTTTAATGCTCGACAAATGTCTATCAACAATATATATATTGGTCATCTTCCGTAAGATTATTGAATAAATTTTCTCAATTTTCTAATTAGAAAAAAAATATAGTAAATAAAGACGAGTGGCGCACAGAGAAATCAAATTATTTTTGTAATATTTTAATGTTGAAAAACAGATCTTCTAGATGAAATCCAAGTCATTGAACTTCACTTCACCGATCCTAAATCCCAATTAACGACCATTGAAAACGTTCCGTTTTGCCCCACTCCCCCTGAGAAAAGATTGTTTCACCGCTTATTCTCTCAATCGTTCATCTTTCACTCAGTTATTTACCTTTAAAATTTCCTTCACTCGATTTTCACACAATAAACCAATCGACTACTCCATTTACTCACTAAAACTGAGGGATAGACTATTGACATTGGAATTCGTATTTGAAATCTGAAGTTTATATGATCTCTGAACACTGTGTAAACTTGCTCCTCAGAATGTCTCGAATCGAATACCACTTGGGAATAACACAAATTCGAAATTAACTTCATCACTATACAAACTTCGACGAGGTGTTGGATTAACTGAATTTGCATCAATTGACTGAATGTATCGCGGGGAAAATAACTTGGTAATCTGCCACAACTATTCAGTAATACGTAATAGGTAATTTCCACGGTCACCCAGAGGGAATTCTTTTTAGACAACCTCTAGAGAAAAGGGTCTTTGATGCACATTGTGACCTTGGCCTTGAGAAATTTTGATATAATTAATTCCTCTCAGCTGAGTCACCCATAGTGGGGAATTTTCCCTTTCAATATAAAAATATTCAATGTAAAAATATTGAAAGGGAAAATTCCCCACTATTGAAGTCCATTGACCATTAAAAAATTCAATAAAATTCCAGAACTTTAACCTACAGGAAGATAAGGACTCCTTCATTAATTTAAATTCATAATTTATTATGCATATTCAGTATCAAATTGCGTTGAATTTTCAATGGAATCTGATATTTCATTTGTCCGACGAGAATCGCTGTATGCACTTACCAGAATTTTTTGGTTTTTTGCTCATGTTTATGGAAAAATGAAATACAAATTTACCTTTCGACAAATTTTTCATGTTTGGTAAAAAAGTGATATATCTCTGCTGACTCGAATAAACAAGACAAAAGTGATTCATAAATGATCCGGATAACACGAGTGGTACAACACGCCCACTGAGTTATTTAATTTGTCGTTGTACAGAACATGAGCTTTGCCTGATCCTTTCATCGATTTATCAATTCACCCTAGGGATTTCATACGTCAAACGAGCGTCTTCAGAAAAAACACAAAAAGCTGTCATGAATATCATTATTGATTATCATATTCCTGTAAGCGATACCAAATGATGAAGTATCTTTGAATTGATAAAAAAATCCCTCAAATCTTGGCAGTTAATCTTGGGAAGCAGCGTTTCAAGATAAGTCTCTCCAAAATAAAAAGGGCCCTCTCAAATGGTACCAACTCCTCCGATTCATGGAGAAAATTTCTATGAACTTTTTACGTAGGAAATAAAAACAGAATATTTACGAGAACAAGTTTACCAATCCTCGTTGTGGGAACCGAAGCAGATGAAATGAAAGTTTTCAAGTTACGTAATTTTTTATCGACGTGAGTTGCAGTGAAATTGAAAAGTTGCCAGAGGCGTATGATGTACTCTTTCACAGCCAACAGACAACCTTTTTCGCAGACTTTTCACTGCTGACGATTCCACGTGGGATAAAGTAAACAGCGTAAATGAGAAGCAATTTTGAGGCTGTCGAAGAGTGCAAAGCTAATCTCGAGGAATAAATCGGAACTCTATTGAAATGAGGGCCCTTTTTTTGCTACCTTCATAAAATTAAAAAAACAACATTTTTTCCAGATGGTCATCTAGCTTTGACTACTCTAGGTGTCTCTCGAAAAAAAAATATTGATAGCAATTAGACCTGCTGAGGGAGAAACGTGGGCGAAATGACAGTCAACCACTTTGTAGGTGAAGTTTAGCCAGCAAAATTAAACTTGAGAGTCTAATTTTTGCGATAAAACTCTCCTTTGAGTCACGTTTCGTCCTTCGAAGGTCTAATTTTCCTGGAGAATGTCTGTCAATGTAGAACAGTCACCTGCAGTTTGTTTTTGAACTCTGATACTCGTCTGAAAATCATTACTGTATTTATTGCGTTATCTACTGTTTCATTATTTGTGCACAAACCTTCATGTTCAAATAACAAAATGTGTTCGATAGTCGTGTTGTTATTAGCTTTTGGATTTTTCCAATTTGTTTCCCCGTTTAAGCGCAAAAGTTGATACATTTCTCTTTATTTTGTTTCAGCCCACAGAAGGATGCGTACAGTAACCAATTATTTACTGGTCAATCTCTCGATAGCGGACTTGATGATGACATTACTCAACTGTGTGTTTAATTTTATCTTCATGCTCAACTCTGATTGGCCATTTGGAGTGATGTACTGTACTATAAATAACTTCGTCGCAAATGTAACTGTCGCATCCAGCACATTCACACTCGTCGTTATATCGTTTGACAGGCAAGTGGTGTAGTTAATGGAAAAAACAATATTTAATTGCGGCGCGGTTAATTGAGTGTTTATCTCGACGAATCACGAGCACGTGAGCATAGCCCCTGTTAATTTTACCAAAAGTTAGAAAATTGGAGATAGGAAAAATATTGCCTTTATGTTCTGATTGAATCCAACAATTTCGGGTAAAAAAAAATATTACCGTGAAATTTCAATATTTCTCCAATGAAGGGTCAAGTTCTTAAAAAGAAAATACCCCATTGGTCACAATATTCAACGAAAATTACGTTCGTGAATATGTTTTCCGTAATTTTGGATCGAAATGTGGTGACAAGAAGTTTCACGGATGTATCGCATATGTTTCATTCCTTCCCTCGATCGATGAAACGGAATAATTAAGAAGAAAACAATTATTTTTATGTTGTCGTCATTCCATATTCAAGAACTTAGAAGGAGTATCGCTAACTCCCACTCCTCTTATAAAATTTCAATAGCGAATAAAAAAGATTTCCCCACCATTTTCCAACCTGGGGCTATGGAGCATTCCCCAAGACCAGATGGGTAGATATTGGTTGTGGGATATATTAATAAGTACACAACGCAATGGAAATTTAATAATTCTTTTATTCTTTAAAATGGCACGAGGAAGATACGTCTGTATTCGATGGATCTCTCCAAGAGACTGAAGAACTAGTTACTAAGGCCAAAACCAAATTCGTCACCTAATGAAAGAACCCTCTGTTCTTTCTTACTTAGAAAATATTGTTTATGTTTTACGAACTCTCGGGTGACGCTCTGTCGCCGTCCACGTCGATTCGTTTTTGTACCCGTCATATAATATAAAATAATTAAACCTAATAATTCAATAGTAGATTTTTCCCAAAATTTTAAGTGATGTCATCTTGTATAATTTCGAGTTGAAATTTGCGATGATCAAACAACCTTCTCATCCCACACCAATCATAAAAGCTATCGCGACAAATTCAGTCAGTAATAAAATATTTCTCTTCAATTTCCCTCTAGTCATTTTACGACATAATCCCTTGCAGGTGTCTTTCTTCTACTATGAAGACGTGCAGGTCGACAAACGACAGTCAGTTAGAACTTCAGCATCCTCCCAACAACATTAGTGGCATTTTCTACGTTCTTGAGTCACTTATACTTGTGAAAAACAAATCCCAATTTTTTTGTAAACAAGACAGTCATCCTTTGAAAAGTAATGAAAATGACAGTGAGTTCTATATATTGTGTGTACAGTCATTAAAGCCATCACTGAGAATTTATAGACAATTGCATTAATTGTGTATTGTAAAAAAAATGGAAACTGAATTTAGTCTTATATTCTTTCGAGTAAAATTAATTTTTTTAGGTCGAAAGTGTCCAAAATCAATTCGTGATTACGGGCACAACAGCATAATTTGTACTTAAATGACCCGTAAAAAATTACGATACCGTCATAATGATATCCCGACTTAATTCGGTAATCGATTCGTAACGTGCGGGTTTCATTTTGCTTTAGGATACTCATAACTAACATTTTTGAGATTAACATTGCCAATGAATCTTAGTCGGGAATCCGAAATTTATGAATTTAATCAGGCGCCGGGATACGAGATATGATTTTACCGCCTCATTACCGATTTTTATCCCCAATTGTTCGTATTTTTTCCATTTACAGAAAAAAAATGATTTAGGATGGAGACGTGAGAAAAATTAATTTCCTTCAATGCGTGAAATTTCTCCACTGCATTCGCACAATAGCTCTCAGTGGAATGCAATTAGCAGGCTGTTCTTTATTTGTACGCAAGACCATTGTTATTTCCAAATAGAGGTAATTGCAAGATATTTTGCATGAGAAGCACTGCAAAAGACGTGCTCTGTTTGCACCCTGAAT
Organism: Diachasmimorpha longicaudata; assembly: GCF_034640455.1. Lineage (NCBI taxonomy): Eukaryota > Metazoa > Arthropoda > Insecta > Hymenoptera > Braconidae > Diachasmimorpha > Diachasmimorpha longicaudata. The sequence goes on from NC_087225.1 coordinate 6,133,996, forward strand.
CAGTAAACTCGTCCCCCACTTTCTTGTCGTTATTTTTCTTCACAGAACAATTACTCCCTCAGCCGGTCATAAGAAGCCCTTTTGGGAACAAAAGCCAAAAGTTTCCTGTTGTTCATACAAACTTTCCAAGATGCATTCATGACTTTTACAGTTGTACATTGTTGGTAGTTCTCATAAGTAGAAAAAAATCGTTTCATCGCAAACATTTCAAGGTAAATCAGAGTGAAACGGACACTTCGATGTACATTTACTTTTGGTGTTAAAAATTTCTTAATGACATCTATTAAAATTTGTCTAAAGCCAGATTTATTATCATAATGTAAGTTAGATTCTACTCGAGCTCACGCCCTGTTTGACTCGATTTTTTCAAGTCAGAGGAACCATTCGTTGATAGTTCACAAATTTAATTTTCGATAAATATCAAATGACGATTTTTGCGAGCAGATTTAATGATAAAACTTACGGATAACGACTACAAAATCCGCGACGTAAAGTTGATTTCTATAAGTCTTCTGTCGGCGCATGAAAACCAAACCCAGCGAATTCAATCGTCATCTCAATAACCAAAGATCTCATTTCAATGGAGCTCCAAACAGGTCAGGATCAGGCTATCGCCTCAATAGTAGAAGCCGAGCATCCGATAATCCAGATGACTTTCCCATTTTAGCAGCCATGCAATCCATCTCCGCGAATAGATCCCACACTAATGCAACTGCCCTTATTTATGAGCAAAATCCCTCTCAGTGACGTCCCTCAACCTTTAACTGCAGCGAATAGTATAGGCCTGGACAGGACTTCATTCTGTCCGGGACCAGAATGATTATCGAATTAGTCCATAACAGAAAAATATTTTAAATATGTAGGATATGCGGACCAAAGGGAGTTTGTTGCAAAGACACAAACGTTTAACAGATATATATATTTATTTATATCACTATACACTATCAAACACTTCTAAATACTACATTTAAGTTATTATTACAAAACACTTAGAGTGGCACTTCCCACACCTCGTCTATACTCTAACTATCTGATCTCAACTCTAACTACCTTCTACTCTGAACTCTGGCCTCTAACTACTCGTCCTGAACTAGGCCCTAGCAGCGTCGCGTGATTCAAGCGTCTCTGGACCTCGCTGGCTACAGACGATTTTCTCCTGTCACATCTATGGGCCTCTCATAAACCCACAAAATATGACCGTCTAGGTACTTCTATCATACAGGCTTGCATCCTTGTACCAATCCATGTCTATTTGCGGGGTTTCCCCACAAACAGCACCTACCCTATGACTACAATATAATCTTATAGCCCTAGTACTATCTTAATAAAATACGGAGGACATCTGTCTATCATATTCGACAGATTATCATTCATACACTGGAGATTTCCCCATATTTTTTAATGAATGAATCTCGTTTGGAATGAATACATCATTCTGCCTATTAGATTTTAATTGGAAGCCAGGTTAATGAAAAAAAAAAGATATAAGTAAGAGCAGTTTTATTTTATGTTTATGTGTTCACACTTCGAAAGCAGTCGACGAACTGGTTCCTTTCCTTCCATCCTGGTTCCTTTCTTTCCATGAACAAAGATTTCTTTATATTATTTAATAAACATAAACTGGAGTTTTCGTCGTAAGACCACACAGACGGCCTGTCCAGGAAACAATGACCTCATAGTATTAATATAAACTTATATAGGTCTGTAATGTGATCGTATTGCTTTTGCTCTTTTCAATACTGCCAATGTGTAAATTATTGGAGAACTGTGCGCGTAATTTTAATTTCATCTACTATCATGGTAAGGACATATGATGATCGTACTTCACTCCCCTTATCGCACCACTCGAACTAAGAAATTTCCCCAGACATTCAACTGACAAAAGCTGAAGTAATTCTTCACTATTTCTGAAATACCACGAGAGGACTTCTACCCAATTCGTATCCGTTAACGTGACACCAGCAATGTAACATATTATAGCAGAATGGATATTTCAACTACTTCGAGTGCAAAGCGCATACACTTGCCGTATGCTCCATCTCTCTCTCCCGCCATTTTTCCTTTCATTTTTATCTTCACCTTTACTTACAGAGAATACAAAACTTTGTCTGTCTATCGAGAGTTGTGGGAAAGCAATAAATCCTGGCGCAATCTAATATCGTGGAAAAGTTTTGTCGAGAGGGATGACAATAATACATTATTATTGACACTTTACACCTGCTCCTGCGTTTTGAAGGAATCCGTGAATTCTAAGTTCTCCAGAGGGCTTGCAATAAATAAATAAAAAATACGGAATTCCATGAGCTTAAGTTGACTTTAAATTCACAATTTTGAAAATTCAAATTCAGCTATTGCTTCATTTACATCCTAATTCTGCATCGTATTATTTCCAAGAATTAGAATAGAATGTAATAGAGGAACAATCTTGAGTAGAAATTCACGAATGCATTTCCCTGAATTTGTTCGTCTCGTAAATTTTCGTGGAATAATTTACCTCAACTTCATAAATTCCATCGGTTTTCTCGTGAAATTTCAAGGTTTCAACCACTAAATTTGTCCAAAATTTAATGGAAATCAGATGATAATAGTTTCTACCAAAAACCTGCAATATTTTAACCCAAAATTTTCAACTGATTCCGATATAAGCGGCGACTGTTCCTCTGTGAATACCTTTTATTCACATGACCAGTTCGGCTCCGCGTAATCCCATACAAAATGACAACAAAATATATTTTCTGAATGCATTTTGCATTGTGTACTGGCAAATAATATATTGCTCTGTGTTGTCAGTGAAATTAACGGACGATAAAACATTAATACACCGATTATAATCTGGCTGGCACGCGATACATCAACACTGGGTTTTTTCTTGTTTGTTCGATTGCAATCGTAAAATACACACGCGATTTCTAGGGACCACTGGTGGCTGTTTTTTCGGTATTTCTTTCGACGTTGAGACAGGTCTCGAGTATTATCCGGTATAAGTCATTCGGTTAAAGTCAAGCACAAAGGTAAATGTACCGTAAAAGAAATTGCTTGAACTTTTCAAAGAGTTGCTTTCCGCATTTCCGCTGTTATTCTCTTACAGCAAAATCTCGCGAAACTCGGTGATCGCAATCAACGTACAATAAATTGACGGAAGTTACCAATGTGATGACACCCTCATTTATTTTTAATTTTCTGTTCATTTTGAGACAGGCTTGAACACTTTGCGATAATTGTTGGATCATCAAGAGGAATTACTGTACTTCATTTCAATTTGTGTGATGAGAGAGAGGTCATAGTCGACTTCTGAATAGCCTCAGGGAGCAGGTAAAGTTGACAAGTTGAGAAAGTCTGTAGATTATATTTCTATTATAGACAGTGAATGTATGTAGGTCAAATAGAGTTGATTTTTTCTTCGTTTATTCGAGGTAATCGGAGTTTATGGAATAAAGTTTTCGTGGTAATGGAGTAAAAAATAACAGGTGAGAATCAAGGTACAGGAAATACCTCTATTATTTTTTTTTCTTTTTTCAACGCGTTCTATGATGCGCTATATTGATTAAGGTTTACAAATGGGACATTTCTCGTCGAGCAGTCCCACCTTTTCATAATATTTGCGAATTAAATTGAGTCCTTCCCTATGTGAAGTCTATACTTTTTGGATCTTGAAGATGTTTCTCTGATTTTTGAGTCATATTAACAAATTGACCGCTTCAAAAGTAATGTTTATTTATAAATAGGGCTATCATGATAACCGTGAAAAGTTACTACATCACGTTAGAAATATAACGTAAAAATACAATTCTTTCTTAGAAAATTCTCCCATCGATATGAATTATTTGCAACATTCAGTAATCGTCAGTAATAATAAAATAATTTTTAAGAGCATGAATGATGATGTTTTAAGGCTAGCAATAATTATTCTTGCATTTAATCGTAAAGTAAAAAGGTCTTAAGAGGCGTAGAGTGAAAAGGTGTTAACACGTATGTAATAAAGCCGAACGCAACTGCATTAATTAACGTGAATTATAAAAGGTTAGTAGCAAAAATACATTGAATAAACGAGTCCTCCGACTGTTTGTTCCCAATTTCCGTAATGACATCGCAATGGAGGAGAGCATTCAGCAACAGTGAAATGTTGCATTCCAATTAATTCATATAAAATAATTTATATAAAAAAATAAAATAGATATAAACGAATATAGGTGTTACACGTTTTTTATTTTGTGTTTCGAAGTGTCAGTGCAACTGGTTGTCTTTTGCTGACTTATTCAGGAGAGAAGTATTTTCTGTCCTGGCACTCAGGTTTATGAATAAATCAGAAAATTATTTAAAAGTATCTCTCCGCGATTTACAACCAAGGAGCTCATGTACATAAAAAAATAAGGAGAGTCCAACGTTCCAGTAATTTATCAACATCCAATTTTCAATAAGTTTGATAATGCAGTTTATCACAGCCATTATCAACAAGAACTCGAAAGAACGTAAATACTATTAATCTTAATAGTCAATCTTCTGGAAAATTTTTAAAATTACTCCTGTGCACTTTTATTTTACGAATATTAGTTCCAGTAACGTGCATTATCGTACAGTGTTAAGCAGCATGTACGACGTAAAGCTGAGATGGTGCGAACAGACGGTTTTTATCCACCAGTTTGTGGTTATCCGCTAGTGAGCCGTATCGACCAATCTTCATTATACGACGAAAGTTTTGAACTTTTCAAGTATTGGCTGCTGCTCAGGGAGCTAACAACTGCGGGGGAGCACAATTGGTTCGGGAAAAATTCATTCTTGCACTTTTCGACAAAAACCAAAGGTGAAAACACGTTATTTCGAAAGTTCTAGTGTGGTTACGACATTTTAGTGGAAACTTTGTAGCACAGGGAGTCGTCTCGGTCTATCTTTCGCAAATGTTTCGGTATTTTGTACTTGTGGTCTGTTCTCTGCTCCACCCGCATGTGCATCGGTTCTTGATTTGATAGCCTCGATTGCGATGTTCAGTTCCATTCACATGCAAATATTCATTGGAGTGGATAGTTTGTGGATAATTCGCAAGGTCTCGATCGCATTGGTTGAGCTGAAAAATATTCAACCTCAGAGTAGTAACCTTGATTGTATTTTATGACTCAACGGCCCCGTTATGACAGTGCGATATTTGTTGTTTTTATCGCTCAAAAATTACGTAAAATATATTGTGAAGTTTTGTCAGTAAGATCAGATGTCCCAATTAAAGTACACACCTTCCGCAAGACGATCCATGTATACATGTCCATGTATATGTGAGTATCCATGGATATAAATACGATAGCTCAAGCACAGGGCTAAAGTGATTTATAAAAACCATGTTCCGGTCTAATAAACGTCAAAATAGAAATCTAATATTTACCGATCAACAAATAAAATCGTGTTGCATTCTGTTGGATTTTTCATGAAATAAATAAATAAAAAGAAACAATCAATCTCATTCTCTTCTGAGTGTTTATACTTTAAATTGAAAAAACATTTTTATGGACTGGAATTCTGAGAAGTGTAAGGTATGGTGTTTAGGTTTGATTTTAAGTGTGTAGACAAAGTGGAATGAATAGGACCCTTTGAGAGCATGTGACTAAAAGGTCCAGGGTGTTGTTTCCCTTTCTAAATCTAGTTAGTTCCTCTAAGGAATCGGTACAGAGCGGATGTGTCTTCCGAGCACAATTATTTAAATTAAATAATAAAGTAGAGAAATAGTTACAATTATTTACAGAATTATTATTTTAATTAATCCATTTCCAATACATTTAATACTGACTCGAGTAAATCTATATTGAATATATTAATAAATTATTCATTTAATAGAAAACTGATTACGGTCATAAATTAATTTCCTTTATGACCAAACAATGCTTTAATTTTTATATTTATTAGGAAATGAAGCACATATTTATGTTGACGGAATATGTGACAGGAAAAAATTTCTAGGTCGGTCCATTAATAAATCTTGGACAGAAATTAAATTTTATTATGCTCTTGAGGAATTCCGGTAACGGCGCTCCAGAATTTTTCCCTTCTTTCATATCCGCGCACGTGACCACCTCCATGGGACATATTCCGCACTTGTTTCAGCAAGTCAATCTGAATGTCAATACTGGACATAATTTGCGCTTGTCCTACAACACTAGGTGACCATTAAGGAATAAATTGCGATTCTATTAGGAAAAATATTTTACCTGCATTGCCAAGAAAGCAATTATCCGCTGTCGTCGCGTGTTCCGATTACGTGAAAGAAAATAAAACAGAATTTTTCTAGCAAAATTCCGAGAAAGAAATTCAAATGGAAGAAGAGTTTCTTTATTATAAAGACTTGTTCACGGAATTATCTGAAGATACACTGAAAAAAAACGTTTCTTGGGAAATGCATCTTCAATTGACTGGAAGCCCACACTCAAAAATTTCCTCGAAAATGATATCTTGCACTGAAAGCAAAACTTTAGCCAAGAGATTATGTATTTCTCAAAAAAATCATGAGTTAAAAAGAAAACAACTTAGCAAACGAAGTCAAGTAGTTTTCACATTAGAATCTTTTGGATTTGAGAAAAGAAAAAATTGTTACCAAATGTACCCAACAAGACGTGATTTAAAGGATAACACGATTATTATTAATAAATTATCATTTTTTAAAGAAGTGCATAATTTTATGAGAGACATGTTCCTTTCCTTGAACTATGATATGATTTTCGTGTCAATTTTAACAAGGACCAGCGTAATCTTGTTAATGGTGAAGATTGTCAATGCACAAATCACGCTCATCATTCAAATCGTATTATTCTTCTCGATGTCGGTGAACGGATTGTTCGAGTTTCCTGCTAATCGTATTTTTACGTCAAACTAGCTTAGTGAATAAACTCATGTTTAAACTTTGCGGACAGAGCAATATTGTCATAGTTCGTTTTACAAAAATTCGAATAGGAAAGTGGGATTGTTACGATAGACAAAGAGCTTTTCTACCCCTTGCATTAGCATTCAAAAAGCAGCCACTTAATGTGGATGGGACATTTGAAGCGTGATCCAGTGATATTGTTACGTGGAAGGTTTTCAAATTGTTGAAATTCTTCCTACATCCGTTCTTTTCGCATTTCGTTCGCTCCAGCGTCCTGCACGAACATTGGAGAGGTAGATTTAACAATGGCAAGTTTTTCGATCGAATAATCTCACTCGCATTGACTTAACATGCTATGAACAGAAAATAATGCGCAGTCGGTTTATGCCTCACAAGTATCATTTCTAAGAGTGGAGAATTTTGACTTCCGCGCTGGGTAATAAAATTGTTAATATTTAAAACATACAGTCGGGACGAGTACTTTTTCTCCTATCGATGTCTAAGAAGCGTCTCATGCTTTGAAATAATATTTTACATTCTGGAATTTTTTATCTCTTCTCCATTTTACGGAAATTCTAGGAAATCTTGATATTGAAAAATCAACTATTCCATGGCTGTTATTATTGCCTTCGAAATAGATGCCGCATCAGCTTTCAGTGCTGTACAGACCTTAAATAAATATTTGTAGGGTTACTTTTTAAAAAGGCAAAACCAGTTTATTAAAATTATAAAAAAATATTAAAAAAGGCAAAAACAGTTTATTTTCTATGAAAACGGTACAATTGATGTTAACACTGTCTTCATATTTCCCTCTGATTCTAATTCTCTTCGAATTATTTGATGCCTAAAGAAGATTAGGAAGTGTTTCTTGTTAATTTGAGAGTGAATTTCTGTGGTATCCGGTAGCTCAGTTGATAACAGTACCCGGCACGTCACTGGGAGACCCGGGTTTGATTCCCGCCTGGGTTAAAGCGGAAATTTTTTCTCTCTGATTCTAATTCTCTTCGAATTTTCTTTTTTTTTCACTATGTTTAACACAATACTTAATACACTCTTAAGACACTGTTAAAGCCTTCTGACTCTGATCAGTCAAAAACAGAACCTCTAAGTCCGAATCGTTTAACCACGCGTCTATCGTTGCTCAAATCCAACTCTGACCTTGAAGTGGGCCCCAGCGGCATAACGTGGTCCTAGCATCCCTCAACCTCGCTGGCTGGAAAGTATTTTCGCCTTTCACATCTGTTTGCTTCTCATAAACCCACAAAATATGACCGTCTGGGTACTTCTATCGTACACGCTTGCATCCCTGTACCAATCCATGTCTATTTGCCGGGTTTCCCCACAAATAACACTTACGCTAGGACTACAATATAATCTTATAGCCTGACATCTTATCCTAGTACCATGTTAATAAAATATCGTGGACATCTCGTTATCATATTCAGCAGACTACCACTTTTACACGGGATTTCCCCCTAATTTTTCCCGATACTACATACATTGCATCGTTTTTTTTAACAAACCATCCAAACATCAGTAGAATTGTTGATTTTTCAGTACAATTATTCCGTGAAAATTGTGAATGTGAATGAATTCATTGCAATGAAAATACCATCCAATAGATGACAAAGTCGTCGGCTTGGAGTATCGCGAAACAATTGCAATTACAATCTGCATAGAGTTGCATTACCGCACTAACAATAACATCTGGGGTCATGGTTTACAGTCACGAAGGAGACATCAAAGTTTTCGTGTCTCTCTATACGGGTCGGCGGAACTTCAAAGTCCACGCTGGCTTCATATATACATAATTCGAAAACTTTGGCCAAACTCGTGTAATTTTCACTCAATAACCACACTCGCGTGCCTTTGAAATTCTCCATCTACAGAGATTATATCACCGTCAGCTAGTCATATCAGAATTTCACCCTCAGGTACGGATTCGATCAATTCTGTAATTTAGCCAGCCTTAACACTCATCCATGCAGCAAAAAATATTCAGCACGTGAAAATTTACTACAATTCATCACAAAAAACCGAATACGCATAATTAAGTTCTTATTTGGTTTATTTATATTTGAAACTAATAAAATGTCATATCTCTTTTGGAGATGGATGGAATCTGGACCATTAAAATAAAATAATAACGACCTTAACGACCTTAAAAAAAGTAGGCGGGTGGAGAAGATACGGGACGAACTATCCTACTGTCCATTGGTACCTTCTGTGATACCTTCTTCCAGAGCACGTTTTCTTCCATCCCCCCCCCCCCGCACCTCTACGCCCGCCTGAATCTTCCCGGAGGGAAAAACTCTTTAAAAATGACGTGCCTATTCCGTAATCTGCCAGTCAAAACAATATTCGGTAAAAATTACGGAATAGTTACGCACTTTTTCAATGAACTTTCATAATTTTACTGAATAGTACTTTGATTGGTAGATTATGAAAGAGGTACGTAATTTTTTAATAATTTTTCTCTCCGTATTACCACCCTGTTCCGAACCCTCTGGCATAACCTCTCTTTCTATTATTATTAATTCTATATTAATAATTATTTTCTTATTGTTAAAATTTAGATGCAAAGAACTACGAGCATTCTTTAATTACGTTAAGGTACCACTTTCCTTAATATCAATCACCCAATGATTGCTGCTGAGCCCTGGATTTTATTAAGGAAAACCCAATAAATCAACAAGAGCCAAATTTTTTTGTCTCCCAATTTCTCTAATTCGCTGATGATATTTCTTGCCTCTCGCCCCCCCCCTCCCTCCATCCTTAATTGCCATCCTGTCCCACTTATACATTCCACTCCAATTCGCGCAGGCTCTCATCTCCGTCATGCGACTAATTTATGAAGTGACATCTGTGGTATCTATGATACTAATGGGCTTTGATATTCTCCTAATGATTGCACGATTTAGAAACTATTATCGGTTTCAGGTGGATTTAAATTTCTAAAAAAAAGTTATTTCCGTTTTATATGTAGATAGCAAAGAATTCATCTCTCCAAATATATCATTCTGTCATCATACCAAAGTCATAAGCGAAATGGGACATGATATTTCCCACGTGCTGTCTCATTCCCATCAACTTTTACTTCCATGAAATGCTCATAATCCGGGGGGGGGCACGTGCATGCATGAAGAGAATAAAATTAAACGCACCAATGTAAATGCAGAGGGAGGGGCTGCTAATGGTGCAACTGAAATATTTCCTTCTTTCTCGTATGTCTGTACATGCTAGAATCAAAATTATGGATTCAAAAAACCGAGGAATATGTCCAGAATGAAAGAAACACGAGGCTTTCGCCTAAGTGAATTGGAACAAGTCCAATGGGATTTGGTCCTTCCAACTTCAGGGGAGGACAATTAGAAAAGCACTTTACCACAGATTTTCTTGGTGAATTATTGGAAGAAATGTTTATGATCAAAATTTCCAAGTTTCGTTTTTCCCTTGAATTCATCCTTCAGTGTCGGTGGTTTGGAATGACAGTATCCAGGCGATTCTTTGGAAGTAAGAGAACAAGATTGCGGTGGTGTTGTCTGAGCGAAGCCAGACAGGATCTTGGCTTTTACGACGCTTAACAATTGGATATCGATTCATTTGTCAGTCCCAGGGTTTCCTTTTACTTGTAAGACCTGTTGCCACGTTCGACTTATATACGACGTTCAAAGAATTACACTGAGATTGACATGTAATATACATTTGTGGGATATGTGGGCCAAAGGAAGTTTATCGCAAAGACACAAACTTTTAACAGATATATATATTTATTTATATCACTATACACTATTAAACACTTCTGAATACCACATTCAAGTTATTATTATAAACACCCGACTTGACTCTACGTTAAACAATACTGTTGTGCCTTTTGGTGACACAACAATTTTTTTTTGTCAGTTAATAATTAACGATGCTTGCTAAGGTTCAATATTTATTCTTTAAATAACGGATAACCTGATGTTTATGCAGAATGTTTATTTTGTTCACAAACACACATAATTATTTTTAACGAGCTTTTACACTTTATAAACTTTTAATGATTTTACACGGAATATTTTAATTTGTTTTTTACGAACGATTTTTACACGATGGGTATTTCAAGACTGATCTTGACTGTTGTAAATTTGGAAGATAACTCGGTTCTTTTTGTCGAATTTTTAGAAGTCGACGGTGGAAATTTGGGATGGCGAAGTTGGTCAATGCTTGGGTTACAAAATATAACACGAATTTTCATTGATGGATTACGAAACTGCTGGGAACTGAGGGTGGAGATTGTGTATGACGGGAGGGTCCGCTTTGGGACTCGAGTGCTAGAGTAGAAGGGTAAGGCTGAGTGCAATTAAAATCTCTTACGGACGAAATTGGTTTATTGAGGTCGGGGTTTTCTACGACGACAACAATTGTAATAAACAGTTATTTGAGAGACTGAAATTTGTGTATTTTTTGGGATTAAACAAAACTGATGAATGAGAAAAAGGACAGAATTGCGTTAAAATCTGTAAACACATGTTGTGTTACTTTGTTATCTAAATAATAATTTCGCTAAACCTTTGAAGTTGTAGTCAAAAAACTATCTATTGTTCTGGTTATTCTCCGCAGCTAAGGGTTGTCAAGGAGAGGAAAAAATGCTTCTTCCTACTCGTAAAAAAAAATTATATCGAATAAACCGTTTCTTTCTCCGGCGCATTTTTTTGTTGGCGCAAGTATTGACCACCTCCAGTTTATATTCAAAACATACTAAGAACATTTCAGAAATGTATAAGCTCATTGGAGCATACCATCTTTTAGAATCGCTTTCAGTTCGTATTCATATAGACTTTAAGACTAGCGTCTACCTGGGCAGAACTTGAACGATAGCACGTGAAGAATTCATCCCTGCTGACTTCAATGGGCAAAGGAAACACTGGTGTTGATCCAATGCGCCGAGAAAAGAGTCGAAGAAAAATCATCCAATAGAATTTATCTAAAAAGTCATTCAATTCGTCAAAGTCATCGTGAACCAAAATTCATATTAAAATTTTTTAAGAATTTCTCAACTCATTTGAAGTTACAATTTAGCATTCATTTTAATCAAAACGGAATTTCATAAATGCAATCCTATCCATAGCAAATAAATACACATTAAACGAATAGTAGTATCTGGTATACATTTAGATAGATCACAGACACTTGCCTGGAATCCTTTCAAATCACTCTGACTCACAACGGAAGACAGAACTTCTCTTATATTGCAACCGGGTTTTCCTCAGTTCGACTTTCTGTATCGGTTCAAAACAATCCTACAATTTTTTTATTACTCACTGTATGTACAATTTCGTATGCGAACAAGTGGACAAAGAAAACTATTTTCCTTTGTTTCCAGGAAGAGTACGGAAAAAAGATGTAAAAGTCAGCGTTCTGCTCCTGACAGTCGTAACGTTTCTACCCACTTGAGTATTTCTCTTCAGATATAATATGAAAAATCTTGGAACATCCAATAATCCATGTCCAAATCTGAGTTTATACATTAACGAACACGAGTAAACACTTATAAAATTATCGACCAGACCGACAAAACTAAGAGGAAATCTTACTGAAGGATCTCCAAGTACTTCAGATTTTTTCTCCAGTGAAATGATTTTACGCTGTTACAATCAAAGACCAGAAAAGCTTCTCTTTATGACAATGAAAAATAATATATATACATTTTCGCCACGGTCTTGTACAAATTCCCAGTAATGTACGAATTATCATAGTCACACGAATACGCACTTGACAATTCATAATCATAACTGGTGGACAATACCACAAAACGATTCGTATTTCCATTTCCATATTCATTATTCACGTTTATGAACAATAGCAGTTGCGGTTATCGGAGTGGAGTCAATAAATTTAATGTATCCACCATCATCCACCGGAGAATATGAATGAATTTAGAGCTTTAGAATGGCCGCAGTTATCGTTAATTGACGCCATCATCATATGTAATACAATATTAGAATTCTTTGAATTATGATGAAAGAAAGTTTCATTATGCAATTAGAAATTCGCTTTGCCAACCTCATATCCCACGAGTCTTCCGGAAACCCGTCCATCCCGCCCCCCTGGCGTTCTGTTTGCCCAAGTTCCAACTGAACTATCACATAATTTATGGAGGCGTATGATACAGTCATTAGCTTCACTCATGCATCAGAAGTACAAAGATCTCTATCACGTTGGGGTATTCACCAGTGAATACAGTTGGAAAGTTACACGTAAATATGCGGAGATAATTCATTGATGATATTCACTGTTGAATGATGGTCCAGGTTAATGGAATTTTACGAGCGACGGATGTAACACATTTTTCTGTCCATTGTATCAATGATGGAAGTCGAATAATACGTGATAAAGCTCTTCGTGGTCAACTCTTTCGTAATAAATCAACTGCAAACATCCCTTTCACTTACTTGAAAGTATTACAAACTAATTTTCTCTTAAAATATATCAATAACAAAGTGGTAAACCGAAATGAGTGGCGTTTAACTATCGACCAGTTTTTGATCAACTGAACTCGGATACAAGTCAACTTGTCTCGTTTCGACGTTCCATTACTCCTTCACCACTTTCGCTGCGGAGATTTCGCTGTCAGGGATGCGTCTCGCTGTATAGTCAGCCAATAAATGAAAAGTTGGATAATTTTTTTTCTATTCTGGGTGGATCGAAGAATAAACACTTGTGATTTGAATTTTCAGTAAAACTTCAAAACCCATTGTCTTTTCCCCTTTAATCCGAATTAAAAATTTTTTCCAGATAATTCATTCAATTTTTTTTAGCGTGTACTGTCCTTTTGTGAGATCTCGCGTATGCCGCACATCGATTATTGCAAAATTCCTTACAGGACCAAATATCCCGGAGGAACGAGAAAATTCACTTCGTGAGAGTATCAAGCTTTTGCTTGTCTAAACGGCATTCATCTATTTGCCGTGGGAACATTTTCCACCTTCACAATGGGTTATACGTGCCGCCTATTGACTACCACGTTTTGTACTATCTTTGAAGATCAGCTGTAGGACACAACTATTTCGTGATATTTTTTGCACACCAGTTTGTCCCCAATGGTCCGTTTGTTCGGCTGCATCGGTGCCTTCGGTTATCTGCACGTAGATTTTTATTTTTTCGTTCTTTCTTTTCTATGGTTTTTTTTCGGGACCATTCCACCGGTTTATTGGCTTCGTTAGCGTTTGCGTGTGCATCAAAAAGTTAAATATAATTGGTACGAAACCGCAGTGTATATAAATGATGGGAAAAACGATGATTCTTCGCATTTTGCAGATACATGGCTATCATGAGGCCACTTCACCACCACATGTCACGGAGGCGCACCATTGCAGCGTTAATTCTCATTTGGGTCGCTTCGGTGTTACTCGCAATGCCCTGTCTGCTTTACTCTACAACGATGACAAAAAGGTAATGATGAATGTTTTTTTGTTTTATCAAAATTATTGGAATTTCAATTCCGTGAAAATCGCTGAATGAATATCCATACGTTAGTCTATCTTCTGTGTTCACTGAGAGATCAATTATTTTTCATTTTGGTAATCAAATCTGACAGTGATATACAATAATCGTGGAATGGTATTAAATTCTCGCATCATCGGGAAAAAATTGACTTTTTCCTCAATAAAATTGGAAAGTCATAGCGCTAAAATGTTTTTCGCTCATCATTTTGGGTTTTGGGCTCTGCTAATAATCGAAGTTTTTGAAAAACATAATTTCTAAGTATCTAGACAAAAAGGGGGACGAGATATCGGAAACATCACTATTATAAATTAATAGTATCAATCGTATCTAACTCCTCGCTGGAAAAGACTCTTTAGATCTGTAAGGAATACTAAATAATAGTACATAATTTTCACGTAATGATTCACTGATTCGACTAATCAATAACGAAAGACCCGGACTCGACAGTATATCAACCGTGTCCATTAATTAAGTTTGACGCTAGTCGAATAGTAATTTGGTTCCTGCTAAAGGGCGTCAAAGGAGGCAATTGCAATAGCTGAAAATTGAGAAATCAAAGCAATTCAACCATTTCACTCGCAGATACTCCAACGGAAAATCCAGGATCGTCTGCTACGTGCTCTGGCCCGATGGTGACTACCTGAATAGCAAAAGTGAATATATGTAAGTACTAGTTCAATCCATTACCTAGAATTAAGTTAAAAAACATATTCAGAAAATCTCTGGAAAAACCAGAGCCACCAATTAGTGCTGTAAAAATGGAGGTTTCTCCGCGTGATTGGAGTAACTTCATTTGTGGTCAAATAATTAGCCCCCAAGGATAGAAAAAAATGGCGTACTAATGACGATAAAGTGGGAAGCTCCAAACATAAAAATAGAGGAATGAAAAATGAAAAACTTTTGAATAATAATGCAGAATAGAAATCCTATAATTTCCCGTCGGCTTAAAAGTCAAAGCATAAGTTTTGTTTTTGTCTCGTAATGAACTAAATAACAAAATTCTAATTTGCTGTAATAAATTTTGTTAATCACTTTTAATAATATTTTTATTGAATTTATGACTTATTCATTAGATTGGTCATTTATTCATTCCGTTTTCTGGGAAGTGCTTTATTTTTCGTCTCTTAATTATCATATCTGGAATAATATTTACATAGAGACTCCCAAACCTTAAAATATTCAGCTGTTCCACATACATTATTAAATCCATGTGGAATTTCATTCTTCAAACCATGTATACCACGAAAATTTCGATGCAATGCCCACAAATCTTGCTCTTCCATTTTATCAGTTTGAAATATTACATTCAAAATTATTCAGCACAGCGGAAGGACTTCAATTCCTAGCGGGTGAATAGTGTGAGAACAAGTGGTGAGGGAAATTAGTAGTGCTGTTAGACATGTGAATAGAAGCAGTACATTCCTATCTGGTGCACATGACGGTGCACCGTCGGGAGTCATGAAAGTACTCCGACCTAATTAGGTATACAATGTATACTGAATGGTCTGATTTCGAGGTATTGTGAGTGACCCACAGCAGCTAACAAGGGAAATCAATCAAGAACTAATATTGACTT
This sequence comes from Diachasmimorpha longicaudata, assembly GCF_034640455.1. Classification (NCBI taxonomy): domain Eukaryota; kingdom Metazoa; phylum Arthropoda; class Insecta; order Hymenoptera; family Braconidae; genus Diachasmimorpha; species Diachasmimorpha longicaudata. Next base: position 6,149,904 of record NC_087225.1, read on the forward strand.
CATTTATCTACTGATTTGGATCGAATCGAAAGCTATTTGGGAGACTCCCTGATACTACACAGTGAAGGGTGCAGGAAATAACCCTCTGGATGTGAGAAATTATTCAGCTTCCGATTGGTCATTAGATCGGTATTTCCAAGAAAATGTTGAGTTATCGTTATCGCTCGTTAGTAAGATCTCAATATTTTTGCGAAGCATAATAAAAATTACAAAGTGAATGAAGAAAAACGGTGCTCTCAACATTTTGAAGATATTTCTTCACCTCAAAAAAGGTATATCAAAATCAAAATTAACGAACAATTATGAGAACGTTGAAAGGAAAAATAGTGAAGTATGCCCATTGCAAATTCATTGAAAATACGATGGAATGTTTATCTTATCCTGGAGAAATGAGGGACATCTTATTACTTCATTTCTTCAAGCTTCATGACACTAGTAATTAGCTGAATATTTTTCTTCTTTGTTCTACCCTCTACTGAGACACTTTGTATTTAAATGGCAAATACCCGACTGGAGGCCCTCGGGTGATAGCCAGTGGTGAGCTTATTGCAACGAATTCCATTAAAAGTAAGATGAATAGATAAATTTATCTGGGTTTTCAAGACATTTATATCGAAACTGAGAGATTATTTTTTTTCTTTAAAAATTCATTGAATCACTGAATTCCCCTCTCAATTTTAAAATGAGTGATAAAATTATTTATAAAATAATATACATAAAACTTCTTTCGTATGACTTCAAGCTTTGCGAATGTTGTAAATAGTAATTATTATGTTTATAAAAGTCTGGTTAAACAAAGAAAACCAGTCTAGCAAAGCAATTATATCATCTTTGATTAATAATTCTCATATCTCCCTTTTTTACATATTTTTTACAGATATAATCTGATATTCCTGGGGGTGACCTATCTCATCCCGATGACAGTCATGGCGGTTTGCTATACGCTCATGGGTCGGAAATTATGGGGCTCCAAGTCCATTGGGGAGCATACCCAATATCAAAAGGAATCTATGAAATCGAAACGCAAGGTATGTACAGAGAATTCTCCTCAGGAAGGGATCAAGTGTATGTGGAGCATGACGTCGAGGTCTCGATGGTACTCGAGTGATCATAATCATCGATTTGATGACAAGGACGGAAGAAATTGTTTCATGAAATAATAATGAACCACATGAAGAAGACAATGGATTGAAAAATTCTTCCAGACATTCCCTCATACATTAATGTTAATAACATATTCATTAAATTTTTTCGAGAAAGAATACGAATTTGTGTATAATATTTGCTAAAATTACTTCTCCGTGGCGACGTTTCGTATTTTCTTAATTATTTTTCGTTTTTATGAAAATGTAGATTTTATCGACAAAGAAATTTTTTTGACAATAGTCAGTCCAAATATTTGCCTTTGTGCAACATCGTCATCACATTGCACTTGTGTATAAATTGTCTAAAATTAAAACGTCAGGTGTAGCCATTTCTGCAGGAAGTGATAAAAAATAAGTACAGGGAGACGCAAGCATTCTGTCTCAATATTAGCGATAATTAAATTACTTTATCTAGATATTCAGCGTTAGTAATTAGTAATGGTTAATTATTTCGACTCAAGAATTTTTCATCGTTTCTTTATGTGAAAATTAATTGAATTTACCATGCGATATTTTTAATTTTTTCTCAAATGTCTAATGAATGATCATTAAATTTTATACCATTTTCATTACTCAAAATTGCTTTGTCACACCATCGTTTCATATTCCGTGAATAATATTTCATGAATATTGATTATGTTATAACATTCCCTTCCAGTCTAAAAATCTAGTGATCAAGTATAGGTACGGGAAGACGCGTCTCATGCAATTGCGATTGATACAGTCATTACTTTTAGTGATAATTAGTATATTTATCTAGTCACATGTACACCCTTTGGACTTCTGTTCCCCATCCCCTAATAATTCCAATAATAATTAAATTACTCGATGTTGATATTTGAACTCTCGCTAATTACTAACTTCTCTCATCACTCGTTCAAAAGCGGACGATCTCAATTATAGAATTTTGTTGTACTCATGACCAGTATGTTTTAATAGTAATGTAGGCCACATTCGCATCAAAACCCCCGATATTATGTCGCATGTATATTCGAATTATTCAGAACTCCTCGACCACGATAAACTCGATAAAAATTAGGAAAATGTATCTTTCATCCCCCGTGCGATATTCATGATCTACTCTCGCTCACTCAAGCCCAGGGGTCATAATAATGTGACAACGCTGAACAAAAGTCACTAATTAAATATCGCCAATCACAAAATTCTGTAAAATTAGCGATCGTAAAAAATTAATTAACCTTATGATAAAATCCGCTATCATCACGACCCACATTTTTAATAAGCCTGAGGTTCAAATATCCATCCAATCAGTTTCTATAATGTCGCATAGATAAGGAACACTGAAAATTCCTTTCCTCCGACGGAGAAAGGAACCGGGATTATTCAATATATGAGTATACAGGGAATTTTTGCAGAAGAACGAGACCTTTGAATTATGTATTGAACATAATTTTTTTGTTAAAGAATAATAAAACTGTAAGAGAATGGCTGGAAAGAGAAGAAAATTGCATTGGCAGTTGACAGTTGGCTAAAATTTTCAGTACAACGCTCCTGAATGCAATTAAGGGATTAAAAAATCATGAAAATTCATAATTTTTCTCATCCCAATTTCAATAAATCAAATGGTGGCATGTCCCGTCACGTGGTTCAAGTAAAATGGTTTTACTTCCGATATTTTTCGAATATTTCCCTGTTTGTTGCTAAGCAATGAAAATATCCGATAAAGAATTTGTACGCGTTCCAAACCCCAAAACTGTCATTAGAAAAAATCAAGTTCAAAGACTTTACCTCGACAGGAGCAGATTTGGAGGAGAATCCTTGCAGATTATTCATCAAAAAATTTCAAAAAATGTTCCTAATAATACCGTGAAGACAAAAGCAACAATTTGGAAACCATTCTCTGCATTTTGGACAGACAGAAAATATACGCTGGAAGCCACACCTACCAGTGAAAAACCATACCATATGACGTGAAATGCCAGACATTTAATTCCTTGAAATTGGAATGAAAAAAATAATCCAGCCAAATACCCCTCGACCTTCAAAATTAATCGGATCTTTCCCTCCATTTTCCCAGCGTCGCACCGATCGGAATAAGTTTCGCAGAAAAACCCTCGCGCTCATAATATTTAACCCGCAAAACTTATTCCTCTCATTACTACGCAACGAAACACTCGGAAAATATCCGATAATTTTGAAGGTCTTGTGGTATTACTACTGGATAAATTCTCTCCTGATTTCAGGTGGTCAAAATGTTTATCATCGTTGTCTTAATATTCGCTATCTGTTGGCTACCATACCAGGCCTTCTTTATACTTCTCTACCACCACCGACGCATACGAGGAAGCAGTTATGTACAACACGTTTACCTGAGTTTCTACTGGCTGGCCATGGCCAATGCAATGGTCAATCCTCTTATATACTATTGGATGAACAACAGGTGAGTCCATTCCAACTTCACATGTACTGCGAGGCAATTTCCTTGATATGTTGCCGCCCTATGGATTACCCGATAACCCATCCGTTTTTTTTCTGCTCGAAAAAATACTCCAGGGCTTCCATTGCCAGTTGGAAGGTAAGCGATCGATGGTGAAAATACTTGCACTGGTAATCTACCACGATGAGCAAACACTTTGGTGTAATTGTGATTGAAAGAGCCTGATGAAAATTTTACCCAGGGATTAATTACTCAAGTAGCGCGCCCATTATTTTCATCCGATATTTCAGGGTTTTGGTCTTCTCATTAAGCCGAGGCGGAAGAATTATTATCTATTAGCGAAGACGATGCATCATAGCGCTTAGCTAAGGAGAGATTATATTTCGTAGGTTCAACCCCGGGAGGGGTTTATTTCAAATGAATAAACTTCATCTAAATCGAATGAATGGGTTCAGTTGAAATGTTCGTGATTTAAATCTTATTCAAAGTTGATCTGTAACTAGTTCCCATTTTTTTCAACCAGTTCTTTCATTAATTAAATAAATGGGAGTGAATAATTGGTCAATTGTCACATATAGACTAATGAGTCTTGCTGACAAATTATCCGGGCTAATGCCTTTGATATTTATGGTACCTTTCTCCCAGCAGATGTAGAATAAAATCCATCGTTTCATTCAAAAGAACATCAATCATCCTGAAAGAGAGAATAAAAGAATCAAAGTTTATTTAATCTCGAATCAAGAAGAAAAGTTGGTGACTGAAGTTCTTTAGAGGCTCCCCGCGGAATCAACTACCAAAAGAAACGAGAAGAATACTCTTCTGTGCGAGAGATTCACTGAATTGACTACTTGCTACTCATTCAATATCTGACGCTCTACAGTTCAAGTGCTCACATTGTGAAGGCACTCGAGAAGTGTCGGTAAAAAGTTGATTGGATACGAAAATTTTACGCTGACGAAAATCAATTGAGATAACGCCGTGATAACTTTTAGTTTATCACTGGGAAAATTGGTGTGCGGAGAGAAATTTTCTATAAAAATTCTGCTACATGTGCTAAAAAAATGGCAATTCCTGGATTGGAAAAAAATCTAATGATGTTAAGGTACAATTTCTGGGACTTTGTGTTACATTTTTGGTGGTACGGAATGAACTAAATAAATTTGCATGACAGTATCGAATTTTTCACGAATAATTCACATAGAAATTGCAAAATACTCTGGAGGAATCCACTGAGAGTTCTGTAAAATTTTCTACAACTGTAATTTGTTCCAGACTTACGAAAAAGATTCGTATTTTTTCGTGAATATTTCTCTTCGTACAGACATTTGTGTAGACAATTTTCAAATAATTTTGGGAGGGTCATAGACATATTTGGAGTAGTACAATTTGTCTGAATTCATGGAAATATGTTAATGGTTCTGACACTTTCGGTGAATATAACGAAAGTCAAGCGAACGGGAAGAGAACCTTAACATAAAGTTTGAAAACTTGCCTGTTAGACTTACTGACGCGTATTTTATCCATGAATTATAGTAAATTACAGTTACACGGAGAGAAATTTTCGATAAAAAATTGTCCTAGTATTCCATATTAGCCTCTGAATTCATCTTGGACTGTTCTCCAAATTACATATGAGAGTATAAACCAACTTATATATGCTCAATAATTTTTCCTCTTATTACAATAAAATGTTACTAACTTCCAAGAGAATTTCATCATTGTGTCTTAATTTTTACTCCATTTCCGGACAGAAATAGGCCAATGCTGTAGGATAATTGTTATAAAAAAAGTCAACATGTCAGTCAAATATTTTAACACCAACTCATTCTGATATCTCTGTTGTATATGAGATCTTTCATTTCCCCGCTTTTCAAACACGCGGTTTTTACAGTGTACAGACTCGATTTAACTTGGGCTCAATTCACAAAAAAAAACTTAATTGCAACATCAAAGGAAATGCGAAAGTTGAAACCCCCACCCCTAAAGCACCGAGAGGAGATAGTGTTGGAATGAATTTTCAGCTGACATTTTAATGGGTGAACACTCCCATTGAAACTTTCTTGATTAGAGTGGTTAGTTTCTAATAATGTAGACATGCAAATAACGCAAATGGAAATTGTTATTGGCAATCGACATTTATTCGATACAATGTACCATGAGAGCCCCATTAATCATAACTGTTTCACTGTTTTCACAGATTTCGAGTGTATTTCCAACAAATTATCTGCAGATGCTGCGTGATAGATCGAGGGAACACAAGAAACCGTCAAATGCAGGAATTGACAGGATTCCGTCGGTCTGACACAGCCCGATCCCATTCCGGTAAATTTCCATCGATTATCAGCATCAATAAATTGTATACCTGTCACATCAATCCATTCATGCAAACATCTCCATGAAGCGCTCTCTCAATTCCGTTCAGTTTTTGCTTCTAAATGAAAATAATTTTTTGGTCGAGTTACTGAATTTGCTAGTAGAGGACTCGAGGCACCCTAATTACTCAAATCACTTACATAATCTTATACGTTTTTAATTTTAGAAGTTTCAAGATGTCTCAATATATCAATTGAGTTCAGAATCGTGGTGTTTATGTGTTTATAACTGTTTAGAATTGACCCATCCCCATTTAAAAATTGACCACCAATGAAATTGAAAGAAATGAAAGAACTAAAAGGAGTTGTAACATATTCATAACAAATGGTCAGATAGCTCCTGCCAAAAACCCTGACTCCTTACTGCTTCGCAATTCTTTGTAGCAGTATCGTCAAAGGCATTTCCAAGGGGTCGGAACACAAAGGGAGAAAAGATTCAAAAAAAAATTACTAAAAAACTCAAGAATTTTCGAGGACTCCACTCGATGTAAGAAAATTGCACTATGAGTTTTAAAATTGTCAGACTATTGCAAGTGACATTTATCATGTGGATCGTCATCATAAAGATATTTCAATGTGTCAATAAATTTTAAAATTTTAGAAAGAACAATGAATAATAGAAGAGACGAGTCAATTTGTTCCCATCGAGCTCATACACAGCTAATTTATTATTATCGTTTATTTAAAAAAAACACGAAATCCTTCATAAATATCTAGTAAACCGATTCTGATAATTCAAACGATGAAAAAAAGAGATTTTCAGTTTTTCAATCACAGCAAGTGGCTGTACAGTCATAAAATTTTCAAAATCCTCTTTGCCAATGTTTTTAATAGACAAAAATAAATATATGAAGAAAATATAAGATGTTCCTCCTCAAAATTTGAATTACACTCCATCAAATCTTCTCTCCTTGTGTCTTTTGTCCTTCCAGACCCTGCTCATGACACGAAGATTAAAATGTCGTAATAATCGTAGGGTTATACTACTGTTATACTCACGTTGTTAACACTACTCTAACAGCATTAGCTCCTTCATCATCACAACAACTCTGGAAATGTCAGTTCGATTAAAGTGAAGTGGCATTAAGACACTATTGAACACGTGGCTGAAATTTCTCTCAATGTGCAATGTAAGTACATCTCACCAAGGAGCACAGTATCACGGTACTGTGAGATAAAGCCCTGAATAAACGAACCCGTTGTTTTGGTTTACTCTAGCTTGAGTTTACTCAGCCATGTACATTCGACGATAGTATGACTTTTATGGCTGAAGCCCTCAGGTGGCTATACCGACACTGCAATATTTGCATTTGCATGGTCGTGGTTTTGGGTGAGATTAGTGCTTGCTCTTGTGCAAAACTACAGTTCCAAAAAATATCCAATGGCTGGCACTCACCCAGGAAGATATAAAATCTCTACTGCAAGTGGTAAACAAAAATGAGACGAGTAGTTTTTTTATGCAAATTTTCAGTGGCTGAATGTTTACAGTGAAAGATATTTTTTTATGAATGCTGAGATGCATAAAAATCGATACAACTCTTACACCGTGGAAAATCGAAAATACGGACAGTGGTCAATCGAGCTTAACTTCATTGCTGCCACTGTCAGGGAAGTTTGGGGAGGGAAGAGGGGGGCAGAAGGAATAAACTTCTCGGTTGGACAATTACTATCTCAATTATTGGAAGCTCAGCCTCATCAAATTCACTCCGCATTTCTCGTTATACGATTTTCATAGTTATTTCGTAATTATTTGTCATAATCGTTTCATATTTATTTCAGAACGATACAGAACAACATCGATAAGGTGGCGTCATAGTGCTCCAGATAGCCAGGTTCAGGCATTCAGGATGAATTCACGGTCGATATGCGAGAAGATTCACGGTGGTAGAGAGGATGTCACTATTATTTGAATGAATTCTTCATTATCGATTTATTATCATTTACACCTAATTAATTTTAATTTCACACCCCTGTGGGTAATGAATGTTTGTAAATTACTGAGAGTTTCATGAGGGCTGTGAGGAGACATTAAAAAAATGGAGAAAAAGTTTTTAATACAGTGGACGGATGAGGGAATTTTTTGCCAGAGAAATTTTGAAATCCCTTTTATAGGTGTTGTTCACATTTTGTTAGTTTAATTCAGGTTTTTATTTTACCTCGGATGGTGAGGATGTGGAGGTCAAAGAGAAAACTAATGTACAAATTTTGCAGCGAAATTCATCGAAATTCATTAGGTTTTTTCCGGATTTCAATACAACTCAAACAATAAGATGTAGATGAGAATGAGGAATGTCACGTCTTTAAAACTTTTTGAATAATAATATTATAAATTTCGATAATTGTTACGAGCAACAGTTGGCTTTCATGTATACATTATGTGTAAAATTTTCATGTGATAATAAATAACGTGTTATTTGAATTAATGGTAAAAAATTAATTTTTTTGACAAATTGATTTTTTTTACTCCCACTAACTTTATCCCAACTTTCGTAACATTAATTCTGCGAGTTCGAGAGAGGAGATTTTCTCGTGGCATTGTGCCATTCACCAACAAGTCCCATTTTCCATGTTAGAAGCCACTATAGCTTGGAATGGTCCGGAAATACTGGCTGGCAAAGTCGGCACATAATTCACCGGATAAAATTCAAAGGAACTTTGAAACTGGTATCGTTATTAAAGTTTAAATCTGTGATAGGAGAACTCTCCTGATACTAACGGTTGAAATCAACAGACAATGACGAAAGCGTTATTGCATTCTCCTGTGATGATTCATACACCCGCGCGAGGAATGTCAAAATATGAATATTAGAGTTAAAAGAGCAAATTTTCTACGAGAGATGCAATATTATTCCAACATCTGGACAGCTAAAAGCTGCATGATGCCAACAAGATTTAACCCGTCAAGTTTAATCAGTGCTCAATAGATATTTCAAAATGCAAAATTATTTGGCATTACTCAACACCGCTATCAATTTTCATTGAATACCCGAAAAATAATCATGAGCCTTTCGGCATCCAACCACGAGATAAAGCTCGCTACTGGCAAATACGTTAATTGGATACCACCAAAGGCTCCCTTCAATGCAATAAAATAATCCTACAATATCGAAAAACATCGATTTATAAATAGAAACCTGTAAACTCCATCTATGGAGTCATAATTTACGATTATAATGAGTAGCATAAAATAGTATCATTACTCTGTGCCAGTAATACCTCTAATTACGAAATATTTCAATAATTTTCATGACCAAATGGCTAGATAAAAGCAATCTACGATTGATTCCTGAAATTCTCCATTTGTAGACGAATTTTATTGCTCCAGCCATGAATTTAGTCCAATAATTCATTTGACTAACAGGGCTTGATGCCGCCGAGTCATACTAAACGTAGTTCAGTAGAATAATTTATGGCTGAAATGAGGAAAATATTACACTGTGCAGCAATCTAATTGTCTAGTAATCTACATTTCATAAATATTAAATTACGATCAGCTATCGCAGTCGTGGCCTGAAACAAGATTTTTTGCCTGAGATTGACGTTTATTGTTCTATTGATCAGCACAATTAACTACTTGTAATCAAATTTGAAAAAAAAATGTGATTCATGCTTTTTCCATATTTTGTATACATCAGTTGATTTCCCCGGCAAAATATTTCACCCATATTGTTATGATTGATTTGCCTAGCCCCTTTTCAACCATCAAAAAGTTACAATATCGAGTATTCATTGAAATACCACCAACATTCATCCCGAGAACTAATAACAATCGCTCATTCCCGCAAACAAAAAAAAATCACTTTTATCACATGCCAATATGGTAGGTTACATTTAACGTAGAGTGCTCGAACAGACGACAGTGTTCGATCAACGTCAACACTCAGTCATCACCCAGCAATTCATCGCTTCCACTACCGTCCAACATATTTTCCCCTTCCATGGATTAATTATTTTTCCACCATTAATTCTCGTCACACGACATGCAGGAACAGCACGTGGATTCAATTTAATTGAGCAAATTGAAAAGTTTGAATCGACGGATCGACTACTGGAATTGAATATCACGGAGACATTATTCTAAGCTAAGGCAAGAACGTGTTTCGACAGATGGAAGAGTAGATACGTCAAGATATTTATATCAAAAGCGAGAGAATTCGCAGAAATCCATTGAGCAGAGGGTGCAGAGGATACGATAATGGATTGATTCTGCGAAAATTCTATCTTCTGGAAATGATACGCTTGCGAAGAAGTAATGAGTTCATTAGAGATATATCCAGTCTCCAGTGAACTAGAGATAGACGCGTAATGATGAAGATTTTATTAATGCGGCCAAAACGGAGAGAAAAATTGGGAGCACGTCTAAATATCCGGTCGAAAATATCCAGTCCAAAATATCCAGTTAAAAATATCCAATTCGAAAATATCCGATTGTAAAAAACCCAATAGCAAATATATCCGCGTACATTGGATCTGTTTGTAGATCCAAGAAGGTGGATTGGAGTTCAAAATAAATTTGTCTAATTTTTGTATTGGATTTGATAGCATTTGGATATTTGTGTTTTGGATATTATTGTTTTGGACATTTTTCATTGGAGATTTTTGGGTGGGTATTTTCGACTGGATATTTAGACGTGGAACCGAAAAATTCTTTAAAAATTACGTGCCTGTTCCGTAATCCTCCTGTCAAAATAATATTCAGTTAAAATTACGGAATAGTTACGCACTTATTCAGTGAACCGTCAAGAAAAAGTCCAGGACGTTCAAGAAAAAGTATGAAAGGTTCAGTGAAAAACTGCTGAATCAAAGATATTTTTCAAACAGTGACCAACATCTGAATAAAATAAAAATGTGTTAAATCCTCTCAATTGATAGTTAAACCTCGGACACATTTCCACTTCATTCGGATATTTTCTATTATCAGAAAATACCGAATATGGTATTTGGGACTTAGACATTCATTTATGCTGTGGACCAAAGTGGGACTTAGACATTCATTTATGCTGTGGACCAATTCCGAATGTCTCCTCGTCTCGCAATATTTCTGATCTCCCAGTCAAGCAGCCAAGCCCTCTGTTAAGACTTATAGAGCACTAGAAATACCGGAATAAGAGACTACAATACGTCCCACAGAATGTACGCCCTATTTGTATCCCTATGAATTCATGTTACTAGAGAACAAGATTACACGGGGAACCGTGTTTTCCCTCTGCGCACTGTATCACTATATCAAGTTCATTCATTTTTCACTATTTGTTTACTCTCCATCTCATTTAAATAGTTGGACGTGGCAAATTATACCCCGTACAAGCCTCCACCGAGTAAAAATCACTCGTCTATTCATAATTTTGAGTCGAGTGACTAATAAAATTCATAAAGATAATGCTCATCCGTGAAGTCCATAGGGACAAAAGGTGCCTGGAATTTTAAAATTAAGTACGAAAGCAACGAATCATTTTTCTGAGTTTCAATAAATTTAATGGAATGCGAAGGAAGCCCCTCGGCATTGGAGCTGATGAAATTTTAATTCGTCTTGCTCCAGGTGCTTTGAGAAAATGTACCTGAATGTGTTTGTGAGATTCCAACAGCTATCTGCTACTCTCTGCAATTTCACATATTAATACAAGTCTATTGTAGAGAGTTTATTATTACTATGATAGTACCAGCAATCACTGCAGGATTCACGGAGGCTTTGTCCGCCATCACATTCTTTAATCCTTAATCATTATGAAACTACTCCCGTGAGGCACCACAGAAGGGGCACCATAATCCGTTAGCTTCAGAATTTACAGTTTCCATGTTTTCCTCGGTTCGCCGCCTCTCTTCGTCAATTTTTCTCTCGTGATGAATGACTTTTGTAATTGTTTCGTCCGGATTTTATTTTTTCAACGAGGAAGTGGAAACTGAAAAAAAACAGGTTGTTTCGCATAATTAGATGCAATCAGACAGCAAATGAGATAGCAGAGTTACAATTATAATGGATAATGCCACAAATATCACTGATTTAATTGAATGTATGGAACCACAGGGGATGATTTACACAGTGAATTAGGCTATTAGCACGAGAAGTTAATCGATCTTCTGTCCATGAGATTATTTAGAAGATGCCTTCGACTTTTTGCAAACTGTATCGCTTCTTATGTGACAAAAAAACGTATTAAATATTTTTCAAATCTGTAAAAGTAGCATCAAAAGAATCAATATTTTATTCTATTCAATTTTTCATTTGGAAGCTCATCCCGTCGGAAGAAAACATTTATGCCTTGAATTTTTACCATTGTTCCTCCCTTTATTGACGCGTACAAAAAGATTTTTTTAGCTTTGAAGCGCACACTATGGGCATAACGTAGGAATTTTCCCTTCCAATTCTCTTTCACCCTTGTTCAATTAAAAACCGTCGCTAACCTTTTTCGTCTTCGGTCTTCCTTTCGAGTTGATAAATTTTTGAGCGCATAGTCGACGGTGGAATTTTTCTTTGAAGCATCTCCAACCCTTCACAATTTTTTTTTCTCTTGGTAGACCTTGAGAAGTTTTCATCATCCCCGACTTAACATACCAACTCCACATTCTTTATGTACGAGTAATTTTAACCACAACCACTGTTCCATTTTTTTCAACAGATTAACGACACTCACATATAACTACACTTTATCCAGCTCTACCGGAAACTTCTTCCCCACCTGTTGGCATAAATATTAAATATCAATATATACTCCTGAAAATTTGCCTTTGAAATTTTAAGAAACTTTGTAAGTGAAAATTCATAATTTTTCATACCAAAAATGTGATTAGGTAATAAGAATAACCCATTTTCCAAGTTAAGCTGAAAATGAATGAAGGAATAAACCGAGGTAAATGAATTCCACCACTTACAATAGTTTCACAAATTAAATTCTCGACTTAAATGGAGGATATAGCTGGCTGTATGCTCAACTGGTGTTTCACAGATTCATTAATTATCAACTTATATCCTGAGCACTCCCGGTGATTGCTCAGTACGATTGAATGAGTTAGGGAAACACAATTTTCCATAACGAAATCATTTCACCCTATCTCAGATCTATCCATCCTTTCTATCAGCGCTCATTGTTGCAATAAAACCCTCGTGATTTCCTGTGACGAATTATTTTAACAGAGTGAAGAATAGTATTTTTTTTGCCTAGTCAGACAAAGCTAGAAGATCTTTTCTTTTGAATTCCTTGATAAGAACATAATTTTCCCTCTCGTATGCACGAACATCAAAATGACATGAAATCACATCGTGAACTATTTAGAGGAAGATTCATCTCTCAAGTGGTTGGGTGATCCTCGCCTGGAGCTAGGACACCAACGACGCACGAGTAAAAATCCCATCACAACAACCCGGAAAAATACTATATCCCGCAGAACTAATTTTTTCTCTGTGACATACAGAGTGAATAGATGTCCCCACGACAATTCATGACAGGTGATGTCCTCTACTTTCATAACAAAAATCACTTTGTCAAAGAAAAATCAACTTCAGTCTGACCAGATGTTTCCGATGGTTTGCGCGGATAAAGTCCGTTTTAGGTGAGGAAAATATTGAAGATGAAATTGACTTTTCGCAATATTTCATACAGGGAGATATGGACCAAAGGTATGTCAAAAAATAACATAAAGTACTGAACACCAGTAAATTTTCCTGAGAATCATTAACTTCCAGACTCAAAAGCTGGGATGATTCATCCTACAAGTCACCAAAGAAAGCTGACACAATAAATTTTTCTTGCGCACATTCCTTGACAATGAAAATAAATGATAATAGCCTTTCATACTAGCCTAGGTCCGTAACCTGATGATAGTAACACTATTATCAACTGTCCGATAAGAAGCGACGGTGCTAGAACTATGCGTCAGTTAGCCGACACACTTCTCCAGTGAATCCAATGCCATTGCCAACCAAAATAATGTTAATAATAACTGCGCTCATAGTTGCCTTCATTCCAATGAATATGGGCTTGACATCATCTCCTAAGACGGCTGTAGCGATAGTACGACCCACTCAGACTGCAGGGGATGTCTCACCAGGAAAGCCAGGCATGTTGCAGAAATTTGTAATCACCACCAGTCTCACCTCACCTCATGGGAATCGTTCAATAATATTTTTTTTTACAGAATCCACTTCAATCCTGGCTTGGTTGCTATCCATTCCCATGACAGTAATGTCAACCATGATTTGGATCATCAACCTTCCATTCGTCTTCCTCAACGTGATCAAGCTATTTTCATACATCTTGTTCAAGTTTTTGGTAACACTGATAGTTATCGCAACATCTCCGATCACAGCTCTACTGAAGCTTCTGCTGCTTCCAGTAATCTTTCTCCTCAGATTTCTCCTTCTGATTGTTAAATTCATAGGCGATATCATTCTCCCAGCGATAGTGTATGTTATCCTGTGGCCAATCCTCACAATTCTGGGAATGAGCAGCACTATTGTCAGTTTGCAACTTGTACTACATACCCTCGACCTACTGCAGGATAATGTATCATGTCTACTGTCTACGCTGTCCTATTTCGGGGGACTCCTTCCAGGTTGCGACACATCTGGTGAAAAGACGCAGACAGATTTGATTAACGAAACAGCTCTTCTAACTCTGCATAGTGATACAGTTAATTCGCAGTGATTATTGTTCTGGAGACGAACGGACTTGGAAACGCTTTAACAAGAAAACTCTGACAGGGCTGAATGCCAATAGTATGTCAATGAGTGTATGTGGGTGAATGGAGTAGTCGAACCATTGATGATTACATAAAACCTAATGAATGAAGTTGTGATAAACAAATAAATGAATGAGCTATTGGGACCATAAGTTATTAAAGATGATAAGTACTTCTCTGTCAATAGTAAACTTGGAAAGTTGAATGGCGTTAAAGAACCTTGGCATAATATCTAGAGGAATGAGAGTTATTTGTGTGAAATAAGATTTGTTATAATACTAAATTATTCTACTAGTTATAATACTAAATTAAATTGCAATTTTTTGTACGCATTCCAATAATGCTTGCATAAAGATGAATAAATTTATATATTTATTTCAATGATGATGTTGGATGTTATGTTTAATGGAGACTTTGTTGACATTTTAATCATATCGCTGTAGAAATTAAGTGCGAAAACGAAAAATTTATCAGTTGCTTAAAATTATCAAATAAATTCCAATAAAAATAAAGGTACCGGGACAACAATTTTACTGTTTTGATATTAAGATTCTGCAACTTTTCCGCACTCCGCGAGTGACATTTGTAAAACTAACTAATGTACATGATTGTACATCGTTAGTACATCATTGTGGGTGTATTTATCTTGCTTGTAGTCCCGTGGCTAACTAGCCACGATTAGCAAGCGATTATTAATTAATAATCATCATTTTTGTTGCCTATGATATTTGCCGGGAAAAAAAATGAAAAATCAACTTTTTTAATTGAACTGTAGCGGCGGCGACAAAACAACTTGTCTATAGAGCTGATAAATGATTGCTCTTCGTAAAAAGAACAAATTCTGTTGTTGGTAGTAGGTTTTTATCCTTTTATACCGAGCTTCAAATATTTTGTTAGCTTCGCGTTCATTTTTAAATAAATAATGTCAGTGGTGTCCTCTATATGACACGGTTGGAATCTCTATGCCAGCAGAGTATTTGCAAGTGGCGACCTCTGCCCGCCACAGGCGGAATCCACATGTCCTGGGGTATTTGTCAGTAGCGACCTCTGTGTGACATATGCAGGACACACAGTACACAGCGCTATCTACGGCGTCAAAACGTACTTGTCCAGTGTTTTGACGAAACACATACCCTAAAGCAGGGGCTCATCCTCATGTTAGTAGTGACCCCGGTGGTGAGAGGCGCCACCATCGATAATAAATTGGAGTGGGGAGTAATCATCACTTTTATTTGATTCTATTCGATGACTGGGGTATGTGCAAACGAGCAAAACTTTATATTCGTTATCTACAAAACGATTTCTTACGAAACTAGCTACAGTTTAATTAAAAAAGTTGATTTTTCATTTTTTTTCCCAGCAAATATCATAGGCAACAAAAATGATGATTATTAATTAGCCACGGGACTACAAGCAAGATAAATACGTCCACAATGATGTACTAACGATGTACAATCATGTACATTAGTTAGTTTTTCCATTTTCAACACTTTGCCAGGTAAATACATTGGGATCGCTATGTTTGGAACCATTTTATATCACATCCTGCTCTGTTTTCCCTTCCACCCAGAAATCAATATTTTCAGGTGAATGTTCTACTGGTATTGAAAGCAATACTTTAATCATTGCATTAAATATATGCCATGAGAATTATTATTGCTTGTAAATGTAGTAAAAGCTCTGGAAGTAAAATGTACCTGACGCCTCATTTTTATCGTCCTCTCCTCTAATAGATATTTATTCTAATTTTCCAAAGTTGTTTGTTCAACGTATAGAAGAAACACTATCAATAAACTAATCATTCCCTAAATGTGCTGATCGCCTCTAGTACCTGCCAGCTGATGCTCTTCCTTTTTTTTTCAACTACTTTATCGCTCCCACATCCTTATCAAGGTCAACGGCACAAAGGGCTTCACCTCTGGCCTCTGTATTTCGTTTCGTCAAGAGAGGAAATGAAATCCGAGGCAGGGTATCGAGGCGTTATGAAGTGCAGCTGGCTCTCAAAATTCTGGGAATATACACATGGTCGTTGAAATAATTTAAGAGAAAAATTTTTGTTGAAATAACGATTTTTTTGTCGAACAAAGGGGAACTACTGAGTTTACTGCCATAATTTACATAATTAACGGGCGATAAGAGCTTTTCTGTACTTGATATAATTTTATAAGGAATATGATCTTTTCTCCCAGTTATTCATTACCAAGGGAAGTCAATAACTAACGTTTTGTTGATTAGAGAACCTCCAATAAATAATATCGAATAATGTTTTTTTCTAAAATGTCTTATTGTCGAGAGGATTCAAACTAATCCCATAATGAAAGTCGGCTTGACCTTTACCATTTTCGTAAATAAAAATTTCAGGGGTCAATAAATAACCGTATTTAATTTCTCAATTGATAGATTTCTAATGGAACTAAAAAGGTTCTCTGATATCTTAATTTGACTAATTACCACCGTAATTCAATAATCATCAGAGCTCAATTTCACTAATTACCCTAATTACGCACCAGCTTGGCCTGCAGCAAGTATACCAGGGAGTAATTTATTCCCTGAACAACAGACTTCCCATGGAAAACATTCCCCCCTCGAAACGGAACTACCGAATCGATCCAAATGTCTCCCTCTCAACAATTCGTTCAAAGCCTTGGCATCCACCAAAAATAAATTTCCAAAACTCATAATAATTTCAGATTTCTCTTTTCGTGAGTAAGTTACACTATCTTCATTTCGATCAACAACAAAAAATACAGAGAACACGTCATCAGTGGTATAATTTTCATATAAGGACCGATCGAATTCGTACCTTGGCACGGTGAAGCGTCCATTGGACGTTGGTGCGGGGGGGTTTTGCCCCAAATGTGGAATAACCGGCGTTCATGAGTCATCATACCCTCCGGATGATCATCAGACCTTCTGCCTCCCCTGCTCAGGTCCAAAAAATCGACTCTCCAAATTCCTACGATTTTCCTCAAAAATATTCATCTTGTATCGAGGCGAATTACAATTAATGGCGATAATTCGCGGGACTACTTGTTCGTGCGGAGAACTACTCACGCAATGTGTTCGTGGGTCCTGCGGTTGAAGCACAGCCAATAGCAGGTCCTGGGCAAG
Source organism: Diachasmimorpha longicaudata (assembly GCF_034640455.1). NCBI lineage: Eukaryota > Metazoa > Arthropoda > Insecta > Hymenoptera > Braconidae > Diachasmimorpha > Diachasmimorpha longicaudata. Next base: position 6,167,606 of record NC_087225.1, read on the forward strand.
TCATAATCCACCAATCGTGAAAGTCGATACAACGCCGTTTAGCGAGGGTATAAAGCAATGTGAGCGTTGCCGAGGCGGAGTAGTCTGACGACAGAAGCCGTTGGAAATTGTTCGCTGAAGTGCCATTGCTAACTTCTGCCGACAATCCTCTTAACGTCTCTCTTTTCTACATCAAAAAAATAAAAAAAACTTCAAAATGGTGAGTACCACAGATTTTTCAATATTTCACGACCCCTGAGAATTCGTATGTCAATAAATAATTACATATAAATTGGTTAACCTCAAGATTTTGTCAATTTTCGTGATGAGAAATCGACTTCCTGCTTCGTATTTCAATTGACGGTCCGTTGAGATTCGAGGCAATCGAGGGCAGGGAAAGTATTTAAATGACTTTCTCGTCGAGAAAGACCTTTTGTCGTAATTATAAATCAGTCCATTATCCCATGTGAATCAATTACGAGATTTTTTTTCTGCGAATATTTGTTGAACGAATCGATTTCCTGTCCGCTATTTCAATTCGTACCTCATTGACATTCGATGAAATTGACAGGGGAGGGGAGAGGGTTTAAATGATTTCCTTGGGGAGAATACGCTTTTTTTTTTCGTAATTATATTGTGGGTGGGGGTGTTTCAAGGAGGAATTGGGGAGCGAGTTATCGAGCGTCATTTTTGTTTGACTGGAGGCCATTTTGTAACGGTTTTCCGCCGGCCGGCTCCACCCTGACATGAGTCATTCGCACATTTGAATCGATACTCACAAAGGTTTATTCCGAAGTCATAGTCGTTGAGTATATTTGTCATTCATTAGACCATTTAGCTGATAAAATCATTTTACCATCGTGAGCTTATTATTTTAATTTGCATCGATACGTGTAATATTTGACTTAGTCGAGAACACAATTTAAAGGAACAAATTTGTCAATAATTATTTATTGAACAATCTCAAACTTCCGAATATTTCATTTATTGTACAATAAATGGATTAGAATTCGATGTGTGACGAAGGGTGGGACAAAATGGAAACTACGACTTTTAAAATGCTCATAACTGGACAATGAATTGATCAATTGAGTACGATCTGAACTGAGGAACCTACCGACGTGGTTTTATCCAGGAATGCCTGTGGCTTTTAGTGCGTTTCCTCAGAGAATCTTTTGTAATATTTTATTTTCTTTTACAGCGTGAATGTATCTCAATCCACGTTGGACAAGCTGGAGTCCAGATTGGTAATGCCTGCTGGGAGCTGTACTGCCTTGAGCATGGAATCCAGCCCGATGGACAAATGCCATCTGACAAGACCATCGGAGGAGGTGACGACAGCTTCAACACTTTCTTCAGTGAAACTGGAGCTGGAAAGCACGTACCACGTGCTGTCTTCATTGATTTGGAGCCTACCGTAGTCGGTATGAACTTTTCTTTTCTATTTTCTCTCAATTTTTTTATCAATTTAAATCTTAAGAAATGATTAATGGCTTTCAGAGTAACAACATGTTCTCAATAAACATTTTTTTACTCAAATTGAACCCAATCCTTTCAAAAAATTTGTTTGTCCCTCTTAACTTTCAACTAATCCCCACTATTTTCTGAAATTCACAGATGAAGTACGTACCGGTACCTACCGTCAGCTATTCCATCCTGAGCAGCTGATAACTGGCAAGGAGGATGCAGCGAACAACTACGCTCGTGGACACTACACCATCGGCAAAGAAATTGTTGACCTGGTTCTCGACAGAATTCGCAAGCTCGCAGACCAGTGCACAGGTCTCCAAGGTTTCCTGATCTTCCACTCATTCGGTGGTGGTACTGGATCAGGTTTCACCTCTCTCCTCATGGAACGTCTCTCCGTGGATTACGGAAAGAAATCAAAGCTCGAATTCGCCATCTACCCAGCTCCCCAAGTTTCCACTGCCGTTGTTGAGCCCTATAACTCTATTCTGACGACCCACACGACCCTCGAGCACTCCGACTGTGCATTCATGGTAGACAATGAGGCAATCTACGACATCTGCCGCAGAAATCTGGACATTGAACGTCCAACCTACACAAATTTGAACCGACTGATTGGACAGATTGTTTCGTCAATCACAGCATCACTGCGTTTTGATGGAGCTCTCAATGTCGATTTGACTGAATTCCAGACCAACTTGGTGCCCTACCCCAGGATTCATTTTCCCTTAGTTACCTACGCACCAGTTATCTCAGCTGAGAAGGCCTATCACGAGCAGCTGTCTGTCGCTGAGATCACCAATGCCTGCTTCGAGCCAGCAAATCAGATGGTCAAGTGTGACCCACGTCATGGAAAGTACATGGCCTGCTGCATGCTCTACAGGGGTGATGTCGTCCCCAAGGACGTCAATGCAGCCATTGCCACCATTAAGACCAAACGTACCATCCAGTTTGTCGATTGGTGTCCAACTGGTTTCAAAGTGGGCATCAACTACCAGCCACCAACTGTCGTACCTGGTGGTGATCTGGCCAAGGTGCAGAGAGCTGTGTGCATGCTCTCCAACACCACAGCCATCGCCGAGGCCTGGGCTCGTCTTGACCACAAGTTCGATCTCATGTATGCCAAACGTGCTTTTGTACACTGGTATGTCGGTGAGGGTATGGAGGAGGGAGAATTCTCAGAGGCCCGTGAGGATCTCGCTGCTCTTGAGAAGGATTACGAGGAGGTTGGCATGGACTCTGCTGAGGGAGAGGGTGAGGGCGCTGAGGAGTACTAAGTGCTTGAGAGCCTTTTCGACGACATCGAGATTTCCTGCTTCTTTTTATTTCTATTTATCTTTGTATTCATTTGATCATCCAAAAATTCAGAAATTGGAAAGAAATTTTTCAGTCTCGATGTTAAAATACATGATTTGAAATGATTGCGATGGATTTTTATTAATTATTACCTGCCTTTATAGAAAGTTGATTGAGAAGTGAGTAATTTTTGTGGAGCTTGAAGAATTCATGGGGGCATTTAAATGTTTTCAATTGTGGTAATATATCTGTTCCTTTTTTTCTATTAAATTCGATCTTTTATGAACTAATTAAATGTTTAACGCAATTAAAAACATGGTAGTGTTTAAACTATAACACTTTTTTGTAGTCTGAATAATCCTTTAAAAAATACTCTGCTAATTTTCTTCGAAGTTATTCATGAAACCTTCATTTACATTCATTACACTATTTTTATTTAAATCAGAAATGAAAAATAAATTTCTAGCGTCAGAATTCAATCAATAATTACCTACCTCCTTTAATTAAAAAATCAAATGTATGGAATCACCAGTGAGTTACTCCTTTATTTCCATTTTTGAAAGGTGTTCTCGTAGTTTACAATAATAATCAATTGCTCAAACTGACTGTAAGCCACAAATGTGTGAACACAGTATTATTTTTCAAGTATTTGATAAAATTATTGTACTAAAAGTACTCCAGATATTTTCACTTTGCAATAAATGCGTGAAATCTGCAAGTGTAGGCCCTAATTTATGCCATCGAAAAAAATTGAGAGCAGGAAAAAAATATCTCAGTTACGAAAATGTTGCAATTGATACTGAAGCTATATACAAGTGCATTTATTGATTTTTCTTATTGATATTTCATAAAAATGAATTGCAGGGGAAGGTCCCTTCCAATGGACGAATTTTCAAAAACACTTCATTTCAAAAGTTTTACACTAAAACAAGTTGAAATCGATGATTAAATGCGATGGAAACGTGAAAATCGTGGCTAAAATTACTTCATGTATATTTAATAATATTGTTATAATATGTATATAGGTATATATTAACTATTACAATAATAGAATCGCAATCATCATGATTCTTTCATCTCTCAATAATACAATTATTCATTATTTTTTCTCCTCAAATCACCAGATTCACCTCGACAAAATTTTTTTTTTCATCACCTCGTATAAATGTTCATCTCATAGACAAGCGTGCAACAAGAATGAATCTAGCTCACAATAACTTTTATTTACCATAATTCATTTGTTTATTCCAGTATTCAGTTAAATCCTAACAAGAAAGTGGCGAGAAAATAATGACAAAGACATTGTTCTCCTTTATTTTTTTCATACTTTGTACAAAGAAAAAGATAATTAATTAAAAAAGGTAATTAATTGTCGCACTTTCTCGTGAGTCACATCACACAATATTTTTTTTTCGGGGTTTAAAATTAAAATGGATAGAGTAAAAAATAATATATTCGCACGTGCATTAAAAAAAATTGTCTCGATGAAGCTCAGTTCATCCTATTTGTGATTAAATCGATCCACTGGGGCAGAAGACAATTTTTATTAATTAATTAATCACTCTGTTGGACCGATAGATTCTCCATCAAAGACTGCGCATCACGTTGAATCAATGAAATATTTTAGTTAAAAAATTGTCAGTAGAATAATCTAGAGGCATTCTTACTCACATTCTCACGTATTCGGCACCATAAAACGCTGCAATTCAACCTCTCGTGAACACATCGCTTCACAAGCGACCACAACACGAAGAAATAACAAAGAAAAATTTATGAAAAATCGTACGATTAAACGAACATGTTTTTTTATTTTTGGACCACCTCGAGATATCTTTTCTCATTAGGAGTAAGATATCTGGTAATTTAATTTCAATCAATGACCGAATTGAAAAGCAACACACATAGATTTTTTTTTTCAACGAAATGAGCGACGGCCATCCACTTCATTTTTTTTTTTAATTAAATTCTCCGTTAAAATGTTTCGATGCAAAGCGCGCGTGCAGGAAAGCTAGGCCATTGCGCGAAGGAGTAGGTGAGGACCGAGTAAATCCATTACCATTCCCATGGCGATTGATAAATTTCAAAATTCATTAACATTTTTCTTTACGAATTATTGAGTATCAGAGGACTTTACCAATTGTTTAATTGTCCACAATTGTTTAATTTTCAATAAATTTTATGAATAAAATCGCCTTTACCCTTCATATTTATTTTATCGTCATCTCTAATTATTTGTACGAGCTCAGAAGCCGGATATCGGCCTTTCGCGGGGGTGCTTTAAATCACGATAAATCGTTAAACACGATATACCAGATTTTTCGATAATCTCGTTATCCGTTAGTCGATCAAATTTTTTATCGTCATGCTAATGCATCTGGCGAGCAGTTGAGTTCCAATTCTCGTTCGTTGCTTTTGAAATAATTGATTTAAATTTTTTTATGGGGTAGAACGAGGGGAGAAATGGAAGTTTAAAAATTTAACTATCACGAATTGATAACGATCCAATCAATAATTTGAATAAATTATTCCATTCCCTTGGTTCCCTTCATTATGCAATACTTCGAATGGAATTGTCATTGTAATCCAAGCGATGATTAAATTGTTTTTTATAACTTGAAAAATTCATTAGGTTGATATAAAGTTTACGTGCAGCACCATTTTTAATTTCCTTCACTCCTCCCTCAAACGCACATCGCCAGTCGTTCACGAAAATTGATTATTTCATCTCGATGTTTATTATTAATTCCATGTTTGTAAGCTCCAGATTTATTAGAATTAAATACGACATATTGACAAATTTTGGTTAATCTGGTTTATCCAGCGCTCTCTAACACTCGGAAAAATCACAGTAAATCGTTAAATACGATATACCTGATTTTTCAATTAATCTCGTGATTAATTAGCCGATCCAATTTCGTTACCGTTATGCTGACGAACCAGGTGAGCAGTCAATTCTCCAATGTCAATCATCAATTTTGAACTAGCTGATAACAATAATTTCCACTCGATAGAGGACAAAAGAACTTTAATTCTTTACTCTGAGATAAAATATTCATCTTTATATAACCGAGTAATTACGATTTAAACAATAATTGAATACATAATCCCAATTTCCTGGTTTCAAATTTTAAATCCAAAAATAATACGGTAATCAAATTGTTTTCTTGCAAAGTAATTCCTTTATTGCTCATTGGGGTTCACGAAAATTAATTATTTCATAATGATGAAGTTTATCATTAATGAAATGTCCGTCAGTTTGAAATATAAGGTATTAACGTGGGGAATTTCTATTATAGTTGTTTATTGAGCGCTCTGTGTCGAGGGGAAAAATCACAGTAAATCGTGCAACACGATATACCTGATTTTTCGATAATCTTGTTCTTAATTAGTCGATCGAATTTCATTATCGTAATCCTGATACACCTGGTGAGCAGTTCATCCCCAAATATCATTCGTCGAATTAAAAATAATTCATTGTGCTGATTTTTACTTTGAGTAATACGAGAAAATCAGTTTAAATTTTGTGTTCTCACTGAAATAATAATTTCAGTGTAACCTATTGATTACGATCGCAATCAGAACTGAATAAATAATTTCATCCACCTCCCCCCACTTCATCACATCTTGAAATATTCTGAATGAAATAATTATTGAAAAACAAATAATAAGATGATTAAATCGTTTTAATTAACTTAAAAACTCAATTAGGTATTTATAAAGTTTACGTGCAACATGATTTTTGTTAATTAATTTCCTTCACTGCTTCCTCACACGCACATCGTCAATGGTTCATTACAATTGATTATTTCACCTCGATGCGATTTAAACCGAGAGATCATCCCCTATTTTCATCATTTTGTTTCTTCTCGCATCGAGCGATGCTCAACAAATTAAAAACGTAAAAACATTAACAATAGAATATAGTCTTCCTTATTCTCGTAGACGTTGTGATGGCAGTCTTGAGTCCTGGAAAATACGATGGAATTTTTGCTCGTCGGCTGCTTCAGGCAATGACTTCTTCATAACTTCGTTATTATTAAGTTCCGCTTTTATATTCTCTGCTCGTTTTGCACTTCGATCTTGGGTTCTAACTTTGTTTTTCATCTTCTTATTTCTGGTAAAATATTTTCTGTGGCAGTGTCTGAAAAAAAAAATCAATCGTTAAACGAGACATTACTTTTGCGTTTTTTTTTTATAATCAGAATCGTAGTTTCTTAGTGGAGTTTTTATGAATTGTATGGAGCATGAATGACTTCTTCTAACGGAGCGTCTAAAAAATATCCTAATGCAAAAATAATTGCAATGAGCTTTTCCATCTATTCTAATCATTCACCTACGAGTTAAACGAACCGTTGTCAATCGATAATATCTCGAGATCGGCAGTGTGAAAATCATTTTCTCTTCATTCTGAAGGTACTTTGGGAGAGTTAAAAACCAAATGTCACGTTTAAAACGGATTATTTCACAATATAAACATTATTCAATAATGTTCACTTTCCTAGATAAAACAATTAGTGTGTTCCGAACGTTATCGACTTTAATGTACAGCAAAACAATTATTAATATTTTCCCCAATTGATTTTGAATAAAATGAGATAATGAGATAATGAATTGAATACGTACCCGAGTTAGGACTACCTACGCCTCGACAGGCTTCTTCTTCTCCTTCTTCTTCTTGAGGAAAGATGGTGTCCTGAGGCCCTTCTTCTTCTTTTTCTCTTTCTTGGGTGATTCCTCGCTAACGCTCACGTCCTGCGACATGGAACCCTTAACATGGAAGGTCCCAACGAATAAACATAAAAACCACATGCACATGCAGATGAAATTCGCTCTCCAATGATGTGATTAATTAACCGATTTTTCTTGCATGCAAGCAGAGCCGTTTGTCAGCACTACTCAACTTGAAATAATATTTTTTCTATTTAATTCGCCTAAATCTCAAATATTCTGAGCTCTATGGAGATGAATTTCGAAGAATAAATGCAAGAATTATATAATCAGTGTTCATGTTCTTAGATCAATCTACTACGGTTTCAAGAATAATTGATTATAATTATTATAAATGATTGATGAAAAATAATACGTGAATGATGAATGTGATGATTAACCTTCCAGGCCTGACACGACATCCATTAACGGACTCTTAAAAACCGTCAAATGAACAAATGTAATAGAAAAATGATTAATAATTTAAAGGTAAACCCTATGAAGAACCTGTTAATCTCATAAATAAATTAATGAAAGAGGTATCTAGAGACTTCTGAGGACCAGATGAATGGTAAATCGGTCGATGTGCCATAAAATTATTACGATAAGCTAATGAAGAGGTGAAAATACAGGAATACCGATTATCCTATATAGAGTGGAAGACAACAAAATTTATCAATAAATGTAAATTATGTGAGATAAATTGCACAATCTGGACCGTCAAAAATCACTACATGTAGACAATTAATTGAAAAACTGACAATAATTACAATAGACACCCATCAAAACCCTTTTAATCACCAATGTATGAATGAAAAAGACATCTAAAGGTTTCTGCGAGCCACATGATGGGAGAATGTGCCATAAAATTAGTATAATAAGACCATGAGAATGAAAATCCATGGATGATTATTGGTCTCAGTGAAATCAGAGATAAATGTAATTGATAAATAAAAAAAATTCAACGAACCTCCTTGCTGCTGTGAGAAAATGTGCTGTGATGTGCATCAGAATGGTCGCCATTCACGGTATTCTCCCCTGTAACACGACACAAATTATAGAACATTTTCAACTTTGCAATGAGTAAAAAGCATTGACTCGATAACACTAACACAGTATTTTCTTGACACGTTGTTTTGCATGAGGATATCATCTACAAAAATTGTAAATGAAACCGATGAAATCGTAATGTACCATGACGGTTACAGACAGTGCAATCTAAGCATGAAAATTCTATTTATTGTGGTCAATTGATTCAGCGTAATTCAAATATACACAGTTTTTTAAAATGCGATATTCATCAACCTCATATTCAACAATCGGTTGATTTTTATTACGTTTGTTGAATTGCCAACAATAAAGTGGAGCAAATGTCGTTGTTAGAACACAGTTTATTGTAATTAAAAATGTTTATCATGTGGTTAGAATGGGATAACAATTCCTGTAGACGAAATCTAAGTTCAAAAGCTCACATGTCAAGAAGATGCTGCACTAGTACTGACATATACAAAAAAAAAAATACACAAGAAAAAAAAACAAAAAAAAAATGTTATGTTACTGTTCGGCGAGAGAAATATTTATAAAATCCCTTACCTCAGTGAGAAATATGTTAGCCAGATCAATGTATTCATTGTACCAATGATAACGTGCGTGACAAAGCAATTGCGAGGGGATGCAAATTAAAAGTAAACACCACTTGGAATGAAAGACCTTGTTAATTTATTCTTTCACTCCCCATTTTATGATGCAATGATAAAAGAAACAATAAAGAATAAGTGTGTGATAATAATTAATATAGACATAAAAGGAAAAACATTTTTTTAGCTTCAATTCCTTGAATAAAAGTGTCTCCACTAAATGCCTATTCCCTCATTCTCCTCTAACTGGTAACATTATTTTATAATTATGCAGCAAAAGCTATGAATAATGTACATTATTAGATCAGCCAGAATGACGATTATGTCAAAACATAATGGTAATATCTGTCCCTTGATCTGAGATGAAGAGAAAAAAAAAATGAGCAAAAGAAAAAGAAATATTCTCATAGAACTAGTAAAGCTACGAGTGAAATAAGTAGAGATTACCATTACGTTTTTTACAATGTGCTAACACTGTGATGATAATGGCGCTCAATATTAAATTAATAACTCATTAAATCTCATTGATACGATTCCAAATTAATACAAAGCTATTTAACAACGAGAATCGTACAAATGTTATAATAATTAATAATAATCAATGAATAATCGCGATAATCTGCAACTATCTTTCATATTCTAGTAAAGCACTTTGTGAATGCATCAAGACATCCAACATATCTTCATTGTCCTGCATATGAAAACATTAGAATGAAATTCTACGTAATAAAAGTGATAGGAATATTTTATCAAAAATATTAAACCCTAATCTAGCGTTTCAAGTCATGACTAAAAACACCGAATATCTTTGGAGGTAAAAAGGAACCAAATAGTTCCGAAGTTATTCAAAAAATATTCTGATAAATCACAGACTCGTGGAAAGCTGAATGTTCGTTGGCAGGAATGTCTTTTAAATCCATGGTATTGGTTACTTCCTAAAGAGCCCTTCCTCCATCATGAAGAACTTGGGAAAGGTGGGGGGTTCATGATGTGATTAAAACGAAATCGAGATTCTCACTCTAGACCATTCGATTGATCTGAATAAATTCCATAGTATTTACCGAGAGAATCATGAGACATTTGACGAAAACATCCTAGTTTTCATTTTCTTCCTCACTTGAATGATGATTCAATGTAGCTTTAACCTTTTCCACACTAACGCCCGACTTCTACGATGGCTCCTTTGTTACCGTTCATTGTGAATCCTCTGTACACTGGGAGATCTAAACAAATATTACAGCCTTTTACTAGAACATCAAGTCGTATCAGTGCATTTTTTCTGTCTGATTTTTTATGTAACTGTCAAATTCATTTTCCAGCTGTCAAAAGGATCAGAGCAACTCCGAAACTACTCGAAGAGTGTTTTGATGAAGCACAAAGGCTCGTCGATAGTTGATCGATCATTGACAGAAACATCGGTTAAATTCATGGTATTGATTACTTTGCAGAGAGTTGTGTCTTCGTAATCGGGAACAGGAGGGGCTGGTGATGTGATCAAAGCAGAAGCGAGATCCTCACTGCAGACGACTCGCTCGATTTGAATGAATTCCCTGGTGTCCATTGAGAGAATCATCAGGCATTTCTGGCAAACATCGTTCTTCCCACATTGTTCGTTTGCTGAATCATGATTCCATGCAGTTTTAACCTCTTCCACAATAACATCAGAGTCGTCTAGGATAAAGTTTTCACCATCGATGGTTGTGGGTCCAACGTACACTGGGAGTTCTAAACAAATATTACAACGCTTCACAGGGACATCAGCTGCCTCCACCTCATTATTTAATTCCTGTTCTGATTGCTGAGGCACTTCGCGATCTTCCTTATCATAATGTTCTGTGCAATAACTGCACTGAGGAATCGGCAACGCCGAACCCCATGTTCTCTCACTCATTGGAACGTTATCGCAAATTGGACATTTAATAATGAAATCTTTCTTATTTAAAATCCCATCCGCTTCATTCATTGTGAATGATTCCAGTCCCTCCAATGCTGAAGATACATCCGCTAAGTTGACACTCGTATTGTCACACCAGTTAATTGTCGAAAAGGAATCAGATCTTCTCAAGTTCGATGAAACATCCCCATAATAAATAGTCTCTCCACAGTCGTCAAAACCACACTCAGAGATGGTGTAGGTATCATGCTCACTGTTGAGAACAGCTGATTCATTCCTGTTAGGATTATCCTCACTCTCAGAAGATATTTTCAGGTGGAGACTGGTGTCAGCGCTGTTCTGGCCAGTTTGGAAGGGAGTGGAATTACCCCCAGTGCAGGAGAAAAAATCAGTGTTCGAGGAAGGCGGACTATGATCAGAGCAGTTCTCCAAATCTTCAGCAGGTGTTACTATTATCTGAGGAGAATTAGGAGGCACCGTGTCGCAGCAATCCTCACTCTCAAGTCCCTCCTCTCGTTCCAACAAATCATTAATATCAGAAATTGGAGATGAAACCGAAACTCCTTCTAGGCATTTTTCAATATTCGGCCTCTCGTCAGCTTCTTCAGTGACCTTTGATACTTTCAACTTCTCAACTTCGAGAATTGGAGACAAAGTCGTATCCTTCTGCTCTCCCTCATTAATACTCGAAAATTTGAGTTCCTCGTCCTCGGGAACAGTCAACAGTTGTGACTGGTACACCCTCGGAGAGCCAGGAACACTCAGCACCGTTTCCGTGTGAACCTCCTCTTCCAGAAAATCCTCTATCTCATCGAGCTGAATGAGAGTGGAACTTGTCTCCTTTCCTCGAATCTCATTAAAGCTCTTCTCACTCTCTGATTCATTCAAGTCCCACATGTAAACCACATTCTTTTCAAAGTCTTCACTAAGAAAATTTTCGTCCGAGGTATGCGCACTTAGTGAATTGTCATCATGATCCGATACCCTGCTGAGATCAGCTAATGTCTTCTTCCTTCTCAGCTCGATTTTCTCTCTGCTGTTGTCCGACTTTGTGTCATTCTCTGGAGATGATTGATCCGACTGACTGCTGATGTTAATCGTATTCTCTGTAGAGATATTAACGTTCAAAGACAACGCCCTGTTGCTTATCTCCCCAGAAAGGTCGGATTTTTTAGCGTCTGAAGAGTCCAAGACATCACACCCATTTATATTTGGTTCAAAGGATGATTTCATTCCCTTTGTAATTTGCTTGAATTTAGCAACAAATTTTTTAACGCTCTCTGATTTATTTGCGTAGAAAGAATTCTCGGTTGAACTGCTGGAATTCAGAGTTTCAGATTTACTCTTATTTGAAGACTCCTCGAAGACGATTGCCTTAGCGATCAGGTGCATCTGATTGGCGTAATGTTGGAAGGCTTCCATGTCGTTTGAGAAGACCTCTCCGTTTTCACCGATGCAGCAAGAGGCAACAATGTTCTCCAGCTCGACTCTCATAGACTCCTCACTCTCCACATCGATGTCAATCTCATTGAAGATGGATTTAATTTCGTTTATCAAGTTTTCAGAGCTCTTGAAGAGATCCCGAGAGTATCTCCCCTCCTGTGGGGACTCGCCCAGCCCAACTATCGGCTTCAGAAGGTCTGGAGTCACCGAAGTGTTCACTGCTTCTTCGTTTATGGACGTCGCGAGCTCCTTAATCTCCGTGTTAGTACTCTCCTTCGTTTTCTTTAGATTGTAACTCTCTGGAGATGATCCTGCGGTGCTCTCAGAGCCACTCGAAACTCTGTCGATGATGTGGTGAATCAATTCACTGATTACGATGACCTTGGGTTCCTTTCCATTGATATCCTCCTCAATAGTCTTCTCGACAATCTCCTCAATCTCTCGGATCTGTCTCTCCTCCCTCAACTCCTGATTGATCTCCAATCCCATCTCATCCATCACCTCATCGATGATGTGTTTGGCGACTTTGAGGGCTGTTAATTTAGCCTCCAAGATTGTCCTCAAATCCGTCGACAAATCGTCATTCAGATCGACGCAGGTCACATCAGAAATGACATCGTCAACAATCGCTTCAGCCTTCACCAAGGCCTCTCGTTCCCCGAGACCTGCGATTACCTCGTTTGCAGAGGTGGCGATGTCCTCGTGAAAGACTTGGTCTCGAGACTTCTCCAATTCGATGAACGTCGAATGAGGGAGTTCAAGGAGGTCTGAGCCGCCCACTGACTGCTCCCGTTCCATGGAATCAGCTGAAATGTCTCGTTCTGTATCCACGTCAATGGAATTGTCGAAGAGGTCAATTGTCTGATTCAAATCAATGTGATTGTCAACTTTCACTGGACCTTGTGTATCCTCGTCAGTACTTGGGAGCATCTCTTCCCAGATAAGTTCCTCCTGTTGAGGAGGGGCCTCGAAGCTGTGGTTTAACGAGCTCTCGTGGGAATATCCAGGATATAAACACTTCTCGCAGTCCTTCTTCCCACAGTGAAAGTGCTCCTCGATAGGATCATCATTGGCATTTGCTGTCGGTGTGATGCTATACATAGCACTAAACTGATTTGGATCCAGATTCCAAGTTTTCGTGCTGCAGGTGTCAGGAAGATAATTAAAAGATGACATTTTTGAGGGGGTCAAGTTGATGTTAAGAGTGTTAATGACTTCAGTCATGCTGTCCTCTCGATTGTAATACTTTGGGAGGGGAGAGGAGAATCGCCAGGGGCAGTCGTCACTCATGTCCTTCTCAAAGGAAACCTTCAACTCCTCTTCTGTTCCGTTTATCCAATCGTTTGGTTCTGTTTTGATGCAATGCTCGAGGATTGGAGGAGTGCTCTCCTTCAATGAGTTGGCATTCTCATCGGAGAGATTGAGACCCTCAAAACTCTCTGGCTCTTGTTTCATTTTGGAAGGTGAAAGGAGTTCGCCACTGAAGTTTCCATTCTCATTGTCTGATTGCAGCTCAAATTTAATTTCTTCAGGATAAATTCTCTCAGCTACTGTGATGACTGAGGAATTCGTGGGCTCTGACGAACTGGAAATCTTCAAGTCCTCATTTATTAGGTCGATCATTGGGTCGAGCAAGGTGGACTCAGTTGGAAGGATTCGACGAGTGCAGGGGAGATGCTCAGAGGGAGTGTTCCCTTCGCTTTTTGCGCTTTTTGAGCTTGAGGTCTTCATAATGGTGTCCACTAGACTGGGACTTTTCAGCGCGTTTAGAGTAACGAAAAAGGGCACAGAGAGTCTGGGGATTTTTGCCATGGAGTCTCTGCTGGGGCTTATTTGCAGAGGATCCTGGGAAGATCTTTTTCTACTTGGGGGACGACAATCTGGCTTACTGGGAATTTCGGTTAGGGAGAATTGTTTTGCGATTTCCCTGACGAACCCGCGGTTCCTGGAGAGGACTTTGAAGGGCAAGAAATGATTCTCTTTGTTGGCCGCTGGAACCGAAGCCGGGGAGAGGCTCTCGATCCTCTCCTCCACAGATTTACTCGTGAAACGAATGAAATTTTCACTACTGAGAATTTTATACTCGTTGTAACGTTTGTCGTACTCGGTGAAAAATTTACAACGTTCTCTTATGTACGCCTTGGGCTTGAATTTTGGAATTATTGACGAATTTTTCATCAGACTGGGACCCTGGGGAATCGTGATTGAGGTGACTTGGGGTTTTTGAAGCTCGGCTACTCGCGCTAATTTGATGACGTGAATTTGACCGGTTTGGTACATGGGTAGCCAGTAGGATGTTGAAGTATACTCGTCACTGGTGCTCGATTTATTATCTGGAAAAGGATAGCGTCGAAACGGACCTGCAATACCTGATCTTTTTCTACATGATCCTTTCTTTGGTAATATACAAATGGATTTGTTTCAAGACGACAGCTCTATCGCGTTCACGAACCGCTCGCACCTGATACTGGATGTCTTTGGAGTTTTTTTCACTATTTTTCAAAGTTGGAGAGGATTTTATAATTACGGGCATTTATGTTTGAAATGTGATGAGGTCAGTTGTGAAATTTGCCTTCATGGATACCTGGGCATTTTATGGACATGGGGAAATTTTTGAAAGCTCATAATAATGAAAACTTATAAAAATATTTATTTTGCTAAAGGCCTCCCTGCAGGTTGTATTCTTCCAGAAAAAAGTGAGCTTAATTTATGGTAAATTTTCTCATAAATCCAAAAAAATTCTTCAGAAACTAATCTCTGATTTAGCCTGTCAAGGACGGAGTCCTTAAACATATGTGGACACAAGCTTTTTCCGTCGGCCGGGATCTCTGTACTCTCTAAAGACTTCATAGACAGATTATGCTGTATTTGCGAAACAATACAACTGAAGAAATTTCCATAAATGAAAAATAAAATCCACATAAAAATTCTCCCATGTTCCACTCCCCAGACATTGACAAACAAATCAGAATCAAATAATCAACAATGACCTGGAATTGAAATCCCTCCATCCCCCTTTGCCACTGAATTACATTCAACCAACACCCACCACATAGCAGTGTAAAATGCAAATGAAACGAGGATTAAATAAGTGATTAAAAAGCATAATTAGCGTGCACCTAGATTGGTGCGAGCGTTTTGTGATAACGATCATGTTTGTGGGAAAATAAAGTAGCCAGAATGAAAAAAAAAAATAAGCCTTGAGAAAAAGCGATTGTGCATGCACAAGGTGAAACATTGATAACAAAAGCTGAGGGTATATTTCAACCCCCTGGACAGAGCTACCCTACTTACCCCTCCTTACAAACTCGTTCTTAGGTTCCATCGCACTGCGACGCATCTCATTGAGGAACTCGGTCGTTGCATCAGCTATCAACGAATAAAACGACATATTTCATGCAAACGTCACGACTATTTATCTCTTTGAATAATTCTGGGGGGGAAATTACTGGGATGAAGAATAAAAAAAAGGGGAGAACATAAAGCGAAACACCTTCCAAGTTCAGAAAACTTTTACTCCAGCATCTCACCTTCGAAATTATGCTTTGCGTAATCATTAATCGCCTCTTGTTGACCCCGCGAAACCTCCGTCACCCTAACAGCTACTGTCCTGTTTGTATCGTCCACCTTGACATGCCCATGCGTCTCTCCTAATTCATGCAGTTTACAAAATGCTCATGCAATTAGGTGATATAAAATTGTCATTCTTCAAGGGCCAAACAATATTGGTAGTAATTAAAAAAAAGAAGGGAAATTATTGGCTCTGAAATTATTTTTGAAAATCGGGTGTTTATGGAGGTCTTACCGTCACTCAGGACAACTTCAGGTTGACTTGGAGCAGGCACTTTTTTCTTTTCTATCCGCAATACACGAGGTTCTGGAAAGGAATGAAATATTGTCATACTTTGTTCATCTGTGCTCAACAAAAGAAATGATTTCCACATGATTTTGTGAATCAACTACCATTATGATTCCATATACTACCATATACTTGATTCTCTCAACAGTCACAATTTTTCAAATAACAAAATTATAAATTACTTCTGATTATTTTTTTAAATTTAATATTGACAACTCGTCGAGTGTTAGGAGATCTTACCATCTCTGCTCTCCTCTTCCGTCTCAGACGTAACTGAAACTGGCGACTGAATGGGACTTTTGGCAGTGCTGGATTCGTGAGTCGCTCGACTAATATTGAACGACGACAGGGCCTCTGATTCAGACTGTGATTCGTCGTAGGGATCACCCTTTGTCTTACGTGCAACTTCTTTTTTGTATTGATCAAGCTCCTGATCCGTAACAGCGTCGAATGGATTTTTGGCATAGGGAGTTTTGTACACCATTGCATTGTGCTGGAATCCACGCTGAATTATTCCTTTACTGGCAGCTCCAACGAGTACCACTGATTCCCCGGTTGCACTGATTGAGGCATCCTTCAATTATGATTTAAATGAATTGAAACATTATATTTTTTCCATTTTTACTGTTCTTCTCACAAAGGTGAAATTCATCGATTTTTTATTTGTTTTCATTTTCAATTTTTTGACTCACTGCATCTTCCGTATTACAACTCAATTTATTGTAACATAAATGAATAAATCCCAGTCTAGGGATTCCCACAGAAATCCTCATATTCCAATAAAAACATAAGAGAGGATTCTCATTGGGAGAAATAAAATAAAACCCTGGTAACGATACTTAGTGTTTCCAATAGTAAAAAGAACCAAGAAATAATTTCATAAAATCCATACCTGCATTTTCTTAGCTTCCTCCCATGAAACTCCCTCGAGAATATGTGACTGTGGTCCTGCCGATATTTTATCCGCTCTCCTGTTATCCTTAATCTGTTGCTGCAGTGTCTTAAACTCCCTCGGATTTGTATTCTTCGGTACAAACTGTAGTGCACTGTCGATCCTAACTGGTGTGCTGCTGTGAGTTGGCGATCCCTCGGACACCCACTGCAGACAAAACCAGAATGTTTTTCGTCACGTTAGACCCATTGCCAATATTAATAAATCGAATTACTGTTTGGTGAATCAATAAAGCACCTGAACAAGCCGAATGAAATGACTCTCTCGTGTAATGTGTGCCTGTATATCTGAATGGTACGCGTCAAAATCAATAGTTTATCCAATAATAATCAGTTATTAACCAATTCTGAGGGTCGATATCTGGTTTTGTCAATACAGTGGATGCATACCGAGGCCACCGATAATAAAAATAAATGACCAACAGGCACACATTCATTCAGAGTCATTGTGAAATGATTTATAAATTGTCTACGTGAAATTAATATCGTGAAATCCACCAATACTGAAAAAATATTCATCGTAAATGAAGAGTGATTAATGAATATTAATTAATGAAAAAATAAAATCATGAGGAAATGTTAATTGAGATGAAAATAAATTCATAGCGTTTCGCTTTGTCGATGAAATGCTAGTAAGATATTCCAGGCCCAAATGATAGTAAAACAGGTAATGAAGATTGACACTGGTGATATGCCCCATGCGCACCACAGTACTGATGATCTAGCAAATAGACATAAATAAATTGAATTCGACTCAGTCTGAATAAAGTCCCAGTAACTGGTGGGAATTCCCATTTACCTCCTCTGCATTCTGTTCCACCCACTATAAATGAAAAAAAGCCAAGAAAAACATGATATTAGATAAAAAAAAAATCACGCAAATCTATAAATCAATAAAACTTAAAAAACCGAAAATCATGAGTTTTTTTAATCTTCATATGAGTGTCACGGAAATGCTATCAACATTTGTTCAACATTCACACGTAAGCATGCCCTATTTTTACCATTACAAATAAAACAAAACGCCGAGTAATATTTATTTTAATCAGCAATTTTATAATCTTTATTTTGACATCGAAAAAAGCTACAGAAAAAAAACAGGGACACCTTTTTATTCATGTGTTAGCAATGCTACACGATTTAATATATCATGAAAGCGACGAAAGCTGGATAAATCCACGAAGAAAATGTCCGTTGAATGTAGTAAGGTAAAATAAGTATTGATAAATACTTCGCAAATTAATTCACTTGATTATTTAATTATTATTCTGGCACTTGAGAGGAATCAATGGCATGAGTGTAAAATGCTCACAAAATAAAAAACAAAATATTGCACGTTCAAATCATAACAAAAGCCCCAATAAATGGAATGTTTTAATGACAAATTTAAAAGAAAAATTGATTCGTTAAAATTGCAATTAAAATTGGAATGTCAGAATATTTTATTTGTTTATAATTTTAGTGAAAAGTGCAATATTCCACACTGGTACTCCCCATAAATCTATCTCAATATAATATTTTTCATTAATCTCATAAGCTTGAAAACCGACTCAAGCATCCAGCTGTCGTACATAATTGCGCGGATAATCTCATTAGTAAAAACACGTAGACATTTCCAATAGATTATGTAAAGCGTAACACATAGAAACATTTATCCTTTTTTTTATAAAATTCTCTCTTAATTATTACCTATTTTATGTTCATAATTCTATTTGATTCAGAGGAGATGAATAAATTGTATTTTCCCTTTCCAATATTTTTGCGTAATCAAATTACCCAAATAAGGAGTGAATTCTCCTGACAGTCAACTAATACGGAATATGTGTTGAAATGAACGCGCGTTTCCAATATTTTTTTTCAATTCGATGTTTTCAGGTAAAACGGAATGATCTATTACTTTAAAAAATGTACTTTCTAATCGTTGATCTCAAGGAGGTGATTGACTAGTTAGATTTGTTGATCTACTTCAAACTCATGAAAGAAATATTTTCACATGTCAACACTGAGAAATAACTGCACTGGGAATTATTACATGTACGGACGTGCAATGTATCGAGGGATCCTAATGTTTCGTGTACTAGTACTGACTAATTTCCTTGGAATGTTTTCGCATTATTTATTCTTTTTTATTCTCAAATGTAATGACTTCTACCTTCGTGATTTTCTTGGGGTCTGGTGTTCCGGTCTCCAGGATTTCAACTTTCTGGTAGACATTAGGTGAGTTTAACCAGTGCGTTCTGTCAAATCCTTTGCGTCCACCCTTCCAGAGTCTGTTTAAATTCAAGACAATTATTAATTATTCAATATAATTTTTTCATTTAAAAATCAACATTTGCTCATAATCATATAGTAATTATTCATTTGAGCCATTTCGTTGTGAAGTCGTTATGAAGAACAGAGGCAAGTCTCGTTACCGTTTCGTACAGACCTCACTATCGAATTAACCCTTTTCCGCCATTAAGGGGTTATTCTCATGTGAGCACTTCAAAAAATCGATTTTTTTTTTTTTCGATATTTTGACAGTAAAACCTATTGAAAACATGCTGTGAAAAATTCAGACCGAAATTCATAGTATTTCATAAGTTATAGCTCATAGTCGCCGACGTGTCGTAAGCAATTGTCTACCAGGCTTTCAACTTTAAACGCGTTTTTCTCGAATCATCATTTTCTGAAACGGTCAAGGTCCTACAAGAAAAAGTATTCAACCGATTGCTTTAAAATTTACATATGTTCTTCTACTCATTTATGGTTATCGTCCCTACCACAATTGTTTATTTTCGACAATATCTTCATATTTTTTTTAAACGATTTGTAACGAAAAAGAAGGAGATTTTCGTGATTTTTTTTTTGAAGTTCGATATTTTTTTTTGTTTTTAATGAAATTGATTATATTTGGTAGGGACGATAGCCACAGGTCTACTGAATAATAATCCATTCGATTTTTTTATGTCAGACAACATGAACAGCCGCTATCACCTTGACCAGTGAACTACCTTTTTTTGTTGGGGACTACTTTGACTTAAAAAAAATATATGTTAAAAATGTAAAAAACGAAAAAAAAATTTTTTTTCGTATATTTCAAAATACAAATAAAAATATATTGAAAAATCAACATGATTGAAGTTTGTTGTCGCATAAAAAAAAAATTCCGAAAAAGTGGTAAAATATAGGCGTTTACATGAGAATAACCCCTTAAATTTTTCCTCCATTAAATGAAATCCCCCGGAATCTTCGTTAAAACTCCCTCCACACAAAAAAAAAGAAACAAATTCAGAGAACCCCATTAAAAACAGCAATCAATTCCATAAAATCAATCAACTAACCCCTGTCTGTAATTCTCCTCCTCCTCCAACAAATATCCAAGCGAAGAAACAGCAGGTGGCACCTCAACATCATTCCTGGGTCTCGGTGGTTCGCTCTTAATAAGTGGATGTCTGTAAATATACCCAGTGCGAAAGCCAGCGTTATCCAACATCCTCATAAGTGCCTCAAACTCAGTGCTACCGATTCTCCAGCGTTTCTCCAGTTTTTCAGCCAATGCTGGTGGCTCAGTGATAGTACTGTGATGAGGAACCGGTTGTCTCCTAGAGGCCTCGAAGATGGCCTTCTTGGCTTCCTCGGAAATCAGGGCAATATTCTCAAGGCCAGCTGGCATGAGTTTTAACTGAGTTTCACAGGCAAGCACAGTATTATAGACATTATAAAAAGCTTCTTCGATGGTCTCCCCACAGCAAAGAGCACCTCTATTCGTCAACAGCATAACCTTGTTGATTGGTCCAAGATTCCTGGTAATTTTTTCCTTTTCCTCTGGCTCAACAGCCTCACCAATCCACTGGTGTGTTGACACCTCACCAATGACAATGCTCTCCTGGCCAATTGGAAGGATACCACCTTTCAAGGAAGACACTGCTGTCACTGATGGTGTTGTTATGTGAATGATACATTTAATGTCAGGCCTGGCAGCATGTATCGTTGAGTGTAACTGGAAACCACCAATATGAACACCAAAATTCGTCGTTCCCTGTTCCACGATTTGGCCCTGCATATCCACTTTAACAAGGCTTGAGGCTGTCACCTCGTGATAGAGAAGACCATATGGATTCACTAGGTAATGCTGTTGATCTTGATTTAGGCGGGCTGTTATCTGACCTCCAACACCCTGGGTCCAGCCGTAGAGATCCAGGAGTCTGAACACAGCTGCCAACTTGCAGCGAAGAAGTTTCTCGCCTTTGGCGTAGCCCATGCTTTCTACGCCTTTGAAAAGATAATTAAAGGAGATTAATGATGGGCAGTCAAAAGTAAAGGAGAAGTTTTTCTTTAAATGACGGAAAGCTCTATATAATTAATATGGAAAATATCTGCACAGTGGAAATGAATGGTAATAGAGTCAAAAAAGTTATCATAAAGAAGAATAATGAACTTTTTGTGATTTTTTTGAATGATTGGTTTGATATTATAACATTAAGGTAAGTGCTCATTGCCAAGCTTCATTTCTCAATCACAAATGAAAAACGATAGCGAAAGTTTCCTGAAAATCTTTTTTGTTGAGTCGAATAGGAGCCGCATAAAATTTTTTTTTTTAATTTTGCTTTTCCCCTTTTTTTTCGAAAAAATAGAATATTTTCAAAACATTGAAGATCAGATCGATTCGTTCAATTAGCAGTTTAAATTCTTATATCAAAGTATTTGGTTAGATACTAATTTCACTGATAAATACAATATTTCAATCTAACGCTCTATCGTGTATCCATGTCAGTTGAATATTTTCCTGTCATTTTACTAACTTCATTACTACAACACGTAGGCATGAGTAATAGGTTACTATGTCAAACGTAACAAATAAAATCATTTCTAATTTTTAGGAAATTCCTTTCTAATTATGATCATCGATATTTTCTTCTATTTTATCTCTATTCTTTTATTTCATTCTAATTTGATGAGCCCATTACGTATTTATCAATTAAAGGTGTTTTGTTGAATGGTTTTAATAGGAAATGATGTCATCAGTGAAAAAAAAAATATTTTTCTCCTAGTATCACCTGTTTACGGTCTAAGTAAAATAATACATATTCATTTACCTCGAATATCGTTAATTGGCATTACGCAATTGGAGTTTTTGAACACATTGGAGTTGAATCGACTACCCTGCGCCCCCATCATGTCCGAAATTTGTTGCAAGAGGCCAGAAGGCCCTGAACCATTGCTCATCTGTGTCTCGATGATACGTTCCAATTCTTCCCTGAACAACTTCGAGTTCATCATCATTTCCACTCTTCGTCTCCTCTCCATCTCCCTCACGTCCTGATCGGGATAACAAGGAATTAACGATTGTGTAGGAGAAGATGAGAAGAATTTCTAGAGTTGAGTAGTGTGCCAGAAAATAATTAGAAAGTGCCGTATTTGTTTATTTAACGATTTGAGTAGATGAGTCGCAATCACTTTAGTTTCCTTATTGTAGAAAAATTAATACAGTTCTAGGTCAGTATCAGATCACTCCTAACTTTCCTAATTCTTATTAATTTTTCCTAATTAGTAAAGTTGACAGTTGCTCTTTATTCTGTCATTCAACTCTAAACTTCAAAAAAAAATCAATACTAACTGAAATTCTCAGCAGTGATAACATTTCAAATTATATGAATTTAAAGTTTTCGTTACATATTTTGCATAAGAAATTTGACTGTCAATAATTGTTGTTGTTCATCATTTTACTCAAATAAAACTTGTTGAAGATAAAAATCTTAAGATTTAATTGTATTGGGTACTCACCGCTTCAATATCAGCTGGTCTCATCTTACTTTTTTCCTCTTCCGTGAGGCCGTCCATCACGCCGTTTGTGTGAGGCTCAGTGAGCTCCTGCTGACTTGTGTCCGCCATCCTCGGGTTTCCCCCAGTTATCTGCGACTGAAACAATAAATATTGAAAACATGAGAAATTGATGACAATAAAAAATGACCTGCGGGTGTAATTTGGTCATTAATTCTTCATTTATTTTTCTGACCTCATCGTCATCATTCAAGGCTACGTATTCCCCGAGAGATTTCAATAAAGCTTGATTCAGAGCATTTGCATACAATGTTAAGTGTAACATCGCCCCCCTGCTCATTATTTCACACTTAGTAATTACTTCATCACATTTTGTTCATTGCAGAGAGTTGAAAAAATATGTAGTGCTCTCATCCACTTTCATCTGATTAAGATGTGACGGCCTTCAATGTTCTTTAATAACGTTTAATAGTTTTCATAGTGTTTAATAGTATTTAATTAGCTCGAGGTGTGGTGGGTCTGTATCGAGTGTGACGATGACCAATATTTGGAGAACGTTTATTTAATTCACTTTTAATGACGCAAAAATAGGTGAAATTTATTATTATTGGAGCATGACGACACTTTTTTCGTGTTACGAAAGCCTTTTTAGACTATCAACCGATAAGGAGGGCTCTGCCAGCTAACACTGTACACTGTAGATATTGTTACATCACTGAAGCCTGTGCACACTGTACTCTGGTCTATACTGGAGACGTCTGCCAAATGCTAATGAATATGGCCGATTTTAATACGTGCTAAAGTCCCCTGAAGAAATAATTACAAAATGTCTAGCTTAAATCAAAGAAACTCGTGAATGGTGAGCCGGAAATTTTTTTTCTATCAACAAATGCCCTGATTTAAGGACGAAAAATACCTGGGGAAATTATCTGTTGACTATATAACTGTCATGTGAATCCTTATATGCGGGAGAAAATAGGGATATGTATTGTCATTTGTTTCCTTTCCATAACATTTGTAAAAAGATTCTTACAATTTCATTTTTGGAAGTAATTTTATGCATCCAAATTGAGCTGTAAGTGGTCTGAAATATTTAGTGAAAAAAGCAATCGACTAAATCAATATTTAATCGCCTATTCATGAATTTAGTCCCACAAAGTTCTCAATTTAAATTTTAATATCTGGAGCTTAATTGTGAAAATTACACGTCTTTCCCCCGCATGTATTGAAATATTTGAAGAACTTCCATTTTTTCATTGAAAGTTATCAATATTTTTACATATAGTACAGCATTGATGAAGAGGCTTTGGATTTATAGCAAAATATACGTTGGGAAAGGAGACTAGTTCAAACATTTCTAGAAGACCTTTCCACTTTTGGATAATTCTCCAAGTACACGTGATAATAAACCCAAATTTCGTTAAAAAAAAATAATTAGATCCCAGATTAGATTCAGGAGCTCACCAGTCATAGTCATAGTCGGACAGCAAAAATGTATTTGATCTTTTACACTCATTAATTAAATAAATGAGAAATAATAACTCAGTGATAACCTAATTGT
Organism: Diachasmimorpha longicaudata; assembly: GCF_034640455.1. Taxonomy (NCBI): domain Eukaryota; kingdom Metazoa; phylum Arthropoda; class Insecta; order Hymenoptera; family Braconidae; genus Diachasmimorpha; species Diachasmimorpha longicaudata. Next base: position 6,192,163 of record NC_087225.1, read on the forward strand.
TAATTGTATTATTTAATCATTTAAGAAAGATAAGCATATGGAGCCGTCGGGTTGAATGATTAATTGAAAATTATTGTCAGAGAGTTGAAGGAGTCTTTGTTATCACTGATAAAAAGATAGTAAAAAATCGATTATCAATGAATTATCGTTAAGTGACTCAATGGAAGTCTCCAAATGCATCTAATCTCACATGACACTTAACATTTCAAATGACTCCGGCGTGAATGAGCTTTGGAGGCTACAATGAGCCAGATGACGTCAGGATGACAAGTAATTCATTCCAATGACAACGATTAAAAAACGTCTGCAAGTTCACGAATGTATTCCATAATCGAACTGATTTGAAGAGGGGGAGATGGTAATGAATTGAGTCGATTCAAGGCACATACCCCTGACATTTCGAGGATCATTTTTACTGGTAGGCTGATCAACGTCGAATAGGGGTAGGAATACCAAATATTTTGAGGGATCGATTTTCAGGGGAAAAGGAAGGGATGAGGAAGTTTTTTTTTCATGGGTTGGGCTATTTTTAACTGTGTTGAGGGGAGGGAAAAATGTCAAATGCCACTTTTTGAAGGAAAATTCATCAGTTGTTGAGGGTAATTTTGTAAGATTCTCGGTACATTTCTTAAAAATACTCATCATTGAAAAATGTGAACTTTGTTACTGGTATTAAGAAGACTGATGCTTAATTACATATATAGGAACCAATTTTCCGTTAAGTAACTGTCAACGAATTTTTCTCCAGAGAACTTTCCTTTATTGACAAAGAGGTCTTCATTTGCCGTCCGGGAATTGAAATCTTAAAGATTCAAGTGGCTTGATCATTTCATGAGGGCTCCCTTCAGACCAACCCACTAACTGAATGAATATATATTTTAACAGCGAAGCCGGAGAAAGATTTAAGTCAATTTGAGTGATTGGCGAGCGTTCAAAGAATACTTTGGAATCGAAGGGGGATAGAAAAATTCCTATTGATTCCCTTGATAAATGACTCCGTCCCCAAAGAAATGTCGTTATAAAATTTCTTTTATCTCCCTTAGATTAGTACATATATATATATATATATATATTTCTCAATAACTCCATGGAGACCGTTCTATCGCTTCGTCACTAAATCGGTAAAAAATCTGAACTGAAATCTCATGCATTGACCCTAGAACCGGAATGAAGAACGATATCGATATGAGGAAATCCTTAAAAACATAGACTATCTTCAGAATGACTGATTTCCGAATAAAAAGTAGCGATAACTTTTTTAGTAAAAACCTTATCACACGAAAAATCCCACTAAACGTCAAAATCCACTCAACAAAATGCTACCAAGGGAACAAGAGCTTATCTAACTTTTCCTTACAATAAATCCCTCCCCCCTGTCCCCCATATGTTTTACAGTGACGTGCACTCAGGGTTCATACTCCTCACTTTTAATACGTAAATGGGGCATTTTATCCGTCGACGCGTCGAGCTAATAATAACCAAACGGTTACGCGACAAGAGGATGCCACGCCTTAGTCTCCAATCGTTCCAGCCTTCGTATATATTTTTTTCGATTTTCTCTACAGACGAGATAAAACGGAAGTGATTCCACGAGACAATGGAATCACCAACCCCTTGACATTCAATAAATATCGAATAATGTTATCACATGCCAATAGCATAAAGCTATGAACAAAATTAACTAAACTGATCAGCTTAATGAATCCCAAATGATTATGTGATGGATCATTGGGTGATAAGAATTAGTCATTGGTCAGTGTGTCGATGGGTCTGGCATCTCATTCGAGGTCAGAATCACCTGCATGGCAACTAGAGTGGATCAATAGAAACCATGGGCTCTGTCTAGCACGTGTCACCACTACACAATCAATTCGTTCCACTCCCCCCCTGCTATCAGCAGCTCAGACAGTCACAATGGATCCAGCTTGGTGTAACTTTCATGGAAGGAAGAACACTCCAATTCTGCCAACCCCTGGAACCTTTGCAACCCTTGAAATTTCCTCCCTCTTGGATTCTTTTTTCACTCTCAGAGGCCCTCTGGCGACAGTCTGCTATTGCGACGAGGGATAAAAACAACATCGCTTACTACTTCATTGAAACAAAGGGAAAGCACTTGGGAAAGGACTCGAAGGGTTGTGCTAACGGTTGAATATTATTTTTTTAGGGGGGGATATATGTGATTCTCGATGAATATCTTTGGACTGGGGTCGGAAAAAAAAATCAGAGGGGACTTGTCGATTTATTTGTTCAATGAATATATTTATCATTTTGACTTTTTTTATCTTTCGGAGACAGTGACGAACGGAAATAACTTTAAAGATATTATATTTGAGGATATATTTGTCTAGAATTCCGTTTTCAGAATGAATGGAGAATGAACAATAATGTAAATATTGGTGTCGAATAGATAACTTGGAAAACGATTGGAAAAAGTTTTTTTTAATATTTTTGACCTGGGGTCGTTGCGAAAAATCTCGTAGAAATTTTCTATTAATTATGAAAATGGCATAATGATGCCTCTTCTTAGAGTTGTGGATTGCCTGGATAAATTAACAATGAAGAGAAATATAAAACTTAATGTCGACTGAGTTACTGGAGTATTATAAGGATATGAAAATAATGAAAGGAAAAGCACTTGGGAAAGGGCTCGAAGGGGTGAATATTTTTTTTACGAGAATATATTTCTTGATGAATAGCTTTGGGCTGGGGTCGAGAGAAAAAATCAAAGGGGAATTTGAGGTTTACTTATTCGGTGAATAATTTTAAAGCTTCGTTTTTTTATCTGGGAGGAACAGGAGAATTGGAATGATTTAGTACTAAATTAAATAATTTTAGTTTTTTTTGTGTGAGTGGAGGATTGGGTTGATCCAACCGGAGAAAGAGAAAGCGAGTTGATCCCGATATGTCTCGAAAATCCCGAATGAGCGTAAGAGTGAGACTGAAACCACTGAACAACTACATGTGATAAAAAAAATCGTATGAAACACGCGTGACTTATCACTTCAATCAATTCAAGATTTAGAATTACTCGATAGTAATTCTCGAATTAAAATCGATTGGCATTTTTTCACTTCATTTTCGAATAAACAAATAAACGAATACACGAATCCTTTTGCCTTTTTTCTCACTTTCTGAGTGAGTTAAGAAGGACTGAGAGTTATTTTCGGGTTCTGATGTCTCAGCTTTTTGGTGGTATTCTCGTGTAGCTCTGAACCAACCACAAGACCCCATGAATACCGGCAATCAGTACCTATATTTAGACTCATGATACACACAGCCATTAATCAGAACCGCAAAGCAAAATCCCACAGCAATCTTCAGGTCATACCATCCCCTCAAGGAATTTACTCAGTCAATGGGAAATCCTTTTGTTATCTAAATTTTTATTGTTCAAAATTTCTTGTCCTCTCGATTTTGATATTCCTGAAGATTTAATCCTGAAGATTGAGGCTCATTAACTGTCAATAGAATCACTATAATGAAATTGTTGGGGCTATTTTTGTTTACGTGAATCAAAGAGGCTTTGAAACAGTTAAGTAGTAAATCCCTGGCTTATGTTTCATTACTTCAGTCTCAGTTTTCTGCAATTGAGATGACCCCCAACGAATCCCTAAGCTCTGCACTTTTGGAGATTCTGGGGGCTTTTATACACAGACGTCGAGTCATCACAAACAAATGAGGTGATTGTTCTGTTGAGTAAATTGAAATTCTGATGAACAACTCGTTCTCATGCTCAAATAATCCAAAGTTTCAAGTTAATTTGATAGGTGGAGTCTTCGTTAGAAAAAAATTCCAACTCCTAGGAACAATTTTCCTGGATCAAACATGTTTTTTTAGCAACATGTGATTTTTTTAACTACTTTTATCTGAGCATTATAAAAATGTTCCAATCTGTTTCAAATCGGATCCATTATTTATGTTTACACTTGACATCTAACAGCAGATGTACATCCCGTGGATATAAACAGAATGTTTATATAACAAGTGTATTGAAAGGCACGTACATGGCCTAGATAAACTGTGATTATTGCAGCGTAAAAACTGGGCTACACACTATATTTACGAAATCAATGAACAACTCTTATTGTTTTCACCACCAGACTCTTCCAACATTTTCATCCATCCCATGAATTAATTACTCCGGTAATTAAATAACCGTCATTTCCTGTCTCACATGAGAACAAGGGAGGGATGATAAAGCTAGAGGACAAGCTGAGGCCCACGGAGATGTCCATGGGTACTGGAGGGATCACTGACCTCAAAAACAGAAGCCTGCACATCGATCCGGAGAAACCTTTAATTATCGATGAGAAATGGCTGTCGACGTGTCACGGCTTACTTCACCGAGACTAGACAGACGAGAATGGGGTAACAGGTATTCTCTAGTGCACTTGGACCGTTTGGTGTCGAACGAGTGAGCACTACAAGTTTAAGGGGTTATTACTCAACACCAGACCGCCTTCAAAAATTTTTTATTCAATGGAGAAAATACTTGAACAGCGAGAGAATTGATGAGGGTGGAAGATTAATCTTCTTAAATCTTGAATATCTCGGGATTAGATGAAGCGATCCGGATGAGTTACGTCTCTTTTTGGAGATCATAAAAATACCTGGAAAATGGCGCCAACTATTTGTCATTTCACTCTGCCGATCTTATGTTATTAACATTAATAATTTACTCCCTTGTTCTAACCAAGCAATTGCACTTGATTTTGGTAATTTGATGAGTATGAAATTACTGCGAAATAATTTTAAGATTTTTGTCAAAATATCATTCGTCACTCTCACTTAGGTGACATTAAAAAAATTTAAGGAAAAAATCTCCATCTCCGTTGTACTTAAAAATATCTCAAGTTTTCGTGATGAATTTCGTTTCACCCAGAAACCAGATCTATCTCCATTTTAGTTACACTTTTGAAATAAACTGGAATGAGATTCGTAATTTATTTACTGCCAAGTGTTCAGACTTCAATTCGAAAGGCCCATTTTTTTTTTTCATTGAATTTAAGAGGGTCATTGTAAATCATCATGGTATATCGTTAATTCTGAAACTGGCTGAGGTAATCGACTGCAGACTCTTCGGGGCATCAACATTGAGTGAAAGGCGCTCGATTAGTCCAGCCTACTTTACGTGAGAGAGAAAGAGAAAAGCTCAGTACCCAAGCGCTAAAACTCAAGACCCGTTTTCTTTCTACAGAATAATGTGGGATGAGTCAGCGTGCATCGGAAAGATATCTCGTGTCCATTGCCCACTACTTGCAGCCTTACGCCTACGAGATCTTTCGTTCAATTGTAGAAATCATATGTACGTATTTGTACTAATCAAATCAATTATTAAGACAATTCATCAATTAATCATTCATTATTATATTTATGAATTATTTCATTTGAATTTTCCCAGGGAAAACTGACTCTAGGAAAAACGTCTATTCATTTTCAAAAATAAGATTAGGAGTGTATTTCACTTTGCTGGTAACTTCTAACAAATGACGGAGAAATTCATTGATAGCATATATGATTATGCTTAATTGCTCAATTTCCGTTCTTATTAAAATAATCTTTAATAACCTCATTAATTTCAAAGACTTCATTGATAAGCACGTGCAAGGAACTGAATCAAATAATTGATTTTTTAATGAATAAATTCATTGATTTTTCGGTTTTGATTCACCGAAAAAATGGAATATGAACAATGCATTTAATTTAAATTCCAATAAACCAGGAATTCTTTATATTAGTTCCTTAACCTCCCATTATTTTCAATAATGTTCATTCTCAGTTGGCTACAGTTTAGAATGATAAATCATTTAAATAAATGTTATTAAAATATTTGAATACCCGCAATTCTCCCTCTACGTTTAAAAAATCCATCATTTTTTAGAAAGCAAGGAACTAATAGAGGCATGTGTATGAGGAATGCAAAATTAGGAAAATGAGGAAATTGTAAACAACAAACTACACAGAATGAAATTGTAGGTAAAAATTAGACCCCAGGGGGTAAAACGAGGGAAGAAGGTTAGTTTTATCCCAAAAGTTAGCCTCCCAAGTCTAATTATTCCAATCAAACTTTATCTAAAAAGTAATTAATCGTCACTTCGTCTCACATTTAGCCCTCAAGAGACCTAATTTTCCCCCAAAATTTCTGTTCGTGTACCAATTGAATTGAAAAAATTGAAAACGAAAAAATCCTTCCTCCAGAGAATGGATAAAGTGCACTTCTCCGTGGCTCGTCAGCCCACGTGCATTAACGAGTAACGCTGGGCGTGAGTAACTTCAAGCCCCATACAGCTAGAAAGAGAGAGGTTGAGAGGTTACTCGGCTGAGAAAATTGCGAGGCGCCACGTGACGATACAAGAGCCGACTCAAACCTCCTCTCCTACCGTCTTTATAATTCACCCACGTGTGACCTGAGAGCCCTACAAAGCCCTTTAAAAACCATATTTTCTCGTACAACGTAAAAAAAAAACCAGAAATAATCGGCAATCGTTAATCAGAGAGGGAAAGGAATAATTTTCAAACGTTGATTTCCCCTTTTATTCTTCAAACGATTGAGGTGAGCAGAGTAACTGGTGCATCGAATGGAGGGGAAATTGAGTGAGAACGGGATGAAGACGTTGGGGCATTCGCACTGCGTTTCATTTTGCATGCGATATAAATCGCAAATAAGGCGTTAGGGGCGTGTGATTTGCTTGGTGAGAATAAAATAAGTGGATTAGTTACAGCTTTCTCACCAGCCCTCCTCGATAACATCGATATCTTGAGGGGATACTGTGGCTTCTCAATGTTTTGGGGTGGGAGTGAAACCCTTGTATTCGTCAGCTCCTAAATTTCCTATTTTTTCGCTCGGGATTCCTAGTTTTCGCCCAAGAGTGCAAATATGACATTTGTTAACCGCGAACTGCGTAAAGCACGTAGAATCTTACGCCGATTTTTTTTAAATTTATCCGAAAGATGAGGATAATCGATTCGTATAAAGAATAAGACCGCTCACATCAACTGAAGTACCGGTGGTTTGGTGCAATGGGAAGGTTCATTGCCTCATGTGAAGTCCTCCGAGTTCAAAGCCGGAGCATATCCTGAGCTAATCGAAACGATATAAAATAGCAAAAACGAATTGCTATTGGATTATGGATAGGGATTGTCGCAATAATATAAAAACGATTTAACTATCAACTTTAATTATTTATTGTCGTACGCAGAAGGCATATCTTTCTGGTATGATGTCTCCGGATCAACTGACTCTCAGTGACCAAAGATTTCCCACTGTAGACCCATTTGACAAAAGGCCCTTGTTTATTCATTTCTTTCTGTTTCTTCTCTGGTTCTATTTATTAAAACCATTCTAAACATTTCGGTACTGTTTGGAGAAAAACTATAAAACTATAACATACTGAGATGGACTGAAAACAGCTATAGACAGAGGATTCATTTTTGTCCACACATATCAAGCACTCAATAATTTCGCTTTACAAAGAGGCAATAGAGTCTTTAAAAAAATGCAGACTTGACTGTATCCCCTGAACAACTACAAGATCTGGCATAGTTAATGAATATTAAATCGAAATCGAAGACAGATATCACAATTTTGTTGAAGTTTTCTAGTAGAGGAATTGAGAACTGGAGAACACTCTAGTTATGGAAATTTGTTATTTCTGGTAGATTCCGAAATCGTTTAACAACTTCATTATTTATTTCTGCTCTCCAATTTATTCACATCAAATAAATAAATAGTGTTTCTCTCAATAATTGCAAAAATGATGAACCCAAGTGGTTGGAATTTCAAAAATCCAGAATCGAAGCACAAAAAATTTGTTCATGAATTTCTCGAAGGGCAGATTGATATAAAAAAGTGATTTTATGTCATAAAAAATAGTACCAGCTTGTTAACTTTTGCACACATTTTTGCCAGACTCCCGAACAAGCTCTCTCCCACACACCTACATCTACATTAATTATACTCCGGATTTTCCTTCCACGAGTGCAAAATTTTCCTATCTCAGGATTATTATTGCGCAATTTTCATAGAGAATTCAATCCAGTTCATGCACAAAGCCGGAAGTGCACGATTAACCCGAATTCATAGCTTCCTGGGCTCACCGAACGGGATTTATAACAGAGAACGAGAATATCCACGGACTGGTGCAGTTGGACGAGGCTAGGGAGGTACCTGGTATCGCCGTGGCGTCGCCCAGCCGAGACCCCCAACACTATTGATCCACCCGGTGCGTCAGGATGTCTGCAAGTGAAACCAACTAATGGGTTCCGAGTAACAAAAAATGAAGAGTACAGAAACTAGAGTGTGTGAGGTGAGATTCCTTTCACTGGCTTCTATTCTCATTTTCTCGTCTCATTGTTTATGGTGTTAATCTCGGTGAATTTGGAGCGCATCACTGTCGGATAAGATTTCATTATTTTTCACCAGATTGTTCAATGAGAAAGTCATGGTGAATTTATTTCAGACTTCACGAATAGAAGAATTAGATTTTTATGTCTGTTATTACTTTCAGTTGTTTGAACTGTGTCTTTTTTAATGATTAATTTTCTATTTTTTCCTTATACATTATTCACGAAGATATTGTCTTAATTAGGTGAACTGCATAGGCACAAATTTTTAAGTGGAAATTTCAGAACGTCACTGAGAAATTTCCATCACAGGACAAAAAAATCCGAAAAAATTCAAGTTAATTGAGCAATTCTTCAACGATTCCATAGTTATTCCTTTATCCCCTCTACATAAAATTCCAAATCCATGAAATTTCAATTTCGTGACAGCATTCATTAATTTTTCTTGACCAAAACAAAAAAACTTGACGGCCATTCCTCTGAAAAATGAGATGATATCTCAAATATTTGTAAATAAATTTATTCCTGAACGAAAAATAAATCCTCACGAATTAGGGAAGCTAATTATGCAAATGAGAACTCGCCTTGATCGAGTGACCCATTGAGATTCCTCAAACATCCGGTGACATCATTGGATTCACCACGTAACATCAAGATAATGAATATTATAAAACAAAAACAACCCTTCGCACGATTAAAAAATCCATCCGAAGAAAAATTCTGAACGACAAACGCGCGGTGTATGGCAGTAATCGAGGGAATAGAAGGTTCATTGACCCTTGAGAAACGGTTCCCTCTCAACTTTGAGTTCCTCATCTTTATCCCCCTGTTGAGGGATTTATTTCGAGATGCGCCGTGAGCAGATGAGAATGCAACAAATGCAAGTAAAGAGAATCGAAGGTCATTTTTAGAAGGCAGAATAAATAGAAAGTAAAAAAAAAAAGAGTGTGTCGTGGTCTCTCTCTTCTTCATTTTTATACCGCTGGGTAAATTCCTGTGCTATTTTCGTGTAATAAAATGCACAGAGCATATGCATTATTCCAACGTAAGGTTTAGACGGAAGTCGGAAGCCCGGTTAATTGCGGACAGCCGTCGTTGACTTCCGGTGGACGAAAACGCGGGGATATGAGGGGTTGTCATGTACATATACATGAGTCATTGAAATGTCAAACGATATAATTTTATTGCGTTGTAAATTATAATATGGTATAAATGAATCTTGACAGAGAAACCTGTCCAATTCAACATTCAGTTGGTAAAGCTTCGATACCACAAGGACAAATAATGGAATTTTTACAATTATAAACTATCGGGAAATATGATACGATTTTACCAAATTGTGAGTCTTATGTAATTCATTGAAGAAGGTAAAAAAATACTCCATAATTTTCTACATTAACTGACAGAATTACGATGTCCTGATCATCAAAAGACGGATAACTTGCGATAAGATTCATAAGAATTTGTTTTCTCTATATGTTAAAATTTGTATGCGATGATAAAGAACCAGGTACAACCATGAAACTTGACCTCAAGTGATTTCCTCGTGGAAATGCACAGTAGTATGAACACAACTCGTAAAATACGAAAAGGCAAAACAGCTGCATGAGATTTAAGATAAAAGCATAATCACGTTGAAACCGAGAAGTACTCGGAATAATTTTCCCCTCTCCCTCACCCCTGTCCTTCCTTTATCCACCAGAAAATCACCCCTCAAATACTTCTTCAAAGCGAAATGAATTCTTTCATCTGCGTAGTTCACGTGCAATCAATTTTTTCTGTATGTAATGAAATTCTGGTTGAAGCGCGCACGTACGAGTGAGAATTTTCTATCTGAAACCCACAATCATCCCCGTCGCGTGCTACCTTGTATCTTTTTTTTTTTAATCCTCTAGTGTAATGACCATTCTCGACATATCAGGCGAAAGTATCACGTAGAAACAAGTCTCATGACGCTCGTCTAGACAATATAATCGATCGATCGTTGTAGACATGGATGGAGACAGTATGTCCTACCTGTCAGCGTCATCAGAAAAATCGTTAAAATGACATAAACAATTTTTCACACGTGTAATTCATGTGGAAAATTATCTCACTATTCACGTGCTTTATCTATGGTGATATATTACTTCCTTACAAATATTCATGTTAAAAGACAATCTGTTGGCATTCACTCTGTCATACTTCTTTATTTAAAATTTCGGAATTTAAATATTTAGAGCAAATTTTTTGTAGAGTAAAATGACATCTGTATAAAATTTCGCCTTAAAATTGTCTTAACCCTCGCAAATTCAGACACTCAGCAAAACTGATTTTGAATTTTTATCGGATTTCATTAAACATTAGAGTCAGATGGGCAATTCATTTAATTTATCAATAGCTGAGGAAAATCTCAGTGGTTTGAACATTCCTGACTTAACGGTGCATTTGAACGTACAAAAAAAATCATGAGCCTCTATAACCGCCTGAACTTCAGGGAGCTAAACCGATGCTGCATCTGCGGTCCCCCAGTAGTTAATTTTTTTTTTTCACATTTCCCTTCTTTTAAAAGCTTTTTATCCTTTTCCACGTAATCCAGACGATCCTCAACTTGTTAATTGGAACACCATGAACCCAACAGCGGTTGGAGGAGTTATTCTGTGGTGGTACGAGTTGAAAAGAAAAAGGAGAAAAAGGCAGCGGTCGATCGATACTTTCCGACTGACTGCGGTCAGAAGTCCGTTATGTTTTTCCCCTTTTGGCTTTCATCATATCTCGTCTTTCAAAATTTATCATGAAATATTGTGGAACGTTATAAAATAATCAACAGTACCCACGATTTTTTCAAGATCAGAGAGAAAGAAAAAAAGTTTTGGGTTTAGTAAAGAGTCTTCAGAACTTGAAGAGTCTGGTACGATGAGAGAAAAATAAATGGATTGATTCAAATTTCAAATTGTTGATCGTGAATAATCTATTTGCATCTTATAATAAAAAAATATTTTACTCAACAGGCGAATCATTACACGAGGCAGTACATCAGACTGCAAATACCTGTTATGAAGCAGACCCCTCTCCTTCATGAAGGAATATTTTTTTGTCCAGTAGGAAACTCGAAATTAAAGACTTATTCTCCCTTTTTATGGAAATCGTAATTATAAAATTTTCAACTTTTGGAATTTTGAATCAAATACACTTTCATTCTTTAAAAAATTCCTAGTGTTCTAAAATGTTTTCTGTTTACATATCCTTTTTATGCTAAATCTATGTAGTATTTTGATTTAATTAATGTGTCACTGTTCAAGACCTAAATCCTAACTGGTCACCCCCTCCGAGAAAGAGGAAGGATTCACCCCAAACTAATGAAACACACAAACAAAAGATTAATTCCCTTTTCCTGTTTTCACCTCTAAAACGTTCCTTATAAGAATAGAATACGTATTTGTTTCATCTGCCTTGTAAACATTCCGAATGACTCAGAGCCTTCGGTTTCCCCTTCGATAACCCATCCAACTATCAAAAGAACCGTGAAGCAATAACCATAAATTGAGTCAGGATAAACTGACTGGAATCCAAGACGCGCATCTGTCGATTGCATCTAAAATCGAATATCCGATTCACTTTAACCCTCAGTTGTTAAATGATCGATCGGTTTCCCAGGGAAATTATTAAATTCTTAGTGAAGTGGATATCACGTAAAGGTAAATGGAAGCCTTGGAAAGCCCTCGCGTGCCATTCGATGCTCGGGGGATTATTCTTAGACCCCCAGCGGTACAATGACTCCGACAACCACGATAACGACTCTATTTTCCTGAAATCACGGTGAAATCCCCGGCAATTAAAAGGCTACCCTGATGTTTTTTCATCAACAAAGTCCAAACCAACTTTGACTCTTTTCTCGTGTTACTACTGAATTTTGCGTTGATTTTAAAACCACATTTTCTATTGAGACATCACTTCACTCCAGAAATTTAGACAGGCATCAACGTGAATTCTCCAACTCAACCAGAAAGTTTATCATCTTTCTTGACATCTAGTCAAAAACGTTGTGTATTTAAATTAGAAAAAATTTGTAAATGTCTCCTATCCAATATTCCATTGAGAAATATATTTATAGAAAATTAAAAAACATTTATAAACTTCAATGCCACGATTTTCATTACATAAACCGATGTGTTTGACCCAAATAAAAAATAATTTGAATCAAATCAAATCTTGATTACCTGCGTAATGATCATATCTAACTAATGAAATTTCTATCTGGATCAAGGGAACATTTGAAAAACTATTAATTTATTTGATGTGAAACAATTTGAGAACAGAAATAAATAATGAAGTTGTTAAACGATTTCGGAATCTACTGGAAATAACGAATTTCCATAACTAGATTTTTTTCCAGTTCTCAATTCCTCTACTAGAAAACTTCAACATAAGTGTGATATCTGTCTTCGATTTCGATTTAATATTCATTAACTATCCCAGATCTTGTAGTTGTTCAGGGGATACAGTCATGTCTGCATTTTTTGAAAGACTCTGTTTCCTCTTTGTAAAACGAAATTATTGAGTACTTGATATGTGTGGACAAAAATGAATCCTCTGTCTATAGCTCTTTTCAGTCCACCTCAGTATGTTATAGTTTTCATAGTTTTTCTCCAAACAGTACCGAAATGTTTAGAATGGTTTTAATAAATAGAACCAGAGAAGAAACAGAAAGGAATGAATGAACAAGGGCCTTTTGTCAAATGGGTCTAGAGTGTGACATCTTTGGTCACTGAGAGTCAGTTGATCTGGAGACATCATACCAGAAAGATATCCCTTCTGCATGCGATAATAAATAATTAAAGTTGATTGTTAAATCGTTTTTATATTAATGAGACAATCCCTATCCATAATCCAATAGAAATTATATGATCTTCACAAAGACCAAAGTGATGTAGCTAAATTCACTCATTTCACGTGACTTCATTATTCAAATAAATAAGGATTTTTCGCACGAGAGACTTGAGGTCATCGTCACTTTATCACACTCAGACATAGAGTACTAGTTCAGGCAGTTCGTTATCGCACTTCGTATGCATCAATGATTGCATTCAGGTCGAATGTTATATTCGTTGTATGTTCCTTTTCAAAATGATCAACAACTTCCACTGTCTATTTATAAATTTCCACATTCTTCCTCGATGACTGAATGTTTCGTCTGTTCTCCACGATTATAACCACAAATTGCCCTCAGCAATTGAGAATAAATTAACTAAACGATCCATTTTGTCGATTTTGGATTAATGAAATATTCGATCACACTTGTAAGTAATCCAGATTAACAGAAGCTTTATCGTGATCCGAGTTATTGTGTTACAATTTTTAACGATTATTTTTTAATCACGGAAATACGACTCTGTGATTATTATCACATTTCACGGCCGAGCAGGAGAAAATAAATGAAATATTTAAGGTAAAGGAGTGAGACAGGCGTGACGTAGACATGTGATTTGGATGAGAAGCTCGTGTATCGCTCGGGGGATATTATTTCATGTGCATTTGTAACCGCGAACGAAGCCCCAGAGAGAATCAAATGACATTTCGATTATTTGTATTTCATATGACTAGTGCATTTGCCGGAACGATTTACGGTGGCCCAATTTTCGGTGGTGTTGTCATCGATATTTAGGTTTTAAACATAAATTATCTGAAACATTCGGAAATATTCAGATTCGCGAGGTAATTTTTGGGTAATTGCCCAGTGAAATTACAACACAACTAAACGTAAACGTAAAAATTTTCCCACAGAAAATTGATGTAATATTCTGGATTTTTTAAATAACTTTCTGGAATTTTTGGAAATTTTGCAAAATGATGGAGTCAATTCAATCACAAAATTTCTAAAAATTTCTAAAATATTCCCGAGAGTCCTGAAATATTCTAGTCTCGATTTGGTGGCATTAGCATGCGGAATTTGCACCCTCACATTTTCTGACTGTCTCTGGGAGTTTCACTGCCGTGTTGCAGTCTCGTAAAAGGAGACGATTGTACCTGAGCAGGTTCTCCTTCAAAGTTGGGTTGTCCCTCGTCCTTTGATGAGTGCGGTACAAGAGCTTTTCTTCTTTTGAGAGGAAGGGAGAAGAGGCAAGAGATAAGGATAAAATCCGAAAAATCTACGAAAAAAAAATTCTTTCTTGATCTTTCCACGAAAGTCCAAGGAAACGGAAATTCCAAATTATTTACAGCACAAATATCCAGAATGACCATATCTAGAATCCACAAGTCTTCAAATAGAAACGAAATTGTGCATCGTTAACATTCATCTATGAATTATTCATGCCCTAAAAATGAAGGCAGAAGAGTAGATGAAGGTTGAACCTATTGATGATCATTGGCACTTGAGATTCGCCTCGTAAACGCTCCTCTCACGGAGTCTTTCGATGGGAGACTGGGTCACGTTCACTGGGGTATTTATAATCCACTCAATGGCGTTAGATCACTTCATGTGTTCCAAGATGAAACACATTTTAAATCTTTCAGTTGAAGTTATTTCATGCCGTTTGATTTTCTCATTTCAATTTTTCATCACTGAAACTTTGAAAAGGAGCACAAAGAATTTCGGAAAAAATTTTTTGGACCTCTTGTGTTATCATACAGACAGTGATATTCACCCGATAACACTGAATTTGAGGTCATAAAAAATAATAGTTTCTTTCTGTTAAAAAAATAATAACAACTCTAATATTGTCGCCTGGTTTTTATTGAATATCTAGAGAGTTAAAGACAATTCGAAATTTTTTGCAAACAACGACTAGAGCTACAAAAATTTTGCAGCTCTATAAATTTGAATATATATCACATAAACCAGGAAACATTATCAAGATTTTCCTGTCACAATCACTCAATTCTCTCCAATCATCTAATTGCAGCAATTCAAAGTCTAAATTGAATTGAAATTCAGATGAATAAAATAGTCTGACGTAAGTGGAAGGTCTTCACTCCATGAAAGGACGTCTCAGTCCATTAGTATGAAAGAAACGTAGTCCCTGACGAATAACTACTGAATAATGAAAGACTTTTTGGTGATTCCCATGAAAGACAAGTTGCAGTGGTTTCTCCAGTGCAACTCAGCTAGATTCGTGCTAATTGGCTCGACCCAGCGGTGGTTTGTAACGGTGCCTTTCAAAACCGTTCGCACATCACAGTACCTATCTTTGTGTATGGCATCATCGTGGAAAAATAATTGACAAAGGCCAGTGTAGAAAAAAAAAACAAAACAAGAAATTAAAAAAAATGAAAAACGAGAATGGAAATGCTGACTCGACTCCGATCATTCCTCGTTTATCAACATGTTATCCTTTTTTTTTTTGTGCTGAAGAGACGAATGGTGAATTGATAATGCGACAAAAATTCGAGAACTACTGAGGGGAAGATGTGGAAACAGATAGGCTTGAAATATCCCGGAAACGTTCAGGTACCGTTTGTCGAGGTTAATGCACCCTTGTTTGTTACAATAGTAAGACAAAACTTCAATGAACGTAGATTATGCCATACTCATGAGTTAAAGTGTATTATGTATCTCTCTAACTTCATTTCACGCACATAACCGCTAGAATTTATGCAATTGTCAGAAGAAATTTAATCCCACGATTTAAACATAAAAATAATTTCACATTCTTGGTCTGTAATTGAACATCTGCATGACTTTTTACCTATTGTTGACAACTAAATCTTCATTTTAACAAGATTCCGAATATAAAATATGTTCAGAAGAAACGAATGTCTATATATTGGAGTGCAAAGCCTTCTAACATCGAAATTAAAAATATCCAAGTACCTTAACTCGGATTTTCTTGGTAAAATGAATTCCTACTTTTGTCATCGAGTATCACAACTTCCATTCAAGTTCCAGGGGTCTGCAATTCCCCAGACATTTTACAATAATATAATTCAAGATTAACCCGTTAAACAAAACCATAAAATTTTAATAATTCATGCCACCAGAAAAAAGTATCTAAAAAAAAAAATAACAAATTCGCGAAATACTGTCTGTTGTAGACGCAAATTCCGCTAGTTTCTACTTCACTTCTCCAATCTTCACTTTATAGAGAAAGATTCTTAATGAAAATGTAAGTACTATCAAGAGTCACGGCCAAATTCCCATGTAGTGGACGAGAGGCGAAATAAAGGAAATAAAGACAACGGATGCACTTGGACGAGGTCACGCACACAAGCACGGAATGAAGAAAAAAAAAAATATTGAAATTGCGGGAGAGAAGGAGAACTACTACCTGCGCCTTATGCAATTCACCAGTGTATTGTACTGGAGTATTCGGTAGTTTACACTACTCCCAACGATGGTCCCTTTTTTTTCTCATTCAGAATGCAAGTACGCATGCGCTGCAATCATTACACCCATTCTTAAACGTATCTTCGATTATTGGATATAAATAGGCATTCCAGGGATGTTGATAAATAAAGTAAGTGGAACAGCGGAAAATATCGTTGTTCAATATTTATACATAGCTGTAGGAAGGGGGAGGAAAGGAGGGGGAGGGGGTGGAGTAGCAATACTAGTCACGAGATAATTTGATAGGAGAATGAATAGTGCAAACAATTGAGAGAATTTTTTCCCCAATGATTCTGACATTTGTAGACGCATTTTGCCTGTTGGCTAGCGTCCTGGTGATGTCATGGTTTAAACATAGAGATTATTCTACACAGCGGTGTAACAAGGCGTCGACGAAGCGCTGTTGCTGTTTAGTGAGCATGAGCATTCGTTGTATTTGTCTTCCCCTCGCCCTTTTACGACACATGGAAGTTAATGATTGGACGAATACTGAAAATTCGGGGGAGATTGGGACAAAGAAATCAATGAAGTCAGTGGGGTAGTAGCGAATACGTCGTATCTTGAAAATTAAATCAACGGTTTTGGAGAATATTTCATCTGTCTGCACTTGATGTCTGCAATTTATGGGAAGATGTGGAGAAATCTGTCTGAGGAAGATAAAACGTTTCCAGTTGTTCTGGACCGTAAGCCAGTCTTCAATGTATGATTTGGGGTCTAAGAGGAATAGAGAAAATAGTGGAAACCTTGTTGGTGGGTCCCTACCCATTTTATAAAGAAAATCATAACGAAAAATTTCGTTATCTTCGACGAATCGGGAAATATTCATGACAACTCAGCTAAACATTATTGATCACTATTGAATCTACTATTAATTTCCTAATTCCTAATAATGCTTAGGAGATAATAGAACTCAAGATAACAATTTTCATGGGAATTGTCAACTGATAAAATTTTTCAACAGTGCATGCAATCCATGTGTGAAATGTGATACATGTTTTTCACTGTTGTATTCATTTGGATAATAAACTAAGGATTACGTACTATGAGAACATTGCTCTTAAAATGTCAAGTTGAATAAGTAGTTAATGACAATGACAATGACTGAATTTATTTAAATATACCAATATTCTAATTCATTAATTTGTGACAAACTGTATCAGATATCATGTTCAATAAATGAGCAATTTCAGAAACGATTTGAGTTCAAATTCAATTCTAAATGACGAGATTGTGAGAATGACTGTGACGCAAACTGCAGGTTTTCAAAGGCTTATCAATAAAAAACATTCTGAGAATGTCAAGAAACGTTTGTTGCCGAGAGTGAAACGACAAAAAACTCCTCTCATATTATTCCAGAAAAGTACTTATCATCAAGATAATTTCTTGCTAAGTGCTGCAACAAATTGTAGCTGAATGATTCATCTTTGTTATTTGTCAATTAATCTTGAGAATGAGTGTTTTGAGGGAAAATTAAACAGACACTTTTTTGTACCACCAAAAAACCAATATAAAATGCCACATCTCCCAAAATAACTCATCATCAAAAGAATGTGATCTTCAAACAGGTGTGGAAAATTGAAGCAAAATATTGATAACGTTATTTTCAGGAGAAGATGTGGAACAGCATTTCTTGTAGCTGACAGAATTTCCAACGAATAGCATCTTCTGACATTAACCTCTAAACCCCTCATCATCAAAATAATCCTAGATATTCACAAAGGCATGAAAAATCGACTAATGTATTCAGCCAAGTTTCTCCACTCTCCAATTGACCTAAAATCCATTGATATTCAATGACTAGAATCATTGGAAAATTGTTCCCCACATTTGCCTCGTCCCACTGTGATCTCCCCTACCAGTCAATATCCCACAATATGCAATTGTTTGTTCTCCTGGTTACCTCCATTTACAATTCAATTAAAAGCCATTGACGTTCGGCCTTGAGTCACCATCTCCAGGTATTTTTAACCATCAAAAAACTTCACTCCCAAGAGCGTGCACACTTCGAAGAAATCACCAGTAATTACCAATTCACCTAGCTTAATATGCGCCCATTCCCCGTGTTTCATCAACAAATAACTATGTCCCCACGATCCATCGTATTCCCCCCCGAAATTTCGTTTCCTCAAATTTAATTTCCTCTCCCCCATCGCGAGTTTATAAATACACTGGAATAAAATCTGAAGGCTATGAGCGGAAAAATAAATAGAAATCCCATCTAATCAGCCGAAGCTCCACATATCATACCACAATTGTTATCAGTATATTAAATTCGTCGACTAAATTCCGGCATCGAGAATAAAACTATTTCATTGGCTTACCGATTTAACAATTTTGAAGGCCACAATTCCAAGTATTCCACAAACTTAAATCACTTTCGCTCCTCAGAACTTCTTGAAAATGACCAGAGACACCTAAACACTTGACACAAACCGATATCTTCACTGAGAACTTGAGATGAAATCACAAAGGATCATTTGTATTATTATAACTAAACTCATTCAATTATTTGTTAAGGAACAATAGGTATCCACTTGTAATAAAAAAAAAATGGTCGCGGTGTAAAGGCCTGGACGACGCCACAGAACACGCCCGTACGGTATCGTTAAGCCGTTCTGGCACTCTCGATAGTCGCTGAGTCCAATGTTAACGTTTCGGAGAGGGGAAAGTTTCCCCCCCAACTCTCTTGACTGTGTTAAAATTCCAACACAATGAAAAGAAGGAGAAGAGACAAGGCCCGGGCCAATGGTGCCCCAGCACCGGTTCACTCCCTTGTATTTTTTCTCTCGTTTTTTTTTTCCTGTGAACGCATCACTCATGAATTTCGTGGCACGCATTCGGTGAATAAAAGCTCTGACCACTTCTCGCTTATGAGAAGGAATTATGCACGGACACTGACATAATCACCCGCGTGGGCAGTCTACCGTTTGGTTTCAATGAAATGTACACTTATTTTGGGGTTTACCAGGGAGTTATTATATGGGAGATGATAAATCGTGGAGGTTTATTGTTCGATGGAGATCGGTTTGTGGGTTGTTAGGTTGGTTTTTTTTTTCATTTGGATGTGCTGAGAAACAAATTGGAAGATTAATAGTATACGCTGGATAAAAATGTCTGGTTAATTTTCTGGAAACAAAGCCCGAGTGATTTTAGAATTTGTCAAGACCACTAATATTCAACAAAAGTTTATGAGCATTTTCTCTTGAAAGCCACTACTATTGAAGTATTTTCACATTTCTTCTGACCCACCGAATAGTGAAAATACATTTGTCGTTTACGGATTTATATTCGAAACGAATGTTTTAGGAGAAAATGTCAAGATGACTTTCGTGACTGAATAAACTTCCGGAACCAATCATCTGATATTTGTTCCTGTACCCTTAATTATCGAGATGTTTCTGTATCTAAGAAGATGTGAGAACTTGTAGCAGAACGTAAAAAATATTATTTAATATTTATTTCTATGTTCACGTTGGAGACCAGCGGTTTTATGAGGAAATGTTCAGAGGTTCCATCGTAACTGACAAAATAACGAGCCATGTGTGCTGACATTTCCCTCTAGACTGACACAACTCGACATTTCAACACAGTAAAAAGTTGACTTCTTGGATTTTAGCATTTATCTTCATTTTCAATATGTTTCTGACATCATAAATTTTAGAAGAAAATGTCAAAAGCACATTCAAGTTCATGTCTGCATCGACTGTGTCCCCAGTGTAACCAGACTCATTGACTTCCATTCCATTCTCCATTCACCAGTCTCCTAACGATCCATCTAATGACACAAGTGAGTGACAATGCCTGCAAAATGCCACCTGTGACCACCACACGTGCCTCCGTAGGCGTGCACCTCAATTCCCCAGGTGTTCCTCGGATTGCAAGGGTCATTACCCGCCAGCCACCCCAAAATTATCAGATCCCGATCGCCCCAAAAATTAACAGACCCTCCCACCCCCAGAGTCCTGCGACCCACTCACCACGAAACAAAACACTTCCCAACAAACAGTTAATCCTAATCCCTCAAAACTCCATGATAATTCCAGAACCCAACAGTAGGAATAATCCACCCTAGTCTTGGATCTCCTCAACGAAGCCTCATCACCTGACTAGCAAACTGCACTTTCGCCCAAAAGTCCACATATTCGAAAGTGTCCTACCAAGTATAAAGAGGCGATAAAACCCAAGCCCAAAAAAACAAGTCTGTTTATCTGACCTCCAAGAGGTACCCCAGGGCCGTAAACGGTCACTGGACAGGGCGGCAAATGGCGGAAATCTGTGACAAAAACCCACTCCATCCACCGTCTCATCCCCTCCCATTGCAGGAAAAACCATTCGTCTAAGACAAACGCCCGAGAATAATGTCGCTTCTTCCTTGGACGCGGACATTTTTCTGAGGGATTTAAGGTCAGTTTGAGGCCTGTGACACACCCCTTAGCCCTACGTCACTCTCGGCCGCTCTCAGAGCCCTGTCAGTTCTCACAATTTGCTTCGATTTACAAGAAAGAAACGAGGAAAATGGAGAGATGAATTTTTAGGGGAGCCTATTGGCTTTATTATTGAATAAATAACTGGACTCACCTGTCAAGAGACACCGGCTTTTCTTTCCTAATGACAGGCACCCGGAGATACACACACTCACGGCACACCGAACACCGTTCGACTGGAGGTGCCAGAAGAGCGGGACACGTACCTTCCGTTCGGCGATCAGCCTCCCCGAGGGTCCCTTCCCCAACAATTCCGACACTCAACTGTACACTACCAAATATTTACCCGATTTCTAGCTTCACTGATTGATTGTCCACCTTGAAATATTGATGTACGATTTTTTTGAATAATTATTTTATTAATTTTACAGGATAATTCTTGATATTTATCATCTCACTTTCGTTTCAATGATATAAAAAAAATGCGAATCGATCGGACGTTGGCCATTTATCGGCGTCTCTTGGCGGAACACTGCGCAGCTGTTGTGCGCAGAAGTTCTTTTGAGATTTACATTTTATTTTCGGCGATTTCTTTCGATTTTGGAACGAGAGGACTTGTTTATTGAGGTTATTTCATGGGAGAAATTATATTATTTGGAACTCATTAGGAAATTAGAAGATTTTCATGCAAATATTAAGATTTCGTGCGCCTGCGTCAACTGCGGGCCAATGAAATCACTTTTAGTGGACTCGTGGAATCCCATTGGTGGGGCATTCACATGACGCAGGAAATCGATGATGGCGGTTAAATTCAAATGTCTAATGTGGTTTTTGTTTCACACATCGAATAAAATGAAAATTATTTCAGGTTTAATTTCATTTTTCGAAATAATTAACGGTTAATAGTGTCATTGTTGTATTGTTAGGGTATAATTGTCGGGTATTTCCACCGTTGATGTGCAATATTATATTTTAACAAGTTTCCAGTAGTAAATACACTCTTCATCCGAGATCATTCATTTATTTCTTTTTACATAAAATTGACATAAAATAAAATAAATTTATAGCATAAGAAACGTTTCAATTGGTGTCGAAATTCCGACGACATTTGATGGAGATTGTTAAATGAAAATTACAATTTATACAATTAAAAAATTTTAACGTGTAAATAGACTTACTTATCTCTTTAAGAAAGATTAACTTTAGGAAAAATTAATAATAGTTGAAGGAGTTCATAGGATATTCTCTATAGAGCAATTAAACATGATGATCATAATTGAAACTTAATGAATGTCTACTCACAATAACTCAATTGGCGAAATATGATTTTGAAAAAATGGAACTGTTAAGCAAATAAATAGTTGGAAGAAATAAAATAATGATGACAGCCTGATAACGATCCCTCATTGTGAAAATAAAACATTATTTGATTAATATTCAACTATCGTTCACTTCAGCAAGTTGTACTGCAGTACAACGTGGCTTTATTTCTCGTGAGTTTATAACTCCAGAAATCATGATAAGAAAGTTATAAATCGGTGAATATAGTAAAAACTATGTCACTGATATTTTGACGTTTATTGAGCACAGCAAAATATTTATCATTAGATTATTCATTACCAGAAATATATTTCCTTGAAATCGTTGATTGAAAAAAGCAAATGGGAAAAAAACAAATTGTGACTCAGTAAATAATCTGAATGACACAGGAATTATTTTATAAGGATACCTTTATGAAGATATTGTTCCCAATCTCTTATGCTTTTCCCCTAGTAACTATAACGGCCAGTAAATATCTGATTGACGATCACCACTTCTTTTGGGGATAGTGAGAGATTATCTAGCACTTGAAAATATTCGTTATTTCTGGGAAAACAGTAATTTAATCCGAGGAGCGAAATCTCGCCTTGATAACTTTGCTCTTGATATTGGGGTAGAATCAATATTACAATCAGATGTGGAAACTGTACCCTCATTGACACGGATCAAAGTTTAACGATGTAAAATTGATCAGGGACGTCATGGAAGAGTGAGATATTGAGCAATGGGCGGAACGAATATGCCCTTGCATAATATTATAATTTCCTGGTATTTGTTCATAAGATTTTTAGCGTTTAATGAGTGCATACGCAGATAACACATTCAATTACTAATTTAATCTTCTATACTGTTGGAAAAGAAAATGCAACTTGCGGGATAGTTCTGAATAGATTCTTAAAAATCATGACATTTCGGGTTTCACTAAAAATTCAATAAAATTCCAGAATTCAGCAGCACGAGGATGAAAAATCCTTAATCATTTTGAATTTGCACTAAATGGTTCCTTGAATATCTTTAAAATTTGTCAAGCCAATGATGGTTGGATAAAACTTCTCGATTCCTGTCGGTTAGATTTTTAATCCGCTATTCTCAAATTATCTTTGAAAAGAATCCCCAGTGAGCACCCCCGACTCTGAAGAGTCAGCTGCCTTTGACCCTGTTAACCCACAATTATTTACCCTGCATTTTCAAAATTCCTGACGTTCGCATTTCTATGTTCCGTCTGCCAAAGCAAACATCGAAATGAATAAACATCAACTAATTGCCCCGGGAACTATCGAGCCAACGAGAATATCAGTTTATTTCGCAAGAATGTGAGTCGCTACTCATTCCACTGATAATTCTCTTTTCTTTATTCCGCATATGAACGTCTCAAACAAATTATCCCACCCGAGTCCGCAAACAACAGCGATAAGAAGTGATAATTTTTGTAGATTTTAATGACTAGAAGTACATGTCACGATGTTGAGCTCCACTTCAACAACTCTCCACTGCGATCACTGGTACCCAGTGATTTCCCCCCGCAAAAGGTCTTATTATTTTAATGTAGCAGCCTCACTTTTTGTTCTTATTACATAACAACCAGTTTTGTGACTTCTTGATCAGTCGCTTTCCATTGCGCGTCCCGAACATTAATCACTAGTGAGTCGCCTGGCCGGCAACTTCCAAACTTAAGCGCTCGATCTCCAGTTATTTGCAATAGTGTATTTCAATATTTCTTGCAATTTTTTTAAATCTCCGAGGAACCAACATGAATTCTATCAGAACGGTATTGGGCAAAGTGAGTATTTCCGTGATTTATTTAAATTTTTCTATTGTATTCTGATGTAGTTCAAGCACTGCCATATTGACAGGAAATGGATATTGTTACTGTTGAAATTCATTTTGTGGAGCACCATTTGGTCTTCATAATTCGGCATTGAATAATACTCGAGGGAACAGTTTCTATGGGCAGTTTGATGTTTCATTATGCTTCTTGTTTAATATGCGACAAATTAATCGGCTGGTTTTCGTTGACCTTCACCTGAGTCAACAGAGAATAAAGAGTTCAGCAATTTTTTTTTTGTCGTTAAAAATAACGAAGCACGTGAGTTACTATGTCTTCAATAAAATGTTTGCCTACTTGTGGAGTCGAATATCAGAACTTTCCTTTGGCAATTGAAATTTTGTGAAAATAGTTAAATCAATAACTACACCAAACTATATAATCAACAACGATAGTGGTATGATGAATCTGTAAAATAAATATTGGAGTATCTTTAATTAATTTAGGAGATAATGAATATGGTTTTTTCTACCATGACTTTTTCAAGATCCCACGGGATATTGTCCCGAAGAAGAAATTCCACGTCTCGTCAATAGCCTCAAATCACGCACCAGGACCTCTGACCCAGTTTACCGATGATGAGATTATGATGAAAGAGACTGGTAATTGCTGCAAATGTTGTTTCTTATTTTTTGATAACCATTGGACAATAATTATGAAATGTGGTTTACAGTTGCTAAATTGGCGAGGGAAGAGATAGCACCGCTGGTCAAGAAGATGGAAAAGGAGGGGAAGATTGACGATGGATTGTTAAGGAAGCTATTCGACAATGGGGTAAAGTTTAAAACCATGAAAAATGGTTAGTTGTCTGTAAATCAAGAAGAAAATCTATTTTGAAATACCTGATCCAAAAGCTCACTTTTAGAGGCCTTTTAATGTCCATAAATCGAATTTATGTACGCGAAATTTTACAATGAACCCAATACCGCTTTAACGGAAACCTTCAAAATAATAACAACAGGTGAATAATCTCAACTACAAAATACAATAATGTCACTACGCACTCGTAACGACCTTGTTATTCGTGCGCTCATGCACGTTACGCACCCATTGGACTTTGCACGTTACAAAATATGATAAATTGCGTTACTGCATCAATTTTCATTGATCGATAATTTTGTTAAACCAGTTGATGGGACTGGAGATTCCAAGTGAACTTGGCGGAGCCGGATGTAACTTCTTGACAACAATTTTGACAGTGGAGGAAGTAGCTAAAGTAGATGGTGCCGTAGCCGCTCTCGTGGACATTCACAACACTTTAGTTAATTCTCTTATCATTAAAGTTGGTACTGAAGCACAGAAGGCTAAATATTTGCCGAAACTGGCGCAAGAATTTGTAAGTATTCATTTGGATGGCATATGTATGGCAGTTCAAGTCTGATAACGAAGTATGTGAACTTCATTGGTAATTACTACTAGAAAGAAATGAAAATTTGGAGCCAAATGTCTACAAATGTGGAGGGGTCAATTGATATAGGGAAAATATTCAGGAAGAAAGCCTATTCCTTTTTGGAATTTCGTTAAAAATTCTCGAATATATTAAAATGTAAGGCAGATAGCAAAATTTTCATTATAACTTTCTGTATTGACTAGAATTCTAAAAGATCAATTCCGCCATTTCGCATTATTCTCTTCTCATATCAATAACAATAAAGGAAAACCTATAGTTGAACACAAAAAATCATCCACAGGCTGGGAGTTTTTGTCTCACAGAGCAAGGCGCTGGTTCGGACGCATTTTCCCTCAAAACAGAAGCCAAGAAAGATGGATCTCACTACATCATTAATGGATCTAAAATGTGGATTTCCAATTCTGATATCGCTGGAGTTTTTATCGTCTTCGCCAATGCAAACCCATCAGCGGTAATTTTTCACATCGATTAAAAATACCCGATCGCGATTGAACTTATCTTGCCAACGAGCGATTTAATGTGGATAGAAATACTAGAGGTCGGATTATCAGAACGTATACTGATTCGTTTGAGAAACCGATAATGATAAAAACTTGTCCATAAGATTCCCGTAATGATTCGGAGTAATAGAGAATTTAATTGAATATTGAATTTAACGATGAAAATTATTGTTCGTAGGGTTACAAAGGAATTACAACTTTCTTCGTTGATAGAGATATGCCCGGAGTTACTGTGGCTAAACCTGAAGACAAACTCGGTATCAAGGCATCGGGGACATGCATGGTGCACTTTGAAAATGTTCGGGTACCTGAAGAATCCATTCTAGGGGAGTTTGGGAAGGGATACAAATATGCAGCTGGGTTTCTCAATGAGGGAAGGATAGGCATCGGTGCACAGATGATTGGGATAGCTCAGGGCGCCCTTGATGCGACCATTCCTTACACTCTCGAGAGGAAACAATTTGGACACGATATTTTCTCATTCCAGGTGATGATCTGAATAAGTAGATTCTCTTTTTAACTTATTAAATGGTTTTGTCACTGGAGTACTTGGTCTAAAGTTATACCTACGTTGAAGTTGTACTACGTACAACTCCAACGTTTATACCTGTACTACGTACAACTATAGGTATAACTTTAGACCAAGAAAACACTTAATAAAGTAGAAGTCAAGCAGAAACTCAACAATTAAATTCAAAAGCATGAATTCACGAATGAAAATGAACAACTTTTTCACCATTTCAGTCCATGCAACATCAAATAGCTCAGGTAGCCACTGAACTCCACGCAGCAAGACTTCTGGTGTACAACGCAGCTCGAAAAGTAGAGGCAAAACAAGAATTCACGAAAGACGCAGCTATGGCGAAGCTTGTAGCTTCAGGTACCCACTCATAATTGAATAAAATCCTTCAATTATTGCGAATAATTTATTCCTTTTCCACAGAGACTGCCCTGAAAGTGACAGCCAAGTGCATAGATTTTATGGGTGGCGTTGGATTCACGACAGATTTTCCTCAAGAGAAGTATTTTAGAGACTGCAAAATTGGTACAATTTACGAGGGCACCAGCAACATGCAGCTGTCAACGATCGCAAAGTATCTCAGGAAGGAGTATTCGTAATTGTGAACATGGTATTAGTTTTGTACTTCTTTTTTTTATCAAACATTTTGCCACGAATAAAAGATGAAGTTTTTTTACGTAATCTATTGGAATTTTTTCATTCTCCTTATCAAGTTGAATCATTTAATTCTTTTGGTAATATTCATCTCCAATATATCTCACAGGCATACTCTTTAAGCACGAACATTGAAATTATTATGTTGAAATGCTTTTTAATGAATTTCTTCGTTCTAAATCCTCAGCTTTCGTTTCACTCTAATGGAACCTTGAGAAAAGACAGTAGAGAGAGAAGAATAATGAAGGAACCGATGAAAATTTCATACGAAACTCATCGTATCTTTAATACAAATAATAACTCATCTAAAATTACAAATCCGACTCACAATAGGTAACTAGTTCACTTGGTCTAGTTCACTTGGGATCATGTGGAAGCTTGAAGCCAACTAAATCAGCTGTCTCCCTTACACTCCTTTCTCCAGCCCCAGCATAATCTGCACTAATCTGCTTGTAATTCCTCAATGACGACAAATAACAATTGTACGTCTCCGCCAAGTGTTTCATCTCCTCGCGAGCCTTACACAGGGTCTCTGATGTCTCCCTGTGTGCTCTGGCCTGCTCCATCACGTATTGCACAGCGATATTATCCTTGATCCTCCCCTCACTTGATATCGCCCTTATCTCCCTCAGCAGAGACCGAATCAGCGTCAGATTGGAATTCATCACGACAATTTTCTGAAAACGTTCCAATGCAAAAGTAAGTCTCAACCTTTGTACTCCTCTCAACTCCTCTATCTTCTATCGTCCCGGATCAATAAATAATTCCTCTTTATATCGAGCTTTCAATACAACAAAAAGCAAAAATCTTCGCTGCTTCCTGGACTACTGAACCGTCTCAAATCCAAGACTTTCCCTCAGTCTATTCAACTCTCTCTCAAAAGCCTCCTGATGGAAGGGAGGATTTCCAATTTCCTCCCAAAATTCTTCCGATGCCTTGTTAAGGTTCTCAATTGTAAAAACATGAATAGACGTCGAGTTAAAAGCTTCTGGGGCCGAATCAAAGTTCGCTTCCAGTTTTAACTCAGCGACGTAGGGGTAAATTCTCTTGATGAACTCGACCGAGTCCCTGAGGCCCGCATCAGTCACAATGCCATCCCGAATTTCTCCGAATGAATTTGTCATAAGAATGCAATTAGTCAGTCCTCTCCCCCAATTGGCGTGAATGCAGTTAGCTATGATGCCTTGAAAACAGTGTGGCATGTAAAACAGAGTCAAGTCTTTTTTCACTTTTCTCTTGCCCTCCTCATTGATCTCAATCGTGAAGAGTCCTAGTCTCTGTAAGACTTCAATCTCTTTGGAAAAAAAAACGGGATCATAGAGGTGTACGCGACTCCTGTATCGTGATTTTATTGTCAAAAGAGCTGCCAGCTGATACTTGGCACTACGACTCTCCGAGAAATTACCCAATCCGTAACAGACAATTTCTGGTATGGCAGTGGCGTCAAGGAGGTTCAGGGACTCTGCCAAGCCATTGCATAATATTTCACAATAAGGGGAGTTCCTTAGGGTTATCTCAGCGTCTAAAACTTCACTGGAATAAATTTGGGGACGTGTTATTTTGAGGTTAGGACAGTATTTTGCGGCTATTTGGAATGGATGCAGGTGGTGTGAAGGTGGTACTCACCGAAGGAGATGCTCGGTGTTTATTTCGGGTTCTCGAGAGTTCGAGGCTTGATTCAGGACGTGATTCACCAATTGACGACTTGTCTGCCTTCTCCGTCGTGTAACGAATTGAAACCCGTCGCCTCCTGACATGATCTTGTGGTTAGGTGGGGGCGATAGAGTAAATAGACATTCATATCTAGGTAGCCGGCAGCTGATTGCTTTTCGTGAAATCAGGTAATTGTATCGTTTGTGCTAGGTGTGTACCGATTAGTACTGGGCTTAAAATGTTCTACAGGTCCTACATTTTTCACTTTCTTCTCTACTCCTGGGCCTCTTAGGGCAAATTAGCTCGCATTCAGGATCACCCGATTTTTCGCAGATATCTCAGAAAATAATATAGATAGCGGAATAAATCCAACGCCGTCCGATTCGTGAGGCAATTTGTGATTTTTCCAGGGCTCTGGAAATATTCTGAAATTTATACTTTCGTTTTTCGCATTATTTTCGGCTCCTAGATAAGAGATTTAAGGGGAGGTTGTTGACGCTTCTGGAGTGGCTTCAACCGCGAAATTTCGTAGCGGTGGCGCATGAACTACGATGATGAATGTGCCAGTTGGTAAGGCATTACTACGAAGTACGTGGCATGCCATTCGGGGCAGCCCATTTGCCATTTGTCCAGGACTCAAGGAATATTGCAAAATCAATTTTTTCTTTTTTTGCATTGTTCTCCTATAGCCAAAAGCCTTCCAGCCCAGTTAACCACGTTCTCCATGGTGATACCTTACCGACAGACACGTGCACTATCGTAGTTCACGCGCCACCGCGTCACGAAATCGAAATTTTACGGTGGGAAAACAGAGATCATAGGAGTAATTTGCAACATATAAGATAGTTTTCCTAATTAATTGTACCCTTCTACCCTTCCAGCTAAGTACACGGGGGTGGCCAATGACCGAGAGATCAACCCTTAATTTCCTAGTGGTAGCGTCGGAACTAATTTTGCAGCCGTAACATTCGGTACGGCAGGGCACGCGCGCCCAGCACATCTCCCCTATGATCGCTGATAGTTACCTTTGTGTGTCATTTTTCACTCATCAGTAATTAGACAAATAAATAATTAAACTGCCAATGATTTTTGATTGATATGGAATGATACTATTGAAACATATCAAATTTTACTAATCTGTCGGCTGAACTCACGTTGGATTTTTAATTATTTATTGGAAAATCAATGAGAAACTAACAAAACATTTGAAGCTTAGTATAAATGGGTACAAAATTAGTAAAAACAATGGAATTAATTCATTTAATGAAAAGCAATAATCGGACGGGTTTCTAACACAGATAATTAGATAACTTTGAAATATCTTGGACTAATGTAGTTAATAAGTCCGAGGTGTGGGCCATTTTAAGAATTTTTTTCTAAATAGCTTGATAAGTAAAGAGGCCTCAAAATCCGAAGAACATTAAACACCCAAAATTGATTATTAATCATTTTTTGATGAATAACTATAGGTGAAGACATTAAAATTAGAAAAAACACATTATACTAAACGTCAATGAATGTCCATTTAATCGAATTGTGAAATCGAGCGGTTAAAAATGTTTAAGATAGGATTACCATCCACTACTTTGTATTTGTAATTATATCCGTGGGAAACCGACGACGAGTGTTCGAATTAATTATTGCCCAATGAGAAATGTGATACGTGTTCCAAGGTCTTGTTAAGTACCTGTCAATAGATATTGCATCTAGAGTCAGATGTTTTTTTCAATCTTCGGGGCTGATTATTAAACGTTGGGACGTTGGAAAGTGATACAGTTGCTTTTGTCATGACTTTCACGTTATATTCACACGCGAGAGAAAGCAGTTGAATTTCGGCGCGGCTAGCTCAGTCAATAAACTAGATAACTTTTCGGAATTATGAATTCTCAACATGGCGTTGGCCATAATGAGAGCCCCGTCAGATCGGCAGCTAATCCGTTATTGTTGTTGATTCATTATCAATGTTTTTGGGAGACGATAATAAGACAGTGGTGAGCGACACGAATCGTCGATTCAGTATAAAAAATGGGTAATTACTGGTATGTCAAGCAGTCGATGGGATCGTTATCAAAGTAAGTGAAACTAATGAAGCATGAGAGTAAAATCAGTTGTTTTTCGGTTAAATCAGAGAGTGACTACGGTAAATGTTTACAAAATAACTAGTCAGTGACAGTTCAATCAATCAATGTAATAATCTTATTATTGTTGTGATATTGTACTTTTCTAGTATTGGAATGACGATGACGAGGCACTGATCGTCGTAACAGTGATGAAAATCAATTGACGTGAGAGATCAAAATCAAGGGTATGTACACAACAAACAAATGGTGTATAATTAGACAAGAAGGCAGTGGCAAAACGAGATAATGTATATTTTTATTACGATCTGCCTGTCGTAGATTTAACTGTTCGGGACACAATAGAAATATCAAAATTTTCTTAAATAATTTTGTGGAGCCTCATTTTTTCTATAAAAAATCCTCATGGTGATTTATCAAAAATTTTCATCGAATTGTTATGAATTTAGGATTCGGAATTTTCATTTAACTGTTCAGAACCATTTGACAGGTTTAAGAAAGACATAACATGTTTAAATGTTCAAGGAGATTTATACAATAATCTACGCAATGCTATTCTTAGATGAATGTATTTTTTTTAGAAATGATTTGTCGAGTTGGGTATATAAATTATGTAGTTTTTTACCGACAGATTACAATATTAGTGGCCACTCCTGTATATTGAAAGCATCAACTTCCCTTTTCCCTTTTTTCAATTTTGTTGAATTCAACTTTTTCAAGATCACTAACAGTCGCAACCCTAAAAACCAAAAGTCCAAAATGTTAAATAATTCTTTGAAATATTTTACCAGGTCTCTCTTCAACTTTCTCCCCAAAAAATGGAGGACTACACTCCCGTGGAGGAGGACTTCCCTGGTCGTTTACTCCACCAGGCAGCCCTTTGGGACAACGCCGAGCTCCTGGAGGATCTCCTCCGAGGCGATCACTCCCAATACATAAACAGCCAAGACTCGTGGGGTCGCACAGCCCTCCACGCCGCGGCGATAACCGAGAACTCGCGTTGTTTAGTAGTTCTTCTGTCGAACGGTGCAAACCCGAACATTCCTTGTGGCCCTCGAGGTCAGCATCGCACGGCCCTTCACATCTGCACTGATCACGGTCACAGTGAAAACATCTCAAAGCTCCTGGAGCACCACGTGGACCTGGCGGTCCGCGATAGCAACGGCTTGACCCCCGAGGACATCGCGGCTAAGAATAACGACAAGCAATCGATCAGTCTGTTAGTCGAAGCCTCGGAGAAATGCGAACTCCTTCGGCTAGCCACCCACGCATCGCTCCGAGCGGCTTGCTTGCAGGGCGACACAATATCCGCAAGAACCATTATCCAAAGTTCCTCTGAATGCCTCGAAGCCATTGTAAACATGGCACCAAATGGAGCAAACACCCTTCTCTTCATCACTTGCGAGATGGGTCACAAAGACATTGTGCGTCTCCTGCTAGATCACGGGGCTGACTGTCGAAGCCACCCAGTGACCAAATACACTCCCTTGTACATCGCTTGCTACAACGGAAAGCTGGAGATCGTTGATCTCCTCCTTCGTCACTTTCCAAAGCAAATTCAGTCCCTGACTGTCGAACGCTGGCTGCCCATCCACGCAGCGACGATCAACGGTCACGCCGCTGTCGTAGACCTTCTTCTAAGGTTCGAGTATCCTCAGCACATGTGTCTAAGGTTCAAAGATCCCTCCGGGGAGTTCGAGTACGATATGCCTTTCGATATTAACACACAAGACGTGACGGGCCAGAATGTCCTCTACATCGCAAGTATGTTAGGAAATCTTAAAATAGTGGAAACTCTCCTGGGGTACAAAGTTAAATCTGTGAAAATTAATGAAGAGGAACCTCCACAGACTTCAGAACAGTTTCCCATTGCCAAACGCAGGATATCGACTGGGATTCAGAGGCTCATGTCTTCTCTCAACTTCAGGAGCAAATCTACCGAGCAGAAGAAGGATGACAATTCTATATGTCCTTTACAACTCGACATTTATTGCAACAACAGCACTGAGACTGCACTTCATACTGCTGTCAAGGCAGGTCACACCGAAGTTGTAGCGATATTGTTGCAATCCGGGAGCAATCCAAATTTGCCGATTAAAACGTACACTCGATCCTCCGTTAACAAGTCTGAAGGTGAAACCGAGGCTGTGAATGATCTCACACTTTTGACAATAGCTTGTCACAACAGAGACGTGAAAATTGCTGATTTGTTGTTAAAATATGGAGCTGTGGATAACGAATGCAGAGCCTTGAAAATAGCGGCTCAAAATGGGGACGAGATCCTTACAGCCAAATTGCTTTCAATCAAGGCACACCCTGATCCTGACTACAAGATCAATAAGAAAGCGATGACAGAGGGAACTCAGACCTCGCACTTCTCAGCCCTTTCCAGCTTTGGAAACGTAACATACCCCTCTTTATTTCCAAACACCCCCACCATGATCAACTGGCACGATCAGCAGTGCAGATTATCGCAGATAAGAATCCAGTGGCTGATCGACGCAGTCCTCCACGTGAATAAAAAACTGAGTGGAAAGAATAATGACCTCGCACTGTACGCAATAACTCGAATCGATATATCTCATAATTCTATCACCACGATACCGTCCATGATATTCTACCTGCAAAGCTTGAAATACCTCAACATGGCGCAGAATAAGATTGACACTCTCACCGAAAAGCTTGAGACCGATAAAAGGCCGAGAGATGGAAGGGACAAGTTATCCCCAGTTTTGGAAGAGATGTACCTACAGGACAATCGTTTGGAGAAGCTACCGGAATTTCTGATGATTTTACCGGCGTTAGAAATTCTGGACGTCTCCAACAACAAGCTTCAACGACTGCCAGATAATCTCTGGAGAGCGCCGAAGCTGAAGGAACTCAACGCTTCCTTCAATCTCCTTCGAGATCTGCCCAGCCAGGTCTCCCAGAATATTTCGACTCGACGGGAAATGGGTCTATCGAGCACCAATAACTTCGAGTTTTCTTCAAGACCCCCGACAAGTAATAGCACTCACGAAGGACTTGAAATCACGGCAATAAGTCGAGATGATTCAGCGGAATTCGATTCTTTTACGAAGTTGACAAACGCTCAGATAATAGAGATGGATAGGCCCCACGTGTGGACAAAGTCAGTGAGAGTTTCCGAGAAGATAAACGATGATTCAGAGCCAGGTGCACGGTCAGTCCTCACATCGCTTAATCTTGCCCATAATTTGTTTAATAGTATTCCTGTAGCTTTACCTTGTCTAGCAGTTAGTTTAGTGAGATTAAATATGGCTTATAATTCATTGCGATCGATGAGTCATATAACTTCGTACCCAGCCAGTCTCAAGCAATTGGATTTATCGAACAATCAGATATCCTGCTGGCCGAGTTTACCACAGGTGGATCCCAGTTGCACAGACTCTATGGAGCAAGCCTCCACTGCATGCTACTGTCCCTCGACTAATATTCAATCCCCGATAATGAATTCTGTTGCCAGTAATAGGACAAGTTGTGGAGGTGCGTCATTGAGGGATATCGTTCTCATGTCTGTGTGCAATCACAGGAGACACTTGAGACTGGAAAATTTGAGGACTTTGGTTCTCGCAAATAATTTATTAACCAGAATTCAATTGACATCGGTTGATGATGGAGAGAATATTCTTGGTTTTGACGAAAGTGGTAGGTGTTATTATTACAGCGATGGTGATCGTCATAGTGAGTCAGATCGTGAGAGTAAATTATCGAAGAACTCAGCAACAATGTCCACACAAACCCATCAGAATCAGTACTCGAAGCTTTATCTGTTGTTTCCAAACGTCTCAATGCTGGACGTTAGCAACAATAGCCTGAAGGAAATACCCCAGAATATTTACGAACTGAGTAATTTGTCGGTTCTGAATATAAGTGGAAACATTGAAATCAGTGAGCTGCCTCCACAGATGGGTTTACTTTCTCGTCTGTGGAATCTTAACACACAGGGCTGTAAACTTCAGGAACCCTTGAAGACGATGATTGAATCAAAGAAGTACAAAACGATGGATGTTGTGGGGTACCTAAAATCGATTCTAGAAGACGCGAAACCCTACGCAAGGATGAAATTGATGATTGTAGGGATCCAAGGAATAGGGAAGACTAGCTTACTCGAGCAACTGCGTCAGGAGGGGGAGGTTCCCAATAAGAAGAGATCTGCGGAGCACTGGGCCAAGCGAATGGGGAATAAGAACATCAATACGAAGACGGCTCGTGGTACAACAATTTCTACTGTTGGGGTAGACATTGGAGATTGGGTTTATGAGAAGAAGGTTCGGGGACAGTCGTCGCATGGGGCCGTATACTTCAGGACATGGGATTTTGGAGGACAGAAAGAGTATTATGCTACTCACCAGTATTTCTTGTCGAAACGAAGTTTGTACCTGGTCGTCTGGAAGATAACGGATGGGTTTAAAGGAGTTTTTGAGATATTCCAGTGGCTGGTTAATATCCAAAGCAGAGCTCCAAACTCTCCTGTGATAATCGTAGGAACCCACTACGATGTGTCCAATGAACAAAGCGAAGTTCTCCAACAATACATCAGAGATAAATTTATAAACGTCGTTGATGCTGAAAAGTGTGGCCTGCCCAAGGTCATGGAGACTATTGAGGTGAGTTGCAAGACTCGTCATAATATCAAGATGTTGTGTAACCTGATTTATGACGTAGTGTTCAGTCTTAAATCCCCGGGAAGCAAGGAACTATTATTGGAACAAAGAGTTCCGGCTAGTTATCTAGCCCTCGAGGACGTTGTCGTTCAATTGGCGCATGATAGAAAGCTTTCTGGCGCTGATCCTGTCCTTAGAGCTGACCAATATTATGCAGCTGTTAATAACGAACTCCAGAAGCTGCATAAATCCTTCCGGGATCTTGCTGAACTACACCAGGCGACGCTCTTCCTGCACGAGAATGGAATAATCCTTCATTATGATGATGCTACTCTGAAGGATCTTTACTTTCTGGATCCTCAGTGGCTCTGCGACATGCTCGCTCATGTCGTCACCATTAGGGAGATCAATCCCTTCGCAAGGGCGGGGATAATGAAACTGGATGACATTCAACACGTGTTCAAGTCATCTACTATATCGTCGGTGGACACTCAGGGGTACATCGTGAGTCTACTCAATAAATTCGAAGTTGCTCTTACTTGGGACTATCGAACACTCTTGATACCTTCTCTACTGCCTACCGAGGAGGATATTCAGAGGAATAACCAGATTATAAAAATTCCGTTAAAGTCCAGAGGTTGGCATGTTAGAACAAAAAAAATAACATCTCCAACTAACGTCCTGGACTCCATGATTGGTGACAGGAGGAATAGCCGTCATTTGGATCTCACTCGTAACAACAAAACATCAACCCTAACATCCAGACCCCAGCCCGATTGCTCAGTGACAAGACTACTGCTGATGTCGTATTTTCCGAGTGGATTCTGGTCTAGATTGATCACCAGGATTCTCGCTGATGATACCATTGTCGATATCGTAATGACCTTCATAACCCCATTCAAAGATTTCGTTGATGACAATATATTCTCTACTTTATTGGATAACAATGCTGAATGGATTGTTTGGCAGACTGGTCTAGAGCTACGTTACGCAGGAATTACATTGTTAAGACTCAAAGAAGTCAACTGGAAAATGAAAAATGCTCCTTACGACTACAGACAATTGAAATTTATGTTAAAACAAGATGGAACCTGGTGCAGTGTGGATTTGAAGAACTCGGCAATCTTGGAAATTTGGTTTCCAGTGGATACTCTAGTCATAAAACAGCCGATAATGTCGTCCCTGTCTGCCGAGGGAGGCGAAGACGAAGAGCCCATGGGGTACCAGGCGATTGTTGTGGAGCCTCGCCCCGAAAGTATGCCACAGTTACTCGCGCTAATTGTCGATCACATTGACATCCTCCTCGAGGACTGGTACCCCACGTTGGGAACTCGTTTTGTTCACACATCGGAGGGAAAACTTCTAGTGACGCGATTGATCCCCTGTCCCAGATGTCTCTTAAACGCCACAAACGGTAATTCCGATAATGACCGAAGCGATCAGGAGACGTCAGCGTCGGGAGGATCGATGGAAGTACTCGCTGAGGGTGATGAAGAGACCTCCAAATCCCCTGACGACTGCTGCACTTATCATCAGCATCACGAGCGTCAGAGCCAGGACAGTTGTAAGTCGGATGGCGACAGTGGAGTTGGTTATGACAGCTCTGCCTCCAGTCGCATGCCCTCCCTCGAGGGTCACCCAGATATGACAGCTCGTCAATCGTCAAATAAGAACTGGAATGTGGAAGGAATCACTGTTTATTCGTGGATGGTGGAGGAGTGCATTCTTTCGGCATACAGTAACAAAACTATCGCGTGCCCGAAGCACCTGGACATTCCATTATCTCACGTAGCTCCGGACATCATCTTTATGGATCTTGGTGCAAGACACTTGATTAAATCTGATGACATCAAGAGAGGAAGAATGCTGGGACGAGGTGCCTTTGGATTTGTCTTCAAAGGCACTTGCAAAGTTTCCAGCGGAACTCGAGGAGAGACAATGGACGTTGCTATGAAGATGCTACAACCAGTCCCTCCGGGGCCTAATTCTAAACCTTCGGCGGTCTTGGCTTACAAGGCAGCCCAGAGCAAATGGGACAGAGATCCACTTCAGTACGCTTGCAAGGCTTACTGCACAGCCAGACAAGAACTCAACATCTTATTGACGTTAAGACACACCAACATTGTTCCTCTCATCGGAATCGTCATCAGTCCCCTAGCTCTCGTTCTCGACTTAGCCCCAGAAGGAGCATTAGACAATGTTCTGAAGAACTATCGAAGATCAGGAGCTAAACTAGATCCTCACACCCTTCAGTCCATAATTTTACAGGTCGCAAAAGCTGTAGAGTACCTCCATCAGCAACACGTCATCTACAGAGATCTCAAGTCCGAAAATGTTCTAGTATGGATGATGCCTCAGCCACATCAGCACTACTTGGAGCACCCGGTTCACGTCAAGGTCGCCGATTATGGAATCTCCAGGTTAACCCTGCCATCGGGGGCTAAGGGATTCGGTGGCACTGAGGGCTTTATGGCGCCTGAAATAATAAAATACAATGGAGAGGAGGAGTACACTGAGAAAGTTGATTCCTTCTCCTTCGGGATGTTCATCTACGAGCTCGTGACCCTTCGACAACCGTTTGAGGGGCATGAAGCTGTGAAGGAGTGCATCTTGGAGGGTGGTAGGCCTCCTCTATCTTATAGGGAGACTCTATACCCCTGTTATGTTCTCGATTTGATGGTCATCTGTTGGGCGCAGAATCCTAAAGATCGTCCCACTGCTAGTCAAATCGTCTCAATTGCGTCGGCTCCTGAATTCACCCATCTTATTGATGTTACGCTATTGACGGAGAGAACACAAGTTACTGCGATCACAGCAACTTCTAGACCTCCAGCGTCAGCTGGTTCTAACGAAAGCTTTTTCGCTGATGAAATCTGGCTGGGGCACAATAATGGAGAAGTCGACATGCTTCTAGGTACTGAGAAGGGCTGGCTTCAACATGTGAGGATCGAAACCCCAGTGATCCCTTATGCTATGTCTGGAGTCGATGGTTACATCTGGATTGGAGACAATGCTGGGCAGATTCATGTGTATTTGGCCACCAATTTCGGTTGTGTTGCTAGTTATTATTTGGAGTCCGATCAGAATCTCTACAGGGAATCCAAGATCGTGGGGCTAATTCATCTGGAGAGCATTAAGCACTTTGCAGTTGCTCTGCACAGCGGGAAGATCTATTTATTGACCAATAATTTCACACAGATGAAGAAGACGGAAATTGTTAAGAGTGTTAAGGAGAACATCAAGACATACTCGCTAGCTGCTGTGCACAGGAGAAGGAGAATCATTGAGCTCTGGGTTGGTCAGAGTTTTGGCGGGATCGCGATCTATGTTATCAAAGAGAATGGAAATTTAGTTGATACTTGTGAGGTTGTTCACATACAGAATGAAACCTCTAGCAAGAATCTTTTTGCTACGTATTTGCTGAGTGCTGAAACGTCGGTTCTCTCTTATACGTATCCTGGGTGCATCGTTTATCAGTGGGACGTGGAGACGAGGCAGATTATCAATAAGTTGGATATGTCGAAGCTGGTGCCGTGTTCGGAGAGCTTGAAATCCATTTCTATCGAGGAGAATTTCACAACTGAGAGGTGCCAAGTGACTGCTCTTGAAGTCTGCATGAATCAGTTATATATTGGGACCACCTGGGGATGTATTGCTGTTGCTGAGTGCAACTCACTGAGACCCATCACTGTGTTTAGACCGTTCGAAGGGAAGGTCTCGGAAATCGTTGCGTTGAAATCCCCGGATAAAAAGCGATTGACTCTAGCGACTGTCGGGCAGGGGTATAGAAGTCTCATCTCAAGGTATACTGATTATCCTATTGATTGCTTGCTTGCTGAAGATCTCAGACATAATATGTACACACTGTTGTGGCGCGCTGAGAATTGGTCCGCTGCCTAATTGGGATTTTTTTTTGGTACATTGTTGAGGGTGCTGGGAGGTTGTGAAGTGGTGGGCGGAAGAAATCCACTTGTTAAAATATTTAGTAGAAAATGTATGCACTCACTAAACATTATATTGACTCTTTTAGATGACCAGTGACCGTAAACAACTCATAAATTCAGGTCGGGTTTATTATGAAAGACGAGAAATGATGGTGGTTGGGGATGTAGGATTGCTTCGTTGATTTTCTGTGCAAGATATGTAGAGAATATTTATGAATTTGACATTAATTCAAGATCTATTAGCTATCTGTCAAGAAGAGACTGGATACATAATACATAATTGTTGAGTCATTAAGTATTGAAAGAGTTAATTCATCTGCATTTTCCATAAGAAAATGAAAACTAAAAGTATTTCTCAGGAATTCATTCTTTAGAATAAACTCGTCATTACTCTTTGTGCGATTGTTGAAATAATATTTTCGAATCTGTGGGAGAAGGGAAGGATTATTGCAAAGTCATCATTACAATTTTGCTATCTGCTTTAAATCCAAGGATATTCATAAACAACGGTGAGCATCAAGCTGAACTAATGAACTAATTCGTTTACACCACTTCACAACCATATTCATTACTAACTCATGATCATAATGTATGATGAGAGGAAAAGGTCATAGAGATGAGAGTTTTTTCCGAACCGCATTTTTAATAAGAATACGTCCACAGATGTTTAAACATAAATGTTATTCAGAAGAACATTATCTCATTAAAATTTTTTAGTCATGAGTACAGTCATGTGATTGTGTAAATAATTTTTAAGGTACAATAATGCAGGATTATTGAGTAGATTGATAATTGAAATTTAAGGCAGTTGTTCACAGTGAGATATTAAATAAGATTAACAAACGTTTACTAAGATCACGCACGAAAAGCTTTCATTTTAAAAAGTTGGGATTTCTATTGGAAATCGATCGGTGTTTCTGTTAATTCTAATCATCCGAATTTTATTTATCTACACAACTTACTCCATTGCGATATTTTCTATTGACATTTTTGGACACTTTTTCCACTTTTTTCCAAGTTGTTGTTTTCTTTATTTTAAAAAATCATCTCATCACGAAGAAGTTTGGATAAACTAGTTGAGCTTTTTCCGTAGCGATTATCTTAATAGAATAGGAAAACACAAAGTTTTTCTATGGAAATGTTACGCACCC
This sequence comes from Diachasmimorpha longicaudata, assembly GCF_034640455.1. NCBI lineage: Eukaryota > Metazoa > Arthropoda > Insecta > Hymenoptera > Braconidae > Diachasmimorpha > Diachasmimorpha longicaudata. The sequence continues at coordinate 6,232,916 of NC_087225.1, forward strand.
CGTTCATCTTCCATTTAACGCAGTCCATACGTATTTTGTAATTGATTAATATTAATTAAAAAATATGCTCTGACTTGGATCGTATTACTGGTGATAATCAGAAAGAGATCATATTATGACGTAACGTCGAGTGGTTTTCATTGATATGTAATCGTGATAGTGGTTGTTAATTCCTTTTACGTGGTATTTTACGAGCATTATTGTGTAATTTTTATCAGTTTTTTTTAGAATTTTTCAAAGAGATGGTCTATAACATTTACTAAATGATTCAATGGTCATTAATGAGTGAGAATAATTTTTTTAGCTATTAATAATCGTGTACCTCATTTTTTTCTATTTATTTATTCACTGTATTCAGTAAATTATGTATAGATAGCTAGACTACTTAATTTGTTGTTGAAAATATTAATGATTGAATAAAAATTGGAATGAACATTACAATTTGTCGTCAACATTATGAAGACCCTATACTTTAAGAGTTATAATGTCTTTTGGCTTTATTACGAGAACAATAACAATAGTTGTTGATATTTCTATGGAAGATTTTGTTAAATATTTCTTTACAAAATAACATGGTAAAGTTGTCGAATCAATTTTACACAAAAATAGCGTCGAAAATAAATAAACATTTTCGACGTCATGAGACGTCTCATTTACGATATACTCAACCCGTATGTTCTGTTCAGGGGGAATATAATTCGATTAAACCAAACAAGAGATTAGTGTGAACTTGGCGAGTAAATGTCAATAAAAAAAATTAGTATTTCCAAATAATGACATCAAATAAATCGGCTGATAGCTATAACGGTGCAGATCACGAAAAATTCTCGTGGTCACAGAGTATAAATGATATCGATGTGATTGTGAAGATTCCTTGTGGTTTGAAGTGCCTTGATGACCTCAAAATTCATGTCTCGATGAGGGGAATCAAGGTCGAGTCGTGTACGAGGAATTTCAGGACAGGTGATGGGGAGTCAGACTGGTGCGTTATTTTCCAGGGAGAGCTGAGCTACGAAATTAAAAGTACAGAGAGTATTTGGACTTTCGTGCCTGGAAAATATGTTCACGTGGGAAATTTTCCGATTTATTCTCTTATCGTTAGTGTTTTGCAGGAAAAATAAGACAATTTTTTTCAAGAAAAAAGCCAAAGAATTGTAATGATGCAACAATTGCAAAATAAGATACAAAAAGACACTCACATTTTCTTAAAAAGAAAACGAATGACATTTTTCCTGCAACTCATAATATTCTATCAACTATTAAAATTTTTTAAAAATTGTAGATCCATTTAGAGAAATTATCGGAGAGATGGTGGGAGTCATTGACCACCGATGAAACCAAGATCTCATTAGACAAAATTGATTGTTCGCGTGACATTGACGACCTGGACCCCCAAGAGCAAATGACACTGCAAGAATTGATGTGGCGCGAGCATGAAAAAAATTTGAGGAGACTCGAGAAAGTGACGGAACAATAAGGTGCATTGTTTTGGTTGATTCAATTTTAATTCATGAAGATTCAACGATCAACTCAGAATCCACATGAATGCTGCAGGTATTTTCCTTCTTCACTAATTGCCCAACGATGCTGATGGAAATGTCAAGTTTTCGTACTGGAGAACACAAATTTCGAATTTTGGAGATGATCACATTCACATCATGAGTATTCCTAACTGACATAAATAATATCCCTGTCTACATTACGGTATCTCGTGCGGTCCCGATGTTCTCGTGCTCTACCGGACCCTCAGTTTGCTGAGTTCATTCCGGTTTCTCTGGCCATATGCACGTAAATACTTATTACATTTATAATGTGGGCTAATCACATTGACCTACAAATATTGAATGAAGATGCCCTGAACTTCTTCGTATTGCAAAAATTATTTTTCTTAACACGGCGTTTCTTACGTCGAAACCAAAAAAAAAAAAAAATGACACGATTCTATTCTTTTTTAAATTGTTCTTTAATTTGCGGTGAAAATTCTTCAGCTTTTCGCCATTTGACTGGCGAAGCAGTTGAACGATTCAAATCGATTTTGGCTATTGCACCTTTTATCATAACAACCGAGTTCATCAAAGTCCAACCAATTAAAATCGACTAATTCCGTCGTACTACTTTTACGTATCGTAATCCTCGATTGCAATAATAATCACTCAATTAATTCTCCGCTTCGAACACATGCCAGAATGAATGCAACCGTACAAATCCGTCATCACCCATAATCAAAGTGGGCTAATCACATCGTCCCACATTCGATTAATTCCTAAACTAAGTCCATCAACTCGCCAAACACCCTAAAAACACATTTAAAACGTGTTCAACACCTTCCCCTCTCACCTTCCATTGCCATAAAACTCCCCCAACCATTCAATTCCTCCACGAAAAAGAAAACCTATTAATAACATCTATCAATCCCCATCCAAACTCATAAGCAATCTGCAACAGTGGCATTTTATCAAGTCCCTCTTGGAATTTCTCAGCTTCGACTAGATTTTCTCCAACATTAACCTGTTGCTTTGTATGAGTGCCTGAAAGAAGAAGGACAGGTAACTCTGTCGGCCTGGGATCTCGTCTTTCAGATATTCTCAAACGGAGGCTCTCGCACCTGTCGCTCAGTTCACCAAAATCTCCATCACTTGGAATAAATTGTCCAGTTGAACCGAACCAAATTGAAAAGCCTTCGGAGAAAAAAAATTTAAAAACCACTTCGAGAGAGAGGACTTTTGGGCAAAAGTGAAGGCATTCACCAAGGATACGAGGGATGAAAAATTAGAAAAATGAACATGGTTGAGAACCTGAGGCAGGTAAACTGGTAAAACACACCTACCTGCGTTAGTAGTGTACAACGAAGGTGGTCGGAGGACTATCCATTGGATATCCCCTCTACAGCTAAAAAATCCAAAGTGTTCCCTTGCCTTTCTTCCAGTACCTCTCCAGTTCTTCCTCTGCAACGACAGTCTCTCTCACATCCAGCACAAGCTTTTCCCTCTGTTTGCCCAGTACAGAGGCATCCAGCATCGCTCCACTGATTAATTCATCATTAATTGATATAAAACATAATGATGCAATAATGTGCGTGAATAGTTTTGTGAATTCAGTGGTGAATGAATCAAAATCAATATTGCACTAATTTTATCGCTGTTTTATTGGATTTACTGTTGGGTATTGGGGTACCAGGTGGGAGAAGGAATTTGTGTTGAAATCGTGTCGGTGGGCTGCGCAAGAGCGCTGGAGTGATAGTCTAGTGATTTCATTATTTGTATTTATTTTAAATAATTTAATAAGAAAGATGCCGTGCTCAGCAGTGACGCTGTCTCTGGCAACCATAACCGGCATCATCGCCACCGCACTTCTTTCTATTGCCTTTGGTACGGATAACTGGCTCTATACCGAGGTCAAGCGTGCCCAAATACAGGTATGTCTACTATAATACTGTTATTTTTATATTTATATCGTGAGGAGAAGGGGGGAGAAAAAATTAGTTCCAGAGGACAGTGTGATGAGCTAGGGAAGAATGTTGTAAACGGTTCTTGCTAATAATTTTTTGGAGATGATCGTTCTTTCGATCAAAGGGTCTAGGATTACCTTTTGTGAAGTTTTATAGCGATTAATTTTCATTGATTTGCAATGCAAATTGCATTCACTTTCCGCCCTTGTCTTTCAAATAGACACGTTCAATAGAAAATATTCCGCAGAAAAAATAAATACATTTTTATTGTTATCAATTATTTACAGTGAAAATTTATTGACTTTTGGTATTAAACAGAAAAGCTTATTCATAGTGTCATTCAAATTGACTTTATTATTGCTCAGGATTATCATAATTAGGAATACTGGTTATTTTTAGGACTTCATAGGGACAAGACCCAAAATTTTGGGTTTAGTGGGCATAAGATTAGGATTTAGGCAGGAGCACTGTAAATATTTTTTCAGAAATGCTTTGGGGAAGATGATAAGTCCAAGTAGATACCGAAATCTCTGAAAACCTTCCGTGCGGGTTCTGACTGTATCGGAATTCGAGGATATTCTTACGTGGGAAACAGTTGTATAAGAAAAGTTGAAACGTTCTCCAGGATATCCTCATGCATTTTTACCTGAATTCTATTGCAAATTTTATTTGTTTTCGTTGCTTTTCTCGAAATAGGTATATTCAATAAGGAATATTTTAGACTGTCTTTCATCCTTCTAAGTACTCTCATGCTACGTTAAAAGAATATTCAAATAAAATTGAAATTTGGAATGAAAAAATTCCGATATGTTCAATCGGGAATGGAACCCGGGTCTCCAGTTGCGTGCTGGGCACTCTTCCAACTAAACTACCGAGAAATATTCTAAACCTCCACTAGAAAATGTTGATGAATTTTTGCGAAAGTCGATAACACATTTTATGGTTGTTGCAATATCAATCAATCAACTTTCATTTGCAATAATAGTTTTATATTCTCATGCTAGTGGGTAGAGAGTATCTCATTTGAATAAACTGGAGGGTGGAGGGGGAGGGAGGTAACATAATAGTCGTTTAATTTACGATGAGAATTCACTAAAAGTCTGAAACAGAACGAAAATTTTGTGTTTCTGGCACGTAACAATTACATTTATAATATTGTGTAATGGTATAAGAAATTCTAGATTGCATTTATTATTTTAGGATGGAAACCGTGCTGTGTCCTTCGACGACCATGAAATATTTTATTCCCCGTCAAAATCTAAGGTTTTTGATAGAAAAACACTTTTAGACTGTTGAATCGACATCCAAGGTTGACAAATGCCTGGTGCTATTGGGAAAATTTATATATTTGTCCTCACTATTTCCAAATGAAATGACTTGCATAATAATCTATGAAAAAATTAGGAGGGGGTTTAATTGGGAGCAGTGATACATTATAAAAGAGTTAAGGGGGTGGTGGGGTCATTTTTTCTCACAAGAGTTTTGCAGATTAGAAGAATCCCTGTAATTTTCTTGCAATTCATTCCCATTTGAATTCATCTGATGGTATTTTACATAACTTGCGGTACCAGTATATACCACTATGAGTGCAAAAATGATTTCCTGCGAGGGAAACTAATTTCTTCTGTAAATTCCGTTCTCTCATTAATTTAACTACATTTAGCGGAAACAAAAGTCTTTATTACCGATCTTTCAATCAATAGAGAGTCACTGGAAGAAACAATAATGGGAGATTTACGTGCAATGTTGCTGTTGTGAATGATGAAAATGAAAAATTCTGCATTTCTGCACCTAATGGAATAAAATTGTAGTTGAAAATGTTTTCAAGGGAAATAAGCAATTGATAATGCATCAGTGGGGGAAAAAATACCAGTTAATCTGAGAAAATAGCTGGTTTCCTGGATTAATGTGCTCGGTATATCGAGCTACGGTATTATATCGTGGAAAATACACGCTTGTATTATTCGCTCGTCCTTGTGCCGGGTTAACGTCCTGTGTTAGGGGGCTGGCAAGCACCAACATTCGCATTATCTCTTTCGCATACCGGTGTATAACCGGGGATTCTATTTTTCTCTTATTTTTTACTGCTACAATACGCATTTTTGCAGACAATAACACCCCTCGTAATTGGTGAGACTCACTCCATAAATTTACACATGTTTTTTTCTACTTTTTAAATGACTGTTTTTATTCATGTAGACAAAATCAAAGTGAAAATCCCGACTTGGTTCAATAGACGTTTAAATTATTTGTTTGTCGCTATTTGTTGGCAAAAATTCTGTAGCTTTTGTCAGCATTTCTGTATTTTTTTAATTTGTCGCTCCATCCAATGTTTAATGGGAGTTGATGAAATAAAATTGAAAGGATCATCTGAAAATAAAAATCCGAGTTTATTGATTTTTCATGAAGATCTTCAGTGAAAAGGTGATAGAAATTTTAATAGAACTTTCTCTCCAATTTTTTTCTGCATCAAATTCAAAATATTCCTGAGACTACTAGGTCTTACATAAGTGCCTCTTCATAAATTATCGTTTTCTCCCCGACATTTCCATTTGTTTCTTATTCTAAAATTTAGAGAACTTACCACAAGGAATTATCATCATTACCGTTGCTGTTCTTAACTATTAATTCCCTTTCAAAAAAGCCGAAGATGTTGATTTTGAAAAGTTGTAAATTGCAGTAGTAATTTTTGTAGTAATTTTTGATGATAGATATGGTGTTATGATATTCAATAGCAGGCTCATTAACTCGTAATCATAAATATAGACACATAATTTCTAGTAGAATTCTCTATCGATTATTTTCTCGTTTAGTTTATCGGAACGAATTGGTTTCAAACCTGAAGTAATTGAGCTGTCTTCTCCAATTTATTATTAGGATTTATACGAGGAGAAAATTTTATCCTCAAGTAGTATATGGCACTGAAAATTACCTGTAAATCTCCACTAAAAAAATTAAGATCTTCACAAAAAAGAGTGTCAGATTGGAATTAATGTGTGGACCATGCGATATTTTTGGTGACAGTCCCTGTCCCCCTTCACTCTTACGAATCCCACTAAATTTCAAACACCCAGGGACAGGACTGTTATGTGTTTTTCTATTCGTGTGGGTAAATAAGTTGAGCTATCACAACAGGAAATTCAAATATACCCAGAGGAACGTTCAGGACTCATGTTGGACGATCAACATTCCTCGCCGCGCCCGTTTCACCACGTTCAACCGCCACAAGTACACGTACAAGTTTTGAAATTCAAAAAGTACACTCACATTCGCCAGTCAATTCACATCGACAATGTCAGCCGCGACGAAAGTCCAGTTTTATCGAAAACTCACCGGTGCAGTTTTAATTTCCATTGGAAAAATCTGAGAAAAATAAAATTGTCCAGTTGAAAAAGTTGTTCAACGGGACGAGTGAAACTCACCATGACGATCATAAATTAATAAAACTATGTGCGTTAGAAAATTGTTGATGGAACAATTTCTACAGCTGGGTAGTGATATAATTTACAGCTCCTTGTATTGATGAAATATGGGACACTCCAAATATTGATGGGTCTGGAGACCAGGAAGAGGTAGAATGATGAATTTACATCGGGGCTGAATGTAATTCAGAAATTTTAATTGACGAAATTGTCTCGGTTATACTGAGAGGATGTGCAGTGACTCGTTGGAAAGGGTTTTCCTTTCTATGTCAAAGAAATTTTATCGTTGTATTGTGAGGCGAAACGCTGATGTGAAAGCAGTTGAAATGCACGGTATTAACTTGATGGAACTCTCTTTTTTTTACCTCTCTCTGCATTTTTTTTCATCGTTATTTCCTCATTGCTGCTTTTTTTTCAATTTTCGCTGCGTGTGGGTTTTTGCTAATTAATGAATCTAGGTACTTTGTGAAGGTAAGGATATCTCGATGCTGAGAGTGACGACAGGATCTAGGTATTAATGGGTGACGCAAGCATTTGCGTAGCCTCGTCAAGGACATTGTGGCAGTCCATTTGTTACATTCCTATTTCTAATGGTGACATACAATTTTCTAACGGAGACAATTGTCAGATGACTGTTCGGGGAGATTTTTTGTTCAGGATATTCACGAACCTTTTATGGTAACGTTGGATTGGACTGGCCTCTCAATCATCTAATTTGTCGATGGGATATCGACTGGAAAAAGCTTTGAAACATTGATTACTCCTTTTGAAATTTGCAATGCTGATACAGTGATTCAGTTCTTTCGAATGCAATTTATGATTATAAACGAATGAGTATTTGGTACTAAACCCTGGGGTCCTCTGAAATTTATTTGTTAATGGTAATTAATCGTTCCTCTCTGGCTATTACAATCGACAACATTCCTAAAGATTTCAGTGGATCTTGATAAAAAATTTTGAAAAGAGAAATACCAGTCGGAAGTCTTTAACAATGAATGAAGATATTGAGGATCAACGTCGAGTAAAAACAGTCCATTATGTCCTATTCTCTACTACTGATTGCTTGAACATTTCCTTTCCTTATCAAAATCTTCATTTCCGGACACCAGGTACATGTTCACCACTGTCAACACAAAATAAAATACACTTTACAAAGTTTCACATGGAAATTCTATAAATTTCGTTTTCAGAATTCTCTGATGATAATGATAACATTCCGTATATTTTCAGTCTAAAATAATTATCGTAGGGTTGGGTATAATGTCGCTGAAGAAGACGAAGATATATTTACCATTGTTATCACTGGGGGTTATTGAAAATTAAAATTAAAATTAAGAAAATGATGTATTTTCATGGGGACGAACATATTTCAGAAACCTCTGTAAAAACGTGGTCTTCATCGGTGTAATCGGTTCTATCAAAGTTAAACTTTAAAGTTTAATTAATACAATTATCGCAAAATGCTTGAGTCCTGACCGTTAAATTCATGTCAGACAGATGAGTTGATGCTCGGATAGAACAGTCGGTGAACATTTTAATCCGAAAAAACGACCGAAACACTTGGATGTTCCGAATCGAGAGAATGGCAAGTGTCAGTGAGAGGATGGGAGAAACTCATGGGGGACTCAGTAGACTCACGAGAAGGCAATTTCCGGAATGATAATTAGACGTCTTGCACAGGGTGTGTCTATCATTAACGTGTACGGATTTGTGTTACTGTCCTTCGTTAGATTAGAAGGGGATTCAGAGCACAAATTGGCGATTCTTCTGTTAATTCGGAAGTCCTATATTTTGTCCTCTTGTAGAAGAGCTAGTTATTGAGACGAAATTTTTTCGGCTGAATAGGTTCTTCCTACAGAAAATTGATGTAGTGCTGGTTTGTCATTTAAAATAACAGGGATCGGCAAGAAAAAAATAATCAATTATTTGTAGAAAAACTTTTAGACTACAACTACAATTAGCAAAAGTAAAAATAGTAGACTTATGATATTCACAAATTAATACTCACTCCTTAATTCCAGCAATATGCCTCAAAAAATCCTGACCAGAGTCACGTCGTGGAGCAGATGAATATGAAGTACTTCTACTACACGAGGACTCAAGGCCTCTTCAGGATATGTTACCCCAAGGAGCGTCCACCAACTGGTAATTATCAAATTTTATTCCGCGCAATTTTTCGATCGCTGTCATGCATTTTTGTATCACGGAAAAATGTGAAATAACGCATTCCGTTAATGTTTCTTTTGCTTCGTATGCGCGCCAAGCCGGATCCACACCGTTAGCACGAATGTAAATTACTTAATTGTTGGGTAGCGGTCCTATATGCCCAGTGCAGCTCAAAAACGCCTCTCTTTTTTCTTTCTAATTGTCAAATCTATCATCGTGGGCTGGAACGAAAATTACTTCACATGGAGTAACAATACCGATGGGAAGAACATTGTGAAATGATTTTCCTTGCAAGGAAACATTCAAGGTATGAGAGTGCTGGGACAATTGCTTGATTGTTGATACTATTAAACAAATTTTATGTTTGCTTTTATTATGTAAATCATTTGAATGTCAACGCGAAACGTGTCTTAGAAAATTTTACAGAACTGCCATGTAATCTTTACCTCAATCGCCTGTGAAAAATTTTCATATCGTCACCTAAATTTTCCCAGACAATTTCGTAATCCGTGAACGAACTGAGAAATTTTTAAGTGACTCTTGCATTTTAAAATCTTGTCCGCTGCATTTTTCTGATTGAATTATATTTTGTTAAAAATTATTGTGCAAAAGTTGAACGGCATTCCAAAGATAAAAAATCGCAAAGTCCTTCAATATCCTTGAAGACCAGATTAATAATAAATAAATACGAAGAACTCCTTAATTACGGGCTTTAAACGCTCGCTTGACATTTCTTCTTCATCGGAAAATGACATAACAGTTCCGGAATTTTCACCCGAGAACAGGTTTGGCGATAAAATTTATGGAGAAAATATTTATTCCAACTTCGCATAATTATTATTGACACGCGTTATGCCGTAAATTAAATACATTCTGCGAGTTGTCATTTTAAATAGACATTTACCGTTTAGTGACCGAGAGTACCTTATCAGGATTTGGAATACCTTGGAAGACATCCGGCACGTGGTTTCCGGCTAGAACTGACTACTCACCCGTGATACACGATACGTGGTGGCCCCAACTCTGTCATTAAATGTTGAGCTGTCATTTGTACTATCTCCTTGCTATTCTATTTACATTATGCAAGACAGTATTTCCCACCCCAACGCCTACCTCCAGTTTGATCATCGCCTTCGTCAACTCCCACTGCTCATTCTTACCGGTCATTATATCTTTCTCATTGTTTTCACTGTTTTGTTATTGTTACAGTGCAAACTTATCTCAGCCCTGTTGAAACTCATTGCATGAACATTGACTATTTCATTCCTGATGAGGACAATGAGACGAGGGGATTCTCGGAGGATGCTATGACAAGACTGCGTAAGTACTTTAGCCCAATGTTTCCTATTTTATTATTCTGCTGATGAGGGGCTGTAAAAAGGAACTTTATAAGAGCTTTTTATTAAGTGGAGTAGTTTCCTGTAGGAAGGTCCATGACGTTTTCTTGTAATTATTTTATTACTGAGATTATTAATCAGGTATAGAGAGAATAGGACATTGCACAACAAGAGCAGTAAAGATTTTCTTACGAATGTGAGGGTTGGAAAACGAGTTATAGGCGGATTGTATAATCACAAGAGTCAGAAAATCTACACCGCACGTGTTTCTTACACGATTTTATACTACAAAGCTCGTAAAAAGTGAATACGTGTATCAGTGTGTGTAATCCGTTGTTTACTGCACAGAACGATGTACGGTGATTTTTTTTTTTAACTTGTAAATTCAATTTTTTTAGCATTTTCACAGTTACACAATTGAATGTAACTCGAAGGTACGTTGGAGGATAATAGATAAGGCTTAGTTACGAAATCACTGCCATTAAAATTTTTGTTAAATAAGATCTAAATCTAGATTGCCTATTGTCAACGTCCCGAGTTAAACGAAGGACGTGATTGTTTCTTTCATAATTATCTCGGTGGTGAGTGGTTTCGGAGGGAAATGTCTCAAAAAATTTTTAAACGGAGGAAATTTCCTATGGACAGGTTCGTGGGTTATCCATCATGAGTCATTTATTATTGAGATCATTAACCGATTGTGAGATGAAAAGTTTTTAAAATTCCTGCCTCCCATTTATTTGTCGGCTATGAAGTCATTTTTTGGACTGAAAAAAATCTCTCACAAGAAATCACTCTCTCCAAAAATGAGAAAAAATGACTGGCAGATGAATGTATATCATCAACTCTGATTAGTATAAATCAAGTGATGAAAATTTCTATGAGGATCATTTTTGTAGCTGCTAGAATTCCGTACAAGAAATGCTTAGTCATTCACTCATCAGAAAATGTTCCCCTGATCCCTCATTACCTGGGTCATTGAACCATCAATCAGGTAACCAGATGAGAAGTTATAAAAACTCAACATTTTTTGTACGGTCGATATCATTAAAAATTTGGGAGTGGAAAAATTACGACGATGATCTTTTAGAGTTTAAATGATTCCCAAAAAAAATATATTACGAGTTTTACTTTAATTCACTCATTATGGAGATGTTTAAGCGATATTAATGAGGCAAGAAGATTTAGTGGAAAAACTAGAACTTCATGTTTCAATTTCCCGTTAACTCCGAACATATTGTCATCATTTTTGACTTGTCATTTTTTATTCCAAACAAGATTTGTTTCAATATCAATCCGTCCTGCTGCTAATGCAAAATTTAAATGAATGAAATCAATTAATCATTTTATAAACTTTGAATAGAAAATAGAACTTATTTAAAGAATCGTCAGTTGATTTGAAGTCTTAACTATTCTATCTTCGATTCACAGACATGGGAAGATCGATGATTGCTCTCTTCATGGTGGCATTCCTGGCAATATTCTCAGCCTTCTGGACAGGGATCGTGGGCTGCTGGCGGAGATCCCCTGGAAATATCACGGCGACAGCAATCCTCATGCTCTTCGCCTGTAAGCTGTCTCCTCAACCCTGACAAAACTAATTATTTGCCGACCGATTGGTTCTCATTTGAAAATTGAAAGTTGTTCATTAGCGTATTAACCATAATCATAATCGATAGGAGGTCATTATACTATTCATTCCCAATTTCAAAATACATCCGATTGGCCATTTGTACCGGACACGGATGTATTTCTATGCTCACCCGTCGGTGTGGTAGTTGCTGATAAAGATATGTATGATAGTGGGTGGGGGGTACACAAATGTGTTCCTGTCTGACGCAAATAGTTGTTCCGAAAAAAGGGAAACGTATAACCATGTTCATTCGTTACGAAATTCTACTGGTTTTTCCATACGGGTTTTCACATGAAAATATTCTACAGATATATATTCATATATGTTGACATTCTTTTACAACTTATTCCAATGATATATTATTCTACAAAAATTCCTAATGATTAAGTTCATTAAAAAATCCAATTCAAAATTGAAATATTAAAATTACAGAATTTCTTTAAATAATGTTGTTTACAAGTTAGTCGCATGACTGCACTAGGCTCTTCTTTTAATTCTTTCCTGACGTGGAATGGGTACAAAAATAACTGGGCTTTATTTTGTGCGTTTGGAATATGTGAAGGGCTCTTAAAAAAATAAATAATTTTTCCAACAGGTCTTTTGAGTGCCTGTGGTATGGGACTCTGGCACGGTGTTGAGTACTATGAGAAAGAGAAGATTGTTGGTGAGGAGTATTATCAACAATGGAGCAATGTAAGTACCCACATAAAACGAACGCTCACTGTAACCCGTAATTTTACCATTGAGATGAAAGTGTCAGAGAAAATATGCAAACGTTGAATAAAAATAAGACCATTTAAATTGAGAAAATACAGAGGATTCACCGGATGAATAAATATTTCGGTCATTATTGTGGGGGGTAAAAAACTCATAATGGATATCGAGATTTCTCACGGATCATTGCGCTTTGTTCATTCAATTGTGCTCTCAATATTTTCTCTGATTTCATCGTGATAATATTATTCAACTTTCCTAGAATGTAAATGAGATTGAATGAAAAGTGAAACAAAAAACGTTAATTAGATGGAAGATATCAATCTGGTAGATCATTTGTCTTGTGTAGGGATTAATTTCAATCGAGATTATGGAAAGAATTATAATTCTGCAGGGATATGAAATTGATGTTGAGAATTTAATTTCAGCTGGTACTTTCATTCACTCATTTTCATATTCAACTTGTGTGAATTATCTCCGTCATTGATTAATTGCTTGTCAATTAGAAAATTCTAGCGATTTTATTTACAAGCTTTGCAGGTCAAAGGATTATGAAATCTCAGGATAAACAGAGTAGTTGAATTTTTTTATTACAACTTCTCTCGAAATAATTTCAGGTTGTGCTGTAGAATATATCCTGTTCTATTTTCCATAAACAAAATTTCAAGTCATTTTATTTGATTTCTTTGATGAGAAAAAACAATTGCGCTTTAAGAATAAAAAGAAAATACATGACGTAGCATTTCTATATTAAAAATCTCCATTGAAAAATTGTTTCAATAATTTCTCCGCACAGTGAAGTAGTAGAATTGTTCATAATAATTCCTAGATTTTCCCCTGACATTCATGCCCAATTAAACTCTGAATATTTCTCACGAATCAACTGAAAAAACCTGAAGCTCTTCAGATGATAATAATAGTAATAATAGCAACAATGAAAATTCAGCAGAACTGGAATGAATTCCATCGAGCCTGAAATTCCAATGAATGCAGTTGTTTTCATCGTTAAAATTGAAATTACACAGGTGTTGAAGAATCATGTATCACAGTGGTACGACTGGTCCTTTTATCTAGCCTGGCTAGGTGTTGCAATGTGTCTAGCAACAATGACACTCTTCCTCATAGCGGCATCGTGCTTGAGAAAAGAACGGGCTCGAGAGCAAGCCGCTAATGTTCAATACATAATGCCAGGTGAAAAAATAATTTGTCCAGAAAATAACTAATAAAAATCATTTTGTTTTGTGTTTTATTTGGAATGCATCACAAATACCGACCATTCGGGGGCTATCTAGATCCTCAAGGAAAGCTCGATAATCTCGTACGACTGGTCGTACGTGGTTGCTTGGGTCGGCGTCGGTTGGTCGCTAGTCAGTGCAATACTGTTTAGCGCTGCGGCGATTTGCTTGAGGGGAGAGAGAATGCGCGACGAGGCGATGAACATGCAGTACCTCATGCCTGGTACATACGTAACACTATTGCTTCTACTAACTATAATCATTATTTTTATTTATTTATTTTATTCATCGGGAAAGTGGTTGATTTTGATGCGACGCAATTTGAAAATAAATTATTTTCCTATTTTCGAACTTATTATTTTCTCAAGATTTACACTTTGATATGAGATGTCATTGTCTCAAATCTCCTTATTATAGTGGAAACTATTCGAAATTTAGTCGATTTCAAAATCACTTTTCAAAACCTGTATTTTTTTCTATTTGTGTGACTAGACATTCGCAAAAAACGAATGATTAACTATTCAATATTAGATATCTGAATTCGTTACTTCATGTATTGATTGAAAATTGATCTTGAAAGTCGGTATCACCTTATCAACTTCAACCACTTCACTACTGAGTTTCATCATCACCTGAAATATTTATGGAATCAATACTAGATCATTAGTGATGTATTAATTTTATTGCACATTATTAATTTAGTATTAGCCTGATAATTTTGAATATTACCCAGAGTTTTGTCATTACATCATGGAAATCATTAACGTTTTATCATTACTGCTGGACAATTACAATGCTGTGAGAGACCAGCAAAATATATTGTCTTAATTTCCACACATCCGGTGTTGTACGTTGAAACAAATGGAGATTAAGCTTATTTAACAAAACTAAAAGATTCAGTGTAAATATTCATCCACAAAGTAATCATTAATCAGGCGTTATTCATAAGGAATTATTAAACCGTTGGTATTTCAATAATTTTCCCTCAAGATTTATTTTTCTGCAAATCAACGTACTATTGACTCTGCGCTAGTTCGAACTACCTACGCTCTGATTATTCCAAATTAGCGTAATTTTGTTACGCTCTGGCTCTGAGAGGAGACTTTCTATGTCGTCTTCGTTCGCGCACGATTGATTGAATTCATCAGAATTGTTTTTCTTCTTTCAATCGTCAGTAGTAATTCAATACCGCAATGTAAAATGATAGATTCACAATTGCACTCGCAGGGAGTAATCGAGGCCTGTGTGAACTTAATGGAAAGTGGCACACTTGCCTAAATGAATGGATAGTAATCCTCGTGTGCTATCTCCAGTAAATTATACTCATGCGATGTAATTCAATGTAATTGAACGAATCCAAAATGCTCTCTTCCTCGGATGTTCCTGTTTCCGGTGGTAATTGTGTCACGTGAAATGAAAAATAAATCTACAGGGGATAATTATCTTAGAGTTGTTAAATGGTGAAACGTAACGGAATGAGTCACTTGGGTTGTTGTATTTTTTTTTCTGCTATACAACATCATTAAATGATGGAACGAAAATTGAGATAAAAATCGTAGATCGAGAGAAAAATGTAACTCCCTCAGAACAGCTCTTTATGCTCCACATCAGAATATTTGTTCAAGTAGAAGAGAGCTGCCAGCAGCAAAAAATCATATTCAAAAAATGTTTTGAACTTTCTGAGGTTTTCTCGCAAATCCTCTCATTCGAAATATAAATTAACAATTAGAACAAAAATTTAATTAAATTCTGAAGAATTTCTTGAGACAATATCAAAATATAAATACGTGTCTGGTAACTAGTGATTTTTTTCCCTTCTATACCCAAATATTTATGATTATTATTTTAAATTTATATTAATTTGATTTATTATTCTCGAATTTCAGTTTACCCACAGAAGCAACAGTACGCTTACGCCGGATACCCCGCACCGGCAGCATATCCAGGCCCTTACTATCACGGCTCGCAATACGGGCCATACAATTATTGAAGTGAAAACCTAAGCTCAATGAGGAACAATTTTGCAATACTAATCATGGGAGAAAATAAACCTAGAACGACCTCGGTGATGATCTTGTCCCAGGATAACTATGAAAGGACAGCTAGTTTAGATGAGAAGATAAATGAAAAAGAAGCATAACTTTCGCAATCGACGAGGGAGACTTGAACTGAAAAAAATATCATAAAAATAGGGAGTGGAAAGGAAGGTTGACACACCTCAACAACAACGAGTTAAATAAACAACAATTTTTTTATATATTTCTAGGTATATTCATAAGAGCGAGAAGTTTCTTGATGTTATTGATATATTTATAATGCTCCTAGTAGATAAATAGTGGAAATTATTTGGTTCATGTCTCTGGCGCGCCTCAGGATGATTTATCCACATTTTAAATTAAATCCTCCATTTGAGGAGGAATTCATAGAAAATTCTGTAGAATTCGCTAGAAATATAACAACACTCTTATTTTTAAATAAAAGTTTCTATCTGACATTTTTACACTCACTGAATTTCCAACAGAAATTCAATGGAATTACCTATGGAATTCACTAGGTTTTTCTATGAAATTTCGTTGTATGTGTCGATTCAATAATTGGCGGTCAAGTGATTATTCATATAATCACTAATTGATCAATTAATTAACCTTAATGAGACTCGCATTGCTCAAAAACACGTGGTTTCATTGTGGTAGTTGTCGAGAAATTTTGTCACGTGTTATGTAATCGTTGTCATATTTTGTTCTGACTATTTACTGTTTAAATTTGACATAGGAAATATAATTAGGGTGCCAGAGTTCCAACTTACTCATTACTTTGGAAATTGCACGATTTAGATAATGATTATCATAACATTAGGATAGTTCCAGGATTGATTTGTACTCGTTTTTTGAATTACAAGGTGAGCGTTTCGGGTGATTTATTTTGTGGTTGGAGCTGGAGGCTACGGTGACAATGTGTATAGAGAAATTATCTTGAGAATAAAATTATGAAAACTAAATTCGTGATTTTTGTAAATGAATTATTCTGAGTGGTGTTCGCAGGTGAGTAAATGTTTGGTTTTCAATGAAGGCGAGGCATGAGAGTGATAAGAATGACTTCCTCTTTTTCTAATCTACTTGATGAACGAAGATGAACGTTATAAACATTCGCGAGGTCTATTACGCGGTGGGATAGATTGATCAATTTACAATTTGAGATCAGATTGGTTTTTCGGGGCTTTGCAACAAAATATTTGGGATATCTATGTTTTTTTTATTTTTAATGTTCACAATATAGTTGACCTTAGAAAAAAATTTACTTAGATCAACTTTTTCAAGCTTTTGTTTTGATTTTACCGTGTTAAACTTGGTTAAAGGGAAATTACCATCGGTAATTACCGGTGCCCCTAATTCGGAAATTGAGCCTTAAATCATTTTAACAATGTTGCAATTTCCTCTTGCCGGCCTTGTATTTATTTGAAATTATAGACATCTACCCTCAGACACCAGTACAGGATGGTGGTAGACCGGTATAGCTATGGAAAGCAAAGCAAAGCTAATCGCAGTGACTAAAAGGCTCTGAGGGAACACTGCTGGAGGCTTAGATATTCCAAAGTCTGGAAAAAGCATCAAGTAACAAATTACAACATCACAGGCGTCAAGTCTGGCTGCGAAAAACAAATCATCTTCCTAAAAAATAAGGGATACAGAAGCTAAATAAAAAATCTCGTAAATTTATGTAGAAGTTCCAATTAAAAAACGAAAGAGTCAAATAAGAATTTTAATGGAATAATTACTTTTATTCAATCTCTCCAGCGAAGCCACTTCTCCTTCTTATTGATTTCTCTCCATGACCCCTCAATCTCACCCAGAATCAACAATTTCTACCCATCCAACGAGAATCTACTCATTTCCCCCAGAATTTCAATATTTTAAAAGGTCACACGTCTATTTGTCCATAAATTATCTTCAATAAAATAAAAAAATCGTCTGGTCCTTGACGGTAGCTTTAGAAATGGGGTCTCGTGGCTGGTGAAAGGTGAGCTACAGGTGTCCATGTAATGTCAACACTATGCGATGAGCATTACTACGCATGCGCGCAAGGCTACGAGTACCAAAATGGCGACCACTGTAATGTTGTTGTCGAGACGCCGTCTGACGTATTCCACACAGGGATCTGACTGACGTCGGGCTAGACGGTGGGATTTATTGTGGGAGTCCCGGGAATGTATTCAGTTAGCATACGGCCACTGACTGATTAGAAGGAACATGTTAGCAGTTCCCATAAATTTTTTCCTCGTTACTGCAGCAATAACACTCCAGTATGCAGTTGCGCAGAACAGCGTCAAATACTCATTCCGTCATGAAAAGGTGAGGCAAAACTGAATTATGAATTAATGTCACGTACTGTTTGTTGTTCAATGTTTCATAACAACATTGCTCATTATTTACGTAATTTATATTATTTGTTTATAGGTATTACATACGGCAGACAGTCTCGATGCCACCCAGGTGAAGGGGTTGTCACAGCTGTCAAACACAACGAATTTAAATGAAATATTGGATAATATTTGTGTTGTCAGGGTTGTGGGAACCCCGGCGCATGGACGAGTGGGAAAGGTACGTAGTTAATTAAAAAATTATCGATAATCAAGTTATTGTTGTTCGTTTATTCGATTTCAATATGGTGGAATGAGATGGTTGAATTAATTAGATGGAAAAATACAATGAGGAAAGCCTTGATCTTAAAATAACTGTTTTTTATTGAAGCATACGACATTCTTAAATCAACATAATGTGTCTCGCTAAAAAATATATTCAATCTGTGAATTCTTTCATGTAATCACAACAGTTAGTACAGGAAAATATCATATATGTGTGCAAAAATAATATAGTTCTTGCGAAATTTATCCTAGAGAGTTTCCTCAATTCTAACTCCAAACTACTGTCCTCGTGATCGCATGAAACCTTCACATCAGCTTTATTTTCTTCATTTACCGGGCTACCAGTGAATTGATACCTTCATTTATTTCTAACAAAACCGTCAAGAAATATTCGAAATATCCCTATGGCAAAGGGAACGAGTACATAAACTGATCAAGCAAGAAAAATATCAGCTGAAAAAGCATTATCATACAAGCAGGCATTTCATGCTGACTCAGTAGAGTTGGAGATAAGAGACAAAATTGAATTCGAGATCCACATGTGTTATTTTCCGAATGTGATTTTGGATATTTCCTTATAATTTTGATAATCTATAAGTCTTTAAGTTATTGTTTACTCGCACATAGCTCTAACGTCTCTAACATTGTGATTGCAAAAAAACGTTGAAAATTTTGAACTGCCAATTTTGAAAGAACGTTTTCAGATAATTTTTAGCAACTAATTCATGAAGAGAAAATTGCAAATTAAAGGCTTCTCATATCTAATGTTTTCTAAGTCGTCATTTATCACAGAGGTCAATGTTTCTGATAATCTAATTTTCATTCAAATACTCTTTGAACATTTGTTATGCAGCGGTTTGTTGACTGGCTCTGCGATAACTATTTATTTATACAACAAAAAAATCAAGATGCTGACTAGTCATGAAATGTCCCACAAGGCAGAAATAGACAATTGATAAAACCACGAGTAAAAAAATCCCAAGAGATATTATCCAGATATCCATGCAATTAAAAAATCTTCATTCAACCATCTTTATATGCGATATTCATTATATTATCAATTCATTGAATTATTCATGTGCTGAATTGTAGTGATCGATTTTATTAATTCTCCAGTACATAAAAAATTATATGGATAAACTGGGATGGTCCACGGAATTGGATGTGTTCGAGGACGATACTCCGAATTTTGGAAGACTTACATTCAAAAATATCATTGCGAAATTGAATCCCAATGCACAAAGGTACTTAGCTCTTGCGTGTCACTATGACTCGAAGTACTCGAGAGAAGGTGATTTTGTGGGAGCGACTGACAGCGCAGTCCCCTGTGCCCAGATGATGAACTTGGTGACTGTAATGAGGGAACATCTAGAGCCATTGAAACAGGTTGGTCTCCTACAAAAAAATTGTTTTCATTCGTTTTAATTTCATTACTAGACTAGAGCATCATGTGCGATCAGAAAGTGCTAATCGCGTTTCGTTTTCAGGGAAAACTCAGTTTGATGTTAATATTTTTCGATGGAGAAGAAGCTTTCAGGACATGGGGGCCCAAAGACTCGATTTATGGGTCCCGACACTTAGCTGCCAAATGGCAAATGACCAGAAATACCATTGGATATGAATCGGATATCACGGATTTGGACAAAATAGTTAGTTGACTTATTTACTATGTCTTTTATTCGTAAAACCGTTCTCATGACTGATTGAGAATTCTTTTACGTCGTGTCCTTGTCATCTTCTTCCTTGACTTCGAAGACAATCTTACATCTGGCGCATATAATTTTGTTAATGATTTGTACTTATTTTCTAGGATTTGCTAGTGCTATTAGATTTACTCGGAGCTCCTGATCCCACATTCTACAACTATTTTGACAATACAGAGAACTGGTACTTGCAGCTGGTCAAAGCAGAAAAAGAACTAGCAAAATTGAAGTTGTTCGATAATTATTCATACGACCAGCCTGAACAATCATACTTCCAGCCTTTTTCTATTGATGGCGGTGTTGAGGACGATCACATTCCATTTCTTAGAAGAAGTAAGTGCTTCAATTACAGTCGATAATAATTAATTCATCAATTTATAATATTATATGAATATATTACTGAGAATATTATTAAATTATTTAATTTTTTTTTAATTTCAGACGTGCCCATTCTGCACATAATTCCAAACCCCTTCCCCACAGTCTGGCATACCGTGAAAGACAACAGAAACGCCATCAACATTCCAACTACTGAGAATTTGAATAAAATCTTCCGCTTATTTGTCGCTTCCTACTTGAAGCTCAGGGTACCTGTAAATAATATTTATAATAATTAATGTTGCTATAAACTTCCACAATTCACACTCAATCATTTTCCCAGCCTTCGACTCGACTAGCAAATCACAAACAATTGAAGATACTTCACAATGGCCGAACTTTGATCCCTTTTGACACATAAGGAAATTCAAAATTCACAATCTTCAAATTGCACAAGTTTATCTGTTACTATTTTATGGACGACGGAGTTGAAGAATTGAAAATTCCGAGGACGAAGATATTTCTGGTGCTTTTGTCTTTGGTGTTGAAGTTGTATTGTCATTTATCAGGAATACTCTCGCAGCAGGGAGAACTTGCTATCATGAATTTATTAGGAGTAGTAAGTTCATTATTTAGTTCATTCTTTAATTTTTGTTTTCGATTCTTAATTAAGTATTTTCTTACCTTATTTATAACCGTGAACAGGCAGTTCTTAGGTTTTTACCATTTTTTATCCCTAATTCTAAAATACTGGAAATTCCTTAGATAAATAGTATGCGAGATTGGTTGAGCTTCAATTGGCAGTATCAAGTCGAAGAAATATCGAACTTACCACTATCCCATGCCAATTCAAATGCTAACTACGAGGAGTGCGTAAAAACCGGTGAGATAATTGAATAGAAAATAACAAGGAGAAAATGGATAATAGAATATATTGTGTCCACTGATTAAACTTAATTACTAGTCCTGAAGTGGGTCGTGATGACGCGGATGATAATCGCGCACCTGTACACAGCGACGTATATTGCGAACTTCTATCCAATTTTAACTTTCTGTCGGGGGAAATTGTTGGTTCCCTGGTTGGCGATGAGTGCTGTTAAGAACTTTATCCTGGAGATTATTGTCCTCATGGTCGTTGTGCTTTTGTACCTACAGAATCATCTATCCGTTTACCTATTGTGTGAATTTTTTATTCACAAGCTGGTGACACTTGGTAAGATTAAAAAATAATTAAACCGTTTCTCAATTGGGAACTTGATTGACTTTTTACTTCTCATCTCAAGGTGACGAGTTGTGAAGCATTTCATTCGAAATTTCATACCCAAAAACGTTGACAGAACAATTTGTATTTAAAGAAAATCGTACGCGCATTCATTCATAATAAAGAATGGATAAGTGACCAATTAAAGCATTGAGCTTAATGCAAGTTCCAAATTGACCTAAAGAAAATATCTTGAGAAAAAATTAAAATGAACCAATTTTAGCTCCCGCAGTATACAACTGGCTGACAATAAATTCCTTCTACACCGAATTGAACATGAGAAATCGTCAAAAATTAGCAATACTCAATACCTCACTGTTCTATCGAAAGTCTTCAATCGTCTACAAGCTTCCAAACGTCATAATAGGACTCCCAATGCAAACCATAAAGCTCAATTACCGGCAAGAATTCTTCAATTCCGGCTCAGTACCTCCGAACCGCTCCACATCTCTCACAAATTACCATCATCCACTCTCCGATTTCCCCCGAAACATCAGACCGACAAAATCCTTATCATGGGCCTCGATCAACCGAGGAGAAATCGATTCGCTCATTACTCAAAATGTGCAGTCTCATGCAAGAAACCTTCAAGAAGCAATCAGTGAATCTTCAGCATCATCTGTCTGTGGTTGTTCCCTCCGCGATGATCAGAAATTTCTCGATTTAAATAATAAGGCATCAGAAGAAACTGTCTTCACAGATGAGCACACAGAGACAATAGATCTCCCGGAATCGTCGTTTTTACCTCAAGAACAGTTTTTAAAAAAGATGAATGGCCGATTTAAATTAAGTGATTACACAAATGTCCTGAGCCAATATAACGATGTGGAGTCTTCCAGGTGGTCTTCTGACGAAGAATTGAACGAGAATGAGTCCTCTACCACGATAATCAAACCTCTATCTCTCCAAGTCCCTAAAGTAGTGAAGCCATCAACTCAAATCAATTCGATTCAGTGGAGAAAAAGACTTGAGATCATCGGATCTTCCTTCGAATCGACACTCCAATATTACAATCACGCCTACGACTCCCAATCCTCAAAAATATCTGCGAATGACTTTGAATTGAGTAGAAGTTGGATCCTGGATGGTATGATAATCACAGGAACAGTGAATAATAAAACAATAACGAATAAGGATTTAAATCTGAACGGAAAGAGACTTGAGAAGGTGGAGATCGAGGCTTTGAAGGCGTATAACAAGAAAACTTTATGGGCAGATCGATTGAAACATCAGGAGTTAAAAGGAGGTCGTGAAAAATTACGAAAGGACTCGACTGAATCAGAGAAGAGGAAAGAGGACGAAACAGGCGTTCAAAGGGACATTGTAAATTGTTCTGACTCATGGAGAATCTTGACCATCAAAAATGCTATTGCCGATCTCGATTGGTCCCTGAAGACTTATCCAATTGATTTTTCCGATCCATATGAATTGGATGTGGAACAAATTATCGATAGAAATGATGATCAGCCGTTGGTAGCTAATTTTGCTTCAGATAATACGAACAATGCTATGGAATTACTTCTATTTGCATTTGGTTTCAGTGACAGGAGTGGATTTTACGCGTGGAATACAGCACGAGATATTTATTCATCATCAGATATACCTAATGTTTTCTCCGAAATAATTAAAACCGCTAGAGTAAGGATTATTAAACACGATTGTAATTGTCGGAGTACGGCCGATGTCGATTATGGAGAAAATTATTGGAGGAGTGTACAATATATTATATAGTTTACATCTTTTGTGCATAAATTGAAACTACGGAATATAATGAAGTCGATTCAATGGTAGAGAATTCTGAAAGTCTTTGGATTTTTACTGCTTCGAACGCTTTTATTACGAGCTCTGGTTTGGCTTTGGTTTTCATAATCGGAGTGGAATTCGTGGTCGCCCATTTATTCCTCCTCTGAAGAAATACTTAATGCCTTCGTTGAAATAATCAAAGTAGAATGAGAACCATTAGACAGCCGGAGCACATTAGACAGCCAATCAGAATTATGAAAATATCATAAGAATGTCAAGTAGATCACGTAGTTTGAAAGATTTATAAAGTTTCTGCTCAGGCAATTCAGCGATTGGGGTACATAAATTTTATCGAAATGACGAAAGACGTTGATCTAGGTCAATCACACGTGTCTAATGAAAACTGAAAAAAAAAATTACACGTTCCCCTCGTTTGTGAGGTGATACTTCTAAATAATTTATTATCCTTGAAAAATGCTGGGAATTTACGAATATGTATGATTGACAAAAAACGTTTGGTCTGTTACAAATTATCCACTGCCATAAACTGAATCCCACAATTATCAAGACAATTATTCGACTCAAGCAATTAAGTTAATGTAGATCATAAATTTCAACAAAATGACGAAAGACATGGTCAGCTCAATCTTATGTACCTGAAGCGCAAATAAAAATCTCTCGGTTAAATTGTCAATGCCGTCAATTCTTCAAGTTGTGTTTATCATCGTTCATTTTTCTGTAGCGGAAAATGTCTCGTAAATGGGAAAATTCTGTAGATAAATAAAAAATGAAGAAAATGAATAGGATGAGGAGGAATTTACATATTGACAGTATTTATTCTCTGCGCATATACTCGAAATCCGCCCCCCGAAGGAAAGCATGGTTTCCAAAAAATCAATTTACATAATTTACTCATTTATTAAAACAAACATAAAAACCTACCTCTATTTTTGAATTAATAAATTCAAAATTTACATCAATAACAAAGTCTACCCTAAATCAATACAAAAACACTGTAAAAAACTGCATGTACACGTTTACAATAAAAAAATAGTTCTGGAAAGAGTGGCGTCTATCAGCATGTTTCGTCGTACCCATGCTCGGACTCCGGAACGATGTAATTGGGATCGCACACGGTATTTCTGACAGCTTCATCAACATACCCCCTGTAGACCCGGAAGTTGATGTCATGAGGGTTCCAGGGACCATAAAGGTACATGGGTAGTCTATTGGAGATGGTCCAGAAGCTCTGCCGGTCCTCGTGATCGACCCTGAGATCGTTCGGAAAGACGAGGGACTCATTGCTAACACCGATGACTCCCAGATTCTGCGGAATATGCTCTTTCCTGGTGTCCCAGCACCAGACCGAGTCCCTGGTCACCATATTAATGAACATTACTCCGTGTTTGTCTATAGCTGATCCTGAGGAGTGACCGTAGTCCTTCGCTCGAGGCTTGCCCACTGGCATAAAGCTCTCGGGACTCGTCTCAGCTGTGTCCTTATCAGTTAGGACGGAGGTGGAGACGGCGAATTCTCGGAAGCTCGACATGGGATGGAAGAAGAGGGTACGATCGTTGTTGATGTCCAAAGGGCTCAGGGCGAGCCCCAGAACGCCGTCCATCCACTGGAACTGGATTCCGTGGAGTTCATAGCGCGCTGACAGGGGATCCGGGAGGAAGAAGTGATGCTGAATCCGGAAGGACGTGTCATTCGAAAAGTGGTAGACTATCATTGCGAATCGCCACACATCTGATAAATAGGCTGTCGCTGAGTTACAGTTGCCGTCTCTGACGTCCACGACTATGTTCGACCACAAGGAGTCCTGCTTCACTTGGTCCTCGGGGATCTGGTAACGTCGGAGGAGGCGGTCTGTTCGCAGGTCGAAGAGGAAGATCGCGGGGGGACAGATCTGCTTTGGATCCGCGGTGAGATTCACTGTACCGGAGTCCAAGACCCAGAGCCGGTCACACTCGTCTACTTGGACACGGAACACTGATGTCATGCCTCCACATGAATCTGAAGAAGAGGAGGAGGAGGAGGATCAGTGGTAATACTAAAATCTATGGGGACATCGCAAGCTTTTCATCTTGGAAGTCATTAGATTTGTAAACGCTTCTAGCGAATTTACGAATAATCATTTTTTACTGCCCAAATGCGTACGATCGCTAATTCAACGACAATCAGAAATTTTTAGTCTTCACCTAGGGACTTTGCAGTTCGATGAATACAATAAATATTTTGTCTACCATTGCAGGATGATAAGGTCTGTTAATTTCATTAAATTGTTTTTGCCATTAAATTGATTTAATGGTGATTATATCACCATTTAATTGGAACCGCCGTAGGGCGATACGAGTTTTTATCTCTCAATCGTCATTTTTATAGAATAATTCAACTGATGACGACTTTATCCCTCTTCGCAAGTCTCCTACTATTTACCAATAGCTCACTCGCTCTTTGTCTGCGAGACGGTGGATATTGTCCCCACCTCTCTCATGTCAGGACGAATTCCACAGGTTTTTTACACATGTGGAATTGGTGTGTGAACTGAACGCGCGAACGTGGCAAGCCACGAGGGTAAAAAAATTCTGGCACCACTTCTGTGAGATATTTCTTCGTCGTAATTTGTACTTTTACGAGATTTTATGGGGGAAAGGGTTAATTACGAGAATTGTATTGCATTGGCGGTTTCCTCGATTAAAATTGAATGAATGAATATTTTAGAATGTGAAATGGATAGGGAAATCAATATTAGACTTTTTACCCCAATAAAGATAAGAGCATACCTCTTGTTTAGATCACCCTCATATTGAACGATATTTATGGAACCCTCAGGCCTAAACTGTCATTGCTCTGCCAATGAAATGAACACCAATTTGATCTGACTACGAATGTCCAGTCTTTGATATTTCGTCACAAAAGTAAAAGTGAATCGACGAGAAATGGAAATAACAAAGTGGGTAAAAAGCCTTGATAAGTTTTTGGTCTGATCAAATCAGTCCAATCAGAAAATCAATTTAAATCCAGTTCCTCTAGTCTACCCTAATTCAGTGACAATTTAATAGAATTAGCAATAGACACCAGTCGATTGCTAAATTTTTTCATTTTGTCATACCCAACGCTCATGAATGATTACCTTGATGATGCCATCCCCAGCTCGGATAGGGTCTCAATTTCGGGCTTCTATCCTTAGAGTACCTCGGGGCAGTGGTGAGTGTAGCTGGCACTCCACTTCTCCACTTTGGCAGTGTAACAAAGACCCTATCGTGCCAGAACTCCAAACCGAGTGGTAAATTATTCTCTGGGATGTAATTGCCCTCGAATATTGCACGCTCTCGTGCTGCTTCACTCTCGAATTCGAAGTCAACTGTTCTCCACGCATAGACCTAATTAAATAAAAAGGAAATGCATCGTTAACTCGATAATAAAGCCCATTAAGTTGCGTAACAGTTCAATCGTCCCACTTACAAGCTCCATCGATGGACCAGGTTTATCCTCCATAGGAATTGAATTACCTGGTGGTTCGAAGCTGAGACTTGGCTCGACGAATGTAAAATCGTTACCATTAGTATTACCATAAGAGGCACTGTGTTGCGATTCACTGAATCTACCCGATCTCATGGAGTTGAGAATCTCGGGACTGAGAAAACTGGAAGAAGACTGCGTACACAATCAAGTTGAATAAATTCAGGTCTTACGTAAAGAGATCAGAGGAAGATTCGTTTTTTTTCTCAGGGTACTCACTACTCTATATCCACCTTCCGGTATTTGGGGGGGCTCCAGCTCTTGGGAAATCTGCTCCAGGAGGTTTGGGCTCTGGGCTGAGTACTCCTGAAGTCCCAACAGGGTCATTGACACCAGCAGCGGCATTACGTTTGTCATACCTGTGACAATAAGACTCAGTGGAGGAAGTGTACCATTAAATTGGACGAAATAAAATTATTTAATTATTGCGAATCTTGAGAAAGTTAAGATTGTGAGTCTGCAACTTTACCAGATTTGAAAATGCGGAGCATTTCCTGTAAATAATTTATAAACCATTTTTTTTATGCCCAGAACAATTATTTGTTCAGGGTCTTAATAAATTTATTTGTTTTAATTATGCAGCTCGACATAAATTATCTTGGAAATAAGGAATGCTCAGGACAATGTCAAGAGTTCTTCTGTAGCTGAACAAAGTTTTTAACGATCGTTGTCAGCTGACAGTTGCCCCTTCAATCAGAAGGTCCCAAGATAGAATTTCGCTTCTCACAATTCATTACTTCACTTCTACATTTAATTAATCAGTGTGAAAAATTGAAGCCTCAGCATTGCAATTCACGCACATGACACCATTTAGCAACTCTTCGTAATTGACCCCATTACCTCGAGTCATCCTAAGTGTAATTTCCGACGTAAAAAGTAAACTCTCCACTTTCTATTTCATTAATGAAAGAAAATAATTTATTTGGCTCTTAACTACTTATTTTCACTGTTTAATTTATCTCCAGTGGTTTTGTCGAGACTAAAAAAATAATATGTGGATTTAATTGTTTAACTGATACGATATATATGTATGATCACAAAAACTTGAGAAACGACTGTATGTCTCGCCTGCACATCTTCGTATATTCTATCCTGGATCAACGCATTCGAGAGTAAAAGCCGGTACCATCGTCATCCCCCACCCCTTGACTTTTAGCTGGTATTCACACGCCAAAAGAAGGAGAATCTTCACCTCGAGCTGGGTAGGTCAATTGTATTGGGAAGAGGCATGGTGCCGTGAGAGACAATCAAACTGACTCCAAACTTCCGGAATCGAGTAACTTATTAAAGAGCGTTATCCCCCTTTCCCTTTCAGGTGTCATTATTCATCGTTGTTATCTTTTTTTTTCCTGGTTTTCATTTGGACTCGCAATTCTATGGTAACCGTTCCACAAGCCGAACACTTTTATTACCGCAATAAACAAGATGAGTTTTCAATTAATGACTCAGCCACATTTTTTAATGCAAAATGCATTGAAATAGAATTATTGTCTACTGCTTTTGGTTATTTCGTAATGACTTCGCTATTTTTATTTTTACACTGGGTGTGGAATGTGTTGGTCAATAATCGGTCATTAACTTTCAGTTACAGGGGCATGGAGCAATTTCACTTGTAAAAATCTGAAGCAGAGGGCGAAAAAAAAAGAGAAAAATCCTCTGTAGTGCGCGAGATTTTTTGTAGATGTTTAATGCAAACGTGCATTGAATACTCTGGAATTTAGCTGATTATTCACTCATTAAATGAACGGAAATTTGGTGTTAATGAATCGTTGTTAAGGACTGAAAAAATTTATGGATTGTCAGAAAAAATTCTAGCATTTGTTGTTTGAATTGTCGGAGAAACTTCCGCGCAGTGTACTCTTAAATCATGTCAGCCTATAAATTTCTGCACTTCAACCAATAAATTATCCCCCATTATGAATTCGAAATCAGTTTAAAATCAAGTAATTCATGAAATAATTTTTCCGCCTAGAAACTCAATGAAATTAGATTTTTCGAATGTTGAATCATTCCCACGACCTCAAAATGACAATGTCATTAACCACTCTCAAATTACACTAATGTTGTAACAACGAAATCAAAAAATCAATCTAATTTATGTGATATAAATATACCGTTCTCAAAAATTAAACGATTTCCCACGTGATTTTTTATGAATAATTATCTAACAGAATACCACTCTAAAATCACCATTAAAACTCTGACAATGCTCTTAACTCATGTCAGTCAATAAATGTCCACACTCGAGACACTAAATTATCCACTAAAGTGAAACTAATCTCCACTTCGCCTCAAATTACATAAAAATCCGTCAACACCTTACCACATTCAAAAATAACTTACGAATTTCATTGTATCCGTGAAAGTGGTATTGTGGGGAAAAATTATGTTTTCTCCCAAAATCCCCTGCATAATGTCTGTAATCCTCCAGGGAATCATCATAGTTGAAATCCTTGTCCTCTCCATCAGGTTCAATAGACCAAGGTGTTGCGCTCCGATGTTTTAACTTCCTTGAAGTCATCTCTCTTCTGTTATTTATCCCTTCCTCGTCGTATGGCACTCATCTCATTGGGATTTTATCAAATTGCACCCTTCAAAGCACACACTCCAGTTTAAATGCTCTTGATAACATATAATCAATTGATATAACGACAGAAGCGAATAGATGCAGAGCTGATCTCGAGAGAGAGGTTGAGGCACTACAGTCCACATTCAACGTGCAAGTTGTGGAAAGATTTCTTTTTATTATTTTGTTCCTTCCGTTGTTAAAGTCCCGCGTGCTCTACCGGAGGAAAGTAATTGGCCAAAACCTACTAATCACACGGCCTGTAACATTTGGCGCGGAAGCTATCACGCGCAAAATAATTTCACGGAAAAATTGTAGCGTATTCATTAGAAAATTGAACCTCCAGTGAATATTCTATTAGCCGTTCACCACTTTTATTGATGCATTCCACCCGTGTGTTGGGGGCTTTTAATCACAAGATCTTTATGAGCACCTGTTTAGAAAAAAAATAAGTACAATTTGTTTTATGCAACGTTTTTTATTGAAATATTTTTTATAGAAGTTCCTTAACAGCGATTTTGAAATTATGTGCACTTTCTGAGTTTTCTTTCCTCATAAAATAAGTAAATGGAGTAAACCGTAATTTTAAAAAATGTTAGAGGGAATGATAACACACCTTAGTGCCAATGGGTATTGTATACATGCCGTATACCACCATAGAAATATCAAACTAAGTAAAAGTCCAATAAGAGCGTTGAAATATTTATGAATATCTCCAGTAAATCATTTTTCATGTTCTGTCGACATTTTTAACACGCGATAATTACAGCGCTATTACTGTCTTTTGGCATTGTGCCATCTCGTTACGAAATAAAAAAATATCAACTCCTCGGGATTTTCAATCTCAACTTCCTAATGAGGTCAAAATCGTGCGGATTAACGAGGCTACCGTGTGTGCAATTTCACCGGGAAGAAATTTCTCCGGACCGTGTGGCATCGAGGACAGCTATAAATTTCCTTGATATGTTTATTTATGTGCATCTGCTGGCTGTACATTACCTCACTGTTTAAGATTTTTTTCCGCGAGGAATTTGTGGGGTTGCACGCTTGATTGAGGTTTTTATTGTTGGGGATTGGAGTCCGTGGTACCGGGTAACGCAATCAGTGACATGACCTTCACTAGTGTAGTTAGGATGGTACAGAATTAATGGGTTGTATGGGCTGATGGTGATGGCTTGGGAAGATGAATTTACTTCTGCGGAACATTCAACGAGTGGATAGAATTTTTTTTGTCAGAGTTACGCAATTGTGTTTGTACGTGCGAAAACAATACAAAACAATAAAAAAAATTATATAGGAATTTTTTTTTACCATTGTTTATCAATGTTTGATGTTTTTTTAGTCGACAGTTCTTTTCGTTCCTCTGAATAAATCACTCTCAAGATTTTTTTAAACTGGTATTATCGGGTTTAAGATTGCAAAATTCTTCTGCTGCATGTTTTTTGCAGAAGGAGAATTGCAAAATTTATGCCTCTGAATTTTTATAGAAGACAAAACAATAAATTACACAGATATCTGATATTTGCTGAGTTTATTTCCGTCAAAAATCGATTGAAGTTATGTCATTTCCCTGTGTAATGTCGAAATCAGCGAGAAACGTGTAGAATTTGTACTAAAATTACAATAGAAATTACGAGCAAAGGTGTTAACCAGACTATTAAATTCCTCTAAACGTTCTCGTAAATTTTTTGAATTTTTTCAAGTCGTCATTTATAAAAATGCTACAATCAGTAGAGAGGCAAAATGAGGCCCATTATTCGATCATCAATTGTACTAAGAGATATGCCAAACATTCCTGACTATAGAATTCCCCAGTTTGTGAGTTGAAAGTTCACCTCTTCACGACGGTTAAAAAATATTTTAAATAAATTTTTGATTTATTTATTTATTTCACTCCTACTTTCGAATATACAATTAGCTCGATGGTTCTTATGGCACAATTGATTAACGTATATCGTTAGAAAGCAGGTGTTTCTCACGATTGTGCCCGTGTTTTTCATAGATAATGATTATAGTACTCTTGAGATATCGAACAAAAAATATTCACCTGTAATGCACATTGCAAGAGATAAATAATAAAATGCGGGCTTGTAACACGTGAGATATATAGGTCAAACGGGGATTATGGATTTCTCTGAACTAGGTTTTTCCATCTTATGAGAAAATAATGCCGTAACTCAAGTCATCGAATTATGGTCTGGAAGTCGAGCATAATTAAATTTTGGGTGATAATGCCTTCGGATGTTCCTTAAGTCCAGCATGGAATTTTCGACTGACTAATACACTTTTTTGTATTTAAACTAATACACTCAATGCAATATTAAGAAAATTATATATTTTTGCTGAATTTCTCACCTAAATTCAGGTGGGTACGCACAGACAAATTTGTTTAGAATTTTACAAAACGTTAATTCTGCATTAGAGGCGACTTTGGAATGCTCCAACAACCGAACACCACCAACAGAACCCAACACCCAGAGTCTCTTCATTTGTATTTAATCATATGGGGCGTTTTTAGAAGGAGAACACCGAGGAATAAATTCACTTTATTAAACAACTTTTTTATCCTTTCAATTTCTATTGCTAAACGAATTTTAAAGTAATTTGGGAGATTTTGTTTGACGGGAAGGTTACAGACGTGTCATTAAGAATTTCTAGAAGGCACGAGAACTGGTGTCACGTTCAAGTCACTATATCATTCAATCGCTCTTGAATTATTGATTGGACAGGTGATTATTTTTAATGGACAAATGTGTCAATTAAAACTTGATAGAATATACTTGACTTTTTGTTATGAATAGACGTGTCGATAGACTGGAAAGTTGGACAGAAATGAGCTCTCGTGTTTGGAGAAAGTGTTTTTTCATCTATTGTCCATTGGAGCATTGAGCCAACGCTCGAGTTATGCAAATTACCCAACTCTTTTTATCAAACTTATTGCTATAAAAGGAGGGGGTTTATTAGTGGTGAGCGGAAATGATTGGTCATATTGTTTTGCTTTAATCGATTTTATTTCTTAGCATTGCCCAATCTCCAGAGATATCGACTGTAGTCCCAAATGATGTCCTCAGCGTCAGTGAAAAAATGCCCAAAATTAGATTGTGGATCGCAGTTGGTGCCTCTGATAAGACGATCCAATCTACGAGACATAATTCTGAAGTTTATGTCGTTAAAGTTTTGCACATCCAAAGCTATCTTTTGATATCTGTTTGTGGCTATCCATAACTCCTCATGTCTCTCAGTAATGTGTTTTGGAATTACTTTCACTCCGCTTACGAATTGGTAGTAGTCAATGTCATGGTCAACGATTACCTGGAATTAAACAGAAATGATGAAGTGGGAAATAGAAAGGGTGATTAATGTGTTCGGATTTCTGATGTGTTAATGACACAACTCGTGTTAGAATTTTTTTTACGCTGCAGTTATAATTCTTTTACGCGCGCGCTAAGTATAGGTTCTTTATACGCGTCATTTCCGTAAAATAAGTGTTTCAGTGTAGACGCACTAAATCAATGCGCAGACAGGGAATATCATGAATGAAATTTCTACTTGAACACATTCAAGCATTTTAATATTCTCTTTGAAATTCTTTTTTCATATTGTTGCCTGAAAATGAGAATTCCATAAAATTTAATTACTCGTTAAATAATTGGGAAAATAAAGTCACTGTAAAGTAGCCAACAATTTTTTAGATTAGCATTTTTTTCGAAGTTGTAATGAATTTATGAGAAATCACAAGGATGATTAATATGCAATGATTTATGATGTGGTTTTGAGTGTTTTTTGTGCTACCGCTATAGTCATTTTATACTCGAGCTAATTACTCTATACTACAGTAGTTACGGACTGTTGTGTGCAGACAGTAAATCAGCCAGTATATCAAGAACATTATGCATCACGTTTGCTTCAAAATGTTGTTCAATGCTATTTGTTTTTGAAATTTTGTTCTGAACAAAATAATTAAAATGAAAGTATTGCTGTAGTCATTGCATGATATGATTTTAATTTTAAATGAGTGAAGTTGATTTCTCATTTTGATAGCAAAAAAATGGTCAGTGCTATAATTATGGAACACCGATAAAATTATTGAATAACTTCATGTGCAAATTATATCCCTGATGATTCCCCTATATTTATTTCAATAAATTATTCCTTCATTCGGAAGAATGGATCACCACAGATAAATAACAATAAACGCTTTCCATTTTTTAAAAAGCAACTATGAAAGTATTCTTTAATCCCTATCTTTATGACGCGCAATTTGAATAACCCTTGTACCCATGTACTTAATCCCAATAAACCATTTCTCCGGATACAGACGTGATAACATCTACATGTCTACAAAACGTACGTAATCTCGCTCTCAGTCACTTTCAAAAATTTCTCGCTGGTTGTCACTTGAAAACTCCACAATAGCCGGCCTATTTCGAATATTATTGAAAACTAGTCAAGACGTAAGACGTGAAAATGCTGAGAATTTTACAGCAAATTATGTGGTTTTGACCCACATGTTGACGACCCGTCCCACACAATATGCGTATACCTGAAGGCCGTGTGTTAATTTAACACAAATATTAATATCTTCAGAACTATTAGTTCATAAATTATGGAGACATAAATCCGAAACTATGTCACTACCTGCGGAATTCCTTGCCTTTGTCCACGAGAGGTCTACATAGTTTTCTAATGAGCTGCGAAATATTTAAATTGCGTATTTAAAGTGTTCATGCGTCAATTTTTTTCATGGGACAAAACGCCGCTGTTATTTTAGGCCTCGAAAGAATTTTTTTTCACGACTCTTAAATTTTCCTGATCCCCTTAAAGAATCGAACGATTATGAATCACTTCCATCGGTGTGTCAACATATGTATATTAATAATATATGAGTGATGACGTTTCAATAGAAAATATATTGTTTGTCTAGACCCCGTGCCATTAGAATCGTAAAATCTAGAGGAAAACAGTGTGTCAGTCCCTTTAAAATTTCAACCTACAATATTTTCTGGAGCAATGGTTTTGTGCATATTCCAGCAGGCAATGGCATGCTGCTGAATGAGGCCAAAGAAGAGTACTCCACTGGCTGAGAATGCCATGCCAGCAGCTTGGCTGGGTAGTGCCCTCGATACGAGAGTGTAACGTACAGGAGCAGAATGAGATTCATGGAGATTAGAAGTCTCAGCTGATACCATGTCGTAGGAGGCGAGTGGTCGAAGCATGAGATATCTGTAATTCTCCTGTGGACTCACGGGTGGACTCAGTGCCATTCCGAGTACTCCATCGTCCAGGTAAAACTGTTCACCAGCTACTGTGAAATTTGCTGCTGCTTCTTGAGAGGCAAATGCTGGTGATTCCAGACGCCACAGAGTTGTCCCGTTGTAAATGACTAGACCATTTCCCGTTGTGTCTGCCATGTAGACCTATTTAAGATGATAATTTTGGCTTTCTATAGTTATTGTTGACGATTTTCGGGCTTTAATGCACTTACTACGTTAATAATAATTTTTCCTTTTATTTTTTCAAGACTCCAGAATTTTTTTAATATCTTCGGACAACTTTAGAACTTTTGGAAATGCAAATTCTAATGGTATTTTAATTTGGGTGAATAGAATAAATATTCATCTTATTATTGAAAGTGAAAATACGTTGTCATCTAAGGCTACAATTATTTACCCCTAAATCGCAGTGTTACACTCTTGAAAAGTACCTGGCAACTGCCCATGAAATTTCAATTTTTTCCCCAACCGTATAAACTGGTTTTTATTTTTTGCTACTACAATCATGTAGATTAAATGCAAATACTGGACTGAAGGTCCTAAGGCAATGACCAGTAGCAAGTTATTACAAGAATTTACAACAAATTTATCTGAAAAAAAATACTACATAAATTTGTGGAAAGTAGAGCGGAATTTCTAACGAAGCGAAACTATAATAATTCACCGGATGGAGGTAATTTGAATGACGCGTTAACTTACATGAGTTTTCTTACAATTAAGACCCTCAGTTTCTACAATCGGAGTAACAAATAATCCCTGCTTGGTTATTGCATTCTTAGCGAGACTTCGTGGGATCCTCACTCGTTTCAGCAAACGATCTGTGTGGAGATCAAACGCGAGCAACTGGGCTGGACACACGTGCTCATCTTCGATCTTTCCAGTGTCCAGCACCCACAAGCGGTCACATTCGTCGATCTGGAGAAGTAATTGAACACATCAGTTCAAAGCAAAATTCGGTTCTTCCAAAGTATTGATCATTATCTCCTGCACAAACGTCACAGGAGTTACCTCTAAATTTTAGCAGTTGCGTACGAAAATTAATTATGCCAATAAGTCTAGTAGGAATTTCATCTTTTGAATGAAAATATGGAACAATATCGATATCGAATTTTAAACAGAAATTTCATTTCTGGAGAATCTACTTACAGCTACACGGAAGACACTCGTAATCCCATAACAATCGCCCTCGATTGCCCAATTCCAATTGGGATAAGGTGCAAGTAGTGGCCCCCCATATCCCATTTCATCAGACACAGTTGTCAAACTCGCTGGCACCCCTGGCCTCCTCACCACAGTGACAAAAGTCTTGAAATCTATCCAAAATCATGAAAAAAATCACCTCACCAAACGTCCCAAATTCGTAATACATAACATAAATGAATTTCTTTTTCCCGAGGAAGTGGAATTTATTTATCTGGAAAAGTCAATTATATAATCCTCGCAGTAATCCTCTCATAACTACAGGACAATTAGATTCTCAGGAAATGAGATAACGAAAATTATCAGGAAAAACAAAGTAACTGCCTCAATACTTTATTACTCTTATTCATGAACATGAAGCTGTTAATTGCTGAAGAATTTCAATCCTCTACACACCCTCAGATATTTCCTGAAATTTCAGTCATATTGACTTCAGCATTTTCCACATCGTGAGTTTAATATCCCTTCAACATGCAATCGATTGTTCAATTTTTATTTTTGTTCAAACGCCTCTGCCCGACTCGCGTGCAAATACATTCATTTATTTTCCTTAATAATAATCGAGTTCTGTAAATTGTTTAGCGACTGTATCAATACCTACAATATAAACAATTTAGTATTATAGAACTTGATAAAATAAATCAATGAGAGAAACAGTTTCATCAATCGTTTTGTAAAAAAATAATGGATTCGTTAACAAATAAATGAGCATACATTTAATGTCACTTTGTCGTGGAAACAGACAAGCTTGTTTAACTTGGATTTCAAGATTAATTAACTAACAATACAGGCGAAGGAAAATATATTAAAAAAATACTGACTGTTTCGGTATTTTTTCTTCCTTCCTTTCCAAACATCAACATCAATGATCACTGGTTTTGTGTAATTGTACTGTCCTGACAGAATGGCCGCTGCTTTGTGTGCCTCGCTCTCCCACAGATAATCGATCCATGACCACTCGTACAATACTTGCAACTTTCCGGCATTGATCACCGGTGCAGAACAGAGGAATGACAAAAACCAGAGATACTTGTGCATACTTCCGGTGACACTTGAACGACAGATTGCGATGTGTTTAGTGACTGACTTGAATAATCAGTGGATATACTTGGCATTATTCCAGGGAGACACCGACCCACTCCTCCAAGAGCACTACTGATCTTCCAGTTGTCACAATTTAATGATAAAATCAAAAAGGAAAATTAATTTCTAATGGAACACTTGCTGCGACGTTCCGACAAACTGTGAATTCGTTTCACCTGTCAGTGATAATGCCGTAGTGGAGTTCGAGCTTGTGAAAGTGTTTGTTTCTATGAATTTTTATTACAAAAAACACATGCGTGCGCAGTACAATTTTTTTATGTAGTCACTGAAGTAAACATGCAAAGAATTTGCTGTCAATCACATGATAATTGTTTGTATAACGCTGGAGAAATGGGAAACAGGTGGTTCTTTTGGGTTGCGCTTTTACGCGGGATCGTTCAGAGAAATCGCCTGTGAAGTGATAAAATATCATGAGGCTAATTAAATTTTGGCGAGTTTCTTAAATTTCCGTAGGAGAGAGTGAAATTATAGTCAATATTTTGCACCTGGGATATTAAAATTTGCATGAATGATCAATGACTTTTTAAAATTTATTTTATAGTTCTTCGAAGACTCTCATTAGAATTTCATGATGTACTTCGGAAATATCGTGGAACTTATTAAATGAATATATTAAACTCTAGGGCAACGGAAAATTTAAATGCAAGAGAAATAGTGCAATTTTAAAAGACACGTTCCCGCCAAAAATGAATTCCAATTGTCATTTTTATTTCTCTGAAGAACGGGTTGACATCAAAGTTCCAATATTACCCTGCGCTCAGAAAAAGTTATAAAGACATAGAGATTTCATTAGAACATTCTATTGTAGTTCTATTGAACTTCTATTCCATGTAAAAAATTTAATAAACTCAATATTATTATTTTGCAAATTTGCCAAGTTTTTGATTAAATTTTCTCATACGAGCATGAATTCAAAGATATTTGTTTGTTTATTTTATCACTTCACTGGCAAAATATCACTCTATTATTTCATAAATGATAATTTCTACAGCAAAAAAAAATCTCACGATGGGTTTCACTGGGAATAACTTGATTCACCACAGCCGAAGCTGATCTAAACGGTTCAGCAGTCAATGCTAAACTGTTATAAAACCCATGGTATCTCTGGGATACCTTGGCTAGTGTTGCTAAATACAGCGACAGCTAATGGCTTTATGATTTCATTTATGTCGTCTGATTAAATAAATTTGAATTCACTTTCTAGTTGTGGGAAATATTGGGCAAGGTTATTTCATTGGAGAAGAGTGTTGTTGTATATGTTAAGGGCATGGGCATCAAAGCGGTGGGGAATTGGTGAATGGGCTCCAGTGGAGCCGGGACGAATTCGTAGGATTCTCAAGTTTATTTCTCGGTTGTTCACTCGTCGTGTGAAGAATTTCTGGAAGCGTGAGGAGAGCAGCCAAATGTTTCCGTTGTCTCGATCGACCCACCTTAATTCGGCCACGAATTGAAGTTGCTCGGGCTGGTATGCAACAATCCTGTGGAGATAAAAATGCATAAATTAAAAAAGACTGTAGGAGTTATTCATTATCTGTCTTATTTTCACTATTTTATTTGCTGCTCGCTTAGTTATTTTGGTTTTTTCATCTATTTGATTTTCAAAGATCCTTTTCCTCACGATTTCGAAAATTAGGAAAGAATTTTGAGTAAAAACTATCATAATTATCTTTAGTCTCATTAGCAGTTAGATAAGTCTAAGAAAAATTTCATTTTTTGAAACTATTCACAGCTTTTTCTGTACATTTCATCGCTGGGCTGTTTTTTGCAGCAAACAAATTAAAAAATACAACTGAAAATCATTCAGAGTTGATGCCTAAAAATTGTTATCAAAAACAAAGTAAAAGGGAATTCATATATCGAAATTCAAATCAGGAAGAGGATAGATTAGTTTTTTATGAAGCTCAACAGAATTTTAAAAAAACGTCAAGTCATATAGTGTTAATGGAAATCCAATAGAGTTCCCATTGATCTTAGTTCTTCCGCATTTCGAAAACGGAAAAAATGAAAGGTGGATTTGTTTTGAACCTTAGTGGCAAAAAATATCGATAAAAAATACCGTTGGTTATTTGTATGCGGA
Organism: Diachasmimorpha longicaudata; assembly: GCF_034640455.1. Lineage (NCBI taxonomy): Eukaryota > Metazoa > Arthropoda > Insecta > Hymenoptera > Braconidae > Diachasmimorpha > Diachasmimorpha longicaudata. The sequence goes on from NC_087225.1 coordinate 6,272,280, forward strand.
TTCCAACTGGCAACAGCAGTTTCGGTCAGCGGGGCAAATAGTATAGTGTCATCGCGAGGGTCAACAGTCATTCCCAGTCCCTGACTGGACTTTCTACCGACGAGAGTGACGGGCAATTGTTCACCAAAGGGAGGAGGGCCAGATTGAAGTGCTGACGTTGGAATGGAGAACATGCGGTCTGTCGCAAGTGGTTGATAGTACACTTGACTCAGGCGAGGGGAGAATGCCAGACCCACGATACCATCGAACAGCTCAAATGAGTCCCCAGCGATCTAAAGCAATAATTAACACAGTTATTGAGTGATTGTATTGAGAGTGTCACAAGAAATGAACATTTTTTATTTTCTAGGTCATACCAGCGATTTTCAGGAATTTGTAACCAGTTGTCAATGATACTAGACCCTATCTGGATTGATTCTGATAATTAGTGACGGATCGCTGACCTCCCGAGGAGAAATATTCAACAGACATTACCCCGTGGGTTCTATAGTTTTTTCTCAAAGGAGCAAAATTTATAGAAAATTTTGGACTTATTATGCTTCCAACATTCTCAATTCTTAAACGTTCAATAATTTATTTTTTTATAGAAAAGAAATACGTATTTTGTACATCATAATTCAGTCAATGGTTCTTTGCATTTTTTATTTTATTTATTTTTCACTTACTATTGGTTCGATGTATCTTACTCTTTTCATTCTTTCTTTCATTATTTTTTTTAATTCCTCCCCCTCATCAGGGAGCAAAGTATGGATTTTCCATGCAGATGTGTTGAAAATACACTATTACACCCGCCCATAGAAATTATTATCCATTGATGGGTGTGAAAAGCTTTCGAGGGAGAGGATTATTTCACTGTCGCAATATTGCCCTTATCACAGGACTAACGAGCCACTTGCAATTGTCGAATGAACCATACAATTGTTGCTCGATTATTTCAACAATTGCTAGCGTTGCGTGAAGGCTGCGGTGCCTTTGTTGTTGAATATGCTTTAAGTACCTGATAAATTGTATAATCCGGATCAGGATACATTGATGCGTGGAGGACTCTCCAGCTCCTGTCGGTCGCTCCATCGAATACCACGAGACCTTGAATGAGGAATTTATCAATCAATCGTGGAAGCAATGATGAAAATTCACAGTAATTGTTGCCCAACGCTCTGGAGAACGAATCATTTCAGGGGGAAATATTGAAAGACCTTTTCTGTACGTGATGAAATTGGAGTACGTGTCCTTCGAGTCCCTCTCCCTCCCCTCTGAAACGACTCATTACCCAGACAATTTAATGGTTCTCTAAATGAGTATAGAATATCTATTAGATAATTTAACATTCAGAAATAATTTACCAGGTCCTGCTGTATCAGTTATGTATACGAAAACATCGTCGCAGGTATTTGCTGATGTGTCATCAATCACCAAATTTGTGAGCAGACTATTTGGTCTCAACGACTGCACAAAAAAAGAAAAAAATTACTCCCCAATCGATATTATTCAATACAGTTAGAGAAACGTGTTAAACCTACTTTTCATTGTCAATGGATCGAGATCGATAGAATCAAAAGCGATAATTTTTCTTTAATTTGAAAGGATTTCGTCAAGATTGAGAATTAAATTTGATTGCCTGAATCAATTTGATTTGACTGAGTCGTTTTGTCGAATCATGCCTTTTTTAAGGGTCTCCATTTTACTTCACCTTTCTACAGTGAACAGAACATAGATAATTGTTTTGCCTCGACAGGCTTATTGGGAAATAACATTTGTAGTTGAGGTGGGCACGACATTAATTTCCATCCTCGAAGGACAATATATTATTTCAATAATTATTTATGTTCGGAATAGGAGTTGGGGAGACCTATCCAATAGACATTTGATCCATCAGTTTTAAAGCACTCATTAATTAATTAGGAGTACTAATAGGTAATCGTAATTGATATATTTCGTCCTTCGGAAAAATATTTTTTTACAATTTTTCCTCCTTCTGAATGAAGAATGGAAATTTCTTCGAACTTTGAAAAACTTTATTGTCGAAATTCAGTTGAGAGTAAATCTCAACTTCTGTTACCTCACAGTTTTACTTAATTAATCAATCCTAAATGACTAAATCAACTCACCTGACGAGGAAAGACGTAAGACCGCACCAGGGTATCAGTCTGCAAGTCAAAAACAAGTAGTTTCGGCGGACAGACAACCCGGAAGTCGTCGAGTGACGTATTAATTCCACTATCGAGCACCCAAAGCCTGTTGCACTTGTCCACATTAACTCTATAGACAGAAATCAATCCGGAGCAGTTGAACTCTCCTTTGCCGGCATTGTGCCACTCCCAGGACGGATAAGCTTGCAATTGAGGACTGCTCCCGAGTGGTATATCCCGGGGAATGGCACTCAATGTAGCCGGTACTCCGCGAAACAACCGGGGAATTGTAATAAAAATTCTGTGCCAACCAACTGCAAATCCAGTTGGCACGACATTCTCCGGCCGATATTCATTCAAAAAAGCTCGATCGTAAGGCAGTGCAAAGTCCAAGAGTGGCCACTGAGCTATCGTGTCGAGGACCTCTGATTGGCCAAGCCCCAGTGACAATAACGCTCCCAAAATAAACAAAAAGTCTCTGTGGATTAAAAATATTTTATGTAATATAAGTTTACGATAATAAAAAAATTGGCTGCAACTTTTTATTGTCAAACATTTTAAAGCCTGTAATTTAACAATTTAAAATACCAAATACGTACAACAAAATTAAGCAATTAAAATGTATCATAACTTTAGTGCAGGTGAACTGTAAGCTGTAACTTTCAGCGTCCAGCACTTCAAACAAACCACAAAATAATAAATAATTTGTTAATCGGGGACATTTTTCACGTTTTTACTGATAAAGAAAATTTTTTATCAGTCATTAAACGAAGGCCGACGCATTCACTAGGAAATTTAATTGAAAATCATCAAGTTGTCGATGATTTTTTTGAATTAATTCAATGATTTTGATTAGGTAATTAGACGTTTTAATTTACTAAACTATTTTCAGTTAAACATTTCGATTTGAAACAGTTAATGTGGACAATGGAGTCCCCTCGCAAACACGCTAAGTTTTTCTACTGAATGATTTAATTTGCACGTTTAGTTACGGCTCTTAGCTAATCTTCGGTTTTTATAAAGAGTCATATGACGCAAATAAAAATAAATGGGAAAGCAGTTGAACGAATACCGTGTTTAAAGGGATTGAAATAGAGGCCGGATGCGATGGATAGGCGCGCTGCAGTAGGTCTTACACGTTATGGGTCGGACAACGACTTCCGAATGAGTTTCCGTGCATTTGATTTATTTATTAGGGAAAAAAATCAAGTCGTAAATATTTTCTCAGCACGTGATCGGATACCGCTTTGGATCGTAGTGCTAATGGTGGTCTCATCATTCGAAGGTCATTTCTACAAACACAGGTATCAATGTCATGAAAAAGTCTACGACTTTCATCACAAGAATCTCCAAAACGTGACCAGGACAATGCCCTCAGATGAGAATTTTGATCTTAATTTTTAACTTTATCATACCATTCCCTTGACCCATTAATGACTCACTTCTGTCTTTTGATAGAACCAAACTGATTCGTTAGGGACCACTAGTTTTCTCAAATGAAACGGTTTCATTTTAATTTTCAACTTTTTATCAAAACTTCTCTCTGACCCATAACCAACCCCTTTCCACTCCCAACTTTCAATGGCCCCGCGTCCGTCAACGAACAAAGATTTCTCTATATGATCAACGGCCCCTAAACCATAAATTTAAAAAACCCGTTGTTTTCATTTTTCCATTGCAATATTTACGGTGAGAAAGCTGTTGTTTCGCTTCCAGCTCACTCGGTCTTTTTTCCAGCGAAAATATGGGACATGCAGCAATAACCCTTCTAACCCACCGTAAAATTCACACACGAAATTTATCACCAGTTTTTTACCCGAGTGCCAGACAATTTCCCCAACCGAACATCTCGTACCCCAGAAAATAATAGCCACAAGTATGTAAACAATTATAAAACCCTGAAAAACGATTTTCTCGACTATTCATCCAGTCATTACTCCCCAATAACTAAAGCGTCTCCTGTAACTTTCAATATGTTATCCTGTGAATTGATGATTATATCCTTTCGCCGCGATGAACGAGCAACCAAGCAAATACCACACTCAACATTATTCCAATATCATTAATTCAGTCGCAATAAATACTTTTATCAAATTCAAGTGCGGAACGAATTACTTTCTACCTTCGATTACTCGACATTTCATAACAATAAAGAACATACAGAAACACATTGCCTTTGCGTGACCGTCAATGAATAAGATACTGAAAGTTCTTTACTACACGAATACTTGATTATATCTCATCCCACCAGCAATATCATTTTCACTCGTCCATTAAATCAAACAGCCATAATTAGCGATAAATGACATACAACAATCAAGTGGACAGTATTGTTAATCGAGCACAATGATCGATTCTTCCGACATTTAACACCATGTGGAACAAAAGGCGCTCAGAGTCCCTCCACTCCACCAACAAAAATTCTATTTTCTCTTGACAGACCTCTCGCTATTTTTTTTTCCTCTTGAAATTACCTCATGTTGAGCTGATGAATGAGATGGGGAATTTAGTAATTCAATCACTTCCTCGGTCGATGAGAAAAAAATCCAGTACGTGACCGGGTGAAACGGGCAGGAGCACAAGCGCAATTGGAATACTGGCTACCACAGAGTTGCTGACTGAACTACAACGGATCTAATTCTCCAACGTTTGAGGCACAAGAACTGGAGGACTTGGCAGTAGCTGGCTCGCGGGGGATTGTTGGGAAGGGACCGGAGACAATCGGCTCCAATCGAAAACATACACTGGTTTATCGTACATGTGTGCTTTTGCATCAACATACCCGGGGAATTGGACAAATGGAGAGACTGAACTGCCCTTCTCACGCCCCGGTTCCTGCTAGCACCTGGTGACGCCCACATGGGGGGTGCGGGGGTTGCAAATCTACATGCGAGAAAGTTTTGACGCTGCAAATGGTTTTTGTTTTATTTGACTGAATATGGAGCAGTTTCATCTGGATACGGGGGTAGTGTGAAGGTCCTTCGGTTAATTATATCATAAATTATTTGTTGGGAGTGTAAATTTTTTCATGTACACCATTGGTCCTCAGGAACACGCGAAAAAGTGATTCTATGACTTTTAGCTACTGAAGTCACGACTGATTAGATTCAGGTTGTTCTCCACTGGCGTATCTCAGAGCTATGGAATTTTCCAGCATTTTGTATCGGTATATTGACCCATACGTAATGAATAATTTATAATTTATGGGGCTTTCATTATAATTCCTCAATGTTTTTAATTTTTTTTTTTTGCATAAAATCAGTTGTCCCATTTGATGATGGAGGCTTCTGTATTTTTTGAACACAAAATCTTTTTTGGATTCATGTCTTATTTGGGATTATTAAACAGCTGAGATGAGGAAGTATTCTAGATGCCTTCACCTTAAATAAAGTTCTTTCGCGAGTAACACATGTGGAAGTATCGAATAACGAAGAAGGTATACTAAATCTAGTTTTACCGCAACATATTTCCGTTCAAAGTAGTGGTTAAATGGGTAGTAGTACATTTTATTTTCTTAAGAGTATTTTTTAAGAGGCAATTTTTTGGCCCAAAAGAGACCAGTTTAGAAACAAATATATTTTTTTATCACTAAAGTTACGAAGTACATTTTTTGCTACGACGATGGTGGGTTTCGGAGGCGCAGTGTGCGTGAAGCGAGGTTTCATGAATGGAATGGAATGTCGGAAGAAATGTAACTTCATGGACAGGTCAGAAGCGACTTTCAGAACAATGACACTGAACTCGATTCTGGGGGAAAACGTAATTTCATTTTCAATTTCATTGATTAGGAAATGGGCTCTTTTAAAGAAAATTATTGACGTCATAGAGTGTGATTATTTGCTGCGATTTACCTAAATTTTGCGAATATATTCAATTATATTACATTACGGCAGAAAATACAAGTGAATTTTAAGCTTTTGGGCAGCAAGTCGAAGAAACTTCGATTGAATTTTTAATGAAATTACAACTGTTCAATATTGAGAATGTTTGATATGTGTGGACAAAAATAAATCATGTGTCTATAGCTGTTTTTCAGTCCATCTCAGTATGTTATAGTTTTTATAGTTTTTCTCCGAACAGTACCGAAATGTTTAGAATGGTTTTAATAAATAAAACCAGAGAAAAAACAGAAAGGAATTAATGAACAAGGGCCTTTTGTCAAATGGGTCTAGAGTGTCAAATCTTTGGTCACTAAGAGTCAGTTGATCTGTCTGGAGACATCATACTAGAGAGATATACCTTCTGCGTGCGATAATAAAGATTGAAAGTTAATAGTTAAATCGTTTTTATATTATTGCGACAATCCCTGTCCATAATCCAATATTCAATTCTAAGTTACGCTGAATTGTTCGCTATATTTAACGAAAAAAATGCAATTCGCTCAACCATGTAATTCTCACCGAATAACATGTTCATATAGCTCTCAATTAGCCTTGAAGTTCCCACCCAAACATGTTCCAAACAACGTTAATAATTCATATACGTGTCAGGTATCAGATACATGAAATCACTGTTGTCGATTTTCCATATAACATTGATTTATAACCCAATGCTCCCCAATCTATCGAATCCCAAAGAAAAATATTTATCTGCATTCAATAATTATTTGTCGTGAATGAGCGATTAATCGGTTCTCTTAATTTTTCACTAATCCCTAGGATTTCTATCTTTGTTTCTTAAGTTTATCCATTCTCTACTATTTTTTTCATGTATTATTGCTGTTACAATTCGGGTTCCCGTTTCAACAGAATTTATTGCAAGAGAAATCCAAAAGCTCTCTCGCACTAAGCCATCGCCTGAGGGCCTTCAGCCACATTATTATTATTTGAAGATAAGATACCCTCGAACCATAGAGTAAACAAGAAGATTCGCCCTCTCTACCCTTTGGCTAAGGGGTGAATCTTCCTGAAGTCTGGCATTATAAGCCTCAAGTAGCCAAAGTATTGGAGTTTAGATTTGAAATGTTTATCAAAAATTAATTTGCAGATGGATTAAATAGTTCTTTATACGATTAGTATTGCTTTTATTCTGGTGCTTCCACTTGAGATTGGAAAATATTTTTATGTGAGAAAATTCCAGGACGTTTGGGGGTGATGTGTATGCTCTGTCTTTTAGTTAGTTCCTTTAAGGAGACAAAGCAGAACGGTTGTGCCTTTTCAGCGTATAAAATAAAATATCGGTAATTAATAAACTTTCACTTTTTATCAAAGGCCACAATATTTAATCAGGTTTAGTCACAAACAATTTTTAGGATAAGTCACGTTAAAAGATTACTGGGCTGGAAAACGCGGGTGCTTTCCTCGAGAGCTCGATCTTGAGTGTCCGCCCTCAGCTCGTCCAGACTGAGAAGTCCGACCCAAAGTCAAGGCCCTTTTGTTCTTTGGGTTGTCCACGTGTTGGGCTGTTTCGGTCATAAACGGCCCAAGTGTGTCCGCACTTCCTGGAGACGTTTACAATAGGTTGACCGATTAGATTCCAATGTAAAAATATTTCCCAGAAAAATAATAAAACAGGATTTACACGATAAATCATTTATAATTATCCCATTTCCAATACGAAGGCACCCAAAAATGACGATCTTCGGCATCCAGAAGGTCAAAGGCAGACACAATACACAATAGACTGTTTCATGTCGCCCAGTAAACCCATAATCAGGATAACTAGCTTAACCCTGAATACCTGGATCAGTTAACGTCCTTCAACCAGGAGAACTAACGATATGAACCGCCTTTCCTCCTCCTCTCTGCCATATTGCTCTCAGCTGGAGTCAAGGACTCAATCACATCGCTAGTTTTATCATCAAACTCGAAGAGGACGGTATCAGGCTCCCTATGGCGATGGGCCTGACAGTTGGAAACAAGAAGTCCCAGTAAATTTCGCACCTCTCATTCGCGTTAACGAAGTCAATAACCTCTGGAGGATAAATTACAACCGCGTTATTGTTATTCTGATTATATTATTATTAGATTATGGATAGGGAGTGTCTCAATAATATAAAAACGATTTAACTATTAACTTTGATTATTTATTATCGTACGCAGAAGGTATATCTTTCTGGTATGATGTCTCCAGACAGATCAACTGACTCTTAGTGACGAAAGATTTGACACTCTAGACCCATTTGACAAAAGGCCTTGTTTATTAATTCCTTTCTGTTTCTTCTCTGGTTCTATTTATTAAAACATTTCGGTACTGTTTGGAGAGAAAAACTATAAAAACTATAACATACTGAGATGGACTAAAAACAACTATAGACAAACGATTCATTTGTGTCCACACATATCAAGCATTCTCAATAATTATCATAAGAAGGCAGATTTCGGGTTTGGATATTGTTAGGACATTAAAAGTATTTTCATCAAATTCCAATACAAATAGCGTACAATCACTTGAAAGAACTGTTAGATTGTTTTATTACCATCAAATGCATTAGGTAACATACGTGTTGAATTGCTGCTTTTATATTTGCATTTAGAAATTGTATCGCTCCCTAGAAGATAATATTTATTGCTCTCTTAATTACGTTTAGCAGCGGGAAACCGCTGCTAAAAAATTCCACTTTTTGAAGAACTCAACCATGCCATGACGTCACAGCAGGGAAGTGGACATGTTCCCCACTCTCTATCCCAGTAGAAACAGACAGAGGTACGACCGCCGTCTGACCCGTCCATTGGCTGCTCAGATTAAATCTCCTGCTATGACGTATTCGCCTTCAAATGCGTTATTAATATTGATAAACTACATGAATACTTTTTTTTCCTTGAATATTGTCTTCATGATATGTAGGACTAATTGAGAGTAAAATTTAACAAATCTCGAACAAGTTATCCTCATTATTTTGATGAACTTTAATACTATCTACAACAATGATCAGATAAATTGGTAATTAATGCCATTCATCAACTGGGCAAACTGCGGGTACGCCTGTCAGAAATAATTGCAGCTATAAATAACCACTTATTCTGACACCTAATGTGACGTAAGCCAATAAAAAAATTAGAGGCATAAAAAAATAATCATAAAACAGGAATAACTCTTCACCGCAACCCTCCCATTGTTTCCTGATATTTCAAGAGATTTGCGAGTGCCTTGCCTTCGTGCTATTCCAAATTACTTGCACATTAGATTAACCGGTACGCGATATCGAGACACACCTCCAGTTTCACGTAATGCCAAGGCATTCAACCATCGACATATATATATCGAACATTTTCCACGCCGAGCATTAACTCTTGCAGTTTAAATTCCCTGTAATTTCATTCCAGGGAATAATGACAATGTAATACCGACATTTCCTTTGAACAATAATCTCAACGTGGGAAATCACGATCGACATTTCAAGGCTGGTCACTTGCATTTGAGTTTTTTGCTCATGACTTGCGAGGATTAAGTTGGTGGAGTTTATGGGGAAATTAAATATCCAGAATTGTTGAACAATTGTCTCTGACAATTAGTCCTTTTTACTCACTGCTCTACTTTATTTATGAGCTCTTTTCGTCGGGGGTTTTGTTTCTTTTCGTTCTGGACAAAATTATCATTCTACCATTCGCCGTTAGTGTGCGTAGACGGTTATCTTGCATCATTGTGCATTCACATGTGCTATAACGCGTTAAAAAGCGGCAAGTTGTAACTTTTAAAAATCCATGGAAAATCCATGTAAAAAAAAAACGCCTCCGCGACGTTGAGATAACAATGGGAGTGTTAGGGAACAGTCTAGATAAATCGGGAGAAATCGCAAATTTATCCAATTTAATTTATGCACGAATAGAAAAGTTGAATAAACATTGGGATTTTATAGTTTGAAACCAGACTTGTTTCACACTTTTGTTTCTCTCACAATGGATTTATAAAAATCCTATCTCGCTTCGATGTATAATTCAATTGGTCCTTTGACATTAATATGAATAACTCTCCCCAGAAATTTGCAGATATAACTTTATTATGCCGCTAAAATTTTCAAACTGTTCCATTGGTTTTGAATCAGAGAACTTTCGCTCGTTGAAATCCGAGTATGGCAATTAGAGCCTAGAAATTCAAACTATTTTTTTTAATGCGCTTGTCCTGTAACCACATACAAGATAAAATAAATTCTGTCATACGCGACTGATTAATGCATTAAAAAAACGATCATATTTCGTTGTCCGCCTATATAACGTTAAAATTATTACGAAATTCCATGGATTAAGCTGCAAACGAGCTTAACGCATAGAGTGATCAATATCAAAGATAAATGATATGAGCCATAAAACAAAAAATGCAATAACTCGTTCTGTCGACTGACCTTTTAGGTGTGTTCGAACGGAATAGCATTATGCACTACTGATTCACTATATTATATTGTAGTATATGTATAGTGTTAGCTGAGAGAAAGGACGTCTGTAACTATGGAAAATTCAATTTATTTCGCACTTACGCAAAAGTTGTCAAGCTACTTCTGTTACTTTTCAAAAATGAAAGGAAAAATAAAAAAAACATATATCAATAGGTCGCTCATTGCACTGGAAAAATATTTTTTACGCAATTTTCCATACGCCAACTTATGAAATATTCATACATAACAATTATAATTGTCATTATGATATTAGACTCCACGAAAAAAACTGTATTCCACAATAAGCTTTTGCATTCCGCTGTGCGAAAAACTAATTTTTGATTCACGTTTCGGGGATCGTTTTAGTCAGTCCGTTTTACCCCGTGAAGGAAAGCGTGAAAAAAGGGCATTACACCAGCTCAGAATCCAAAACACAAACGATTTCGTAAAAATTATTTTATATTTTCTTTATTCCAAAAAGAAGTCTTCACCCACCTCCAATTCAGTCTTTGCTTCATTTGATTATCACAATCAAATTTAATTACATGATTGTCAGAGAGTGATCAACCCCAATGCCAACAGTGCCCCTGATAAAATCAGGAAAGTTGGACTCAAGAATACGCATGCGTCCTCTCTTGTAATCAGGAATGACCTCAGAGGCGAAAGAGTATCCATCACCCTCGTACACCTTCAGGAAGTTGGTGTCATTGAAGGGTGTGCAGACATCCCACCTGTAGATTGCCTGCTCTCCCTCATACCGGAAGAAGACAGCTGTTCCTTTGTCAGTCCCAAGCATCACCATTTTCTTAGGTTTGTCCCCAAGATCGTGAATTTTTCCCGCAGCCGAGCCATTTTGAAGTAACTCAGTGCGAACGCTGTAGAGTCTGGAGCCGCTGAGATAGGAGAGCAGGAGAACCCCAGAGCCATCAGGACGATGGATGAGACATGGGTACAGAACATCTCGCTTTCCACAGCCCGTGGTGACGGCCTTGGGGAGGACAACACGACAACCCTGACCGGATGACACATCGTAGACCAGAATTGCTCTAGTGGCTGCGTCAGTGACGTAGATGAAGGCACGACCGTCAGCGCTGTAATCAGCTACGACGTACTGGAGTCTTGATGTTGAAGTGGTCATTCCACTTAGATCGATAGTTTTGACCATCTGAAATCAATTTTTATATGAGCAATAACAGGTTATTTATTCCACTTCAGTGCTCCCGTGATAAAATAGTTTGTAAAGTGAGAAGAACTACCTTTCCAGTTTTTACGTTGATGGCAACGACCTTGGGGGAACCCGTTCGCACAGGCTGTTCCTCGAGGGAATTCACGATTCCCGTGTCGAGGACCCAGAGAATATTCTGAGGATCGAGGAAGAGATCTACGACGCTCTGAAATGCACCGATGTTGCCTTCCTCCTGGACAGACCAACAGGGGTATGGGCTCAGGGTGGGATAGCCAACCTTACAGTACAGCGGTAGGATTCCCAAGGTTATTGGTACACCTTTCTTAAATCTGTCGATTAGATAAGAGAGGCCCTATTATTTGAGGTAAAAATCAAGGGACCATTGATCACTCAAGGGTTTCAATTTATTGAGTCAAGATTGTACAGAAAAAAAAATCTTATTCTAAGGAAAATATTTGTTGGCATGTTAATAGCGGGTCAACGACAATTTTTCAAGATTCATTAGTTATAAATAAATAATTAAAGTTCTTTAAATTCTCGCCAACCTTATTTTTTAGTAAAAAAAAATCGGTTTTTGGTAGAAGTGTGGATGCGAAAAAATCAGTTTCTATCCATCACCTCTAATCTTCCATCATTTAAATTTGTTTTGTTCCTCGAGTATTGTTATTAATTTTTTTAATTTACCTAGGCAACGCAACAATAGCACTGTCCTTCCAGATAATGGCGCGTGTGACAATAGCATTTTTGCTGATGTATTTTCCACCATTCCTGTAGAGGCTCTCGGTGAGATCACAGGGCCAGTCAATAGGCCCTCCAGTCCATTTGGTAGATTCTTCGTTGTATGAAGGTTTGGCTAGAGTGCACCCGATGACAACTAACACTATCAATAATTTGAGTATCATTCTCCTATAACTTAATAATTAATTCACCACTACTGCCTTTAGGTGGAAAAAATAAATGACTGATAACGTACAGGAGTATCCAACAATTATATATGCTTCATCCTCATTATGTTTGGAATTTTGAAATTCGCGGAATGACACTGTTTTTCAAAAGAATCGGACGGATGCGTATCGTCATTATTTCCGCATTTCTGTGAGTCGGAAGTCGGTGTCGATATTTTCGGAAAGAGCTGATTTTGTAATCCCGGAAAAAACAAAGAGTTTACACGAAAAATCATGCAACATTATGTATAAACTGTTATATATACGCGTTATTTAAATGTTGCTCTCTCAGTTTATTTCGAGATAGTGATTCTCGTCAATGTAAAGGATCACCGATGACAAGAGAAATCATCGAAGTGATTTAAATTTAATTGTTCAGTGTAAACCGTCGGGATTTTTCCTGTTGAAATTAACTGTTGGAAAGACTGCAAGAGTAATAGGATGAAGGGAACTTTAAGTGTCTCTTTGTGCCTTCTCTCCCTAATCACCATCGTCTTTGCTGGATGCAAAAAAGTCGCTTTACAAGAACTGAGGGTTCCACTCTCGGGAACGAACCTCGAGTGGCCGTGCAACAGCACAAGAAACATTTACCTGAGCAGTGGACGCTACATTCCCAGGAATGTCATCGTCACCAGACTGCAGATGTACAGAGACGAGGCCATTGTGGCTCTTCCGAGGCTCAAGCCAGGGGTTCCATTCACCCTCGGAGTTGTTTCCCTCCACAAGAAGGGCAATAACAGAATAACTCCATTCCCCTGTTGGGTAATTCAGGAAGAGGGCAACTGCGAAGCCCTACAGAGCGTCATCGACATTTCCCTGGATGTCCAGGACATTCTCTGGGTTCTGGACTCGGGAATTGTCAATACATTGACACAACCGATTAAACGGTGTCCACCTAAAGTGGTCGCCATTGATGTTAAAAATGGACGGGTAATTATCCAGTTAATTGTAAATCAACACCTCTCGGTTAAGACCGAGCATTACAGGGTGAACGTTGATGCTGTCACCAACTCCTTCAAAGCATGAAATTAACGAATCAATATTTTTTAATCACTCAGGTTGTCAAGGTTATCAACATCGAGCCCTACATGACTGATGCGTCCCATCTTCAAAATCTCGTGGTGGATTATGCTCCGGATGGCAATGTCTTCCTGTACATCTCTGATCCACCAACTCGTTCAATCATCGCTTACAACGTCATTGCTGAACGAGGATGCAGACTGATCCTCCCCAGGGCCGTCAATCTGGGATCCAATCAACGCGATCTCATGTATATGTCACTCGTCAGGAAATCAGACTACACACCAGTCGTTTACTGCTCTTACATGAACTGCAGTAGAGTCTTCAGTATCAAAGCTGAGTTCCTGAGGAGGGGAATTATTAACAATAATGTCGTTGATGTGGGACCTAAACCCGGAAAATTGGTTGGCCTTGGCAGTGACAATGGCAGCAATCTCTTCTTCCGTATGAAAGGTTTGTGTTGATTGCATTTAATTGCATTTGCCGATTAAAAAACTGAATAATTTGGATCACGGTAACTAATTTTATTTTTATATCATCTGCGAATGTGCAATCTTTCGCTTGTTTTTCCTCCAATTGTATCGTGTTGACTCCATTCGTTAAGCTGGTCAATTAATTGTTTTTTTTCACTTCAGGAGAGTCGGATATATATATGTGGAACGCTGAGACCAACTTTACACCAGAGAACTGCATCCTCGTAGAAAAAGGTGATGAGTATCGAATGCCAACTCAAGTCGTTCCTGGTTACAAGAAACTCATGTGGGCCCTAGAGAGCAACTTCCAGGATTACATTCAGGATACAGTTCCCTCCTCTGGCACCAATATGCTCATCCGCCCAATCGTCAAGCAGTGCTAACAATTTATTATTATTATCTACCATTAAAATAGCCCAACCATTGTTGGCTCTGGACTTGATGAAACCGAGTCATTTCCAAGGAGCTGGAGTTCTTTTATCAGCAATTTCTTTGCTGAAAAATCTCACAAAGTTTGACTGATCTCATTCCATTAATTATTTCATTAACTGAACTTCCGTCGCACCAGTCACGAGAGATTTCTGTTGTCTGATAATGAATTCACATGACAGGAGATTTGATTATGGACAAAACTAACCAGTGTTTTCTTTGATTGTATCGAGTGACACTAACTTGTCGTTTCTAGTCGCATGATAGAATGGAGAATCAATGACATTATCATCTTAATAAAAGAGTTATCAATTTTAAACTACATGCGATGAATTTTAGATTAGATGCCGTTCTTAAAATTATCAAATGATTTAATCGTCTAAGAGATTGGCCCATTACATACCAATCCCCTAAAAAAACTTGACTCGTACTATCTTTCAACTATTGAACACCTAGTGCAATCAAAAATCCATCAATTCCTCATAGTCAAACTCGATTTAATTTCCTTTCTTTAGATAGGATGTTATCCTTTCCATAACGTATGATTTAGTACTTCATTACAATGATTGACCAATAAAACACGCCTCTTGACCCACATCCATTACACATAATATCAGACCAACGAATCGATTGGCAGATATAATTCGACAGAAAGAAATGATTGATTACGCATTTACGAGGTGAATTGTCAATGAGTGAACGACTATTGCAAAAGATTTGCATTTATTCATAAAATCCAGTGGGCAATTAAGTGATGAGTTTATTTCACGTCAATTGCAGACGCCTCAAGGGACGAATAAATTATACTTAGACACTCTGACAACTCGATCGGACAATTTCCCCGTGGCTCTGCGATTTCCATATTCACCCAAATAAGGATGTCGTGCATTCACCAGTCCCCAGACATTTCTCTGCACGTCCATTCGATAATCCGTTAGACTGAGAGCCTGTTCACTCTGTAACAGGACTGCGTGACTACCTGCCTGAAAAGTAAATCAAGAAAATGAGAATAGAAAAGTGCTCGTTCCAACACTTGTTAATTAAATTAATGATATGACTGGGGAAGATAAAAAATGCCCATTGAATCCGGTGTTGTGTAATTAGGATGTATCCTAAGAGCAATCGATTCCTGCAATCGATAACTACTTGTTAGGAAAGTAGCCCATGACTCTTACTTTCAAATGGCGTTTTGTATCCCATCGAACACTGGCGTGCTCTGTGACCAGGAAGTAGTGAAGGCCACCCTTTGAATCGCAGAGTAGACCTGAGGAAACTCCCATTTTTATGCCGTGATAAGTTGTGTTAGTGGTCTGAGGTGGTGCGAGGGCCTGGGAGTCTTGGTTCCTCAGGACCTCCAGGTTCACACTGAAGAGATCGAGAGAATTGGCCCCGGTTATGAACAGCCGATGGTTCCGGCATATTGCGAGGTCCGTGGAGATGATTCTGGGGTGATCCCTGGGGAGTTGGAGTTCTGTCTTCCACCAGGTTCGAAGGCCCATGTGGTCTGCGAATTTTAATTCGATGTTTTAATGAGGTACAGGAGACAATTAGAAATATTTTGCTTCAGACAAACATTTTATGTTACTCCATTCAAAAGTCAAGTTTGGAGCAAAAAGTCTTGTAGACCATGTGGGCATAAATTTCGTTTACAACAAATGTGAGGGCAGACTCCGCCTTCGGCGCGGCCTCTAAACTTCACGTTCACATTTTAAAACATAATTTCTGTCACAATGGTCTCGTATGTTATTATGAGCGGTTAAAACCACACTTTGATCTCAAGAAACATACGCCTGTATTTTTGCTCAGGCGTTTTACTGTGTGCGGTGCTGTTGTACATTATTACGTCACCTATATTGTAAATCAGAAGGGAATTATCTCCAGGATCTCCGATATATGCCCTGTGCCCGCGAGGTCCGACCACAGGGTCAATGAGTAAATTCTTCAATCCCTCTTTCGAAATTCCCAGCAAATTGTCCCGACATATTTCCTCGTTTTTCCTCAGGTCGAATAAAACAATCTTCGCAGGACATCGAGTTTTCTCAGGTGAATCCAACACCCAGAGACGTCCTCGAGTGTCTATGTCCACTCCGACGACCGAGATCAAATTTTTGCAGAGTTTGCTGGACGTTTGAATTTCCCTGCTGGGGTAGGCGAAGACGGTGGAGCGGTAGACATGTGGGAGCAATAATAGAAATTCTGGGGGATGGTCTGGGTACCAGGGGGCTTCCAGCAGGGTTGGATGACAGTGAGAGTTATCGCTCCACCTGAGAACAGTATTTATGAGTAGCCACATAGATGTTCCGCAACAAGTGTTTGATGTTCATCTCCATAAACGCGAGAACATTTAGATTAAAAAGATTATCATTAATTTGTAAAAAAATCTGTGGATTTTTTGTAATTTTCTCGGACTACTGTAAAATTGTTAAATGTAAGTTGATAATTTTGTTGGATAGTTGGATGTATTTATTGATTCCAATCAATGGAACATGAACCTCGGGACAGCGAAGAACACTCGATTCCTCCAGATGGCGAACTTCCAAATGGTCATGTCATCTGAGACATTGCACTTGGAAAAATCCCAGGAGGACGTATGACAGACATCCGGTGCGAGGAAAACCAAAGAAATAGCAAACAACATGTTGGTGATATGAAATATCACCACAGACTGTTGACCCTTTCCTCATCAATGCCCATCCACAACCATTCCCAATTTGTCAGCGAATAAATACACTCTGAATGCTTAATCATCAAAATACTGATGACGATGAATTAAATTGAGCAATTACGAATATCAAATTACCACTCTGAAGTGAAAGAGTCACAACCTTTTTCGAAAAGAATGGGACTAGACTTTTAAAATCTGATAGTGTCACTCGTTTTTCAACAATGGTTTATTACCCACCATTTTTCTATGTCGTTAGATATTTCAGTTCCCATTATGTTTGAGAGAAACATTTGTTAATGATTTAAATTCAACTTTCCAATTTCTCATGTTACGACAACTAAATATGGTCTGAAAAATCAAAGATACAGTTTTTGAATGGATTGTTTATGTCCCTGTCTGGCACTTTGCTATTATTATTGTTGAAATCGTCTGAACGACAATTCATTGGAGCAGATAATTCCTGAATTTAGAGGACAGGGACCCGGAACGCGATTCAGGGGGACAAAATTAAGATATTTAGGATTTCAAAAGATTTTTAAATTTCAATAGACTTTAATTTTATCCATGATGTTGGCCGTAAAAACAAAATCAACTTTTAAATTCAAATGTAGCTAGTTTTACTTAGAGGTGCCGGGGCGCCTCTCACCACCGGGGTCAGTACTAGTATAGGCGACAGCCTCTGCTTTTATCTATATGCTTTGTCCAAACAGTCTATAAGTACCCCAGGACGTCACGCTCGGCGCTGTGTCCTGTATGTGTTCCGCTGGTGGCACACAGAGGTCACCACTTACAAATACTGTGAGGCATGCGGGTTCTGCCGGTGGCACACAGAGGTCGCTACATGTTCAAGGGCGAGTATAGGCAGAATGATATGGAAGGCTAAGCTCGTGTGCATGGTTGACCCTACACTGCTGTATGCACCGTCGATCAAACAGGCACTGTAGGCATGAGGCTTCCGTGTGTTGTACACAAAGGTCACTACTTGTCTTGGATTTTTAATTATTTATTTCAAAATGAATGTGAAACTAACGAAATATAAATATACGAATATTTTATATGAATTTGGCCTGGACAAACGAGGCCTGGATGAACCAGGCCTGGACAGGTGATTGCTATTCGGAAAAATTCGGAGGAGGCGCCACGGTCACCTGTAAGTACCCCGCTGGCGGGAGTTGCAAACGGAAAAACTAACTAGTGTCCCTAATTGTACATCATTAGTACATCACTATACATATATTTCTTTTGTTAGTAGCCCCATGGATAATTAGTAATCAGTATTTTGATGCTTCCTACCTGCTGTAACTACTGTTCCCCCTCCCGCCCTCAGGCCTGCGGTAATAGACGAAGTGGGAACTAATCACAATTTTTATTTGATTGTATTCAATGATTGGGGTATGTACAAGCAAGCCAACTTTGATATCCGTTATCTACAAACGATTTCTTACAAGACTTGCATCAGTTTAATTGAAAAAGTTGCTTTGTTATTTTTTTTCCTCCCGACATCATTGGAAAATTAAAATGATGCTTATTAATTATTCACTGGGCTACAAATAAAATTGATACTTGTACAATAATGTACTAATGATGTACAATTAGGCACATTAGTTACTTTTTCCATTTGCAATCTCTCCCCGGCTAATTACATCGTGGTCCGAAGTTTCGCGCGCTCGATGTGTAATGCAAGGCATTCGTGTTTGTGTCTGGTAGTGGAAATCTTCGTGAAGAAACCGCAATAATGAAGTCACTCAAGTGCCGTATGTTACGGTAGCTACCCTGCGCAATACGTATCCCCCGACAAACCCCTCCCCAATTGTTCGTGTAACTTCCAACAATAATCCCGACGTTGCACGAGGCAGTGCTAGTACTGCTAGTGTTTCTCCTCCCTCGCTCACGAGTAAGCCTGTGAGTGGGCAAATGGCCGCCGTATTCTCGTGTTTGCATCGAATATTTTTCACGGAGCGGTCTCCGAGGTTAAGCCAATGATGCTACAATTCCAAATTACCCCCGAGTGATTTCTCAAGATCTCAATCCACACCACCATCCCCAAATGATTGTGAAGTGGGTGAAAACATTGGTGAAGTGAAGTGATCAGGACAGGTGTGCGCCTTTCCCTTCAATTAATTCGGGGGAGAAGAAAAAAGTGTGCAGTCAAGGCCTCGAGTGATTGCACCCGGGCGATGAGCAGTGATAAAATCGGCCCGGTTATGAAATCAGTGTCTGAGGGTGAACTCGGTGAAATCGGTGCCACAAGAGAGCCAACAATTCTGGGCGTGGATGAGGTTAAAGATCCCGGCAATCCCAATTCACGATTAAAAAGAACCTTTACATTGCCAAAAAATCCATTTCAAAGTGCAACGAGAATGTCGAGAAGACGTGGTAAACAGCGTGATATCAAGGAGAACAATAACAACAGTCGTGATAGCATTAGAATGAGTGACAATGGTTTATCAAATAGCAATAATTATCAGGATAAACCTGGTAAGAGGGTATTCAGACGTCCCTCTTGGAAAAAATTTCTCAACAAAATGGTACAGCATATGTCCAGTGTACAGGCTCACAAAGTAGCTAGACGCGATGACATTGCATCTAGTGCCAATGACATGAGAGTACCACCCCCGAGACCGGCCCACATACCACCGGATCGTGTGCCTGGGGTGATTGGTCTCAGAAATCATGGTAACACCTGCTTCATGAACGCTGTTTTACAGTGCCTGTCACACACTGACATACTTGCTGAGTACTTTGTTTTGGATCAGTACAAGGTTGATCTGTCTAGGAGAAATAAATTGAATTCCAAGAAGTATGGAACTAAGGGAGAGATAACTGAACAGCTTGCTCTACTGCTTAAGGCTATTTGGAGCTGTCAGTATGATCCTGAGATGAGTACTGCTTTTAAGAGTGTTGTGGATAAGTATGGCAGCCAGTACAGGGGTAATCTGCAGCATGATGCTCAGGAATTTCTGCTTTGGTTGTTGGACAAGGTCCATGAGGATCTCAATCAAGCGACGAAGAAGAAGTATAAGATTATTAAGGTAAATATGATCTGGGGGAGGATGGTGTTGGAATGGGGAGAATTGTCATTAATTGAGTGCGACGGAAATATGATGTGAATTGAGTGAAGACATTCCTGACAGTTGGTTTTCTTTCATCTTAATCTTAATTCTTTCATTCTAAAGATGGTTGAACGTGTCGTTGGATTATAGACGTAATTCGAGATGTTTTGTAAACGTACTACCATGTGATACTGCTGATGATGATGATAATACGAGGTCTGATCGACTCTCTGGTTGAGAAAGAGGTTTATTTATGAGGTCTGGATAAGGAATGTGGGGAGATAAATTAGTCCGAGAAATTCCAATTTTTCCATATTTCTTTGGAAGCCGTCTGTCGTTTTGTTTGTATATAACGGACCACTACAAATACCGTTAGGAGGCGATTGAGGATGCTTCGAAGTTATCCAGATGACGATTCTTAGTTCAACGGTTTATGATGGGATTTCTGAGGATTCGGCGGTGCTTAGGAAGGAAATGATACCGTGACAGAGAGGGGAGAGTGGGATTCAGTGTGGGCGAGTGAATCATCCTCACATTGAACTTTCTGGCCAAACAATAGTTTTATTGAACTTTTTCTAGCCTTGATAATTCTCATGAATCATCGCGTTCGTAATACTAGATTGGTATTTGATCATGATGATTCCATGGGGTTATTCTGGAGAATTAGATACTGGAGTGAGCAAAATATTTGTATTTGATTGCACAACACTTAGAATAATTCAAGTTTGAGGGAGAATTGCTGTAAACTTTTTAGTCTCTAGTAGAAATCAATTCATATTTTTCTAGCAGCAGAAAAACGGCAGTCCCTGATTTTTCCATGGAATTGTGAATTTTCAGTATAAAAATTTCTGAAAATTTTACGTGAACTTTTACATAATAGAAATTTCTTCATACCCATAAAGAACAAAAATCTCTACTGACGCGGAACGGGACAAGTGAATCCAACGCGTACTTTCTTTTTCTTTATCTCTTGCAAACACAGAATGATGGAAATTTTTCATGAGCCCTTCTTGCAGCTCCCACTCTGCCGGCATCAAAATTCCACATTCTCCCATACATTCGGAGCTATTCATCAAAAACTCAGTTCACCCCGAAGAAAAATGTTAAGACTGTTCATTCGAAAGAGCAACCCCTCAGAAAATGGAAAAGATTTTTTTTACTCTGTCCCTATCCCCTCGTCGAGGTGAAAAATACGATTCTAATACAATAGGAATGTCTTGGGATACACTTTAATCAAAAGTATGTACTGAGAAGAAAATAGCAGGTGGATCTCGGACGGGAAAACATGACTTTCCGCCCTCGATGCACACTATTTTTTTTTCAGTGTGCATGAACAGACTTTCAGTTGAATAATTTGAAAATACTCGTGGCAACACTGCGATCATGTTAATGGTTTGAGACGAGCTGAGTGAGTGCCATAACTATGGCCGTTGTTGTCATGTCTATTTTTGTTCACAGTTCTTGCCGATTCTGGACGGATAATGTTTATAATAAAACCAAGAAACCCATAACTCGTGATTACACAAGTGCCAATATTTTTCATGACAATCAAATATTTCATTTCCTTCATATCGTTGTTGCAGTTTTATATCTATTCCATTTGTATTCCAATAGAAGCGATTTTTTCATTATTTCGTCTCGTTTCTCAACAGAGAAATTCTTTATTGAATCTTGTGAAGAGCCATTTTCCATATTTCCATGATATGCCTGCCTACCGCAAGATGATTCTTAGTCATTGGGTTCCCCATATATTTTCATACTCATCGCTATTTTTATTTTTAGTCTTACAGCAGCCCTTCCAGAGTTGGTACATAAGAAGAAATTTTATCTCATGTGCCAAGGCTACTGCAGCTTAATTTCTCAGCAACATCAACGATAGTTTCCAGCCCCCTTTTCCTGCTGCCAGTGGAAAAGAGCAGAATTTTCCTCAAACACAACAAAATTGAACTGCCTTCAAATGTCATTTTACACTAGAATTCCTCTCATCTATTTTCCATCTTGACGCAGTTGGGAACAATACCTCCCCTGCTGAAAATTTGACATGTTCTCTTCTCCCACAGCAATGACCTCTCTTATTTCCTGTAAATATGCGATACAGATTTTAATTTGGCTCCGTTATTCAGGCCGATTTCTGCAGCTCTCAATGCATACTCCCAATGCACTCGTGCATACACATCAGTGGGACGGGTGAGGTAGACCTTGAAACGCGCGACGTGCTCAGTAACCAATCAACAAGTTCCTCGTGTTGGTTGGAGCAGGGCCTCACTCTGGCATTCACTCGTCAAACATCAAATCTTTTTCCTGCTTTTTTGTCTGAAACATCGAGCATGTTTAACATTGCACCCAACCCGCCCCCAGCAAAGTTTATTAAAAAGAAAAAAAATATATGCAACGTGTACTCATAACCGCACTCACGCCACAATCAAAGCGCGTAGGAGGAATCGGTGAATCACAGGCAGGTCTTAAAAATACTTATCACGAGTACAGCGGGTGCGACAATGTTTTCATTGAAAACAAGAGTCAAAAATTGATGATGAAAAAAAATGAAATGAGGGAGAGAAAAAATAGTTTATTTGACAGATAATTAATTGGGGAAATAATGGGGACATTATCATGTGTTCATTAGCCATAAATTTAATCCCACTCCTTGCAAATACCAGACGCAGTGAATAACTAATATAATTATTCACACAGGAGCGATTGAAATTCGATATGTCACTTAGTATCTATATCCATAGTGTCATAGGGAGACACGAGACGTTGGCCTTCACGGTGGCTTACTCACTTCGTCTCGACACCTGAACTAGTCCAAAAAATCGTTATCCTCTTTTCCTATATTTGAATAATTTAAATGATCACGTGGAGCATTTGATAACCCGGAAGGTGTCTAATGATGACAATTTTTCGTTTGAATTGTTGCTCAGTCAGGCGTTATTTGAGGCAAACGTTTCCCCATACCCTCTTCCTGGTAACAATAGAATTTATTTTCTCCTTTCAGCCAACTGTGGGCTCTTTTTCACGTTCACTTTCTCCATCTACGTCGCGTGCATACGGTGAAAATTTCATAGTCGCTGAACTGGGTATTAATTACTGTTTGGGTCGGCAGTTTTGTCGACGTCCAGCAGAATGCAAACAATTTTGTTGAAGTTATTTGAAGTCGATGCGGTTTCTGGATTTTTTTCATTAATCTTTGTGGCGATTCCATGAATTTCGATCACGTGAATTCTTCGGCTTTATACAACTTTATAGAGGTTTTATTTTCATAGAAAGTTTAAAATTTTTAGAATTCCCTTCTTATGACCTAATCGCGTAGACTTTTCATCGCAGATTGGGCTGTTGGTTTTTACCGTATATTTCACACGAGAATTGTCAAAATTTTGTCAAAGATTACCTCACTAGAGCGATGTCAACTTTCTAAAGACTTTCCATAGCTCATGCACTTCAAGACATCCCCAGAATTCATTCTCCAACTAAAATCAACTGAATTATCCAAGTGCCCGAAGCCCTCAAATTGATATCCGAAAATCCAAGGACAGAACCAGTAGCTCACGTGTCCCCAGTGAATCACCCCTCTCTCATCTATAATTCTGATCCAATTATGCGAAACCTTATTCAAGCCCTGGGTAAGTTGAAATGCGACAATTATCATCTGTCGTTCCAAATAATCCTGTAGCCCAGCTAAATATTTTGTCACCACCGTGACAATTGACATTCGAGAGCTGTCTTCAAACATGATTGCGAAATTATATGTCAAACACCGCAGAAACCTGCAACACTCATAAATTAACTCACTTCACATCCTGAAATAATCATCACCTTTGGTTTTTTTTTTCCTCATTCCAGACATTGCGTAATTATTCATTATTCCAGATCCCTCTATTATCACGATCTGTATTATTTAATCAATTGTGACTGGGCCTTGAAGTGAGATTCAAGGCCGGAATTCTGATACGTAGTTCCATGACATAGTGGAAAAAACAAAGTATTGAAATCACTAGCTAACGCTTAAAATTTCAAATCTATTAAAAATAATTAACAAAACCACTGGGCAAAGCATTACATCAGATTTTTTTAATGAAAAAATGACTTATGATTATCGAAATAAAGATTTTTATTCGCAACAGCCTGAAAATTCTCTGAAATTCAGAAACTCTCGCTTTAAATTTCGGAGCTAATCCTGGAACTCCATTGAAAAACAGCCTTTCAATGAAATCAGATGATGACAACACTGACAAAATCACTGCTCCGGCTACCTTGAGCTTGGAAAGTCATTCAGAATTTCAGACAATCCCTTCGATGTGCAATTTTACAACTGAATTTCGAGATTCTTTTATCCTTGAAATTCCCCTGTTTATCAAATATGAAAAAACTAAATTCTCTGAAGCATTAAAATTCCCAGCGCTGCAATTAAAATTTGAAAAATATCCAACAATCATCAAAACGATTTTCCAGTCGTTCACTCTCCCTAGGACAGTCGACCTCGTCCTACCGCGAAAAACATCCGCATGTATTGCCCCCACAGTGAACAAAATATGACCAATACAATCAGAAATGTGGGTCTTGTCCTTGAGGAGACAACGACCGAAGCAAACACACTGACAGCGATAGACTCGTGTACAGAATTACAGCAGTCGCGTCAATGTAAAAATAGCCATTGTTACCTATCATTGATCTTTTTGTGGAACATTACAACGAGGAAGTGAATAGATTATTTTCGAAAATGAATTCCCACCGTCATGTTGCGTTATGCATTCCCAGAAAATTTTGATTTTAAATAACAGAGGAACCTCCACCTGACAGGCTCATTATGACGACCAATGATCAGCTCAGTTTTCCTCAATTTTCATATGCGCGTATTTTAAATAACCCATAAATAGCTAAACGCAAATTATTATGGAGGAATATTGCCAGCATATTTCATAATATTTAATTATTATTTATTTTTAACGTAATTTGCCGGAAGGGATTATGACTGGCCGGTGCCCAAATTCCTTCCTTTGTAATAATTAGGGAAAAATATGTGAAAAAAAAATCATTCGATGCTCGTAGGAATATTCGCATTCCGCTCGTTTGATAAATATCTGTCTTAAATATCTTTGGAGTAAGCGAAAAGGAAATAATTAAGTTTATGGCGCTAATTATTTGTGTTTAAACATCTATAATTGATCTCTAAACGATGAAAAAGTTCATTTCTATTGTTCGCAACCTTTTGCAAAGTATTTACAATGTTTAATAAAAATGAATGAATCATTTGAGGCCGAAACTTGATATTGAAAGATTACAAAAAAAACTCATGCAAATTCTCTCTTGCAGAACTCATTTGGACGACCAGACGATATTGTGGCAGCTGAAACACTAGCCAATCACGTGCGCTGCAATCACTCCTTCGTCCACGAGGTATTCCAGGCCCAATTTAGATCAAGTCTGACTTGTCCCAGGTGTCATCGACAATCAAACACATTTGATCCGTTCTTGTGTGTCTCGGTACCAGTGCCACAACAGCAGAGGCAAATGAATCTTTTTGTTAATGTTTTGTACACCTCCCAGCAACCTCGACAAGTAAGAATTGGGGTCAGTGTGAATCAGGCGGCGAATATTAAGGAACTTCGGGAGATACTTGCCAGCGATACTGGTATTGAGGAGAGTCACATGCTGTTGACAGAAGTACATGATGAAGGTTTTCACAGGTAATGAATGAAAATGTGAGACTTTTTGCTGATTTCAATGTTGTTGGCACGCTTCATTGAAATTCCAACGGGGTCTATTTAGAATTATTAGAGCAATTAAATAGGAGATCGGGGGTCATGAAGAGCAGTCAAATGCAACGTAATTTGACATTTTTAATCGAATCAAGATCAATTTTTAATTTATACTTTTCCAATTTTACTCTGAGAATGTCAACGTCACTTATGTGTTTTCCAACTATTTCAAACCAGTTTCAAAATTGAAAAGATAGTAGGCTTCCAGAAAATCACCTTCCCCTTATTATTTACTCCATCTATAGTTTAGAATGATGTTATTATATCATAATGACATCAGTGAAGTTATGTAAGAGGGGAGTTATGTAAATGTATGAATCTCTTTTCGGTTCATTGAATTTTATTGATTAAATCTTTGTGAAAGATCATGGTTTGATTAATATTTCATTAAATTTTCATGTAAACTCGATGGAATAAATGCAACGACAAAGGAATTAGAAAGCCGCTTGATGACTCAGAAGAGAATGTTCGAATGAACAAAATGAGTCCAGTGACATTGAAATTGAATAAAAATTGGGGCTTAGAGAATGCATTAAAACGAATTTTTAATGGTATTTCATCATCTCAAGATACAGATAGTGGCATTCCGGGTTAACTAACTCAATTTATTCATCGATCTCGATACATCTGAAAATTTTGTGTCTCTCTTCGTGATCGTAGACAGCTCAACTAATGATTTTGCTCCTGAATTATAACCCAAAAAAGAACCACATTAAGTATCCATTTTGCCCACCTGCTTCAACTGATATTCCTTAAATATCGCCAAAGGACTACTAGAATAAACAATTTTGATTTTTTTCCAGAACCTTTTCGGATTGTCAACCCCTCTCAGTAATAACTGAGAACGACCCCCTATACTGTGTAGAACTTCCCCAACTCAAAGAACCCACAGAGCAGGCCTACATTCTCTTAGTGTGGGTGAATGTCCTGGTGAAAGGTGACTTACGAGAGCGGTTTGGAAGTCCCTATACGATGCAGGTATCCCGAGAAACATCCTACGAAGACCTCCAGAAACTTCTCCTGAAGGAAATGCACACAACCCTTTCCGAAGATGTTTTGACTTCGAGTCAAGCACCTGGTCTGTTCAACATCAGAGTCGCAGACCCCGCGGCGACACCGATTCAGGACGAACATCCCTGCATCGATCCTTGCGTCGAGCATCCTCTCTATACCGAGCAGATAGAGCAGGCATTGGCGCTCTGTGCTGACGACTCTGGTCCCCAGCACGTTAAACTTATCCTCGAATGGGACGAGGCAACCAAATCTAACATAATTCAAGACGACTCTGATCAGATCGAAGAACACGCGAGTGTCAAACAACTCAAGACTAACGCTGAGTTAGGGGGAACAGTTACCCTGGAGGAATGTTTTGATTTGTATACAAGAGAGGAGATCCTTGGAGCTGAGGATGCTTGGCACTGTCCGTACTGCAACAGAAAGCAAGAGGTAGATAAAAGTTCTTTATATTTATGCGATAGAACCCTCGCAAAATCTGCGAAGAACAGAAAGAAGTTGCAAAGTAGAATTATTACAGACATTTTAGTGGAAAATTTCCGTACACTTCTAGAATTTTTTTACGAAATGATAGCTACGTTGAAAGTACAAGGAATTCCATCGTTAAAAGTTGATAATTTGCTTCATTTTTTACTATCTTTATTTGCAATCAGAAATTGAGACTTAACCCATTGCAATGCATCACACTACTCCACTTTTTGTCTTTTTGTAGTAGTATGAATACACCTCATGACTCCCCACTTCGCTCACACTAATACTTTTCGTCATCTTGGTGTAGCAATGGATTAAAGTCGATAGTAAACATTCCACTTTGTCCCGCTTTCCCCAGTATTTCTTAAATATTTTTCATTTCCTTATTCTCAACTTTTCATTGAAATCTAAAATTGCAATAGTTTTTCTCTTTCTCATCAAATGTAAGGCAATATCACCTAATGCACAATATTATATTCTCATTACATTGAGTGGAATATTTGCAATTTAGGGTAACCTGCGCAATAGATGGACACCACCTAAAAAATGGACGGTCAACCTTTGAGCCGAAGTTTCAGTTTTTAATTCAAGTTTTTGAAGAAAGATATTGGGGTTTTTAGGGGATGATACATTCCATTTTGCCACACCTTCTAATATTTTCCAATGTTTATGATTTTTTTTCATTTGTCAGGTGGTAAAGAAGTTGGGACTGTGGTCGCTGCCCGACATCCTGGTGATTCATCTGAAAAGGTTTCGTCAGCAGACCGCAAAACAAAGATCAACATCGAAACTGACAATGCTCGTGGACTTTCCTCTTTACGGTTTCGATATGACACCTCATCTGGCGCATGGTGGGGTCCAACCAAATCACACAAATGTTACAACACTTGGAGCATTAGGCTGGTCTCCCTGGAAAAAACCACGAACGCGTCATCACAATATTCCAAAGTACGATGAGAATGTCTACGACCTTTACGCTATTTGCAATCACCATGGACAGGACTTACAGGGTGGTCATTACACTGCCTTCTGCAGAAATCCTTACGACACTCAGTGGTACTGTTTTGATGACACTAGGGTCGAGGCTGTCAATGACACTAATTTAATTACAAATGCTGCCTACATGCTGTTTTATCAAAGAAGGAGCAGCAATTCGGCTGGCAATTCTTCTGCAGCTTCCACCAGTTCTACCGGGTCTGGCATCGATCACTGGGTATCAAGGATGCCACCATTTTATTTCAATAATAAAAATAGTGGAGTTATTACGAATAATAAGCAGAGCAAGTCGCAGGAGGTACTCTGCCAGGAGAAAATTGTTGAGGAGAAAAATCTTAATAATTTTAATCGTGGATGTCGTAATTATGCTACTCTACAGCCTAGTAAGAGGCACGTCGCTACGGAAATTGGAGATGAGACGGGGGAGATTGATCATTATTCTGATGATGAAGCACCGTCTAGGAGAGAATGGGTTAGTTGTGTAATGGGCGGTGAATTATAGTGCTTTATGCGGTTTCATTCCTTTTTCTTTAGAGGATTCTCATGGTATTCATTTTTTTGTGGACGAACACCTTTAAGAAATTTGCAGAGATAAATTCAAAGGATATTATACTATTTTCATAAGCGATTTGTTTCCCAGATTTTATTGTGCTGTGAGAAAATATCACTGTTATAAAATTTTCATTTCATTTAATAGATATATTTTATTGTTCATGTAATATAGACAAGTAACATTTACTTATGGCTGGATATGCACAATTAGTTTATTCCATCTGCCCAAAATTTGTTTTGCACTTCTTAACATCTGCTTTTGTTATTCTAGGCCTCACCAAAACCAGTAAGAAAGACGTCCTCAATAACACTGACACCAAACCAACCAGCAGCGATAATTCAGAATGCCCACAGTGATCCAGACACAGCTGTAATTCACGAATCAACATTGTAACATACAATTTGAGCCAGATAGCAATCTGGCTGTGGGCTAGAGGGCCTGTACTGGTTTTACTCACCACATACTGAAATTAATGCAGTAGTATGTTAGCCAAGGCTCTTTGGATATTTAAAATAATTTCCAATGATAGGCAAATTAATTGCTCACACCTACGTGTAATTGTCTTTTAATACTGTCTTTTTTTTTCATAATTTTCGTGAGCAACGAGAGATCTCAGATGACTATTTCGAATTAACAATCCTACACTGATTTTTCTCATGTAACTAAAGACTATCTTCTGAAAGTGCGTATCGTACATTTTTTAGATTCATATTATCGAGAAGAATGCGCAGATTTTCGCGTCTAAAGTGGTGATTTTTGCGAATAATTGAATTGAAATAGCAAATTGTACAAAAAAATCTTATAGAAAAACTTTGTCAATTCGCTAGAAAATTCTGTTACATGTCTGTTCAAGTTCGATAGAAAATCAGTTTTTGTGGTCAATTATATTGAGAAATTACCTTTACAACGTTTTTCAAACCAACAATGTCTACTAGAAACTAGGTTACAGAAAAAATCCCTACAGTTTAATTTTTTCATACAACTTTTTCTATTGTGACATTGTATAGAAGTTTCTTGACATGAATTTTTCAAGTTTTTACTCTATTTTTCATCTCTTTTTATAAACAAGAAAAAAGTCCAGAAATTTAAGCCGCGGATTATTGGTAGAAAATGTCTGGGTAGAAGAAGCGTAATAAAAAAATCCGTTACTTTTCGTTTTTTCATACTATATTTTGCACTATAGAATTCATACTCAAAATATCACGTAGATAGGCCACAACATTTTCCAATAGTCTGCAAAAACTCTATGGAAAATTCCACAGAATTTTCCAGTGAATTCACAGGCTTCCTCTATAAATTGTTTTTGTCTGTATGAGGAACACAAATAGAACTTTCCTCGACGTTAATATTCTCGCAATGATATTTGGCAGCACAAGCCTGTGACAATAAAGCGAGTAAATTCTCTCTCCGTTGCGAGAGACCAAGTGACAAAAATTGAACGAGAGAGAGAGAGAGAAAACGAGAGTTGCAGAGATGTGTTGCGTGATTTTATCTTCTTTTTACGAAGTAAATAGTACTTTGTTTATTTTCTCTTAAAGGGCATAATGTCAGTGATTCAGAACTATTTATGATTATGACACTGTCCTCATCCTAATGTTTGTACTGTATTCGTATCATCCACTAGTGGCCTTATCTCGACACAATTGATACGCAAAATTTTTTAAAGAAATTTCCTCCATTAGTCAATTATCATTTAATTTTTCTAAAACTTCGACATCAATGAACAATTTTTTTTTTCGATCGTAAATAGTACACACATACCTGTTGCGCCCTTCAGAATTATCATTCCAGGTAGAGAAAATGTTTTTTCATAGTGAAAGTGATAAAAGTTTTATATAACATTGAAGGGAAAAGTAATATACATATGTAAATATGAATAATGAGTTGACATACATATGTTAGTTTTTATTTTGAAAAAAAAAAAATAAAGTGAAAAATGTAAAGTTTTTAAAAGAACTAGTCACATGAATTTATGACAGAGGTAGAGAAAACGCACGCGTACACACATCCTGATATCAGATTAAATGAAGTGCAGAGTGAATGGTGAAATGAAGAATAGGTGTGTCAATCTTGTTTATTATTTTTTTTTAACGAGATACAAATTTATGACTTATAAGTTCAAACGTGTTAGTGCATTATTCCCGTTCAAATGACTGAGGGATGACTATTATTATTATTATATTATTGAAAGAAATATTATCAATCCATATTATCGAATAATCACTTTAATTTTTGTTGAAAATACATAGAGAAACTGGGATAAACACGAGTCTGATTTATTTGGAGGGGCATGCTCTGGAGATTCTGCATGGTCTAATAGCTCCTTAATTTTTAAATGGGAAATGGAGTAATCTAATTATCCAATTAAAAGGGTTAGTCTTAAATAGCTGAGAGAACTTCTTCGGGCTTTGAAAAGAAGGATTTGCGCCCTGGGAATGTTCAATAACTGTATCCAGATATTTTTATCAGTCCTCATTAATCCTTGATCTGTCGCGTAATGACACCGAATTTTTTCTTATTCATTTTTTAATGGAGAACGATGATGACAATAAACATGTCACTTCAATACGACAATGGGCGTCCTGAAAAACACTGAAAACTCAAGAAGCTGTGCTCTGAAAGCCTTCATAAAATTTTACCTGTCTCTAAAAATAAATACCCAAAGTAGAAATAACGGAGGGGAATTAAAAAGATAAAACTGCGCAATCTCGTCAGCTTCCGGTGACTTCCGCTCTTCCGCATACAGTGGCTCATACATATTTATCCCCCTCCAATGGCCCCAGAAACTGAGCCCACATCGTAGTCTTTCCCATGGAGACTACAGGAATTAATATCGTGAGTCTAGTTAAGAATAATTTTCCAACGTGGGGAGACGTCTACACTCCGCAATGTTATCCCTACAACAGTATTGAATTTTCAATCCTGAAATTAAACCATCTATATCAAACAACAGAATGTTTTTTATACCGCAAGTGAAAAATTGCAGTCTTTGCATGCCTCACGTACAAAAATCGTCTTTTTCTCACTGATATAAAAGATCATATGAAAAAACAAATTACTTTCTCGTAAGTGAGATTTCAGAATGTAAAACAATACAAATCAAATTTGAAATAGACAAAAGTCTACATAGACCCGGCATATTACATTCACTAAAAACATGACTTTTCATCTACATAAATTGGACTTCATATTTCTCCTATAATAATTAATTTTAGCTAAAAGTTAATGGTCTATGTTTTGCCAGTAGTTTTCCAAGTTACATTTATTATAATTAACTAACAATCGCGCGCGCACTAACCACAGATTATGGGGGACATTGCTGACGCTTCTGGAGCGGCTTCAACCGCGAAATTTCACAGCGGTGGTGCATGAACTACAACAGTGGACGTGTCTGTCGGTAAGACATCGTCCCGAAGATCGTGGCTCTCTGGGCTTTTCGCTCTAAGAGCTCCAGGAGCCAAGAAAAACACGACAAAAGTCATAACGGATTTTAGAATATACCAGGAGCCGTAGAACAATGGCAAATAGCCTCACGAATTCAGTGCCACGTACTCTGTGGTAATACTTTACCAGCAGGCACATTCATCCTCGTAGTTCATGCGCCACCGCTACGAAATTGTGTGGTTGATGCTACTCCATAAGCGTCAGTGATCTCCCCTGTAATCTCTGCAGTAATCCCCAACTTAAAAAATAGGTGATACCGGAAGTGCAGCCCCATTGGCTATTGTGAAAAACCCCCACTGCCCCATCGCCATCTACAACAGAATCTCCTATCGCGCATATACAGAGTGGCCGGTGTAGTCGCCGAGAGTTGAGCTCCGGGCTCCGTTCTGTGATCTACGGAAACTCGAGAGTGTCACAATAATCGTGTTGTTTAAATATTTGGATTTCTCACTGAGAACAAGCAAAGGTAAGTGTCATTTTACCTCCAATTACCCGACAAAGCCGCGATTATTGTCATCAATGGCGGTCCGGTAACTGCAATATTGCGAGTGAAAACAAATGATCCTTGAATCCTTGGATGACTGGCCCGTCACTGCGATCGAGAATAAAGACATTTTGCAAATTCGATTATCGTATCTTTCGAGCGGTAACGATTAGACCAATTAGGCATATTTTTTATCCTTTTTCATTCTTCTGCGGTCGAGTATTTTGTCATCGTAAGTCGCTCCACATCTTACTCTTGAGTACGATGCATCGGGAATAGTCAAGGTGGTGGGGATAGGATTATCCCAGGGGTAATCCGTAACAACAAGCTACACACAAGCCCTCTCCGTTGAGCGCCGCTCCCTCGAGAAGGACAGAACACGGTGGCGCACGGTGTTGCCCCTCTATCTCACTCTTTTCTTTCACATGAACACTGTACAACTGCAACCTGGGGGGGATCGATACACATGGGTGGTATACACGTATAGGGAAAAATGTTATCTGTACAGCAAGGAATTTTCAGTATTTCTTTTTATGGTGTCGTGACACTGGATATTATGAGCAATGCGAGACTACTGTCATCATCTTACCAACACCCTCATTCGTGGGGAAAGAATGAGAGGGTTGTCATTTCTACGGGTAGCAATTTTAGATTTTTTTTTCCCTTGTTTTCTTTTCGTTTGGTTCGTGCGGGCTCTTACATTGTGGAATAATGCCTTCGGTATTGAATATTCATAATTATATCGGAAAGTTTAACATTTTTATTCTGCTAATGTTGATGATTCAATTTTTCAGCAAATCGAAGTTTAAATCGTTACATAGGAAAATCGCTAGTCGTCAACAGTTCGATAGCAGCAGGGAAATTCCAGGATTTTTTTCTTTACATTTTGAACGTACTTTTGTAAATTTCAAAATGAGTCCTTACTCATCGAAATTGCATCGTTCGGTCAGGAGTTGTTGACAATTGAATAAATACCAGCTATTTTAGAAAACGTCGAATGTCGATTTGACGGAAAAAGTTGGGGGGCACGTTATGCAGCAGTCGCGTGTCTAGGAGTATTTTTTCTCTTATCAATTTGAGAATCGATACAATAGTCTAACGACCTTGCTCCTACAAGTTTGTCGAGTGCTTTTATTATTGATTTTTTTGTGAATGGAGATGGGTTGATTGGCCCCATTGATAAACAAATTTAATCGAAGAGTCATTGACGCTGACTCTATCGTATCGAGTTGGATAAAAATAAATGGTCATTTGATTTGGTCTCTTCCGAACATTGTGTTCTGTCTCGATAGTCTAGTGTAATTCGAGTCTTGCGTTTGCGTGCTATGGGGTGGAGAGGCTCTGGGTTTTTTGCCTATCGGCATGAACCGCCTGAATGCACTCTTATTTCACTTTTTGAGGATATTCCACCTCTTTTGTAGGTAGTGCATTGCCTATTTCCGAGTATTAAATTTTTCAACGGCATGGCCGATGCAAATTTCAAATCCAATAGACAACGCTTCTGGAATAGTGGAGATTGTTGAAGAGATAAAATGAGAAAAGTTATTTTTATGGAGAGGGGGAGGGGATATTTAACTTCACGAAGAGAAGGAAGAATTCAGCGAGTTTTATCTCGCTGATTTATTTTTGATGCATCCATTCGACATTTCCGATGTAAAAAAAATGGATAAATCGGTGTTCGATGCTTGAGATATTTTTGGCGGAGACGAATGGCTGAGATAAGAAATAAAAACGAGGGCAAGGTACGATTTGCTTGGGGAATCAGACCAAGAAATCAGGAGAAAAAATGTGCTGAGAGTTGAATTTAAAAATCGGACAAACATGTCAGAGAGAACTTTGAGATCTTTTAGGGAAATGTTCAAGTTGAGGATGAAGGAAAGCTCTTCATCGTTGACTGGATTCTCCCCCGATTTTATTCATTGATTTGAATGATGGAATACAAATTTTTTATGGGGGACAACAGATGCGTATTTGTACGTTAAAAATAATAGTGAATCGCGGAATTATGGCCAATTTATCCTGGGCCATGATGACTATAATGACCGATTGTTGATCACAAATGAGGAATAAAAATGAATAAACATATTTATGTTGTTTTTCAAAATAAGAAAAATTTGATGGAGAGGAGTTTGATGTTTCGGAGAAATATCCAACGATTAAATGATGGGAATTTCTTCATCTTTAACAATAGTCGCGTGACTTTATCCATTGAACTGAAGGGTACAGAAAGTTTATAGGAAATAATTGCTACGTATTTTTTTAAGCTAAAAAATGGAACGTCGTGGAATTATGATCAATTGATTCTGTACCTCGATGACTGCAAATATGAATTATATGGTCATGCATTAATTGACCACATGGATGAAAATGAATGTGTTACTTTTCATTGTATTAATGACAGCTCGAAAAGAAAAACATTTAGAAGGGAAATTCATCACGGAAGTGGAAAACTCCCACAGAGGTCAATCTTCCATTCTCCCCACATTCCCATGGATAGGGTCCATTCATAGTAAAGACACCAATTTTGTTAAGAGCTTCAAAGCCCATTTGTTAAAAGTCAATATGTAGCTCATATTGGGAAATAATTTATAGGTTGCAATTACCGGCTACGTTCACTGCGATTACCCATGATTTTTTAATTTATAACCACTGTATATTTGATTATATTCAGCTCATACTAAAGATAATAATTAACAAATCTCATTAATAATTATTTCGATCGAAATTATCATTGAATATTATTGGATTATGGATAGGGATTGTCTCAATAATATAAAAACGATTTAACTATCAACTTTAATTCTTTATTATCGCACGCAGAAGGTATATCTTTCTCGTATGATGTCTCCAGACAGATCAACTGACTTTCAGTGACCAAAGATTTGACACTCTAGACCCATTTGACAAAAGGCCCTTGCTCATTCATTCCTTTCTGTTTCTTCTCTGGTTCTATTCATTAAAACCATTCTAGACATTTCGGTACTGTTCGGAGAAAAACTATAAAAACAATAACATACTGAGATGGACTGAAAACAGCTATAGACAGACAATTCATTTTTGTCCACACATATCAAGCACTCTCAATAAATATTATCTCAACTTTTTCAACATTATACCGCATAAAAGAGCTAAACCAACAAATATCGGGTAATGTCAGTCGTTTTTGCGACCAGATTTCTGATGACGTCCGAATATCGATGTGCAAGATCTCCATTGGCCGGGTGTCAGCAATTTGGGGAGTCCTGCATTCGCTGACGTCATTGACCTTTCAAATATGGAAACTCATACTATCCATCGGGCGCTAAAAAACGTTAATAAACAGAACTACTGCTCAGTCATGATCCTGAAATAATTTTCCTCTCTTAAAATATCGTATTGTAATAAATCTTGAGATTGCCAGGACATAGTTGCTGCGGTAGGGATCGATCCCCATTCGGTTGTCGTAGCTATTTATTCCAGAGAACTGACAGAACTAGTTGCGAGCTTCCATTTTCCATAGTTTTGTTGGTACTTGTTAGAAATAGGAAAATATCCGATCACGAAGTTCCAAAGTCCAAGTGGGATAATATAGTTCTATCGTATCGTATCGGATCGTGCCCGGAGTCCAAAAACTAATTCTAATCCTCTATTAAGGATCTTAAGGTATCTTGAGATGATTTTCAAAAATTCGTCTTCTGAACCGTGAGGATACAGAATAGATCTGGGAGTAACTGGAACTACTTGAATTTTGAAACCGTAAAATATCCGACAATTTTCAAGTAAATTTTCCAATCATGTGACAGAGTTGGAGATAAATAGTTCCAGTGGTTGACGACGGGCAGAAAAAGTAATCCTAATCTTCCATTGGCTGATCCTTCCGCCCAGCAGGTTCAGTTGACCTGAATTCGTGTGCAATTGGTTGAGAATTTACCAGACCTTGTGACGTCATAAGCCTTTAAAATATCGAAATTTATAACATTCACCATGTGGTAGAAGAAGCCATTGAATAACACTTCTTTGTCATGATATGGAAATAATTTTCTTCTCGAAAAACATCTTATTGTGATAAATTTTAAGGATACAGGGAAGAAATTGGTGGGGTAGGAATCGATACTCACATCTGGTCGTCACATTTATTTATTCCAAAGCACTGTTGGTTCCTGTTTGCCAGAGGAATTCGAGTATCCTTGCAAACGTTTCTGTCGAGGGACATCTGCTCAGCTGCTGTCACACAGCGGTTGTACATTGTCCTGACTTTCTTTAGCATGTGGGTGAGAGAGGACGGGGGGAAAAGGGAGATCACGGGGGCAGAAGACTGAAGGAAAAAGGAAGAAGCAGATAAACAGTAGTAGGAAAGCTCCCTTTATTTTTCAGAATTATAAAGAGGGAATTGAAAAGAGTGGAATAAATCGGAGTGGAAAATTCATTCATTGTTTTTCAATTAACTGTCCGCAAATTGAAACGGGGAAATGAATTTCTCCTTTCTATTAAATTTGACGGAGATTTCATTGGAATATCGATAGTCCATTTACAATGGGCTCAGAGTGATTGTGTGGACATGTAATTTCCGGGGCTAGAGTTTTCCAGCATCTTCCTATTGAGTATCTTTTGTATGTGGTGGGTAGAATGTAGGGGAAACGATTCTATCAAATAGGGATCCTCTGTCCCTTATGTCACTAACATCGTTGCATGCTACTTTACTCGGTTTTTCAACTGCTGGATGAAGCTATTTAATTGATAGGCAGTCATTAAAATGTTTCTTCCATTTGAATTACAACGTGCGTTGGTTCAAAGGCATTCCTCTTGTCACTTGATTTATCGTATTAACCTTTTTTGAATTGCTGGCCTCGTGTCATGCGGCTTAAGGATCAATTGAATTAACGCGAGTGAATCCGCATATGCAATTATGTTGTTTTTGCTTTTCACCATTCAGAAAGGAGGAGAAGTGATTTTTATCTGATTATTCAGTTGAACGTTTGGATTGTTTTGGGTATTTGGCTTTGTCAATGAGAATTTTCATTCAATGTCACAGAGCAGTTGATTATTCTTCTGACTTTATCGACAGAATTACGTTGATGTTAATCTCAGTCGGCAAATCCCGGTTGATTATTCCAGGGTAAAGTAGACAATATGCACCAAATGTCGACGTAAACAGGAGTTTATGGGGGGCTTCAAGTGTCAAGTACCTGGATTATTTACCTGGATCCCTGGATTATCCCTCGATCATTGAATTGAGTGTATTGTTGTGATGCTGCCGTATTTTTTTGCTTCTGTTTTCATTTAAAATGTCGAGGTTCATCTTAGATGTTGGATTATTAGTTTTTTAATTTTTCCAGTCAGTCTTCAGTTTATGATTAAATTTGTTTATCAATTTTTGTCCATTGATGAGAATTGGTATTCATTCAATAAATTCATGAATTCTCTCAACGAATTCGCTGGCCCGATCCAATTTACCCACCTCATTGTCAAGTGAATTCAATTGTTCCTTCAAGAATCTCCTGTGACCTCTAATCGGAACTTTTGTCATCGTTCGATCTTGAATATTGAGTATGTCATTGGGTATGTATCCGGTGTACCCCATAGTGTGACTCCCCGTCACATCGGGAGTCATCGTGTATGCCATAGTGAGACAGACAGTTGGACAACCATGAAGAGGAAGTGAGACGAACCAACAACTTCCACCGATCGATTCCTGGGGCTCGTGGTTAACTCCCTGGGGTTTAGTTCTCCTTTATGCCACGCCTTGTGCCAGCATGGGCTTTTCCTATCCGCTGTGACAAAAAAAAAACTTTTCCATATTATTAATCATGCAGTCTCTCATTTAAACTTTGGGAAACATTTTTCGAATTAATTAGAATGGTCACGTTGGTGCAAGGTATGCTCTCGAGCGAGGACAAAATGGGAGGATGGAGGATTCATTGTACTCTTGATTTGTTTGAACTTCCGGTGAAAGGGCGCACCCTTGCAAAGTTCTATGAAACGCTCGCTTATTTGATAGCGGAATGGCTTGACAGCTAAAGACTTAAACAACCAATCATGTTCTGGAATAATGGAAAATAATTCTCGTGGGATGAATTGAATTGTCCCGTTTTCACCTCAAAGGATGGTCATAAATCTTCCAACATTGGAATTTGTACTCCCTTCTAACATGAAAAAAGCAAGTTATTTTCATGATAAAAATCGTCATTTGGCATCTTCTGATTTAGATGAGGAATTGAGTCTTCATTTTCTTCTGAACTTAATTCTCCTTTTTCAACTATGATGAAACATTGTCAGGAACTTATTAAAATAGTATGGGATCTGCTCTTTAAGGAAGTTGCAGAATTTAGTTTTCAACTTTCAAGACCTGAATAACAAGGAATCTTGGAAAATTGAAATGAATTTTCCTAGGATGGATCGAGGTATACTCTGTTATCTGGCTCACTGAATGGAAACAAATCCTCGAATATCGGAAATTTTATTCACTTAATCTGAACATGAACAGACGTGATTTCCAATGAAATGTCATGATTCAACTGCTCGTTTATAACATTATTTTTTCTCCTTGAATTACTATTTCCGTCTTTGTGGAACCTTTGCAATGGTTTTATTTTTTGAAATTTGTAGTTCTAATTTTCACTTTTATTTTTGAAATGTGATGGGATATTGTAGGGATTTGAAGGAAAAACTATGTCTACTTTCTGAGCAAAATGCAAAATTTAACTCTTAACTTTCTAGACTTGAATAACCAAAGCCTCGGGTAATGGCAATTAATGCTCATGGGATGAATCGAATTATCCCTTGTCTGCGCCTCAAAGGATGAATGAGAAATTCTCCTTTGAAATTTCGATTCACATATCCTTAAAGACTGAACTCATTTCTGATTAAATTATTCTCTTCTATTAACAGTAGTCCATCATTGTGTCAATTTATTTCTCTCGAAATTCTTCTGAATATGCAATTTTCAGTTATTTCATTTTATGGTCATCGTGAAAAATGAAATCATTCTCAATAAAATCGCGTGACTCATTTTTACCTGGTAGAATATTCTTCGTCTTATTCGATCGTTATTTGCGTTACAAAATACCGACTTCATTCTTTCTATTGTGTTGAAATTAATTTCCACACTTGTCTTCGAATATTAGACCTATTTAACCCTCTTTGGCGGTAGATATTTAATTATTGGACCGTTTTATATTTCAATTTGATTCCTCATTACGACCCAAATGAAACAGCTTCATCAGAGAATTATTTTCCTGGACAAGATTAAGTTATTCTCTTCAACCCAAATGACTATCTCATAAATCCTGCACCCTCATAAATTTACGCCTAAAATTTTCGTACTACATTTGGGAGAGTTTTATCGCCCTTTACTTTGCACTAAAACTGAAAGCAATTTCAGTATTAAAAATTCAAACTTTTGCGGAAACCCAATGGGAATCGTAATTTAAATTGAATTATTCGTTGAAAATCAGTGGAAATCAGGATAATTCCGATAAATGTATTCTTGAATTTACAGTTAATTCGGGATTGAATATTCATGATTCCGTTGAACATTCAAATACATTGCGAAACTCTGATTTCAATTCTGTCAAAAACTTCATAATTTCTCGTGATTTTTATTGAAATTAGAAATTTTATGATATTCTCCCCCATCAATCACCTTGAATGTTGCTCCCTTAAAATGCACTTATTGGATTATGGATAGGGATTGTCTCAATAATATAAAAACGATTTAACTATTAACTTTAATTATTTGATGTCTTCAGATCAACTGACTCTCAGTGACTAAAGATTTCACACTCTAGACCCATTTGACAAAAGGCCCTTGTTTATTCATTTCTTTCTGTTTCTTCTCTGGTTCTATTTATTAAAACCATTCTAAACATTTCGGTACTATTCGGAGAAAAACTATAAAAACTATAACATACTGATATGGACTGAAAACAACTATAGACAGATGATTCATTTTTGTCCACACATATCAAGCACTCTCAATAGCACTGATCCCCTATCCACGAAATGCCAGTATTTTCTTCAATCTGAGACATCAAATTATTTAATCAACTATTCGTTAATCAGCATTAACCATTCATCTCCTCATTTACATTTTACTCAATCGCATGAGTAATAATTATTTCAATGCACCTCACGCACCAGAAAATCTCCATCGGAATCTTCACGTGTGCATTATTATCATCATTATAATATTACCATCATCCGCATACTTGGGAACGGCCTTCGGCACATGATCTTGAGTGGCTTGCATCAATAATCCCCCTCGAATATTCTTTCTCACGCGTCGAGACGCGTGTTATATGCTGTCTTGCAGTTGCACACCCGTCAGAATAAGTGAAAGTAGACCTCTCAATTTATCTACCAGTCGTATTATCCCTTCATTTTTCAGGTACACCGGATTTCGTGGAAAAAAAAAATGTTTCAGTAGTTTCGAAGAAAAATATATCGGAACACTTCTGCGAGCGAGACACCGGGATTTTCGGTGATTTATTCAGGGTATTTGTTATAATACGGCCACAATGGCTCCTAAACACTCTTAAGCTTCGTACGTGTTCGGATGTATACGAAGAGCGTAACTGGGATTACAGATCGTAAATATAAAGACTGACACGAGGGGCACGTATTGCTCACAGTGAATGGACCCTACTGGTCATTTACCTCCTATCGTTGATGATTTAATGAAAATTGTGTTTCATCCGATTGTTGACAATTATTCTTCATCCTGCTATCGAGTTATCCGCTGCTCAAAATTTATTTGTGAATTATATCGAAAAACCGAGCACGGATGAGTGCGGATGAAATTTAATATAAAATTCTAATCGATATGATTTTAATATTATTATAGGCTGGTAATACGTTAGGCAACAAGGGGATGAAGATTTTCTGATGATTGGGGGGGGGGGGACGAATAGCCAACAAGGTTTTTATTGAGAATGCTTGATATGTGTGGACAAAAATGAATCATCTGTCTATAGTTGTTTTCAGTCCATATCAGTATGTTATAGTTTTTATAGTTTTTCTCCAAACAGTACCAAAATGTTTAGAATGGTTTTAATAAATAGAACCAGAGAAGAAACAAAAAGAAATGAATGAACAAGGGCCTTTTGTCAAGTGGGTCTAGAGTGTGAAATCTTTAGTCACTAAGAGTCAGTTGATCTGGAGACATCATACCAGAAAGATATCTCTTCTGCGTGCGATAATAAAGAATTAAAATTGATAGTTGAATCGTTTTTATATTATTGAGACATCCCTATCCATAATCCAATAGTTTTCAAACGCACAAGCCGCAAAATTGATCAGCACACTTAGAAAAAAGAGTACAATTTCATGAACAATTGATGACTAATTGTTGGGACAACGACACTGAATGTAATTTAGTGAGTGAAAATTTGTGAAATTTCGGAGCTGTAGACGAGGTTCGGATGAATATCAGAACGAACATCTCAAAATACAAGAAATTTGAAAATTTGAATTCCTTAAGTCGTAATAGTACTTGAAATAGTCAACTGATCGATCGATACACCCAATCGTCAAATTTCACTTCGAATTATTCACAAAATGGTAAATATTGAATTTCTTCTCCAACTCAACCTAAATATTATATGAATATCCCACTGCACAAAACGCTCAAATTGTCTGGGTATTTCCCTTCACTCCAGGTCATTCTAAATCCCATCACAGTTTGCAACCAAGAAAATTGAAGGAAAACAGTAGAAAATTTGT
This sequence comes from Diachasmimorpha longicaudata, assembly GCF_034640455.1. NCBI lineage: Eukaryota > Metazoa > Arthropoda > Insecta > Hymenoptera > Braconidae > Diachasmimorpha > Diachasmimorpha longicaudata. The sequence continues at coordinate 6,314,910 of NC_087225.1, forward strand.
CTTCCATATCGAGTGAGCTTTGTTGAAGCTCACCGGTTTCCAGTGGATAAGATATTCGAAGGGAATTCGAAAATATTTTCCTGCTCCGTGCTATATTTGTCACTATTAGACCGAGATTTTGATTTTTCTTATTTTCCTCTGTCTGTATGCACCAGTGGCGCTGCATTTGGTATAGTACTCAACTGCAGTTACGTCCCACGAATGCATTTCTCGGAAGAACTCTCAAACAATCATAACGGGAGCAAACGAACCCTCGTATCACACACACACACCCACCCACATACATATCCAGGGGTTTTGTAACTAAAAGAAAAGTTGAAAGAACTAGAGTTACGGTTGTGGTCGTTAAAAAGCTCGAACTTTCCCAGTTTCAGTCCCTTTTTTACTACTGAAACATACGTATCAACATACTACACAACTCTGCACTCTACACCCCTCCCCTTTCTTTCATCCCCTTTCCATGTCTCACCCTCTCATCTCACTCTTTCTAATCTGTCAGTCTCGAATTGTTTGATGAATGTTTATCATTTCAGAACTTGGAGCATGTCTTGACAAGTACGAGAGAGGACTTTAAAACTGGAGTCAGTGCAGTTCAAGGGTTCATCACTATGGCGATTGGTCAACAACTTCCGGAACAATATACAGTACCACCACTGGCTAAGATATTTCACAGCTTACCACATCTCAACGTATCTCTTCACTCTGTCAACAACACATTCAATCCACGCTCGGAGATTTATCTCGAGGTAGATTTTAAATAATTGAACAAGTACTGTAACGTAAATATTTTTATTCATCCGCAGTAGAAACCATGAGGCAGTTCAACGGAATATAGGCCAGTGCTTTCAGTTAAATTTCGTAGAATGAAATATCGTTCTAACGTTCATTCATGTAGTCTGATGTATTTTAATCAGATCATGAAGTGGTGGAGGGTCTTTTTATTTCACCTGCGAGTGGATGGTGATTGTGTGCACGAGTAGGGTGAGAAAGGATGGGATGAAGAACAGATAGACGAAAATATTGGCCATAAGTCGGTAGTAAAATAGAGAACGCTGATGGAGTGTTTCTTTTTTTCCACCGTTGTTACATCCGCAGTTGTACAGCAGGCTTTGGATTTAAGTTTACGATGATTTTATGTTTTCAACTGCAAAGGGAGACATTTGATTCTATTTTAAACTGTTAGGAAACACTCAAGTATTCTAGAAGAATAAGAAGACTTATCTTTGAAATAAAATTAGATCTAATAATAATAGCATTTCCTTATGGGCTTCAATGGATTGATTTCCCCACTGAAAATTCCCTCTTGGATATCTTAAAAGTTCATTTAAATTCATCCTCTGATTCAACCTACAATCGAAAAATAGTCACTTCCACACAATTGAGTAGTAATACACTATTTATCCGACAATTACCTCACGTCCTGAATCCTCTCTGAACCATAAAATAAAGTCGACTTGTGGCATTTGCAGGTCCATTATCTCATCTCTTTTAGAAAGACTAAAGTCTTCTTCGCAGACGAATTAAAACCTTCTTTAAACAATTTGTGGTGGAATAAGGAGAGTTGGGTCATGAGGCCAGTAATATTAAAACTTCACCAAAAAATGAAAAAAAAATCAGTGGAAGAAAAGAAATAAAACACCACTGTATGGGGATGAATCTAGGCCGCATGGAACTACTAAAACTGTGAGGTACAATACGAAGCGAATCTCAACAATGAACAAAGAGCCCAACCGGTGCGGCATAATGTGCCTCGGGGAGTGTATTCTGGGGGTCTCATAGTTTATACGTTTACTTCCATTTCTTGCCTTAGCAACTGGGTAGTTTCGATGAAAATAACGCTCCTCAGCGTGGACGTTGACTGGTCTTCGCACACAGGTCGACGATAGGGTAATATCAGGGCGTAAAGACTGGAGGAGCAATGAAGGGGATGTTTTTAAGTGCCCTAGAGCTGAGACTGAGGAGTCTAGTCTCTAACGCGCGAGAACAAAGGGCCAAATGGTGGAGATATATATTTTTTTTAATCCGTCCCACACTAGATAACGATTAGATTGAACTCGAGATCGTGATTAAGAATGACTAATAAAATAAAATCATGTAGATTGAACACAGCTTTTGGCATTCAGGTGCTAATCCACATCTGGATGGTACCTTTTCATCGATCGATTTTCTTCGGGATTGCTAATTAAATAGGTCGTCTTTTGGAAAAATGAAGCATCAACTTATATTTTGAGAAGTCGAGCGATTTTCACGGAACGCTGCTGATGATTAGATAGAGCAACAGTTAGGTCATTTCACGAGAATTAGTGAAATGTATCAATGTCTGCTGTAGGTGAGGAAATTTTCACCGAAAAAAAATGTTTACATTTCTCATGCCATGACTCATCAGCGAGATTAACGGAAGCTTAATGGGGCAGACGGTAGTTACTGTTCACGCTTTAGAAATACTTAACTGTTTCCGAATTCCTGGTGTGAAACTGATAGGAAAATATAAATTTATCAGGAAAAAAAGGAGCATGCACTGAGAATCAAAACCTTACGATTGGCCACTGATTACCAAATCGGCTAGTCGGAGATAGGTGAATAATTAGTAAACCATTAGTATGATGGACTAATCATTCACCTCTTATGATGCACAATATAGAAGTCAAATATTCAAACCAATTCCTGATACTTTCACCGTAATTTTTTAAAATTACAGAGCCTTGGAATCCTAGGAAGTCTCCCCGCTGCCTGGCTGATCCTAACCCTTCTGGTGCTGCTGGTATATCTGGTGACACGATGCTGCGACCGAAAGCCTCGTCCACGAAGATCCATAACTCTGCTAAAATGTTCCCTAGCTATTCTCGCTATTCTGTGTTCGGGTGCAGTGGCGGTCGGCCTCTACGGCAATGACGATGTGCACAATGGTGTAGTGCACCTCCTCGATGCTGCCAAGCAGGTTGACGCCAGTGTCATATCGGTGAAAAATCAGACTGACACAATTGAGATTATTCTCAAGAAGAAACTCGATCCAGGGCTGACATCACTGAGAGATGATTTTGATGCACCAGTCAGCAATAAAACAGCCGTTGATTATTTACTCAAAGTCTGGGGATATATGACGCAGAATACGTCTATCGCTATTAATCGAACTTATGACATTAGAAAACCACTGAGTGGTATAAGTATAACGAGGGAAATAAATTTGGGGGAAAAAATTGAATTATTCAGGTGGCCTATTACAATGGCTGTACTCAGCACACTTCTCGTACTCTGCGTGGTTCTGCTGGTCGGAGTCGCGCGACATTCACGATGCGCACTCATAACATTCTCAGTTTTTGGTCTATTCGCGGTTATTGTCTCATGGTTAATGGCATCACTCTATCTGGCTACGTCAGTTGCACTCGGTGATTTATGCATTTCACCAGACGGTTATTTAACAAGAGCAGTACCGTCTACACTTACTGCTGAGGTACTCAATTATTACACACACTGTGAGAGCACGAGAAATAATCCATTCACCCAGAGACTCAGGGAGGGACGACTGGCTGCTGGCAATATGAGAGCTAGTCTCAATATTGTACAGAGCATTGCTCTGGATTTGTTCAAGGATCAGAAGGCTAATCTTGCACCTAAACTCAATAGTCTGAAGAGTGAGGTCCATGTTGTGGATAACCTCATGTCGGGATTGGCTACGTTACTTGATTGCAAACCACTTCATAAGCATTATGTTCATGCTGCTAAAAGCCTTTGTCATTTGGGATTATATGGACTTACTTTTATGCTGTTGGCTAGCCTTGCTGCTGGATTGTTCTTCACGGTTCTTGTATGGGTGGACTCTCATACGTGGATTTATATCAGAAAACGGTGAGATGAAATGCTTTACTTTTGTGGTTCTTTTCTTAGTAATTTTATTGGAGAATATTCTTTTATGAATTAATTTTTGACATCGAAATCCTGATTTCTTTAGCAATTTTACTCTTATTTAATTTATGGCCGAGTATTTATGGTTGATGAAATTGCGTCAATTCCTTACGATTGTTTCAGAAGGGATTATCATCAGGTCGATGAGCAGGATCCATTCCTACCACCGTCGGCAGCATCCCAGGCGATCGCTGCTAGAACACTTCGTGGCCAAGGGTCGTACCCGCCTACAGCCCCTCCTCTTAATCAGAATGCTCATGGCACGAATAATACAATTAAGCAGCCTCTTCTGCTAACGCCGCCCCCGCCATCCTACGCTACTGCGACAGCTCGAGCACGCCAGCTGCACGAGAGCATGTTAAAGTTTGTGCATGTTTTATATTTTATTTTATCAATTCAGTTATCGAGCTATTTTCAGCAGTCGAGTGGAGAAGGATAATGAGTCTACTTGGGTCCTTGTTGAAGTTTTCAGACATAGTTTTGAATCTAAAAGAAAAGCCCTGAAGAGAAATTTGAAATTTCAGTCTAAAAAACTAAATTTTTCGATAACTAATTTAGCGCATTTATAAAATCATCAACGAACGTTTGATTTTTGACATGCTTGTTAATTATCAAATACACCAGCATTCTAGTTGAAGTATTTAATATTTGAACTTGAGGGTTTTAATTTGCTGGATTTAAAAATATAAATTTAGAATTTTTTCGATACAGGGAATTGATTATGAACCATCAGGGTCAACTAAAGAATGTGAAAAATGAATATTTGGGTATCTCTTTTAAATTCAGATATAGTCGGCGAATTCAACTGGAAGATTGTTATTCTGTCCCACTGCACTACTGAATGGATTAATTTTTAACGATTCAATTGGTCTAATTATTGTTTCGAAGTTATTGAATATTTCGTGGTGATTTAAGCTTCAGATATTTTAGTTGAATTTCGTTCGAGTTCTTTTGATTGTCGATTAGCCGCTGCCTGTCGCAATAATAGAGTTTAGTGGATCGTTTTTTCTTGATATTTATTGTTCACTTCAGAATTCGTGTTATCGCTAGAGATTGTTTCTGAGGATTTAGGCGATTTTTTATTGAATGCAGCTGGCTCCAGATCTCTGTTAGGAATAGGAATGTGCTTTTAGTGAATAGAGTGAACTAATTTTTATGATGTTGGTGATGATAATTAGATATTTCATGATAAAGAGGTGAAACGTAATGAGTGATCTCCAAAGTTATGTGGAAGCGATGAAAGCCATGATAAAAAAGTGTGTTGGTGCTTCCCATAGAATTCATCTCGAGTAGTAAAAATAAGTCTCTGTAATCTGTTGCGTTTCACCAGTTTTTATCTGTACTAACAATTATCTACTGGGGAAGAAGCAGAATGTTGTAACGTTTCTGGCATTACGGTTTACAGAGGTGGGGGTGTTAACGGGAGCAGTGGACTCGGAGATCACAAATCGTCTCAGCATAATCAGCAATCGGCGAGTGGACGAAATGAACACCGTTCTGGACACGGAGATCAACCTGGTCAGTACGCAACTCTAAGCAAGCAGTGTAAAACACTTGAGTCAAGTGATTTTTACTGAGGGCACGCCCCCTCGGAGCCTGGTGAGCAATGCAATAATAAATTCCTCTCAGCTCCATCGGAAACCACTTAGTTAGAATACAAGTTCCCTGGGAACTGACAAAAGATAACTTTCAGGATAAATGACATTAACTCTCCTTCTCTCTGTCCCCCAGGAAGGGAACCACCCTGGACTCCCAGCGTTGCATCCTTCACAGGCACCATGTCTCACAATTCTCACGAACCCGCTCATCTCGCGACATTTCAAGACTCCCGCAAAACTCAAACCCTTGATCCAAAGAATCTTGCTAATTTAAAAAGAGGACCAACACCAGCCTGGAATCAGAATCGTCCACTGCCTCCTAATCCGACGAATCAACATAGCCAGCCAACCTGGGAGTTTGAATCACGATCTCAATCGAACATGAATCAATTTCGCTCCCTTGTTCGTAATAAAGCGCCTAACATAAGAATTCAGGATCAAATGCAGGACCAAGTGAGAACTCTTGATCGTAACTTCTCTTGCAATCAGTTCAATGGAACAGCTCAGAACAATGTTGTACCGAATATGTATGGAACGTACAATCGTGCTAGATCGAGACAAGAGAAAGCATCTGCAATACCTACACTCAGCCAGGTGCAGGGCAGTGATCCCAATCTCTATGCTGTTACGGAATTGTAAGGGGAGTTAAACTCAATTCAATCATCAGGTAACTGATAAATTATACATTACGAATGAAAAGTTAAACCAAAGCGAGTAATGTGGAGGATAATCAAGACCTAATAACGAGACTGAGACGAAGATAAATGAGGGGGCTAAAACCCAATGCGCATGGAAAATAAGTTTAGAAAATCAAAGCAATAAATGAATTTCTAATTCGATTAGTAAATTTTCGCACAGAATCTCACGTGCAGGGTCAACTGGAGCTCAGTAAAACATTTTTTTTTTAATATATTCAACGTTTTTTTCACATCGAAGTGTACAAAAAATGAAAAAAACATTTAATGTGTATAAAACAAGTTTTTTTACTCGAAAAAAAAGAGAAATTACATTTATCCTGGGGAGGATGAATCAAATTTGTAGTCTATGTACAAAACGATATTGGTGTCATCATACACCCCAAGTTTTTTCATTACGATTTAAATGTGAGAGGGATACCAAAAGACACTTTTTTATATAATATATACATATATTTTACATTTTATGCGCAATGCGCAATTTGTAGTGAAAAACGGTTTTTCTTATGATTATTTTTCTCATGTCTTCGAAAATATGGAACAAGGAAATAATGCACACAAATTAATTCACTGCCTAAGTAATGTATACCTATTATTACGCATTTAGTCGGTACAAAGGTGATACCGATTTCATATATTTGTTGAATGTCAACGATCTGAGACCGGATATGCCCTTATTTACACGGCAGCGCGGAGAATTTCCATGGATACTGAATAACTCACGTGTGAAAAAATTTCATTGATAAAGACCGGCATTTTTCAGAAAACAATGATTGCAGTTCTATTAGAATTACATTCTATTACATTTATTTGCGTCTATTCCATAACAAATGATATAACTTCGGGGTGCACTTTACGATAGATTTTTTTCAATTAAATAAATCATTATTGATGCTGATTGGTTTAAACAAGTTTTTCTGCATCGACGATTGGTTTATTGGATTTTATGACCAAATATTACTAACTGTATGCCCAGATAATCTCATAGATAAATTCACAAATTTTTTTCTGTCGAATAATTTCAAAGAAAGTACACAACAATGGCACATCAACAAACTAATAATATTATTTAATAAAATTTCAATATAATATTTTAAGAAAGCCCCAGGTTGAGAAGCTCAATTTTTTCACACGTGATTAAATAGCAAGAAAAATAACGATAATTGAAGTCTGTCATCGATTTATAAAAACAAACTGCCACTGCTCAGATGATCGCATTTATGTAAGTACAAATTGATACCACAATGATCCATGATTTTTCGGTTTGTTCGCTTACGAAAAATTCCATGGCAACTAAATGTGAAAATACCAGGAGCACACGCGAAAAAATGGATATGAATATAACGTTAAAAATACAAGCCTTTTTAATATATACATATATAAATATATATGAATATAAATGGTTTGACGCGAGATCCAAAGATAAAGAGAATATGTTGAGGTAATTTGAGAAGAAAAAAAAATTCGAACTGTCAACAGGCGATAGTTTTTCCCCACAAAGAAATACAAGTAATTCAGTGGTGTTACCCCTCTGTAAATACGTAGAGACAAAAGTGTTAGATTATCTTAGAAGTGTAATGTGTGATAATTTTAATCATTCAGTGTTCTTTCACGTAAAAAAAAAATATGGGTGAGTCGTTAATGGATCTGAGAGGCTTGTTAATACTCTCAGACAGGATGTAATTAACTAATTAGTGACGAGTCCTCCCAATCACGGTTTAGTCTCGTGATGAAGGACTGACAGTGCCATTCCACGAGCATTTATTTAATTCCCTTCATTTCCATGATTGATCATTCATAATTATTAGTCCCTGTATCATTAATTTACCCTATCGAAGTATTCTGTCAATTTGTAATTTATGCACTGTAAACTAAAGATCTTCAATTATGGAACGGAGATTAAATAATTGCCAATCCGTAATTCATAATTAATAAAAGTGGCTCAATGAAAAGTGTTTTCTTTGCAAAATTTTTTTCTCGTTATATTCTCATTAAGCCATTCGTACTTTTTACGCCTATTAATTAATTGATTAACGAAGAAAGAAAAGTGAATAAGAAAAATCTGTATTTAGTGGCAAGTTAAAATGCGTGCGACTCTTTGTGTAATTGTTAAGAGAAGCCGGTAACTAATTAAAAGAATAAAAATAATTTACGTTTGACAGATTAACTTCTAAACTAATAATAAGAAATAGTGCATTAATTGCAGATAAAAGAGAGCGAGAGAAAAAAAAAACCATTAATAATACGAGAAAAATATCATCCTGAAGACTGCCGTAATGAAATACGCAAAACGGGAACAATAACAGTATTCTGTCGAGGTTGAATATTTGGCTCGTTTATCCCCTTTTTTTATATTTATTTGATTGAGAATTTCACACTGTTTAAAATGCTCCTATCGTCATAAAAATAGTGTAATGCAAAAATTTAATGAGAAATAAAAAAGAAAAAGAGAATGGAGAAATAAAGAGAGATAAATAAATCGAAGCTGTGTGTTATTTGATTATTTAATTATTATTGTTCCTTCTGTAGCAATACTTTATTACAAGGTTTTGGTACATAAATATACATATGAACTTAATTTAACTCTTTATAATTGTTTAAATTCTCGTTAATTCACTAGAAAACAAATAATTATCCTCAATTATGAATCAATTGCCTTAATTCTACTGCTTCGAACCATTGCCCAAAAAAATAAATGGGCAAATAAACGGAATCATCTAAATTCATTGATTTAACGTGTGGCCAGATCTTTGGTGATGAATTCAATTATTCCTGTTTATATCACACGATTTTCCTCAATAGTTGTGGATTTGAACTGTTTAATTATTGTGCTTGAGAATTAATGTCTAGTTATTTTTGTGCCTATGCATAGGGAATAGATTGCACATTGAAAAGTCATTAAATTATGAAAGAAAAAGTGATAATATAACACAAAGAAAATATTCAAATTCTGACAACTTGAGAGGACTACACCATTTTCTTACCCAAATCTATCTATTAAATCAAATAAAACTCTCGTTTTTGATTCATTCGTTGAACATAATTATGCGCCTGGAATAATGCTTGAACCCGATTTAAATAACATCAGATAGCGGAAAAATTAGAAGAATGGAATTGGAATCGAGCTATATGGTTCTAAGTACGTTAAGCCTTGTTATAATTAATAAGCTTTCTATGCGGAATTTTCCCTGACGAAACTGTAGACGCGTAAAATTTACAAAGTTAAATTCAGGAGGCGAAGAGGCTCTAACGTTAGAAGATCTTTTGCCATAAAAAATTGACGAAATATTTTCCTCAAAGTCAATTACGAGGCTAACAATGTGAATTTCCATACCATAACTTCAATAATTGATTACGTAAATTCCTTCCATTGGACATAATAATTCAATGATAACAGGATTAGTAAAAAATAAATACACTGGCGTTTCTAACACCATAATTGTTACAAATTGGAGGAATGCAATTATAGACTTCTTTTCACTGTTCAAGGAAAATGAAAAGGTCATTAATTAAAAATCAATCTGACATGATTGGATGCTAATCTCCAATCGCTGGTTATTCCTCCCTTTATGAAGGACGAGACCTTTTCTTACTCCACGTAATTTCGTCGAAATTAATCTGGTAAAAGACCTCGAGCCGTCCTCTAAGATAAAAAAACTTGCGAGCCCTTCCAAATTAGTTACAACCCAACTACGAGGATACCTCGGGCACTTCCTCTTTGACAACAGTCTGTGGTAAATTTGAATTATTAACAAGTGGTACTCCCTTACCACTCTGCAGACTCGAGTGGCTCGAGGACCTGCTGTGGCTTTGGCTGCCCGCCCCCACCGGTGTCTGAATAAGTGGCTGTGGCGGTGTTCTAGCGCCCGAATTATTGCTCGTTGAATTTGGTTGTAGTTGCATGTGGTACTTGTAGATATTCTCGGTAGATTCAACGACTCCAGCTTGAAGATTTAAACTCCTACCACGAACCCCAGCTTCTTTAGAAGGTGGACTCCACCAGTTGACAAAGGTCCCAACGACTGGCACGTGCCTCAGAATTCCCTCCTGCCAGAGTTTCTCAGCGTTCTCCCGTTCAAGATCAGTTTGTGCAGCTTCAATCCCCCTTTTAACTACCTCTGACATAGTGTCGAGCAGCTTTGAACTAGCCTCGACTTCCTGACCGACTTGAAGGACAAGGGAAAGTAGCTCAGCGACATCAGTGTCCTGAGTGACCATTCCGAATCTGACACAGGCTAGACCATCAGCGCCTTCACCCAATGAAAAAGCAGCATCAGTGCTCCTCAATGCCTCCACAAGTTGCATATTCAATCTGTTCAACTCCTCTTTAGTCTGTTCAGTCATTATCTGAATCCACGTGGGAGGGGCATAACGAACTCCACCCAAACCAGCCCACCCTGGCATCTCAACAAGGTGAAGTGAGTCATTCTGTGTGACAAGTCTCACAAAAGTCTCCTTATGCTCAACAGTGGCATTCAGTATCTCTATCTGCTGCTCGAGACATGCAATAACATTATTCATGTCCTCTGAACTTGGCGCAGGGCCAATGTTCTCGAGGCAGCATATCCTTATAGCCACCCCATACTGCTCGATCTCACACAGTTCTATTGGCACGTTCTCGATGTCTCGTTGGAGAATCTGACCGAGCCACGAATTTAATTTGTCGTAATAGGGAGGAATTCTCTCTGGCAATGAGTGGTATTCACTATTCTCTGGAGGGGTGGGTGGCGTCGTGGGAACGTATTGGAATACCAGAGCGCTCGAGATTACCTCGAACAACTGCGGGCTGTTCACAGGATTAGTCGTCAAGTCGTTAATTGTCCATCTACCATTCTCCTGGCTTCCCTCAGTGCCACCAGGTATTTGACTCAGGAATTTGATGTTTTCCAACTTTTTAATTCGATTGTAGAGATCTTCGATGACCTGGAAGCACTTCTTGAAGCGGTTTTGAATGCCCTCGCGCCCCAGAACTTGAAGGGCTGCCCAGAGAGGCAGAGTTGGGAGCCTTCTAGAGAGGGATTCCACCATCAGACCGGATACTAGCGATAGGGTGGTGTCTCGAGAGGTGGGCTTTCCACCTTTGGTGTCGGTAAGTCTGTAGAGAGTGACCACTGGGAGGGAGGGAATGCCCAGCCATACTCCCAAGGGAAGTGTTATACTGTCAGCGAGTTTTGAGGGGAGATCTTTGGGAGAAGTGTTGAAAGCCAGAGCTGCGAGGGAATGTCCTCGGAGATGCAACCATACATTGAATTTGTCACATATTTCACGGAGACGACTTACGTTATCGCAGTGCCCTGTTATCGCTGAACCAACTTCACCCAGGACCAGGAGGGGGGTCACGTTGTTTGATTGACTGTCTTCGGCAAGCCTTCTTTCTAGGGCTGCCACGTCCATCACTTGACGAGACCCGAACATCGTAGTTTGAGGGATGGGCCGGACGCAATGGAGAGGCAGAGATAGCTGAAAATATTAGGGCTCAGTGACGGTGTTAAATGGAATTGTTGTTTCGGGCTCGACGGGGAAGGGATGACTGACTTTGTTGTGTGGCGTCAAGTAGAAATAATTGAGAGTCTCGATTTATGACGAGGAGCATCAGTGCTGGATTTTAAGACTACCTACATCAAGATGTAAAGGCTTGGATTTAATTGGAAAATCGCCATCTTCAAAGAATCATTGTTTGGGTATTTTAGTACATAATTTTGGAAGATAAACGTCAAAAACAAACGGAAATCGAATTTGATTTTGCCTGCAACCTGTTCAAACTCCTCCATCTGATGGAAATAAATTATATTCAACTTAAGTAACAAATCCTCGGGGTACCTTCATAATTCAGAAAAACCCCTCACCTACCTGTCTGCATAAATGTTGCACAACTCCCAGCGGTGCAGCAACAGAGCTGTATATAAGAGGTGGAGCAGCAGATAAAGCTGTAAACCCATCCTCCATGTACCTCGGATATTTTCTGTGCAATGCCAATCTCGTAACTCTAACAAGTCCCTCAAGATGATCCTCGTGGAAGGACGATGCGCAGTCGACGAACCTAAATATGTGGCTCAACCACCTCGTGGTGTCTGCGGCTAATCGTGCAGCTAGTCTTTGTGCATGGGCTCTGGGAAGGGCAACGGCATACGCTGAAACCGAATGTGTGACGAGAGACAGCTTTGCTGCTTCCGTCAGGGGCGGCAAATTCGTGAGTTGAGCTGGTGGAGGATCCTGGGGGTCGCCTTCCAAACTCTGGGGTGCATCTTCGTGAATCACTAGGTCCTGAAGATCAATATCATGAAGACAACCAACAGGAAATAATAATGGGAAAGATTTCTTTGGTATACAGATCAACTATAAGAGTTAATTGAATGCTGTTCAGCATACTTCATTCTTTTTTTAAAGAAGAATTACGGGGCATAATGACTATTTCGACAAATGAAATCTACGAGTGTTAATTCAACTTCCTATAGCTATGTTATTAACGGTCAATTTTATTATTAATTACTCTGAATTGCTGCTTTATAGATTTGAATATTCAGTGTTCAAGTTGTTATTGTTTTTTCTTTAAATGAAGAAGTAAGTTATCATGGACATCTGCCCCTCTTCTTTGTGCTGAAGGCCCAATAATGATCCATAAAAACAAATGAGAAATAAATGATTAACGAGTTCATGTTGAAATGATCGTGTCAGAGCTCTATTTTTAGGATCAAAGAGCCCATAAAAATCACCTGAATGAGCTGCAGAACAGTCTCAGGACTCTTTGATTGCGTCAAAAATCCGAGATGACTGCCCCAGGTCATACCACCACCATCAGCAGCCCTTTCCACAGCATCCTCAAGCCTCGATATAACTTCTCTGGCTTCAAATCCAACGATACCAACGTCATTCTCATTTGGCACTGGAACGTGACTATTCACCTGTCAAAATGTCAATCACACTTGCAATGTCCAATCTCCTGGCACTTAACCATCAAGGAATACCCCAAGGTGGGGATTTGGTTACTTTTCGGGAGGGTGGGTTTTATTATTGTTTTGGGAATTTACCAACCTCGTCTAGACTCTTGTCGTCGGCATTCATCCTGAAATTGTCGTTTGGCTCAGCATCCTCGGCCATCGTGGCAGTTGACATCAGCAGGACACACACTTAGACCGCCTACGACTGTCGATTGGGAGTCGTGGCGCTCGTTGGGTTCGTTCTCATTTGACAGCGGATTTACGAAGCCATATGGCGCCGGTCACATGGTATTTACGGTTTGAATCTCCCGCCGGCGACAAATGGAAGTGGAGATGACGAAGGCCGTCACATCGGAGTGTTTGTTAACATGATTTTGGCGAAGATCTTGGGGTTGATTTGTTCAAATGGTAGTATTTTTTTGATGAGGAGAGAGGGGGGGATTTTTGGTGAAACTTGAGGCGTCCAGAGGGCAGATGGTAAACAAAGGATTTGCGGAAAGCAAAATGCCGGTACGACGCCAAACATGGTCGGCCTAGCGTCCAAAAATTTCAAGTCGATTGATGGACAACATGCTGAAGCGAATTTGCGAAGTTCAACCGGGGCATTGTTTTCAAAATCAGTTTTATTACAGTGATTTGTTGTAGTTCAGTGATTAATTTCATTTCAGTGATTAGTGTCATCTCAGTGATCAGTTTCAGTTGAGTTTCGTCTCGGGTTTTGTTACAGTTTTTATAGTTTTTTGTGATGTGATCTATTCCTAAAATGTGAATTGGTGACTGTTGTGGATAGTGGTGTAAGTGTTGGCATGTCCCACATCACTCCTGGAGGAATAATTTATGGCGAGGAATTCCCAGGAAAAGGAAGAGGAGAGCAACAAAAGGTAAGAAACACACAATGACTCAGAAAAATCTGCATTTAATTGTCTCAAGAACGAAAAGCATAAGTCACAATTTTTATTAAATCTGAAAGTAATTAAATTGGAATGAATTCATTTTTATAAATTTAACGGATATACTTGGCTACGTCGTGAGTATATGATCATGAATTTTGTGGACTCCTAACAGAAAATGGATCTCCATCTAAGAAAATACGGAATTTATTTAACGGTGATGATCGTTGAATATTTTTTCAACATGGCCACTATTACTGCAACACCATTTTTACAAGTCCTGACAGCAAATATGCCGTCCTGAGATTATTCTATTACAGATAAAATGATCGTCACGTTAGAAGGTTCTCAAAATCTCTCAGTCTAGCGCTTGAAAAAGTGTAAACATACACTTGTTTACTAAAGTTTCGAAACAAAATGAATACGACACAAGTTCACGTTGTTTGAAAAGATTATTAAATTGTTGTACAATAGAGGATGAACTATCAAACAATGATGATAAAAAAAAACAAATGAATTAATGTTGAATGTCTTCTCAATGGAATGTAATTTGGGGAAATATTCAACGATCATCACGATTGAATGAACTCATTCTGAATCCACTGGTTTCGCTTTTTTTGATTCCATAATTTTGACGAAAAAATCGGCAGCCCCTTTTCTGTTCGAAGCTGACATACTTCAGGGTATCATGAACAACACACTTTTATATAAAAGAAATCCAACGGCAATGTTTTTCATTCAGTAGTGAACGAATTATTTGTAGAGGTAGAAAAAATGGTTGGTTGTTCCATCAGTAAAGTAGATAATGAAAGTAAAAAAATTATAATATAAGAAATCGTTGTCGCGGGTGGTTTACTTCGGAGTGAAGTAGACATCTCTTATGAGCATCGAAGTAATTGAAGGCACTTGCTTTTGATCATTAGACAGTGGGTAGATATCATTGTAGGATGAGAAATCGGTGGCAATTCGTCTTGAGCAAATTGTGAGGATTTTTTGTAAATCAGTCGTTTCGTAATGCTCATCTATTGTGTCACAGAGACATTGGATAAACCAGGTACCATATTCCGGATTTCTCCAAGAATAATGACCTGTGAAAAATCATAATCAGGAAAATCAGGTGATGAGTTGAGGTAGAATTAACGAAATCGATTATATGTTATACCATAGGTTTTTTGGAATTGGAAAGCTCAAACATAAAAAAAATTCCATTCACAATTTGATGAAGTGTCTCAAATGATTTGATTCAGCCATAAAGCGGCACCGGTTCTATCAAATTAGGAATTCAAGGGAAATAGTTTGGGATCAAAAATCAATTAAGAATTGAAGCCCATTTGTCTTTATTATCTTACCGTCAACTGTGCTGTGAGCAAAAAGAAAATCGGCGTGGGTGGGTAATGTATAAAACGTAGCAGCAGAGTCTACTTCAGTCCTGACCCGAAATAATGGAGAACTTTTCAATTTAACGCCTGCATCAGATAAGTTTCCCCTGCATGCCTATCAATGCATACGGAAAATTAAAAATGAGGGAAATTTGTCAAAAATACCAAATATTAACATTATCCATAAATGTGGAGAATCAAAAATGAGGAACCTCAGGAAACCAATGTTCATATTAGGTATTTAGAAGCAAACCCAATCGAAAATTTTTTTTATTTTACCTGAAAGAAGAAGAGCTTTGGTTTTCCGGCCAAAGTGGTGCATTTATCAGCCGTGAAGGGCTTCCATAAATTCTCCGCACTGTAAGCCACATCCTTAGCGTAAATCAGGTTTGCCTGCATACCATGGGTCAGTATGATTATACAAATGCAATCGTTGTCAGAGTGGTCTTCAGCAGTCACTAGAGATAAAACTATTTTGAAACAAGCTAATACAAAAATTCAAAAATAATCAAATTTGAGAATGTCTGCTGTTGAAATTTTTACCGGCATTTTCGTTTCAATTCCGCGGGTCTAAACTCAATTGTCAGTTTGTAAAATGTTGCTTGAATGACAGTCATTTATGAAATTCTTCCTGCAGCAAAATTACTTGTATATATTGAAAAGAA